>NC_064927.1:7507500-8757500 GCF_023897955.1 Schistocerca gregaria
GTGGACTGTTTGAGCTTTACTCCCATTGACGAAAGTAAGCATGGTGACTGTTGTATTCAATCCCGATGCAATTTCTGTGTTTCATCAACACTCTGATAGTCCACAGATTACAGAATGCCTCCAGTTGTGCATCGGAACTACTACTGGTCTTCCAGTGAATGATCAAAGCGTAGACTGTTTGAGCTTTACTCCCATGGAGTAAAGTGCGCATGGGGACTGTTGTATTCAATCCCGATGCAATTTCTGTGTTTCATCAACACTCTGATAGTCCACAGATTACAGAATGCCTCAGATGTGCTTCGGAAACTACTACTAGTCTTCCAGGGAAGGATTAAAACTTTGGCTGTTGAGGATTATTCCCATGGAGGAATGTGCGCATGGTGACTGTTGTATTCAATCCCGAAGCAATTTCAGTGTTCCATCAACACTCTGATAGTCCACAGATTACAGAATGACACCAGACGTGCATCGGAGACTACTACTGGTCTTCCAGGGAACGATTAAAACGTAGATTGTTTGAGGATTACTCCCATGAAGGAAAGTGCGCATGGTGACTGTTGTATTCAATCCCGATGCAATTTCTGTGTTTCATCAACACTCTGATAGTCCACAGATTACAGAATGCCACCAGACGTGCATCGGAAGCTACTACTGGTCTTCCAGGGAACGATCAAAGCGTAGACTCTTTGAGACACTACTCCCGTGGAGGGAAGTGGGCATGGTCACTGTTGTATTCAATCTCGATGAAATTTCTGTGTTTCTTTAACACTCTGATAGTCTACAGATTACAGAATGCCACCAGATTTTCATCGGAAACTACTACTGGTCTCCCAGGGAACGATCAAATCCTAGACTGTTTGAGACATACTTCCCGTGGATGAAAGTGCGCATGTTGACTGATGTACTCAATCCCGATACAATTTCTGTGTTTCATCAACACCCTGATAGTCCACAGATTACAGAATGCCTCCATGTGTGCATCGGTAACTACTACTGGTCTTCCAGGGAACGATCAAAGCGTAAACTGTTAGAGACATCACTCCCATGGAGGAAATTGCGCATGGTGACTGTTGTATACAATCACGATACAAATTCTGTGTTTCATCAACACTCTGATAGTCCACAGATTACAGAATGCCACAAGATGTGCATCGCTAACTACTACTGGTCTTCCAGGGAACGATCAAAGCATAGACTGTTTGAGACATTACTCCCACGGAGGAAAGTGCCCATGGTGACTGTTGTATCAATCCCCATGCAATTTCTGTGTTTCATCAACAGTCTGATAGTCCACAGATTACAGAAAGCCTCCAAATGTGCATCGGAAACTACTACTGGTCTTGCAGGTAACTATAAATGCGTAGACTGTTAGAGACATTACTCCCATGGAGGAAAGTGCGCATGGTGACTGTTGTATTCAATCGCGATGCAATTTTTGTGTTTCATCAACAGTCTGACAGTCCACAGATTACAGAATATCTCCAGATGTGCATCGGAAACTACTACTGGTCTTCCAGGGAGCGATCAAAGCGTAGACTGTTTGAGACATTGCTCCCATGGAGGAAAGTGCGCATGGTGACTGTTGTATTCAATCCCGATGCAATTTCTGTGTTTCATCAACACTCTGATAGTCCACAGACTACAGAATGCCTCCAGATGTGCATCGGAAACTACTACTGGTCTTCCAGGGCACGATCAAAGCGTAGGCTGTTTGAGAATTACTCCCATGCAGGAAAGGGCGCTTGGTGACTGTTGTATTCAATCCCGATGCAATTTCTGTGTTTCATCAACAGTCAGATAGCCCACAGATTACAGAATATCTCAAGATGTGCATCGGAAACTATTACTGGTTTTCCAGGGAACGATCAAAGCGTAGACTGTTTGAGACATACCTCCCGTGGAGGAAAGTGCGCATGGTGACTGTTGTATTCAATTTCGATACAATGTCTTTGATTCATCAACACTCTGATAGTCCACAGATTACAGAACGCCTCCTAATGTGCATCGGAAACTACTACTGGACTTCCAGGTAATGATCAAAGCGTAGACTGTTTGAGCTTTACTCCCATTGAGGAAAGTGCACATGGTGACTGTTGTATTCAATCCCGATGCAATTTCTGTGTTTCATCAACACTCTGATAGTCCACAGATTACAGAATGCCTCAGATGTGCATCGGAAACTACTACTGGTCTCCCAGGGCACGATCAAACCGTAGACTGTTTGAGACGTTACTCCCATGGAGGAAAGTGCACATGGTGGCTGTTGTATTCAATCCCGATGCAATTTTTGTGTTTCATCAACACTCTGATAGCCCACAGATTACAGAATATCTCCAGATGTGCATCGGAAACTATTACTGGTTTTCCAGGGAACAATCAAAGCGTAGACTGTTTGAGACATTATTCCCATGGATGGAAGTGCGCATGGTGACTGTTGTATTCAATCCCGATGCAATTTCTGTGTTTCATCAACACTCTGATAGTCCACAAATTACAGAAAGCATCCAGATGTGCATCGGAAACTAGTACTGGTCTTGCAGGGGACGATCAAAGCGTACACTGTTAGAAACATTACTTCCATAGATGAAAGTGCGCTTGGTAACTGTTGTATTCAATCCCGATGCAATTTCTGTGTTTCATCAACACTCTGATAGTCCACAAATTACAGAAAGCCTCCAGATGTGCATCGGAAACTACTACTGGTATTGCAGGGAACGATCAAAGCGTAGACTTTTACAGACATTACTCCCATGGATGAAAATGCGCATGCTAACTGTTGTATTCAATCCCGATGCAATTTCTGTGTTTCATCAACACTCTGATAGTCCACAGATTACAGAATGCCACCAGATGTGCATCGGAAACTACCACTGGTCTTCCAGGGTACGATCAAAGCGTAGACTCTTTGAGACATACCTCCCATGGAGGAAAGTGCGCATGGTGACTGTTGTATTCGATCCCGATGCAATGTCTTTGATTCATCAACACTCTGATAGTCCTCAGATTACAGAACGCCTCCTAATGTGCATCGGAAACTACTACTGGTCTTCCAGGTAATGATCAAAGAGTAGACTGTTTGAGCTTTACTCCCATTGAGGAAAGTGCGCATGGTGACTGTTGTATTCAATCCCGATGTAATTTCTGTGTTTCATCAACACTCTGATAATCCACAGATTACAGAATGCCTCAGATGTGCATCGGAAACTACTACTGGTCTTCCAGGGCACGATCAAACCGTAGACTGTTTGAGACGTCACTCCCATGGAGGAAAGTGCACATGGTGACTGTTGTATTCAATCCCGATGCTATTTCTGTGTTTCATCAACACTCTGATAGTCCACAAATTACAGAAAGCCTCCAGATGTGCATCGGAAACTAGTACTGGTCTTGCAGGGGACGATCAAAGCGTACACTGTTAGAAACATTACTTCCATGGATGAAAGGGCGCATGCTGACTGTTGTATTTAATCACGATGCAATTTCTGTGTTTCATCAACACTCTGATAGTCCACAGATTACAGAATGCCACTAGATGTGCATCGGAAACTACTACTGGTCTTCCAGGGTACTCTTTGAGAAATACCTCCCGTGAAGGAAAGTGCGGATGGAGACTGTTGTATTCAATCCCGATGCAATGTCTTTGTTTCATCAACACCCTGATAGTCCACAGATTACAGAATGCCACCAGATGTGCATCGGAAACTACTACTGGTCTTCCAGGGTACGATCAAAGCGTAGCCTCTTTGAGACATTCCTCCCGTGGAGGAAAGTGGGCATGGTGACTGTTGTATTCAATCCCGATGCAATGTCTATGATTCATCAACACCCTGATAGTTTACAGATTACAGAACGCCTCCTAATGTGCATCGGAAACTACTACTGGTCTTCCAGGTAATGATCAAAGCGTGGACTGTTTGAGCTTTACTCCCATTGACGAAAGTAAGCATGGTGACTGTTGTATTCAATCCCGATGCAATTTCTGTGTTTCATCAACACTCTGATAGTCCACAGATTACAGAATGCCTCCAGTTGTGCATCGGAACTACTACTGGTCTTCCAGTGACTTATCAAAGCGTAGACTGTTTGAGAATTACTCCCATGGAGGAAAGTGCGCATGGTGACTGTTGTATTCAATCCCGATGCAATTTCTGTGTTTCATCAACACTCTGATAGTCCACAGATTACAGAATGCCGCCAGATGTGCATCGGAAACTACTACTGGTCTTCCAGGGAATGATCAAAGCGTAGACTGTTTGAGCTTTACTCCCATGGAGGAAAGTGCGCATGGGGACTGTTGTATTCAATCCCGATGCAATTTCTGTGTTTCATCAACACTCTGATAGTCCACAGATTACAGAATGCCTCAGATGTGCTTCGGAAACTACTACTGGTCTTCCAGGGAAGGATTAAAACTTAGGCTGTTGAGGATTATTCCCATGGAGGAAAGTGCGCATGGTGACTGTTGTATTCAATCCCGAAGCAATTTCAGTGTTCCATCAACACTCTGATAGTCCACAGATTACAGAATGACACCAGACGTGCATCGGACACTACTACTGGTCTTCCAGGGAACGATTAAAACGTAGATTGTTTGAGGATTACTCCCATGAAGGAAAGTGCGCATGGTGACTGTTGTATTCAATCCCGATGCAATTTCTGTGTTTCATCAACACTCTGATAGTCCACAGATTACAGAATGCCACCAGACGTGCATCGGAAGCTACTACTGGTCTTCCAGGGAACGATCAAAGCGTAGACTCTTTGAGACACTACTCCCGTGGAGGAAAGTGGGCATGGTCACTGTTGTATTCAATCTCGATGAAATTTCTGTGTTTCTTTAACACTCTGATAGTCTACAGATTACAGAATGCCACCAGATTTTCATCGGAAACTACTACTGGTCTCCCAGGGAACGTTCAAATCCTAGACTGTTTGAGACATACCTCCCGTGGATGAAAGTGCGCATGTTGACTGATGTACTCAATCCCGATGCAATTTCTGTGTTTCATCAACACCCCGATAGTCCACAGATTACAGAATGCCTCCATATGTGCATCGGTAACTACTACTGGTCTTCCAGGGAACGATCAAAGCGTAAACTGTTAGAGACATCACTCCCATGGAGGAAATTGCGCATGGTGACTGTTGTATACAATCACGATACAAATTCTGTGTTTCATCAACACTCTGATAGTCCACAGATTACAGAATGCCACCAGATGTGCATCGCTAACTACTACTGGTCTTCCAGGGAACGATCAAAACATAGACTGTTTGAGACATTACTCCCACGGAGGAAAGTGCCCATGGTGACTGTTGTATCAATCCCCATGCAATTTCTGTGTTTCATCCACAGTCTGATAGTCCACAGATTACAGAAAGCCTCCAAATGTGCATCGGAAACTACTACTGGTCTTGCAGGTAACTATAAATGCGTAGACTGTTAGAGACATTACTCCCATGGAGGAAAGTGCGCATGGTGACTGTTGTATTCAATCGCGATGCAATTTTTGTGTTTCATCAACAGTCTGACAGTCCACAGATTACAGAATATCTCCAGATGTGCATCGGAAACTACTACTGGTCTTCCAGGGAGCGATCAAAGCGTAGACTGTTTGAGACATTGCTCCCATGGAGGAAAGTGCGCATGGTGACTGTTGTATTCAATCCTGATGCAATGTCTTTGATTCATCAACACTCTGATAGTCCTCAGATTACAGTACGCCTCCTAATGTGCATCGGAAACTACTACTGGTCTTCCAGGTAATGATCAAAGAGTAGACTGTTTGAGCTTTACTCCCATGGAGGAAAGTGCACATGGTGACTGTTGTATTCAATCCCGATGCAATTTCTGTGTTTCATCAACACTCTGATAGCCCACAGATTACAGAATATCTAAAGATGTGCATCGGAACCTATTACTGGTTTTCCAGGGAACAATCAAAGCGTAGACGGTTTGAGACATTATTAACATGGATGGATGTGCGCATGGCGACTGTTGTGTTCAATCCCGATGCTATTTCTGTGTTTCATCAACACTCTGATAGTCCATAAATTACAGAAAGCCTCCAGATGTGCATCGGAAACTAGTACTGGTCTTGCAGGGGACGATCAAAGCGTACACTGTTAGAAACATTACTTCCATGGATGAAAGTGCGCATGCTGACTGTGGTATTTAATCACGATGCAATTTCTGTGTTTCATCAACACTCTGATAGTCCACAGATTACAGAATGCCACTAGATGTGCATCGGAAACTACTACTGGTCTTCCAGGGTACTCTTTGAGAAATACCTCCCGTGAAGGAAAGTGCGGATGGAGGCTGTTGTATTCAATCCCGATGCAATGTCTTTGTTTCATCAACACCCTGATAGTCCACAGATTACAGAATGGCACTAGATGAGCATCGGAAATTACTACTTTTCTTCCAGGGAAAGATTAAAACTTAGACTGTTAGAGACATCACTCCCATGGAGGAAATTGCGCATGGTGACTGTTGTATACAATCTCGATACAATTTCTGTGTTTCATCAACACTCTGATAGTCCACAGATTACAGAATGCCACCAGATGTGCATCGGTAACTACTACTGGTCTTCCAGGGAACGATCAAAGCGTAGACTGAGACATTACTCCCACGGAGGAAAGTGCCCATGGTGACTGTTGTATTCAATCCCCATGCAATTTCTGTGTTTCATCAACAGTCTGATAGCCCTGAGATTACAGAATATCTCAAGATGTGCATCGGAAACTATTACTGGTTTTCCAGGGAACGATCAAAGCGTAGACTGTTTGAGACATTATTCCCATGGATTAAAGTGCGCATGGTGACTGTTGTATTCAATCCCGATGCAATTTCTGTGTTTCATCAACACTCTGATTTTCCACAAATTACTGAAAGCCTCCAGATGTGAATCGGAAACTACTACTTTTATTGCAGGGAACGATCAAAGCGTAGACTTATACAGACATTACTCCCGTATTTGAAAGTGCGCATTCTGACTGTTGTATTCAATCCCGATGCAATTTATGTGTTTCATCAACACTCTGATAGTCCACAGATTACAGAATGCCACCAGATGTGCATCGGAAACTACTACTGGTCTTCCAGGGTACGATCAAAGCGTAGCCTCTTTGAGACATACCTCCCGTGGAGGAAAGTGGGCATGGTGACTGTTGTATTCAATCCCGATGCAATGTCTATGATTCATCAACACCCTGATAGTTTACAGATTACAGAACGTTTCCTAATGTGCATCGGAAACTACTACTGGTCTTCCAGGTAATGATCAAAGCGTGGACTGTTTGAGCTTTACTCCCATTGACGAAAGTAAGCATGGTGACTGTTGTATTCAATCCCGATGCAATTTCTGTGTTTCATCAACACTCTGATAGTCCACAGATTACAGAATGCCTCCAGTTGTGCATCGGAACTACTACTGGTCTTCCAGTGAATTATCAAAGCGTAGACTGTTTGAGAATTACTCCCATGGAGGAAAGTGCGCATGGTGACTGTTGTATTCAATCCCGATGCAATTTCTGTGTTTCATCAACACTCTGATAGTCCACAGATTACAGAATGCCGCCAGATGTGCATCGGAAACTACTACTGGTCTTCCAGGGAATGATCAAAGCGTAGACTGTTTGAGCTTTACTCCCATGGAGGAAAGTGCGCATGGGGACTGTTGTATTCAATCCCGATGCAATTTCTGTGTTTCATCAACACTCTGATAGTCCACAGATTACAGAATGCCTCAGATGTGCTTCGGAAACTACTACTGGTCTTCCAGGGAATTATTAAAACTTAGGCTGTTGAGGATTATTCCCATGGAGGAAAGTGCGCATGGTGACTGTTGTATTCAATCCCGAAGCAATTTCAGTGTTCCATCAACACTCTGATAGTCCACAGATTACAGAATGACACCAGACGTGCATCGGACACTACTACTGGTCTTCCAGGGAACGATTAAAACGTAGATTGTTTGAGGATTACTCCCATGAAGGAAAGTGCGCATGGTGACTGTTGTATTCAATCCCGATGCAATTTCTGTGTTTCATCAACACTCTGATAGTCCACAGATTACAGAATGCCACCAGACGTGCATCGGAAGCTACTACTGGTCTTCCAGGGAACGATCAAAGCGTAGACTCTTTGAGACACTACTCCCGTGGAGGAAAGTGGGCATGGTCACTGTTGTATTCAATCTCGATGAAATTTCTGTGTTTCTTTAACACTCTGATAGTCTACAGATTACAGAATGCCACCAGATTTTCATCGGAAACTACTACTGGTCTCCCAGGGAACGTTCAAATCCTAGACTGTTTGAGACATACCTCCCGTGGATGAAAGTGCGCATGTTGACTGATGTACTCAATCCCGATGCAATTTCTGTGTTTCATCAACACCCCGATAGTCCACAGATTACAGAATGCCTCCATATGTGCATCGGTAACTACTACTGGTCTTCCAGGGAACGATCAAAGCGTAAACTGTTAGAGACATCACTCCCATGGAGGAAATTGCGCATGGTGACTGTTGTATACAATCACGATACAAATTCTGTGTTTCATCAACACTCTGATAGTCCACAGATTACAGAATGCCACCAGATGTGCATCGCTAACTACTACTGGTCTTCCAGGGAACGATCAAAACATAGACTGTTTGAGACATTACTCCCACGGAGGAAAGTGCCCATGGTGACTGTTGTATCAATCCCCATGCAATTTCTGTGTTTCATCCACAGTCTGATAGTCCACAGATTACAGAAAGCCTCCAAATGTGCATCGGAAACTACTACTGGTCTTGCAGGTAACTATAAATGCGTAGACTGTTAGAGACATTACTCCCATGGAGGAAAGTGCGCATGGTGACTGTTGTATTCAATCGCGATGCAATTTTTGTGTTTCATCAACAGTCTGACAGTCCACAGATTACAGAATATCTCCAGATGTGCATCGGAAACTACTACTGGTCTTCCAGGGAGCGATCAAAGCGTAGACTGTTTGAGACATTGCTCCCATGGAGGAAAGTGCGCATGGTGACTGTTGTATTCAATCCTGATGCAATGTCTTTGATTCATCAACACTCTGATAGTCCTCAGATTACAGTACGCCTCCTAATGTGCATCGGAAACTACTACTGGTCTTCCAGGTAATGATCAAAGAGTAGACTGTTTGAGCTTTACTCCCATGGAGGAAAGTGCACATGGTGACTGTTGTATTCAATCCCGATGCAATTTCTGTGTTTCATCAACACTCTGATAGCCCACAGATTACAGAATATCTAAAGATGTGCATCGGAAACTATTACTGGTTTTCCAGGGAACAATCAAAGCGTAGACGGTTTGAGACATTATTAACATGGATGGATGTGCGCATGGCGACTGTTGTGTTCAATCCCGATGCTATTTCTGTGTTTCATCAACACTCTGATAGTCCATAAATTACAGAAAGCCTCCAGATGTGCATCGGAAACTAGTACTGGTCTTGCAGGGGACGATCAAAGCGTACACTGTTAGAAACATTACTTCCATGGATGAAAGTGCGCATGCTGACTGTGGTATTTAATCACGATGCAATTTCTGTGTTTCATCAACACTCTGATAGTCCACAGATTACAGAATGCCACTAGATGTGCATCGGAAACTACTACTGGTCTTCCAGGGTACTCTTTGAGAAATACCTCCCGTGAAGGAAAGTGCGGATGGAGGCTGTTGTATTCAATCCCGATGAAATGTCTTTGTTTCATCAACACCCTGATAGTCCACAGATTACAGAATGGCACTAGATGAGCATCGGAAATTACTACTTTTCTTCCAGGGAAAGATTAAAACTTAGACTGTTAGAGACATCACTCCCATGGAGGAAATTGCGCATGGTGACTGTTGTATACAATCTCGATACAATTTCTGTGTTTCATCAACACTCTGATAGTCCACAGATTACAGAATGCCACCAGATGTGCATCGGTAACTACTACTGGTCTTCCAGGGAACGATCAAAGCGTAGACTGTTTGAGACATTACTCCCACGGAGGAAAGTGCCCATGGTGACTGTTGTATTCAATCCCCATGCAATTTCTGTGTTTCATCAACAGTCTGATAGCCCTGAGATTACAGAATATCTCAAGATGTGCATCGGAAACTATTACTGGTTTTCCAGGGAACGATCAAAGCGTAGACTGTTTGAGACATTATTCCCATGGATTAAAGTGCGCATGGTGACTGTTGTATTCAATCCCGATGCAATTTCTGTGTTTCATCAACACTCTGATTTTCCACAAATTACTGAAAGCCTCCAGATGTGAATCGGAAACTACTACTTTTATTGCAGGGAACGATCAAAGCGTAGACTTATACAGACATTACTCCCGTATTTGAAAGTGCGCATTCTGACTGTTGTATTCAATCCCGATGCAATTTATGTGTTTCATCAACACTCTGATAGTCCACAGATTACAGAATGCCACCAGATGTGCGTCGGAAACTACTACTGGTCTTCCAGGGTACGATCAAAGCGTAGCCTCTTTGAGACATACCTCCCGTGGAGGAAAGTGGGCATGGTGACTGTTGTATTCAATCCCGATGCAATGTCTATGATTCATCAACACCCTGATAGTTTACAGATTACAGAACGTTTCCTAATGTGCATCGGAAACTACTACTGGTCTTCCAGGTAATGATCAAAGCGTGGACTGTTTGAGCTTTACTCCCATTGACGAAAGTAAGCATGGTGACTGTTGTATTCAATCCCGATGCAATTTCTGTGTTTCATCAACACTCTGATTTTCCACAAATTACTGAAAGCCTCCAGATGTGAATCGGAAACTACTACTTTTATTGCAGGGAACGATCAAAGCGTAGACTTATACAGACATTACTCCCGTATTTGAAAGTGCGCATTCTGACTGTTGTATTCAATCCCGATGCAATTTATGTGTTTCATCAACACTCTGATAGTCCACAGATTACATAATGCCACCAGATGTGCATCGGAAACTACTACTGGTCTTCCAGGGAACGATCAAAGCGTAAACTGTTAGAGACATCACTCCCATGGAGGAAATTGCGCATGGTGACTGTTGTATACAATCACGATACAAATTCTGTGTTTCATCAACACTCTGATAGTCCACAGATTACAGAATGCCACAAGATGTGCATCGCTAACTACTACTGGTCTTCCAGGGAACGATCAAAGCATAGACTGTTTGAGACATTACTCCCACGGAGGAAAGTGCCCATGGTGACTGTTGTATCAATCCCCATGCAATTTCTGTGTTTCATCAACAGTCTGATAGTCCACAGATTACAGAAAGCCTCCAAATGTGCATCGGAAACTACTACTGGTCTTGCAGGTAACTATAAATGCGTAGATTGTTAGAGACATTACTCCCATGGAGGAAAGTGCGCATGGTGACTGTTGTATTCAATCGCGATGCAATTTTTGTGTTTCATCAGCAGTCTGACAGTCCACAGATTACAGAATATCTCCAGATGTGCATCGGAAACTACTACTGGTCTTCCAGGGAGCGATCAAAGCGTAGACTGTTTGAGACATTGCTCCCATGGAGGAAAGTGCGCATGGTGACTGTTGTATTCAATCCCGATGCAATTTCTGTGTTTCATCAACACTCTGATAGTCCACAGACTACAGAATGCCTCCAGATGTGCATCGGAAACTACTACTGGTCTTCCAGGGCACGATCAAAGCGTAGGCTGTTTGAGAATTACTCCCATGCAGGAAAGGGCGCTTGGTGACTGTTGTATTCAATCCCGATGCAATTTCTGTGTTTCATCAACAGTCTGATAGCCCACAGATTACAGAATATCTCAAGATGTGCATCGGAAACTATTACTGGTTTTCCAGGGAACGATCAAAGCGTAGACTGTTTGAGACATACCTCCCGTGGAGGAAAGTGCGCATGGTGACTGTTGTATTCAATTTCAATACAATGTCTTTGATTCATCAACACTCTGATAGTCCACAGATTACAGAACGCCTCCTAATGTGCATCGGAAACTACTACTGGACTTCCAGGTAATGATCAAAGCGTAGACTGTTTGAGCTTTACTCCCATTGAGGAAAGTGCACATGGTGACTGTTGTATTCAATCCCGATGCAATTTCTGTGTTTCATCAACACTCTGGTAGTCCACAGATTACAGAATGCCTCAGATGTGCATCGGAAACTACTACTGGTCTCCCAGGGCACGATCAAACCGTAGACTGTTTGAGACGTTACTCCCATGGAGGAAAGTGCACATGGTGGCTGTTGTATTCAATCCCGATGCAATTTTTGTGTTTCATCAACACTCTGATAGCCCACAGATTACAGAATATCTCCAGATGTGCATCGGAAACTATTACTGGTTTTCCAGGGAACAATCAAAGCGTAGACTGTTTGAGACATTATTCCCATGGATGGAAGTGCGCATGGTGACTGTTGTATTCAATCCCGATGCAATTTCTGTGTTTCATCAACACTCTGATAGTCCACAAATTACAGAAAGCATCCAGATGTGCATCGGAAACTAGTACTGGTCTTGCAGGGACGATCAAAGCGTACACTGTTAGAAACATTACTTCCATAGATGAAAGTGCGCTTGGTGACTGTTGTATTCAATCCCGATGCAATTTCTGTGTTTCATCAACACTCTGATAGTCCACAAATTACAGAAAGCCTCCAGATGTGCATCGGAAACTACTACTGGTATTGCAGGGAACGATCAAAGCGTAGACTTTTACAGACATTACTCCCATGGATGAAAATGCGCATGCTAACTGTTGTATTCAATCCCGATGCAATTTCTGTGTTTCATCAACACTCTGATAGTCCACAGATTACAGAATGCCACCAGATGTGCATCGGAAACTACCACTGGTCTTCCAGGGTACGATCAAAGCGTAGACTCTTTGAGACATACCTCCCATGGAGGAAAGTGCGCATGGTGACTGTTGTATTCGATCCCGATGCAATGTCTTTGATTCATCAACACTCTGATAGTCCTCAGATTACAGAACGCCTCCTAATGTGCATCGGAAACTACTACTGGTCTTCCAGGTAATGATCAAAGAGTAGACTGTTTGAGCTTTACTCCCATTGAGGAAAGTGCGCATGGTGACTGTTGTATTCAATCCCGATGTAATTTCTGTGTTTCATCAACACTCTCATAATCCACAGATTACAGAATGCCTCAGATGTGCATCGGAAACTACTACTGGTCTTCCAGGGCACGATCAAACCGTAGACTGTTTGAGACGTCACTCCCATGGAGGAAAGTGCACATGGTGACTGTTGTATTCAATCCCGATGCAATTTCTGTGTTTCATCAACACTCTGATAGCCCACAGATTACAGAATATCTAAAGATGTGCATCGGAAACTATTACTGGTTTTCCAGGGAACAATCAAAGCGTAGACGGTTTGAGACATTATTAACATGGATGGATGTGCACATGGCGACTGTTGTGTTCAATCCCGATGCTATTTCTGTGTTTCATCAACACTCTGATAGTCCACAAATTACAGAAAGCCTCCAGATGTGCATCGGAAACTAGTACTGGTCTTGCAGGGGACGATCAAAGCGTACACTGTTAGAAACATTACTTCCATGGATGAAAGGGCGCATGCTGACTGTTGTATTTAATCACGATGCAATTTCTGTGTTTCATCAACACTCTGATAGTCCACAGATTACAGAATGCCACTAGATGTGCATCGGAAACTACTACTGGTCTTCCAGGGTACTCTTTGAGAAATACCTCCCGTGAAGGAAAGTGCGGATGGAGACTGTTGTATTCAATCCCGATGCAATGTCTTTGTTTCATCAACACCCTGATAGTCCACAGATTACAGAATGCCACCAGATGTGCATCGGAAACTACTACTGGTCTTCCAGGGTACGATCAAAGCGTAGCCTCTTTGAGACATTCCTCCCATGGAGGAAAGTGGGCATGGTGACTGTTGTATTCAATCCCGATGCAATGTCTATGATTCATCAACACCCTGATAGTTTACAGATTACAGAACGCCTCCTAATGTGCATCGGAAACTACTACTGGTCTTCCAGGTAATGATCAAAGCGTGGACTGTTTGAGCTTTACTCCCATTGACGAAAGTAAGCATGGTGACTGTTGTATTCAATCCCGATGCAATTTCTGTGTTTCATCAACACTCTGATAGTCCACAGATTACAGAATGCCTCCAGTTGTGCATCGGAACTACTACTGGTCTTCCAGTGAATTATCAAAGCGTAGACTGTTTGAGAATTACTCCCATGGAGGAAAGTGCGCATGGTGACTGTTGTATTCAATCCCGATGCAATTTCTGTGTTTCATCAACACTCTGATAGTCCACAGATTACTGAATGCCGCCAGATGTGCATCGGAAACTACTACTGGTCTTCCAGGGAATGATCAAAGCGTAGACTGTTTGAGCTTTACTCCCATGGAGGAAAGTGCGCATGGGGACTGTTGTATTCAATCCCGATGCAATTTCTGTGTTTCATCAACACTCTGATAGTCCACAGATTACAGAATGCCTCAGATGTGCTTCGGAAACTACTACTGGTCTTCCAGGGAAGGATTAAAACTTAGGCTGTTGAGGATTATTCCCATGGAGGAAAGTGCGCATGGTGACTGTTGTATTCAATCCCGAAGCAATTTCAGTGTTCCATCAACACTCTGATAGTCCACAGATTACAGAATGACACCAGACGTGCATCGGACAATACTACTGGTCTTCCAGGGAACGATTAAAACGTACATTGTTTGAGGATTACTCCCATGAAGGAAAGTGCGCATGGTGACTGTTGTATTCAATCCCGATGCAATTTCTGTGTTTCATCAACACTCTGATAGTCCACAGATTACAGAATGCCACCAGACGTGCATCGGAAGCTACTACTGGTCTTCCAGGGAACGATCAAAGCGTAGACCCTTTGAGACACTACTCCCGTGGAGGAAAGTGGGCATGGTCACTGTTGTATTCAATCTCGATGAAATTTCTGTGTTTCTTTAACACTCTGATAGTCTACAGATTACAGAATGCCACCAGATTTTCATCGGAAACTACTACTGGTCTCCCAGGGAACGTTCAAATCCTAGACTGTTTGAGACATACCTCCCGTGGATGAAAGTGCGCATGTTGACTGATGTACTCAATCCCGATGCAATTTCTGTGTTTCATCAACACCCCGATAGTCCACAGATTACAGAATGCCTCCATATGTGCATCGGTAACTACTACTGGTCTTCCAGGGAACGATCAAAGCGTAAACTGTTAGAGACATCACTCCCATGGAGGAAATTGCGCATTGTGACTGTTGTATACAATCACGATACAAATTCTGTGTTTCATCAACACTCTGATAGTCCACAGATTACAGAATGCCACCAGATGTGCATCGCTAACTACTACTGGTCTTCCAGGAACGATCAAAACATAGACTGTTTGAGACATTACTCCCACGGAGGAAAGTGCCCATGGTGACTGTTGTATCAATCCCCATGCAATTTCTGTGTTTCATCCACAGTCTGATAGTCCACAGATTACAGAAAGCCTCCAAATGTGCATCGGAAACTACTACTGGTCTTGCAGGTAACTATAAATGCGTAGACTGTTAGAGACATTACTCCCATGGAGGAAAGTGCGCATGGTGACTGTTGTATTCAATCGCGATGCAATTTTTGTGTTTCATCAACAGTCTGACAGTCCACAGATTACAGAATATCTCCAGATGTGCATCGGAAACTACTACTGGTCTTCCAGGGAGCGATCAAAGCGTAGACTGTTTGAGACATTGCTCCCATGGAGGAAAGTGCACATGGTGACTGTTGTATTCAATCCCCATGCAATGTCTGTGTTTCATCAACAGTCTGATAGTCCACAGATTACAGAAAGCTTCCAGATGTGCATCGGAACCTACTACTGGTCTTGCAGGTAACGATAAAAGCGTAGACTGTTAGAGACATTACTCCCATGCAGGAAAGTGCGCATGGTGACTGTTGTATACAATCCCGATGTAATTTCTGTGTTTCATCAACACTCTGATAGGCCACAGATTACCGAATGCCTCCAGATGTGCATCGGAACTACTACTGGTCTTCCAGTGAATGATCAAAGCGTAGACAGTTTGAGAATTACTCCCATGGAGGAAAGTGCGCATGGTGACTGTTGTATTCAATCCCGATGCAATTTCTGTGTTTCATCAACACTCTGATAGTCCACAGACTACAGAATGCCTCCAGATGTGCATCGGAAACTACTACTGGTCTTCCAGGGCACGATCAAAGCGTAGGCTGTTTGAGAATTACTCCCATGCAGGAAAGGGCGCTTGGTGACTGTTGTATTCAATCCCGATGCAATTTTTGTGTTTCATCAACAGTCTGATAGCCCACAGATTACAGAATATCTCAAGATGTGCATCGGAAACTATTACTGGTTTTCCAGGGAACGATCAAAGCGTAGACTGTTTGAGACATACCTCCCGTGGAGGAAAGTGCGCATGGTGACTGTTGTATTCAATCCCAATGCAATGTCTTTGATTCATCAACACTCTGATAGTCCACAGATTACAGAACGCCTCCTAATGTGCATCGGAAACTACTACTGGATTTCCAGGTAATGATCAAAGCGTAGACTGTTTGAGCTTTACTCCCATTGAGGAAAGTGCGCATGGTGACTGTTGTATTCAATCCCGATGCAATTTCTGTGTTTCATCAACACTCTGATAGTCCACAGATTACAGAATGCCTCAGATGTGCATCGGAAACTACTACTGGTCTCCCAGGGCACGATCAAACCGTAGACTGTTTGAGACGTTACTCCCATGGAGGAAAGTGCACATGGTGGCTGTTGTATTCAATCCCGATGCAATTTTTGTGTTTCATCAACACTCTGATAGCCCACAGATTACAGAATATCTCCAGATGTGCATCGGAAACTATTACTGGTTTTCCAGGGAACAATCAAAGCGTAGACTGTTTGAGACATTATTCCCATGGATGGAAGTGCGCATGGTGACTGTTGTATTCAATCCCGATGCAATTTCTGTGTTTCATCAACACTCTGATAGTCCACAAATTACAGAAAGCCTCCAGATGTGCATCGGAAACTAGTACTGGTCTTGCAGGGGACGATCAAAGCGTACACTGTTAGAAACATTACTTCCATGGATGAAAGTGCGCTTGGTGACTGTTGTATTCAATCCCGATGCAATTTCTGTGTTTCATCAACACTCTGATTGTCCACAGATTACAGAATGCCTCCAGATGTGCATCGGAAACTGCTACTGGTTTTCCAGGGCACGATCAAAGCTAGACTCTTTGAGGAATACCTCCCGTAAAGGAAAGTGCGGATGGAGACTGTTGTATTCAATCCCGATGCAATGTCTTTGTTTCATCAACACCCTGATAGTCCACAGATTACAGAATGGCACCAGATGAGCATCGGAAATTACTACTGGTCTTCGAGGAAACGATCAAATGTTAGACTGTTTGAGACATTACTCCCGAGGAAGAAAGTGCGCATGGAGACTGTTGTATACAATCCCGATGCAATTTCTGTGTTTCATCAACACTCAGTTAGTCCACAGATTACAGAATGCCTCCAGATGTGCATCGGAAACTACTACTGGTCTTCCAGGGAACGATCAAAGCGTAGACTGTTTGAGACATTACTCCCATGGAGGAAAGTGCGAATGGTGACTGTTGTATTCAATCCCGATTTAATTTCTGTGTTCCATCAACACTCAGATAGTCCACAGATTACAGAATGCCACCAGATGTGCTTCGGAAACTACTACTAGTCTTCCAGGGAACGATCAAAGCCTAGACTGTTTGAGACATTACTCGCATCGAAGAAAGTGCGAATGGTGACTGTTGTATTCAATCCTGATGCAATTTCTGTGTTTCATCAGCACTCTGATAGTCCACAGATTACAGATTGACTCCAAATGTGCATCGGAAGCTACTACTGGTGTTCCTGGGATCGAACAAAGCATAGACTGTTTGAGACATTACTCCCATGGAGGAAAGTGCGCATGGTGACTGTTGTATTCAGTCCCAATGCAATTTCTGTGTTTCATCAACACTCTGATAGTCCACAGACTACAGATTGCCTCCAGATGTGCATCGGAAACTACTACTGGTCTTCCAAGGCACGATCAAACTGTAGACTGTTTGAGACATTACTCCCATGGAGGAAAGTGCGCATGGTGACTGTTGTATACAATCCCGATGCAATTTCTGTGTTTCATCAACAGTCTGATAGTCCACAGATTACAGAATATCTCCAGATGTGCATCGGATACTACTACTGGTCTTCCAGGGAACGATCAAAGCGTAGACTGTTTGAGCCATTACTCCCATGGAGGAAAGTGCGCATGGTGACTGTTTATTCAATCCCGATGCAATTTCTGTGTTTCATCAACACTTTGAAGGTCCACAGATTACAGAATGCCTCCAAATGTGCATCGGAAACTACTACTGGTCTTCCAGGGAAAGATTAAAACTTAGGCTGTTGAGGATTATTCCCATGGAGGAAAGTGCGCATGGTGACTGTTGTATTCAATCCCGAAGCAATTTCAGTGTTCCATCAACACTCTGATAGTCCACAGATTACAGAATGACACCAGACGTGCATCGGAAACTACTGCTGGTCTTCCTGGGAACGATCAAAGCGTAGACTGTGTGTGACATTACTCCCGTGGAAAGCAGTGCGCATGGTGACTATTGTATTCAATCCCGATGCAATTTCTGTGTTTCATCAACACTCTGACAGTCCACACATTACAGAATGCCACGAGATGTGCATCGGAAACTACTACTGGTCTTCCAGGGAACGATAAAAGGTTAGACTGTTAGAGACATTACTCCCATGCAGGAAAGTGCGCATGGTGACTGTTGTATTCAATCCCGATGCAATTTCTGTGTTTCATAAACAGTCTGATAGCTAACAGATTACAGAATATCTCCAGATGTGCATCGGAAACTATTAATGGTTTTCCAGGGAACGATCAAAGCGTAGACTGTTTGAGACATTATTCCCATGGAGGAAAGTGCGCATGGTGACCGTTGTATTCAATCCCGATGCAATTTCTGTGTTTCATCAACACTCTGATAGTCCACAAATTACAGAAAGACTCCAGATGTGCATCGGAAACTACTACTGGTTTTGCATCGAACGATCAAAGCGTAGACTGTTAGAGACATTACTCCCATGGATGAAAGTGCGCATACTGACTGTTGTATTCAATCCCGATGCAATTTCTGTGTTTCATCAACACTCTGATAGTCCACAGATTACAGAATGCCACCAGATGTGCATCGGAAACTACTACTTGTCTTCCAGGGTACGATCAAAGCGTAGACTCTTTGAGACATACCTCCCGTGGAGGAAGGTGCGCATGGTGACTGTTGTATTCAATCCCGATGCAATGTCTTTGTTTCATCAACGCCCTGATAGTCCACAGATAACAGAATGGCACCAGATGTGCATCGGAAATTACTACTGGTCTTCCAGGGAACGATCATAGCGTAGACTGTTTGAGATATTACTCCCATGGAGGAAAGTGCGCATGGTGTCAGTTGTATGCAATCCCGATACAATTTCTGTGTTTCATCAACACTCTGATAGTCCACAGATTACAAAATGCCTCCAGATGTGCATCGGTAACTACTAATGGTCTTCCAGGACACGATCAAAGCGTAGACTGGTTGAGACATTACTCCCATGGATGAAAGTGAGCATGGTGTCTGTTGTATTCAATCCCGATGCATTTTCTGTGTTTCATCAACACTCTGATAGTCCACAGATTACAGAATGCCTCCAGATGTGCATCGGAAACTACTACTGGTCTCCCAGGGAACGATTAAAGCGTAGACTGTTTGAGGATTACTCCCAAGGAGGAAAGTGCGCGTGGTGACTGTTGTATTCAATCCCGATGCAAAATCTGTGTTTCATCAACACTCTGATAGTCCACACATTGCAGAATGCCAACAGACGTGCATCGGAAACTACTACTGGTCTTCCAGGGAACGATCAAAGCGTAAACTGTTTGAGACATTACTCAAGTGGAGTAAAGTGGGCATGGTGACTGTTGTATTCAATCTCTATGAAATTTCTGTGTTTCTTCAACACTCTGATAGGCCACAGATTACAGAATGCCACCAGATTTTCATCAGAAACTACTACTGGTCTTCCAGGGAACGATAAAATCCTAGACTGTTTGAGACATACCTCCTGTGGATGAAAGTGCGCATGGTGACTGTTGTATTCAATCCCGATATAATTTCTGTGTTTCATCAACACTCTGATAGTCCACAGATTACAGAATGCCACCAGATATTCATCAGAAACTACTACTGGTCTTCCAGGGAATGATCAAAGCGTAGACTGTTTGAGCTTTACTCCCATGGAGGAAAGTGCGCATGGTGACTGTTGTATTCAATCCCGATGCAATTTCTGTGTTTCATCAACACTCTGATAGTCCACATATTACAGAATGCCTCAGATGTGCATCGGAAACTACTAATGGTCTTCCAGGGAAAGATTAAAGCTTAGGCTGTTGAGGATTATTCCCATGGAGGAAAGTGCGCATGGTGACTGTTGTATTCAATCCCGAAGCAATTTCAGTGTTCCATCAACACTCTGATAGTTTACACATTACAGAATGACACCAGACGTGCATCGGACACTACTACTGGTCTTCCAGGGAACGATTAAAACGTAGACTGTTTTAGGATTACTCCCATGTAGGAAAGTGCGCATGGTGACTGTTGTATTCAATCCCAATGCAATTTCTGTGTTTCATCAACACTCTGATAGTCCACAGATTACAGAATGCCACCAGACGTGGATCGGAAACTACTACTGGTCTTCCAGGGAACGATCAAAGCGTAGACTCTTTGAGACACTACTCCCGTGGTGGAAAGTGGGCATGGTCACTGTTGTATTCAATCCCGATGCAATTTCTGTGTTTCATAAACAGTCTGATATCTAACAGATTACAGAATATCTCCAGATGTGCATCGGAAACTATTAATGGTTTTCCAGGGAACGATCAAAGCGTCGACTGTTTGAGACATTACTCCCATGGAGGAAAGTGCGCATGGTGACTGTTGTATTCAATCCCGATGCAATTTCTATGTGTCATCAACACTCTGGTAGTCCACAGATTACAGAATGCCTCAGATGTGCATCGGAAACTACTACTGGTCTTCCAGGGCACGATCAAACCGTAGACTGTTTGAGACATTACTCCCATGGAGGAAAGTGCGCATGGTGACTGTTGTATTCAATCCCAATGCAATATCTGTGTTTTATCAACACTTTGATATTCCACAGATTACAGAATGCTTCCAGATGTGCATCGGAAACTACTACTGGTATTCCAGGGCACGATCAAAACGTAGGCTGTTTGAGAAATACTCCCATGCAGGAAACTGCGCTTGGTGACTGTTGTATTCAATCCCGATGCAATTTCTGTGTTTCATCAACAGTGTGATAGCCCACAGATTACAGAATATCTCCAAATGTGCATCGGAAACTATTACTGGTTTTCCAGGGAACGATGAAAGCGTAGACTGTTTGAGACATTATTCCCATTTAGGAAAGTGTGCATGGTGACTATTGTACTCAATCCCGATGCTATTACTGTGTTTCATCAACACTCTGATAGTCCACAGATTACAGAAAGCCTCCAGATTTGCATCGGAAACTACTACTGGTCTTGCAGGTAACGATAAAAGCTTAGAGTGTTAGAGACATTACTCCCATGCAGGAAAGTGCGCATGGTGACTGTTGTATTCAATCCCGATGCAATTTCTGTGTTTCATAAACAGTCTGATAGCCCACAGATTTCAGAATATCTCCAGATGTGCATCGGAAACTATTAATGGTTTTCCAGGGAACGATCAAAGCGTAGACTGTTTGAGACATTATTCCCATGGAGGAAAGTGCGCATGGTGACTGTTGTATTCAATCACGATGCAATTTCTGTGTTTCATCAACACTCTGATAGTCCACAAATTACAGAAAGACTCCAGATGTGCATCGGAAACTACTACTGGTTTTGCATCGAACGATCAAAGCGTAGTACTGTTAGAGACATTACTCCCATGGATGAAAGTGCGCATACTGACTGTTGTACTCAATCCCGATGCAATTTCTGTGTTTCATCAACACTCTGATAGTCCACAGATTACAGAATGCCACCAGATGTGCATCGGAAACTACTACTTGTCTTCCAGGGTACGATCAAAGCGTAGACTCTTTGAGACATACCTCCCGTGGAGGAAGGTGCGCATGGTGACTGTTGTATTCAATCCCGATGCAATGTCTTTGTTTCATCAACGCCCTGATAGTCCACAGATTACAGAATGGCACCAGATGTGCATCGGAAATTACTACTGGTCTTCCAGGGAACGATCATAGCGTAGACTGTTTGAGACATTACTCCCATGGAGGAGAGTGCGCATGGTGTCAGTTGTATTCAATCCCGATACAATTTCTGTGTTTCATCAACACTCTGATAGTCCATAGATTACAGAATGCCTCCAGATGTGCATCGGTAACTACTAATGGTCTTCCAGGACACGATCAAAGCGTAGACTGGTTGAGACATTACTCCCATGGATGAAAGTGCGCATGGTGTCTGTTGTATTCAATCCCGATGCATTTTCTGTGTTTCATCAACACTCTGATAGTCCACAGATTACAGAATGCCTCCAGATGTGCATCGGAAACTACTACTGGTCTCCCAGGGAACGATTAAAGCGTAGACTGTTTGAGGATTACTCCCATGGAGGAAAGTGCGCGTGGTGACTGTTGTATTCAATCCCGATGCAAAATCTGTGTTTCATCAACACTCTGATAGTCCACACATTGCAGAATGCCAACAGACGTGCATCGGAAACTACTACTGGTCTTCCAGGGAACGATCAAAGCGTAAACTGTTTGAGACATTACTCAAGTGGAGTAAAGTGGGCATGGTGACTGTTGTATTCAATCTCTATGAAATTTCTGTGTTTCTTCAACACTCTGATAGTCCACAGATTACAGAATGCCACCAGATTTTCATCAGAATCTACTACTGGTCTTCCAGGGAACGATAAAATCGTAGACTGTTTGAGACATACCTCCCGTGGATGAAAGTGCGCATGGTGACTGTTGTATTCAATCCCGATATAATTTCTGTGTTTCATCAACACTCTGATAGTCCACAGATTACAGAATGCCTCCAGATGTGCATCGGAACTACTACTGATCTTCCAGTGAATGATCAAAGCGTAGACTGTTTGAGAATTACTCCCATGGAGGAAAGTGCGCATGGTGACTGTTGTATTCAATCCCGATGCAATTTCTGTGTTTCATCAACACCCTGATAGTCCACAGATTACAGAATGCCTCAGATGTGCATCGAAAACTACTAATGGTCTTCCAGGGAAAGATTAAAACTTAGGCTGTTGAGGATTATTCCCATGGAGGAAAGTGCGCATGGTGACTGTTGTATTCTATCCCGAAGCAATTTCAGTGTTCCATCAACACTCTGATAGTCCACATATTACAGAATGACACCAGACGTGCATCGGACACTACTACTGATCTTCCAGGGAACGATTAAAACGTAGACTGTTTGAGGATTACTCCCATGGAGGAAAATGCGCATGGTGACTGTTGTATTCAATCCCAATGCAATTTCTGTGTTTCATCAACACTCTGATAGTCCACAGATTACAGAATGCCACCAGACGTGGATCGGAAACTACTACTGGTCTTCCAGGGAACGATCAAAGCGTAGAGTCTTTGAGACACTACTCCCGTGGAGGAAAGTGGGCATGGTCACTGTTGTATTCAATCTCGATGAAATTTCTGTGTTTCTTTAACAGTCTGATAGTCTACAGATTACAGAAAGCCACCAGATTTTCATCGGAAACTACTACAGGTCTTCCAGGGAACGATCAAATCCTAGACTGTTTGAGACATACCTCCCGTGGATGAAAGTGCGCATGGTGACTGATGTATTCAATCCCGATGCAATTTCTGTGTTTCATCAACAGTCTGATAGCCCACAGATTACAGAATATCTCAAGATGTGCATCGGAAACTATTACTGGTTTTCCAGGGAACGATCAAAGCGTAGACTGTTTGAGACATTATTCCCATGGAGGAAAGTGTGCATGGTGACTGTTGTATTCAATCCCGATGCAATTTCTGTGTTTCATCAACACTCTGATAGTCCACAGATTACAGAATGCCTCCAGATGTGCATCGGAAAATACTACTGGTCTTCCAGGGCACGATCAAAGCGTAGTCTGTTTGAGAATTACTCCCATGCAGGAAAGGTCGCTTGGTGACTGTTGTATTCAATCCCGATGCAATTTCTGTGTTTCATCAACAGTCTGATAGCCCACAGATTACAGAATATCTCAAAATGTACATCGGAAACTATTACTGGTTTTCCAGGGAACGATCAAAGCGTAGACTGTTTGAGACATTATTCCCATGGAGGAAAGTGCGCATGGTGACTGTTGTATTCAATCCCGATGCAATTTCTGCGTTTCATCAACACTCTGATAGTCCACAGATTACAGAATGCCTCCAGATGTGCATCGGAAACTACTACTGGTCTTCCAGGGCACGATCAAAGCGTAGACTCTTTGAGAAATACCTCCCGTGAAGGAAAGTGCAGATGGAGACTGTTGTATTCAATCCCGATGCAATGTCTTTGTTTCATCAAAACCCTGATAGTCCACAGATTACAGAACGGCACCAGATGAGCATCGGAAATTACTACTGGTCTTCCAGGGAAAGATTAAAACTTAGACTGTTAGAGACATCACTCCCATGGAGGAAATTGCGCATGGTGACTGTTGTATACAATCTCGATACAATTTCTGTGTTTCATCAACACTCTGATAGTCCACTGATTACAGAATGCCACCAGATGTGCATCGGTAACTACTACTGGTCTTCCAGGGAACGATCAAAGCGTAGACTGTTTGAGACATTACTCCCACGGAGAAAAGTGCCCATGGTGACTGTTGTATTCAATCCCGAGGCAATATCTGTGTTTCAATCCACATTTGAAGGTCCACAGATTACAGAAGGAATTCAGATGTGCATAGAAAACTACTACTGGTCTTCCAGGGAACGATCAAAGCGTAGACTGTTTGAGAATTACTCCCATGGAGGAAAGTGCGCATGGTGACTATTGTATTCAATCCCGAGGCAATTACTGTGTTTCACCAACACTTTGAAGGTCCACAGATTACAGAATGCCTCTAGATGTGCAACGGAAACTATTACTGGTCTTCCAGGGAAGGATTAAAACTTAGACTGTTGAGGATTACTCCCATGGAGGAAAGTGCGCATGGTGACTGTTGTATTCAATCCCGGAGCAATTTCAGTGTTCCATCAACACTCTGATAATCCACAGATTACAGAATGACACCAGACGTGCATCGGAAACTACTACTGGTCTTCCTGGGAACGATCAAAACGTAGACTGTTTATGACATTACTCCCGTGGAAAGCAGTGCGCATGGTGACTATTGTATTCAATCCTGATGCAATTTCTGTGTTTCATCAACACTCTGATAGTCCACACATTACATAATGCCACGAGATGTGCATCGCAAACTACTACTGGTCTTCCAGGGAGCGATCAAAGCGTAGACTGTTTGAGGCGTACCTCCCGTGGAGGAAAGTGCGCATGGTGAATGTTGTATTCAATCCCGATGCAATTTCTGTGTTTCATCAACACTCTGATAGTCCACCGATTACAGAATGCCTCAGATGTGCATCGGAAACTACTACTGGTCTTCCAGGGAATGATCAAAGCGTAGACTGTTTGAGCTTTACTCCCATGGAGGAAAGTGCGCATGGTGACTGTTGTATTCAATCCCGATGCAATTTCTGTGTTTCATCAACACTCTGATAGTCCACAGATTACAGAATGCCTCCAGATGTGCATCGGAAACTACAACTGGTCTTCCAGGGCACGATCAAACCGTAGACTGTTTGAGACATTACTCCCATGGAGGAAAGTGCGCATGGTGACTGTTGTATACAATCCCGATGCAATTTCTGTGTTTCATCAACACTCTGATTGTCCACACATTACAGAAAGCCTCCAGATGTGCATCGGAAACTACTACTGGTCTTCCAGGGAACGATCAAAGCGTAGACGTTTTGAGACATTACTCACATGGAGGAAAGTGCGCATGGTGACTGTTGTATTCAATCCCGATGCAATATCTGTGTTTCATCAACACTCTGGTAGTCCACAGATTACAGAATGCCTCAGATGTGCATCGGAAACGACTACTGTTCTTCCAGGTAATGATCAAAGCGTAGACTGTTTGAGCATTACTCCCATGGAGGAAAATGCGCATGGTGACTGTTGTATTCAATCCCGATGCAATTTCTGTGTTTCATCAACACTCTGATAGTCCACAGACTACAGAATGCCTCCACACGTGCATCGGTAACTACTACTGGTCTTCCAGGGAACGATTAAAGCGTAGACTGTTAGAGACATCACTGCCATGGAGGAAATTGCGCATGGTGACTGTTGTATACAATCACGATACAATTTCTGTGTTTCATCAACACTCTGATAGTCCACAGATTACAGAATGCCACCAGATGTGCATTGGTAACTACTACTGGTCTTCCAGGGAACGATCAAAGCGTAGACTGTTTGAGACATTACTCCCATGGTGGAAAGTGCCCATGGTGTCTGTTGTATTCAATCGCGAGGCAATTTCTGTGTTTCAATCCACACTTTGAAAGTCCACAGATTACAGATGGAATTCAGATGTGCATAGATAACTACTACTGGTCTTCCTGGGAACGATCAAAGCGTAGACTGTTTGTGACATTACTCCCGTGGAAAGCAGTGCGCATGGTGACTATTGTATTCAATCCCGATGCAATTTCTGTGTTTCATCAACACTCTGATAGTCCACACATTACAGAAAGCCTCCAGATGTGCATCGGAAACTACTACTGGTCTTACAGGGAACGATGAAAGCGTAGACTTTTTGGGACATTACTCACATGGAGGAAAGTGCGCATGGTGACTGTTGTATTCAATCCCGATGCAATTTCTGTGTTTCATCAACACTCTGATAGTCCACAGATTACAGAATGCCCCAGATGTGCATCGGAAACGACTACTGTTCTTCCAGGGAATGATCAAAGCGTAGACTGTTTGAGCATTACTCCCATGGAGGAAAGTGCGCATGGTGACTGTTGTATGCAATCCCGATGCAATTTCTGTGTTTCATCAACACTCTGATAGTCCACACATTACAGAAAGCCTCCAGATGTGCATCGGAAACTACTACTGGTCTTCCAGGGAACGATCAAAGCGTTGACTTTTTGAGACATTACTCACATGGAGGAAAGTGCGCATGGTGACTGTTGTATTCAATCCCGATGCAATTTCTGTGTTTCATCAACACTCTGATAGTCCACAGATTACAGAATGCCTCCACACGTGCATCGGTAACTACTACTGGTCTTCCAGGGAACGATTAAAGCGTAGACTGTTAGAGACATCACTGCCATGGAGGAAATTGCGCATGGTGACTGTTGTATACAATCACGATACAATTTCTGTGTTTCATCAACACTCTGATAGTCCACAGATTACAGAATGCCTCCAGATGTGCATCGGTATCTACTAATGGTCTTCCAGGGAACGATCAAAGCGTAGACTGGTTGAGACATTACTCCCATGGATGAAAGTGCGCATGGTGTCTGTTGTATTCAATCCCGATGCATTTTCTGTGTTTCATCAACACTCTGATAGTCCACAGATTACAGAGTGCCTCCAGATGTGCATCGGAAACTACTACTGGTCTCCCAGGGAACGATTAAAGCGTAGACTGTTTGAGGATTACTCCCATGGAGGAAAGTGCGCGTGGTGACTGTTGTATTCAATCCCGATGCAAAATCTGTGTTTCATCAACACTCTGATAGTCCACACATTGCAGAATGCCAACAGACGTGCATCGGAAACTACTACTGGTCTTCCAGGGAACGATCAAAGCGTAAACTGTTTGAGACATTACTCAAGTGGAGTAAAGTGGGCATGGTGACTGTTGTATTCAATCCCGATGCAATTTCTGTGTTTCATCAACACTTTGAAGGTCCACAGATTACAGAATGCCTCCAGATGTGCATCGGAAACTACTACTGGTCTTCCAGGGAAAGATTAAAACTTAGGCTGTTGAGGATTATTCCCATGGAGGAAAGTGCGCATGGTGACTGTTGTATTCAATCCCGAGCAATTTCAGTGTTCAATCAACACTCTGATGGTCCACAGATTACGGAATGACATCAGTCGTGCATCGGATACTACTACTGGTCTTCCTGGGAACGATCAAAGCGTAGACTGTTTGTGACATTACTCCCGTGGAAAGCAGTGCGCATGGTGACTATTGTATTCAATCCCGATGCAATTTCTGTGTTTCATCAACACTCTGATAGTCCACACATTACAGAATGCCACGAGATGTGCATCGGAAGCTACTACTGGTCTTCCAGGGGACGATCAAAGCGTAGACTGTTTGAGACATACCTCCCGTGGAGGAAAGTGCGCATTGTGACCGTTGTAATCAATCCCGATGCAATTTCTGTGTTTCATCAACACTCTGATAGTCCACACATTACAGAAAGCCTCCAGATGTGCATCGGAAACTACTACTGGTCTTCCAGCGAACGATCAAAGCGTTGACTTTTTGAGACATTACTCACATGGAGGAAAGTGGGCATGGTGACTGTTGTATTCAATCCCGATGCAATTTCTGTGTTTCATCAACACCCTGATAGTCCACAGATTACAGAATGCCTCCACACGTGCATCGGTAACTACTACTGGTCTTCCAGGGAACGATTAAAGCGTAGACTGTTAGAGACATCACTGCCATGGAGGAAATTGCGCATGGTGACTGATCTATACAATCACTATACAATTTCTGTGTTTCATCAACACTCTGATAGTCCACAGATTACAGAATGCCTCCAGATGTGCATCGGTAACTACTAATGGTCTTCCAGGGAACGATCAAAGCGTAGACTGGTTGAGACATTACTCCCATGGATGAAAGTGCGCATGGTGTCTGTTGTATTCAATCCCGATGCATTTTTTGTGTTTCATCAACACTCTGATAGTCCACAGATTACAGAATGCCTCCAGATGTGCATCGGAAACTACTACTGGTCTCCCAGGGAACGATTAAAGCGTAGACTGTTTGAGGATTACTCCCATGGAGGAAAGTGCGCGTGGTGACTGTTGTATTCAATCCCGATGCAAAATCTGTGTTTCATCAACACTCTGATAGTCCACACATTGCAGAATGCCAACAGACGTGCATCGGAAACTACTACTGGTCTTCCAGGGAACGATCAAAGCGTAAACTGTTTGAGACATTACTCAAGTGGAGTAAAGTGGGCATGGTGACTGTTGTATTCAATCCCGATGCAATTTCTGTGTTTCATCAACACTTTGAAGGTCCACAGATTACAGATTGCCTCCAGATGTGCATCGGAAACTACTACTGGCCTTCCAGGGAAAGATTAAAACTTAGGCTGTTGAGGATTATTCCCATGGAGGAAAGTGCGCATGGTGACTGTTGTATTCAATCCCGAGCAATTTCAGTGTTCAATCAACACTCTGATGGTCCACAGATTACGGAATGACATCAGTCGTGCATCGGATACTACTACTGGTCTTCCTGGGAACGATCAAAGCGTAGACTGATGTGACATTACTCCCGTGGAAAGCAGTGCGCATGGTGACTATTGTATTCAATCCCGATGCAATTTCTGTGTTTCATCAACACTCTGATAGTCCACACATTACAGAATGCCACGAGATGTGCATCGGAAGCTACTACTGGTCTTCCAGGGGACGATCAAAACGTAGACTGTTTGAGACGTACCTCCCGTGGAGGAAAGTGCGCATTGTGACCGTTGTAATCAATCCCGATGCAATTTCTGTGTTTCATCAACACTCTGATAGTCCACACATTACAGAAAGCCTCCAGATGTGCATCGGAAACTACTACTGGTCTTCCAGGGAACGATCAAAGCGTTGACTTTTTGAGACATTACTCACATGGAGGAAAGTGCGCATGGTGACTGTTGTATTCAATCCCGATGCAATTTCTGTGTTTCATCAACACCCTGATAGTCCACAGATTACAGAATGCCTCCACACGTGCATCGGTAACTACTACTGGTCTTCCAGGGAACGATTAAAGCGTAGACTGTTAGAGACATCACTGCCATGGAGGAAATTGCGCATGGTGACTGTTGTATACAATCACGATACAATTTCTGTGTTTCATCAACACTCTGATAGTCCACAGATTACAGAATGCCTCCAGATGTGCATCGGTAACTACTAATGGTCTTCCAGGGAACGATCAAAGCGTAGACTGGTTGAGACATTACTCCCATGGATGAAAGTGCGCATGGTGTCTGTTGTATTCAATCCCGATGCATTTTTTGTGTTTCATCAACACTCTGATAGTCCACAGATTACAGAATGCCTCCAGATGTGCATCGGAAACTACTACTGGTCACCCAGGGAACGATTAAAGTGTAGACTGTTTGAGGATTACTCCCATGGAGGAAAGTGCGCGTGGTGACTGTTGTATTCAATCCCGATGCAAAATCTGTGTTTCATCAACACTCTGATAGTCCACACATTGCAGAATGCCAACAGACGTGCATCGGAAACTACTACTGGTCTTCCAGGGAACGATCAAAGCGTAAACTGTTTGAGACATTACTCAAGTGGAGTAAAGTGGGCATGGTGACTGTTGTATTCAATCTCTATGAAATTTCTGTGTTTCTTCAACACTCTGATAGTCCACAGATTACAGAATGCCACCAGATTTTCATCAGAAACTACTACTGGTCTTCCAGGGAACGATAAAATCCTATACTGTTTGAGACATACCTCCCGTGGATGAAAGTGCGCATGGTGACTGTTGTATTCAATCCCGATATAATTTCTGTGTTTCATCAACACTTTGATAGTCCACAGATTACAGAATGCCTCCAGATGTGCATCGGAACTACTACTGGTCTTCCAGTGAATGATCAAAGCGTAGACTGTTTGAGAATTACTCCCATGGAGGAAAGTTCGCATGGTGACTGTTGTATTCAATCCCGATGCAATTTCTGTGTTTCATCAACACTCTGATAGTCCACAGATTACGGAATGCCTCCAGATGTGCATCGGAAACTACTACTGGTCTTCCAGGGAATGATCAAAGCGTAGACTGTTTGAGCTTTACTCCCATGGAGGAAAGTGCGCATGTTGACTGTTGTATTCAATCCCGATGCAATTTCTGTGTTTCATCAACACTCTGATAGTCCACAGATTACAGAATGCCTCAGATGTGCATCGGAAACTACTAATGGTCTTCCAGGGAAAGATTAAAACTTAGGCTGTTGAGGATTATTCCCATGGAGGAAAGTGCGCATGGTGACTGTTGTATTCAATCCCGAAGCAATTTCAGTGTTCCATCAACACTCTGATAGTCCACAGATTACAGAATGACACCAGACGTGCATCGGACACTACTACTGGTCTTCCAGGGAACGATTAAAACGTAGACTGTTTGAGGATTACTCCCATGGAGGAAAGTGCGCATGGTGACTGTTGTATTCAATCCCAATGCAATTTCTGTGTTTCATCAACACTCTGATAGTCCACAGATTACAGAATGCCACCAGACGTGGATCGGAAACTACTACTGGTCTTCCAGGTAACGATCAAAGCGTAGAGTCTTTGAGACACTACTCCCGTGGAGGAAAGTGGGCATGGTCACTGTTGTATTCAATCTCGAAGAAATTTCTGTGTTTCTTTAACACTCTGATAGTCTACAGATTACAGAATGCCACCAGATTTTCATCGGAAACTACTACAGGTCTTCCAGGGAACGATCAAATCCTAGACTGTTTGAGACATACCTCCCGTGGATGAAAGTGCGCATGGTGACTGATGTATTCAATCCCGATGCAATTTCTGTGTTTCATCAACACTCTGATAGTCCACAGATTACATAATGCCTCCATATGTGCATCGGTAACTACTACTGGTCTTCCAGGGAACGATCAAAGCGTAGACTGTTAGAGACATCACTCCCATGGAGGAAATTGCGCATGGTGACTGTTGTATACAATCACGATACAAATTCTGTGTTTCATCAACACTCTGATAGTCCACAGATTACAGAATGCCACCAGATGTGCATCGCTAACTACTACTGGTCTTCCAGGGAACGATCAAAACATAGACTGTTTGAGACATTACTCCCACGGAGGAAAGTGCCCATGGTGACTGTTGTATTCAATCCCCATTCAATTTCTGTGTTTCATCAACAGTCTGATAGTCCACAGAATACAGAAAGCCTCCAGATGTGCATCGGAAACTACTACTGGTCTTGCAGGTACCTATAAAAGCGTAGACTGTTAGAGACATTACTTCCATGGAGGAAAGTACGCATGGTGACTGTTGTATTCAATCCCGATGCAATTTCTGTGTTTCATCAACAGTCTGATAGCCCACAGATTACAGAATATCTCAAGATGTGCATCGGAAACTATTACTGGTTTTCCAGGGAACGATCAAAGCGTAGACTGTTTGAGACATTATTCCCATGGAGGAAAGTGCGCATGGTGACTGTTGTATTCAATCCCGATGCAATTTCTGTGTTTCATCAACACTCTGATAGTCCACAGATTACAGAATGCCTCCAGATGTGCATCGGAAACTACTACTGGTCTTCCAGGGCACGATCAAAGCGTAGACGGTTTGAGAATTACTCCCATGCAGGAAAGGGCGCTTGGTGACTGTTGTATTCAATCCCGATGCAATTTCTGTGTTTCATCAACAGTCTGATAGCCCACAGATTACAGAATATCTCAAGATGTGCATCGGAAACTATTACTGGTTTTCCAGGGAACGATCAAAGCGTAGACTGTTTGAGACATTATTCCCATGGAGGAAAGTGCGCATGGTGACTGTTGTATTCAATCCCGATGCAATTTCTGTGTTTCATCAACACTCTGATAGTCCACAGATTACAGAATGCCTCCAGATGTGCATCGGAAACTACTACTGGTCTTCCAGGGCACGATCAAAGCGTAGTCTGTTTGAGAATTACTCCCATGCAGGAAAGGGCGCTTGGTGACTGTTGTATTCAATCCCGATGCAATTTCTGTGTTTCATCAACAGTCTGATAGCCCACAGATTACAGAATATCTCAGAATGTACATCGGAAACTATTACTGGTTTTCCAGGGAACGATCAAAGCGTAGACTGTTTGAGACATTATTCCCATGGAGGAAAGTGCGCATGGTGACTGTTGTATTAAATCCCGATGCAATTTCTGTGTTTCATCAACACTCTGATAGTCCACAGATTACAGAATGCCTCCAGATGTGCATCGGAAACTACTACTGGTCTTCCAGGGCACGATCAAAGCGTAGACTCTTTGAGAAATACCTCCCGTGAAGGAAAGTGCAGATGGAGTCTGTTGTATTCAATCCCGATGCAATGTCTTTGTTTCATCAACACCCTGATAGTCCACAGATTACAGAATGGCACCAGATGAGCATCGGAAATTACTACTGGTCTTCCAGGGAAAGATTAAAACTTAGACTGTTAGAGACATCACTCCCATGGAGGAAATTGCGCATGGTGACTGTTGTATACAATCTCGATACAATTTCTGTGTTTCATCAACACTCTGATAGTCCACTGATTACAGAATGCCACCAGATGTGCATCGGTAACTACTACTGGTCTTCCAGGGAACGATCAAAGCGTAGACTGTTTGAGACATTACTCCCACGGAGAAAAGTGCCCATGGTGACTGTTGTATTCAATCCCGAGGCAATATCTGTGTTTCAATCCACATTTGAAGGTCCACAGATTACAGAAGGTATTCAGATGTGCAGAGAAAACTACTACTGGTCTACCAGGGAACGATCAAAGCGTAGACTGTTTGAGAATTACTCCCATGGAGGAAAGTGCGCATGGTGACTGTTGTATTCAATCCCGAGGCAATTACTGTGTTTCATCAACACTTTGAAGGTCCACAGATTACAGAATGCCTCTAGATGTGCAACGGAAACTACTACTGTTCTTCCAGGGAAGGATTAAAATCTTAGACTGTTGAGGATTACTCCCATGGAGGAAAGTGCACATGGTGACTGTTGTATTCAATCCCGGAGCAATTTCAGTGTTCCATCAACACTCTGATAATCCACAGATTACAGAATGACACCAGACGTGCATCGGAAACTACTACTGGTCTTCCTGGGAACGATCAAAACGTAGACTGTTTGTGACATTACTCCCGTGGAAAGCAGTGCGCATGGTGACTATTGTATTCAATCCTGATGCAATTTCTGTGTTTCATCAACACTCTGATAGTCCACACATTACATAAGGCCACGAGATGTGCATCGCAAACTACTACTGGTCTTCCAGGGGACGATCAAAGCGTAGACTGTTTGAGACGTACCTCCCGTGGAGGAAAGTGCGCATGGTGAATGTTGTATTCAATCCCGATGCAATTTATGTGTTTCATCAACACTCTGATAGTCCACCGATTACAGAATGCCTCAGATGTGCATCGGAAACTACTACTGGTCTTCCAGGGAATGATCAAAGCGTAGACTGTTTAAGCTTTACTCCCATGGAGGAAAGTGCGCATGGTGACTGTTGTATTCAATCGCGATGCAATTTCTGTGTTTCATCAGCACTCTGATAGTCCACAGATTACAGAATGCCTCCAGATGTGCATCGGAAACTACAACTGGTCTTCCAGGGCACGATCAAACCGTAGACTGTTTGAGACATTACTCCCATGGAGGAAAGTGCGCATGGTGACTGTTGTATACAATCCCGATGCAATTTCTGTGTTTCATTAAAACTCTGATTGTCCACACATTACAGGAAGCCAACAGATGTGCATCGGAAACTACTACTGGTCTTCCAGGGAACGATCAAAGCGTAAACGTTTTGAGACATTACTCACATGGAGGAAAATGCGCATGGTGACTGTTGTATTCAATCCCGATGCAATTTCTGTGTTTCATCAACACTCTGGTAGTCCACAGATTACAGAATGCCTCAGATGTGCATCGGAAACGACTACTGTTCTTCCAGGGAATGATCAAAGCGTAGACAGTTTGAGCATTACTCCCATGGAGGAAAATGCGCATGGTGACTGTTGTATTCAATCCCAATGCAATTTCTGTGTTTCATCAACACTCTGATAGTCCACAGATTACAGAATGCCTCCACACGTGCATCGGTAACTACTACTGGTCTTCCAGGGAACGATTAAAGCGTAGACTGTTAGAGACATCACTGCCATGGAGGAAATTGCGCATGGTGACTGTTGTATTCAATCCCGATGCAATTTCTGTGTTTCATCAACACTTTGAAGGTCCACAGATTACAGAATGCCTCCAGATGTGCATCGGAAACTACTACTGGTCTTCCAGGGAAAGATTAAAACTTAGGCTGTTGAGGATTATTCCCATGGAGGAAAGTGCGCATGGTGACTGTTGTATTCAATCCCGAGCAATTTCAGTGTTCAATCAACACTCTGATGGTCCACAGATTACAGAATGCCTCAGATGTGCATCGGAAGCTACTACTGGTTTTCCAGGGGACGATCAAAGCGTAGACTGTTTGAGACGTTCCTCCCGTGGAGGAAAGTGCGCATTGTGACCGTTGTAATCAATCCCGATGCAATTTCTGTGTTTCATCTACACTCTGATAGTCCACACATTACAGAAAGCCTCCAGATGTGCATCGGAAACTACTACTGGTCTTCCAGGGAACGATCAAAGCGTTGACTTTTTGAGACATTACTCACATGGAGGAAAGTGCGCATGGTGACTGTTGTATTCAATCCCGATGCAATTTCTGTGTTTCATCAACACTCTGATAGTCCACAGATTACAGAATGCCTCCACACGTGCATCGGTAACTACTACTGGTCTTCCAGGGAACGATTAAAGCGTAGACTGTTAGAGACATCACTGCCATGGAGGAAATTGCGCATGGTGACTGTTGTATACAATCACGATACAATTTCTGTGTTTCATCAACTCTCTGATAGTCCACAGATCACAGAATGCCACCAGATGTGAATCGGTAACTACTACTGGTCTTCCAGGGAACGATCAAAGCGTAGACTGTTTGAGACATCACTCCCACGGTGGAAAGTGCCCATGGTGTCAGTTGTATTCAATCGCGAGGCAATTTCTGTGTTTCAATCCACTCTTTGAAAGTCCACAGATTACAGATGGAATTCAGATGTGCATAGAAAACTACTACTGGTCTTCCTGGGAACGATCAAAGCGTAGACTGTTTGTGACATTACTCCCGTGGAAAGCAGTGCGCATGGTGACTATTGTATTCAATCCCGATGCAATTTCTGTGTTTCATCAACACTCTGATAGTCCACCGATTACAGAATGCCTCCACACGTGCATCGGTAACTACTACTGGTCTTCCAGGGAATGATCAAAGCGTAGACTGTTTGAGCTTTACTCCCATGGAGGAAAGTGCGCATGGTGACTGTTGTATTCAATCCCGATGCAATTTCTGTGTTTCATCAACACTCTGATAGTCCACAGATTACAGAATGCCTCCAGATGTGCATCGGAAACTACAACTGGTCTTCCAGGGCACGATCAAACCGTAGACTGTTTGAGACATTACTCCCATTGAGGAAAGTGCGCATGGTGACTGTTGTATACAATCCCGATGCAATTTCTGTGTTTCATCAACACTCTGATTGTCCACACATTACAGAAAGCCTCCAGATGTGCATCGGAAACTACTACTGGTCTTCCAGGGAACGATCAAAGAGTAGACTTTTTGAGACATTACTCACATGGAGGAAAGTGCGCATGGTGACTGTTGTATTCAATCCCCATTCAATTTCTGTGTTTCATCAACACTCTGATAGTCCACAGATTACAGAATGCCTCAGATGTGCATCGGAAACGACTACAGTTCTTCCAGGGAATGATCGAGGGCGTAGACTGTTTGAGCATTACTCCCATGGAGGAAAATGCGCATGGTGACTGTTGTATTCAATCCCGATGCAATTTCTGTGTTTCATCAACACTCTGATAGTCCACAGATTACAGAATGCCTCCACACGTGCATCGGTAACTACTACTTTTCTTCCAGGGAACGATTAAAGCGTAGACTGTTAGAGACATCACTCCCATGGAGGAAATTGCGCATGGTGACTGTTGTATACAATCACGATACAATTTCTGTGTTTCATCAACACTCTGATAGTCCACAGATTACAGAATGCCACCAGATGTGCATCGCTAACTACTACTGGTCTTCCAGGGATCGATCAAAGCGTAGACTGTTTGAGACATTACTCCCACGGTGGAAAGTGCCCATGGTGTCTGTTGTATTCAATCGCGAGGCAATTTCTGTGTTTCAATCCACACTCTGAAAGTCCACAGATTACAGATGGAATTCAGATGTGCATAGAAAACTACTACTGGTCTTCCTGGGAACGATCAAAGCGTAGACTGTTTGTGACATTACTCCCGTGGAAAGCAGTGCGCATGGTGACTATTGTATTCAATCCCGATGCAATTTCTGTGTTTCATCAACACTCTGATAGTCCACACATTACAGAAAGCCTCCAGATGTGCATCGGAAACTACTACTGGTCTTCCAGGGAACGATCAAAGCGTAGACTTTTTGAGACATTACTCACACGGAGGAAAGTGCGCATGGTGACTGTTGTATTCAATCCCGATGCAATTTCTGTGTTTCATCAACCCTCTGATAGTCCACAGATTACAGAATGCATCAGATCTGCATCGGAAACGACTACTGTTCTTCCATGGAATGATCAAAGCGTAGACTGTTTGAGCATTACTCCCATGGAGGAGAGTGCGCATGGTGACTGTTGTATTCAATCCCGATGCAATTTCTGTGTTTCATCAACACTCTGATAGTCCACAGATTACAGTATGCCTCCAGTTGTGCATCGGAACTACTACTGGTCTTCCAGTGAATGATCAAAGCGTAGACTGTTTGAAAATTACTCCCATGGAGGAAAGTGCGCATGGTGACTGTTGTATTCAATCCCGATTCAATTTCTGTGTTTCATCAACACTCTGATAGTCCACAGATTACAGAATGCCTCCAGATGTGCATCGGAAACTACTACTGGTCTTCCAGGGAATGATCAAAGCGTAGACTCTTTGAGCTTTACTCCCATGGAGGAGAGTGCGCATGGTGACTGTTGTATTCAATCCCGATGCAATTTCTGTGTTTCATCAACACTCTGATAGTCCACAGATTACAGAATGCCTCAGATGTGCATCGGAAACTACTACTGGTCTTCCAGGGCACGGTCTAACCGTAGACTGTTTGAGACATTACTCCCATGGAGGAAAGTGCGCATGGTGACTGTTGTATTCAATCCCGATGCAATTTCTGTGTTTCATCAACACTCTGATAGTCCACAGATTACAGAATGCCTCAGATGTGCATCGGAAACGACTACTGTTCTTCCAGGGAATGATCAAAGCGTAGACTGTTTGAGCATTACTCCCATGGAGGAAAGTGCGCATGGTGACTGTTGTATTCAATCCCGATGCAATTTCTGTGTTTCATCAACACTTTGAAGGTCCACAGATTACAGAATGCCTCCAGATGTGCATCGGAAACTACTACTGTTCTTCCAGGGAAAGATTAAAACTTAGGCTGTTGAGGATTATTCCCATGGAGGGAAGTGCGCATGGTGACTCTTGTATTCAATCCCGAAGCAATTTCATTGTTCAATCAACACTCTGATGGTCCACAGATTACAGAATGACATCAGACGTGCATCGGAAACTACTACTGGTCTTCCTGGGAACGATCAAAGCGTAGACTGCTTGTGACATTACTCCCATGGAAAGCAGTGCGCATGGTGACTATTGTATTCAATCCCGATGCAATTTCTGTGTTTCATCAACACTCTGATAGTCCACACATTACAGAATGCCACGAGATGTGCATCGGAAGCTCCTACTGGTCTTCCAGGGGACGATCAAAGCGTAGACTGTTTGAGACGTACCTCCCGTGTAGGAAAGTGCGCATGGTGACCGTTGTAATCAATCCCGATGCAATTTCTGTGTTTCATCAACACTCTGATAGTCCACACATTACAGAAAGCCTCCAGATGTGCATCGGGAACTACTACTGGTCTTCCAGGGAACGATCAAAGCGTAGACTTTTTGAGACATTACTCACATGGAGGAAAGTGCGCATGGTGACTGTTGTATTCAATCCCGATGCAATTTCTGTGTTTCATCAACACTCTGATAGTCCACAGATTACAGAGTGCCTCAGATGTGCATCGGAAACGACTACTGTTCTTCCAGGGAATGATCAAAGCGTAGACTGTTTGAGCTTTACTCCCATGGAGGAAAGTGCGCATGGTGACTGTTGTATTCAATCCCCATGCAATTTCTGTGTTTCATCAACACTCTGATAGTCCACAGATTACAGAATGCCTCCAGTTGTGCATCGGAACTACTACTGGTCTTCCAGTGAATGATCAAAGCGTAGACTGTTTGAGAATTACTCCCATGGAGGAAAGTGCGCATGGTGACTGTTGTATTCAATCCCGATTCAATTTCTGTGTTTCATTAACACTCTGATAGTTCACAGATTACAGAATGCCTCCAGATGTGCATCGGAAACTACTACTGGTCTTCCAGGGAATGATCAAAGCGTAGACTGTTTGAGCTTTACTTCCATGGAGGAAAGTGCGCATGGTGACTGTTGTATTCAATCCCGATGCAATTTCTGTGTTTCATCAACACTCTGATAGTCCACAGATTACAGAATGCCTCAGATGTGCATCGGAAACTACTACTGGTCTTCCAGGGCACGGTCTAACCGTAGACTGTTTGAGACATTACTCCCATGGAGGAAAGTGCGCATGGTGACTGTTGTATTCAATCCTTATGCAATTTCTGTGTTTCATCAACACTTTGAATGTCCACAGATTACAGAATGCCTCCAGATGTGCATCGGAAACTACTACTGGTGTTCCAGGGAATGATCAAAGCGTAGACTGTTTGAGAATTACTCCCATGGGAGAAAGTGCGCATGGTGACTGTTGTATTCAATCCCGATGCAATTTCTGTGTTTCATCAACACTCTGATAGTCCACAGATTACAGAATGCCTCCAGATGTGCATCGGAAACTACTGCTGGTCTTCCAGGGCACGATCAAAGCGTAGACTGTTTGAGAATTACTCCCATGCAGGAAAGGGCGCTTGGTGACTGTTGTATTCAATCCCGATGCAATTTCTGTGTTTCATCAACAGTCTGATAGCCCACAGATTACAGAATATCTCAAGATGTGCATCGGAAACTATTACTGGTTTTCCAGGGAACGATCAAAGCGTAGACTGTTTGAGTCATTATTCCCATGGAGGAAGTGCGCATGGTGACTGTTGTATTCAATCCCGATGCAATTTCTGTGTTTCATCAACACTCTGAGAGTCCACAAATTACAGACAGCCTCCAGAAGTGCATCTTAAACTACTACTGGTATTGCAGGGTACGATCAAATCGTAGACTTTTACAGACATTACTCCCATGGATGAATGTGCGCATGCTAACTGTTGTATTCAATCCCGATGCAATTTCTGTGTTTCATCAACACTCTGATAGTCCACAGATTACAGAATGCCACCAGATGTGCATCGGAAACTACTATTGGTCTTCCAGGGTACGATCAAAGCGTAGACTCTTTGAGACATACCCCCCGTGGAGGAAAGTGCGCATGGTGACTTTTGTATTCAATCCCGATGCATTGTCTTTGATTCATCAACACTCTGATAGTCCACAGATTACAGAACGCCTCCTAATGTGCATCGGAAACTACTACTGGTCTTCCAGGTAATGATCAAAGCGTAGACTGTTTGAGCTTTACTCCCATTGAGGAAAGGGCGCATGGTGACTATTGTATTCAATCCCGATGCAATTTCTGTGTTTCATCAACACTCTGATAGTCCACACATTACATAATGCCACGAGATGTGCATCGCAAACTACTACTGGTCTTCCAGGGGACGATCAAAGCGTAGACTGTTTGAGACGTACCTCCCGTGGAGGAAAGTGCGCATGGTGACTGTTGTATTCAATCCCAATGCAATTTCTGTGTTTCATCAACACTCTGATAGTCCACAGATTACAGAGAGCCTCCAGATGTGCATCGGAAACTACTGCTGGTCTTGCAGGGGACGATCAAAGCGTGGACTGTTTGAGACATTACTCCAGTGGAGGAAAGTGGGCATGGTGACTGTTGTATTCAATCCCGATGCAATTTCTGTGTTTCATCAACACTCTGATAGTCCACCGATTACAGAATGCCTCAGATGTGCATCGGAAACGACTACTGTTCTTCCAGGGAATGATCAAAGCGTAGACTGTTTGAGCATTACTCCCATGGAGGAAAGTGCGCATGGTGACTGTTGTATTCAATCCCGATGCAATTTCTGTGTTTCATCAACACTTTGAAGGTCCACAGATTACAGAATGCCTCCAGATGTGCATCGGAAACTACTACTGGTCTTCCAGGGAAAGATTAAAACTTAGGCTGTTGAGGATTATTCCCATGGAGGAAAGTGCGCATGGTGACTCTTGTATTCAATCCCGAAGCAATTTCATTGTTCAATCAACACTCTGATGGTCCACAGATTACAGAATGACATCAGACGTGCATCGGAAACTACTACTTTTCTTCCTGGGAACGATCAAAGCGTAGACTGCTTGTGACATTACTCCCATGGAAAGCAGTGCGCATGGTGACTATTGTATTCAATCCCGATGCAATTTCTGTGTTTCATCAACACTCTGATAGTCCACACATTACAGAATGCCACGAGATGTGCATCGGAAGCTACTACTGGTCTTCCAGGGGACGATCAAAGCGTAGACTGTTTGAGACGTACCTCCCGTGTAGGAAAGTGCGCATGGTGACCGTTGTAATCAATCCCGATGCAATTTCTGTGTTTCATCAACACTCTGATAGTCCACACATTACAGAAAGCCTCCAGATGTGCATCGGAAACTACTACTGGTCTTCCAGGGAACGATCAAAGCGTAGACTTTTTGAGACATTACTCACATGGAGGAAAGTGCGCATGGTGACTGCTGTATTCAATCCCGATGCAATTTCTGTGTTTCATCAACACTCTGATAGTCCACAGATTACAGAGTGCCTCAGATGTGCATCGGAAACGACTACTGTTCTTCCAGGGAATGATCAAAGCGTAGACTGTTTGAGCATTACTCCCATGGAGGAAAGTGCGCATGGTGACTGTTGTATTCAATCCCCATGCAATTTCTGTGTTTCATCAACACTCTGATAGTCCACAGATTACAGAATGCCTCCAGTTGTGCATCGGAACTACTACTGGTCTTCCAGTGAATGATCAAAGCGTAGACTGTTTGAGAATTACTCCCATGGAGGGGAGTGCGCATGGTGACTGTTGTATTCAATCCCGATTCAATTTCTGTGTTTCATTAACACTCTGATAGTTCACAGATTACAGAATGCCTCCAGATGTGCATCGGAAACTACTACTGGTCTTCCAGGGAATGATCAAAGCGTAGACTGTTTGAGCTTTACTCCCATGTAGGAAAGTGCGCATGGTGACTGTTGTATTCAATCCCGATGCAATTTCTGTGTTTCATCAACACTCTGATAGTCCACAGATTACAGAATGCCTCAGATGTGCATCGGAAACTACTACTGGTCTTCCAGGGCACGGTCTAACCGTAGACTGTTTGAGACATTACTCCCATGGAGGAAAGTGCGCATGGTGACTGTTGTATTCAATCCTTATGCAATTTCTGTGTTTCATCAACACTTTGAAGGTCCACAGATTACAGAATGCCTCCAGATGTGCATCGGAAACTACTACTGGTGTTCCAGGGAATGATCAAAGCGTAGACTGTTTGAGAATTACTCCCATGGGAGAAAGTGCGCATGGTGACTGTTGTATTCAATCCCGATGCAATTTCTGTGTTTCATCAACACTCTGATAGTCCACAGATTACAGAATGCCTCAGATGTGCATCGGAAACTACTACTGGTCTTCCAGGGCACGGTCTAACCGTAGACTGTTTGAGACATTACTCCCATGGAGGAAAGTGCGCATGGTGACTGTTGTATTCAATCCTTATGCAATTTCTGTGTTTCATCAACACTTTGAAGGTCCACAGATTACAGAATGCCTCCAGATGTGCATCGGAAACTACTGCTGGTCTTCCAGGGCACGATCAAAGCGTAGACTGTTTGAGAATTACTCCCATGCAGGAAAGGGCGCTTGGTGACTGTTGTATTCAATCCCGATGCAATTTCTGTGTTTCATCAACAGTCTGATAGCCCACAGATTACAGAATATCTCAAGATGTGCATCGGAAACTATTACTGGTTTTCCAGGGAACGATCAAAGCGTAGACTGTTTGAGTCATTATTCCCATGGAGGAAGTGCGCATGGTGACTGTTGTAATCAATCCCGATGCAATTTCTGTGTTTCATCAACACTCTGAGAGTCCACAAATTACAGAAAGCCTCCAGAAGTGCATCTTAAACTACTACTGGTATTGCAGGGAACGATCAAAGCGTAGACTCTTTGAGACATACCCCCCGTGGAGGAAAGTGCACATGGTGACTTTTGTATTCAATCCCGATGCAATGTCTTTGATTCATCAACACTCTGATAGTCCACAGATTACAGAACGCCTCCTAATGTGCAATGGAAACTACTACTGGTCTTCCAGGTAATGATCAAAGCGTAGACTGTTTGAGCTTTACTCCCATTGAGGAAAGTGCGCATGGTGACTATTGTATTCAATCCCGATGCAATTTCTGTGTTTCATCAACACTCTGATAGTCCACACATTACATAATGCCACGAGATGTGCATCGCAAACTACTACTGGTCTTCCAGGGGACGATCAAAGCGTAGACTGTTTGAGACGTACCTCCCGTGGAGGAAAGTGCGCATGGTGACTGTTGTATTCAATCCCAATGCAATTTCTGTGTTTCATCAACACTCTGATAGTCCACAGATTACAGAGAGCCTCCAGATGTGCATCGGAAACTACTGCTGGTCTTGCAGGGGACGATCAAAGCGTGGACTGTTTGAGACATTACTCCAGTGGAGGAAAGTGGGCATGGTGACTGTTGTATTCAATCCCGGTGCAATTTCTGTGTTTCATCAACACTCTGATAGTCCACCGATTACAGAATGCCTCAGATGTGCATCGGAAACTACTACTGGTCTTCCAGGGATTGATCAAAGCGTACACTGTTTGAGCTTTACTCCCATGGAGGAAAGTGCGCATGGTGACTGTTGTATTCAATCCCGATGCAATTTCTGTGTTTCATCAACACTCTGATAGTCCACAGATTACAGAATGCCTCAGATGTGCATCGGAAACTACTACTGGTCATCCAGGGAACGATCAAAGCGTAGACTGTTAGAGACATCACTCCCATGGAGGAAATTGCGCATGGTGACTGTTGTATACAATCACGATACAATTTCTGTGTTTCATCAACACTCTGATAGTCCACAGATTACAGAATGTCACCAGATGTGCATCGGTAACTACTACTGGTCTTCCAGGGGACGATCAAAGCGTAGACTGTTTGAGACATTACTCCCACGGTGGAAAGTGCCCATGGTGTCTGTTGTATTCAATCGCGAGGCAATTTCTGTGTTTCAATCCACACTTTGAAGGTCCACAGATTACAGAAGGAATTCAGATGTGCATAGAAAACTACTACTGGTCTTCCTGGGAACGATCAACACGTAGACTGTTTGTGACATTACTCCCGTGGAAAGAGGTGCGCCTGGTGACTATTGTATTCAATCCCGAAGCAATTTCTGTGTTTCATCAACACTCTGATAGTCCACACATTACAGAATGCCACGAGATGTGCATCGGAAACTACTACTGGTCTTCCAGGGGACGATCAAAGCGTAGACTGTTTGAGACGTACCTCCCGTGGAGGAAAGTGCCCATGGTGATCGTTGTAATCAATCCCGATGCAATTTCTGTGTTTCATCAACACTCTGATAGTCCACAGATTACAGAAAGCCTCCAGATGTGCATCGGAAACTACTCCTGGTCTTGCAGGGATCGATCAAAGCGTAGACTGTTTGAGACATTACTCCAGTGGAGGAAAGTGGGCATGGTGACTGTTGTATTCAATCCCGATGCAATTTCTGTGTTTCATCAACACTCTGATAGTCCACAGATTACAGAATGCCTCCAGATGTGCATCCGAAACTACTACTGGTCCTCCAGGGCACGATCAAACTGTAGACTGTTTGAGACATTTCACCCATTGAGGCAAGTGCGTATGGTGACAGTTGTATACAATCCCGATGCAATTTCTGTGTTTCATCAACAGTCTGATAGTCCACAGATTACAGAATATCTCCAGATGAGCATCGGATACTACTACTGGTCTTCCAGTTAACTATCAAAGCGTAGACTGTTTGAGACATTACTCCCATGGAGGAAAGTGCGCATGGTGACTGTTGTATTCAATCCCGATGCAATTTCTATGTTTCATCAACACTCTGATAGTCCACAGATTACAGAATGCCTCAGATGTGCATCGGAAACTACTACTGGTCTTCCAGGGCACGATCAAACCGTTGACTGTTTGAGACATTACTCCCATGGAGGAAAGTGCGCATGGTGACTGTTGTATTCAATCCCAATGCAATTTCTGTGTTTCATCAACCCTTTGATATTCCACAGAGTACAGAATGCCTCCAGATGTGCATCGGAAACTACTACTGTTATTCCAGGGCACGATCAAAACGTAGACTGTTTGAGAATTACTCCCATGCAGGAAAGTGCGCTTGGTGACTGTTGTATTCAATCCCGATGCAATTTCTGTGTTTCATCAACAGTCTGATAGCCCACAGATTACAGAATATCTCCAGATGTGCATCGGAAACTATTACTGGTTTTCCAGGGAACGATCAAAGCGTAGACTGTTTGAGACATTATTCCCATGGAGGAAAGTGCGCATGGTGACTGTTGTATTCAATCCCGATGCAATTTCTGTGTTTCATCAACACTCTGATAGTCCACAAATTACAGAAAGACTCCAGATGTGCATCGGAAACTACTACTGGTTTTGCATCGAACGATCAAAGCGTAGACTGTTAGAGACATTACTCCCATGGATGAAAGTGCGCATACAGACTGTTGTATTCAATCCCGATGCAATTTCTGTGTTTAATCAACACTCTGATAGTCCACAGATTACAGAATGCCTCCAGATGTGCATCGGTAACTACTAATGGTCTTCCAGGACACGATCAAAGCGTAGAATGGTTGAGACATTACTCCCATGGATGAAAGTGCGCATGGTGTCTGTTGTATTCAATCCCGATGCATTTTCTGTGTTTCATCAACACTCTGATAGTCCACAGATTACAGAATGCCTCCAGATGTAAATCGGAAACTACTACTGGTCTCCCAGGGAACGATTAAAGCGTAGACTGTTTGAGGATTACTCCCATGGAGAAAAGTGCGCGTGGTGACTGTTGTATTAAATCCCGATGCAAATTCTGTGTTTCATCAACACTCTGATAGTCCACAGATTGCAGAATGCCAACAGACGTGCATCGGAAACTACTATTGGTCTTCCAGGGAACGATCAAAGCGTAGACTGTTTGAGACATTACTCAAGTGGAGTAAAGTTGGCATGGTGAATGTTGTATTCAATCTCGATGAAATTTCTGTGTTTCTTCAACACACTGATAGTCCACAGATTACAGAATGCCACCAGATTTTCATCAGAAAGTACTACTGGTCATCCAGGGAACGATAAAATCCTAGACTGTTTGAGACATACCTCCCGTGTATGAAAGTGCGCATGGTGACTGTTGTATTCAATCCCGATGCAATTTCTGTGTTTCATCAACAGTCTGATAGCCCACAGATTACAGAATATCTCAAGATGTGCATCGGAAACTATTACTGGTTTTCCAGGGAACGATCAAAGCGTAGACTGTTTGAGACATTATTCCATGGAGGAAAGTGCGCATGGTGACTGTTGTATTCAATCCCGATGCAATTTCTGTGTTTCATCAACACTCTGATAGTCCACAGATTACAGAATGCCACCAGATGTGCATCGGAAACTACTATTGGTCTTCCAGGGTACGATCAAAGCGTAGACTCTTTGAGACATAACTCCCGTGGAGGAAAGTGCGCATGGTGACTGTTGTATTCAATCCCGATACAATGTCTTTGATTCATCAACACCCTGACAGTCCACAGATTACAGAACGTCTCCTAATGTGCATCGGAGACTACTACTGGTCTTCCAGGTAATGATCAAAGCGTAGACTGTTTGAGTTTTACTCCCATTGAGGAAAGTGCGCATGGTGACTGTTGTATTCAATCGCGATGCAATTTCTGTGTTTCATCAACACTCTGATAGTCCACAGATGACAGAATGCCTCAGATGTGCATCGGAAACTACTACTGGTCTTCCAGGGCACGATCAAACCGTAGACTGTTTGAGACATTACTCCCATGGAGGAAAGTGCACATGGTGACTGTTGTATTCAATCCCGATGCAATTTCTGTGTTTCATCAACACTCTGATAGCCCACAGATTACAGAATATCTCCAGATGTGCATCGGAAACTATTACTGGTTTTCCAGGGAACAATCAAAGCGTAGACTGTTTGAGACATTATTCCCATGGATGGAAGTGCGCATGGTGACTGTTGTATTCAATCCCGATGCAATTTCTGTGTTTCATCAACACTCTGATAGTCCACAAATTACAGAAAGCCTCCAGATGTGCATCGGAAACTACTACTAGTCTTGCAGGGGACGATCAAAGCGTACACTGTTAGAAACATTACTTCCATGGATGAAAGTGCGCATGCTGACTGTTGTATACAATCTCGATACAATTCCTGTGTTTCATCAACACTCTGATAGTCCACAGATTACAGAATGCCACCAGATGTGCATCGGTTACTACTACTGGTCTTCCAGGGAACGATCAAAGCGTAGGCTGTTTGAGACATTACTCCCACGGAGAAAAGTGCCCATGGTGACTGTTGTATTCAATCCCGAGGCAATTTCTGTGTTTCAATCCACATTTGAAGGTCCACAGACTACAGAAGGAATTCAAATGTGCATAGAAAACTACTACTGGTCTTCCAGGGAACGATCAAAGCGTAGACTGTTTGAGAATTACTCCCATGGAGGAAAGTGTGCATGGTGACTGCTGTATTCAATCCCGATGCAATTTCTGTGTTTCATCAACACTCTGATAGTCCACCGATAACAGAGTGCCTCAGATGTGCATCGGAAACTACTACTGGTCTTCCAGGGAATGATCAAAGCGTAGACTGTTTGAGCTTTACTCCCATGGAGGAAAGTGCGCATGGTGACTGTTGTATTCAATCCCGATGCAATTTCTGTGTTTCATCAACACTCTGATAGTCCACAGATTACAGAATGCCTCCAGATGTGCATCGGAAACTACAACTGGTCTTCCAGGGCACGATCAAAGCGTAGACTGGTTGAGACATTACTCCCATGGATGAAAGTGCGCATGGTGACTGTTGTATTCAATCCCGATGCAATTTCTGTGTTTCTTCAACACTCTGATAGTCCACAAATCACAGAAAGACTCCTGATGTGCATCGGAAACTACTACTGGTTTTGCATCGAACGATCAAAGCGTAGACTGTTAGAGACATTACTCCCATGGATGAAAGTGCGCATACTGACTGTTGTATTCAATCCCGATGCAATTTCTGTGTTTCATCAACACTCTGATAGTCCACAGATTACAGAATGCCACCAGATGTGCATCGGAAACTACTACTTGTCTTTCAGGGTACGATCAAAGCATAGACTCTTTGAGACATACCTCCCATGGAGGAAAGTGCGCATGGTGACTGTTGTATTCAATCCCGATGCAATGTCTTTGTTTCATCAACGCCCTGATAGTCCACAGATAACAGAATGGCACCAGATGTATATCGGAAATTACTACTGGTCTTCCAGGGAACGATCATAGCGTAGTCTGTTTGAGACATTACTCCCATGGAGGAAAGTGCGCATGGTGTCAGTTGTATTCAATCCCGATACAATTTCTGTGTTTCATCAACACTCTGATAGTCCACAGATTACAGAATGCCTCCAGATGTGCATCGGTAACTACTAATGGTCTTCCAGGACACGATCAAAGCGTAGACTGGTTGAGACATTACTCCCATGGATTAAAGTGCGCATGGTGACTGTTGTATTCAATCCCGATGCATTTTCTGTGTTTTAATCAACACTCTGATAGTCCACAGATTACAGAATGCCTCCAGATGTGCATCGGAAACTACTACTGGTCTCCCAGGGAACGATTAAAGCGTAGACTGTTAGAGGATTACCCCCATGGAGAAAAGTGCGCGTGGTGACTGTTGTATTCAATCCCGATGCAAATTCTGTGTTTCATCAACACTCTGATAGTCCACAGATTGCAGAATGCCAACAGACGTGCATAGGAAACTACTACTGGTCTTCCAGGGAACGATCAAATCGTAGACTGTTTGAGACATTACTCAAGTGGAGTAAAGTTGGCATGGTGACTGTTGTATTCAATCTCGATGAAATATCTGTGTTTCTTAAACACTCTGATAGTCCACAGATTACAGAATGCCACCAGATTTTCATCAGAAAGTACTACTGGTCATCCAGGGAACGATAAAATCCTAGACTGTTTGAGACATACCTCCCGTGGATGAAAGTGCGCATGGTGACTGTTGTATTCAATCCCGATGCAATATCTGTGTTTCATCAACAGTCTGATAGCCCACAGATTACAGAATATCTCAAGATGTGAATCGGAAACTATTACTGGTTTTCGAGGGAACGATCAAAGCGTAGACTGTTTGAGACATTATTCCCATGGAGGAAAGTGCGCATGGTGACTGTTGTATTCCATCCCGATGCAATTTCTGTGTTTCATCAACACTCTGATAGTCCACAGATTACAGAATGCCACCAGATGTGCATCGGAAACTACTATTGGTCTTCCAGGGTACGATCAAAGCGTAGACTCTTTGAGACATACCTCCCGTGGAGGAAAGTGCGCATGGTGACTGTTGTATTCAATCCCGAAACAATGTCTTTGATTCATCAACACTCTGACAGTCCACAGATTACAGAACGTCTCCTAATGTGCATCGGAGACTACTACTGGTCTTCCAGGTAATGATCAAAGCGTAGACTGTTTGAGCTTTACTCCCATTGAGGAAAGTGCGCATGGTGACTGTTGTATTCAATCCCGATGCAATTTCTGTGTTTCATCAACACTCTGATAGTCCACAGATGACAGAATGCCTCAGATGTGCATCGGAAACTACTACTGGTCTTCCAGGGCACGATCAAACCGTAGACTCTTTGAGACGTTACTCCCATGGAGGAAAGTGCACATGGTGACTGTTGTATTCAATCCCGATGCAATTTCTGTGTTTCATCAACACTCTGATAGCCCACAGGTTACAGAATATCTCCAGATGTGCATCGGAAACTATTACTGGTTTTCCAGGGAACAATCAAAGCGTAGACTGTTTGACACATTATTCCCATGGATGGAAGTGCGCATGGTGACTGTTGTATTCAATCCCGATGCAATTTCTGTGTTTCATCAACACTCTGATAGTCCACAAATTACAGAAAGCCTCCAGATGTGCATCGGAAACTACTACTGGTCTTGCAGGGGACGATCAAAGCGTAAACTGTTAGAAACATTACTTCCATGGATGAAAGTGCGCATGCTGACTGTTGTATACAATCTCGATACAATTTCTGTGTTTCATCAACACTCTGATAGTCCACAGATTACAGAATGCCACCAGATGTGCATCGGTAACTACTACTGGTCTTCCAGGGAACGATCAAAGCGTAGACTGTTTGAGACATTACTCCCACGGAGAAAAGTGCCCATGGTGACTGTTGTATTCAATCCCGAGGCAATTTCTGTGTTTCAATCCACATTTGAACGTCCACAGATTACAGAAGGAATTCAGATGTGCATAGAAAACTACTACTGGTCTTCCAGGGAACGATCAAAGCGTAGACTGTTTGAGAATTACTCCCATGGAGGAAAGTGGGCATGGTGACAGTTGTATTCAATCCCGATGCAATTTCTGTGTTTCATCAACACTCTGATAGTCCACCGATTACAGAGTGCCTCAGATGTGCATCGGAAACTACTACTGGTCTTCCAGGGAATGATCAAAGCGTAGACTGTTTGAGCTTTACTCCCATGGAGGAAAGTGCGCATGGTGACTGTTGTATTCAATCCCGATGCAATATCTGTGTTTCATCAACACTCTGATAGTCCACAGATCACAGAATGCCTCCAGATGTGCATCGGAAACTACAACTGGTCTTAAAGGGCACGATCAAACCGTAGACTGTTTGAGACATTACTCCCATGGAGGAAAGTGCGCATGGTGACTGTTGTATACAATCCCGATGCAATTTCTGTGTTTCATCAACACTCTGATAGTCCACAGATTACAGAATGCCTCCACATGTGCATCGGTAACTACTACTGGTCTTCCAGGGAACGATCAAAGCGTAGACTGTTAGAGACATCACTCCCATGGAGGAAATTGCGCATGGTGACTGTTGTATACAATCACGATACAATTTCTGTGTTTCATCAACACTCTGATAGTCCACAGATTACAGAATGCCACCAGATGTGCATCGGTAACTACTACTGGCCTTCCAGGGAACGATCAAAGCGTAGACTGTTTGAGACATTACTCCCACGGTGGAAAGTGCCCATGGTGTCTGTTGTATTCAATCGCGAGGCAATTTCTGTGTTTCAATCCACACTTTGAAGGTCCACAGATTACAGAAGGAATTCAGATGTGCATAGAAAACTACTACTGGTCTTCCTGGGAACGATCAAAGCGTAGACTGTTTGTGACATTACTCCCGTGGAAAGCAGTGCGCATGGTGACTATTGTATTCAATCCCGATGCAATTTCTGTGTTTCATCAACACTCTGATAGTCCACACATTACAGAAAGCCTCCCGATGTGCATCGGAAACTACTACTGGTCTTCCAGGGAATGATCAAAGCGTAGACTGTTTCAGCATTACTCCCATGGAGGAAAATGCTTATGGTGACTGTTGTATTCAATCCCGATGCAATTTCTGTGTTTCATCAACACTCTGATAGTCCACAGATTACAGAATGCCTCCAGATGTGCATCGGAAACTACTACTGGTCTTCCAGGGCACGATCAAACTGTAGACTGTTTGAGACATTACTCCCATGGAGGAAAGTGCGCATGGTGACTGTTGTATACAATCCCGATGCAATTTCTGTGTTTCATTAACAGTCTGATAGTCCACAGATTACAGAATATCTCCAGATGTGCATCGGATACTACTACTGGTCTTCCAGGGAACGATCAAAGCGTAGACTGTTTGAGACATTACTCCCATGGAGGAAAGTGCGCATGGTGACTGTTGTATTCAATCCCCATGCAATTTCTGTGTTTCATCAACAGTCTGATAGTCCACAGATTACAGAAAGCCTCCAGATGTGCATCGGAAACTAGTACTGGTCTTGCAGGTAACGATAAAAGCCTAGACTGGTTGAGACATTACTCCCATGCAGGAAAGTGCGCATGGTGACTGTTGTATTCAATCCCGATGCAATTTCTGTGTTTCATCAACACTCTGATAGGCCACAGATTACAGAATGCCAGCAGATGTCCATCGGAAACTACTACTGGTCTTCCAGGGAACGATCAAAGCGTAGTCTGTTTGAGACATTAGTCCCGTGGAGGAAAGTGCGCATGGTGACTCTTGTATTCAATCCCGATGCAATTTCTGTGTTTCATTAACACTCTGAGTCCACAGATTACAGAATGCCTCCATTTGTGCATCGGAACTACTACTGGTCTTCCAGTGAATGATCAAAGCGTAGACTGTTTGAGAATTTCTCCCATGGAGGAAAGTGCGCATGGTGACTGTTGTATTCAATCCCGATTCAATTTCTGTGTTTCACCAACACTCTGATAGTCCACAGATTACAGAATGCCTCCAGATGTGCATCGGAAACTACTACTGGTCTTCCAGGGAATGGTCAAAGCGTAGACTGTTTGAGCTTTACTCCCATGGAGGAAAGTGCGCATGGTGACTGTTGTATTCAATCCCGATGCAATATCTGTGTTTCATCAACACTCTGATAGTCCACAGATTACAGAATGTCTCAGATGTGCATCGGAAACTACTACTGGTCTTCCAGGGAAAGATTAAAACTTAGGCTGTTGGGGATTATTCCCATGGAGGAAAGTGCGCATGGTGACGGTTGTATTCAATCCCGAAGCAATTTCAGTGTTCCATCAACACTCTGATAGTCCACAGATTACAGAATGACACCAGACGTGCATCGGAAGCTACTACTGGTCTTCCTGGGAACGATCAAAGCGTAGACTGTTTGTGACATTACTCCCGTGGAAAGCAGTGCGCATGGTGACTATTGTATTCAATCCCGATGCAATTTCTGTGTTTCATCAACACTCTGATAGTCCACACATTATAGAATGCCACGAGATGTGCATCGTAAACTACTACTGGTCTTCCAGGGGACGATCAAAGCGTAGACTGTTTGAGACATTGTTCCAGTGGAGGAAAGTGGTCATGGTGACTGTTGTATTCAATCCCGATGCAATTTCTGTGTTTCATCAACACCCTGATAGTCCATAGATTACAGAATGCCTCAGATGTGCATCGGAAACTACTACTGGTCTTCCAGGGAATGATCAAAGCGTAGCTGTTTGAGCATTATTCCCATGGAGGAAAATGCGCATGGTGACTGTTGTATTCAATCCCGATGCAATTTCTGTGTTTCATCAACACTCTGATAGTCCACAGATTACAGAATGCCTCCAGATGTGCATCGGAAACTACTACTGGTCTTCCAGGGCACGATCAAACTGTAGACTGTTTGAGACATTACTCCCATGGAGGAAAGTGCGCATGGTGACTGTTGTATACAATCCCGATGCAATTTCTGTGTTTCATTAACAGTCTGATAGTCCACAGATTACAGAATATCTCCAGATGTGCATCGGATACTACTACTGGTCTTCCAGGGAACGATCAAAGCGTAGACTGTTTGAGACATTACTCCCATGGAGGAAAGTGCGCATGGTGACTGTTGTATTCAATCCCCATGCAATTTCTGTGTTTCATCAACAGTCTGATAGTCCACAGATTACAGAAAGCCTCCAGATGTGCATCGGAAACTAGTACTGGTCTTGCAGGTAACGATAAAAGCCTAGACTGGTTGAGACATTACTCCCATGCAGGAAAGTGCGCATGGTGACTGTTGTATTCAATCCCGATGCAATTTCTGTGTTTCATCAACACTCTGATAGGACACAGATTACAGAATGCCAGCAGATGTGCATCGGAAACTACTACTGGTCTTCCAGGGAACGATCAAAGCGTAGACTGTTTGAGACATTAGTCCCGTGGAGGAAAGTGCGCATGGTGACTCTTGTATTCAATCCCGATGCAATTTCTGTGTTTCATCAACACTCTGAGTCCACAGATTACAGAATGCGTCCAGTTGTGCATCGGAACTACTCCTGGTCTTCCAGTGAATGATCAAAGCGTAGACTGTTTGAGAATTACTCCCATGGAGGAAAGTGCGCATGGTGACTGTTGTATTCAATCCCGATTCAAGTTCTGTGTTTCATCAACACTCTGATAGTCCACAGATTACAGAATGCCTCCAGATGTGCATCGGAAACTACTACTGGTCTTCCAGGGAATGATCAAAGCGTAAACTCTTTGAGTCATACCTCCCGTGGAGGAAAGTGCGCATGGTGACTGTTGTATTCAATCCCGATCCAATGTCTTTGTTTCATCAACGCCCTGATAGTCCACAGATTAAAGAATGGCACCAGATGTGCATCGGAAATTACTGCTGGTCTTCCTTGGAACGATCATAGCGTAGACTGTTTGAGACATTACTCCCATGGAGGAAAGTGCGCATGGTGTCAGTTGTTTTCAATCCCGATACAATTTCTGTGTTTCATCAACACTCTGATAGTCCACAGATTACAGAATGCCTCCAGATGTGCATCGGTAACTACTAATGGCCTTCCAGGACACGATCAAAGCGTAGACTGGTTGAATCATTATTCCCATGGATGAAAGTGCGCATGGTGACTGTTGTATTCAATCCCGATGCATTTTCTGTGTTTCATCAACACTCTGATAGTCCACAGATTACAGAATGCCTCCAGATGTGCATCGGAAACTACTACTGGTCTCCCAGGGAACGATTAAAGCGTAGACTGTTTGAGGATTACTCCCATGGAGGAAAGTGCGCGTGGTGACTGTTGTATTCATTCCCGATGCAAATTCTGTGTTTCATCAACACTCTGATAGTCCACAGATTACAGAATGCCACCAGATGTGCATCGGAAACTACAAGTTGTCTTCCAGGGTATGATCAAAGCGTAGACTTTTTGAGTCATACCTCCCGTGGAGGAAAGTGCGCATGGTGACTGTTGTATTCAATCCCGATCCAATGTCTTTGTTTCATCAACGCCCTGATAGTTCACAGATTAAAGAATGGCACCAGATGTGCATCGGAAATTACTACTGGTCTTCCTTGGAACGATCATAGCGTAGACTGTTTGAGACATTACTCCCATGGAGGAAAGTGCGCATGGTGTCAGTTGTTTTCAATCCCGATACAATTTCTGTGTTTCATCAACACTCTGATAGTCCACAGATTACAGAATGCCTCCAGATGTGCATCGGTAACTACTAATGGTCTTCCAGGACACGATCAAAGCGTAGACTGGTTGAAACATTATTCCCATGGATGAAAGTGCGCATGGTGACTGTTGTATTCAATCCCGATGCATTCTCTGTGTTTCATCAACACTCTGATAGTCCACAGATTACAGAATGCCTCCAGATGTGCATCGGAAACTACTACTGGTCTCCCAGGGAACGATTAACGCGTAGACTGTTTGAGGATTACTCCCATCTAGGAAAGTGCGCGTGGTGACTGATGTATTCTATCCCGATGCAATTTCTGTGTTTCATCAAAACTCTGATAGTCCACAGATTACAGAATGCCTCAGATGTGCATCGGAAACTGCTACTGGTCTTCCAGGGCACGATCAAACCGTAGACAGTTTGAGACATTACTCCCATGGAGGAAAGGGCGCATGGTGACTGTTGTATTCAATCCCGATGCAATTTCTGTGTTTCATCAACACTCTGATAGTCCACAGATTGCAGAATGCCAACAGACGTGCATCGGAAACTACTACTGGTCTTCCAGGGAACGATCAAAGCGTAGACTGTTTGACACATTACTCAAGTGAGGAAAGTGGGCATGGTGACTGTTGTATTATATCTCAATGAAATTTCTGTGTCTTCAACACTCTGATAGTCCACAGATTACAGAATGCCACCAGATTTTCATCAGAAACTACTACTGGTCTTCCAGGGAACGATAAAATCCTGGACTGTTTGAGACATACCTCCCGTGGATGAAAGTGCGCATGGTGACTGATGTATTCAATCCCAATGCAATTTCTGTGTTTCATCAACACTCTGCTAGTCCACAGATTTCAGAATGCCTCCATATGTGCATCGGTAACTATTACTGGTCTTCCAGGGAACGATCAAAGTGTAGACTGTTAGAGACATCACTCCCATCGAGGAAATTGCGCATGGTGACTGTTGTATACAATCACGATACAATTTCTGTGTTTCATGAACACTCTGATAGTCCACAGATTACAGAATGCCACCAGATGTGCATCGGTAACTACTACTGGTCTTCCAGGGACGATCAAAGCTTAGACTGTATGAGACATTACTCCCACGGAGGAAATTGCCCATGGTGACTGTTGTATTCAATCCCGATGCAATTTCTGTGTTTCAATCCACACTTTGAAGGTCCACAGATTACAGAAGGAATTCAGATGTGCATAGAAAACTACTACTGGTCTTCCAGGGAACGATCAAGGCGTAGACTGTTTGAGACATTACTAACATGGAGGAAAGTGCGCATGGTGACTGTTGTATTCAATCCCCATGCAATATCTGTGTTTCATCAACAGTCTGATAGTCCACAGATTACAGAAAGCCTCCAGATGTGCATCGGAAACTACTACTGGTCTTGCAGGTAACGATAAAAGCCTAGACTGTTAGAGACATTACTCCCATGCAGGAAAGTACGCATGCTGAACGTTGTATTCAATCCCGATGCAATTTCTGTGTTTCATCAACACTCTGATAGGCCACAGATTACAGAATGCCACCAGATGTCCATCGGAAGGTACTAGTGGTCTTCCAGGGAACGATCAAAGCGTAGACTGGTTGAAACATTATTCCCATGGATGAAAGTGCGCATGGTGACTGTTGTATTCAATCCCGATGCAATTTCTGTGTTTCATCAACACTCTGATAGTCCACAGATTACAGAATGCCTCCAGATGTGCATCGGAAACTACTACTGGTCTCCCAGGGAACGATTAACGCGTAGACTGTTTGAGGATTACTCCCATCTAGGAAAGTGCGCGTGGTGACTGATGTATTCTATCCCGATGCAATTTCTGTGTTTCATCAAAACTCTGATAGTCCACAGATTACAGAATGCCTCAGATGTGCATCGGAAACTGCTACTGGTCTTCCAGGGCACGATCAAACCGTAGACAGTTTGAGACATTACTCCCATGGAGGAAAGGGCGCATGGTGACTGTTGTATTCAATCCCGATGCAATTTCTGTGTTTCATCAACACTCTGATAGTCCACAGATTGCAGAATGCCAACAGACGTGCATCGGAAACTACTACTGGTCTTCCAGGGAACGATCAAAGCGTAGACTGTTTGAGACATTACTCAAGTGGAGTAAAGTGGGCATGGTGACTGTTGTATTCTATCTCGATGAAATATCTGTGTTTCTTCAACAATCTGATAGTCCACAGATTACAGAATGCCACCAGATTTTCATCAGAAACTACTACTGGTCTTCCAGGGAACGATAAAATCCTAGACAGTTTGAGACATTACTCCCATGGAGGAAAGGGCGCATGGTGACTGTTGTATTCAATCCCGATGCAATTTCTGTGTTTCATCAACACTCTGATAGTCCACAGATTGCAGAATGCCAACAGACGTGCATCGGAAACTACTACTGGTCTTCCAGGGAACGATCAAAGCGTAGACTGTTTGACACATTACTCAAGTGAGGAAAGTGGGCATGGTGACTGTTGTATTAAATCTCAATGAAATTTCTGTGTTTCTTCAACACTCTGATAGTCCACAGATTACAGAATGCCACCAGATTTTCATCAGAAACTACTACTGGTCTTCCAGGGAACGATAAAATCCTGGACTGTTTGAGACATACCTCCCGTGGATGAAAGTGCGCATGGTGACTGATGTATTCAATCCCAATGCAATTTCTGTGTTTCATCAACACTCTGCTAGTCCACAGTTTTCAGAATGCATCCATATGTGCATCGGTAACTATTACTGGTCTTCCAGGGAACGATCAAAGTGTAGACTGTTAGAGACATCACTCCCATCGAGGAAATTGCGCATGGTGACTGTTGTATACAATCACGATACAATTTCTGTGTTTCATGAACACTCTGATAGTCCACAGATTACAGAATGCCACCAGATGTGCATCGGTAACTACTACTGGTCTTCCAGGGACGATCAAAGCGTAGACTGTTTGAGACATTACTCCCACGGAGGAAATTGCCCATGGTGACTGTTGTATTCAATCCCGATGCAATTTCTGTGTTTCAATCCACACTTTGAAGGTCCACAGATTACAGAAGGAATTCACATGTGCATAGAAAACTACTACTGGTCTTCCAGGGAACGATCAAGGCGTAGACTGTTTGAGACATTACTAACATGGAGGAAAGTGCGCATGGTGACTGTTGTATTCAATCCCGATGCAATTTCTGTGTTTCATCAACACTCTGATAGTCCACAGATTACAAAATGCCTCTGGATGTGCATCGGAACTACTACTGGTCTTCCAGTGAATGATCAAAGCGTAGACTGTTTGAGAATTACTCCCATGGAGGAAAGTGCGCATGGTGATTGTTGTATTCAATCCCGATGCAATTTATGTGTTTCATCAACACTCAGATAGTCCACAGCTTACAGAATGCCTCCAGATGTGCATCGGAAACTACTACTGTTCTTCCAGGGAACGATCAATGCTTAGACTGTTTGAGAATTACCCCCATGCAGGAAAGTGCGCTTGGTGACTGTTGTACTCAATCCCGATGCAATTTCTGTGTTTCATCAACAGTCTGATAGCCCACAGATTACAGAATATCTCCAGATGTGCATCGGAAACTATTACTGGTTTTCCAGGGAACGATCAAAGCGTAGACTGTTTGAGACATTATTCTCATGGAGGAAAGTGCGCATGGTGACTGTTGTATTCAATCCCGATGCAATTTCTGTGTTTCATCAACAGTCTGATAGTCCACAGATTACAGAAAGCCTCCAGATGTGCATCGGAAACTACTACTGGTCTTGCAGGTAACGATAAAAGCCTAGACTGTTAGAGACATTACTCCCATGCAGGAAAGTGCGCATGCTGACCGTTGTATTCAATCCCGACGCAATTTCTGTGTTTCATCAACACTCTGATAGGCCACAGATTACAGAATGCCACCAGATGTCCATCGGAAAGTACTAGTGGTCTTCCAGATAACGATCAAAGCGTAGACTGTTGGAGACATTACTCCCGTGGAGGAAAGTGCGCATGTTGACTGTTGTATTCAATCCCGATGCAATTTCTGTGTTTCATCAACACTCTGATAGTCCACAGATTACAGAATGCCTCCAGATGTGCATCGGAACTACTACTGGTCTTCCAGTGAATGATCAAAGCGTAGACTGTTTGAGAATTACTCCCATGGAGGAAAGTGCGCATGGTGATTGTTGTATTCAATCCCGATGCAATTTCTGTGTTTCATCAACACTCTGATAGTCCACAAATTACAGAAAGCCTCCAGATGTGCATCGGAAACTACTACTGGTCTTGCAGGGAACGATCAAAGCGTAGACTGTTAGAGACATTACTCCCATGGATGAAAGTGCGCATGCTGACTGTTGTATTCAATCCCGATGCAATTTCTGTGTTTCATCAACACTCTCATAGTCCACAGATTATAGAATGCCACCAGATGTGCATCGGAAACTACTACTGGTCTTCCAGGGTACGATAAAAGCGTAGACTCGTTGAGACATACCTCCTGTGGAGGAAAGTGCGCATGGTGACTGTTGTATTCAATCCCGATACAATTTCTGTGTTCCATCAACACTCTGATAGTCCACAGATTACAGAATGCCTCCAGATGAGCATCTGTAACTACTACTGGTCTTCCAGGACACGATCAAAGCGTAGACTGTTTGAGACATTACTCCCATGGATGAAAGTGCGCATGATGACTGTTATATTCAATCCCGATGCATTTTCTGTGTTTCATCAACACTCTGATAGTCCACAGATTACAGAATGCCTCCAGATGTGCATCGGAAACTACTACTGGTCTTCCATTGAACGTTTAAAGCGTAGACTGTTTGAGGATTACTCCCATGGAGGAAAGTGCGCATGGTGACTGTTGTATTCAATCCCGAGGCAATTACTGTGTTTCATCAAAACTTTGAAGGTCCACAGATTACAGAATGCCTCCAGATATGCATCAGAAACTACTACTGGTCTTCCAGGGAAAAATTAAAGCTTAGACTGTTTGAGGATTACTCCATTGGAGGAAAATGCGCATGGTGACTGTTGTATTCAATCCCGATGCAATTTCTGTGTTTCATCAACACTCTTATGTTCTACAGATTACAGAAAGCTTCTAGATGTGAATCGGAAACTACTACTGGTCTTGCAGGGAACGATCAAAGCGTAGACTGTTTGAGACATTACTCCAGTGGAGGAAAGTGGGCATGGTGACTGTAGTACTTAATGCCGATCCAATTTCTGTGTTTCATAAACACTCTGATAGTCCACAGATTACAGAATGCCATCATATGTGCATCTTTAACTACTACTGGTCTTCCAGGGAACGATCAAAACGTAGACAGTTTGAGACATTACTCCCACGGAGGAAAGTGCCCATGGTGACTGTTGTATTCAATCCCGAGGCAATTTCTGTGTTTCAATCCACACTTTCAAGGTCCACAGATTACTGAAGGAATCCAGATGTGCATCGAAAACTACTACTGGTCTTCCAGGGAACGATCAAAGCGTAGACTGTTTGAGAATTACTACCATGGAGGAAAGTGCGCATGGTGACTGTTGTATTCAATCCCGAGGCAATTACTGTGTTTCATCAAAACTTTGAAGGTCCACAGATTACAGAATGCCTCCAGATATGCATCAGAAACTACTACTGGTCTTCCAGGGAAAAATTAAAGATTAGACTGTTTGAGGATTACTCCATTGGAGGAAAATGCGCATGGTGACTGTTGTATTCAATCCCGATGCAATTTCTGTGTTTCATCAACACTCTTATGTTCTACAGATTACAGAAAGCTTCTAGATGTGAATCGGAAACTACTACTGGTCTTGCAGGGAACGATCAAAGCGTAGACTGTTTGAGACATTACTCCAGTGGAGGAAAGTGGGCATGGTGACTGTTGTATTTAATGCCGATGCAATTTCTGTGTTTCATCAACACTCTGATAGTCCACAGATTACAGAGTGCCACCAGATGTCCATCGGAAACTACTACTGGTCTTCCAGATAACGATCAAAGCGTGGACTGTTTGAGACATTACTCCCATGGAGGAAAGTGCGCATGATGACTGTTGTATTCAATCCCGATGCAATTTCTGTGTTTTATCAACACTCTGATAGTCCACAGATTACAGAACGCCTCCAGATGTGCATCGGTAACTACTACTGGTCTTCCAGGGAACGATCAAATCCTAGACTGTTTGAGACATACCTCCCGTGGATGAAAGTGCGCATGGTGACTGATGTATTCAATCCCGATGCAATGTCTGTGTTTCATCAACACTCTGATAGTCCACAGATTACAGAATGCCTCCATATGTGCATCGGTAACTACTACTGGTCTTCCAGGGAACGATCAAATCGTAGACTGATAGAGATATCACTCCCATGGAGAAAATTGCGCATGGTGACTGTTGTATTCAATCCCGATGCAATTTCTGTGTTTCATCAACACTCTGATAGTCCACACATTACAGAATGCCACGAGATGTGCGTCGGAACTAATACTGGTCTTCCAGTGAATGATCAAAGCGTAGACTGTTTGAGAATTACTCCCATGGAGGAAAGTGCGCTTGGTGACTGTTGTATTCAATCCCGATACAATTACTGTGTTTCATCAACACTCTGATAGTCCACAGATTACAGAATGCCTCCAGATGTGCATCGGAAACTACTACTGGTCTTCCAGGTAATGATCAAAGCGTAGACTGTTTGAGCTTTACTCCCATGAAGGAAAGTGCGCATGGTGACTGTTGTATTCAATCCCGATGCAATTTCTGTGTTTCATCAACACTCTGATAGTTCACAGATTATAGAATGCCTCAGATGTGCATCGGAAACTGCTACTGGTCTTCCAGGGCACGATCAAACCGTAGACAGTTTGAGACATTACTACCATGGAGGAAAGTACGCATGGTGACTGTTGTATTCAATCCCGATGCAATTTCTGTGTTTCATCAACACTTTGATAGTCCACAGACTACAGAATGCCTCCAGATGTGCATCGGGAACTACTACTGGTCTTCCAGGGCACGATCAATGCGTAGACTGTTTGAGAATTACTCCCATGCAGGAAAGTGCGCTTGGTGTCTGTTGTATTCAATTACGATGCAATTTCTGTGTTTCATCAACACTCTGATAGTCCACAAATTACAGAAAGCCTCCAGATGTGCATCGGAAACTACTACTGGTCTTCCAGGACACGATCAAAGCGTAGACTGTTTGAGACATTACTCCCATGGATGAAAGTGCGCATGGTGACTGTTATATTCAATCCCGATGCAATTTCTGTGTTTCATCAACACTCTGATAGTCCACAGATTACAGAATGCCTAAACATGTGCATCGGAAATTACTACTGGTCTTCCAGGGAATGATCAAAGCGTAGACTGTTTGAGCTATACTCCCATGAAGGAAAGTGCGCTTGGTGACTGTTGTATTCAATCCCGATGCAATTTCTGTGTTTCATCAACACTTTGATAGTCCACAGATTACAGGAAGCCTCCAGATGTGCATCGGAAACTACTACTGGTCTTGCAGGTAAGGATAAAAGCCTAGACTGTTTGAGACATTACTCCCATGGAGGTAAGTGCGCATGGTGACTGTTGTATTCATTCCCGATGCAATTTCTGTGTTTCATCAACACTTTGATAGTCCACAGATTACAGAATGCCTCCAGATGTGCATCAGAAACTACTACTGGTCTTCCAGGGCACGATCAAAGCGTAGACTGTTTGAGAATTACTACCATGACGGAAAGTGCGCTTGGTGACTGTTGTATTCAATTCCGATGCTTTTTCTGTGTTTCATCAACACTCTGATAGTCCACAAATTACAGAAAGCCTCCAGATGTGCATCGGAAACTACTACTGGTCTTCCAGGACACGATCAAAGCGTAGACTGTTTGAGACATTACTCCCATGGATGAAAGTGCGCATGGTGACTGTTATATTCAATCCCGATGCAATTTCTGTGTTTCATCAACACTCTGATAGTCCACAGATTACAGAATGCCTAAACATGTGCATCGGAAATTACTACTGGTCTTCCAGGGAATGATCAAAGCGTAGACTGTTTGAGCTATACTCCCATGAAGGAAAGTGCGCTTGGTGACTGTTGTATTCAATCCCGATGCAATTTCTGTGTTTCATCAACACTTTGATAGTCCACAGATTACAGGAAGCCTCCAGATGTGCATCGGAAACTACTACTGGTCTTGCAGGTAAGGATAAAAGCCTAGACTGTTTGAGACATTACTCCCATGGAGGTAAGTGCGCATGGTGACTGTTGTATTCATTCCCGATGCAATTTCTGTGTTTCATCAACACTTTGATAGTCCACAGATTACAGAATGCCTCCAGATGTGCATCAGAAACTACTACTGGTCTTCCAGGGCACGATCAAAGCGTAGACTGTTTGAGAATTACTACCATGACGGAAAGTGCGCTTGGTGACTGTTGTATTCAATTCCGATGCTTTTTCTGTGTTTCATAAACAGTCTGATAGCCCACAGATTAAAAAATATCTCCAGATGTGCATCGGAAACAATTACTATTTTTCCAGGGAACGATCAAAGCGTAGACTGTTTGAGACATTATTCCCATGGAGGAAAGTGCACATGGTGACTGTTGTATTCAATCCCGAGGCAATTACTGTGTTTAATCAACACTTTGAAGGTCCACAGATTACAGAATGCCTCCAGATGAGCATCGGAAACTACTACTGATCTTCCAGGGAAAGATTAAAGCTTAGACTGTTTGAGGATTACTCGCATGGAGGAAATTGCGCATGGTGACTGTTGTATTCAATCCCGAAGCAATTTCAGTGTTCCATCAACACTCTGATAGTCCACAGATTACAGAATGCCGTCAGACGTGCATCGGAAACTACTACTGGTCTTCCTGGGTACGTTCAAATCGTAGACTGTTTGAGACATTACTCCCGTGGAAAACAGTGCGCATGGTGACTATTGTATTCAATCCCGATGCAATTTCTGTGTTTCATCAACACTCTGATAGTCCACAGATTACAGAATGCCTCAGATGTGCATCGGAAACTGCTACTGGTCTTCCAGGGCACGATCAAAAGGTAGACAGTTTGAGACATTACTACCATGGAGGAAAGTGCGCATGGTGACTATTGTACTCAATCCCGATGCAATTTCTGTGTTTCATCAACACTTTGATAGTCCACGGATTACAGAATGCCTCCAGATGTGCATCGGAAACTACTACTGGTCTTCCAGGGCACGATCAAATCGTAGACTGTTTGAGAATTACTCCCATGCAGGAAAGTGCGTTTGGTGACTGTTGTATTCAATCCCGATGCAATTTCTGTGTTTCATAAACAGTCTGATAGCGCACAGATTACAGAATATCTCCAGATGTGCATCGGAAACTATTACTATTTTTCCAGGGAACGATCAAAGCGTAGACTGTTTGAGACATTATTCCCATGGAGGAAAGTGCGCATGGTGACTGTTGTATTCAATCCCGATGCATTTTCTGTGTTTCATCAACACTCTGATAGTCCACAGATTACAGAATGCCTCCAGATGTGCATCGGACACTACTACTGATTTGCAGGGAACGATCAAAGCGCAGACTGTTAGAGACATTACTCCCATGGATGAAAGTGCGCATGGTGACTGTTGTATTCAATCCCGATGCATTTTCTGTGTTTCATCAACACTCTGATAGTCCACAGATTACAGAATGCCTCCAGATGTGCATCGGAAACTACTACTGGTCTTCCAGGGAACGATTAAAGCGTAGACAGTTTGAGGATTACTCCCAAGGAGGAAAGTGCGCATGGTGACTGTTGTATTCAATCCCGATGCAAATTCTGTGTTTCATCAACACTCTGATAGTCAACAGATTGCAGAATGCCAACAGACGTGCATCGGAAACTACTACTGGTCTGTCAGGGAACGATCAAAGCGTAGACTGTTTGAGACATTACTCAAGTGGAGGAAAGTGGGCATGGTGACTGTTGTATTCAATCTCGATGAAATTTCTGTGTTTCTTCAACACTCTGATAATCCACAGACTACAGAATGCCACCAGATTTTCATCAGAAACTACTACTGGTCTTCCAGGGAACGATAAAATCCTAGACTGTTTGTGACATACCTCCCGTGGATGAAAGTGAACATGGTGACTGATGTATTCAATCCCGATGCAATTTCTGTGTTTCATCAACACTTTGATAGTCCACAGATTACAGAATGCCTCCATATGTGCATAGGTAACTACTGCTGGTCTTCCAGGGTACGATCAAAGCGTAGACTGTTAGAGACATCACTCCCATGGAGGAAATTGCGCATGGTGAGTGTTGTATACAATCACGTTACAATTTCTGTGTTTCATCAACACTCTGATAGTCCACAGATTACAGAATGCCACCAGATGTGCATCGGTAACTACTACTGGTCTTCCAGGGAACGATCAAAGCGTAGACTGTTTGAGACATTACTCCCACGGATGAAAGTGCCCATGGTGACTGTTGTATTCAATCCCGAGGTAATTTCTGTGTTTCAATTTACACTTTGAAGGTCCACAGATTACAGAAGGAATTCAGATGTGAATAGAAAACTACTACTGGTCTTCCAGGGAACGATCAAAGCGTAGACTGTTTGAGGATTACTCGCAAGGTAACTGTTGTATTCAATCCCGAAGCAATTTCACTGTTCCATCAACACTCTGATAGTCCACAGATTACAGAAAGCCTCCAGATGTGCATCGGAAACTACTACTGGTCTTGCAGGTAACGATAAAAGCCTAGACTGTTAAAGACATTACTCCCATGCAGGGAAGTGCGCATGGTGACTGTTGTATTCAATCCCGATGCAATTTCTGTGTTTCATCAACACTCTGATAGTCCACAGATTACAGAATGCCACCAGATGTCCATCGGAAAGTTTTTGTGGTCTTCCAGGGAACGATCAAAGCGTAGACTGTTGGAGACATTACTCCCGTAAAGGGAAGTGCGCATGGTGACTGTTGTATTCAATCCCGATGCATTTTCTGTGTTTCATCAACACTCTGATAGTCCATAGCTTACAGAATGCCTCCAGATGTGCATCGGAAACTAATACTGTTCTTCCAGGGCACGATCAAAGCGTAGACTGTTTGAGACATTACTCCCGTGGAGGAAAGAGGGCATGGTGACTGTTGTATTCAATCTCGATGAAATTTCTGTGTTTCTTCAACACTCTGATAGTCCACAGATTACGGAATGCCACCAGATTTTTATCGGAAACTACTACTGGTCTTCCAGGGAACGATCAAATCCTAGACTGTTTGAGACATATCTCCCGTGGATGAAAGTGCGCAGGGTGACTGATGTATTCAATCCCGATGCAATTTCTGTGTTTCATCAACACTCTGATAGTCGACAGATTACAGAATGCCTCCATATGTGCATCGGTAACTACTACTGGTTTTCCAGGGAAAGATCAAAGCGTAGACCGTTAGAGACATCACTCCCATGGAGGAAATTGCGCATGGTGACTGTTGTATACAATCACGATACAATTTCTGTGTTTCATGAACACTCTGATAGTCCACAGATTACAGAATGCCCCCCGATGTGCATCGGTAACTACTACTGGTCTTCCAGCGAACGATCAAAGCGTAGACTGTTTGAGACATTACTCCCATGTAGGAAAGTGCCCATGGTGACTTATGTATTCAATCCCGAGGCAATTTCTGAGTTTCAATCCACACTTTGAAGGTATACAGATTACTGAAGGAATATAGATGTGCATCGAAAACTACTACTGGTCTTCCAGGGAACGATCAATGCGTAGACTGTTTGAGAATTACTACCATGGAGGAAAGTGCGTATGTTGACTGTTGTATTCAATCCCGAGGCAATTACTGTGTTCATCAACACTTTGAAGGTCCACAGATTACAGAATGCCTCCAGATATGCATCAGAAACTACTACTGGTCTTCCAGGGAACGATTAAAGCGTAGACTGTTTGATGATTACTCCCAAGGAGGAAAGTGCGCATGATGACTGTTGTATTCAATCCCGATGCAAATTCTGTGTTTCATCAACACTCTGATAGTCCACAGATTGCAGAATGCCAACAGACTTGCATCGGAAACTACTACTGGTTTTCCAGGGAACGATCAATGCGTAGACTGTTTGAGACATTACTCAAGTGGAGGAAAGTGGGCATGGTGACTGCTGTATTCAATCTCGATGAAATTTCTGTGATTCTTCAACACTCTGATACTCCACAGATTACAGAATGCCACCAGATTTTCATCAGAAACTACTACTGGTCTTCCAGGGAACGATAAAATCGTAGACTGTTTGAGACATACCTCCCGTGGATGAAAGTGAACATGGTGACTGATGTATTAAATCCCGATGCAATTTCTGTGTTTCATCAACACCCTGATAGTCCACAGATTACAGAATGCCTCCATATGTGCATAGGTAACTACTACTGGACTTCCAGGGAACGATCAAAGCGTAGACTGTTAGAGACATCACTCCCATGGAGGAAATTGCGCATGGTGACTGTTGTATACAATCACGATACAATTTCTGTGTTTCATCAACACTCTGATAGTCCACAGATTACAGAGGGCCACCAGATGTGCATCGGTAACTACTACTGGGCTTTCAGGGAACGATCAAAGCGTAGACTGTTTGAGACATTACTCCCACGGAGGAAAGTGCCCATGGTGATTGTTGTATTCAATCCCGAGGTAATTTCTGTGTTTCAATCCACACTTTGAAGGTCCACAGATTTCAGAAGGAATTCAGATGTGCATAGAAAACTACTACTGGTCTTCCAGGGAACGATCAAAGCGTAGACTGTTTGAGAATTACTCACATGGAGGAAAGTGCGCATGGTGACTGTTGTATTCAATCCCGAGGCAATTACTGTGTTTAATCAACACTTTGAAGGTCCACAGATTACAGAATGCCTCCAGATGAGCATCGGAAACTACTACTGATCTTCCAGGGAAAGATTAAAGCTTAGACTGTTTGAGGATTACTCGCATGGAGGAAATTGCGCATGGTGACTGTTGTATTCAATCCCGAAGCAATTTCAGTGTTCCATCAACACTCTGATAGTCCACAGATTACAGAATGCCGTCAGACGTGCATCGGAAACTACTACTGGTCTTCCTGGGTACGTTCAAATCGTAGACTGTTTGAGACATTACTCCCGTGGAAAACAGTGCGCATGGTGACTATTGTATTCAATCCCGATGCAATTTCTGTGTTTCATCAACACTCTGATAGTCCACAGATTACAGAATGCCTCAGATGTGCATCGGAAACTGCTACTGGTCTTCCAGGGCACGATCAAATGTAGACAGTTTGAGACATTACTACCATGGAGGAAAGTGCGCATGGTGACTGTTGTACTCAATCCCGATGCAATTTCTGTGTTTCATCAACACTTTGATAGTCCACGGATTACAGAATGCCTCCAGATGTGCATCGGTAACTACTACTGGTTTTCCAGGGAAAGATCAAAGCGTAGACCGTTAGAGACATCACTCCCATGGAGGAAATTGCGCATGGTGACTGTTGTATACAATCACGATACAATTTCTGTGTTTCATGAACACTCTGATAGTCCACAGATTACAGAATGCCCCCCGATGTGCATCGGTAACTACTACTGGTCTTCCAGCGAACGATCAAAGCGTAGACTGTTTGAGACATTACTCCCATGTAGGAAAGTGCCCATGGTGACTTATGTATTCAATCCCGAGGCAATTTCTGAGTTTCAATCCACACTTTGAAGGTATACAGATTACTGAAGGAATATAGATGTGCATCGAAAACTACTACTGGTCTTCCAGGGAACGATCAATGCGTAGACTGTTTGAGAATTACTACCATGGAGGAAAGTGCGTATGTTGACTGTTGTATTCAATCCCGAGGCAATTACTGTGTTCATCAACACTTTGAAGGTCCACAGATTACAGAATGCCTCCAGATATGCATCAGAAACTACTACTGGTCTTCCAGGGAAAGATTAAAGCTTAGACTGTTTGAGGATTACTCCCATGGAGGAAAGTGCGCATGGTGACTGTTGTATTCAATCCCTAAGCAATTTCAGTGTTCCATCAACACTCCGATAGTCCACAGATTACAGAATGCCACCAGACGTGCATCGGAAACTACTACTGGTCTTCCTGGGAACGATCAAAGCGTAGACTGTTTGAGACATTACTCCCATGGAGGAAAGTGCGCATGGTGACTGTTGTATTCAATCCCCATGCAATTTCTGTGTTTCATCAACAGTCTGATAGTCCACAGATTACAGAAAGCCTCCAGATGTGCATCGGTAACTACTACAGGTCTTCCAGGAAACGATCAAAGCGTAGACCGTTAGAGACATTACTCCCATGGATGAAAGTGCGCATGGTGACTGTTGTATTCAATCCTGATGCATTTTCTGTGTTTCATCAACACTCTGATAGTCCACAGATTACAGAATGCCTCCAGATGTGCATCGGAAACTACTACTGGTTTTCCAGGGAACGATTAAAGCGTAGATTGTTTGAGGATTACTCCCATGGAGGAAAGTGCGCATGGTGATTGTTGTATTCAATCCCGATGCAATTTCTGTGTTTCATCAACACTCTGATAGTCCACAGATTACAGAATGCCACCAGACGTGCATCGGAAACTACTACTGGTCTTCCAGGGAACGATCAAATCGTAGACTGTTTGAGACATTACTGCCATGGAGGAAAGTGGGCATGGTGACTGTTGTATTCAATCTCGATGAAATTTCTGTGTTTCTTCAACACTCTGATAGTCCACAGATTACAGAATGCTACCAGATTTTCATCGGAAACTACTACTGGACTTCCAAGGAACGATCAAATACTAGACTGTTTGAGACATACCTCCCGTGGATGAAAGTGCGCATTGTGACTGATGTATTCAATCCCGATGCAATTTCTGTGTTTCATCAACACTCTGATAGACCACAGATTACAGGATGCCTCCATATGTGCATCGGTAACTGCTACTGGTCTTCCAGGGAACGATCAAAGTGTAGACTGTTAGAGACATCACTCCCATGGAGGAATTTGCGCATGGTGACTGTTGTATACAATCACGATACAATTTCTGTGTTTCATGAAATCTGATAGTCCACAGATTACAGAATGCCACCTGATGTGCATCGGTAACTACTACTGGTCTTCCAGGGAACGATCAAAGCGTAGACTGTTTGAGACATTACTCCCACGGAGGAAAGTGCCCATGCTGACTGTTGTATTCAATCCCGATGCAATTTCTATGTTTCAATCCACACTTTGAAGGTCAACAGATTACTGAAGGAATCCAGATGTGCATCGAAAACTACTACTGGTCTTCCAGGGAACGATCAAGGCGTAAATTGTTTGAGAATTACTACCATGGAGGAAAGTGCGCATGGTGACTGTTGTATTCAATCCTGAGGCAATTACTGTTTTTCATCAACACTCTGAAGGTCCACAGATTTCAGAATGCTTCCAGATTTGCATCAGAAACTACTACTGGTCTTCCAGGAAAGATTAAAGCTTAGACTGTTTGAGGATTACTCCCATGGAGGAAAGTGCGCATGGTGACTGTTGTATTCAATCCCGAAGCAATTTCAGTGTTCCATCAACACTCTGATAGTCCACAGATTACAGAATGCCACCAGACGTGCATCGGAAACTACTACTGGCCTTCCTGGGAACGATCAAAGCGTAGACTGTTTGAGACATTACTCCCGTGGAAAACAGTGCGCATGGTGACTATTGTATTCACTCCCGATGCAATATCAATATCTGTGTTTCATCAACACTCTGATAGTCCGAAAATTACAGAATGCCACGAGATGTACATCGGAAACTACTACTGGTTTTCCAGGGGACGATCAAAGAGTACACTGTTTGAGACGTACATCCCGTGGAGGAAAGTGCGCATGGTGACTGTTGTATTCAATCCCGATGCAATTTCTGTGTTTCATCAACACTCTGATAGTCCACAGATTACAGAAAGCCTCCAGATGTGCATCGGAAACTACTCCTGGTCTTGCAGGGAACGATCAAAGCGTAGATTGTTTGAGACATTACTCCGGTGGAGGAAAGTGGGCATGGTGACTGTTGTATTTCATCCCGATGCAATTTCTGTGTTTCATCAACACTCTGATAGTCCACAGATTACAGAATGCCTCCAGATGTGCATCGGAAACTACTACTGGTCTTCCAGGGAATGATCAAAGCGTAAACTGTTTGAGCTTTACTCCCATGGAGGAAAGTGCGCATGGTGACTGTTGTATTCAATCCCGATGCAATTTCTGTGTTTCATCAACACTCTGATAGTCCACAGATTACAGAATGCCTTAGATGTGCATCGGAAACTACTACTGGTCTTCCAGGGCACGATCAAACCGTAGACTAATGAGACATTACTCCCATGGAGGAAAGTGCGCATGGTGACTGTTGTATTCAATCCCGATGCAATTTCTGTGTTTCATCAACAGTCTGATAGTCCACAGATTACAGAATATCTAAAGATGTGCATCGGAAACTACTACTGGTCTTCCAGGGCACGATCAAACCGTAGACTATTGAGACATTACTCCCATGCAGGAAAGTGCGCATGGTGACTGTTGCATTCAATCCCGATGCAATTTCTGTGTTTCATCAACACTCTGATAGTCCAAAGATTACAGAGTGCCACCAGATGTCCATCGGAAACTACTACTGGTCTTCCAGTTAACAATCAGAGCGTGGACTGTTTGAAACATTACTCCCATGGAGGAAAGTGCGCATGGTGACTGTTGTATTCAATCCCGATGCAATTTCTGTGTTTCATCAACACTCTGATAGTCCACAGATTACAGAACGCCTTCAGATGTGCATCGGAAACTACTACTGGTCTTTCAGGGCACGATCAAAGCGTAGACTGTTTGAGACATTACTCCCATGGATGAAAGTGCGCATGGTGACTGTTGTATTCAATCCCGATGCATTTTCTGTGTTTCATCAACACTCTGATAGTCCACAGATTACAGAATGCCTTCAGATGTGCATCGGAAACTACTACTGGTTATCCAGGGAAGGATCAAAGCGTAGACTGTTTGAGACATTACTCCCATGGAGGAAAGTGCGCATGGTGACTGTTGTATTCAATCCCGATGTAATTTCTGTGTTTCATCAACAGTCTGATAGTCCACAGATTACAGAATAGCTAAATATGTGCATCGGAAACTACTACTGGTCTTCCAGGGCACGATCAAACCGTAGACTATTGAGACATTACTCCCATGCAGGAAAGTGCGCATGGTGACTGTTGCATTCAATCCCGATGCAATTTCTGTGTTTCATCAACACTCTGATAGTCCACAGATTACAGAACGCCTTCAGATGTGCATCGGAAACTACTACTGGTCTTCCAGGGCACGATCAAAGCGTAGACTGTTTGAGACATTACTCCCATGGAGGAAAGTGCGCATGGTGACTGTTGTATTCAATCCCGATGCAATTTTGTTTTCATCAACACTCTGATAGTCCACAGATTACAGAATGCCACCAGACGTGCATCGGAAACTACTACTGGTCTTCCAGGGAACGATCAAATCGTAGACTGTTTGAGACATTACTCCCGTGGAGGAAAGTGGGCATGGTGACTGTTGTATTCAATCTCGATGAAATTTCTGTGTTTCTTCAACACTCTGATAGTCCACAGATTACAGAATGCTACCAGATTTTCATCGGAAACTACTACTGGACTTCCAAGGAACGATCAAATACTAGACTGTTTGAGACATACCTCCCGTGGATGAAAGTGCGCATTGTGACTGATGTATTCAATCCCGATGCAATTTCTGTGTTTCATCAACACTCTGATAGACCACAGATTACAGGATGCCTCCATATGTGCATCGGTAACTACTACTTGTCTTCCAGGGAACGATCAAAGTGTAGACAGTTAGAGACATCACTCCCACGGAGGAATTTGCGCATGGTGACTGTTGTACACAATCACGATACAATTTCTGTGTTTCATGAACACTCTGATAGTCCACAGATTACAGAATGCCACCTGATGTGCATCGGTAACTACTACTGGTCTTCCAGGGAACGATCAAAGCGTAGACTGTTTGAGACATTACTCCCACGGAGGAAAGTGCCCATGCTGATTGTTGTATTCAATCCCGATGCAATTTCTATGTTTCAATCCACACTTTGAAGGTCTACAGATTACTGAAGGAATCCAGATGTGCATCGAAAACTACTACTGGTCTTCCAGGGAACGATCAAGGCGTAAATTGTTTGAGAATTACTACCATGGAGGAAAGTGCGCATGGTGACTGTTGTATTCAATCCCGAGGCAATTTCTGTGTTTCATCAACACTCTGATAGTCCACAGATTACAGAATGCCTCAGATGTGCATCGGAAACTACTACTGGTCTTCCAGGGCACGGTCTAACCGTAGACTGTTTGAGACATTACTCCCATGGAGGAAAGTGCGCATGGTGACTGTTGTATTCCATCCCGAAGCAATTTCAGTGTTCCATCAACACTCTGATAGTCCACAGATTACAGAATGCCACCAGACGTGCATCGGAAACTACTACTGGCCTTCCTGGGAACGATCAAAGCGTAGACTGTTTGAGACATTACTCCCGTGGAAAGCAGTGCGCATGGTGACTATTGTATTCACTCCCGATGCAATATCAATATCTGTGTTTCATCAACACTCTGATAGTCCGAAAATTACAGAATGCCACGAGATGTACATCGGAAACTACTACTGGTTTTCCAGGGGACGATCAAAGAGTACACTGTTTGAGACGTACCTCCCGTGGAGGAAAGTGCGCATGGTGACTGTTGTATTCAATCCCGATGCAATTTCTGAGTTTCATCAACACTCTGATAGTCCACAGATTACAGAAAGCCTCCAGATGTGCATCGGAAACTACTCCTGGTCTTGCAGGGAACGATCAAAGCGTAGACTGTTTGAGACATTACTCCGGTGGAGGAAAGTGGGCATGGTGACTGTTGTATTTCATCCCGATGCCATTTCTGTGTTTCATCAACACTCTGATAGTCCACAGATTACAGAATGCCTCCAGATGTGCATCGGAAACTACTACTGGTCTTCCAGGGAATGATCAAAGCGTAAACTGTTTGAGCTTTACTCCCATGGAGGAAAGTGCGCATGGTGACTGTTGTATTCAATCCCGATGCATTTCCTGTGCTTCATCAACACTCTGATAGTCCACAGATTACAGAATGCCTTCAGATGTGCATCGGAAACTACTACTGGTTATCCAGGGAAGGATCAAAGCGTAGACTGTTTGAGACATTACTCCCATGAAGGAAAGTGCGCATGGTGACTGTTGTATTCAATCCCGATGCAATTTCTGTGTTTCATCAACAGTCTGATAGTCCACAGATTACAGAACATCTAAATATGTGCATCGGAAACTACTACTGGTCTTCCAGGGCACGATCAAACCGTAGACTATTGAGACATTACTCCCATGCAGGAAAGTGCGCATGGTGACTGTTGCATTCAATCCCGATGCAATTTCTGTGTTTCATCAACACTCTGATAGTCCACAGATTACAGAATATCTAAAGATGTGCATCGGAAACTACTACTGGTCTTCCAGGGCACGATCAAACCGTAGACTATTGAGACATTACTCCCATGCAGGAATGTGCGCATGGTGACTGTTGCATTCAATCCCGATGCAATTTCTGTGTTTCATCAACACTCTGATAGTCCACAGATTACAGAATGCCTCCAGATGTGCATCGGAAACTACTACTGGTCTTCCAGGGAATGATCAAAGCGTAAACTGTTTGAGCTTTACTCCCATGGAGGAAAGTGCGCATGGTGACTGTTGTATTCAATCCCGATGCATTTTCTGTGCTTCATCAACACTCTGATAGTCCACAGATTACAGAATGCCTTCAGATGTGCATCGGAAACTACTACTGGTTATCCAGGGAAGGATCAAAGCGTAGACTGTTTGAGACATTACTCCCATGAAGGAAAGTGCGCATGGTGACTGTTGTATTCAATCCCGATGCAATTTCTGTGTTTCATCAACAGTCTGATAGTCCACAGATTACAGAACATCTAAATATGTGCATCGGAAACTACTACTGGTCTTCCAGGGCACGATCAAACCGTAGACTATTGAGACATTACTCCCATGCAGGAAAGTGCGCATGGTGACTGTTGCATTCAATCCCGATGCAATTTCTGTGTTTCATCAACACTCTGATAGTCCACAGATTACAGAATATCTAAAGATGTGCATCGGAAACTACTACTGGTCTTCCAGGGCACGATCAAACCGTAGACTATTGAGACATTACTCCCATGCAGGAAAGTGCGCATGGTGACTGTTGCATTCAATCCCGATGCAATTTCTGTGTTTCATCAACACTCTGATAGTCCAAAGATTACAGAGTGCCACCAGATGTCCATCGGAAACTACTACTGGTCTTCCAGTTAACAATCAGAGCGTGGACTGTTTGAAACATTACTCCCATGGAGGAAAGTGCGCATGGTGACTGTTGTATTCAATCCCGATGCAATTTCTGTGTTTCATCAACACTCTGATAGTCCACAGATTACAGAACGCCTTCAGATGTGCATCGGAAACTACTACTGGTCTTTCAGGGCACGATCAAAGCGTAGACTGTTTGAGACATTACTCCCATGGATGAAAGTGCGCATGGTGACTGTTGTATTCAATCCCGATGCATTTTCTGTGTTTCATCAACACTCTGATAGTCCACAGATTACAGAATGCCTTCAGATGTGCATCGGAAACTACTACTGGTTATCCAGGGAAGGATCAAAGCGTAGACTGTTTGAGACATTACTCCCATGGAGGAAAGTGCGCATGGTGACTGTTGTATTCAATCCCGATGTAATTTCTGTGTTTCATCAACAGTCTGATAGTCCACAGATTACAGAATATCTAAATATGTGCATCGGAAACTACTACTGGTCTTCCAGGGCACGATCAAACCGTAGACTATTGAGACATTACTCCCATGCAGGAAAGTGCGCATGGTGACTGTTGCATTCAATCCCGATGCAATTTCTGTGTTTCATCAACACTCTGATAGTCCACAGATTACAGAACGCCTTCAGATGTGCATCGGAAACTACTACTGGTCTTCCAGGGCACGATCAAAGCGTAGACTGTTTGAGACATTACTCCCATGGAGGAAAGTGCGCATGGTGACTGTTGTATTCAATCCCGATGCAATTTTGTTTTCATCAACACTCTGATAGTCCACAGATTACAGAATGCCACCAGACGTGCATCGGAAACTACTACTGGTCTTCCAGGGAACGATCAAATCGTAGACTGTTTGAGACATTACTCCCGTGGAGGAAAGTGGGCATGGTGACTGTTGTATTCAATCTCGATGAAATTTCTGTGTTTCTTCAACACTCTGATAGTCCACAGATTACAGAATGCTACCAGATTTTCATCGGAAACTACTACTGGACTTCCAAGGAACGATCAAATACTAGACTGTTTGAGACATACCTCCCGTGGATGAAACTGCGCATTGTGACTGATGTATTCAATCCCGATGCAATTTCTGTGTTTCATCAACACTCTGATAGACCACAGATTACAGGATGCCTCCATATGTGCATCGGTAACTACTACTTGTCTTCCAGGGAACGATCAAAGTGTAGACAGTTAGAGACATCACTCCCACGGAGGAATTTGCGCATGGTGACTGTTGTACACAATCACGATACAATTTCTGTGTTTCATGAACACTCTGATAGTCCACAGATTACAGAATGCCACCTGATGTGCATCGGTAACTACTACTGGTCTTCCAGGGAACGATCAAAGCGTAGACTGTTTGAGACATTACTCCCACGGAGGAAAGTGCCCATGCTGACTGTTGTATTCAATCCCGATGCAATTTCTATGTTTCAATCCACACTTTGAAGGTCTACAGATTACTGAAGGAATCCAGATGTGCATCGAAAACTACTACTGGTCTTCCAGGGAACGATCAAGGCGTAAATTGTTTGAGAATTACTACCATGGAGGAAAGTGCGCATGGTGACTGTTGTATTCAATCCCGAGGCAATTTCTGTGTTTCATCAACACTCTGATAGTCCACAGATTACAGAATGCCTCAGATGTGCATCGGAAACTACTACTGGTCTTCCAGGGCACGGTCTAACCGTAGACTGTTTGAGACATTACTCCCATGGAGGAAAGTGCGCATGGTGACTGTTGTATTCCATCCCGAAGCAATTTCAGTGTTCCATCAACACTCTGATAGTCCACAGATTACAGAATGCCACCAGACGTGCATCGGAAACTACTACTGGCCTTCCTGGGAACGATCAAAGCGTAGACTGTTTGAGACATTACTCCCGTGGAAAGCAGTGCGCATGGTGACTATTGTATTCACTCCCGATGCAATATCAATATCTGTGTTTCATCAACACTCTGATAGTCCGAAAATTACAGAATGCCACGAGATGTACATCGGAAACTACTACTGGTTTTCCAGGGGACGATCAAAGAGTACACTGTTTGAGACGTACCTCCCGTGGAGGAAAGTGCGCATGGTGACTGTTGTATTCAATCCCGATGCAATTTCTGAGTTTCATCAACACTCTGATAGTCCACAGATTACAGAAAGCCTCCAGATGTGCATCGGAAACTACTCCTGGTCTTGCAGGGAACGATCAAAGCGTAGACTGTTTGAGACATTACTCCGGTGGAGGAAAGTGGGCATGGTGACTGTTGTATTTCATCCCGATGCCATTTCTGTGTTTCATCAACACTCTGATAGTCCACAGATTACAGAATGCCTCCAGATGTGCATCGGAAACTACTACTGGTCTTCCAGGGAATGATCAAAGCGTAAACTGTTTGAGCTTTACTCCCATGGAGGAAAGTGCGCATGGTGACTGTTGTATTCAATCCCGATGCATTTTCTGTGCTTCATCAACACTCTGATAGTCCACAGATTACAGAATGCCTTCAGATGTGCATCGGAAACTACTACTGGTTATCCAGGGAAGGATCAAAGCGTAGACTGTTTGAGACATTACTCCCATGAAGGAAAGTGCGCATGGTGACTGTTGTATTCAATCCCGATGCAATTTCTGTGTTTCATCAACAGTCTGATAGTCCACAGATTACAGAACATCTAAATATGTGCATCGGAAACTACTACTGGTCTTCCAGGGCACGATCAAACCGTAGACTATTGAGACATTACTCCCATGCAGGAAAGTGCGCATGGTGACTGTTGCATTCAATCCCGATGCAATTTCTGTGTTTCATCAACAGTCTGATAGTCCACAGATTACAGAATATCTAAATATGTGCATCGGAAACTACTACTGGTCTTCCAGGGCACGATCAAACCGTAGACTATTGAGACATTACTCCCATGCAGGAAAGTGCGCATGGTGACTGTTGCATTCAATCCCGATGCAATTTCTGTGTTTCATCAACACTCTGATAGTCCACAGATTACAGAACGCCTTCAGATGTGCATCGGAAACTACTACTGGTCTTCCAGGGCACGATCAAAGCGTAGACTGTTTGAGACATTACTCCCATGGAGGAAAGTGCGCATGGTGACTGTTGTATTCAATCCCGATGCAATTTTGTTTTCATCAACACTCTGATAGTCCACAGATTACAGAATGCCACCAGACGTGCATCGGAAACTACTACTGGTCTTCCAGGGAACGATCAAATCGTAGACTGTTTGAGACATTACTCCCGTGGAGGAAAGTGGGCATGGTGACTGTTGTATTCAATCTCGATGAAATTTCTGTGTTTCTTCAACACTCTGATAGTCCACAGATTACAGAATGCTACCAGATTTTCATCGGAAACTACTACTGGACTTCCAAGGAACGATCAAATACTAGACTGTTTGAGACATACCTCCCGTGGATGAAACTGCGCATTGTGACTGATGTATTCAATCCCGATGCAATTTCTGTGTTTCATCAACACTCTGATAGACCACAGATTACAGGATGCCTCCATATGTGCATCGGTAACTACTACTTGTCTTCCAGGGAACGATCAAAGTGTAGACAGTTAGAGACATCACTCCCACGGAGGAATTTGCGCATGGTGACTGTTGTACACAATCACGATACAATTTCTGTGTTTCATGAACACTCTGATAGTCCACAGATTACAGAATGCCACCTGATGTGCATCGGTAACTACTACTGGTCTTCCAGGGAACGATCAAAGCGTAGACTGTTTGAGACATTACTCCCACGGAGGAAAGTGCCCATGCTGACTGTTGTATTCAATCCCGATGCAATTTCTATGTTTCAATCCACACTTTGAAGGTCTACAGATTACTGAAGGAATCCAGATGTGCATCGAAAACTACTACTGGTCTTCCAGGGAACGATCAAGGCGTAAATTGTTTGAGAATTACTACCATGGAGGAAAGTGCGCATGGTGACTGTTGTATTCAATCCCGAGGCAATTTCTGTGTTTCATCAACACTCTGATAGTCCACAGATTACAGAATGCCTCAGATGTGCATCGGAAACTACTACTGGTCTTCCAGGGCACGGTCTAACCGTAGACTGTTTGAGACATTACTCCCATGGAGGAAAGTGCGCATGGTGACTGTTGTATTCCATCCCGAAGCAATTTCAGTGTTCCATCAACACTCTGATAGTCCACAGATTACAGAATGCCACCAGACGTGCATCGGAAACTACTACTGGCCTTCCTGGGAACGATCAAAGCGTAGACTGTTTGAGACATTACTCCCGTGGAAAGCAGTGCGCATGGTGACTATTGTATTCACTCCCGATGCAATATCAATATCTGTGTTTCATCAACACTCTGATAGTCCGAAAATTACAGAATGCCACGAGATGTACATCGGAAACTACTACTGGTTTTCCAGGGGACGATCAAAGAGTACACTGTTTGAGACGTACCTCCCGTGGAGGAAAGTGCGCATGGTGACTGTTGTATTCAATCCCGATGCAATTTCTGAGTTTCATCAACACTCTGATAGTCCACAGATTACAGAAAGCCTCCAGATGTGCATCGGAAACTACTCCTGGTCTTGCAGGGAACGATCAAAGCGTAGACTGTTTGAGACATTACTCCGGTGGAGGAAAGTGGGCATGGTGACTGTTGTATTTCATCCCGATGCCATTTCTGTGTTTCATCAACACTCTGATAGTCCACAGATTACAGAATGCCTCCAGATGTGCATCGGAAACTACTACTGGTCTTCCAGGGAATGATCAAAGCGTAAACTGTTTGAGCTTTACTCCCATGGAGGAAAGTGCGCATGGTGACTGTTGTATTCAATCCCGATGCATTTTCTGTGCTTCATCAACACTCTGATAGTCCACAGATTACAGAATGCCTTCAGATGTGCATCGGAAACTACTACTGGTTATCCAGGGAAGGATCAAAGCGTAGACTGTTTGAGACATTACTCCCATGAAGGAAAGTGCGCATGGTGACTGTTGTATTCAATCCCGATGCAATTTCTGTGTTTCATCAACAGTCTGATAGTCCACAGATTACAGAACATCTAAATATGTGCATCGGAAACTACTACTGGTCTTCCAGGGCACGATCAAACCGTAGACTATTGAGACATTACTCCCATGCAGGAAAGTGCGCATGGTGACTGTTGCATTCAATCCCGATGCAATTTCTGTGTTTCATCAACACTCTGATAGTCCACAGATTACAGAATATCTAAAGATGTGCATCGGAAACTACTACTGGTCTTCCAGGGCACGATCAAACCGTAGACTATTGAGACATTACTCCCATGCAGGAATGTGCGCATGGTGACTGTTGCATTCAATCCCGATGCAATTTCTGTGTTTCATCAACACTCTGATAGTCCACAGATTACAGAACGCCTTCAGATGTGCATCGGAAACTACTACTGGTCTTCCAGGGCACGATCAAAGCGTAGACTGTTTGAGACATTACTCCCATGGAGGAAAGTGCGCATGGTGACTGTTGTATTCAATCCCGATGCAATTTTGTTTTCATCAACACTCTGATAGTCCACAGATTACAGAATGCCACCAGACGTGCATCGGAAACTACTACTGGTCTTCCAGGGAACGATCAAATCGTAGACTGTTTGAGACATTACTCCCGTGGAGGAAAGTGGGCATGGTGACTGTTGTATTCAATCTCGATGAAATTTCTGTGTTTCTTCAACACTCTGATAGTCCACAGATTACAGAATGCTACCAGATTTTCATCGGAAACTACTACTGGACTTCCAAGGAACGATCAAATACTAGACTGTTTGAGACATACCTCCCGTGGATGAAAGTGCGCATTGTGACTGATGTATTCAATCCCGATGCAATTTCTGTGTTTCATCAACACTCTGATAGACCACAGATTACAGGATGCCTCCATATGTGCATCGGTAACTACTACTTGTCTTCCAGGGAACGATCAAAGTGTAGACAGTTAGAGACATCACTCCCACGGAGGAATTTGCGCATGGTGACTGTTGTACACAATCACGATACAATTTCTGTGTTTCATGAACACTCTGATAGTCCACAGATTACAGAATGCCACCTGATGTGCATCGGTAACTACTACTGGTCTTCCAGGGAACGATCAAAGCGTAGACTGTTTGAGACATTACTCCCACGGAGGAAAGTGCCCATGCTGACTGTTGTATTCAATCCCGATGCAATTTCTATGTTTCAATCCACACTTTGAAGGTCTACAGATTACTGAAGGAATCCAGATGTGCATCGAAAACTACTACTGGTCTTCCAGGGAACGATCAAGGCGTAAATTGTTTGAGAATTACTACCATGGAGGAAAGTGCGCATGGTGACTGTTGTATTCAATCCCGAGGCAATTTCTGTGTTTCATCAACACTCTGATAGTCCACAGATTACAGAGTGCCTCAGATGTGCATCGGAAACTACTACTGGTCTTCCAGGGCACGGTCTAACCGTAGACTGTTTGAGACATTACTCCCATGGAGGAAAGTGCGCATGGTGACTGTTGTATTCCATCCCGAAGCAATTTCAGTGTTCCATCAACACTCTGATAGTCCACAGATTACAGAATGCCACCAGACGTGCATCGGAAACTACTACTGGCCTTCCTGGGAACGATCAAAGCGTAGACTGTTTGAGACATTACTCCCGTGGAAAGCAGTGCGCATGGTGACTATTGTATTCACTCCCGATGCAATATCAATATCTGTGTTTCATCAACACTCTGATAGTCCGAAAATTACAGAATGCCACGAGATGTACATCGGAAACTACTACTGGTTTTCCAGGGGACGATCAAAGAGTACACTGTTTGAGACGTACCTCCCGTGGAGGAAAGTGCGCATGGTGACTGTTGTATTCAATCCCGATGCAATTTCTGAGTTTCATCAACACTCTGATAGTCCACAGATTACAGAAAGCCTCCAGATGTGCATCGGAAACTACTCCTGGTCTTGCAGGGAACGATCAAAGCGTAGACTGTTTGAGACATTACTCCGGTGGAGGAAAGTGGGCATGGTGACTGTTGTATTTCATCCCGATGCCATTTCTGTGTTTCATCAACACTCTGATAGTCCACAGATTACAGAATGCCTCCAGATGTGCATCGGAAACTACTACTGGTCTTCCAGGGAATGATCAAAGCGTAAACTGTTTGAGCTTTACTCCCATGGAGGAAAGTGCGCATGGTGACTGTTGTATTCAATCCCGATGCATTTTCTGTGCTTCATCAACACTCTGATAGTCCACAGATTACAGAATGCCTTCAGATGTGCATCGGAAACTACTACTGGTTATCCAGGGAAGGATCAAAGCGTAGACTGTTTGAGACATTACTCCCATGAAGGAAAGTGCGCATGGTGACTGTTGTATTCAATCCCGATGCAATTTCTGTGTTTCATCAACAGTCTGATAGTCCACAGATTACAGAACATCTAAATATGTGCATCGGAAACTACTACTGGTCTTCCAGGGCACGATCAAACCGTAGACTATTGAGACATTACTCCCATGCAGGAAAGTGCGCATGGTGACTGTTGCATTCAATCCCGATGCAATTTCTGTGTTTCATCAACACTCTGATAGTCCACAGATTACAGAATATCTAAAGATGTGCATCGGAAACTACTACTGGTCTTCCAGGGCACGATCAAACCGTAGACTATTGAGACATTACTCCCATGCAGGAATGTGCGCATGGTGACTGTTGCATTCAATCCCGATGCAATTTCTGTGTTTCATCAACACTCTGATAGTCCACAGATTACAGAATGCCTCCAGATGTGCATCGGAAACTACTACTGGTCTTCCAGGGAATGATCAAAGCGTAAACTGTTTGAGCTTTACTCCCATGGAGGAAAGTGCGCATGGTGACTGTTGTATTCAATCCCGATGCAATTTCTGTGTTTCATCAACACTCTGATAGTCCACAGATTACAGAATTCCTTAGATGTGCATCGGAAACTACTACTGGTCTTCCAGGGCACGATCAAACCGTAGACTAATGAGACATTACTCCCATGGAGGAAAGTGCGCATGGTGACTGTTGTATTCAATCCCGATGCAATTTCTGTGTTTCATCAACAGTCTGATAGTCCACAGATTACAGAATATCTAAAGATGTGCATCGGAAACTACTACTGGTCTTCCAGGGCACGATCAAACCGTAGACTACTGAGACATTACTCCCATGCAGGAAAGTGCGCATGGTGACTGTTGCATTCAATCCCGATGCAATTTCTGTGTTTCATCAACACTCTGATAGTCCAAAGATTACAGAGTGCCACCAGATGTCCATCGGAAACTACTACTGGTCTTCCAGTTAACAATCAGAGCGTGGACTGTTTGAAACATTACTCCCATGGAGGAAAGTGCGCATGGTGACTGTTGTATTCAATCCCGATGCAATTTCTGTGTTTCATCAACACTCTGATAGTCCACAGATTACAGAACGCCTTCAGATGTGCATCGGAAACTACTACTGGTCTTTCAGGGCACGATCAAAGCGTAGACTGTTTGAGACATTACTCCCATGGATGAAAGTGCGCATGGTGACTGTTGTATTCAATCCCGATGCATTTTCTGTGTTTCATCAACACTCTGATAGTCCACAGATTACAGAATGCCTTCAGATGTGCATCGGAAACTACTACTGGTTATCCAGGGAAGGATCAAAGCGTAGACTGTTTGAGACATTACTCCCATGGAGGAAAGTGCGCATGGTGACTGTTGTATTCAATCCCGATGCAATTTTGTTTTCATCAACAGATAGTCCACAGATTACAGAATGCCACCAGACGTGCATCGGAAACTACTACTGGTCTTCCAGGGAACGATCAAATCGTAGACTGTTTGAGACATTACTCCCATGGAGGAAAGTGGGCATGGTGACTGTTGTATTCAATCTCGATGAAATTTCTGTGTTTCTTCAACACTCTGATAGTCCACAGATTACAGAATGCTACCAGATTTTCATCGGAAACTACTACTGGACTTCCAAGGAACGATCAAATACTAGACTGTTTGAGACATACCTCCCGTGGATGAAAGTGCGCATTGTGACTGATGTATTCAATCCCGATGCAATTTCTGTGTTTCATCAACACTCTGATAGACCACAGATTACAGTATGCCTCCATATGTGCATCGGTAACTACTACTGGTCTTCCAGGGAACGATCAAAGTGTAGACTGTTAGAGACATCACTGCCATGGAGGAATTTGTGCATGGTGACTGTTGTATACAATCACGATACAATTTCTGTGTTTCATGAACGCTCTGATAGTCCACAGATTACAGAATGCCACCTGATGTGCATCGGTAACTACTACTGGTCTTCCAGGGAACGATCAAAGCGTAGACTGTTTGAGACATTACTCCCACGGAGGAAAGTGCCCATGCTGACTGTTGTATTCAATCCCGAGGCAATTTCTATGTTTCAATCCACACTTTGAAGGTCCACAGATTACTGAAGGAATCCATATGTGCATCGAAAACTACTACTGGTCTTCCAGGGAACGATCAAGGCGTAAATTGTTTGAGAATTACTACCATGGAGGAAAGTGCGCATGGTGACTGTTGTATTCAATCCCGAGGCAATTACTGTTTTTCATCAACACTCTGAAGGTCCACAGATTTCAGAATGCTTCCAGATATGCATCAGAAACTACTACTGGTCTTCCAGGAAAGATTAAAGCTTAGACTGTTTGAGGATTACTCCCATGTAGGAAAGTGAGCATGGTGACTGTTGTATTCAATCCCGAAGCAATTTCAGTGTTCCATCAACACTCTGATAGTCCACAGATTACAGAATGCCACCAGACGTGCATCGGAAACTACTACTGGCCTTCCTGGGAACGATCAAAGCGTAGACTGTTTGAGACATTACTCCCGAGGAAAGCAGTGCGCTTGGTGACTATTGTATTCACTCCCGATGCAATATCTGTGTTTCATTAACACTCTGATAGTCCGAAAATTACAGAATGCCACGAGATTTACATCGGAAACTACTACTGGTTTTCCAGGGGACGATCAAAGAGTACACTGTTTGAGACGTACCTCCCGTGGAGGAAAGTGCGCATGGTGACTGTTGTATTCAATCCCGATGCAATTTCTGTGTTTCATCAACACTCTGATAGTCCACAGATTACAGAAAGCCTCCAGATGTGCATCGGAAACTACTCCTGGTCTTGCAGGGAACGATCAAAGCGTAGACTAATGAGACATTACTCCCATGGAGGAAAGTGCGCATGGTGACTGTTGTATTCAATCCCGATGCAATTTCTGTGTTTCATCAACAGTCTGATAGTCCGCAGATTACAGAATATCTAAAGATGTGCATCGGAAACTACTACTGGTCTTCCAGGGCACGATCAAACCGTAGACTATTGAGACATTACTCCCATGCAGGAAAGTGCGCATGGTGACTGTTGCATTCAATCCCGATGCAATTTCTGTGTTTCATCAACACTCTGATAGTCCACAGATAACAGAATGCCTTAGATGTGCATCGGAAACTACTACTGGTCTTCCAGGGCACGATCAAACCGTAGACTAATGAGACATTACTCCCATGGAGGAAAGTGCGCATGGTGACTGTTGTATTCAATTCCGATGCAATTTCTGTGTTTCATCAACAGTCTGATAGTCCACAGATTACAGAATATCTAAAGATGTGCATCGGAAACTACTACTGGTCTTCCAGGGCACGATCAAACCGTAGACTATTGAGACATTACTCCCATGCAGGAAAGTGCGCATGGTGACTGTTGCATTCAATTCCGATGCAATTTCTGTGTTTCATCAACACTCTGATAGTCCAAAGATTACAGAGTGCCACCAGATGTCCATCGGAAACTACTACTGGTCTTCCAGTTAACAATCAGAGCGTGGACTGTTTGAAACATTACTCCCATGGAGGAAAGTGCGCATGGTACTGTTGTATTCAATCCCGATGCAATTTCTGTGTATCATCAACACTCTGATAGTCCACAGATTACAGAACGCCTTCAGATGTGCATCGGAAACTACTACTGGTCTTCCAGGGCACGATCAAAGCGTAGACTGTTTGAGACATTACTCCCATGGAGGAAAGTGCGCATGGTGACTGTTGTATTCAATCCCGATGCATTTTCTGTGTTTCATCAACACTCTGATAGTCCACAGACTACAGAATGCCTTCAGATGTGCATCGGAAACTACTACTGGTTATCCAGGGAAGGATCAAAGCGTAGACTGTTTGAGACATTACTCCCGTGGAGGATAGTGGGCATGGTGACTGTTGTATTCAATCTCGATGCTATTTCTATGTTTCATCAACACTATGATAGTCCACAGATTACAGAATGCCTCCATATGTGCATCGGTAACTACTACTGGTCTTCCAGGGAACGATCAAAGCGTAGATTGTTAGAGACATCACTCCCATGGAGGAAATTGCGGATGGTGACTGTTGTATTCAATCCCGATGCAATTTCTGTGTTTCATCAACAGTCTGATAGCCACAGATTGCAGAATATCTCCAAATGTGCATCGGAAACTATTACTGGTTTTCCAGGGAACGATCAAAGCGTAGACTGTTTGAGACATTATTCCCATGGAGGAAAGTGCGCATGGTGACTGTTGTATTCAATCCCGATGCAATTTCTGTGTTTCATCAACACTCTGATAGTCCACAGATTACAGAAAAACTCCAGATGTGCATCGGAAACTACTACTGGTCTTCCAGGGAATGATCAAAGCGTAGACTGTTTGAGCTTTACTCTCATGGAGGATAGTGCGTATGGTGACTGTTGTATTCAATCCCGATTAAATTTCTGTGTTTCATCAACAGTCTGATAGCCCACAGATTACAGAATATCTGCAGATGTGCATCGGAAACTATTACTGGTTTCCCAGGGAACGATCAAAGCGTACACTGTTTGAGACATTATTCCCATGGAGGAAAGTGCGCATGGTGACTGTTGTATTCAATCCCGATGCAATTTCTGTGTTTCATCAACACTCTGATAGGCCACAGATTACAGAATGACACCAGATGTCCATCGGAAACTACTACTGGTCTTCCAGGGAACGATCAAATCGTAGACTGTTTGAGACATTACTCCCGTGGAGGAAAGTGCGCATGGTGACTGTTGTATTCAATCCCGATGCAATTTCTGTGTTTCATCAACACTCTGATAGTCCACAGATTACAGAATGCCTCCAGATGTGCATCGAAAACTACTACAGGTCTTCCAGGGAAAGATCAAAGCGTAGACTGTTTGAGCTTTACTCCCACGGAGGAAAGTGCGCATGGTGACTGTTGTATTCAATCCCGATGCAATTTCTGTGTTTCATCAACACTCTGATAGTCCACAGATTACAGAATGCCTCCAGATGTGCATCGAAAACTACTACAGGTCTTCCAGGGAAAGATCAAAGCGTAGACTGTTTGAGCTTTACTCCCATGGAGGAAAGTGCGCATGGTGACTGTTGTATTCAATCCCGATGCAATTTCTGTGTTTCATCAACACTCTGATAGGCCACAGATTACAGAATGACACCAGATGTGCATCGGAAACTACTACTTGTCTTCCAGGGTACGATCAAAGCGTAGACTCTTTCAGACACACCTCCCGTGGAGGAAAGTGCGCATGGTGACTCTTGTATTCAATCCCGATGCAATTTCTGTGTTTCATCAACACTCTGATAGTCCACAGATTACAGAATGCCTCAGATGTGCATCGGAAACTACTACAGGTCTTGCATGGCACGATCAAAGCGTAGACTGTTTGAGGATTACTCCCATGCAGGAAAGTGCGCTTGGTGACTGTTGTATTCAATCCCGATGCAATTTCTGTGTTTCATAAACAGTCTGATAGTCCACAGATTACAGAATGCCACCAGACGTGCATCGGAAACTACTACTGATCTTCCAGGGAGCGATCAAAGCGTAGACTGTTTGAGACATTACTCCCGTGGAGGATAGTGGGCATGGAGACTGTTGTATTCAATCTCGATGCAATTTCTGTGTTTCATCAACACTCTGATAGTCCACAGATTACAGAATGCCTCCAGATGTGCATCGCAAACTACTACTGGTCTTCCAGGGAACGATCAAATCGTAGACTCTTTGAGACATTATTCCCATGGAGGAAAGTGGGCATGGTGACTGTTGTATTCAATCTCGATGAAATTTCTGTGTTTCATCAACACTCTGATAGTCCACAGATTACAGGATGCCTCCATATGTGCATCGGTAACTACTACTGGTCTTCCAGGGAACGATCAAAGTGTAAACTGTTAGAGACATCACTCCCATGGAGGAATTTGCGCATGGTGACTGTTGTATTCAATCACGATACAATTTCTGTGTTTCATGAACACTCTGATAGTCCACAGATTACAGAATGCCACCAGATGTGCATCGGTAACTACTACTGGTCTTCCAGGGAACGATCAAAGCGTAGACTGTTTGAGACATTACTCCCACGGAGGAAAGTGCCCATGCTGACTGTTGTATTCAATCACGAGGCAATTTCTATGTTTCAATCCACACTTTGAAGGTCCACAGATTACTGAAGGAATCCAGATGTGCATCGAAAACTACTACTGGTCTTCCAGGGAACGATCAAGGCGTAAATTGTTTGAGAATTACTACCATGGAGGAAAGTGCGCATGGTGACTGTTGTATTCAATCCCTAAGCAATTTCTGTGTTTCATCAACACTCTGATAGTCCACAGATTACAGAAATCCTCCAGATGTGCATCGGAAACTACTCCTGGTCTTGCAGGGAACGATCAAAGCGTAGACTGTTTGAGTTATTACTCCAGTGGAGGAAAGTGGGCATGGTGACTGTTGTATTTAATCCCGATGCAATTTCTGTGTTTCATCAACACTCTGATAGTTCACAGATTACAGAATGCCTCCAGATGTGCATCGGAAACTACTACTGGTCTTCCAGGGAATGATCAAAGCGTAAACTGTTTGAGCTTTACTCCCATGGAGGAAAGTGCGCATGGTGACTGTTGTATTCCATCCCGATGCAATTTCTGTGTTTCATCAACACTCTGATAGTCCACAGATTACAGAATGCCTTAGATGTGCATCGGAAACTACTACTGGCCTTCCAGGGCACGATCAAACCGTAGACTAATGAGACATTACTCCCATGGAGGAAAGTGCGCATGGTGACTGTTGTATTCAATCCCGATGCAATTTCTGTGTTTCATCAACAGTCTGATAGTCCACAGATTACAGAATATCTAAAGATGTGCATCGGAAACTACTACTGGTCTTCCAGGGCACGATCAAACCGTAGACTATTGAGACATTATTCCCATGCAGGAAAGTGCGCATGGTGACTGTTGCATTCAATCCCGATGCAATTTCTGTGATTCATCAACACTCTGATAGTCCAAAGATTGCAGAGTGCCACCAGATGTCCATCGGAAACTACTACTGGTCTTCCAGTTAACAATCAGAGCGTGGACTGTTTGAAACATTACTCCCATGGAGGAAAGTGCGCATGGTGACTGTTGTATTCAATCCCGATGCAATTTATGTGTTTCATCAACACTCTGATAGTCCACAGATTACAGAACGCCTTCAGATGTGCATAGGAAACTACTACTGGTCTTCCAGGGCACGGTCAAAGCGTAGACTGTTTGTGACATTACTCCCATGGATGAAAGTGCGCATGGTGACTGTTGTATTCAATCCCGATGCATTTTCTGTGTTTCATCAACACTCTGATAGTCCACAGATTACAGAATGCCTTCAATTGTGCTTCGGAAACTACTACTGGTTATCCAGGGAAGGGTCAAAGCGTAGACTGTTTGAGACATTACTCCCGTGGAGGATAGTGGGCATGGTGACTGTTGTATTCAATCTCGATGCAATTTCTGTGTTTCATCAACACTCTGATAGTCCACAGATTACAGAATGCCTCCAGATGTGCATCGGAAACTACTACTGGTCTTCCAGGGAATGATCAAAGCGTAGACTGTTTGAGCTTTACTCCCATGGAGAAAAGTGCGCATGGTGACTGTTGTATTCAATCCCGATGCAATTTCTGTGTTTCATCGACACTCTGATAGTCCACAGATTACAGAATGCCTCAGATGTGCATCGGAAACTGCTACTGGTCTTCCAGGGCACGATCAAAGCGTAGCCTGTTTGAGACATTATTCCCATGGAGGAAAGTGCGCATGGTGACTGTTGTATTCAATCCCGATGAGATTTCTGTGTTTCATCAACACTCTGATAGTCCACAGATTACAGAAAGCCTCCAGATGTGCATCGGAAACTACTACTGGTCTTGCAGGTAACGATAAAAGCCTAGAATGTTAGAGACATTACTCCCATGCAGGAAAGTGCGCTTGGTGACTGTTGTATTCAATCCCGATGCAATTTCTGTGTTTCATAAACAGTCTGATAGTCCACAGATTACAGAATGCCACCAGACGTGCTTCGGAAACTACTACTGATCTTCCAGGGAGCGATCAAAGCGTAGACTGTTTGAGACATTACTCCCGTGGAGGATAGTGGGCATGGTGACTGTTGTATTCAATCTCGATGCAATTTCTGTGTTTCATCAACACTCTGATAGTCCACAGATTACAGAATGCCTCCAGATGTGCATCGGAAACTACTACTGCTTTTCCAGCGAACGATTAAAGCGTAGACTGTTTGAGGATTACTCCCATGGAGGAAAGTGCGCATGGTGACTGTTGTATTCAATCTCGATGAAATTTCTGTGTTTCTTCAACACTCTGATAGTCCACAGATTACAGAATGCTACCAGATTTTCATCGGAAACTACTACTGGACTTCCAAGGAACGATCAAATACTAGACTGTTTGAGACATACCTCCCGTGGATGAAAGAGCGCATGGTGACTGATGTATTCAATCCCGATGCAATTTCTGTGTTTCATCAACACTCTGATAGACCACAGATTACAGGATGCCTCCATATGTGCATCGGTAACTACTACTGGTCTTCCAGGGAACGATCAAAGTGTAGACTGTTAGAGACATCACTCCCATGGAGGAATTTGCGCATGGTGACTGTTGTATACAATCACGATACAATTTCTGTGTTTCATGAACACTCTGATAGTCCACAGATTACAGAATGCCACCAGATGTGCATCGGTAACTACTACTGGTCTTCCAGAGAACGATCAAAGCGTAGACTGAGACATTACTCCCACGGAGGAAAGTGCCCATGCTGACTGTTGTATTCAATCACGAGGCAATTTCTATGTTTCAATCCACACTTTGAAGGTCCACAGATTACTGAAGGAATCCAGATATGCATCGAAAACTATTACTGGTCTTCCAGGGAACGATCAAGGCGTAAATTGTTTGAGAATTACTACTATGGAGGAAAGTGCGCATGGTGACTGTTGTATTCAATCCCGAGGCAATTACTGTTTTTCATCAACACTCTGAAGGTCCACAGATTTCAGAATGCCTCCAGATATGTATCAGAAACTACTACTGGTCTTCCAGGAAAGATTAAAGCTTAGACTGTTTGAGGATTACTCCCATGGAGGAAAGTGCGCATGGTGACTGTTGTATTCAATCCCGAAGCAATTTCAGTGTTCCATCAACACTCTGATAGTCCACAGATTACAGAATTCCACCAGACGTGCATCGGAAACTACTACTGGCCTTCCTGGGAACGATCAAAGCGTAGCCTGTTTGAGACATTACTCCCGTGGAAAGCAGTGCGCATGGTGACTATTGTATTCACTCCCGATGCAATTTCTGTGTTTCATCAACACTCTGATAGTCCGAAATTTACAGAATGCCACGAGATGTACATCGGAAACTACTACTGGTCTTCCAGGGCACGATCAAACCGTAGACTATTGAGACATTACTCCCATGCAGGAAAGTGCGCATGGTGACTGTTGCATTCAATCCCGATGCAATTTCTGTGATTCATCAACACTCTGATAGTCCAAAGATTACAGAGTGCCACCAGATGTCCATCGGAAACTACTACTGGTCTTCCAGTTAACAATCAGAGCGTGGACTGTTTGAAACATTACTCCCATGGAGGAAAGTGAGCATGGTGACTGTTGTATTCAATCCCGATGCAATTTCTGTGTTTCATCAACACTCTGATAGTCCACAGATTACAGAACGCCTTCAGATGTGCATAGGAAACTACTACTGGTCTTCCAGGGCACGGTCAAAGCATAGACTCTTTGAGACTTTACTCCCATGGATGAAAGTGCGCATGGTGACTGTTGTATTCAATCCCGATGCATATTCTGTGTTTCATCAACACTCTGATAGTCCACAGATTACAGAATGCCTTCAGATGTGCATTGGAAACTACTACTGGTTATCCAGGGAAGGGTCAAACCGTAGACTGTTTGAGACATTACTCCCGTGGAGGATAGTGGGCATGGTGACTGTTGTATTCAATCTCGATGCAATTTCTGTGTTTCATCAACACTCTGATAGTCCACAGATTACAGAATGCCACCAGATTTTCATCGGAAACTACTACTGGTCTTCCAGGGGGACGATCAAATCCTAGACTGTTTGAGACATTACTCCCGTGGATGAAAGTGCGCATGGTGACTGATGTATTCAATCCCGATGCAATGTCTGTGTTCCATCAACACTATGATAGTCCACAGATTACAGAATGCCTCCATATGTGCATCGGTAACTACTACTGGTCTTCCAGGGAACGATCAAAGCGTAGACTGTTAGAGACATCACTCCCATGGAGGAAATTGCGCATGGTGACTGTTGTATTCAATCCCGATGCAATATCTGTGTTTCATCAACACTCTGATAGTCCACAGATTACAGAAAGCCTCCAGATGTGCATCGGAAGCTACTCCTGGTCTTGCAGGGAACGATCAAAGCGTAGACTGTTTGAGACATTACTCCATTGGAGGAAAGTGGGCATGGTGACTGTTTTATTCAATCCCGATGCAAATTCTGTGTTTCATCAACACTCTGATAGTCCACAGATTACAGAATGCCACCAGATTTTCATCAGAAACTACTACTGGTCTTCCAGGGATCGATAAAATCCTAGACTGTTTGAGACATACCTCCCGTGGATGAAAGTGCGTATGGTGACTCTTGTATTCAATCCCGATGCAATTTCTGTGTTTCATCAACACTCTGATAGTCCACAGATTACAGAATGCCTCCAGATGTGCATCGGAAACTACTACTGGTCTTCCAGGGAATGATCAAAGCGTAGACTGTTTGAGCTTTACTCTCATGGAGGATAGTGCGTATGGTGACTGTTGTATTGAATCCCGATGCAATTTCTGTGTTTCATAAACACTCTGATAGTCCACAGATTACAGAATGCCTCAGATGTGCATCGGAAACTACTACTGGTCTTCCAGGGCACGATCAAAGCGTAGACTGTTTGAGAATTACTCCCATGCAGGAAAGTGCGCTTGGTGACTGTTGTATTCAACCCCGATGCAATTTCTGTGTTTCATCAACAGTCTGATAGCCCACAGATTACAGAATATCTGCAGATGTGCATCGGAAACTATTACTGGTTTCCCAGGGAACGATCAAAGCGTAGACTGTTTGAGACATTATTCCCATGGAGGAAAGTGCGCATGGTGACTGTTGTATTCAATCCCGATGCAATTTCTGTGTTTCATCAACACTCTGATAGGCCACAGATTACAGAATGACACCAGATGTGCATCGGAAACTACTACTTGTCTTCCAGGGTACGATCAAAGCGTAGACTCTTTGAGACACACCTCCCGTGGAGGAAAGTGCGCATGGTGACTCTTGTATTCAATCCCGATGCAATTTCTGTGTTTCATCAACACTCTGATAGTCCACAGATTACAGAATGCCTCAGATGTGCATCGGAAACTACTACAGGTCTTGCAGGGCACGATCAAAGCGTAGACTGTTTGAGGATTACTCCCATGCAGGAAAGTGCGCTTGGTGACTGTTGTATTCAATCCCGAAGCAATTTCTGTGTTTCATCAACAGTCTGATAGCCCACAGATTACAGAATATCTCCAGATGAGCATCGGAAACTATTACTGGTTTTCCAGGGAACGATCAAACCGTAGCCTGTTTGAGACATTATTCCCATGGAGGAAGGTGCGCATGGTGACTGTTGTATTCAATCCCGATGTAATTTCTGTGTTTCATCAACACTCTGATAGTCCACATATTACAGAAAGCCTAAAGATGTGCATCGGACACTACTACTGGTCTTGCAGGTAACGATAAAAGCCTAGACTGTCGGAGACATTACTCCCATGCAGGAAAGTGCGCTTGGTGACTGTTGTATTCAATCCCGATGCAATTTCTGTGTTTCATAAACAGTCTGATAGCCCACAGATTACAGAATGCCTCAGATGTGCATACGAAACTACTACTGGTCTTCCAGGGAACGATCAAAGCGTAGACTGTTAGAGACATTACTCCCATGGATGAAAGTGCGCATGCTGGCTGTTGTATTCAATCCCGATGCAATTTCTGTGTTTCATCAACACTCTGATAGTCCGAAAATTACAGAATGCCACGAGATGTACATCGGAAACAACTACTGGTCTTCCAGGGCACGATCAAACCGTAGACTATTGAGACATTACTCCCATGCAGGAAAGTGCGCATGGTGACTGTTGCATTCAATCCCGATGCATATTCTGTGTTTCATCAACACTCTGATAGTCCACAGATTACAGAATGCCTTCAGATGTGCATTGGAAACTACTACTGGTTATCCAGGGAAGGGTCAAACCGTAGACTGTTTGAGACATTACTCCCGTGGAGGATAGTGGGCATGGTGACTGTTTTATTCAATCCCGATGCAAATTCTGTGTTTCATCAACACTCTGATAGTCCACAGATTACAGAATGCCACCAGATTTTCATCAGAAACTACTACTGGTCTTCCAGGGAACGATAAAATCCTAGACTGTTTGAGACATACCTCCCGTGGATGAAAGTGCGTATGGTGACTCTTGTATTCAATCCCGATGCAATTTCTGTGTTTCATCAACACTCTGATAGTCCACAGATTACAGAATGCCTCCAGATGTGCATCGGAAACTACTACTGGTCTTCCAGGGAATGATCAAAGCGTAGACTGTTTGAGCTTTACTCTCATGGAGGATAGTGCGTATGGTGACTGTTGTATTGAATCCCGATGCAATTTCTGTGTTTCATAAACACTCTGATAGTCCACAGATTACAGAATGCCTCAGATGTGCATCGGAAACTACTACTGGTCTTCCAGGGCACGATCAAAGCGTAGACTGTTTGAGAATTACTCCCATGCAGGAAAGTGCGCTTAGTGACTGTTGTATTCAACCCCGATGCAATTTCTGTGTTTCATCAACAGTCTGATAGCCCACAGATTACAGAATATCTGCAGATGTGCATCGGAAACTATTACTGGTTTCCCAGGGAACGATCAAAGCGTAGACTGTTTGAGACATTATTCCCATGGAGGAAAGTGCGCATGGTGACTGTTGTATTCAATCCCGATGCAATTTCTGTGTTTCATCAACACTCTGATAGGCCACAGATTACAGAATGACACCAGATGTGCATCGGAAATTACTACTTGTCTTCCAGGGTACGATCAAAGCGTAGACTCTTTGAGACACACCTCCCGTGGAGGAAAGTGCGCATGGTGACTCTTGTATTCAATCCCGATGCAATTTCTGTGTTTCATCAACACTCTGATAGTCCACAGATTACAGAATGCCTCAGATGTGCATCGGAAACTACTACAGGTCTTGCAGGGCACGATCAAAGCGTAGACTGTTTGAGGATTACTCCCATGCAGGAAAGTGCGCTTGGTGACTGTTGTATTCAATCCCGATGCAATTTCTGTGTTTCATCAACAGTCTGATAGCCCACAGATTACAGAATATCTCCAGATGAGCATCGGAAACTATTACTGGTTTTCCAGGGAACGATCAAACCGTAGCCTGTTTGAGACATTATTCCCATGGAGGAAGGTGCGCATGGTGACTGTTGTATTCAATCCCGATGCAATTTCTGTGTTTCATCAACACTCTGATAGTCCACAGATTACAGAAAGCCTAAAGATGTGCATCGGACACTACTACTGGTCTTGCAGGTAACGATAAAAGCCTAGACTGTCGGAGACATTACTCCCATGCAGGAAAGTGCGCTTGGTGACTGTTGTATTCAATCCCGATGCAATTTCTGTGTTTCATAAACAGTCTGATAGCCCACAGATTACAGAATGCCTCAGATGTGCATACGAAACTACTACTGGTCTTCCAGGGAACGATCAAAGCGTAGACTGTTAGAGACATTACTCCCATGGATGAAAGTGCGCATGCTGGCTGTTGTATTCAATCCTGATGCAATTTCTGTGTTTTATCAACACTCTGATAGTCCACAGATTACAGAATGCCTCAGATGTGCATCGGAAACTGCTACTGGTCTTCCAGGGCACGATCAAACCGTAGACAGTTTGAGACATTACTACCATGGAGGAAAGTGCGCTTGGTGACTGTTGTATTCAATCCCGATGCAATTTCTGTGTTTCATAAACAGTCTGATAGCCCACAGGTTACAGAATATCTCCAGATGTGCATCGAAAACTGTTACTATTTTTCCAGAGAACCATCAAAGCGTAGACTGTTTGAGACATCACTCCCATGGAGGAATTTGCGCATGGTGACTGTTGTATACAATCACGATACAATTTCTGTCTTTCATGAACACTCTGATAGTCCACAGATTACAGAATGCCACCAGATGTGCATCGGTAACTACTACTGGTCTTCCAGAGAACGATCAAAGCGTAGACTGTTTGAGACATTACTCCCACGGAGGAAAGTGCCCATGCTGACTGTTGTATTCAATCACGAGGCAATTTCTATGTTTCAATCCACACTTTGAAGGTCCACAGATTACTGAAGGAATCCAGATGTGCATCGAAAACTACTACTGGTCTTCCAGGGAACGATCAAGGCGTAAATTGTTTGAGAATTACTACTATGGAGGAAAGTGCGCATGGTGACTGTTGTATTCAATCCCGAGGCAATTACTGTTTTTCATCAACACTCTGAAGGTCCACAGATTTCAGAATGCCTCCAGATATGTATCAGAAACTACTACTGGTCTTCCAGGAAAGATTAAAGCTTAGACTGTTTGAGGATTACTCCCATGGAGGAAAGTGCGCATGGTGACTGTTGTATTCAATCCCGAAGCAATTTCAGTGTTCCATCAACACTCTGATAGTCCACAGATTACAGAATTCCACCAGACGTGCATCGGAAACTACTACTGGCCTTCCTGGGAACGATCAAAGCGTAGACTGTTTGAGACATTACTCCCGTGGAGGATAGTGGGCATGGTGACTGTTGTATTCAATCTCGATGCAATTTCTGTGTTTCATCAACACTCTGATAGTCCACAGATTACAGAATGCCACCAGATTTTCATCGGAAACTACTACTGGTCTTCCAGGGGGACGATCAAAGCGTAGACTGTTTGAGACATTACTCCCGTGGAAAGCAGTGCGCATGGTGACTATTGTATTCACTCCCGATGCAATTTCTGTGTTTCATCAACACTCTGATAGTCCGAAAATTACAGAATGCCACGAGATGTACATCGGAAACTACTACTGGTCTTCCAGGGCACGATCAAACCGTAGACTATTGAGACATTACTCCCATGCAGGAAAGTGCGCATGGTGACTGTTGCATTCAATCCCGATGCAATTTCTGTGATTCATCAACACTCTGATAGTCCAAAGATTACAGAGTGCCACCAGATGTCCATCGGAAACTACTACTGGTCTTCCAGTTAACAATCAGATCGTGGACTGTTTGAAACATTACTCCCATGGAGGAAAGTGCGCATGGTGACTGTTGTATTCAATCCCGATGCAATTTCTGTGTTTCATCAACACTCTGATAGTCCACAGATTACAGAACGCCTTCAGATGTGCATAGGAAACTACTACTGGTCTTCAAGAGCACGGTCAAAGCGTAGACTCTTTGAGACTTTACTCCCATGGATGAAAGTGCGCATGGTGACTGTTGTATTCAATCCCGATGCATTTTCTGTGTTTCATCAACACTCTGATAGTCCACAGATTACAGAATGCCTTCAGATGTGCATTGGAAACTACTACTGGTTATCCAGGGAAGGGTCAAACCGTAGACTGTTTGAGACATTACTCCCGTGGAGGATAGTGGGCATGGTGACTGTTGTATTCAATCTCGATGCAATTTCTGTGTTTCATCAACACTCTGATAGTCCACAGATTACAGAATGCCACCAGATTTTCATCGGAAACTACTACTGGTCTTCCAGGGGGACGATCAAATCCTAGACTGTTTGAGACATTACTCCCGTGGATGAAAGTGCGCATGGTGACTGATGTATTCAATCCCGATGCAATGTCTGTGTTTCATCAACACTATGATAGTCCACAGATTACAGAATGCCTCCATATGTGCATCGGTAACTACTACTGGTCTTCCAGGGAACGATCAAAGCGTAGACTGTTAGAGACATCACTCCCATGGAGGAAATTGCGCATGGTGACTGTTGTATTCAATCCCGATGCAATATCTGTGTTTCATCAACACTCTGATAGTCCACAGATTACAGAAAGCCTCCAGATGTGCATCGGAAGCTACTCCTGGTCTTGCAGGGAACGATCAAAGCGTAGACTGTTTGAGACATTACTTCATTGGAGGAAAGTGGGCATGGTGACTGTTTTATTCAATCCCGATGCAATTTCTGTGTTTCATCTACACTCTGATAGTCCACAGATTACAGAATGCCACCAGATTTTCATCAGAAACTACTACTGGTCTTCCAGGGAACGATAAAATCCTAGACTGTTTGAGACATACCTCCCGTGGATGAAAGTGCGTATGGTGACTCTTGTATTCAATCCCGATGCAATTTCTGTGTTTCATCAACACTCTGATAGTCCACAGATTACAGAATGCCTCCAGATGTGCATCGGAAACTACTACTGGTCTTCCAGGGAATGATCAAAGCGTAGACTGTTTGAGCTTTACTCTCATGGAGGATAGTGCGTATGGTGACTGTTGTATTGAATCCCGATGCAATTTCTGTGTTTCATAAACACTCTGATAGTCCACAGATTACAGAATGCCTCAGATGTGCATCGGAAACTACTACTGGTCTTCCAGGGCACGATCAAAGCGTAGACTGTTTGAGAACTACTCCCATGCAGGAAAGTGCGCTTGGTGACTGTTGTATTAAAAACCGATGCAATTTCTGTGTTTCATCAACAGTCTGATAGCCCACAGATTACAGAATATCTGCAGATGTGCATCGGAAACTATTACTGGTTTCCCAGGGAACGATCAAAGCGTAGAATGTTTGAGACATTATTCCCATGGAGGAAAGTGCGCATGGTGACTGTTGTATTCAATCCCGATGCAATTTCTGTGTTTCATCAACACTCTGATAGTCCACAGATTACAGAATGCCTCCAGATGTGCATCTGTAAGTACTACTGGTTCTCCAGGACACGATCAAAGAGTAGACTGCTTCAGACATTACTCCCTTGGATGAAAGTGCTCATGGTGACTGTTGTATTCAATCCCGATGCATTTTCTGTGTTTCATCAACACTCTGATAGTCCACAGATTACAGAATGCCTCCAGATGTGCATCGGAAACTACTACTGGTCTTCCAGGGAACGATTAAAGCGTAGACTGTTTGAGGATTACTCCCATGGAGGAAAGTGCGCATGGTGAATGTTGTATTCAATCCCGATGCAATTTCTGTGTTTCATCAACACTCTGAGAGTCCACAGATTACAGAATGCCACCAGACGTGCATCGGAAACTACTACTGGTCTTCCAGGGAACGATCAAAGCGTAGACTGTTTGAGACATTACTCCCGTGCAGGAAAGTGGGCATGGTGACTGTTGTATTCAATCTCGATGAAATCTCTGTGTTTCCTCAACACTCTGATTGTCCACAGATTACAGAATGAAACCAGATTTTCATCGGAAACTACTACTGGTCTTCCAGGGAACGATCAAATCCTAGACTGTTTGAGACATACCTCCCGTGGCTGAAAGTGCGCACGGTGACTGATGTATTCAATCCCGATGCAATTTCTGTGTTTCATCGACACTCTGATAGTCCTCAGATTACAGAATGCCTCCATATGTGCATCGGTAACTACTACTGGTCTTGCAGGGAACGATCAAAGCGTAGACTGTTAGAGACATTACTCCCATGCGGGAAAGTGCGCATGGTTACTGTTGTATTCAATCCCGATGCCATTTCTGTGTTTCATCAACACTCTGATAGTCCACAGATTACAGAGAGACACCAGATGTCCATCGGAAACTACTGCTGGTGTTCTAGTTAACGATCAAATCGTAGACTGTTTGAGACATTACTCCCGTGGAGGAAAGTGCGCATGGTGACTGTGTATTCAATTCCGATGCAATTTCTGTGTTTCATCAACACTCTGATAGTCCACAGATTACAGAATGATTCCAGATGTGCATCGGAAACTACTACTGGTCTTCCAGGGAATGATCAAAGCGTAGACTGGTTGAGAATTACTCCCATGGAGGAAAGTGCGCATGGAGACTGTTGTATTCAATCCCGATGCAATTTCTGTGTTTCATCAACAGTCTGATAGCCACAGATTACAGAATATCTCCAGATGTGTATCGGAAACTATTAATGGTTTCCCAGGGAACGATCAAAGCGTAGACAATTTGAGACATTATTCCCATGGAGGAACGTGTGCATGGTGACTGTTGTATTCAACCCCGAGGCATTTTCTGTGTTTCATCAACACTCTGATAGCCCACAGATTACAGCATGCCGCCAGATGTGCATCGGTTACTGCTACTGGTCTACCAGGACACGATCAAAGCGTAGACTGTTTGAGACATTACCCCCATGGATGAAAGTGCGCATGGTGACTGTTGTATTCAATCCCGATGCATTTTCTGTGTTTCATCAACACTCTGATAGTCCACAGATTACAGAATGCCTCCAGATGTGCATCGGAAACTACTACTGGTCTTCCAGGGAACGATTAAATCGTAGAGAGTTTGAGGATTACTCCCAAGGAGGAAAATGCGCATGATGACTGTTGTATTCAATCCCGATGCAAATTCTGTGTTTCATCAACACCCTGATAGTCCACAGATTGCAGAATGCCAACAGACGTGAATCGGAAGCTACTACTGGTCTTCCAGGGAACGGTCAAAGCGTAGACTGTTTGAGACATTACTCAAGTAGAGGAAAGTGGGCATGGTGACTGTTGTATTCAATCTCGATGAAATTTCTGTGTTTCTTCAACACTCTGATACTCCACAATTACAGAATGCCACCAGCTTTTCATCAGAAACTACTACAGGTCTTCCAGGGAACGATAAAATCCTAGACTGTTTGAGACATACCTCCCGTGGATGAAAGTGAACATGGTGACTGATGTATTCAATCCCGATGCAATTTCTTTGTTTCATCAACACTCTGATAGTCCACGAATTACAGAAAGCCTCCAGATGTGCATCGGTAACTACTACTGGTCTTCCAGGGAACGATCAAATCGTAGACTGTTAGAGACATTACCCCCATGGAGGAAAGTGCACATGGTGACTGTTGTATTCAATCCCGATGCAATTTCTGTGTTTCATCAACACTCTGATAGTCCACAAATTACTGAAAGCCTCCAGATGTGCATCGGACACTACTACTGGTTTTGCAGGGAACTATCAAAGCGTAGACTGTTAGTGACATTACTCCCATGGATGAAAGTGCGCATGGTGACTGTTGTATTCAATCCCGATGCATTTTCTGTGTTTCATCAACACTCTGATAGTCCACGAATTACAGAAAGCCTCCAGATGTGCATCGGTAACTACTACTGGTCTTCCAGGGAACGATCAAAGCGTAGACTGTTAGAGACATTACTCCCATGGAGGAAAGTGCACATGGTGACTGTTGTATTCAATCCCGATACAATTTCTGTGTATCATCAACACTCTGATAGTCCACAGATTACAGAATGCCTCCAGATGTGCATCTGTAAGTACTACTGGTTCTCCAGGACACGATCAAAGCGTAGACTGCTTCAGACATTACTCCCATGGATGAAAGTGCTCATGGTGACTGTTGTATTCAATCCCGATGCATTTTCTGTGTTTAATCAACACTCTGATAGTCCACTGATTACAGAATGCCTCCAGATGTGCATCGGAAACTACTACTGGTCTTCCAGGGAACGATTAAAGCGTAGACTGTTTGAGGATTACTCCCATGGAGGAAAGTGCGCATGGTGAATGTTGTATTCAATCCCGATGCAATTTCTGTGTTTCATCAACACTCTGAGAGTCCACAGATTACAGAATGCCACCAGACGTGCATCGGAAAATACTTCTGGTCTTCCAGGGAACGATCAAAGCGTAGACTGTTTGAGACATTACTAACGTGGAGGAAAGTGGGCATGGTGACTGTTGTATTCAATCTCGATGAAATTTCTGTGTTTCTTCAACACTCTGATAGTCCACAGATTACAGAATGCCACCAGATTTTCATCGGAAACTACTACTGGTCTTCCAGGGAACGATCAAATCCTAGACTGTTTGAGACATACCTCCCGTGGATGAAAGTGCGCGCGGTGACTGATGTATTCAATCCCGATGCAATTTCTGTGTTTCATCGACACTCTGATAGTCCACAGATTGCAGAATGCCTCCATATGTGCATCGGTAACTACTACTGGTCTTCCAGGGAACGATCAAAGCGTAGACTGTTTGAGAATTACTACCATGGAGGAAAGTGCGCATGGTGACTGTTGTATTCAATCCCGAGGCAATTACTGTGTTTCATCAACACTTTGAAGGTCCACAGATTACAGAATATCTCCAGATGTGCATCGGCTACTACTACTGGTCTTCCAGGGAACGATCAAAGCGTAGACTGTTAGAGACATTACTCCGATGCGGGAAAGTGCGCATGGTTACTGTTGTATTCAATCCCAATGCCATTTCTGTGTTTCATCAACACTCTGATAGTCCACAGATTACAGAGAGACACCAGATGTCCATCGGAAACTACTACTGGTGTTCCAGTTAACGATCAAATCGTAGACTGTTTGAGACATTACTCCCGTGGAGGAAAGTGCGCATAGTGACTGTGTATTCAATCCCGATGCAATTTCTGTGTTTCATCAACACTCTGATAGTCCACAGATTACAGAATGCCTCCAGATGTGCATCGGAAACTACTACTGGTCTTCCAGGGAATGATCAAAGCGTAGACTGTTTGAGAATTACTCCCATACAGGAAAGTGCCCTTGGTGACTGTTGTATTCAATCCCGAAGCAATATCTGTGTTTCATCAACAGTCTGATAGCCACAGATTACAGAATATCTCCAGATGTGCATCGGAAACTATTAATGGTTTCCCAGGGAACGATCAAAGCGTAGACAGTTTGAGACATTATTCCCATGGAGGAAAGTGCGCATGGTGACTGTTGTATTTAATCCCGATCCAATTTCTGTGTTTCATAAACACTCTGATAGTCCACAGATTACAGAAAGCCTCCAGATGTGAATCGGAAACTACTACTGGTCTTGCAGGGAACGACCAAAACGTAGACTGTTAGAGACATTACTCCCATGGAGGAAAGTGCGCATGGTGACTGTTGTATTCAATCCCGAGGCAATTTCTATGTTCCATCAACACCCAGTTAGTCCACAGATTTCAGAATGCCTCCAGATGTGCATCCGAAACTACTTCTGATCTTCCAGGGAACGATCAAAACGTAGACTGTTTGAGACATTACTCCTGTGGAGGAAAGTGTGCATGGTGACTGTTGTATTCAACCCCGAGGCAATTTCTATGTTCCATCAACACCCAGTTAGTCCACAGTTTTCGGAATGCCTCCAGATGTGCATCGGAAACTACTTCTGATCTTCCAGGAAACGATCAAAGCGTAGACTGTTTGAGACATCACTCCCATGGAGGTAAGTGCGCATGGTGACTGTTGTATTCAATCCCGAGGCAATTACTGTGTTTCATCAACACTTTGAAGGTCCACAGATTACAGAATATCTCCAGATGTGCATCGGCTACTACTACTGGTCTTCCAGGGAACGATCAAAGCGTAGACTGTTAGAGACATTACTCCCATGCGGGAAAGTGCGCATGGTTACTGTTGTATTCAATCCCAATGCCATTTCTGTGTTTCATCAACACTCTGATAGTCCACAGAATACAGAGAGACACCAGATGTCCATCGGAAACTACTACTGGTGTTCCAGTTAACGATCAAATCGTAGACTGTTTGAGACATTACTCCCGTGGAGGAAAGTGCGCATGGTGACTGTGTATTCAATCCCGATGCAATTTCTGTGTTTCATCAACACTCTGATAGTCCACAGATTACAGAATGCCTCCAGATGTGCATCGGAAACTACTACTGGTCTTCCAGGGAATGATCAAAGCGTAGACTGTTTGAGAATTACTCCCATGGAGGAAAGTGCGCATGGTGACTGTTGTATTTAATCCCGATCCAATTTCTGTGTTTCATAAACACTCTGATAGTCCACAGATTACAGAAAGCCTCCAGATGTGAATCGGAAACTACTACTGGTCTTGCAGGGAACGACCAAAACGTAGACTGTTAGAGACATTACTCCCATGGAGGAAAGTGCGCATGGTGACTGTTGTATTCAATCCCGAGGCAATTTCTATGTTCCATCAACACCCAGTTAGTCCACAGCTTTCAGAATGCCTCCAGATGTGCATCCGAAACTACTTCTGATCTTCCAGGGAACGATCAAAACGTAGACTGTTTGAGACATTACTCCCGTGGAGGAAAGTGTGCATGGTGACTGTTGTATTCAATCCCGATGGAATATCTGTGTATCATCAACACTCTGACAGTCCACAGATTACAGAATGCCTCCAGATGTGCATCGGAAACTACTACTGGTCTTCCAGGGAACGATAAAAGCGTAAACTGTCTCAGACATTACTCCCATGGAGGAAAGTGCGCCTGGTGACTGTTGTATTCAATCGCGACGCAATTTCTGTATTTCATCAACACTCTGATAGTCCACAGACTACAGAATGTCTCCAGATGTGCTTCGGAAACTACTACTGGCCTTCTGGGAACGATCAAAGCGTATACTGTTTGAGACATTACTCCCATGGAGGTAAGTGCGCATGGTGTCTGTTATATTCAATCCCGATGGAATATCTGTGTATCATCAACACTCTGACAGTCCACAGATTACAGAATGCCTCCAGATGTGCATCGGAAACTACTACTGGTCTTGCAGGGAACGATCAAAGCGTAAACTCTTTGAGACATTACTCCCATGGAGGTAAGTGCGCAGGGTGACTGTTATAATCAATCCCGATGCAATTTTGGTTTCAGCAACACTCTGATAGTCCACAGATTACAGAATGCCTCCAGATGTGCATCGGAAACTACTACTGGTCTTCCAGGGAACGATCAAAGCGTAGACTGTTTGAGACATTACTCCCATGGAGGAAAGTGCGCATGGTAACTGTTGTATTCAATCCCGATGCAATTTCTATGTTTCATCAACACTCTGTTAGTCCACAGATTACAGAATGATTCCAGATGTGCATCGGAAACTACTACTGGTCTTCCAGGGAACGTTCAAAGCGTAGACTGTTTGAGACATTACTCCCATGGAGGAAAGTACGCATGGTGACTGTTGTATTCAATCCCGATGCAATTTTGGTTTCATCTACACTATGATAGTCCACAGATTACAGAATGCCTCCAGATGTGCATCGGAAACTACTACTGGAGTTCCAGGGAGCGATCAAAGCGTATACTGTTTGAGACATTACTCCCATGGAGGTAAGTGCGCATGGTGACTGTTGTATTCAATCCCGATGCAATTTCTGTGTTTCATCAACACCCTGACAGTCCACAGATGGCAGAATGCCTCCAGATGTGCATCGGAAACTACTACTGGTCTTCCAGGGAACGATCAATGCGTAGACTGTTTGAGGCATTACTCCCATGGAGGAATGTGTGCATGGTGACTGTTGTATTCAATCCCGATGCAATTTCTGTGTTTCATCAACACTCTGTTAGTCCACAGATTACAGAATGCCTCCAGATGTGCATCGGAAACTACTACTGGGCTTCCAGGGAACATTCAAAGCGTAGACTGTTTGAGACATTACTCCCATGGAGGAAAGTACGCATGGTGACTGTTGTATTCAATCCCGATGCAATTTTGGTTTCATCTACACTCTGATAGTCCACAGATTACAGAATGCCTCCAGATGTGCATCGGAAACTACTACTGGTCTTCCAGGGAACGATTAAATCGTAGACAGTTTGAGGATTACTCCCAAGGAGGAAAGTGCGCATGATGACTGTTGTATTCAATCCCGATGCAAATTCTGTGTTTCATCAACACCCTGATAGTCCACAGATTGCAGAATGCCAACAGACGTGAATCGGAAGCTACTACTGGTCTTCCAGGGAACGGTCAAAGCGTAGACTGTTTGAGACATTACTCAAGTAGAGGAAAGTGGGCATGGTGACTGTTGTATTCAATCTCGATGAAATTTCTGTGTTTCTTCAACACTCTGATACTCCACAATTACAGAATGCCACCAGCTTTTCATCAGAAACTACTACAGGTCTTCCAGGGAACGATAAAATCCTAGACTGTTTGAGACATACCTCCCGTGGATGAAAGTGAACATGGTGACTGATGTATTCAATCCCGATGCAATTTCTTTGTTTCATCAACACTCTGATAGTCCACGAATTACAGAAAGCCTCCAGATGTGCATCGGTAACTACTACTGGTCTTCCAGGGAACGATCAAATCGTAGACTGTTAGAGACATTACTCCCATGGAGGAAAGTGCACATGGTGACTGTTGTATTCAATCCCGATGCAATTTCTGTGTTTCATCAACACTCTGATAGTCCACAAATTACTGAAAGCCTCCAGATGTGCATCGGACACTACTACTGGTTTTGCAGGGAACTATCAAAGCGTAGACTGTTAGTGACATTACTCCCATGGATGAAAGTGCGCATGGTGACTGTTGTATTCAATCCCGATGCATTTTCTGTGTTTCATCAACACTCTGATAGTCCACGAATTACAGAAAGTCTCCAGATGTGCATCGGTAACTACTACTGGTCTTCCAGGGAACGATCAAAGCGTAGACTGTTAGAGACATTACTCCCATGGAGGAAAGTGCACATGGTGACTGTTGTATTCAATCCCGATACAATTTCTGTGTATCATCAACACTCTGATAGTCCACAGATTACAGAATGCCTCCAGATGTGCATCTGTAAGTACTACTGGTTCTCCAGGACACGATCAAAGCGTAGACTGCTTCAGACATTACTCCCATGGATGAAAGTGCTCATGGTGACTGTTGTATTCAATCCCGATGCATTTTCTGTGTTTAATCAACACTCTGATAGTCCACAGATTACAGAATGCCTCCAGATGTGCATCGGAAACTACTACTGGTCTTCCAGGGAACGATTAAAGCGTAGACTGTTTGAGGATTACTCCCATGGAGGAAAGTGCGCATGGTGAATGTTGTATTCAATCCCGATGCAATTTCTGTGTTTCATCAACACTCTGAGAGTCCACAGATTACAGAATGCCACCAGACGTGCATCGGAAAATACTTCTGGTCTTCCAGGGAACGATCAAAGCGTAGACTGTTTGAGACATTACTCCCGTGCAGGAAAGTGGGCATGGTGACTGTTGTATTCAATCTCGATGAAATTTCTGTGTTTCTTCAACACTCTGATAGTCCACAGATTACAGAATGCCACCAGATTTTCATCGGAAACTACTACTGGTCTTCCAGGGAACGATCAAATCCTAGACTGTTTGAGACATACCTCCCGTGGATGAAAGTGCGCACGGTGACTGATGTATTCAATCCCGATGCAATTTCTGTGTTTCATCGACACTCTGATAGTCCACAGAATGCAGAATGCCTCCATATGTGCATCGGTAACTACTACTGGTCTTCCAGGGAACGATCAAAGCGTAGACTGTTTGAGAATTACTACCATGGAGGAAAGTGCGCATGGTGACTGTTGTATTCAATCCCGAGGCAATTACTGTGTTTCATCAACACTTTGAAGGTCCACAGATTACAGAATATCTCCAGATGTGCATCGGCTACTACTACTGGTCTTCCAGGGAACGATCAAAGCGTAGACTGTTAGAGACATTACTCCCATGCGGGAAAGTGCGCATGGTTACTGTTGTATTCAATCCCAATGCCATTTCTGTGTTTCATCAACACTCTGATAGTCCACAGATTACAGAGAGACACCAGATGTCCATCGGAAACTACTACTGGTGTTCCAGTTAACGATCAAATCGTAGACTGTTTGAGACATTACTCCCGTGGAGGAAAGTGCGCATAGTGACTGTGTATTCAATCCCGATGCAATTTCTGTGTTTCATCAACACTCTGATAGTCCACAGATTACAGAATGCCTCCAGATGTGCATCGGAAACTACTACTGGTCTTCCAGGGAATGATCAAAGCGTAGACTGTTTGAGAATTACTCCCATGGAGGAAAGTGCGCATGGTGACTGTTGTATTCAATACCGATGCAATTTCTGTGTTTCATCAACACTCTGATAGTCCACAGATTACAGAATGCCTCCATATGTACATCGGAAACTACTACTGGTGTTCAAGGGCACGATCAAACCGTAGACTGTTTGAGAATTACTCCCATACAGGAAAGTGCCCTTGGTGACTGTTGTATTCAATCCCGAAGCAATATCTGTGTTTCATCAACAGTCTGATAGCCACAGATTACAGAATATCTCCAGATGTGCATCGGAAACTATTAATGGTTTCCCAGGGAACGATCAAAGCGTAGACAGTTTGAGACATTATTCCCATGGAGGAAAGTGCGCATGGTGACTGTTGTATTTAATCCCGATCCAATTTCTGTGTTTCATAAACACTCTGATAGTCCACAGATTACAGAAAGCCTCCAGATGTGAATCGGAAACTACTACTGGTCTTGCAGGGAACGACCAAAACGTAGACTGTTAGAGACATTACTCCCATGGAGGAAAGTGCGCATGGTGACTGTTGTATTCAATCCCGAGGCAATTTCTATGTTCCATCAACACCCAGTTAGTCCACAGATTTCAGAATGCCTCCAGATGTGCATCCGAAACTACTTCTGATCTTCCAGGGAACGATCAAAACGTAGACTGTTTGAGACATTACTCCTGTGGAGGAAAGTGTGCATGGTGACTGTTGTATTCAACCCCGAGGCAATTTCTATGTTCCATCAACACCCAGTCAGTCCACAGTTTTCGGAATGCCTCCAGATGTGCATCGGAAACTACTTCTGATCTTCCAGGAAACGATCAAAGCGTAGACTGTTTGAGACATCACTCCCATGGAGGTAAGTGCGCATGGTGACTGTTGTATTCAATCCCGATGCTTCTTCGGTGTTTCATCAACACTCTGATAGTCCACAGATTACAGAATGTCTCCATATGTGCATCGGTAACTACTACTGGTCTTCCAGGGAACGATCAAAGCGTAGACTGTTTGAGAATTACTACCATGGAGGAAAGTGCGCATGGTGACTGTTGTATTCAATCCCGAGGCAATTACTGTGTTTCATCAACACTTTGAAGGTCCACAGATTACAGAATATCTCCAGATGTGCATCGGCTACTACTACTGGTCTTCCAGGGAACGATCAAAGCGTAGACTGTTAGAGACATTACTCCCATGCGGGAAAGTGCGCATGGTTACTGTTGTATTCAATCCCAATGCCATTTCTGTGTTTCATCAACACTCTGATAGTCCACAGATTACAGAGAGACACCAGATGTCCATCGGAAACTACTACTGGTGTTCCAGTTAACGATCAAATCGTAGACTGTTTGAGACATTACTCCCGTGGAGGAAAGTGCGCATGGTGACTGTTGTATTCAATACCGATGCAATTTCTGTGTTCCATCAACACTCTGATAGTCCACAGATTACAGAATGCCTCCATATGTACATCGGAAACTACTACTGGTGTTCAAGGGCACGATCAAACCGTAGACTGTTTGATAATTACTCCCATACAGGAAAGTGCCCTTGGTGACTGTTGTATTCAATCCCGAAGCAATATCTGTGTTTCATCAACAGTCTGATAGCCACAGATTACAGAATATCTCCAGATGTGCATCGGAAACTATTAATGGGGTCCCAGGGTACGATCAAAGCGTAGACAGTTTGAGACATTATTCCCATGGAGGAAAATGCGCATGGTGACTGTTGTATTTAATCCCGATCCAATTTCTGTGTTTCATAAACACTCTGATAGTCCACAGATTACAGAAAGCCTCCAGATGTGAATCGGAAACTACTACTGGTCTTGCAGGGAACGACCAAAACGTAGACTGTTAGAGACATTACTCCCATGGAGGAAAGTGCGCATGGTGACTGTTGTATTCAATCCCGAGGCAATTTCTATGTTCCATCAACACCCAGTTAGTCCACAGCTTTCAGAATGCCTCCAGATGTGCATCCGAAACTACTTCTGATCTTCCAGGGAACGATCAAAACGTAGACTGTTTGAGACATTACTCCCGTGGAGGAAAGTGTGCATGGTGACTGTTGTATTCAATCCCGATGGAATATCTGTGTATCATCAACACTCTGACAGTCCACAGATTACAGAATGCCTCCAGATGTGCATCGGAAACTACTACTGGTCTTCCAGGGAACGATAAAAGCGTAAACTGTCTCAGACATTACTCCCATGGAGGAAAGTGCGCCTGGTGACTGTTGTACTCAATCGCGACGCAATTTCTGTATTTCATCAACACTCTGATAGTCCACAGACTACAGAATGTCTCCAGATGTGCTTCGGAAACTACTACTGGCCTTCTGGGAACGATCAAAGCGTATACTGTTTGAGACATTACTCCCATGGAGGTAAGTGCGCATGGTGTCTGTTATATTCAATCCCGATGGAATATCTGTGTATCATCAACACTCTGACAGTCCACAGATTACAGAATGCCTCCAGATGTGCATCGGAAACTACTACTAGTCTTGCAGGGAACGATCAAAGCGTAAACTCTTTGAGACATTACTCCCATGGAGGTAAGTGCGCAGGGTGACTGTTATAATCAATCCCGATGCAATTTTTGTTTCAGCAACACTGTGATAGTCCACAGATTACAGAATGCCTCCAGATGTGCATCGGAAACTACTACTGGTCTTCCAGGGAACGATCAAAGCGTAGACTGTTTGAGACATTACTCCCATGGAGGAAAGTGCGCATGGTAACTGTTGTATTCAATCCCGATGCAATTTCTATGTTTCATCAACACTCTGTTAGTCCACAGATTACAGAATGATTCCAGATGTGCATCGGAAACTACTACTGGTCTTCCAGGGAACGTTCAAAGCGTAGACTGTTTGAGACATTACTCCCATGGAGGAAAGTACGCATGGTGACTGTTGTATTCAATCCCGATGCAATTTTGGTTTCATCTACACTATGATAGTCCACAGATTACAGAATGCCTCCAGATGTGCATCGGAAACTACTACTGGAGTTCCAGGGAGCGATCAAAGCGTATACTGTTTGAGACATTACTCCCATGGAGGTAAGTGCGCATGGTGACTGTTGTATTCAATCCCGATGCAATTTCTGTGTTTCATCAACACCCTGACAGTCCACAGATGGCAGAATGCCTCCAGATGTGCATCGGAAACTACTACTGGTCTTCCAGGGAACGATCAATGCGTAGACTGTTTGAGGCATTACTCCCATGGAGGAATGTGTGCATGGTGACTGTTGTATTCAATCCCGATGCAATTTCTGTGTTTCATCAACACTCTGTTAGTCCACAGATTACAGAATGCCTCCAGATGTGCATCGGAAACTACTACTGGTCTTCCAGGGAACATTCAAAGCGTAGACTGTTTGAGACATTACTCCCATGGAGGAAAGTACGCATGGTGACTGTTGTATTCAATCCCGATGCAATTTTGGTTTCATCTACACTCTGATAGTCCACAGATTACAGAATGCCTCCAGATGTGCATCGGAAACTACAACTGGTATTCCAGGAAACGATCAAAGCGTAGACTGTTTGAGACATTACTCCCATGGAGGTAATTGCGCATGGTGACTGTTGTATTCAATCCCGATGCAATTTCTGTGTTTCATCAACACTCTGATAGTCCACAGATTACAGAATGCCTCCAGATGTACATCGGAAACTACTACTGGTCTTCCAAGGGAACGATCAAGGCGTAAACTGTTTGAGACATTACTCCCATGGAGGTAAGTGCGCATGGTGACAGTTGTATTCAATCCCGATGCAATTTCTGTGTTTCATCAACACTCTGACAGTACGCAGATTACAGAATACCTCCAGATTTGCACCGGAAACTACTACTGGTCTTCCAGGAAACGATCAAAGCGTATACTGTTTTAGACATTACTCCCATGGAGGTAAGTGCGCATGGTGACTGTTGTATTCAAACCCGATGCAATTTCTGTGTTTCATCAACACTCTGATAGTCCACAGATTACAGAATGCCTCCAGATGTGCATCGGAAACTACTACTGGTCTTCCAGGAAACGATCAAAGTGTAGACTGTTTGAGACATTACTCCCATGGAGGTAAGTGCGCATGGTGACTGTTGTATTCAAACCCGATGCAATTTCTGTGTTTCATCAACACTGTGATAGTCCACAGATTACAGAATGCCTCCAGATGTGCATCGGAAACTACTACTGGTCTTCCAGAGAACGATCAAAACGTAAACTGTCTCAAACATTACTCCCATGGAGGTAAGTGCGCATGGTGACTGTTGTATTCAATCCCGATGCAATTTTGGTTTCATCAACACTCTGATAGTCCACAGATTACAGAATGCCTCCAGATGTGCATCGGAAACTACTACTGGTCTTCCAGGAACCGATCAAAGCGTAGACTGTTTGAGACATTACTCCCATGGAGGTAAGTGCGCATGGTGACTGTTGTATACAATCCCGATGCAACTTCTGTGTTTCATCAACACTCTGATAGTCCACAGATTACAGAATGTCTCCAGATGTGCATCAGAAACTACTACTGGTCTTCCAGGGAACGATCAAAGCGTAAACTCTCTCAGACATTACTCCCATGGAGGAAAGTGCGCCTGGTGACTGTTGGATTCAATCGCGACGCAATTTCTGTATTTCATCAACACTCTGATAGTCCACAGACTACAGTATGTCTCCAGATGTGCATCGGAAACTACTACTGGCCTTCAGGGGACGATCAAAGCGTATACTGTTTGAGACATTACTCCCATGGAGGTAAGTGCGCTTGGTGACTGTTGTATTCAATCCCGATGCTATTTTGGTTTCATCAACAGTCTGATAGTCCACAGATTACAGAATGCTTCCAGATGTGCATCGGAAACTACTACTGGTCTTCCAGGGAACGATCAAAGCGTAAACCGTCTCAGATATTACTCCCATGGAGGAATGTGCGCATGGTGACTGTTGTATTCAATCGCGACGCAATTTCTGTATTTCATCAACACTCTGATAGTCCACAGACTACAGAATGCCTCCAGATGTGCATCGGAAACTACTACTGGCCTTCTGGGAACGATCAAAGCGTATACTGTTTGAGACATTACTCCCATGGAGGTAAGTGCGCATGGTGAGAGTTGTATTCAATCCCGATGCTATTTCGGTTTCATCAACAGTCTGATAGTCCACAGATTACAGAATGATTCCAGATGTGCATCGGAAACTACTACTGGTCTTCTAGGAAACGATCAAAGCGTAGACTGTTTGAGACATTACTCCCATGGAGGAAAGTGCGCATGGTGACTGTTGTATTCAATCCCGATGCAATTTCTGTGTTTCATCAACACTCTGACAGTCCACAGATTGCAGAATGCCTCCAGATGTGCATCGGAAACTACTACTGGTCTTCCAGGGAACGATCAAAGCGTAGACTGTTTGAGGCATTACTCCCATGGAGGAATGTGCGCATAGTGACTGTTGTATTCAATCCCGATGCAATTTCTGTGTTTCATCAACACTCTGTTAGTCCACAGATTACAGAATGACTCCAGATGTGCATCGGAAACTACTACTGGTCTTCCAGGGAACATTCAAAGCGTAGACTGTTGGAGACATTACTCCCATGGAGGAAAGTACGCATGGTGACTGTTGTATTCAATCCCGATGCAATTTTGGTTTCATCTACACTCTGATAGTCCACAGATTACAGAATGCCTCCAGATGTGCATCGGAAACTACAACTGGTATTCCAGGAACCGATCAAAGCGTAGACTGTTTGAGACATTACTCCCATGGAGGTAATTGCGCATGGTGACTGTTGTATTCAATCCCGATGCAATTTCTGTGTTTCATCAACACTCTGATAGTCCACAGATTACAGAATGCCTCCAGATGTGCATCGGAAACTACTACTGGTCTTCCAAGGGAACGATCAAGGCGTAAACTGTTTGAGACATTACTCCCATGGAGGTAAGTGCGCATGGTGACAGTTGTATTCAATCCCGATGCAATTTCTGTGTTTCATCAACACTCTGACAGGCCGCAGATTACAGAATGCCTCCAGATGTGCATCGGAAACTACTACTGGTCTTCCAAGGGAACGATCAAGGCGTAAACTGTTTGAGACATTACTCCCATGGAGGTAAGTGCGCATGGTGACAGTTGTATTCAATCCCGATGCAATTTCTGTGTTTCATCAACACTCTGACAGTCCGCAGATTACAGAATGCCTCCAGATGTGCATGGGAAACTACTACTGGTCTTCCAAGGGAACGATCAAGGCGTAAACTGTTTGAGACATTACTCCCATGGAGGAAAGTGCGAATGGTGACTGTTGTATTCAATCGCGACGCAATTTCTGTATTTCATCAACACTCTGATAGTCCACAGACTACAGAATGTCTCCAGATGTGCATCGGAAACTACTACTGGCCTTCAGGGAACGATCAAAGAATATACTGTTTGAGACATTACTCCCATGGAGGTAAGTGCGCAAGGTGACTGTTGTATTCAATCCCGATGCTATTTTGGTTTCATCAACAGTCTGATAGTCCACAGATTACAGAATGCCTCCAGATGTGCATCGGAAACTACTACTGGTCTTTCAGGAAACGATCAAAGCGTAGACTGTTTTAGACATTACTCCCATGGAGGTAAGTGCGCATGGTGACTGTTGTATTAAATCCCGATGCAATTTCTGTGTCTCATCAACACGCTGACAGTCCACAGATTACAGAATGCCTCCAGATGTGCATCGGAAACTACTACTGGTCTTCCAGGGAACGATCAAAGCGTAGACTGTTTGAGACATTACTCCCATGGAGGAAAGTGCGCATGGTGACTGTTGCATACAATCCCGATGCAATTTCTGTGTTTCATCAACACTCTGATAGTCCACAGATTACAGAGTGAGTCCAGATGTGCATCGGAAACTACTACTGGTCTTCCAGGGAACGATCAAAGCGTAAACTGTTTGAGACATTACTCCCATGGAGGTAAGTGCGCATGGTGTCCGTTATATTCAATCCCGATGGAATTTCTGTGTATCATCAACACTCTGACAGTCCACAGATTACAGAATGCCTCCAGATGTGCATCGGAAACTTCTACTGGTCTTGCAGGGAACGATCAAAGCGTAAACTCTCTGAGACATTACTCCCATGGAGGTAAGTGCGCATGGTGACTGTTATATTCAATCCCGGAGAAATTTTGGTTTCATCAACACTCTGATAGTCCACAGATTACAGAATGCCTCCAGATGTGCATCGGAAACTACTACTGGCCTTCCAGGAAACGATCAAATCGTAGACTGTTTGAGACATTACTCCCATGGAGGTAAGTGAGCATGGTGACTGTTGTATTCAATCCCGATGCAATTTCTGTGTTTCATCAACACTCTGATAGTCCACAGATTACAGAATGTCTCCAGATGTGCATCGGAAACTACTGCTGGTCTTCCAGGGAACGATCAAAGCGTAAACCGTCTCAGACATTACTCCCATGGAGGAATGTGCGCATGGTGACTGTTGTATTCAATCGCGACGCAATTTCTGTATTTCATCAACACTCTGATAGTCCACAGACTACAGAATGCCTCCAGATGTGCATCGGAAACTACTACTGGCATTCTGGGAACGATCAAAGCGTATACTGTTTGAGACATTACTCCCATGGAGGTAAGTGCGCATGGTGACTGTTGTATTCAATCCCGATGCAATTTCTGTGTTTCATCAACACACTGACAGTCCACAGATTGCAGAATGCCTCCAGATGTGCATCGGAAACTACTACTGGTCTTCCAGGGAACGTTCAAAGCGTAGACTGTTTGAGACATTACTCCCATGGATTAAAGTACGCATGGTGACTGTTGTATTCAATCCCGATGCAATTTTGGTTTCATCTACACAATGATAGTCCACAGATTACAGAATGCCTCCAGATGTGCATCGGAAACTACTACTGGAGTTGCAGGGAGCAATCAAAGCGTAGACTGTTTGAGGCATTACTCCCATGGAGGTAAGTGCGCATGGTGACTGTAGCATACAATCCCGATGCAATTTCTGTGTTTCATCAACACTCCGATAGTCCACAGATTACAGAATGAGTCCAGATATGCATCGGAAACTACTACTGGTCTTCCAGGGAACGATCAAAGCGTAAACTGTTTGAGACATTACTCCCATGGAGGTAAGTGCGCATGGTGTCTGTTATATTCAATCCCGATGAAATTTCTGTGTATCATCAACACTCTGACAGTCCACAGGTTACAGAATGCCTCCAGATGTGCATCGGAAACTACTACTGGTCTTGCAGGGAACGATCAAAGCGTAAACTCTCTGAGACATTACTCCCATGGATGTAAGTGCGCATGGTGACTGTTATATTCAATCCCGATGAAATTTTGGTTTCATCAACACTCTGCTAGTCCACAGATTACAGAATGCCTCCAGATGTGCAATGGAAACTACTAGTGGCCTTCCAGGAAACGATCAAATCGTAGACTGTTTGAGACATTACTCCCATTGAGGTAAGTGCGCATGGTGACTGTTGTATTCAATCCCGATGCTATTTCGGTTTCATCAACAGTCTGATAGTCCACAGATTACAAAATGCCTCCAGATGTGCATCGGAAACTACTACTGGAGTTCCAGGGAGCGATCAAAGCTTATACTGTTTGAGACATTACTCCCATGGAGGTAAGTGCGCATGGTGACTGTTGTATTCAATCCCGATGCAATTTCTGTGTTTCATCAAAACCCTGACAGTCCACAGATTGCAGAATGCCTCCAGATGTGCATCGGAAACTACTACTGGTCTTCCAGGGAACGTTCAAAGCGTAGACTGTTTGAGACATTACTCCCATGGAGGAAAGTACGCATGGTGACTGTTGTATTTAACCCCGATGCAATTTTGGTTTCATCTACACTATGATAGTCCACAGATTACAGAATGCCTCCAGATGTGCATCGGAAACTACTACTGGAGTCCCAGGGAGCGATCAAAGCGTAGACTGTTTGAGGCATTACTCCCATGGAGGTAAGTGCGCATGGTGACTGTTGTATTCAATCCCGATGCAACTTCTGTGTTTCATCAACACTCTGATAGGCCACAGATTACAGAATGTCTCCAGATGTGTATCAGAAACTACTACTGGTCTTCCAGGGAACGATCAAAGCGTAAACTGTCTCAGACATTACTCCCATGGAGGAAAGTGCGCCTGGTGACTGTTGTATTCAATCGCGACGCAATTTCTGTATTTCATCAACACTCTGACAGTCCACAGACTACAGAATGTCTCCAGATGTGCATCGGAAACTACTACTGGCCTTCAGGGAACGATCAAAGCGTATACTGTTTGAGACATTACTCCCATGGAGGTAAGTGCGCATGGTGACTGTTGTATTCAATCCCGATGCAATTTCTGTGTTTCATGAACACTCTGATAGTCCACAGATTACAGATAGTCTCCAGATGTGCATCGGAAACTACTACTGGTCTTCCAGGGAACGATCAAAGCGTAAACCGTCTCAGACATTATTCCCATGGAGGAATGTGGCATGGTGACTGTTGTATTCAATCGGGACGCAATTTCTGTATTTCATGAACACTCTGATAGTCCACAGACTACAGAATGCCTCCAGATGTGCATCGGAAACTACTACTGGCCTTCAGGGAACGATCAAAGCGTATACTGTTTGAGACATTACTCCCATGGAGGTAAGTGCGCATGGTGACTGTTGTATTCAATCCCGATGCTATTTTGGTTTCATCAACAGTCTGATAGTCCACAGATTACAGAATGCCGCCAGATGTGCATCGGTAACTACTACTGGTCTTCCAGGGAACGATCAAAGCGTATACTGTTTGAGACATTACTCCCATGGAGGTAAGTGCGCATGGTGACTGTTGTATTCAGTCCCGATGCTATTTCTGTGTTTCATCAACACTCTGTTAGTCCACAGATTACAGAATGCCTCCAGATCTGCTTCGGAAACTACTACTGGTCTTCCAGGGAACGTTCAAAGTGTAGACGGTTGGAGACATTACTCCCATGGAGGAAAGTACGCATGGTGACTGTTGTCTACAATCCCGATGCAATTTTGGTTTCATCTACACTATGATAGTCCACAGATTACAGAATGCCTCCAGATGTGCATCGGAAACTACTACTGGAGTTCCAGGGAACATTCAAAGCGTAGACTGTTTGAGACATTACTCCCATGGAGGAAAGTGCGCATGGTGACTGTTGTATTCAATCCCGATGCAATTTCTGTGTTTCATCAACACTCTGACAGTCCACAGATTACAGAATGCCTCCAGATGTGCATCGGAAACTACTACTGGTCTTCCAGGGAACGATCAAAGCGTATTCTGTTTGAGACATTACTCCCATGGAGGTAAGTGCGCATGGTGACTGTTGTATTCAATCCCGATGCTATTTCTGTGTTTCATCTAGACCCTGACAGTCCACAGATTGCAGAATGCCTCCAGATGTGCATCGGAAACTACTACTGGTCTTCCAGGGAACGATCAAAGCGTAGACTGTTTGAGGCATTACTCCCATGGAGGAATGTGCGCATGGTGACTGTTGTATTCAATGCCGATGCAATTTCTGTGTTTCATCAACACTCTGTTAGTCCACAGATTACAGAATGCCTCCAGATGTGCATCGGAAACTACTGTTGGTCTTCCAGGGAACATTCAAAGCGTAGACTGTTTGAGACATTACTAACATGGAGGAAAGTGCGCATGGTGACTGTTGTATTCAATCCCGATGCAATTTTGGTTTCATCTACACTCTGTTAGTCCACAGATTACAGAATGCCTCCAGATGTGCATCGGAAACTACTACTGGTCTTCCAGGGAACATTCAAAGCGTAGACTGTTTGAGACATTACTCCCATGGTGGAAAGTGCGAATGGTGACTGTTGTATTCAATCCCGATGCTATTTTGGTTTCATCAACAGTGTGATAGTCCACAGATTACAGAATGACTCCAGATGTGCATCGGAAACTACTACTGGTCTTGCAGGAAACGATCAAAGCGTAGAATGTTTGAGACATTACTCCCAAGGAGGTAAGTGCGTATGGTGACTGTTGTATTCAATCCCGATGCAACTTCTGTGTTTCATCAAGACTCTGATAGTCCACCGATTACAGAATGTCTCCAGATGTGCATCAGAAACTACTACTGGTCTTCCAGGGAACGATCAAAGCGTAATCTGTCTCAGACATTACTCCCATGGAGGAAAGTGCGTCTGGTGACTGTTGTATTCAATCGCGAAGCAATTTCTGTATTTCATCAACACTCTGATAGTCCACAGACTACAGAATGTCTCCAGATGTGCATCGGAAACTACTACTGGCCTTCAGGGAACGATCAAAGCGTATACTGTTTGAGAAATTACTCCCATGGAGGTAAGTGCGCATGGTGACTGTTGTATTCAATCCCGATGCTATTTTGGTTTCATCAACAGTCTGATAGTCCACAGATTACAGAATGCCTCCAGATGTGCATCGGAAACTACTACTGGTCTTTCACGAAACGATCAAAGCGTAGACTGTTTGAGACATTACTCCCATGGAGGTAAGTGCGCATGGTGACTGTTGTATTCAATCCCGATGCAATTTCTTTGTCTCATCAACACCCTGACAATCCACAGAATACAGAATGCCTATAGATATGCATCGGAAACTACTACAGGTCTTCTAGGAAACGATCAAAGCGTAGACTGTTTGAGACATCACTCCCATGGAGGAAAGTGCGCATGGTGACTCTTGTATTCAATCCCGATGCAATTTCTGTGTTTCATCAACACTCTGATAGTCCACAGATTACAGAATGCCCCCAGATGTGCATCGGAAACTACTACTGGTCTTCCAGGAAACGATCAAAGCGTAGACTGTTTGAGACATTACTCCCATTGAGGTAAGTGCGCATGGTGGCTGTTATATTCAATCCCGATGGAATTTCTGTGTTTCATCAACACTCTGACAGCCCACAGACTACAGAATGCCTCCAGATGTGCATCGGAAACTACTACTTTTCTTGCAGGGAACGATCAAAGCGTATACTGCTTGAGACATTACTCCCAAGGAGGAAAGTGCGCATGGTGACTGTTGTATTCAATCGTGACGCAATTTCTGTGTTTCATCAACACTCTGATAGTCCACAGACAACAAAATGCCTCCAGATGTGCATCGGAAACTACTACTGGAGTTCCATTGAGCGATCAAAGCGTATACTGTTTGAGACATTACTCCCATGTAGGTAAGTGCGCATGGTGACTGTTGTATTCAATCCCGATGCAATTTCTGTGTTTCATCAACACCCTGACAGTCCAGAGATTGCAGAATGCCTCCAGATGTGCATCGGAAACTACTACTGGTCTTCCAGGGAACGATCAAAGCGTAGACTGTTTGAGACATTACTCCCATGAAGAAAAGTGCGCATGGTGACTGTTGTATTCAATCCCGATGCAATTTCTGTGTTTCATCAACACTCTGTTAATCCACAGATTACAGAATGCCTCCAGATCTGCATCGGAAACTACTACTGGTCTTCCAGGGAACGTTCAAAGTGTAGACTGTTTGAGACATTACTCCCATGGAGGAAAGTACGCATGGTGACTGTTGTATTCAATCCCAATGCAATTTAAGTTTCATCTACACTATGATAGTCCACAGATTACAGAATGCCTCCAGATGTGCATCGGAAACTACTACTGGAGTTCCAGGGAGCGATCAAAGCGTATACTGTTTGAGACATTACTCCTATGGAGGTAAGTGCGCATGGTGACTGTTGTATTTAATCCCGATGCAATTTCTGTGTTTCATCAACAACCTGACAGTCCACAGATTGCAGAATGCCTCCAGATGTGCATCGGAAACTACAACTGGTCTTCCAGGGAACGATCAAAACGTAGACTGTTTGAGACATTACTCCCATGGAGGAAAGAAACATGGTGACTGTTGCATACAATCCCGATGCAATTTCTGTGTTTCATCAACACTCTGAAAGTCCACAGATTACAGAATGAGTCCAGATGTGCATCGGAAACTACTACTGGTCTTGCAGGGAACGATCAAAGCGTATACTGTTTGAGACATTACTCCCAAGGAGGAAAGTGCGCATGGTGACTGTTGTATTCAATCGTGACGCAATTTCTTTGTTTCATCAAAACTCTGATAGTCCACAGACAACAAAATGCCTCCAGATGTGCATCGGAAACAACTACTGGAGTTCCATTGAGCGATCAAAGCGTATACTGTTTGAGACATTACTCCCATGTAGGTAAGTGCGCATGGTGACTGTTGTATTCAATCCCGATGCAACTTCTGTGTTTCATCAACACTCTGTTAATCCACAGATTACAGAATGCTTCCAGATCTGCATCGGAAACTACTACTGGTCTTCCAGGGAACGTTCAAAGTGTAGACTGTTTGAGACATTACTCCCATGGAGGAAAGTACGCATGGTGACTGTTGTATTCAATCCCGATGCAATTTTGGTTTCATCTACACTATGATAGTCCACAGATTACAGAATGCCTCCAGATGTGCATCGGAAACTAATACTGGAGTTCCAGGGAGCGATCAAAGCGTATACTGTTTGAGACATTACTCCCATGGAGGTAAGTGCGCATGGTGACTGTTGTATTCAATCCCGATGCTATTTTGGTTTCATCAACAGTCTGATAGTCCACAGATTACAGAATGCCGCCAGATGTGCATCGGAAACTACTACTGGTCTTCCAGGGAACGATCAAAGCGTATACTGTTTGAGACATTACTCCCATGGAGGTAAGTGCGCATGGTGACTGTTGTATTCAATCCCGATGCTATTTCTGTGTTTCATCAACACTCTGTTAGTCCACAGATTACAGAATGCCTCCAGATCTGCTTCGGAAACTACTACTGGTCTTCCAGGGAACGTTCAAAGTGTAGACGGTTTGAGACATTACTCCCATGGAGGAAAGTACGCATGGTGACTGTTGTCTACAATCCCGATGCAATTTTGGTTTCATCTACACTATGATAGTCCACAGATTACAGAATGCCTCCAGATGTGCATCGGAAACTACTACTGGAGTTCCAGGGAACATTCAAAGCGTAGACTGTTTGAGACATTACTCCCATGGAGGAAAGTGCGCATGGTGACTGTTGTATTCAATCCCAATGCAATTTCTGTGTTTCATCAACACTCTGACAGTCCACAGATTACAGAATGCCTCCAGATGTGCATCGGAAACTACTACTGGTCTTCCAGGGAACGATCAAAGCGTATACTGTTTGAGACATTACTCCCATGGAGGTAAGTGCGCATGGTGACTGCTGTATTCAATCCCGATTCTATTTCTGTGTTTCATCAAGACCCTGACAGTCCACAGATTGCAGAATGCCTCCAGATGTGCATCGGAAACTACTACTGGTCTTCCAGGGAACGATCAAAGCGTAGACTGTTTGAGGCATTACTCCCATGGAGGAATGTGCGCATGGTGACTGTTGTATTCAATCCCGATGCAATTTATGTGTTTCATCAACACTCTGTTAGTCCACAGATTACAGAATGCCTCCAGATGTGCATCGGAAACTACTATTGGTCTTCCAGGGAACATTCAAAGCGTAGACTGTTTGAGACATTACTAACATGGAGGAAAGTGCGCATGGTGACTGTTGTATTCAATTCCGATTCTATTTCTGTGTTTCATCAAGACCCTGACAGTCCACAGATTGCAGAATGCCTCCAGATGTGCATCGGAAACTACTACTGGTCTTCCAGGGAACGATCAAAGCGTAGACTGTTTGAGGCATTACTCCCATGGAGGAAAGTACGCATGGTGACTGTTGTCTACAATCCCGATGCAATTTTGGTTTCATCAACAGTCTGATAGTCCACAGATTACAGAATGCCTCCAGATGTGCATCGGAAACTACTACTGGTCTTCCAAGGGAACGATCAAGGCGTAAACTGTTTGAGACATTACTCCCATGGAGGTAAGTGCGCATGGTGACTGTTGTATTCTATCCCGATGCAATTTCTTTGTCTCATCAACACCCTGACAGTCCACAGATTACAGAATGCCTCCAGATGTGCATCGGAAACTACTACTGGTCTTCCAGGGAACGTTCAAAGTGTAGACTGTTTGAGACATTACTCCCATGTAGGTAAGTGCGCATGGTGACAGTTGTATTCAATCCCGATGCAATTTCTGTGTTTCATCAACACCCTGACAGTCCAGAGATTGCAGAATGCCTCCAGATGTGCATCGGAAACTGCTACTGGTCTTCCAGGGAACGATCAAAGCGTAGACTGTTTGAGACATTACTCCCATGAAGAAAAGTGCGCATGGTGACTGTTGTATTCAATCCCGATGCAATTTCTGTGTTTCATCAACACTCTGTTAATCCACAGATTACAGAATGCCTCCAGATCTGCATCGGAAACTACTACTGGTCTTCCAGGGAACGTTCAAAGTGTAGACTGTTTGAGACATTACTCCCATGGAGGAAAGTACGCATGGTGACTGTTGTATTCAATCCCGATGCAATTTTGGTTTCATCTACACTATGATAGTCCACAGATTACAGAATGCCTCCAGATGTGCATCGGAAACTACTACTGGAGTTCCAGGGAGCGATCAAAGCGTATACTGTTTGAGACATTACTCCCATGGAGGTAAGTGCGCATGGTGACTGTTGTATTTAATCCCGATGCAATTTCTGTGTTTCATCAACAACCTGACAGTCCACAGATTGCAGAATGCCTCCAGATGTGCATCGGAAACTACTACTGGTCTTCCAGGGAACGATCAAAGCGTAGACTGTTTGAGGCATTACTCCCATGGAGGAATGTGCGCATGGTGACTGTTGTATTCAATCCCGATGCAATTTATGTGTTTCATCAACACTCTGTTAGTCCACAGATTACAGAATGCCTCCAGATGTGCATCGGAAACTACTATTGGTCTTCCAGGGAACATTCAAAGCGTAGACTGTTTGAGACATTACTAACATGGAGGAAAGTGCGCATGGTGACTGTTGTATTCAATTCCGATTCTATTTCTGTGTTTCATCAAGACCCTGACAGTCCACAGATTGCAGAATGCCTCCAGATGTGCTTCGGAAACTACTACTGGTCTTCCAGGGAACGTTCAAAGTGTAGACGGTTTGAGACATTACTCCCATGGAGGAAAGTACGCATGGTGACTGTTGTCTACAATCCCGATGCAATTTTGGTTTCATCTACACTATGATAGTCCACAGATTACAGAATGAGTCCAGATGTGCATCGGAAACTACTACTGGTCTTGCAGGGAACGATCAAAGCGTATACTGTTTGAGACATTACTCCCAAGGAGGAAAGTGCGCATGGTGACTGTTGTATTCAATCGTGACGCAATTTCTTTGTTTCATCAAAACTCTGATAGTCCACAGACAACAAAATGCCTCCAGATGTGCATCGGAAACAACTACTGGAGTTCCATTGAGCGATCAAAGCGTATACTGTTTGAGACATTACTCCCATGTAGGTAAGTGCGCATGGTGACTGTTGTATTCAATCCCGATGCAACTTCTGTGTTTCATCACCACTCTGTTAATCCACAGATTACAGAATGCTTCCAGATCTGCATCGGAAACTACTACTGGTCTTCCAGGGAACGTTCAAAGTGTAGACTGTTTGAGACATTACTCCCATGGAGGAAAGTACGCATGGTGACTGTTGTATTCAATCCCGATGCAATTTTGGTTTCATCTACACTATGATAGTCCACAGATTACAGAATGCCTCCAGATGTGCATCGGAAACTAATACTGGAGTTCCAGGGAGCGATCAAAGCGTATACTGTTTGAGACATTACTCCCATGGATGTAAGTGCGCATGGTGACTGTTGTATTCAATCCCGATGCTATTTTGGTTTCATCAACAGTCTGATAGTCCACAGATTACAGAATGCCGCCAGATGTGCATCGGAAACTACTACTGGTCTTCCAGGGAACGATCAAAGCGTATACTGTTTGAGACATTACTCCCATGGAGGTAAGTGCGCATGGTGACTGTTGTATTCAATCCCGATGCTATTTCTGTGTTTCATCAACACTCTGTTAGTCCACAGATTACAGAATGCCTCCAGATCTGCTTCGGAAACTACTACTGGTCTTCCAGGGAACGTTCAAAGTGTAGACGGTTTGAGACATTACTCCCATGGAGGAAAGTACGCATGGTGACTGTTGTCTACAATCCCGATGCAATTTTGGTTTCATCTACACTATGATAGTCCACAGATTACAGAATGCCTCCAGATGTGCATCGGAAACTACTACTGGAGTTCCAGGGAACATTCAAAGCGTAGACTGTTTGAGACATTACTCCCATGGAGGAAAGTGCGCATGGTGACTGTTGTATTCAATCCCAATGCAATTTCTGTGTTTCATCAACACTCTGACAGTCCACAGATTACAGAATGCCTCCAGATGTGCATCGGAAACTACTACTGGTCTTCCAGGGAACGATCAAAGCGTATACTGTTTGAGACATTACTCCCATGGAGGTAAGTGCGCATGGTGACTGCTGTATTCAATCCCGATTCTATTTCTGTGTTTCATCAAGACCCTGACAGTCCACAGATTGCAGAATGCCTCCAGATGTGCATCGGAAACTACTACTGGAGTTCCAGGGAACATTCAAAGCGTAGACTGTTTGAGACATTACTCCCATGGAGGAAAGTGCGCATGGTGACTGTTGTATTCAATCCCAATGCAATTTCTGTGTTTCATCAACACTCTGACAGTCCACAGATTACAGAATGCCTCCAGATGTGCATCGGAAACTACTACTGGTCTTCCAGGGAACGATCAAAGCGTATACTGTTTGAGACATTACTCCCATGGAGGTAAGTGCGCATGGTGACTGCTGTATTCAATCCCGATTCTATTTCTGTGTTTCATCAAGACCCTGACAGTCCACAGATTGCAGAATGCCTCCAGATGTGCATCGGAAACTACTACTGGTCTTCCAGGGAACGATCAAAGCGTAGACTGTTTGAGGCATTACTCCCATGGAGGAATGTGCGCATGGTGACTGTTGTATTCAATCCCGATGCAATTTATGTGTTTCATCAACACTCTGTTAGTCCACAGATTACAGAATGCCTCCAGATGTGCATCGGAAACTACTATTGGTCTTCCAGGGAACATTCAAAGCGTAGACTGTTTGAGACATTACTAACATGGAGGAAAGTGCGCATGGTGACTGTTGTATTCAATTCCGATGCTATTTTGGTTTCATCAACAGTGTGATAGTCCACAGATTACAGAATGACTCCAGATGTGCATCGGAAACTACTACTGGTCTTGCAGGAAACGATCAAAGCGTAGAATGTTTAAGACATTACTCCCATGGAGGTAAGTGCGTATGGTGACTGTTGTATTCAATCCCGATGCAACTTCTGTGTTTCATCAAGACTCTGATAGTCCACAGATTACAGAATGTCTCCAGATGTGCATCAGAAACTACTACTGGTCTTCCAGGGAACGATCAAAGCGTAAACTGTCTCAGACATTACTCCCATGGAGGTAAGTGCGCATGGTGACTGTTGTATTCTATCCCGATGCAATTTCTTTGTCTCATCAACACCCTGACAGTCCACAGAATACAGAATGCCTCCAGATATGCATCGGAAACTACTACTGGTCTTCCAGGGAACGATCAAAGCGTAGACTGTTTGAGACATTACTCCCATGGAGGAAAGTGCGCATGGTGACTGTCATATTCAATCCCGATGCAATTTCTGTGTTTCATCAACACTCTGATAGTCCACAGATTACAGAATGAGTCCAGATGTGCATCGGAAACTACTACTGGTCTTCCAGGGAACGATCAAAGCGTAAACCGTTTGAGACATTACTCCCATGGAGGTAAGTGCGCATGGTGACTGTTATATTCAATCCCGATGCTATTTTGGTTTCATCAACAGTCTGATAGTCCACAGATTACAGAATGCCGCCAGATGTGCATCGGAAACTACTACAGGTCTTCTAGGAAACGATCAAAGCGTAGACTGTTTGAGACACCACTCCCATGGAGGAAAGTGCGCATGGTGACTCTTGTATTCAATCCCGATGCAATTTCTGTGTTTCATCAACACTCTGACAGTCCACAGATTACAGAATGCCTCCAGATGTGCATCGGAAACTACTACTGGTCTTCCAAGGAACGATCAAATCGTAGACTGTTTGAGACATTACTCCCATGGAGGAAAGTGCGCATGGTGACTGTTGTATCCAATCGAGACGCAATTTCTGTGTTTCATCAACACACTGATAGTCCACAGACTACAAAGTGCCTCCAGATGTGCATCGGAAACTACTACTGGTGTTCCAGGAAACGATCAAAGCGTAAACTGTTTGAGACATTACTCCCATGGAGGTAAGTGCGCATGGTGACTGTTGTATTCAAACCCGATGCAATTTCTGTTTTTCATCATCAGTCTGATAGTCCACAGACTACCGAATGCCTCCAGATGTGCATTGGAAACTACTACTGGCCTTCAGGGAACGATCAAAGCGTATACTGTTTGAGACATTACTCCCATGGAGGTAAGTGCGCATGGTGACTGTTGTATTCAATCCCGATACTATTTTGGTTTCATCAACAGTCTGATAGTCCACAGATTACAGAATGCCTCCAGATGTGCATCGGAAACTACTACTGGTCTTCCAAGGGAACGATCAAGGCGTAAACTGTTTGAGACATTACTCCCATGGAGGTAAGTGCGCATGGTGACTGTTGTATTCTATCCCGATGCAATTTCTTTGTCTCATCAACACCCTGACAGTCCACAGATTACAGAATGCCTCCAGATGTGCATCGGAAACTACTACTGGTCTTCCAGGGAACGTTCAAAGTGTAGACTGTTTGAGACATTACTCCCATGTAGGTAAGTGCGCATGGTGACAGTTGTATTCAATCCCGATGCAATTTCTGTGTTTCATCAACACCCTGACAGTCCAGAGATTGCAGAATGCCTCCAGATGTGCATCGGAAACTGCTACTGGTCTTCCAGGGAACGATCAAAGCGTAGACTGTTTGAGACATTACTCCCATGAAGAAAAGTGCGCATGGTGACTGTTGTATTCAATCCCGATGCAATTTCTGTGTTTCATCAACACTCTGTTAATCCACAGATTACAGAATGCCTCCAGATCTGCATCGGAAACTACTACTGGTCTTCCAGGGAACGTTCAAAGTGTAGACTGTTTGAGACATTACTCCCATGGAGGAAAGTACGCATGGTGACTGTTGTATTCAATCCCGATGCAATTTTGGTTTCATCTACACTATGATAGTCCACAGATTACAGAATGCCTCCAGATGTGCATCGGAAACTACTACTGGAGTTCCAGGGAGCGATCAAAGCGTATACTGTTTGAGACATTACTCCCATGGAGGTAAGTGCGCATGGTGACTGTTGTATTTAATCCCGATGCAATTTCTGTGTTTCATCAACAACCTGACAGTCCACAGATTGCAGAATGCCTCCAGATGTGCATCGGAAACTACAACTGGTCTTCCAGGGAACGATCAAAACGTAGACTGTTTGAGACATTACTCCCATGGAGGAAAGTGCGCATGGTGACTGTTGCATACAATCCCGATGCAATTTCTGTGTTTCATCAACACTCTGATAGTCCACAGATTACAGAATGAGTCCAGATGTGCATCGGAAACTACTACTGGTCTTGCAGGGAACGATCAAAGCGTATACTGTTTGAGACATTACTCCCAAGGAGGAAAGTGCGCATGGTGACTGTTGTATTCAATCGTGACGCAATTTCTGTGTTTCATCAACACTCTGATAGTCCACAGACAACAAAATGCCTCCAGATGTGCATCGGAAACTACTACTGGAGTTCCATTGAGCGATCAAAGCGTATACTGTTTGAGACATTACTCCCATGTAGGTAAGAGCGCATGGTGACTGTTGTATTCAATCCCGATGCAATTTCTGTGTTTCATCAACACCCTGACAGTCCAGAGATTGCAGAATGCCTCCAGATGTGCATCGGAAACTACTACTGGTCTTCCAGGGAACGATCAAAGCGTAGACTGTTTGAGACATTACTCCCAAGGAGGAAAGTACGCATGGTGACTGTTGTATTCAATCCCGATGCAATTTTGGTTTCATCTACACTATGATAGTCCACAGATTACAGAATGCCTCCAGATGTGCATCGGAAACTAATACTGGAGTTCCATGGAGCGATCAAAGCGTAAACCCATTCAGACATTACTCCCATGGAGGAATGTGTGCATGGTGACTGTTGTATTCAATCGCGACGCAATTTCTGTATTTCATCAACACTCTGATAGTCCACAGACTACAGAATGCCTCCAGATGTGTATCGGAAACTACTACTAGCCTTCAGGGAACGATCAAAGCGTATACTGTTTGAGACATTACTCCCATGGAGGTAAGTGCGCATGGTGACTGTTGTATTCAATTCCGATGCTATTTTGGTTTCATCAACAGTCTGATAGTCCACAGATTACAGATTGCCGCCAGATGTGCATCAGAAACTACTACAGGTCTTCTAGGAAACGATCAAAGCGTAGACTGTTTGAAACATCACTCCCATGGAGGAAAGTGCGCATGGTGACTGTTGTATTCAATCCCGATGCAATTTCTGTGTTTCATCAGCACTCTGATAGTCCACAGACAACAAAATGCCTCCAGATGTGCATCGGAAACTACTACTGGAGTTCCAGGGAGCGATCAAATCGTATACTGTTTGAGACATTACTCCCATGTAGGTAAGTGCGCATGGTGACTGTTGTATTCAATCCCGATGCAATTTCTGTGTTTCATCAACAGCCTGACAGTCCAGAGATTGCAGAATGCCTCCAGATGTGCATCGGAAACTACAACTGGTCTTCCAGGGAACGATCAAAGCGTAGACTGTTTGAGACATTACTCCCATGGAGGAAAGTGCGCATGGTGACTGTTGTATTCAATCCCGATGCAATTTTGGTTTCATCAACACTCTGTTAGTCCACAGATTACAGAATGCCTCCAGATGTGCATCGGAAAATACTACTGGTCTTCCAGGGAACATTCAAAGCGTAGACTGTTTGAGACATTACTCCCATGGAGGAAAGTACGCATGGTGACTGTTGTACTCAATCCCGATGCAATTTTGGTTTCATCTACACTCTGATAGTCCACAGAATACAGAATGCCTCCAGATGTGCATCGGAAACTACAACTGGTATTCCAGGAAACGATCAAAGCGTAGACTGCTTGTGACATTACTCCCATGGAGGTAAGTGCGCATGGTGACAGTTGTATTCAATCCCGATGCAATTTCTGTGTTTCATCAACACTCTGATAGTCCACAGATTACAGAATGCCTCCAGATGTGCATCGGAAACTACTACTGGTCTTCCAAGGGAACGATCAAGGCGTAAACTGTTTGAGACATTACCCCCATGGAGGCAAGTGCGCATGGTGACAGTTGTATTCAATCCCGATGCAATTTCTGTGTTTCATCAACACTCTGACAGTCCGCAGATTACAGATTGCCTCCAGATGAGCATCGGAAACTACTACTGGTATTCCAAGGAACGATCAAAGCGTAGACTGTTTGAGACATTACTCCCATGGAGGAAAGTGCGCATGGTGACTGTTGTATCCAATCGAGACGCAATTTCTGTGTTTCATCAACACTCTGATAATCCTCAGACTACAAAATGCCTCCAGATGTGCATCGGAAACTACTACTGGTGTTCCATTGAACGATCAAAGCGTATACTGTTTAAGACATTACTCCCATGGAGGAAAGTGCGCATGGTGACTGTTGTATTCAATCCCAATGCAATTTCTGTGTTTCATCAACACTCTGATAGTCCACAGATTGCAGAATGCCTCCAGATGTGCATCGGAAACTACTACTGGTCTTCCAGGAAACGATCAAAGCGTATACTGTTTGAGACATTACTCCCATGGAGGTAAGTGCGCATGGTGACTGTTGTATTCTATCCCGATGCAAATTTCTGTGTTTCATCAACACTCTGATAGTCCACAGGTTAGAGAATGCCTCTAGATGTGCATCGGAAACTACTACTGGTCTTCCAAGGGAACGATCAAGGCGTAAACTGTTTGAGACATTACTCCCATGGAGGTAAGTGCGCATGGTGACTGTTGTATTCAATCCCGATGCAATTTCTGTGTTTCATCAACACTCTGATAGTCCGCAGATTACAGAATGTCTCCAGATGTGCATCAGAATCTACTACTGGTCTTCCAGGGAACGATCAAAGCGTAAACTGTCTCAGACATTACTCCCATGGAGGAAAGTGCGCCTGGTGACTGTTGTATTCAATCGCGAAGCAATTTCTGTATTTCAACAACACTCTGATAGTCCTCAGACTACAGAATGTCTCCAGATGTGCATCGGAAACTACTACTGGCCTTCAGGGAACGATCAAAGCGTATACTGTTTGAGAAATTACTCCCATGGAGTTAAGTGCGCATGGTGACTGTTGTATTCAATCCCGATGCTATTTTGGTTTCATCAACAGTCTGATAGTCCACAGATTACAGAATGCCTCCAGATGTGCATCGGTAACTACTACTGGTCTTTCACGAAACGATCAAAGCGTAGACTGTTTGAGACATTACTCTCATGGAGGTAAGTGCGCATGGTGACTGTTGTATTCAATCCCGATGCAATTTCTTTGTCTCATCAACACCCTGACAGTCCACAGACTACAGAGTGCCTCCAGATATGCATCGGAAACTACTACTGGTCTTCCAGGGAACGATCAAAGCGTAGACTGTTTGAGACATTACTCCCATGGAGGAAAGTGCGCATGGTGACTGTTATATTCAATCCCGATGCAATTTCTGTGTTTCATCAACACTCTGATAGTCCACAGATTACAGAATGAGTCCAGATGTGCATCGGAAACTACTACTGGTCTTCCAGGGAACGATCAAAGCGTAAACCGTTTGAGACATTACTCCCATGGAGGTAAGTGCGCTTTGTGACTGTTATATTCAATCCCGATGGAATTTCTGTGTATCATCAACACCCTGACAGTCCACAGATTACAGAATGCCTCCAGATGTGCATCGGAAACTACTACTGGTCTTGCAGGGAACGATCAAAGCGTAAACTCTTTGAGACATTACTCCCATGGAGGTAAGTGCGCATGGTGACTGTTATATTCAATCCCGATGCAATTTTGGTTTCATCAACACTCTGATAGTAAACAGATTACAGAATGCCTCCAAATGTGCATCGGAAACTACTACTGGTCTTCCAGGAAACGATCAAAGCGTAGACTGTTTGAGACATTACTCCCATTGAGGTAAGTGCGCATGGTGACTGTTGTATTCAATCCCGATGCAATTTCTGTGTTTCATGAACACTCTGATAGTCCACAGATTACAGAATGTCTCCAGATGTGCATCGGAAACTACTACTGGTCTTCCAGGGAACGATCAAAGCGTAAACCCATTCAGACATTACTCCCATGGAGGAATGTGTGCATGGTGACTGTTGTATTCAATCGCGACGCAATTTCTGTATTTCATCAACACTCTGATAGTCCACAGACTACAGAATGCCTCCAGATGTGTATCGGAAACTACTACTGGCCTTCAGGGAACGATCAAAGCGTATACTGTTTGAGACATTACTCCCATGGAGGTAAGTGCGCATGGTGACTGTTGTATTCAATCCCGATGCTATTTTGGTTTCATCAACAGTCCGATAGTCCACAGATTACAGATTGCCGCCAGATGTGCATCGGAAACTACTACAGGTCTTCTAGGAAACGATCAAAGCGTAGACTGTTTGAAACATCACTCCCATGGAGGAAAGTGCGCATGGTGACTGTTGTATTCAATCCCGATGCAATTTCTGTTTTTCATCAACACTCTGATAGTCCACAGATTACAGAATGCCTCCAGATGTGCATCGGAAACTACTACTGGTCTTCCAGGGAACGATCAAAGCGTAAACTGTTTGAGACATTACTCCCATGGAGGTAAGTGCGCATGGTGACTGTTATATTCAATCCCGATGGAATTTCTGTGTTTCATCACCACTCTGACAGTCCACAGATTACAGAATGCCTCCGCATGTGCATCGGAAACTACTACTGGTCTTGCAGGGAACGATCAAAGCGTAGAGTGTTTGCGACATTACTCCCATGGAGGAAAGTGCGCATGGTGACTGTTGTATTCAATCGTGACGCAATTTCTGTGTTTCATCAACACTCTGATAGTCTACAGACAACAAAATGCCTCCAGATGTGCATCGGAAACTACTACTGGAGTTCCAGGGAGCGATCAAATCGTATACTGTTTGAGACATTACTCCCATGTAGGTAAGTGCGCATGGTGACTGTTGTATTCAATCCCGATGCAATTTCTGTGTTTCATCAACAGCCTGACAGTCCAGAGATTGCAGAATGCCTCCAGATGTGCATCGGAAACTACAACTGGTCTTCCAGGGAACGATCAAAGCGTAGACTGTTTGAGACATTACTCCCATGGAGGAAAGTGCGCATGGTGACTGTTGTATTTAATCCCGATGCAATTTCTGTGTTTCATCAACACTCTGTTAGTCCACAGATTACAGAATGCCTCCAGATGTGCATCGGAAACTACTACTGGTCTTCAAGGGAACATTCAAATCGTAGACTGTTTGAGACATTACTCCCATGGAGGAAAGTACGCATGGTGACTGTTGTACTCAATCCCGATGCAATTTTGGTTTCATCTACGCTCTGATAGTCCACAGATTACAGAATGCCTCCAGATGTGCATCGGAAACTACAACTGGTATTCCAGGAAACGATCAAAGCGTAGACTGCTTGTGACATTACTCCCATGGAGGTAAGTGCGCATGGTGACAGTTGTATTCAATCCCGATGCAATTTCTGTGTTTCATCAACACTCTGATAGTCCACAGATTACAGAATGCCTCCAGATGTGCATCGGAAACTACTACTGGTCTTCCAAGGAACGATCAAATTGTAGACTGTTTGAGACATTACCCCCATGGAGGCAAGTGCGCATGGTGACAGTTGTATTCAATCCCGATGCAATTTCTGTGTTTCATCAACACTCTGACAGTCCGCAGATTACAGATTGCCTCCAGATGAGCATCGGAAACTACTACTGGTCTTCCAAGGAACGATCAAAGCGTAGACTGTTTGAGACATTACTACCATGGAGGAAAGTGCGCATGGTGACTGTTGTATCCAATCGAGACGCAATTTCTGTGTTTCATCAACGTTCTGATAATCCACAGACTACAAAATGGCTTCAGATGTGCATCGGAAACTACTACAGGTGGTCCATTGAACGATCAAAGCGTATACTGTTTAAGACATTACTCCCATGGAGGAAAGTGCGCATGGTGACTGTTGTATTCAATCCCAATGCAATTTCTGTGTTTCATCAACACTCTGATAGTCCACAGATTGCAGAATGCCTCCAGATGTGCATCGGAAACTACTACTGGTCTTCCAGGAAACGAACAAAGCGTATACTGTTTGAGACATTACTCCCATGGAGGTAAGTGCGCATGGTGACTGTTGTATTCTATCCCGATGCAAATTTCTGTGTTTCATCAACACTCTGATAGTCCACAGGTTACAGAATGCCTCTAGATGTGCATCGGAAACTACTACTGGTCTTCCAAGAGAACGATCAAGGCGTAAACTGTTTGAGACATTACTCCCATGGAGGTAAGTGCGCATGGTGACTGTTGTATTCAATCCCGATGCAATTTCTGTGTTTCATCAACACTCTGATAGTCCGCAGATTACAGAATGCCTCCAGATGTGCATCGGAAACTACTACTGGTCTTCCAGGGAACGATCAAAGCGTAAACTGTCTCAGACATTACTCCCATGGAGGAAAGTGCGCCTGGTGACTGTTGTATTCAATCGCGAAGCAATTTCTGTATTTCAACAACACTCTGATAGTCCTCAGACTACAGAATGTCTCCAGATGTGCATCGGAAACTACTACTGGCCTTCAGGGAACGATCAAAGCGTATACTGTTTGAGAAATTACTCCCATGGAGTTAAGTGCGCATGGTGACTGTTGTATTCAATCCCGATGCTATTTTGGTTTCATCAACAGTCTGATAGTCCACAGATTACAGAATGCCTCCAGATGTGCATCGGTAACTACTACTGGTCTTTCACGAAACGATCAAAGCGTAGACTGTTTGAGACATTACTCTCATGGAGGTAAGTGCGCATGGTGACTGTTGTATTCAATCCCGATGCAATTTCTTTGTCTCATCAACACCCTGACAGTCCACAGACTACAGAGTGCCTCCAGATATGCATCGGAAACTACTACTGGTCTTCCAGGGAACGATCAAAGCGTAGACTGTTTGAGACATTACTCCCATGGAGGAAAGTGCGCATGGTGACTGTTATATTCAATCCCGATGCAATTTCTGTGTTTCATCAACACTCTGATAGTCCACAGATTACAGAATGAGTCCAGATGTGCATCGGAAACTACTACTGGTCTTCCAGGGAACGATCAAAGCGTAAACCGTTTGAGACATTACTCCCATGGAGGTAAGTGCGCTTTGTGACTGTTATATTCAATCCCGATGGAATTTCTGTGTATCATCAACACCCTGACAGTCCACAGATTACAGAATGCCTCCAGATGTGCATCGGAAACTACTACTGGTCTTGCAGGGAACGATCAAAGCGTAAACTCTTTGAGACATTACTCCCATGGAGGTAAGTGCGCATGGTGACTGTTATATTCAATCCCGATGCAATTTTGGTTTCATCAACACTCTGATAGTAAACAGATTACAGAATGCCTCCAAATGTGCATCGGAAACTACTACTGGTCTTCCAGGAAACGATCAAAGCGTAGACTGTTTGAGACATTACTCCCATTGAGGTAAGTGCGCATGGTGACTGTTGTATTCAATCCCGATGCAATTTCTGTGTTTCATGAACACTCTGATAGTCCACAGATTACAGAATGTCTCCAGATGTGCATCGGAAACTACTACTGGTCTTCCAGGGAACGATCAAAGCGTAAACCCATTCAGACATTACTCCCATGGAGGAATGTGTGCATGGTGACTGTTGTATTCAATCGCGACGCAATTTCTGTATTTCATCAACACTCTGATAGTCCACAGACTACAGAATGCCTCCAGATGTGTATCGGAAACTACTACTGGCCTTCAGGGAACGATCAAAGCGTATACTGTTTGAGACATTACTCCCATGGAGGTAAGTGCGCATGGTGACTGTTGTATTCAATCCCGATGCTATTTTGGTTTCATCAACAGTCCGATAGTCCACAGATTACAGATTGCCGCCAGATGTGCATCGGAAACTACTACAGGTCTTCTAGGAAACGATCAAAGCGTAGACTGTTTGAAACATCACTCCCATGGAGGAAAGTGCGCATGGTGACTGTTGTATTCAATCCCGATGCAATTTCTGTTTTTCATCAACACTCTGATAGTCCACAGATTACAGAATGCCTCCAGATGTGCATCGGAAACTACTACTGGTCTTCCAGGGAACGATCAAAGCGTAAACTGTTTGAGACATTACTCCCATGGAGGTAAGTGCGCATGGTGACTGTTATATTCAATCCCGATGGAATTTCTGTGTTTCATCACCACTCTGACAGTCCACAGATTACAGAATGCCTCCGCATGTGCATCGGAAACTACTACTGGTCTTGCAGGGAACGATCAAAGCGTAGAGTGTTTGCGACATTACTCCCATGGAGGAAAGTGCGCATGGTGACTGTTGTATTCAATCGTGACGCAATTTCTGTGTTTCATCAACACTCTGATAGTCTACAGACAACAAAATGCCTCCAGATGTGCATCGGAAACTACTACTGGAGTTCCAGGGAGCGATCAAATCGTATACTGTTTGAGACATTACTCCCATGTAGGTAAGTGCGCATGGTGACTGTTGTATTCAATCCCGATGCAATTTCTGTGTTTCATCAACAGCCTGACAGTCCAGAGATTGCAGAATGCCTCCAGATGTGCATCGGAAACTACAACTGGTCTTCCAGGGAACGATCAAAGCGTAGACTGTTTGAGACATTACTCCCATGGAGGAAAGTGCGCATGGTGACTGTTGTATTTAATCCCGATGCAATTTCTGTGTTTCATCAACACTCTGTTAGTCCACAGATTACAGAATGCCTCCAGATGTGCATCGGAAACTACTACTGGTCTTCAAGGGAACATTCAAATCGTAGACTGTTTGAGACATTACTCCCATGGAGGAAAGTACGCATGGTGACTGTTGTACTCAATCCCGATGCAATTTTGGTTTCATCTACGCTCTGATAGTCCACAGATTACAGAATGCCTCCAGATGTGCATCGGAAACTACAACTGGTATTCCAGGAAACGATCAAAGCGTAGACTGCTTGTGACATTACTCCCATGGAGGTAAGTGCGCATGGTGACAGTTGTATTCAATCCCGATGCAATTTCTGTGTTTCATCAACACTCTGATAGTCCACAGATTACAGAATGCCGCCAGATGTGCATCGGAAACTACTACTGGTCTTCCAAGGAACGATCAAATTGTAGACTGTTTGAGACATTACCCCCATGGAGGCAAGTGCGCATGGTGACAGTTGTATTCAATCCCGATGCAATTTCTGTGTTTCATCAACACTCTGACAGTCCGCAGATTACAGATTGCCTCCAGATGAGCATCGGAAACTACTACTGGTCTTCCAAGGAACGATCAAAGCGTAGACTGTTTGAGACATTACTACCATGGAGGAAAGTGCGCATGGTGACTGTTGTATCCAATCGAGACGCAATTTCTGTGTTTCATCAACACTCTGATAATCCACAGACTACAAAATGGCTTCAGATGTGCATCGGAAACTACTACAGGTGGTCCATTGAACGATCAAAGCGTATACTGTTTAAGACATTACTCCCATGGAGGAAAGTGCGCATGGTGACTGTTGTATTCAATCCCAATGCAATTTCTGTGTTTCATCAACACTCTGATAGTCCACAGATTGCAGAATGCCTCCAGATGTGCATCGGAAACTACTACTGGTCTTCCAGGAAACGAACAAAGCGTATACTGTTTGAGACATTACTCCCATGGAGGTAAGTGCGCATGGTGACTGTTGTATTCTATCCCGATGCAAATTTCTGTGTTTCATCAACACTCTGATAGTCCACAGGTTACAGAATGCCTCTAGATGTGCATCGGAAACTACTACTGGTCTTCCAAGAGAACGATCAAGGCGTAAACTGTTTGAGACATTACTCCCATGGAGGTAAGTGCGCATGGTGACTGTTGTATTCAATCCCGATGCAATTTCTGTGTTTCATCAACACTCTGATAGTCCGCAGATTACAGAATGCCTCCAGATGTGCATCGGAAACTACTACTGGTCTTCCAAGGAACGATCAAATTGTAGACTGTTTGAGACATTACTTCCATGGAGGAAAGTGCGCCTGGTGACTGTTGTATCCAATCGAGACGCAATTTCTGTGTTTCATCAACACACTGATAGTCCACAGACTACAAAATGCCCCCAGATGTGCATCGGAAACTACTACTGGTGTTCCAGGGAACGATCAAAGCGTATACAGTTTAAGACATTACTCCCATGGAGGAAAGTGCGCATGGTGACTGTTGTATTCAATCCCGATGCAATTTTGTTTTCATCAACACTCTGATAGTCCACATATTGCACTTGCCTCCAGATGCCCACCGAAAACTCCTACTGGTGTTCCAGGGAGCGATCAAAGCGTATTCTGTTTGAGACATTACTCCCATGGAGGAAAGAGCGCATGTTGACTGTTGTATTCAATCCCGATGCAATTTCTGTGTTTCATCAACACGCTGACAGTCCACAGATTGCAGAATGCCTCCAGATGTGCATCGGAAACTACTACTGGTCTTCAAAAGAACGATTAAAGCGTAGACTGTTTCAGACATTACTCCCATTGAGGTAAGTGCGCATGGTGACTGTTGTATTCAATCCCGATGCAATATCTGTGTTTCATCAACACTCTGATAGTCCACAGATTAAAGACTGTCTCCAGATGTGCATCGGAAACTACTACTGGTCTTCCAGGGAACGATCAAAGCGTAAACATTCTCATACATTACTCCCATGGAGGAAAGTGCGCCTGGTGACTGTTGTATTCAAACCCGATGCAATTTCTGTGTTTCATCAACACTCTGACAGTCCGCAGATTACAGAATGCCTCCAGATGTGCATCGGAAACTACTACTGGTCTTCCAAGGAACGATCAAAGCGTAGACTGTTTGAGACATTACTCCCATGGAGGAAAGTGCGCATGGTGATTGTTGTATCCAATCGAGACGCAATTTCTGTGTTTCATCAACACTCTGATAGTCAACAGACTGCAAAATGCCTCCAGATGTGCATCGGAAACTACTACTGGTGTTCCAGGGAACGATCAAAGCGTATACTGTTTAAGACATTACTCCCATGGAGGAAAGTGCGCATGGTGACTGTTGTATTCAATCCCGATGCAATTTCTGTGTTTCATCAACACTCTGATAGTCCACAGATTGCAGAATGCCTAAAGATGTGCATCGAAAACTACTACTGGTCTTTTAGGAAACGATCAAAGCGTATACTGTTTGAGAGATTACTCCCATGGAGGTAAGTGCGCATGGTGACTGTTGTATTCAAACCCGATGCAATTTCTGTGTTTCATCAACACTCTGACAGTCCACAGATTACAGAATGCTTCCAGATGTGCATCGGAAACTACTACTAGTCTTCCAGGGAACGATCAAAGCGTATACTGTTTGAGACATTACTCCCATGGAGGTAAGTGCGCATGGTGACTGTTGTATTCAATCCCGATACTATTTTGGTTTCATCAACAGTCTGATAATCCACAGATTACAGAATGCCTCCAGATGTGCATCGGAAACTACTACTGGTCTTCCAAGGGAATGATCAAGGCGTAAACTGTTTGAGACATTACTCCCATGGAGTAAGTGCGCATAGTGACTGTTGTATTCAATCCCGATGCAATTTCTGTGTTTCATCAACACTCTGACAGTCCGCAGGTTACAGAATGCCTCCAGATGTGCATCGGAAACTACTACTGGTGTTCCATTGAACAATCAAAGCGTAGACTGTTTGAGACATTACTCCCATGGAGGATAGTGCGCATGGTGACTGTTGTATCCAATCGAGACGCAATTTCTGTGTTTCATCAACACACTGATAGTCCACAGACTACAGAATGCCTCCAGATGTGTATCGGAAACTACTACTGGCCTTCAGGGAACGATCAAAGCGTATACTGTTTGAGACATTACTCCCATGGAGGTAAGTGCGCATGGTGACTGTTGTATTCAATCCCGATGCTATTTTGGTTTCATCAACAGTCCGATAGTCCACAGATTACAGATTGCCGCCAGATGTGCATCGGAAACTACTACAGGTCTTCTAGGAAACGATCAAAGCGTAGACTGTTTGAAACATCACTCCCATGGAGGAAAGTGCGCATGGTGACTGTTGTATTCAATCCCGATGCAATTTCTGTTTTTCATCAACACTCTGATAGTCCACAGATTACAGAATGCCTCCAGATGTGCATCGGAAACTACTACTGGTCTTCCAGGGAACGATCAAAGCGTAAACTGTTTGAGACATTACTCCCATGGAGGTAAGTGCGCATGGTGACTGTTATATTCAATCCCGATGGAATTTCTGTGTTTCATCACCACTCTGACAGTCCACAGATTACAGAATGCCTCCGGATGTGCATCGGAAACTACTACTGGTCTTGCAGGGAACGATCAAAGCGTAGAGTGTTTGCGACATTACTCCCATGGAGGAAAGTGCGCATGGTGACTGTTGTATTCAATCGTGACGCAATTTCTGTGTTTCATCAACACTCTGATAGTCCACAGACAACAAAATGCCTCCAGATGTGCATCGGAAACTACTACTGGAGTTCCAGGGAGCGATCAAATCGTATACTGTTTGAGACATTACTCCCATGTAGGTAAGTGCGCATGGTGACTGTTGTATTCAATCCCGATGCAATTTCTGTGTTTCATCAACAGCCTGACAGTCCAGAGATTGCAGAATGCCTCCAGATGTGCATCGGAAACTACAACTGGTCTTCCAGGGAACGATCAAAGCGTAGACTGTTTGAGACATTACTCCCATGGAGGAAAGTGCGCATGGTGACTGTTGTATTTAATCCCGATGCAATTTCTGTGTTTCATCAACACTCTGTTAGTCCACAGATTACAGAATGCCTCCAGATGTGCATCGGAAACTACTACTGGTCTTCCAGGGAACATTCAAATCGTAGACTGCTTGAGACATTACTCCCATGGAGGAAAGTACGCATGGTGACTGTTGTACTCAATCCCGATGCAATTTTGGTTTCATCTACGCTCTGATAGTCCACAGATTACAGAATGCCTCCAGATGTGCATCGGAAACTACAACTGGTATTCCAGGAAACGATCAAAGCGTAGACTGCTTGTGACATTACTCTCATGGAGGTAAGTGCGCATGGTGACAGTTGTATTCAATCCCGATGCAATTTCTGTGTTTCATCAACACTCTGATAGTCTACAGATTACAGAATGCCTCCAGATGTGCATCGGAAACTACTACTGGTCTTCCAAGAAACGATCAAATTGTAGACTGTTTGAGACATTACCCCCATGGAGGCAAGTGCGCATGGTGACAGTTGTATTCAATCCCGATGCAATTTCTGTGTTTCATCAACACTCTGACAGTCCGCAGATTACAGATTGCCTCCAGATGAGCATCGGAAACTACTACTGGTCTTCCAAGGAACGATCAAAGCGTAGACTGTTTGAGACATTACTACCATGGAGGAAAGTGCGCATGGTGACTGTTGTATCCAATCGAGACGCAATTTCTGTGTTTCATCAACACTCTGATAATCCACAGACTACAAAATGGCTTCGGATGTGCATCGGAAACTACTACAGGTGGTCCATTGAACGATCAAATCGTATACTGTTTAAGACATTACTCCCATGGAGGAAAGTGCGCATGGTGACTGTTGTATTCAATCCCAATGCAATTTCTGTGTTTCATCAACACTCTGATAGTCCACAGATTGCAGAATGCCTCCAGATGTGCATCGGAAACTACTACTGGTCTTCCAGGAAACGAACAAAGCGTATACTGTTTGAGACATTACTCCCATGGAGGTAAGTGCGCATGGTGACTGTTGTATTCTATCCCGATGCAAATTTCTGTGTTTCATCAACACTCTGATAGTCCACAGGTTACAGAATGCCTCTAGATGTGCATCGGAAACTACTACTGGTCTTCCAAGGGAACGATCAAGGCGTAAACTGTTTGAGACATTACTCCCATGGAGGTAAGTGCGCATGGTGACTGTTGTATTCAATCCCGATGCAATTTCTGTGTTTCATCAACACTCTGATAGTCCGCAGATTACAGAATGCCTCCAGATGTGCATCGGAAACTACTACTGGTCTTCCAAGGAACGATCAAATTGTAGACTGTTTGAGACATTACTTCCATGGAGGAAAGTGCGCATGGTGACTGTTGTATCCAATCGAGACGCAATTTCTGTGTTTCATCAACACACTGATAGTCCACAGACTACAAAATGCCCCCAGATGTGCATCGGAAACTACTACTGGTGTTCCAGGGAACGATCAAAGCGTATACAGTTTAAGACATTACTCCCATGGAGGAAAGTGCGCATGGTGACTGTTGTATTCAATCCCGATGCAATTTTGTTTTCATCAACACTCTGATAGTCCACATATTGCACTTGCCTCCAGATGTGCATCGGAAACTACTACTGGTCTTCCAGGAAACGATCAAATCGTATACTGTTTGAGACATTACTCCCATGGAGGTAAGTGCGCATGGTGACTGTTGTATTCAAACCCGAAGCAATTTCTGTGTTTCATCAACACTCTGATAGTCCACAGATTACAGAATGCCTCCAGATGCCCACCGGAAACTCCTACTGGTGTTCCAGGGAGCGATCAAAGCGTATACTGTTTGAGACATTACTCCCATGGAGGTAAGAGCGCATGTTGACTGTTGTATTCAATCCCGATGCAATTTCTGTGTTTCATCAACACCCTGACAGTCCACAGATTGCAGAATGCCTCCAGATGTGCATCGGAAACTACTACTGGTCTTCAAAAGAACGATTAAAGCGTAGACTGTTTCAGACATTACTCCCATTGAGGTAAGTGCGCATGGTGACTGTTGTATTCAATCCCGATGCAATATCTGTGTTTCATCAACACTCTGATAGTCCACAGATTAAAGACTGTCTCCAGATGTGCATCGGAAACTACTACTGGTCTTCCAGGGAACGATCAAAGCGTAAACATTCTCAGACATTACTCCCATGGAGGAAAGTGCGCCTGGTGACTGTTGTATTCAATCCCGATGCAATTTCTGTGTTTCATCAACACTCTGACAGTCCGCAGATTACAGAATGCCTCCAGATGTGCATCGGAAACTACTACTGGTCTTCCAAGGAACGATCAAAGCGTAGACTGTTTGAGACATTACTCCCATGGAGGAAAGTGCGCATGGTGATTGTTGTATCCAATCGAGACGCAATTTCTGTGTTTCATCAACACTCTGATAGTCAACAGACTGCAAAATGCCTCCAGATGTGCATCGGAAACTACTACTGGTGTTCCAGGGAACGATCAAAGCGTATACTGTTTAAGACATTACTCCCATGGAGGAAAGTGCGCATGGTGACTGTTGTATTCAATCCCGATGCAATTTCTGTGTTTCATCAACACTCTGATAGTCCACAGATTGCAGAATGCCTCCAGATGTGCATCGAAAACTACTACTGGTCTTTTAGGAAACGATCAAAGCGTATACTGTTTGAGAGATTACTCCCATGGAGGTAAGTGCGCATGGTGACTGTTGTATTCAAACCCGATGCAATTTCTGTGTTTCATCAACACTCTGATAGTCCACAGATTACAGAATGCCTCCAGATGTGTATCGGAAACTACTACTAGCCTTCAGGGATCGATCAAAGCGTATACTGTTTGAGACATTACTCCCATGGAGGTAAGTGCGCATGGTGACTGTTGTATTCAATTCCGATGCTATTTTGGTTTCATCAACAGTCTGATAGTCCACAGATTACAGATTGCCGCCAGATGTGCATCAGAAACTACTACAGGTCTTCTAGGAAACGATCAAAGCGTAGACTGTTTGAAACATCACTCCCATGGAGGAAAGTGCGCATGGTGACTGTTGTATTCAATCCCGATGCAATTTCTGTGTTTCATCAACACTCTGATAGTCCACAGACAACAAAATGCCTCCAGATGTGCATCGGAAACTACGACTGGAGTTCCAGGGAGCGATCAAATCGTATACTGTTTGAGACATTACTCCCATGTAGGTAAGTGCGCATGGTGACTGTTGTATTCAATCCCGATGCAATTTCTGTGTTTCATCAACACCCTGACAGTCCAGAGATTGCAGAATGCCTCCAGATGTGCATCGGAAACTACAACTGGTCTTCCAGGGAACGATCAAAGCGTAGACTGTTTGAGACATTACTCCCATGGAGGAAAGTGCGCATGGTGACTGTTGTATTCAATCCCGATGCAATTTTGGTTTCATCAACACTCTGTTAGTCCACAGATTACAGAATGCCTCCAGATGTGCATCGGAAACTACTACTGGTCTTCCAGGGAACATTCAAAGCGTAGACTGTTTGAGACATTATTCCCATGGAGGAAAGTACGCATGGTGACTGTTGTACTCAATCCCGATGCAATTTTGGTTTCATCTACACTCTGATAGTCCACAGAATACAGAGTGCCTCCAGATGTGCATCGGAAACTACAACTGGTATTCCAGGAAACGATCAAAGCGTAGACTGCTTGTGACATTACTCCCATGGAGGTAAGTGCGCATGGTGACAGTTGTATTCAATCCCGATGCAATTTCTGTGTTTCATCAACACTCTGATAGTCCACAGATTACAGAATGCCTCCAGATGTGCATCGGAAACTACTACTGGTCTTCCAAGGAACGATCAAATTGTAGACTGTTTGAGACATTACCCCCATGGAGGCAAGTGCGCATGGTGACAGTTGTATTCAATCCCGATGCAATTTCTGTGTTTCATCAACACTCTGACAGTCCGCAGATTACAGATTGCCTCCAGATGAGCATCGGAAACTACTACTGGTCTTCCAAGGAACGATCAAAGCGTAGACTGTTTGAGACATTACTACCATGGAGGAAAGTGCGCATGGTGACTGTTGTATCCAATCGAGACGCAATTTCTGTGTTTCATCAACACTCTGATAATCCACAGACTACAAAATGGCTTCAGATGTGCATCGGAAACTACTACAGGTGGTCCATAGAACGATCAAAGCGTATACTGTTTAAGACATTACTCCCATGGAGGAAAGTGCGCATGGTGACTGTTGTATTCAATCCCAATGCAATTTCTGTGTTTCATCAACACTCTGATAGTCCACAGATTGCAGAATGCCTCCAGATGTGCATCGGAAACTACTACTGGTCTTCCAGGAAACGAACAAAGCGTATACTGTTTGAGACATTACTCCCATGGAGGTAAGTGCGCATGGTGACTGTTGTATTCTATCCCGATGCAAATTTCTGTGTTTCATCAACACTCTGATAGTCCACAGGTTACAGAATGCCTCTAGATGTGCATCGGAAACTACTACTGGTCTTCCAAGGGAACGATCAAGGCGTAAACTGTTTGAGACATTACTCCCATGGAGGTAAGTGCGCATGGTGACTGTTGTATTCAATCCCGATGCAATTTCTGTGTTTCATCAACACTCTGATAGTCCGCAGATTACAGAATGCCTCCAGATGTGCATCGGAAACTACTACTGGTCTTCCAAGGAACGATCAAATTGTAGACTGTTTGAGACATTACTTCCATGGAGGAAAGTGCGCATGGTGACTGTTGTATCCAATCGAGACGCAATTTCTGTGTTTCATCAACACACTGATAGTCCACAGACTACAAAATGCCCCCAGATGTGCATCGGAAACTACTACTGGTGTTCCAGGGAACGATCAAAGCGTATACAGTTTAAGACATTACTCCCATGGAGGAAAGTGCGCATGGTGACTGTTGTATTCAATCCCGATGCAATTTTGTTTTCATCAACACTCTGATAGTCCACATATTGCACTTGCCTCCAGATGTGCATCGGAAACTACTACTGGTCTTCCAGGAAACGATCAAATCGTATACTGTTTGAGACATTACTCCCATGGAGGTAAGTGCGCATGGTGACTGTTGTATTCAAACCCGAAGCAATTTCTGTGTTTCATCAACACTCTGATAGTCCACAGATTACAGAATGCCTCCAGATGCCCACCGGAAACTCCTACTGGTGTTCCAGGGAGCGATCAAAGCGTATACTGTTTGAGACATTACTCCCATGGAGGTAAGAGCGCATGTTGACTGTTGTATTCAATCCCGATGCAATTTCTGTGTTTCATCAACACCCTGACAGTCCACAGATTGCAGAATGCCTCCAGATGTGCATCGGAAACTACTACTGGTCTTCAAAAGAACGATTAAAGCGTAGACTGTTTCAGACATTACTCCCATTGAGGTAAGTGCGCATGGTGACTGTTGTATTCAATCCCGATGCAATATCTGTGTTTCATCAACACTCTGATAGTCCACAGATTAAAGACTGTCTCCAGATGTGCATCGGAAACTACTACTGGTCTTCCAGGGAACGATCAAAGCGTAAACATTCTCAGACATTACTCCCATGGAGGAAAGTGCGCCTGGTGACTGTTGTATTCAATCCCGATGCAATTTCTGTGTTTCATCAACACTCTGACAGTCCGCAGATTACAGAATGCCTCCAGATGTGCATCGGAAACTACTACTGGTCTTCCAAGGAACGATCAAAGCGTAGACTGTTTGAGACATTACTCCCATGGAGGAAAGTGCGCATGGTGATTGTTGTATCCAATCGAGACGCAATTTCTGTGTTTCATCAACACTCTGATAGTCAACAGACTGCAAAATGCCTCCAGATGTGCATCGGAAACTACTACTGGTGTTCCAGGGAACGATCAAAGCGTATACTGTTTAAGACATTACTCCCATGGAGGAAAGTGCGCATGGTGACTGTTGTATTCAATCCCGATGCAATTTCTGTGTTTCATCAACACTCTGATAGTCCACAGATTGCAGAATGCCTCCAGATGTGCATCGAAAACTACTACTGGTCTTTTAGGAAACGATCAAAGCGTATACTGTTTGAGAGATTACTCCCATGGAGGTAAGTGCGCATGGTGACTGTTGTATTCAAACCCGATGCAATTTCTGTGTTTCATCAACACTCTGATAGTCCACAGATTACAGAATGCCTCCAGATGTGTATCGGAAACTACTACTAGCCTTCAGGGAACGATCAAAGCGTATACTGTTTGAGACATTACTCCCATGGAGGTAAGTGCGCATGGTGACTGTTGTATTCAATTCCGATGCTATTTTGGTTTCATCAACAGTCTGATAGTCCACAGATTACAGATTGCCGCCAGATGTGCATCAGAAACTACTACAGGTCTTCTAGGAAACGATCAAAGCGTAGACTGTTTGAAACATCACTCCCATGGAGGAAAGTGCGCATGGTGACTGTTGTATTCAATCCCGATGCAATTTCTGTGTTTCATCAACACTCTGATAGTCCACAGACAACAAAATGCCTCCAGATGTGCATCGGAAACTACGACTGGAGTTCCAGGGAGCGATCAAATCGTATACTGTTTGAGACATTACTCCCATGTAGGTAAGTGCGCATGGTGACTGTTGTATTCAATCCCGATGCAATTTCTGTGTTTCATCAACACCCTGACAGTCCAGAGATTGCAGAATGCCTCCAGATGTGCATCGGAAACTACAACTGGTCTTCCAGGGAACGATCAAAGCGTAGACTGTTTGAGACATTACTCCCATGGAGGAAAGTGCGCATGGTGACTGTTGTATTCAATCCCGATGCAATTTTGGTTTCATCAACACTCTGTTAGTCCACAGATTACAGAATGCCTCCAGATGTGCATCGGAAACTACTACTGGTCTTCCAGGGAACATTCAAAGCGTAGACTGTTTGAGACATTACTCCCATGGAGGAAAGTACGCATGGTGACTGTTGTACTCAATCCCGATGCAATTTTGGTTTCATCTACACTCTGATAGTCCACAGAATACAGAGTGCCTCCAGATGTGCATCGGAAACTACAACTGGTATTCCAGGAAACGATCAAAGCGTAGACTGCTTGTGACATTACTCCCATGGAGGTAAGTGCGCATGGTGACAGTTGTATTCAATCCCGATGCAATTTCTGTGTTTCATCAACACTCTGATAGTCCACAGATTACAGAATGCCTCCAGATGTGCATCGGAAACTACTACTGGTCTTCCAAGGAACGATCAAATTGTAGACTGTTTGAGACATTACCCCCATGGAGGCAAGTGCGCATGGTGACAGTTGTATTCAATCCCGATGCAATTTCTGTGTTTCATCAACACTCTGACAGTCCGCAGATTACAGATTGCCTCCAGATGAGCATCGGAAACTACTACTGGTCTTCCAAGGAACGATCAAAGCGTAGACTGTTTGAGACATTACTACCATGGAGGAAAGTGCGCATGGTGACTGTTGTATCCAATCGAGACGCAATTTCTGTGTTTCATCAACACTCTGATAATCCACAGACTACAAAATGGCTTCAGATGTGCATCGGAAACTACTACAGGTGGTCCATTGAACGATCAAAGCGTATACTGTTTAAGACATTACTCCCATGGAGGAAAGTGCGCATGGTGACTGTTGTATTCAATCCCAATGCAATTTCTGTGTTTCATCAACACTCTGATAGTCCACAGATTGCAGAATGCCTCCAGATGTGCATCGGAAACTACTACTGGTCTTCCAGGAAACGAACAAAGCGTATACTGTTTGAGACATTACTCCCATGGAGGTAAGTGCGCATGGTGACTGTTGTATTCTATCCCGATGCAAATTTCTGTGTTTCATCAACACTCTGATAGTCCACAGGTTACAGAATGCCTCTAGATGTGCATCGGAAACTACTACTGGTCTTCCAAGGGAACGATCAAGGCGTAAACTGTTTGAGACATTACTCCCATGGAGGTAAGTGCGCATGGTGACTGTTGTATTCAATCCCGATGCAATTTCTGTGTTTCATCAACACTCTGATAGTCCGCAGATTACAGAATGCCTCCAGATGTGCATCGGAAACTACTACTGGTCTTCCAAGGAACGATCAAATTGTAGACTGTTTGAGACATTACTTCCATGGAGGAAAGTGCGCATGGTGACTGTTGTATCCAATCGAGACGCAATTTCTGTGTTTCATCAACACACTGATAGTCCACAGACTACAAAATGCCCCCAGATGTGCATCGGAAACTACTACTGGTGTTCCAGGGAACGATCAAAGCGTATACAGTTTAAGACATTACTCCCATGGAGGAAAGTGCGCATGGTGACTGTTGTATTCAATCCCGATGCAATTTTGTTTTCATCAACACTCTGATAGTCCACATATTGCACTTGCCTCCAGATGTGCATCGGAAACTACTACTGGTCTTCCAGGAAACGATCAAATCGTATACTGTTTGAGACATTACTCCCATGGAGGTAAGTGCGCATGGTGACTGTTGTATTCAAACCCGAAGCAATTTCTGTGTTTCATCAACACTCTGATAGTCCACAGATTACAGAATGCCTCCAGATGCCCACCGGAAACTCCTACTGGTGTTCCAGGGAGCGATCAAAGCGTATTCTGTTTGAGACATTACTCCCATGGAGGTAAGAGCGCATGTTGACTGTTGTATTCAATCCCGATGCAATTTCTGTGTTTCATCAACACCCTGACAGTCCACAGATTGCAGAATGCCTCCAGATGTGCATCGGAAACTACTACTGGTCTTCAAAAGAACGATTAAAGCGTAGACTGTTTCAGACATTACTCCCATTGAGGTAAGTGCGCATGGTGACTGTTGTATTCAATCCCGATGCAATATCTGTGTTTCATCAACACTCTGATAGTCCACAGATTAAAGACTGTCTCCAGATGTGCATCGGAAACTACTACTGGTCTTCCAGGGAACGATCAAAGCGTAAACATTCTCAGACATTACTCCCATGGAGGAAAGTGCGCCTGGTGACTGTTGTATTCAATCCCGATGCAATTTCTGTGTTTCATCAACACTCTGACAGTCCGCAGATTACAGAATGCCTCCAGATGTGCATCGGAAACTACTACTGGTCTTCCAAGGAACGATCAAAGCGTAGACTGTTTGAGACATTACTCCCATGGAGGAAAGTGCGCATGGTGATTGTTGTATCCAATCGAGACGCAATTTCTGTGTTTCATCAACACTCTGATAGTCAACAGACTGCAAAATGCCTCCAGATGTGCATCGGAAACTACTACTGGTGTTCCAGGGAACGATCAAAGCGTATACTGTTTAAGACATTACTCCCATGGAGGAAAGTGCGCATGGTGACTGTTGTATTCAATCCCGATGCAATTTCTGTGTTTCATCAACACTCTGATAGTCCACAGATTGCAGAATGCCTCCAGATGTGCATCGAAAACTACTACTGGTATTTTAGGAAACGATCAAAGCGTATACTGTTTGAGAGATTACTCCCATGGAGGTAAGTGCGCATGGTGAGTGTTGTATTCAAACCCGATGCAATTTCTGTGTTTCATCAACACTCTGACAGTCCACAGATTACAGAATGCCTCCAGATGTGCATCGGAAACTACTACTAGTCTTCCAGGGAACGATCAAAGCGTATACTGTTTGAGACATTACTCCCATGGAGGTAAGTGCGCATGGTGACTGTTGTATTCAATCCCGATACTATTTTAGTTTCATCAACAGTCTGATAATCCACAGATTACAGAATGCCTCCAGATGTGCATCGGAAACTACTACTGGTCTTCCAAGGGAACGATCAAAGCGTAAACTGTTTGAGACATTACTCCCATGGAGTAAGTGCGCATAGTGACTGTTGTATTCAATCCCGATGCAATTTCTGTGTTTCATCAACACTCTGACAGTCCGCAGGTTACAGAATGCCTCCAGATGTGCATCGGAAACTACTACTGGTGTTCCATTGAACAATCAAAGCGTAGACTGTTTGAGACATTACTCCCATGGAGGAAAGTGCGCATGGTGACTGTTGTATCCAATCGAGACGCAATTTCTGTGTTTCATCAACACACTGATAGTCCACAGACTACAGAATGCCTCCAGATGTGTATCGGAAACTACTACTGGCCTTCAGGGAACGATCAAAGCGTATACTGTTTGAGACATTACTCCCATGGAGGTAAGTGCGCATGGTGACTGTTGTATTCAATCCCGATGCTATTTTGGTTTCATCAACAGTCCGATAGTCCACAGATTACAGATTGCCGCCAGATGTGCATCGGAAACTACTACAGGTCTTCTAGGAAACGATCAAAGCGTAGACTGTTTGAAACATCACTCCCATGGAGGAAAGTGCGCATGGTGACTGTTGTATTCAATCCCGATGCAATTTCTGTTTTTCATCAACACTCTGATAGTCCACAGATTACAGAATGCCTCCAGATGTGCATCGGAAACTACTACTGGTCTTCCAGGGAACGATCAAAGCGTAAACTGTTTGAGACATTACTCCCATGGAGGTAAGTGCGCATGGTGACTGTTATATTCAATCCCGATGGAATTTCTGTGTTTCATCACCACTCTGACAGTCCACAGATTACAGAATGCCTCCGGATGTGCATCGGAAACTACCACTGGTCTTGCAGGGAACGATCAAAGCGTAGAGTGTTTGCGACATTACTCCCATGGAGGAAAGTGCGCATGGTGATTGTTGTATTCAATCCCGATGCAATTTCTGTGTTTCATCAACAGCCTGACAGTCCAGAGATTGCAGAATGCCTCCAGATGTGCATCGGAAACTACAACTGGTCTTCCAGGGAACGATCAAAGCGTAGACTGTTTGAGACATTACTCCCATGGAGGAAAGTGCGCATAGTGACTGTTGTATTTAATCCCGATGCATTTTCTGTGTTTCATCAACACTCTGTTAGTCCACAGATTACAGAATGCCTCCAGATGTGCATCGGAAACTACTACTGGTCTTCCAGGGAACATTCAAATCGTAGACTGCTTGAGACATTACTCCCATGGAGGAAAGTACGCATGGTGACTGTTGTACTCAATCCCGATGCAATTTTGGTTTCATCTACGCTCTGATAGTCCACAGATTACAGAATGCCTCCAGATGTGCATCGGAAACTACAACTGGTATTCCAGGAAACGATCAAAGCGTAGACTGCTTGTGACATTACTCCCATGGAGGTAAGTGCGCATGGTGACAGTTGTATTCAATCCCGATGCAATTTCTGTGTTTCATCAACACTCTGATAGTCCACAGATTACAGAATGCCTCCAGATGTGCATCGGAAACTACTACTGGTCTTCCAAGGAACGATCAAATTGTAGACTGTTTGAGACATTACCCCCATGGAGGCAAGTGCGCATGGTGACAGTTGTATTCAATCCCGATGCAATTTCTGTGTTTCATCAACACTCTGACAGTCCGCAGATTACAGATTGCCTCCAGATGAGCATCGGAAACTACTACTGGTCTTCCAAGGAACGATCAAAGCGTAGACTGTTTGAGACATTACTACCATGGAGGAAAGTGCGCATGGTGACTGTTGTATCCAATCGAGACGCAATTTCTGTGTTTCATCAACACTCTGATAATCCACAGACTACAAAATGGCTTCAGATGTGCATCGGAAACTACTACAGGTGGTCCATTGAACGATCAAAGCGTATACTGTTTAAGACATTACTCCCATGGAGGAAAGTGCGCATGGTGACTGTTGTATTCAATCCCAATGCAATTTCTGTGTTTCATCAACACTCTGATAGTCCACAGATTGCAGAATGCCTCCAGATGTGCATCGGAAACTACTACTGGTCTTCCAGGAAACGAACAAAGCGTATACTGTTTGAGACACTACTCCCATGGAGGTAAGTGCGCATGGTGACTGTTGTATTCTATCCCGATGCAAATTTCTGTGTTTCATCAACACTCTGATAGTCCACAGGTTACAGAATGCCTCTAGATGTGCATCGGAAACTACTACTGGTCTTCCAAGGGAACGAACAAGGCGTAAACTGTTTGAGACATTACTCCCATGGAGGTAAGTGCGCATGGTGACTGTTGTATTCAATCCCGATGCAATTTCTGTGTTTCATCAACACTCTGATAGTCCGCAGATTACAGAATGCCTCCAGATGTGCATCGGAAACTACTACTGGTCTTCCAAGGAACGATCAAATTGTAGACTGTTTGAGACATTACTTCCATGGAGGAAAGTGCGCATGGTGACTGTTGTATCCAATCGAGACGCAATTTCTGTGTTTCATCAACACACTGATAGTCCACAGACTACAAAATGCCCCCAGATGTGCATCGGAAACTACTACTGGTGTTCCAGGGAACGAACAAAGCGTATACAGTTTAAGACATTACTCCCATGGAGGAAAGTGCGCATGGTGACTGTTGTATTCAATCCCGATGCAATTTTGTTTTCATCAACACTCTGATAGTCCACATATTGCACTTGCCTCCAGATGTGCATCGGAAACTACTACTGGTCTTCCAGGAAACGATCAAATCGTATACTGTTTGAGACATTACTCCCATGGAGGTAAGTGCGCATGGTGACTGTTGTATTCAAACCCGAAGCAATTTCTGTGTTTCATCAACACTCTGATAGTCCACAGATTACAGAATGCCTCCAGATGCCCACCGGAAACTCCTACTGGTGTTCCAGGGAGCGATCAAAGCGTATACTGTTTGAGACAATACTCCCATGGAGGTAAGAGCGCATGTTGACTGTTGTATTCAATCCCGATGCAATTTCTGTGTTTCATCAACACCCTGACAGTCCACAGATTGCAGAATGCCTCCAGATGTGCATCGGAAACTACTACTGGTCTTCAAAAGAACGATTACAGCGTAGACTGTTTCAGACATTACTCCCATTGAGGTAAGTGCGCATGGTGACTGTTGTATTCAATCCCGATGCAATATCTGTGTTTCATCAACACTCTGATAGTCCACAGATTAAAGACTGTCTCCAGATGTGCATCGGAAACTACTACTGGTCTTCCAGGGAACGATCAAAGCGTAAACATTCTCAGACATTACTCCCATGGAGGAAAGTGCGCCTGGTGACTGTTGTATTCAATCCCGATGCAATTTCTGTGTTTCATCAACAATCTGACAGTCCGCAGATTACAGAATGCCTCCAGATGTGCATCGGAAACTACTACTGGTCTTCCAAGGAACGATCAAAGCGTAGACTGTTTGAGACATTACTCCCATGGAGGAAAGTGCGCATGGTGATTGTTGTATCCAATCGAGACACAATTTCTGTGTTTCATCAACACTCTGATAATCCGCAGACTACAAAATGGCTTCAGATGTGCATCGGAAACTACTACAGGTGGTCCATTGAACGATCAAAACGTATACTGTTTAAGACATTACTCCCATGGAGGAAAGTGCGCATGGTGACTGTTGTATTCAATCCCAATGCAATTTCTGTGTTTCATCAACACTCTGACAGTCCACAGATTACAGAATGCCTCCAGATGTGCATCGGAAACTACTACTAGTCTTCCAGGGAACGATCAAAGCGTATACTGTTTGAGACATTACTCCCATGGAGGTAAGTGCGCATGGTGACTGTTGTATTCAATCCCGATACTATTTTAGTTTCATCAACAGTCTGATAATCCACAGATTACAGAATGCCTCCAGATGTGCATCGGAAACTACTACTGGTCTTCCAAGGGAACGATCAAGGCGTAAACTGTTTGAGACATTACTCCCATGGAGTAAGTGCGCATAGTGACTGTTGTATTCAATCCCGATGCAATTTCTGTGTTTCATCAACACTCTGACAGTCCGCAGGTTACAGAATGCCTCCAGATGTGCATCGGAAACTACTACTGGTGTTCCATTGAACAATCAAAGCGTAGACTGTTTGAGACATTACTCCCATGGAGGAAAGTGCGCATGGTGACTGTTGTATCCAATCGAGACGCAATTTCTGTGTTTCATCAACACACTGATAGTCCACAGACTACAGAATGCCTCCAGATGTGTATCGGAAACTACTACTGGCCTTCAGGGAACGATCAAAGCGTATACTGTTTGAGACATTACTCCCATGGAGGTAAGTGCGCATGGTGACTGTTGTATTCAATCCCGATGCTATTTTGGTTTCATCAACAGTCCGATAGTCCACAGATTACAGATTGCCGCCAGATGTGCATCGGAAACTACTACAGGTCTTCTAGGAAACGATCAAAGCGTAGACTGTTTGAAACATCACTCCCATGGAGGAAAGTGCGCATGGTGACTGTTGTATTCAATCCCGATGCAATTTCTGTTTTTCATCAACACTCTGATAGTCCACAGATTGCAGAATGCCTCCAGATGTGCATCGGAAACTACCACTGGTCTTGCAGGGAACGATCAAAGCGTAGAGTGTTTGCGACATTACTCCCATGGAGGAAAGTGCGCATGGTGACTGTTGTATTCAATCCCGATGCAATTTCTGTGTTTCATCAACAGCCTGACAGTCCAGAGATTGCAGAATGCCTCCAGATGTGCATCGGAAACTACAACTGGTCTTCCAGGGAACGATCAAAGCGTAGACTGTTTGAGACATTACTCCCATGGAGGAAAGTGCGCATAGTGACTGTTGTATTTAATCCCGATGCATTTTCTGTGTTTCATCAACACTCTGTTAGTCCACAGATTACAGAATGCCTCCAGATGTGCATCGGAAACTACTACTGGTCTTCCAGGGAACATTCAAATCGTAGACTGCTTGAGACATTACTCCCATGGAGGAAAGTACGCATGGTGACTGTTGTACTCAATCCCGATGCAATTTTGGTTTCATCTACGCTCTGATAGTCCACAGATTACAGAATGCCTCCAGATGTGCATCGGAAACTACAACTGGTATTCCAGGAAACGATCAAAGCGTAGACTGCTTGTGACATTACTCCCATGGAGGTAAGTGCGCATGGTGACAGTTGTATTCAATCCCGATGCAATTTCTGTGTTTCATCAACACTCTGATAGTCCACAGATTACAGAATGCCTCCAGATGTGCATCGGAAACTACTACTGGTCTTCCAAGGAACGATCAAATTGTAGACTGTTTGAGACATTACCCCCATGGAGGCAAGTGCGCATGGTGACAGTTGTATTCAATCCCGATGCAATTTCTGTGTTTCATCAACACTCTGATAGTCCGCAGATTACAGAATGCCTCCAGATGTGCATCGGAAACTACTACTGGTCTTCCAAGGAACGATCAAATTGTAGACTGTTTGAGACATTACTTCCATGGAGGAAAGTGCGCATGGTGACTGTTGTATCCAATCGAGACGCAATTTCTGTGTTTCATCAACACACTGATAGTCCACAGACTACAAAATGCCCCCAGATGTGCATCGGAAACTACTACTGGTGTTCCAGGGAACGAACAAAGCGTATACAGTTTAAGACATAACTCCCATGGAGGAAAGTGCGCATGGTGACTGTTGTATTCAATCCCGATGCAATTTTGTTTTCATCAACACTCTGATAGTCCACATATTGCACTTGCCTCCAGATGTGCATCGGAAACTACTACTGGTCTTCCAGGAAACGATCAAATCGTATACTGTTTGAGACATTACTCCCATGGAGGTAAGTGCGCATGGTGACTGTTGTATTCAAACCCGAAGCAATTTCTGTGTTTCATCAACACTCTGATAGTCCACAGATTACAGAATGCCTCCAGATGCCCACCGGAAACTCCTACTGGTGTTCCAGGGAGCGATCAAAGCGTATACTGTTTGAGACAATACTCCCATGGAGGTAAGAGCGCATGTTGACTGTTGTATTCAATCCCGATGCAATTTCTGTGTTTCATCAACACCCTGACAGTCCACAGATTGCAGAATGCCTCCAGATGTGCATCGGAAACTACTACTGGTCTTCAAAAGAACGATTAAAGCGTAGACTGTTTCAGACATTACTCCCATTGAGGTAAGTGCGCATGGTGACTGTTGTATTCAATCCCGATGCAATATCTGTGTTTCATCAACACTCTGATAGTCCACAGATTAAAGACTGTCTCCAGATGTGCATCGGAAACTACTACTGGTCTTCCAGGGAACGATCAAAGCGTAAACATTCTCAGACATTACTCCCATGGAGGAAAGTGCGCCTGGTGACTGTTGTATTCAATCCCGATGCAATTTCTGTGTTTCATCAACAATCTGACAGTCCGCAGATTACAGAATGCCTCCAGATGTGCATCGGAAACTACTACTGGTCTTCCAAGGAACGATCAAAGCGTAGACTGTTTGAGACATTACTCCCATGGAGGAAAGTGCGCATGGTGATTGTTGTATCCAATCGAGACGCAATTTCTGTGTTTCATCAACACTCTGATAATCCGCAGACTACAAAATGGCTTCAGATGTGCATCGGAAACTACTACAGGTGGTCCATTGAACGATCAAAGCGTATACTGTTTAAGACATTACTCCCATGGAGGAAAGTGCGCATGGTGACTGTTGTATTCAATCCCAATGCAATTTCTGTGTTTCATCAACACTCTGATAGTCCACAGATTGCAGAATGCCTCCAGATGTGCATCGGAAACTACTACTGGTCTTCCAGGAAACGAACAAAGCGTATACTGTTTGAGACACTACTCCCATGGTGGTAAGTGCGCATGGTGACTGTTGTATTCTATCCCGATGCAAATTTCTGTGTTTCATCAACACTCTGATAGTCCACAGGTTACAGAATGCCTCTAGATGTGCATCGGAAACTACTACTGGTCTTCCAAGGGAACGATCAAGGCGTAAACTGTTTGAGACATTACTCCCATGGAGGTAAGTGCGCATGGTGACTGTTGTATTCAATCCCGATGCAATTTCTGTGTTTCATCAACACTCTGATAGTCCGCAGATTACAGAATGCCTCCAGATGTGCATCGGAAACTACTACTGGTCTTCCAAGGAACGATCAAATTGTAGACTGTTTGAGACATTACTTCCATGGAGGAAAGTGCGCATGGTGACTGTTGTATCCAATCGAGACGCAATTTCTGTGTTTCATCAACACACTGATAGTCCACAGACTACAAAATGCCCCCAGATGTGCATCGGAAACTACTACTGGTGTTCCAGGGAACGAACAAAGCGTATACAGTTTAAGACATAACTCCCATGGAGGAAAGTGCGCATGGTGACTGTTGTATTCAATCCCGATGCAATTTTGTTTTCATCAACACTCTGATAGTCCACATATTGCACTTGCCTCCAGATGTGCATCGGAAACTACTACTGGTCTTCCAGGAAACGATCAAATCGTATACTGTTTGAGACATTACTCCCATGGAGGTAAGTGCGCATGGTGACTGTTGTATTCAAACCCGAAGCAATTTCTGTGTTTCATCAACACTCTGATAGTCCACAGATTACAGAATGCCTCCAGATGCCCACCGGAAACTCCTACTGGTGTTCCAGGGAGCGATCAAAGCGTATACTGTTTGAGACAATACTCCCATGGAGGTAAGAGCGCATGTTGACTGTTGTATTCAATCCCGATGCAATTTCTGTGTTTCATCAACACCCTGACAGTCCACAGATTGCAGAATGCCTCCAGATGTGCATCGGAAACTACTACTGGTCTTCAAAAGAACGATTAAAGCGTAGACTGTTTCAGACATTACTCCCATTGAGGTAAGTGCGCATGGTGACTGTTGTATTCAATCCCGATGCAATATCTGTGTTTCATCAACACTCTGATAGTCCACAGATTAAAGACTGTCTCCAGATGTGCATCGGAAACTACTACTGGTCTTCCAGGGAACGATCAAAGCGTAAACATTCTCAGACATTACTCCCATGGAGGAAAGTGCGCCTGGTGACTGTTGTATTCAATCCCGATGCAATTTCTGTGTTTCATCAACAATCTGACAGTCCGCAGATTACAGAATGCCTCCAGATGTGCATCGGAAACTACTACTGGTCTTCCAAGGAACGATCAAAGCGTAGACTGTTTGAGACATTACTCCCATGGAGGAAAGTGCGCATGGTGATTGTTGTATCCAATCGAGACGCAATTTCTGTGTTTCATCAACACTCTGATAATCCGCAGACTACAAAATGGCTTCAGATGTGCATCGGAAACTACTACAGGTGGTCCATTGAACGATCAAAACGTATACTGTTTAAGACATTACTCCCATGGAGGAAAGTGCGCATGGTGACTGTTGTATTCAATCCCAATGCAATTTCTGTGTTTCATCAACACTCTGATAGTCCACAGATTGCAGAATGCCTCCAGATGTGCATCGGAAACTACTACTGGTCTTCCAGGAAACGAACAAAGCGTATACTGTTTGAGACATTACTCCCATGGAGGTAAGTGCGCATGGTGACTGTTGTATTCTATCCCGATGCAATTTTCTGTGTTTCATCAACACTCTGATAGTCCACAGGTTACAGAATGCCTCTAGATGTGCATCGGAAACTACTACTGGTCTTCCAAGGGAACGATCAAGGCGTAAACTGTTTGAGACATTACTCCCATGGAGGTAAGTGCGCATGGTGACTGTTGTATTCAATCCCGATGCAATTTCTGTGTTTCATCAACACTCTGATAGTCCGCAGATTACAGAATGCCTCCAGATGTGCATCGGAAACTACTACTGGTCTTCCAAGGAACGATCAAATTGTAGACTGTTTGAGACATTACTTCCATGGAGGAAAGTGCGCATGGTGACTGTTGTATCCAATCGAGACGCAATTTCTGTGTTTCATCAACACACTGATAGTCCACAGACTACAAAATGCCCCCAGATGTGCATCGGAAACTACTACTGGTGTTCCAGGGAACGATCAAAGCGTATACAGTTTAAGACATTACTCCCATGGAGGAAAGTGCGCATGGTGACTGTTGTATTCAATCCCGATGCAATTTTGTTTTCATCAACACTCTGATAGTCCACATATTGCACTTGCCTCCAGATGTGCATCGGAAACTACTACTGGTCTTCCAGGAAACGATCAAATCGTATACTGTTTGAGACATTACTCCCATGGAGGTCAGTGCGCATGGTGACTGTTGTATTCAAACCCGAAGCAATTTCTGTGTTTTTATAAACACTGTGATAGTCCACAGATTACAGAATGCCTCCAGATGCCCACCGGAAACTCCTACTGGTGTTCCAGGGAGCGATCAAAGCGTATACTGTTTGAGACATTACTCCCATGGAGGTAAGAGCGCATGTTGACTGTTGTATTCAATCCCGATGCAATTTCTGTGTTTCATCAACACCCTGACAGTCCACAGATTGCAGAATGCCTCCAGATGTGCATCGGAAACTACTACTGGTCTTCAAAAGAACGATTAAAGCGTAGACTGTTTCAGACATTACTCCCATTGAGGTAAGTGCGCATGGTGACTGTTGTATTCAATCCCGATGCAATATCTGTGTTTCATCAACACTCTGATAGTCCACAGATTAAAGACTGTCTCCAGATGTGCATCGGAAACTACTACTGGTCGTCCAGGGAACGATCAAAGCGTAAACATTCTCAGACATTACTCCCATGGAGGAAAGTGCGCCTGGTGACTGTTGTATTCAATCCCGATGCAATTTCTGTGTTTCATCAACACTCTGACAGTCCGCAGATTACAGAATGCCTCCAGATGTGCATCGGAAACTACTACTGGTCTTCCAAGGAACGATCAAAGCGTAGACTGTTTGAGACATTACTCCCATGGAGGAAAGTGCGCATGGTGATTGTTGTATCCAATCGAGACGCAATTTCTGTGTTTCATCAACACTCTGATAGTCAACAGACTGCAAAATGCCTCCAGAAGTGCATCGGAAACTACTACTGGTGTTCCAGGGAACGATCAAAGCGTATACTGTTTAAGACATTACTCCCATGGAGGAAAGTGCGCATGGTGACTGTTGTATTCAATCCCGATGCAATTTCTGTGTTTCATCAACACTCTGATAGTCCACAGATTGCAGAATGCCTCCAGATGTGCATCGAAAACTACTACTGGTCTTTTAGGAAACGATCAAAGCGTATACTGTTTGAGAGATTACTCCCATGGAGGTAAGTGCGCATGGTGACTGTTGTATTCAAACCCGATGCAATTTCTGTGTTTCATCAACACTCTGACAGTCCACAGATTACAGAATGCCTCCAGATGTGCATCGGAAACTACTACTAGTCTTCCAGGGAACGATCAAAGCGTATACTGTTTGAGACATTACTCCCATGGAGGTAAGTGCGCATGGTGACTGTTGTATTCAATCCCGATGCAATTTCTGTGTTTCATCAACACTCTGACAGTCCGCAGGTTACAGAATGCCTCCAGATGTGCATCGGAAACTACTACTGGTGTTCCATTGAACAATCAAAGCGTAGACTGTTTGAGACATTACTCCCATGGAGGAAAGTGCGCATGGTGACTGTTGTATCCAATCGAGACGCAATTTCTGTGTTTCATCAACACACTGATAGTCCACAGACTACAGAATGCCTCCAGATGTGTATCGGAAACTACTACTGGCCTTCAGGGAACGATCTAAGCGTATACTGTTTGAGACATTACTCCCATGGAGGTAAGTGCGCATGGTGACTGTTGTATTCAATCCCGATGCTATTTTGGTTTCATCAACAGTCCGATAGTCCACAGATTACAGATTGCCGCCAGATGTGCATCGGAAACTACTACAGGTCTACTAGGAAACGATCAAAGCGTAGACTGTTTGAAACATCACTCCCATGGAGGAAAGTGCGCATGGTGACTGTTGTATTCAATCCCGATGCAATTTCTGTTTTTCATCAACACTCTGATAGTCCACAGATTACAGAATACCTCCAGATGTGCATCGGAAACTACTACTGGTCTTCCAGGGAACGATCAAAGCGTAAACTGTTTGAGACATTACTCCCATGGAGGTAAGTGCGCATGGTGACTGTTATATTCAATCCCGATGGAATTTCTGTGTTTCATCACCACTCTGACAGTCCACAGATTACAGAATGCCTCCGGATGTGCATCGGAAACTACCACTGGTCTTGCAGGGAACGATCAAAGCGTAGAGTGTTTGCGACATTACTCCCATGGAGGAAAGTGCGCATGGTGACTGTTGTATTCAATCGTGACGCAATTTCTGTGTTTCATCAACACTCTGATAGTCCACAGACAACAAAATGCCTCCAGATGTGCATCGGAAACTACTACTGGAGTTCCAGGGAGCGATCAAATCGTATACTGTTTGAGACATTACTCCCATGTAGGTAAGTACGCATGGTGACTGTTGTATTCAATCCCGATGCAATTTCTGTGTTTCATCAACAGCCTGACAGTCCAGAGATTGCAGAATGCCTCCAGATGTGCATCGGAAACTACAACTGGTCTTCCAGGGAACGATCAAAGCGTAGACTGTTTGAGACATTAGTCCCATGGAGGAAAGTGCGCATGGTGACTGTTGTATTTAATCCCGATGCAATTTCTGTGTTTCATCAACACTCTGTTAGTCCACAGATTACAGAATGCCTCCAGATGTGCATCGGAAACTACTACTGGTCTTCCAGGAAACGAACAAAGCGTATACTGTTTGAGACATTACTCCCATGGAGGTAAGTGCGCATGGTGACTGTTGTATTCTATCCCGATGCAAATTTCTGTGTTTCATCAACACTCTGATAGTCCACAGGTTACAGAATGCCTCTAGATGTGCATCGGAAACTACTACTGGTCTTCCAAGGGAACGATCAAGGCGTAAACTGTTTGAGACATTACTCCCATGGAGGTAAGTGCGCATGGTGACTGTTGTATTCAATCCCGATGCAATTTCTGTGTTTCATCAACACTCTGATAGTCCACAGATTACAGAATGCCTCCAGATGTGCATCGGAAACTACTACTGGTCTTCCAGGGAACGATCAAAGCGTATACTGTTTGAGACATTACTCCCATGGAGGTAAGTGCGCATGGTGACTGTTGTATTCAATCCCGATACTATTTTGGTTTCATCAACAGTCTGATAGTCCACAGATTACAGAATGCCTCCAGATGTGCATCGGAAACTACTACTGGTCTTCCAAGGGAACGATCAAGGCGTAAACTGTTTGAGACATTACTCCCATGGAGGTAAGTGCGCATGGTGACTGTTGTATTCAATCCCGATGCAATTTCTGTGTTTCATCAACACTCTGACACTCCGCAGGTTACAGAATGCCTCCAGATGTGCATCGGAAACTACTACTGGTCTTCCAAGGAACGATCAAAGCGTAGACTGTTTGAGACATTACACCCATGGAGGAAAGTGCGCATGGTGACTGTTGTATCCAATCGAGACGCAATTTCTGTGTTTCATCAACACACTGATAGTCCACAGACTACAAAATGCCTCCAGATGTGCATCGGAAACTGCTACTGGTGTTCCAGGGAACGATCAAAGCGTATACTGTTTAAGCCATTACTCCCATGGAGGAAAGTGCGCATGGTGACTGTTGTATTCAATCCCGATGCAATTTTGTTTTCATCAACACTCTGATAGACCACATATTGCAGTTGCCTCCAGATGTGCATCGGAAACTACTACTGGTCTTCCAGGAAACGATCAAAGCGTATACTGTTTGAGAGATTACTCCCATGGAGGTAAGTGCGCATGGTGACTGTTGTATTCAATCCCGATGCAAATTTCTGTGTTTCATCAACACTCTGATAGTCCACAGGTTGCAGAATGCCTCCAGATTGGGATCGGAAACTACTACAGGTCTTCCAAGGGAACGATCAAGTCGTAAACTGTTTGAGACATTACTCCCATGGAGGTAAGTGCGCATGGTGACTGTTGTATTCAATCCCGATGCAATTTCTGTGTTTCATCATCACTCTGACAGTCCGCAGATTACAGAATGCCTCCAGATGTGCATCGGAAACTACTACTGGTCTTCAAAAGAACGATTAAAGCGTAGACTGTTTCAGACATTACTCCCATTGAGGTAAGTGCGCATGGTGACTGTTGTATTCAATCCCGATGCAAATTTCTGTGTTTCATCAACACTCTGATAGTCCACAGGTTACAGAATGCCACCAGATTGGGATCGGAAACTACTACAGGTCTTCCAAGGGAACGATCAAGGCGTAAACTGTTTGCGACATTACTCCCATGGAGGTAAGTGCGCATGGTGACTGTTGTATTCAATCCCGATGCAATTTCTGTGTTTCATCATCACTCTGACAGTCCGCAGATTACAGAATGCCTCCAGATGTGCATCAGAAACTACTACTGGTCCTCCAAGGAACGATCAAAGCGTAGACTGTTTGAGACATTACTCCCACGGAGGAAAGTGCGCATGGTGACTGTTGTATCCAATCGAGACGCAATTTCTGTGTTTCATCAACACACTGATAGTCCACAGATTACAGAATGCCTCCAGATGTGCATCGGAAACTACTACTGGTCTTCCAGGGAACGATCAAAGCGTATATTGTTTGAGACATTACTACCATGGAGGTAAGTGCGCATGGTGACTGTTGTAGTCAATCCCGATACTATTTTGGTTTCATCAACAGTCTGATAGTCCACAGAATACAGAATGCCTCCAGATGTGCATCGGAAACTACTACTGGTCTTCCAGGGAACGATCAAAGCGTATACTGTTTGAGACATTACTCCCATGGCGGTAAGTGCGCATGGTGACTGTTGTATTCAATCCCGATACTATTTTGGTTTCATCAACAGTCTGATAGTCCACAGATTACAGAATGCCTCCAGATGTGCATCGGAAACTACTACTGGTCTTCCAAGGGAACGATCAAGGCGTAAACTGTTTGAGACATTACTCCCATGGAGGTAAGTGCGCATGGTGACTGTTGTATTCAATCCCGATACTATTTTGGTTTCATCAACACTCTGATAGTCCACAGACTACAAAATGCCTCCAGATGTGCATCGGAAACTACTACTGGTGTTCCATTGAACGATCAAAGCGTATACTGTTTAAGACATTACTCCCATGGAGGAAAGTGCGCATGGTGACTGTTGTATTCAATCCCAATGCAATTTCTGTGTTTCATCAACACTCTGATAGTCCACAGATTGCAGAATGCCTCCAGATGTGCATCGGAAGCTACTACTAGTCTTCCAAGGGAACGATCAAGGCGTAAACTGTTTGAGACATTACTCCCATGGAGGTAAGTGCGCATGGTGACTGTTGTATTCAATCCCGATGCAATTTCTGTGTTTCATCAACACTCTGATAGTCTGCAGATTACAGAATGCCTCCAGATGTGCATCGGAAACTACTACTGGTCTTCCAAGGAACGATCAAATTGTAGACTGTTTGAGACATTACTTCCATGGAGGAAACTGCGCATGGTGACTGTTGTATCCAATCGAGACGCAATTTCTGTGTTTCATCAACACACTGATAGTCCACAGACTACAAAATGCCCCCAGATGTGCATCGGAAACTACTACTGGTGTTCCAGGGAACGATCAATGCGTATTCTGTTTAAGACATTACTCCCATGGAGGAAAGTGCGCATGGTGACTGTTGTATTCAATCCCGATGCAATTTTGTTTTCATCAACACTCTGATAGTCCACATATTGCAGTTGCCTCCAGATATGCATCGGAAACTACTACTGGTCTTCCAGGAAACGATCAAAGCGTATACTGTTTGAGACATTACTCCCATAGAGGTAAGTGCGCATGGTGACTGTTTTATTCAAACCCGAAGCAATTTCTGTGTTTCATCAACACTCTGATAGTCCACAGATTACAGAATGCCTCCAGATGTCCACCGGAAACTACTTCTGGTGTTCCAGGGAGCGATCAAAGCGTATACTATTTGAACTATTACTCCCATCGAGGTAAGAGCGCATGTTGACTGTTGTATTCAATCCCCATGCAATTTCTGTGTTCCATCAACACCCTGACAGTCCACAGATTGCAGAATGCCTCCAGATGTGCATCGGAAACTACTACTGGTCTTCAAAAGAACGATTAAAGCGTAGACTGTTTCAGACATTACTCCCATTGAGGTAAGTGCGCATGGTGACTGTTGTATTCAATCCCGATGCAATTTCTGTGTTTCATCAACACTCTGATAGTCCACAGATTAAAGACTGTCTCCAGATGTGCATCGGAAACTACTACTGGTCTTCCAAGGAACGATCAAAGTGTAGACTGTTTGAGACATTACTCCCATGGAGGAAAGTGCGCATGGTGATTGTTGTATCCAATCGAGACGCAATTTCTGTGTTTCATCAACACTCTGATAGTCAACAGACTGCAGAATGCCTCCAGATGTGCATCGGAAACTACTACTGGTGTTCCAGGGAACGATCAAAGCGTATACTGTTTAAGACATTACTCCCATGGAGGAAAGTGCGCATGGTGACTGTTGTATTCAATCCCGATGCAATTTCTGTGTTTCATCAACACTCTGATAGTCCACAGATTGCAGAATGCCTCCAGATGTGCATCGAAAACTACTACTGGTCTTCCAGGAAACGATCAAAGCGTATACTGTTTGAGAGATTACTGCCTTGGAGGTAAGTGCGCATGGTGACTGTTGTATTCAATCCCGATGCAAATTTCTGTGTTTCATCAACACTCTGATAGTCCACAGGTTACAGAATGCCTCCAGATTGGGATCGGAAACTACTACAGGTCTTCCAAGGGAACGATCAAAGCGTAAACTGTTTGAGACATTACTCCCATGGAAGTAAGTGCGCATGGTGAGTGTTGTATTCAATCCCGATGCAATTTCTGTGTTTCATCATCACTCTGACAGTCCGCAGATTACAGAATGCCTCCAGATGTGCATCAGAAACTACTACTGGTCTTCCAAGGAACGATCAAAGCGTAGACTGTTTGAGACATTACTCCCACGGAGGAAAGTGCGCATGGTGACTGTTGTATCCAATCGAGACGCAATTTCTGTGTTTCATCAACACACTGATAGTCCACAGACTACAAAATGCCTCCAGATGTGCATCAGAAACTACTACTGGTGTTCCAGGGAACGATCAAAGCGTATACTTTTTAAGACATTACTCCCATGGAGGAAAGTGCGCATGGTGACTGTTGTATTCAATCCCGATGCAATTTTGTTTTCATCAACACTCTGATAGTCCACATATTGCAGTTGCCTCCAGATGTGCATCGGAAACTACTACTGGTCTTCCAGGAAACGATCAAAGCGTATACTGTTTGAGACATTACTCCCATGGAGGTAAGTGTGCATGGTGACTGGTGTATTCAATCCCGATACTATTTTGGTTTCATCAACAGTCTGATAGTCCACAGATTACAGAATGCCTCCAGATGTGCATCGGAAACTACTACTGGTCTTCCAAGGGAACGATCAAGGCGTAAACTATTTGAGACATTACTCCCATGGAGGTAAGTGCGCATGGTGACTGTTGTATTCAATCCCGATGCAATTTCTGTGTTTCATCAACACTCTGACAGTCCGCAGGTTACAGAATGCCTCCAGATGTGCATCGGAAACTACTACTGGTCTTCCAAGGAACGATCAAATCGTAGACTGTTTGAGACATTACTCCCATGGAGGAAAGTGCGCATGGTGACTGTTGTATCCAATCGAGACGCAATTTCTGTGTTTCATCAACACACTGATAGTCCACAGACTACAAAGTGCCTCCAGATGTGCATCGGAAACTACTACTGGTGTTCCAGGGAACGATCAAAGCGTAAACTGTTTGAGACATTACTCCCATGGAGGTAAGTGCGCATGGTGACTGTTGTATTCAAACCCGATGCAATTTCTGTTTTTCATCATCAGTCTGATAGTCCACAGACTACAGAATGCCTCCAGATGTGCATTGGAAACTACTACTGGCCTTCAGGGAACGATCAAAGCGTATACTGTTTGAGACATTACTCCCATGGAGGTAAGTGCGCATGGTGACTGTTGTATTCAATCCCGATACTATTTTGGTTTCATCAACAGTCTGATAGTCCACAGATTACAGAATGCCTCCAGATGTGCATCGGAAACTACTACTGGTCTTCCAAGGGAACGATCAAGGCGTAAACTGTTTGAGACATTACTCCCATTGAGGAAAGTGCGCATGGTGACTGTTGTATTCAATCCATATGCAATTTCTGTGTTTCATCAACACTCTGATAGTCCACAGATTAAAGACTGTCTCCAGATGTGCATCGGAAAGTACTACTGGTCTTCCAGGGAACGATCAAAGCGTAAACATTCTCAGACATTTGTCTCATGGAGGAAAGTGCGCATGGTGACTGTTGTATTCAATCCCGATGCAATTTCTATGTTTCATCAACATTCTGACAGTCCGCAGATTACAGAATGCCTCCAGATGTGCATCGGAAACTACTACTGGTCTTCCAAGGAACAATCAAAGCGTAGACTAATTGAGACATTACTCCCATGGAGGAAAGTGCGCATGGTGATTGTTGTATCCAATCGAGACACAATATCTGTGTTTCATCAACACTGTGATAGTCAACAGACTACAAAATGCCTCCAGAAGTGCATCGGAAACTACTACTGGTGTTCCAGGGAACGATCAAAGCGTATACTGTTTAAGACATTACTCCCATGGAGGAAAGTGCGCATGGTGACTGTTGTATTCAATACCGATGCAATTTTTGTGTTTCATCAACACTCTGATAGTCCACAGATTGCAGAATGCCTCCAGATGTGCATCGAAAACTACTACTGCTCTTCCAGGAAACGGTCAAAGCGTATACTGTTTGAGACATTACTCCCATGGAGGTAAGTGCGCATGGTGACTGTTGTATTCAATCCCGATGCAAATTTCTGTGTTTCATCAACACTCTGATTGTCCACAGGGTACAGAATGCCTCCAGATGTGCATCCGAAACTACTACTGGTCTTCCAAGGGAACGATCAAGGCGTAAACTGTTTGAGACATTACTCCCATGGAGGTAAGTGCGCATGGTGACTGTTGTATTCAATCTCGATGCAATTTCTGTGTTACATCAACACTCTGACAGTCCGCAGATTACAGAATGCCTCCAGATGTGCATCGGAAACTACTACTGGTCTTCCAAGGAACGATCAAATTGTAGACTGTTTGAGACATTACTTCCATGGAGGAAAGTGCGCATGGTGACTGTTGTATCCAATCGAGACGCAATTTCTGTGTTTCATCAACACACTGATAGTCCACAGACTACAAAATGCCCCCAGATGTGCATCGGAAACTACTACCGGTGTTCCAGGGAACGATCAAAGCGTATACAGTTTAAGACATTACTCCCATGGAGGTAAGTGCGCATGGTGACTGTTGTATTCAAACCCGAAGCAATTTCTGTGTTTCATCAACACTCTGATAGTCCACAGATTACAGAATGCCTCCAGATGTCCACCGGAAACTACTTCTGGTGTTCCAGGGAGCGATCAAAGCGTATACTGTTTGAGACATTACTCCCATGGAGGTAAGAGCGCATGTTGACTGTTGTATTCAATCCCGATGCAATTTCTGTGCTTCATCAACACCCTGACAGTCCACAGATTGCAGAATGCCTCCAGATGTGCATCGGAAACTACTACTGGTCTTCAAAAGAACGATTAAAACGTAGACTGTTTCAGATATTACTCCCATTGAGGTAAGTGCGCATGGTGACTGTTGTATTCAATCCCGATGCAATTTCTGTGTTTCATCAACACTCTGATAGTCCACAGATTAAAGACTGTCTCCAGATGTGCATCGGAAACTACTACTGGTCTTCCAGGGAACGATCAAAGCGTAAACATTCTCAGACATTACTCCCATGGAGGAAAGAGCGCCTGGTGACTGTTGTATTCAACCCCGATGCAATTTCTGTGTTTCATCAACACTCTGACAGTCCGCAGATTACAGAATGCCTCCAGATGTGCATCGGAAACTACTACTGGTCTTCCAAGGAACGATCAAAGCGTAGACTGTTTGAGACATTACTCCCATGGAGGAAAGTGCGCATGGTGATTGTTGTATCCAATCGAGACGCAATTTCTGTGTTTCATCAACACTCTGATAGTCAACAGACTGCAAAATGCCTCCAGATGTGCATCGGAAACTACTACTGGTGTTCCAGGGAACGATCAAAGCGTATACTGTTTAAGACATTACTCCCATGGAGTAAAGTGCGCATGGTGACTGTTGTATTCAATCCCGATGCAATTTTGTTTTCATCAACACTCCGATAGTCCACATATTGCAGTTGCCTCCAGATGTGCATCGGAAACTACTACTGGTCTTCCAGGAAACGATCAAAGCGTATACTGTTTGAGACATTACTCCCATGGAGGTAAGTGTGCATGGTGACTGTTGTATTTAAACCCGATGCAATTTCTGTGTTTCATCAACACTCTGACAGTCCACAGATTACAGAATGCCTCCAGATGTGCATCGGAAACTACTACTGGTCTTCCAGGGAACGATCAAAGCGTATACTGTTTGAGACATTACTCCCATGGAGGTAAGTGCGCATGGTGACTGTTGTATTCAATCCCGATACTATTTTGGTTTCATCAACAGTCTGATAGTCCACAGATTACAGAATGCCTCCAGATGTGCATCGGAAACTACTACTGGTCTTCCAAGGGAACGATCAAGGCGTAAACTGTTTGAGACATTACTCCCATGGAGGTAAGTGCGCATGGTGACTGTTGTATTCAATCCCGATGCAATTTCTGTGTTTCATCAACACTCTGACAGTCCGCAGGTTACAGAATGCCTCCAGATGTGCATCGGAAACTACTACTGGTCTTCCAAGGAACGATCAAAGCGTAGACTGTTTGAGACATTACCCCCATGGAGGAAAGTGCGCATGGTGACTGTTGTATCCAATCGAGACGCAATTTCTGTGTTTCATCAACACACTGATAGTCCACAGACTACAAAATGCCTCCAGATGTGCATCGGAAACTACTACTAGTGTTCCAGGGAACGATCAAAGCGTATACTGTTTAAGCCATTACTCCCATGGAGGAAAGTGCGCATGGTGACTGTTGTATTCAATCCCGATGCAATTTTGTTTTCATCAACACTCTGATAGACCACATATTGCAGTTGCCTCCAGATGTGCATCGGAAACTACTACTGGTCTTCCAGGAAACGATCAAAGCGTATACTGTTTGAGACATTACTCCCATGGAGGTAAGTGCGCATGGTGACTGTTGTATTCAAACCCGATGCAATTTCTGTTTTTCATCATCAGTCTAATAGTCCACAGACTACAGAAAGCCTCCAGATGTGCATTGGAAACTACTACTGGCCTTCAGGGAACGATCAAAGCGTATACTGTTTGAGACATTACTCCCATGGAGGTAAGTGCGCATGGTGACTGTTGTATTCAATCCCGATACTATTTTGGTTTCATCAACAGTCTGATAGTCCACAGATTACAGAATGCCTCCAGATGTGCATCGGAAACTACTACTGGTCTTCCAAGGGAACGATCAAGGGTTAAACTGTTTGAGACATTACTCCCATTGAGGAAAGTGCGCATGGTGACTGTTGTATTCAATCCATATGCAATTTCTGTGTTTCATCAACACTCTGATAGTCCACAGATTAAAGACTGTCTCCAGATGTGCATCGGAAACTACTACTGGTCTTCCAGGGAACGATCAAAGCGTAAACATTCTCAGACATTACTCCCATGGAGGAAAGTGCGCATGGTGACTGTTGTATTCAATCCCGATGCAATTTCTATGTTTCATCAACAGTCTGACAGTCCGCAAATTACAGAATGCCTCCAGATGTGCATCGGAAACTACTACTGCTCTTCCAAGGAACGATCAAAGCGTAGACTGTTTGAGACATTACTCCCATGGAGGAAAGTGTGCATGGTGATTGTTGTATCCAATCGAGACGCAATTTCTGTGTTTCATCAACACTCTGATAGTCAACAGACTACAAAATGCCTCCAGATGTGCATCGGAAACTACTACTGGTGTTCCAGGGAACGATCAAAGCGTATACTGTTTAAGACATTACTCCCATGGAGGAAAGTGCGCATGGTGACTGTTGTATTCAATCCCGATGCAATGTATGTGTTTCATCAGCACTCTGATAGTCCACAGATTGCAGAATGCCTCCAGATGTGCATCGAAAACTACTACTGCTCTTCCAGGAAACGATCAAAGCGTATCCTGTTTAGACATTACTCTTATGGAGGTAAGTGCGCATGGTGACTGTTGTATTCAATCCCGATGCAAATTTCTGTGTTTCATCAACACTCTGATTGTCCACAGGTTACAGAATGCCTCCAGATGTGCATCCGAAACTACTACTGGTCTTCCAAGGGAACGATCAAGGCGTAAACTGTTTGAGACATTACTCCCATGGAGGTAAGTGCGCATGGTGACTGTTGTATTCAATCCCGATGCAATTTCTGTGTTTCATCAACACTCAGATAGTCCTCAGATTACAGAATGCCTCCAGATGTGCATCGGAAACTACTACTGGCCTTCAGGGAACGATCAAAGCGTATACTGTTTGAGACATTACCCCCATGGAGGTAAGTGCGCATGGTGACTGTTGTATTCAATCCCGATACTATTTTGGTTTCATCAACAGTCTGATAGTCCACAGATTACAGAATGCCTCCAGATGTGCATCGGAAACTACTACTGGTCTTCCAAGGGAACGATCAAGGCGTAAACTGTTTGAGACATTACTCCCATGGAGGCAAGTGCACATGGTGACTGTTGTATCCAATCGAGACGCAATTTCTGTGTTTCATCAACACACTGATAGTCCACAGACTACAAAATGCCTCCAGATGTGCATCGGAAACTACTACTGGTCTTCCAGGGAACAATCAAAGCGTAAACTGTTTTAGACATTACTCCCATGGAGGAAAGAGCGCATGGTGACTGTTGTATTCATTCCCGATGCAATTGCTGTGTTTCATCAACACTCTGATAGTCCACAGATTACAGAATGCCTCCAGATGTGCATCGAAAACCACTACTGGTCTACCAGGGAACGATCAAAAGCGTAAACTGTTTGAGACATTACTCCCATGGAGGTAAGTGCGCATGGTGACTGTTATATTCAATCCCGATGGAATTTCTGTGTTTCATCAACACTCTGACAGTCCACAGATTACAGAATGCCTCCAGATGTGCATCGGAAACTACTACTGGTCTTGCAGGGAACGATCAAAGCGTAGACTGTTTGAGACATTACTCCCAAGGAGGAAAGTGCGCATGGTGACTGTTGTATTCAATCGTGACGCAATTTCTGTGTTTCATCAACACTCTGATAGTCCACGGACTACTAAATGCATCCAGATGTGCATCGGAAACTACTACTGGTGTTCCAGGGAGCAATCAAAGCCTATACTGTTTGAGACATTACTCCCATGGAGATAAGTGCGCAAGGTGACTGTTGTATTCAATACCGATGAAATTTCTGTGTTTCATCAACACCCTGACAGTCCACAGATTGCAGAATGCCTCCAGATGTGCAACAGAAACTACTACTGGTATTCCAGGAAACGATCAAAGCGTAGACTGTTTGAGACATTACTCCCATGGAGGAAAGTGCGCATAAAGACTGTTGTGTTCAATCGCGACGCAATTTCTGTTTTTCATCAACACTCTGATAATCCACAGACTACAGAATGCCTCCAGATGTGCATCGGAAACTACTACTGGCCTTCAGGGAACGATCAAAGCGTAAACTGTTTGAGACATTACTCCCATGGAGGAAAGTGCGCATGGTGACTGTTGTATTCATTCCCGATGCAATTTTGTTTTCATCAACACTCTGATAGTCCACAGATTGCAGAATGCCTCCAGATGTGTTCGGAAACTACTACTGGTCTTCCAGGGAATGATCAAAGCGTAAACTGTTTGAGCAATTACTCCCATGGAGGTAAGTGCGCATGGTGACTGTTGTATTCAATCCCGATGCAGTTTCCTTGTTTCATCAACACTCTGATGGTCCCCAGATTACAGAATGCCTCCAGATGTGCAACAGGAACTACTACTGGTATTCCAGGAAACGATCAAAGCGTAGACTGTTTGAGACATTACTCCCATGGAGGAAAGTGCGCATGAAGACTGTTGTATTCAATCGCGACGAAATTTCTGTTTTTCATCAACACTCTGATAGTCCACAGACTACAGAATGCCTCCAGATGTGCATCGGAAACTACTATTGGCCTTCAGGGAACGATCAAAGCGTATACTGTTTGAGACATTACTCCCATGGAGGAAAGTGCGCATCGTTGCTGTTGTGTTCAATCCCGATGCAATTTTGGTTCCATCATCACTCTAATAGTCCGCAGATAACAAAATGACTCTAGATGTGCATCGGAAACTACTACTGTGCTTCCAGGGAACGATCAAAGCGTAGACTGTTTGAGACATTACTCCCATGTAGGTAAGTGCGCCTGGTGACTGTTGTATTCAATCCCGATGCAATTTCTGTGTTTCATCAACACTCTGATAATCCACAGATTACAGAATGCCTCCAGATGTTCATCGGAAACTACTACTGGCCTTCTGGGAACGATCAAAGCGTATACTGTTTGAGACATTAGTCCCATGGAGGTAAGTGCGCATGGTGACTGTTATATTCAACCCTGATGCAATTTTATTTTCATCAACAGTCTGATAGTCCACAGATTACAGAATGCCTCCAGATGTGCATCGGAAACTACTACTGGTCTTCCAGCAAACGATCAAAGCGTAGACTGTTTGAGACATTACTCCCATGGAGGTAATTGCACATGGTGACTGTTGTATTCAATCCCGATGCAATTTCTGTGTTTCATCATCACCCTGACAGTCCACAGATTGCAGAATGCCTTCTGATGTGCATCGGAAACTACTACTGATCTTCCAGGGAACGATCAAAGCGTAGACTGTTTGAGACACTACTCCCATTTAGGTAAGTGGGCATGGTGACTGTTGTATTCAATCCCGATGCAATTTTGGTTCCATCAACACTCTGATAGTCCACAGATTACAGAAAGCCTCCAGATGTGCATCGGAAACTACTACTGGTCTTCCAGGAAATTATCAAATCGTAGACTGTATGAGACATTACTCCCGTGGAGGAAAGTGCTCATGGTGACTGTTGTATTCAATCCCGATGCAATTTCTGTGTTTCATCAACACTCTGATAGTCCACAGATTACAGAATGCCTCCAGATGTGCATCGGAAACTACTACTGGTCCTCCAGGGAACGATCAAAGCGTAGACTGTTTGAGACATTACTCCCATGGAGGAAAGTGCGCATGGTGACTTTTGTATTCAATTACGATGGAATTTTGTTTTCATCTACACTCTGATAATCCACAGATTACAGAATGCCTCCAGATGTGCATCTAAAACTACAATTGGTATTCCAGGGAACGATCAAATCGTAGACTGTTTAAGCCATTACTCCCATGGAGGAAAGTGCGCATGGTAACACTTGTATTCAATCCCGATGCAATTTTGTTTTCATCAACACTCTGATAGTCCACAGACGACAAAATGCCTCCAGATGTGCATCGGAAACTACTACTGGTGTTCCAGGGAACGATCAAAGCGTATACTGTTTAAGACATTACTCCCATGGAGGAAAGTGCGCATGGTGACTGTTGTACTCAATCCCGATGCAATTTTGTTTTCATCAACACTCTGATAGTCCACGTATTGCAGTTGCCACCAGATGTGCATCGGAAACTACTACTGGTCTTCCAGGAAACGATCAAAGCGTATACTGTTTGAGACATTACTCCCATGGAGGTAAGTGCGCATGGTGACTGTTTTATACAAACCGATGCAATTTCTTTGTTTCATCAACACTCTGATAGTCCACAGATTACAGAATACCTCCATATGTGCATCGGAAACTACTACTGGTCTTCCAGAGAACGATCAAAACGTAAACTGTCTCAAACATTACTCCCATGGATGTAAGTGCGCATGGTGACTGTTGTATTTAATCCCGATGCAATTTTGGTTTCATCAACACTCTGATAGTCCACAGATTACAGAATGCATCCAGATGTGCATCGGAAACTACTACTGGTCTTCCAGGACACGATCAAAGAGTAGACTGTTTGAGACATTACTCCCATGGCGGTAAGTGCGCATGGTGACTGTTGTATTCAATCCCGATGCAACTTCTGTGTTTCATCAACACTCTGATAATCCACAGATTACAGAATGCCTCCAGATGTTCATCGGAAACTACTACTGGCCTTCTGGGAACGATCAAAGCGTATACTGTTTGAGACATTAGTCCCATGGAGGTAAGTGCGCATGGTGACTGTTATATTCAACCCTGATGCAATTTTATTTTCATCAACAGTCTGATAGTCCACAGATTACAGAATGCCTCCAGATGTGCATCGGAAACTACTACTGGTCTTCCAGCAAACGATCAAAGCGTAGACTGTTTGAGACATTACTCCCATGGAGGTAATTGCACATGGTGACTGTTGTATTCAATCCCGATGCAATTTCTGTGTTTCATCATCACCCTGACAGTCCACAGATTGCAGAATGCCTTCTGATGTGCATCGGAAACTACTACTGATCTTCCAGGGAACGATCAAAGCGTAGACTGTTTGAGACACTACTCCCATTTAGGTAAGTGGGCATGGTGACTGTTGTATTCAATCCCGATGCAATTTTGGTTCCATCAACACTCTGATAGTCCACAGATTACAGAAAGCCTCCAGATGTGCATCGGAAACTACTACTGGTCTTCCAGGAAATTATCAAATCGTAGACTGTATGAGACATTACTCCCGTGGAGGAAAGTGCTCATGGTGACTGTTGTATTCAATCCCGATGCAATTTCTGTGTTTCATCAACACTCTGATAGTCCACAGATTACAGAATGCCTCCAGATGTGCATCGGAAACTACTACTGGTCCTCCAGGGAACGATCAAAGCGTAGACTGTTTGAGACATTACTCCCATGGAGGAAAGTGCGCATGGTGACTTTTGTATTCAATTACGATGGAATTTTGTTTTCATCTACACTCTGATAATCCACAGATTACAGAATGCCTCCAGATGTGCATCTAAAACTACAATTGGTATTCCAGGGAACGATCAAATCGTAGACTGTTTAAGCCATTACTCCCATGGAGGAAAGTGCGCATGGTAACACTTGTATTCAATCCCGATGCAATTTTGTTTTCATCAACACTCTGATAGTCCACAGACGACAAAATGCCTCCAGATGTGCATCGGAAACTACTACTGGTGTTCCAGGGAACGATCAAAGCGTATACTGTTTAAGACATTACTCCCATGGAGGAAAGTGCGCATGGTGACTGTTGTACTCAATCCCGATGCAATTTTGTTTTCATCAACACTCTGATAGTCCACGTATTGCAGTTGCCACCAGATGTGCATCGGAAACTACTACTGGTCTTCCAGGAAACGATCAAAGCGTATACTGTTTGAGACATTACTCCCATGGAGGTAAGTGCGCATGGTGACTGTTTTATACAAACCGATGCAATTTCTTTGTTTCATCAACACTCTGATAGTCCACAGATTACAGAATACCTCCATATGTGCATCGGAAACTACTACTGGTCTTCCAGAGAACGATCAAAACGTAAACTGTCTCAAACATTACTCCCATGGATGTAAGTGCGCATGGTGACTGTTGTATTTAATCCCGATGCAATTTTGGTTTCATCAACACTCTGATAGTCCACAGATTACAGAATGCATCCAGATGTGCATCGGAAACTACTACTGGTCTTCCAGGACACGATCAAAGAGTAGACTGTTTGAGACATTACTCCCATGGCGGTAAGTGCGCATGGTGACTGTTGTATTCAATCCCGATGCAACTTCTGTGTTTCATCAACACTCTGATAGTCCACAGATTACAGAATGTCTCCAGATGTGCATCAGAAACTACTACTGGTTTTCCAGGGAACGATCAAAGCGTAAACTGTCTCAGACATTACTCCCATGGAGGAAAGTGCGCGTGGTGACTGTTGTATTCAATCGCGACGCAATTTCTGTATTTCATCAACACTCTGATAGTCCACAGATTACAGAATGCCTCCAGATGTGCATCGGAAACTACTACTGGTCTTCCAAGGAACGATCAAAGCGTAGACTGTTTGAGAGATTACTCCCATGGAGGAAAGTGCGTTGGTGACTGTTGTATCCAATCGAGACGCAATTTCTGTGTTTCATCAACACACTGATAGTCCACAGACTATAAAATGCCTCCAGATGTGAATCGGAAACTACTACTGGTGTTCCAGGGAACGATCAAAGCGTATACTGTTTAAGATATTACTCCCATGGAGGAAAGTGCGCATGGTGACTGTTGTATTCAATCCCGATGCAATTGTGTTTTCATCAACACTCTGATAGTCCACATATTGCAGTTGCCTCTAGATGTGCATCGGAAACTATTACTGGTCTTCCAGGAAACGATCAAAGCGTATACTGTTTGAGACATTACTCCCATGGAGGAAAGAGCGCATGGTGACTGTTGTATTCATTCCCGATGCAATTGCTGTGTTTCATCAACACTCTGATAGTCCACAGATTACAGAATGCCTCCAGATGTGCATCGGAAACCACTACTGGTCTTCCAGGGAACAATCAAAGCGTAAACTGTTTTAGACATTACTCCCATGGAGGAAAGAGCGCATGGTGACTGTTGTATTCATTCCCTATGCAATTGCTGTGTTTCATCAACACTCTGATAGTCCACAGATTACAGAATGCCTCCAGATGTGCATCGGAAACCACTACTGGTCTACCAGGGAACGATCAAAAGCGTAAACTGTTTGAGACATTACTCCCATGGAGGTAAGTGCGCATGGTGACTGTTATATTCAATCCCGATGGAATTTCTGTGTTTCATCAACACTCTGACAGTCCACAGATTACAGAATGCCTCCAGATGTGCATCGGAAACTACTACTGGTCCTGCAGGGAACGATCAAAGCGTAGACTGTTTGAGACATTACTCCCAAGGAGGAAAGTGCGCATGGTGACTGTTGTATTCAATCATGACGCAATTTCTGTGTTTCATCAACACTCTGATAGTCCACGGACTACTAAATGCCTCCAGATGTGCATCGGAAACTACTACTGGTGTTCCAGGGAGCAATCAAAGCCTATACTGTTTGAGACATTACTCCCATGGAGATAAGTGCGCAAGGTGACTGTTGTATTCAATCCCGATGAAATTTCGGTGTTTCATCAACACCCTGACAGTCCACAGATTGCAGAATGCCTCCAGATGTGCAACAGAAACTACTACTGGTATTCCAGGAAACGATCAAAGCGTAGACTGTTTGAGACATTACTCCCATGGAGGAAAGTGCGCATGAAGACTGTTGTGTTCAATAGCGACGCAATTTCTGTTTTTCATCAACACTCTGATAGTCCACAGACTACAGAATGCCTCCAGATGTGCATCGGAAACTACTACTGGCCTTCAGGGAACGATCAAAGCGTAAACTGTTTGAGACATTACTCCCATGGAGGAAAGTGCGCATGGTGACTGTTGTATTCATTCCCGATGCAATTTTGTTTTCATCAACACTCTGATAGTCCACAGATTGCAGAATGCCTCCAGATGTGTTCGGAAACTACTACTGGTCTTCCAGGGAACGATCAAAGCGTAAACTGTTTGAGCAATTACTCCCATGGAGGTAAGTGCGCATGGTGACTGTTGTATTCAATCCCGATGCAGTTTCCTTGTTTCATCAACACTCTGATGGTCCCCAGATTACAGAATGCCTCCAGATGTGCAACAGAAACTACTACTGGTATTCCAGGAAACGATCAAAGCGTAGACTGTTTGAGACATTACTCCCATGGAGGAAAGTGCGCATGAAGACTGTTGTATTCAATCGCGACGAAATTTCTGTTTTTCATCAACACTCTGATAGTCCACAGACTACAGAATGCCTCCAGATGTGCATCGGAAACTACTACTGGCCTTCAGGGAACGATCAAAGCGTATACTGTTTGTGACATTACTCCCATGGAGGAAAGTGCGCATCGTGGCTGTTGTGTTCAATCCCGATGCAATTTTGGTTCCATCATCACTCTAATAGTCCGCAGATAACAAAATGACTCCAGATGTGCATCGGAAACTACTACTGTGCTTCCAGGGAACGATCAAAGCGTAGACTGTTTGAGACATTACTCCCATGTAGGTAAGTGCGCCTGGTGACTGTTGTATTCAATCCCGATGCAATTTCTGTGTTTCATCAACACTCTGATAATCCACAGATTACAGAATGCCTCCAGATGTTCATCGGAAACTACTACTGGCCTTCTGGGAACGATCAAAGCGTATACTGTTTGAGACATTAGTCCCATGGAGGTAAGTGCGCATGGTGACTGTTATATTCAACCCTGATGCAATTTTATTTTCATCAACAGTCTGATAGTCCACAGATTACAGAATGCCTCCAGACGTGCATCGGAAACTACTACTGGTCTTCCAGCAAACGATCAAAGCGTAGACTGTTTGAGACATTACTCCCATGGAGGTAAGTGCACATGGTGACTGTTGTATTCAATCCCGATGCAATTTCTGTGTTTCATCATCACCCTGACAGTCCACAGATTGCAGAATGCCTTCTGATGTGCATCGGAAACTACTACTGATCTTCCAGTGAACGATCAAAGCGTAGACTGTTTGAGACACTACTCCCATTTAGGTAAGTGGGCATGGTGACTGTTGTATTCAATCCCGATGCAATTTTGGTTCCATCAACACTCTGATAGTCCACAGATTACAGAAAGCCTCCAGATGTGCATCGGAAACTACTACTGGTCTTCCAGGAAATTATCAAATCGTAGACTGTATGAGACATTACTCCCGTGGAGGAAAGTGCTCATGGTGACTGTTGTATTCAATCCCGATGCAATTTCTGTGTTTCATCAACACTCTGATAGTCCACAGATTACAGAATGCCTCCAGATGTGCATCGGAAACTACTACTGGTCTTCCAGGGAACGATCAAAGCGTAGACTGTTTGAGACATTACTCCCATGGAGGAAAGTGCGCATGGTGAGAGTTGTATTCAATTACGATGGAATTTTGTTTTCATCTACACTCTGATAGTCCACAGATTACAGAATGCCTCCAGATGTGCATCTAAAACTACAATTGGTATTCCAGGGAACGATCAAAGCGTAGACTGTTTAAGCCATTACTCGCATGGAGGAAAGTGCGCATGGTGACACTTGTATTCAATCCCGATGCAATTTTGTTTTCATCAACACTCTGATAGTCCACAGACGACAAAATGCCTCCAGATGTGCATCGGAAACTACTACTGGTCTTCCAGGGAACGATCAAAGCGTAGACTGTTTGAGACATTACTCCCATGGAGGAAAGTGCGCATGGTGACTGTTGTACTCAATCCCGATGCAATTTTGTTTTCATCAACACTCTGATAGTCCACGTATTGCAGTTGCCACCAGATGTGCATCGGAAACTACTACTGGTCTTCCAGGAAACGATCAAAGCGTATACTGTTTGAGACATTACTCCCATGGAGGTAAGTGCGCATGGTGACTGTTTTATACAAACCCGATGCAATTTCTGTGTTTCATCAACACTCTGATAGTCCACAGATTACAGAATACCTCCATATGTGCATCGGAAACTACTACTGGTCTTCCAGAGAACGATCAAACCGTAAACTGTCTCAAACATTACTCCCATGGATGTAAGTGCGCATGGTGACTGTTGTATTTAATCCCGATGCAATTTTGGTTTCATCAACACTCTGATAGTCCACAGATTACAGAATGCCTCCAGATGTGCATCGGAAACTACTACTGGTCTTCCAGGACTCGATCAAAGAGTAGACTGTTTGAGACATTACTCCCATGGAGGTAAGTGCGCATGGTGACTGTTGTATTCAATCCCGATGCAACTTCTGTGTTTCATCAACACTCTGATAGTCCACAGATTACAGAATGTCTCCAGATGTGCATCAGAAACTACTACTGGTCTTCCAGGGAACGATCAAAGCGTAAACTGTCTCAGACATTACTCCCATGGAGGAAAGTGCGCGTGGTGACTGTTGTATTCAATCGCGACGCAATTTCTGTATTTCATCAACACTCTGATAGTCCACAGACTACAGAATGCCTCCAGATGTGCATCGGAAACTACTACTGGTCTTCCAAGGAACGATCAAAGCGTAGACTGTTTGAGAGATTACTCCCATGGAGGAAAGTGCGCATGGTGACTGTTGTATCCAATCGAGACGCAATTTCTGTGTTTCATCAACACACTGATAGTCCACAGACTACAAAATGCCTCCAGATGTGCATCGGAAACTACTACTGGTGTTCCAGGGAACGATCAAAGCGTATACTGTTTAAGATATTACTCCCATGGAGGAAAGTGCGCATGGTGACTGTTGTATTCAATCCCGATGCAATTTTGTTTTCATCAACACTCTGATAGTCCACATATTGCAGTTGCCTCTAGATGTGCATCGGAAACTACTACTGGTCTTCCAGGAAACGATCAAAGCGTATACTGTTTGAGACATTACTCCCATGGAGGTAAGTGCGCATGGTGACTGTTGCATTCAAACCCGATGCAATTTCTGTGTTTCATCAACACGCTGATAGTCCACAGATTACAGAATGCCTCCAGATGTGCATCGCAAACTACTACTGGTCTTCCAGAGAACGATCAAAACGTAAACTGTCTCAAACATTACTCCCATGGAGGTAAGTGCGCATGGTGACTGTTGTATTCAATCCCGATGCAATTTTGGTTTCATCAACACTCTGATAGTCCACAGATTACAGAATGCCTCCAGATGTGCATCGGAAACTACTACTGGTCTTGCAGGGAACGATCAAAGCGTAGACTGTTTGAGACATTACTCCCAAGGAGGAAAGTGCGCATGGTGACTGTTGTATTCAATCGTGACGCAATTTCTGTGTTTCATCAACACTCTGATAGTCCACAGATTGCAGAATGCCTCCAGATGTGCATCGAAAACTACTACTGGTCTTCCAGGAAACGATCAAAGCGTATACTGTTTGAGACATTGCTCCCATGGAGGTAAGTGCGCATGGTGACTGTCATATTCAATTACGATGGAATTTCTGTGTTTCATCAACACTCTGACAGTCCACAGATTACAGAATGCCTCCAGATGTGCATCGGAAACTACTACTGGTCTTGCAGGGAACGATCAAAGCGTAGACTGTTTGAGACATTACTCCCAAGGAGGAAAGGGCGCATGGTGACTGTTGTATTCAATCGTGACGCAATTTCTGTGTTTCATCATCACCCTGACAGTCCACAGATTGCAGAATGCCTTCCGATGTGCATCGGAAACTACTACTGATCTTCCAGGGAACGATCAAAGCGTAGACTGTTTGAGACACTACTCCCATTTAGGTAAGTGGGCATGGTGACTGTTGTATTCAATCCCGATGCAATTTTGGTTCCATCAACACTCTGATAGTCCACAGATTACAGAAAGCCTCCAGATGTGCATCGGAAACTACTACTGGTCTTCCAGGAAATTATCAAATCGTAGACTGTTTGAGACATTACTCCCGTGGATGAAAGTGCTCATGGTGACTGTTGTATTCAATCCCGATGCAATTTCTGTGTTTCATCAACACTCTGATAGTCCACAGATTACAGAATGCCTCCAGATGTGCATCGGAAACTACTACTGGTCTTCCAGGGAACGATCAAAGCGTAGACTGTTTGAGACATTACTCCCATGGAGGAAAGTGCGCATGGTGACAGTTGTATTCAATTACGATGGAATTTTGTTTTCATCTACACTCTGATAGTCCACAGATTACAGAATGCCTCCAGATGTGCATCTAAAACTACAATTGGTATTCCAGGGAACGATCAAAGCGTAGACTGTTTAAGCCATTACTCCCATGGAGGAAAGTGCGCATGGTGACACTTGTATTCAATCCCGATGCAATTTTGTTTTCATCAACACTCTGATAGTCCACAGACGACAAAATGCCTCCAGATGTGCATCGGAAACTACTACTGGTGTTCCAGGGAACGATCAAAGCGTATACTGTTTAAGACATTACTCCCATGGAGGAAAGTGCGCATGGTGACTGTTGTACTCAATCCCGATGCAATTTTGTTTTCATCAACACTCTGATAGTCCACGTATTGCAGTTGCCACCAGATGTGCATCGGAAACTACTACTGGTCTTCCAGGAAACGATCAAAGCGTATACTGTTTGAGACATTACTCCCATGGAGGTAGGTGCGCATGGTGACTGTTTTATACAAACCCGATGCAATTTCTGTGTTTCATCAACACTCTGATAGTCCACAGATTACAGAATGCCTCCATATGTGCATCGGAAACTACTACTGGTCTTCCAGAAAACGATCAAAACGTAAACTGTCTCAAACATTACTCCCATGGATGTAAGTGCGCATGGTGACTGTTGTATTTAATCCCGATGCAATTTTGGTTTCATCAACACTCTGATAGTCCACAGATTACAGAATGCCTCCAGATGTGCATCGGAAACTACTACTGGTCTTCCAGGACACGATCAAAGAGTAGACTGTTGGAGACATTACTCCCATGGAGGTAAGTGCGCATGGTGACTGTTGTATTCAATCCCGATGCAACTTCTGTGTTTCATCAACACTCTGATAGTCCACAGGTTACAGAATGTCCCCAGAGGTGCATCAGAAACTACTACTGGTCTTCCAGGGAACGATCAAAGCGTAAACTGTCTCAGACATTACTCCCATGGAGGAAAGTGCGCCTGGTGACTGTTGTATTCAATCGCGACGCAATTTCTGTATTTCATCAACACTCTGATAGTCCACAGACTACAGAATGCCTCCAGATGTGCATCGGAAACTACTACTGGTCTTCCAAGGAACGATGAAAGCGTAGACTGTTTGAGAGATTACTCCCATGGAGGAAAGTGCGCATGGTGACTGTTGTATCCAATCGAGACGCAATTTCTGTGTTTCATCAACACACTGATAGTCCACAGACTACAAAATGCCTCCAGATGTGCATCGGAAACTACTACTGGTGTTCCAGGGAACGATCAAAGCGTATACTGTTTAAGATATTACTCCCATGGAGGAAAGTGCGCATGGTGACTGTTGTATTCAATCCCGATGCAATTTTGTTTTCATCAACACTCTGATAGTCCACATATTGCAGTTGCCTCCAGATGTGCATCGGAAACTACTACTGGTCTTCCAGGAAACGATTAAAGCGTATACTGTTTGAGACATTACTCCCATGGAGGTAAGTGCGCATGGTGACTGTTGTATTCAAACCCGATGCAATTTCTGTGTTTCATCAACACGCTGATAGTCCACAGATTACAGAATGCCTCCAGATGTGCATCGCAAACTACTACTGGTCTTCCAGAGAACGATCAAAACGTAAACTGTCTCAAACATTACTCCCATGGAGGTAAGTGCGCATGGTGACTGTTGTATTCAATCCCGATGCAATTTTGGTTTCATCAACACTCTGATAGTCCACAGATTACAGAATGCCTCCAGATGTGCATCGGAAACTACTACTGGTCTTGCAGGGAACGATCAAAGCGTAGACTGTTTGAGACATTACTCCCAAGGAGGAAAGTGCGCATGGTGACTGTTGTATTCAATCGTCACGCAATTTCTGTGTTTCATCAACACTCTGATAGTCCACGGACTACTAAATGCCTCCAGATGTGCATCGGAAACTACTACTGGTGTTCCAGGTAGCAATCAAAGCGTATACTGTTTGAGACATTACTCCCATGGAGATAAGTGCGCAAGGTGGCTGTTGTATTCAATCCCGATGAAATTTCTGTGTTTCATCAACACCCTGACAGTCCACAGATTGCAGAATGCCTCCAGATGTGCAACAGAAACTACTGCTGGTATTCCAGGAAACGATCAAAGCGTAGACTGTTTGAGACATTACTCCCATGGAGGAAAGTGCGCATGAAGACTGTTGTATTGAATCGCGACGCAATTTCTGTTTTTCATCAACACTCTGATAGTCCACAGACTACAGAATGCCTCCAGATGTGCATCGGAAACTACTACTGGCCTTCAGGGAACGATCAAAGCGTAGGCTGTTTGAGACATTACTCCCATGGAGGAAAGTGCGCATGGTGACTGTTGTATTCATTCCCAATGCAATTTTGTTTTCATCAACACTCTGATAGTCCACAGATTGCAGAATGCCTCCAGATGTGCATCGGAAACTACTACTGGTCTTCCAGGAAACGATCAAAGCGTAGACTGTTTGAGACATTACTCCCATGGAGGTAAGTGCACATGGTGACTGTTGTATTCAATCCCGATGCAATTTCTGTGTTTCATCAACACCCTGACAGTCCACAGATTGCAGAATGCCTCCTGATGTGCATCGGAAACTACTACTGATCTTCCAGGGAACGACCAAAGCATGTACTGTTTGAGACACTACTCCCATTTAGGTAAGTGGGCATGGTGACTGTTGTATTCAATCCCGATGCAATTTTGGTTCCATCAACACTCTGATAGTCCACAGATTACAGAAAGCCTCCAGATGTGCATCGGAAACTACTACTGGTCATCCAGGAAATTATCAAATCGTAGACTGTTTGAGACATTACTCCCGTGGAGGAAAGTGCTCGTGGTGACTGTTGTATTCTATCCCGATGCAATGTCTGTGTTTCATCAACACTCTGGTAGTCCACAGATTACAGAATGCCTCCAGATGTGCATCGGAAACTACTACTGGTCTTCCAGGGAACGATCAAAGCGTAGACTGTTTGAGACATTACTCCCATGGAGGAAAGTGCGCATGGTGAGAGTTGTATTCAATTACGATGGAATTTTGTTTCCATCTACACTCTGATAGTCCACAGATTACAGAATGCCTCCAGATGTGCATCTAAAACTACAATTGGTATTCCAGGGAACGATCAAAGCGTAGACTGTTTAAGTCATTACTCCCATGGAGGAAAGTGCGCATGGTGACTGTTGTATTCAATGCCGATGCAATTTTGTTTTCATCAACACTCTGATAGTCCACAGACGACAAAATGCCTCCAGATGTGCATCGGAAACTACTACTGGTGTTCCAGGGAACGATCAAAGCGTATACTGTTTAAGACATTACTCCCATGGAGGAAAGTGCGCATGGTGACTGTTGTACTCAATCCCGATGCAATTTTGTTTTCATCAACACTCTGATAGTCCACATATTGCAGTTGCCACCAGATGTGCATCGGAAACTACTACTGGTCTTACAGGAAACGATCAAAGCGTATACTGTTTGAGACATTACTCCCATGGAGGTAAGTGCGCATGGTGACTGTTGTATTCAAACCCGATGCAATTTCTGTGTTTCATCAACACTCTGATAGTCCACAGATTACAGAATGCCTCCATATGTGCATCGGAAACTACTACTGGACTTCCAGAGAACGATCAAAACGTAAACTGTCTCAAACATTACTCCCATGGATGTAAGTGGGCATGGTGACTGTTGTATTTAATCCCGATGCAATTTTGGTTTCATCAACACTCTGATAGTCCACAGATTACAGAATGCCTCCAGATGTGCATCGGAAACTACTACTGGTCTTCCAGGACACGATCCAAGAGTAGACTGTTTGAGACATTACTCGCATGGAGGTAAGTGCGCATGGTGACTGTTGTATTCAATCCCGATGCAACTTCTGTGTTTCATCAACACTCTGATGGTCCACAGATTACAGAATGTCTCCAGATGTGCATCTGAAACTACTACTGGTCTTCCAGGGAACGATCAAAGCGTAAACTGTCTCAGACATTACTCCCATGGAGGAAAGTGCGCCTGGTGACTGTTGTATTCAATCGCGACGCAATTTCTGTATTTCATCAACACTCTGATAGTCCACAGACTACAGAATGCCTACAGATGTGCATCGGAAACTACTACTGGTCTTCCAAGGAACGATCAAAGCGTAGACTGTTTGAGACATTACTCCCATGGAGGAAAGTGCGCATGGTGACTGTTGTATCCAATCGAGACGCAATTTCGGTGTTTCATCAACACACTGATAGTCCACAGACTACAAAAAGCCTCCAGATGTGCATCGGAAACTACTACTGGTGTTCCAGGGAACGATCAAAGCGTATACTGTTTAAGATATTACTCCCATGGAGGAAAGTGCGCATGGTGACCTTTGTATTCAATCCCAATGCAATTTTGTTTTCATCAACACTCTGATAGTCCACATATTGAAGTTGCCTCCAGATGTGAATCGGAAACTACTACTGGTCTTCCAGGAAACGATCAAAGCGTATACTGTTTGAGACATTACTCCCATGGAGGTAAGTGCGCATGGTGACTGTTGAATTCAAACCCGATGCAATTTCTGTGTTTCATCAACACGCTGATAGTCCACAGATTACAGAATGCCTCCAGATGTGCATCGGAAACTACTACTGGTCTTCCAGAGAACGATCAAAACGTAAACTGTCTCATACATTACTCCCATGGAGGTAAGTGCGCATGGTGACTGTTGTATTCAATCCCGATGCAATTTTGGTTTCATCAACACTCTGATAGTCCACAGATTACAGAATGCCTCCAGATGTGCATCGGAAACTACTACTGGTCTTCCAGGAAACGATCAAAGCGTAGACTGTTTGAGACATTACCCCATGGAGGTAAGTGCGCATGGTGACTGTTGTATTCAATCCCGATGCAACTTCTCTGTTTCATCAACACTCTGATAGTCCACAGATTACAGAATGTCTCCAGATGTGCATCAGAAACTACTACTGGTCTTCCAGGGAACGATCAAATCGTAAACTGTCTTAGACATTACTCCCATGGAGGAAAGTGCGCCTGGTGACTGTTGTATTCAGTCCCGATGCAATTTCTGTGTTTCATCGACACCCTGACAGTCCACAGATTGCAGAATGCCTCCAGATATGCATCGGAAACTACTACTGATCTTCCAGGGAACGATCAAAGCGTAGACTGTTTGAGACACTACTAACATGGAGAAAAGTGCGCATGGTGACTGTTGTATTCAATCCCGATGCAATTTCTGTGTTTCATCAACACTCTGATAGTCCACAGATTACAGAATGCCTCCAGATGTGCATCGGAAACTACTACTGGTTTTCCAGGGAACGATCAAAACGTAAACTGTTTGAGACATTACTCCCATGCAGGTAAGAGCGCATGGTGACTGTTATATTCAATCCCGATGCAATTTCAGTGTTTCATCAACACTCTGATTGTCCACAGATTACAGAATGCCTCCAGATGTGCATAGGAAACTACTACTGGTCTTCCAGGAAATGATCAAAGGGCAAAGTCTTTGAGACATTACTCCCATGGAGGAAAGTGCGCATGGTGACTGTTGTATTCAATCCCGATGCAATTTTGGTTCCATCAACACTCTGATAGTCCACTGATTACAGAAAGCCTCCAGATGTGCATCGGAAACTACTACTGGTCTTCCAGGAAATTATCAAATCGTAGACTGTTAGAGACATTACTCCCGTGGAGGAAAGTGCTCATGGTGACTGTTGTATTCAATCCCGATGCAATTTCTGTGTTTCATCAACACTCTGATAGTCCACAGATTACAGAATGCCTCCAGACGTGCATCGGAAACTACTACTGGTCTTCCAGGGAACGATCAAAGCGTAGACTGTTTGAGACATTACTCCCATGGAGGAAAGTGCGCATGGTGACAGTTGTATTCAATTACGATGCAATTTTGTTTTCATCTACACTCTGATAGTCCACAGATTACAGATTGCCTCCAGAAGTGCATCTAAAACTACAATTGGTATTCCAGGGAACGATCAAAGCGTAGACTGTTTAAGCCATTACTCCCATGGAGGAAAGTGCGCATGGTGACTGTTGTATTCAATCCCGATGCAATTTTGTTTTCATCAACACTCTGATAGTCCACAGACGACAAAATGCCTCCAGATGTGCATCGGAAACTACTACTGGTGTTCCAGGGAACGATCAAAGCGTATACTGTTTAAGACATTACTCCCATGGAGGAAAGTGCACATGGTGACTGTTGTACTCAATCCCGATGCAATTTTGTTTTCATCAACACTCTGATAGTCCACATACTGCAGTTGCCACCAGATGTGCATCGGAAACTACTACTGGTCTTCCAGGAAACGATTAAAGCGTATACTGTTTGGGACATTACTCCCATGGAGGTAAGTGCGCATGGTGACTGTTGTATTCAAACCCGATGCAATTTCTTTGTTTCATCAACACTCTGATAGTCCACAGATTACAGAATGCCTCCAGATGTGCATCGGAAACTACTACTGGTCTTCCAGAGAACTATCAAAACGTAAACTGTCTCAAACATTACTCCCATGGAGGTAAGTGAGCATGGTGACTGTTGTATTTAATCCCGATGCAATTTTGGTTTCATCAACACTCTGATAGTCCACAGATTACAGAATGCCTCCAGATGTGCATCGGAAACTACTACTGGTCTTCCAGGAAACGATCAAAGAGTATACTGTTTGAGACATTACTCCCATGGAGGAAAGTGCGCATGGTGACTGTTGTATCCAATCGAGACGCAATTTCTGTGTTTCATCAACACACTGATAGTCCACAGACTACAAAATGCCTCCAGATGTGCATCGGAAACTACTACTGGTGTTCCAGGGAACGATCAAAGCGTATACTGTTTAAGACATTACTCCCATGGAGGAAAGTGCGCATGGTGACTGTTGTATTCAATCCCGATGCAATTTTGTTTTCATCAACACTCTGATAGTCCACATATTGCAGTTGCCTCCAGATGTGCATCGGAAACTACTACTGGTTTCCAGGAAACGATCAAAGCGTATACGGTTTGAGACATTACTCCCATGGAGGTAAGTGCGCATGGTGACTGTTGTATTCAAACCCGATGCAATTTCTGTGTTTCATCAACACTCTGATAGTCCACAGATTACAGAATGCCTCCAGATGTGCATCGGAAACTACTACTGGTCTTCCAGAGAACGATCAAAACGTAAACTGTCTCAAACATTACTCCCATGGAGGTAAGTGCGCATGGTGACTGTTGTATTCAATCCCGATGCAATTTTGGTTTCATTAACACTCTGATAGTCCACAGATTACAGAATGCCTCCAGACGTGCATCGGAAACTACTACTGGTCTTCCAGCAAACGATCAAAGCGTAGACTGTTTGAGACATTACTCCCATGGAGGTATTTGCGTATGGTGACTGTTGTATTCAGTCCCGATGCAACTTCTGTGTTTCATCAAGACTCTGATAGTCCACAGATTACAGAATGTCTCCAGATGTGCATCAGAAACTACTACTGGTCTTCCAGAGAACGATCAAAACGTAAACTGTCTCATACATTACTCCCATGGAGGTAAGTGCGCATGGTGACTGTTGTATTCAATCCCAATGCAATTTTGTTTTCATCAACACTCTGATAGTCCACATATTGCAGTTGCCTCCAGATGTGTATCGGAAACTACTACTGGTCTTCCAGGAAACGATCAAAGCGTATACTGTTTGAGACATTACTCCCATGGAGGTAAGTGCGCATGGTGACTGTTGCATTCAAACCCGATGCAATTTCTGTGTTTCATCAACACGCTGATAGTCGACAGATTACAGAATGCCTCCAGATGTGCATCGGAAACTACTACTGGTCTTCCAGAGAACGATCAAAACGTAAACTGTCTCATACATTACTCCCATGGAGGTAAGTGCGCATGGTGACTGTTGTATTCAATCCCGATGCAATTTTGGTTTCATCAACACTCTGATAGTCCACAGATTACAGAATGCCTCCAGATGTGCATCGGAAACTACTACTGGTCTTCCAGGAAACGATCAAAGCGTAGACTGTTTGAGACATTACCCCATGGAGGTAAGTGCGCATGGTGACTGTTGTATTCAATCCCGATGCAACTTCTCTGTTTCATCAACACTCTGATAGTCCACAGATTACAGAATGTCTCCAGATGTGCATCAGAAACTACTACTGGTCTTCCAGGGAACGAGCAAAGCGTAAACTGTCTTAGACATTACTCCCATGGAGGAAAGTGCGCCTGGTGACTGTTGTATTCAGTCCCGATGCAATTTCTGTGTTTCATCAACACCCTGACAGTCCACAGATTGCAGAATGCCTCCAGATGTGCATCGGAAACTACTACTGATCTTCCAGGGAACGATCAAAGCGTAGACTGTTTGAGACACTACTAACATGGAGAAAAGTGCGCATGGTGACTGTTGTATTCAATCCCGATGCAATTTCTGTGTTTCATCAACACCCTGATTGTCCACAGATTCCAGAATGCCTCCAGATGTGCATAGGAAACTACTACTGGTCTTCCAGGAAATGATCAAAGGGCAAACTCTTTGAGACATTACTCCCATGGAGGAAAGTGCGCATGGTGACTGTTGTATTGAATCCCGATGCAATTTCTGTGTTTCATCAACACTCTGATAGTCCACAGATTACAGAATGCCTCCAGATGTGCATCGGAAACTACTACTGGTCTTCCAGGAAACGATCAAAGCGTAGACTGTTTGAGACATTACCCCATGGAGGTAAGTGCGCATGGTGACTGTTGTATTCAATCCCGATGCAACTTCTCTGTTTCATCAACACTCTGATAGTCCACAGATTACAGAATGTCTCCAGATGTGCATCAGAAACTACTACTGGTCTTCCAGGGAACGAGCAAAGCGTAAACTGTCTTAGACATTACTCCCATGGAGGAAAGTGCGCCTGGTGACTGTTGTATTCAGTCCCGATGCAATTTCTGTGTTTCATCAACACCCTGACAGTCCACAGATTGCAGAATGCCTCCAGATGTGCATCGGAAACTACTACTGATCTTCCAGGGAACGATCAAAGCGTAGACTGTTTGAGACACTACTAACATGGAGAAAAGTGCGCATGGTGACTGTTGTATTCAATCCCGATGCAATTTCTGTGTTTCATCAACACCCTGATTGTCCACAGATTCCAGAATGCCTCCAGATGTGCATAGGAAACTACTACTGGTCTTCCAGGAAATGATCAAAGGGCAAACTCTTTGAGACATTACTCCCATGGAGGAAAGTGCGCATGGTGACTGTTGTATTCAATCCCGATGCAATTTCTGTGTTTCATCAACACTCTGATAGTCCACAGATTACAGAATGCCTCCAGATGTGCATCGGAAACTACTACTGGTCTTCCAGGGAACGATCAAAGCGTAGACTGTTTGAGACATTACTCCCATGGAGGAAAGTGCGCATGGTGACAGTTGTATTCAATTACGATGCAATTTTGTTTTCATCTACACTCTGATAGTCCACAGATTACAGAATGCCTCCAGATGTGCATCTAAAACTACAATTGGTATTCCAGGGAACGATCAAAGCGTAGACTGTTTAAGCCATTACTCCCATGGAGGAAAGTGCGCATGGTGACTGTTGTATTCAATCCCGATGCAATTTTGTTTTCATCAACACTCTGATAGTCCACAGACGACAAAATGCCTCCAGATGTGCATCGGAAACTACTACTGGTGTTCCAGGGAACGATCAAAGCGTATACTGTTTAAGACATTACTCCCATGGAGGAAAGTGCGCATGGTGACTGTTGTACTCAATCCCGATGCAATTTTGTTTTCATCAACACTCTGATAGTCCACATACTGCAAGTTGCCACCAGATGTGCATCGGAAACTACTACTGGTCTTCCAGGAAACGATTAAAGCGTATACTGTTTGAGACATTACTCCCATGGAGGTAAGTGCGCATGGTGACTGTTGTATTCAAACCCGATGCAATTTCTTTGTTTCATCAACACTCTGATAGTCCACAGATTACAGAATGCCTCCAGATGTGCATCGGAAACTACTACTGGTCTTCCAGAGAACGATCAAAACGTAAACTGTCTCAAACATTACTCCCATGGAGGTAAGTGAGCATGGTGACTGTTGTATTTAATCCCGATGCAATTTTGGTTTCATCAACACTCTGATAGTCCACAGATTACAGAATGCCTCCAGATGTGCATCGGAAACTACTACTGGTCTTCCAGGAAACGATCAAAGAGTAGACTGTTTGAGACATTACTCCCATGGAGGTAAGTGCGCATGGTGACTGTTGTATTCAATCCCGATGCAACTTCTGTGTTTCATCAACACTCTGATAGTCCACAGATTACAGAATGTCTCCAGATGTGCATCAGGAACTACTACTGGTCTTCCAGGGAACGATCAAAGCGTAAACTGTCTCAGACATTACTCCCATGGAGGAAATTGCGCCTGGTGACTGTTGTATTCAATCGCGACGCAATTTCTGTATTTCATCAACACTCTGATAGTCCACAGACTACAGAATGCCTCCAGATGTGCATCGGAAACTACTACTGGTCTTCCAAGGAACGATCAAAGCGTAGACTGTTTGAGACATTACTCCCATGGAGGAAAGTGCGCATGGTGACTGTTGTATCCAATGGAGACGCAATTTCTGTGTTTCTTCAACACACTGATAGTCCACAGACTACAAAATGCCTCCAGATGTGCATCGGAAACTACTACTGGTCTTCCAAGGAACGATCAAAGCGTAGACTGTTTGAGACATTACTCCCATGGAGGTAAGTGCGCATGGTGACTGTTGTATTCAATCCCGATGCTTTTTTGGTTTCATTAACAGTCTGATAGTCCACAGATTACAGAATGCCTCCAGATGTGCATCGGAAACTACTACTGGTCTTGCAGGAAAGGATCAAAGCGTAGAATGTTTGAGACATTACTCCCATGGAGGTATTTGCGTATGGTGACTGTTGTATTCAATCCCGATGCAACTTCTGTGTTTCATCAAGACTCTGATAGTCCACAGATTACAGAATGTCTCCAGATGTGCATCAGAAACTACTACTGGTCTTCCAGGGAACGATCAAAGCGTAAACTGTCTCAGACATTACTCCCATGGAGGAAAGTGCGCCTGGTGACTGTTGTATTCAATCCCGATGGAATTTCTGTGTATCAACAACACTCTGATAGTCCACAGATTACAGAATGATTCCAGATGTGCATCGGAAACTACTACTGGTCTTGCAGGGAACGATCAAAGCGTAAACTCTTTGAGACATTACTCCCATGGAGGTAAGTGCGCATGGTGACTGTAATATTCAATCCCGATGGAATTTCTGTGTATCATCAACAATCTGATAGTCCACAGATTACAGAATGATTCCAGATGTGCATCGGAAACTACTACTGGTCTAGCAGGGAACGATCAAATCGTAAACTCTTTGAGACATTACTCCCATGGAGGTAAGTGCGCATGGTGACTGTTATATTCAATCCCGATGCAATTTTGGTTTCATCAACACTCTGATAGTCCACAGATTACAGACTGCCTCCAAATGTGCATCGGAAACTACTACTGATCTTCCAGGGAACGATCAAAGCGTAGACTGTTTGAGACACTACTAACATGGAGAAAAGTGCGCATGGTGACTGTTGTATTCAATCCCGATGCAATTTCTGTGTTTCATCAACACTCTGATAGTCCACAGATTACAGAATGCCTCCAGATGTGCATCGGAAACTACTACTGGCCTTCCAGGGAACGATCAAAACGTAAACTGTTTGAGACATTACTCCCATGGAGGTAAGTGCGCATGGTGACTGTTATATTCAATCCCGATGCAATTTCTGTGTTTCATCTACACTCTGATTGTCCACAGATTACAGAATGCCTCCAGATGTGCATCGGAAACTACTACTGGTCTTCCAGGAAATGATCAAAGGGCAAACTCTTTGAGACATTACTCCCATGGAGGAAAGTGCGCATGGTGACTGTTGTATTCAATCCCGATGCAATTTTGGGTCCATCAACACTCTGATAGTCCACAGATTACAGAAAGCCTCCAGATGTGCATCGGAAACTACTACTGGTCTTCCAGGAAATTATCAAATCGTAGACTGTTTGAGACATTACTCCCGTGGAGGAAAGTGCTCATGGTGACTGTTGTATTCAATCCCGATGCAATTTCTGTGTTTCATCAACACTCTTATAGTCCACAGATTACAGAATGCCTCCAGATGTGCATCGGAAACTACTACTGGTCTTCCATGGAACGATCAAAGCGTAGACTGTTTGAGACATTACTCCCATGGAGGAAAGTGCGCATGGTGACAGTTGTATTCAATTACGATGCAATTTTGTTTTCATCTACACTCTGAGAGTCCACAGATTACAGAATGCCTCCAGATGTGCATCTAAAACTACAATTCGTATTCCAGGGAACGATCAAAGCGTAGACTGTTTAAGCCATCACTCCCATGGAGGAAAGTGCGCATGGTGACTGTTGTATTCAATCCCGATGCAATTTTGTTTTCATCAACACTCTGATAGTCCACAGATTACAGAATGTCTCCAGATGTGCATCAGAAACTACTACTGGTCTTCCAGGGAACGATCAAACCGTAAACTGTCTCAAACATTACTCCCATGGAGGTAAGTGCGCATGGTGACTGTTGTATTTAATCCCGATGCAATTTTGGTTTCATCAACACTCTGATAGTCCACAGATTATAGAATGCCTCCAGGTGTGCATCGGAAACTACCACTGGTCTTCCAGGAAACGATCAAAGAGTAGACTGTTTGAGACATTACCCCCATGGAGGTAAGTGCGCATGGTGACTGTTGTTTCTATCCCGATGCAACTTCTGTGTTTCATCAACACTCTGATAGTCCACAGATTACAGAATGTCTCCAGATGTGCATCAGAAACTACTACTGGTCTTCCAGGGAACGATCAAAGCGTAAACTGTCTCAGACATTACTCCCATGGAGAAAAGTGCGCCTGGTGTCTGTTGTATTCAATCGCGACGCAATTTCTGTATTTCATCAACACTCTGATAGTCCACAGACTACAGAATGCCTCCAGATGTGCATCGGAAACTACTACTGGTCTTCCAAGGAACGATCAAAACGTAGACTGTTTGAGACACTACTAACATGGAGAAAAGTGCGCATGGTGACTGTTGTATTCAATCCCGATGCAATTTCTGTGTTTCATCAACACTCTGATAGTCCACAGATTACAGAATGCCTCCAGATGTGCAATGGAAACTACTACTGGTCTTCCAGGGAACGATCAAAACGTAAACTGTTTGAGACATTACTCCCATGGAGGTAAGTGCGCATGGTGACTGTTATATTCAATCCCGATGCAATTTCTGTGTTTCATCTACACTCTGATTGTCCACAGATTACAGAATGCCTCCAGATGTGCATCGGAAACTACTACTGGTCTTCCAGGAAATGATCAAAGGGCAAACTCTTTGAGACATTACTCTCATGGAGGAAAGTGCGCATGGTGACTGTTGTATTCAATCCCGATGCAATTTTGGTTCCATCAACACTCTGATAGTCCACAGATTACAGAAAGCCTCCAGATGTGTATCGGAAACTACTACTGGTCTTCCAGGAAATTATCAAATCGTAGACTGTTTGAGACATTACTCCCGTGGAGGAAGGTGCTCATGGTGACTGTTGTATTCAATCCCGATGCAATTTCTGTGTTTCATCAACACTCTTATAGTCCACAGATTACAGAATGCCTCCAGATCTGCATCGGAAACTACTACTGGTCTTCCAGGGAACGATCAAAGCGTAGACTGTTTGAGACATTACTCCCATGGAGGAAAGTGCGCATGGTGACAGTTGTATTCAATTACGATGCAATTTTGTTTTCATATACACTCTGATAGTCCACAGATTACAGAATGCCTCCAGATGTGCATCTAAAACTACAATTGGTATTCCAGGGAACGATCAAAGCGTAGACTGTTTAAGCCATCACTCCCATGGAGGAAAGTGCGCATGGTGACTGTTGTATTCAATCCCGATGCAATTTTGTTTTCATCAACACTCTGATAGTCCACAGATTACGGAATGCCTCCAGATGTGCATCGGAAACTACTACTGGTCTTCCAGGGAACGATCAAAACGTAAACTGTTTGAGACATTACTCCCATGGAGGTAAGAGCGCATGGTGACTGTTATGTTCAATCCCGATGCAATTTCTGTGTTTCATCAACACTCTGATTGTCCACAGATTACAGAATGCCTCCAGATGTGCATAGGAAACTACTACTGGTATTCCAGGAAATGATCAAAGGGCAAACTCTTTGAGACATTACTCCCATGGAGGAAAGTGCGCATGGTGACTGTTGTATTCAATCCCGATGCAATTTTGGTTCCATCAACACTCAGATAGTCCACAGATTACAGAAAGCCTCCAGATGTGCATCGGAAACTACTACTGGTCTTCCAGGAAATTATCATATTGTAGACTGTTTGAGACATTACTCCCGTGGAGGAAAGTGCTCATGGTGACTGTTGTATTCAATCCCGATGCAATTTCTGTGTTTCATCAACACTCTGATAGTCCACAGATTACAGAATGCCTCCAGATGTGCATCGGAAACTACTACTGGTCTTCCAGGGAACGATCAAAGCGTAGACTGTTTGAGACATTACTCCCATGGAGGAAAGTGCGCATGGTGACTGTTGTACTCAATCCCGATGCAATTTTGTTTTCATCAAACTCTGATAGTCCACATATTGCAGTTGCCACCAGATGTGCATCGGAAACTACTACTGGTCTTCCAGGAAACGATCAAAGCGTATACTGTATGAGACATTACTCCCATGGAGGTAAGTGCGCATGGTGACTGTTGTATTCAAACCCGATGCAATTTCTGTGTTTCATCAACACTCTGATAGTCCACAGATTACAGATTGCCTCCAGATGTGTATCGGAAACTACTACTGGCCTTCCAGAGAACGATAAAAACGTAAACTGTCTCAAACATTACTCCCATGGAGGTAAGTGCGCATGGTGACTGTTGTATTTAATCCCGATGCAATTTTGGTTTCATCAACACTCTGATAGTCCACAGATTACAGAATGCCTCCAGATGTGCATCGGAAACTACTACTGGTCTTCCAGGAAACGATCAAAGAGTAGACTGTTTGAGACATTACTCCCATGGAGGTAAGTACGCATGGTGACTGTTGTATTCAATCCCGATGCAACTTCTGTGTTTCATCAACACTCTGATAGTCCACAGATTACAGAATGTCTCCAGATGTGCATCAGAAACTACTACTGGTCTTCCAGGGAACGATCAAAGCGTAAACTGTCTCAGACATTACTCCCATGGAGGAAAGTGCGCCTGGTGACTGTTGTATTCAATCCCGATGGAATTTCTGTGTATCATCAACACTCTGATAGTCCACAGATTACAGAATGATTCCAGGTGTGCATCGGAAACTACTACTGGTCTTGCAGGGAACGATCAAAGCGTAAACTCTTTGAGACATTACTCCCATGGAGGTAAGTGCGCATGGTGAGTGTTGTATTCAATCCCTATGCAACTTCTGTGTTTCACCAACACTCTGATAGTCCACAGATTACAGAATGTCTCCAGATGGGCATTAGAAATTACTACTGGTCCTCCAGGGAACGATCAAAGCGAAAACTGTCTCAGACTTTACTCCCATGGAGAAAAGTGCCCATGGTGACTGTTGTATTCAATCCCGATGCAATTTTGGTTTTATCAACACTCTGATAGTCCACAGATTACAGAATGCCTCCAGATGTGCATCGGAAACTACTACTGGTCTTGCAGGAAACGATCAAAGCGTAGAATGTTTGAGACATTACTCCCATGGAGGTATTTGCGTATGGTGACTGTTGTATTCAATCCCGATGCAACTTCTGTGTTTCATCAAGACTCTGATAGTCCACAGATTACAGAATGTCTCCAGATGTGCATCAGAAACTACTACTGGTCTTCCAGGGAACGATCAAAGCGTAAACTGTCTCAGACATTACTCCCATGGAGGAAAGTGCGCCTGGTGACTGTTGTACTCAATCCCGATGGAATTTCTGTGTATCATCTACACTCCGATAGTCCACAGATTACAGAATGATTCCAGATGTGCATCGGAAACTACTACTAGTCTTGCAGGGAACGATCAAAGCGTAAACTCTTTGAGACATTACTCCCATGGAGGTAAGTGCGCATGGTGACTGTAATATTCAATCCTGATAGAATTTCTGTGTATCATCAACAATCTGATAGTCCACAGATTACAGAATGATTCCAGATGTGCATCGGAAACTACTACTGGTCTAGCAGGGAACGATCAAATCGTAAACTCTTTGAGACATTACTCCCATGGAGGTAAGTGCGCATGGTGACTGTTGTATTCAATCCCGATGCAATTTTGTTTTCATCAACACTCTGATAGTCCACATATTGCAGTTGCCTCCAGATGTGCATCGGAAACTACTACTCGTCTTCCAAGAAACGATCAAAGCGTATACTGTTTGAGACATTACTCCAATGGAGGTAAGTGCGCATGGTGACTGTTGTATTCAAACCCGATGCAATTTCAGTGTTTCATCAACACTCTGATAGTCCACAGATTACAGAATGCCTCCAGATGTCCACCGGAAACTACTACTGGTGTTCCAGGGAGCGACCAAAGCGTATACTGTTTGAGACATTACTCCCATGGAGGTAAGAGCGCATGGTGACAGTTGTATTCAATCCCGATGCAATATCTGTGTTTCATCAACACCCTGACAGTCCATAGATTGCAGAATGCCTCCAGATGTGCATCGGAAACTACTACTGGTCTTCAAGGGAACGATCAAAGCGTAGACTGTTTGAGACATTACTCCCATTGAGGAAAGTGCGCATGGTGACTGTTGTATTCAATCCCGATGCAATTTCTGTGTTTCATCAACACTCTGATGTCCACAGATTCAAAACTGTCTCCAGATGTGCATCGGAAACTACTACTGGTCTTCCAGGGAACGATCAAAGCGTATACTGTTTAAGCCATTACTCCCATGGAGGAAAGTGCGCATGGTGACTGTTGTATTCAGTCAAGATGCAATTTTGTTTTCATCAACACTCTGATAGTCCACATATTGCAGTTGCCTCCAGATGTGCATCGGAAACTACTACTGGTCTTCCAGGAAACGATCAAAGCGTATACTGTTTGAGACATTACTCCGATGGAGGTAAGTGCGCATGGTGACTGTTGTATTCAAACCCGATGCAATTTCTGTTTTTCAACATCAGTCTGATAGTCCACAGACTACAGAATGCCTCCAGATGTGCATCGGAAACTGCTACTGGTCTTCCAAGGAACGATCAAAGCGTAGACTGTTTGAGACATTACTCCCATGGAGGAAAGTGCACATGGTGACTGTTGTATCCAATCGAGACGCAATTTCTGTGTTTCATCAACACACTGATAGTCCACAGACTACAAAATGCCTCCAGATGTGCATCGGAAACTACTACTGGTGTTCCAGGGAACGATCAAAGCGTATACTGTTTAAGCCATTACTCCCATGGAGGAAAGTGCGCAAGGTGACTTTTGTATTCAATCAAGATGCAATTTCTGTTTTTCATCATCAGTCTGATAGTCCACAGACTACAGAATGCCTCCAGATGTGTATCGGAAACTACTACTGGGCTTCCAGGGAACGATCAAAGCGTAGACTGTATGAGACATTACTCCCATGTAGGTAAGTGCGCATGGTGACTGTTGTATTCAATCCCGATGCAATTTCTGTGTTTCATCAACACTCTGATAATCCTCAGATTACAAAATGCCTCCAGATGTGCATCGGAAACTACTACTGCCCTTCTGGGAACGATCAAAGCGTATACTGTTTGAGACATTAGCCCCATGGAGGTAAGTGCACATGGCGACTGTTATATTCCACCCTGATGCAATTTTTCTTTCATCAACAGTCTGATAGTCCACAGATTACAGAATGCCTCCAGATGTGCATCGGAAACTACTACTGGTCTTCCAGGAAACGATCAAAGCGTAGACTGTTTGAGACATTACTCCCATGGAGGTAAGTGCGCATGGTCACTGTTGTATTCAATCCCGATGCAATTTCTGTGTTTCATCAACACCCTGACAGTCCACAGATGGCAGAATGCCTCCAGATGTGCATCGGAAACTACTACTGATCTTCCAGGGAACGATCAAAGCGTAGACTGTTTGAGACATTACTCCCATGGAGAAAAGTGCGCATGGTGACTGTTGTATTCAATCCCGATGCAATTTCTGTGTTTCATCAACGCTCTGATAGTCCACAGATTACAGAATGCCTCCAGATGTGCATCGGAAACTACCACTGGTCTTCCAGGGAACGATCAAAACGTAAACTGTTTGAGACATTACTCCCATTGAGGTAAGTGCGCATGGTGACTGTTATATTCAATCCCGATCAATTTCTGTGTTTCATCAAAAGTCTGATAGTCCACAGATTAGAGAATGCCTAAAGATGTGCATCGGAAACTACTACTGGTCTTCCAAGGAACGATCAAAGCGTAGGCTCTTCGAGACATTACTCCCATTGAGGAAAGTGCGCATGGTGACTGTTGTATCCAATCGAGACGCAATTTCTGTGTTTTATCAAGACTCTGATAGTCCACAGACTACAAAATGCCTAAGGATGTGCATCGGAAACTACTACTGGTGTTCCAGGGAACGGTCAAAGCGTATACTGTTTAGGACATAACTCCCATGGAGGAAAGTGCGCAAAGTGACTGTTGTATTTAATCCCGATGCAATTTTGTTTTCATCAACACTCTGAAAGTCCACATATTGCAGAATGCCTCCAGATGTACATCGGAAATTTCTACTGGTCTTCCAGGAAACGATCAAAGCGTAAACTGTTTCAGACATTACTCCAATGGACGAAAGTGTTCATGGTGACTGTTGTATTCAATCCCGATGCAATTTCTGTGTTTCATCAACACTCTGATAGTCCACATATCACAGAATGCCTCCAGATGTGCATCGGAAACCACTACTGGTCTTCCAGGGAGCGATCAAAGCGTAGACTGTTTGAGACATTACTCAAATTTTGGAAAGTGGGCATGGTGACTGTTGTATTCAATCCTGATGCAATTTTGGTTTCATCTACACTCTGATTGTCCACAGATTACAGAATGCCTCCAGATGTGCATCGGAAACTACTACTGGTCTTCCAGGAAACGATCAAAGCGTAAACTGTTTGAGACATTACTCCCATGGAGGTAAGTGGGCATGGTGACTGTTGTATTCAATCCCGATGCAATTTCTGTGTTCCATCAACAGTCTGATAGTCCACAGATCACAGAATGCATCCAGATGTGCATCGGGAACCACTACTGGTCTTCCAGGGAGCGATCAAAGCGTAGACTGTTTGAGACATTACTCAAATTTTGGAAAGTGGGCATGGTGACTGTTGTATTCAATCCTGATGCAATTTTGGTTTCATCTACACTCTGATTGTCCACAGATTACAGAATGCCTCCACATGTGCACCGGAAACTACAACTGGTATTCCAGAGAACGATCAAAGCGTAGACTGTTTCAGACATTACTCCCATGGAGGTAAGTGCACATGGTGAATGTTGTATTCAATCCCGATGCAATTTCTGTGTTTCATCAATACACTGATAGTCCACAGACTACAAAATGCCTCCAGATGTGCATCGGAAACTACTACTGGTGTTCCAGGGAACGATCAAAGCGTATACTGTTTAAGACATTACTACCATCTAGGAAAGTGCGCATGGTGACTGTTGTATTCAATCCCGATGCAATTTTGTTTTCATCAACACTCTGAAAGTCCACAGATTGCAGAATGCCTCCAGATGTGCATCGGAAACTACTACTGGTCTTCCAGGAAACGATCAAAGCGTAGACTGTTTGAGACATTACTCCCATGGAGGTAAGTGCGCATGGTGACTGTTGTATTCAAACCCATTGCAATTTCTGTGTTTCATCAACACTCTGATAGTCCACAGATTACAGAATGCATCCAGATGTGCAACGGAAACTACTACTGGTCTTCCAGGCAACAGTCAAAGCGTAAATTGCTTCAGACATTACTCCCATGGAGGAAAGTGCGCATGGTGACTGTTGTATTCAATCCCGATGCAATTTCTGTGTTTCATCAACGCTCTGATAGTCCACAGATCACAGAATGCCTCCAGATGTGCATCGGAAACTATTACTGGTCTTCCAGGAAACGATCAAAGCGTAGACTGTTTGAGACATTACTCCCATGGAGGTAAGTGCGCATGGTCACTGTTGTATTCAATCCCGATGCAATTTCTGTGTTTCATCAACGCTCTGATAGTCCACAGATTACAGAATGCCTCCAGATGTGCATCGGAAACTACTACTGGTCTTCCAGGGAACGATCAAAACGTAAACTGTTTGAGACATTACTCCCATTGAGGTAAGTGCGCATGGTGACTGTTATATTCAATCCCGATGCAATTTCTGTGTTTCATCAACACTCTGATTGTCCACAGATTACAGAATGCCTCCAGATGTGCATCTAAAACTACAATTGGTATTCCAGGGAACGATCAAAGCGTAGACTGTTTGAGACATTACTCCCATAGAGGTAAGTGCGCATGGTGACTGTTGTATTCAATCCCGATGCAATTTCTGTGTTTCATCAAAAGTCTGATAGTCCACAGATTAGAGAATGCCTAAAGATGTGCATCGGAAACTACTACTTGTCTTCCAAGGAACGATCAAAGCGTAGGCTCTTTGAGACATTACTCCCATTGAGGAAAGTGCGCATGGTGACTGTTGTATCCAATCGAGACGCAATTTCTGTGTTTTATCAAGACTCTGATAGTCCACAGACTACAAAATGCCTAAGGATGTGCATCGGAAACTACTACTGGTGTTCCAGGGAACGGTCAAAGCGTATACTGTTTAGGACATAACTCCCATGGAGGAAAGTGCGCAAAGTAACTGTTGTATTCAATCCCGATGCAATTTTGTTTTCATCAACACTCTGAAAGTCCACATATTGTAGAATGCCTCCAGATGTGCATCGGAAATTACTACTGGTCTTCCAGGAAACGATCAAAGCGTAAACTGTTTCAGACATTACTCCAATGGAGGAAAGTGTTCATGGTGACTTTTGTATTCAATCCCGATGCAATTACTGTGTTTCATCAACACTCTGATAGTCCACATATCACAGAATGCCTCCAGATGTGCATCGGAAACCACTACTGGTCTTCCAGGGAGCGATCAAAACGTAGACTGTTTGAGACATTACTCAAATTTTGGAAAGTGGGCATGGTGACTGTTGTATTCAATCCTGATGCAATTTTGGTTTCATCTACACTCTGATTGTCCTCAGATTACAGAATGCCTCCAGATGTGCATCGGAAACTACTACTGGTCTTCCAGGGAACGATCAAAGCGTAAACTGTTTCAGACATTACTCCCATGGAGGTAAGTGGGCATGGTGACTGTTGTATTCAAACCCGATGCAATTTCTGTGTTTCATCAACAGTCTGATATTCCACAGATCACAGAATGCATCCAGATGTGCATCGGAAACCTCAACTGGTCTTCCAGGGAGCGATCAAAGCGTAGACTGTTTGAGACATTACTCAAATTTTGGAAAGTGGGCATGGTGACTGTTGTATTCAATCCTGATGCAATTTTGGTTTCATCTACACTCTGATGGACCACAGATTACAGAATGCCTCCACATGTGCATCGGAAACTACAACTGCTATACCAGAGAACGATCAAAGCGTAGACTGTTTCAGACATTACTCCCATGGAGGTAAGTGCACATGGTGAATGTTGTATTCAATCCCGATGCAATTTCTGTGTTTCATCAATACTCTGATAGTCCACAGACTACAAAATGCCTCCAGATGTGCATCGGAAACTACTACTGGTGTTCCAGGGAACGATCAAAGCGTATACTGTTTAAGACATTACTACCATCTAGGAAAGTGCGCATGGTGACTGTTGTATTCAATCCCGATGCAATTTTGTTTTCATCAACACTCTGAAAGTCAACAGATTGCAGAATGCCTCCAGATGTGCATCGGAAACTACTACTGGTCTTCCAGGAAACGATCAAAGCGTAGACTGTTTGAGACATTACTCCCATGGAGGTAAGTGCGCATGGTGACTGTTGTATTCAAACCCATTGCAATTTCTGTGTTTCATCAACACTCTGATAGTCCACAGATTACAGAATGCATCCAGATGTGCAACGGAAACTTCTACTGGTCTTCCAGGCAACAGTCAAAGCGTAAATTCCTTCAGACATTACTCCCATGGAGGAAAGTGCTCATGGTGACTGTTGTATTCAATCCCGATGGAATATCTGTGTTTAATCAACACTCTGATAGTCCACAGATCACAGAATGCCAACAGATGTGCATCGGAAACTACTACTGGTCTTCCAGGGAACGATCAAAGCGTAGACTGTTTGAGACATTACTCCCATTTAGGAAAGTGGGCATGGTGACTGTTGTTTTCAATCCCGATGCAATTTTGGTTTCATCTACACTCTGATAGTCCACAGATTACAGAATGCCTCCAGATGTGCATCGGAAACTACTACTGGTCTTCCAGGGAACGATCAAAGTGTAGACTGTTTGAGACATTACTCCCATGTAGGTAAGTGCGCATGGTGACTGTTGTATTCAATCCCGATGCTATTTCTGTGTTTAATCAACACTCTAATAGCCCACAGATTACAGAATTTCTCCAGATGTGCATCGGAAACTAATACTGGTCTTCCAAGGGAATGATCAAAGCGTAAACTGTTTGAGACATTACTCCCATAGAGGAAAGTGCGCATGGTGACTGTTGTATTCAATCCCGATGCAATTTTGTTTTCATCAACACTCTGATAGTCCACAGATTGCAGAATGCCTCCAGATGTGCATCGGAAACTACTACTGGTCTTCCAGAAAACGATCAAAGCGTAGACTGTTTGAGACATTACTCACATGGAGGAAAGTGCGCATGGTGACTGTTGTATTCAATCCCGATGCAATTTCTCTGTTACATCAACACTTTGAAGGTCCACAGATTACAGAATGCCTCCAGATGTGCATCGGCATCAACTACTGGTCTACCAAGGGAACCATCATAGCGTAGACTGTTTGAGACGTTACTCCCATGGAGGTAAGTGCGGATGGTGACTGTTGCTTTCAATCCCGATGCAATTTCTGTGTTTCATCAACACTCTGATAGTCCACAGATTACAGAATTCCTCCAGATGTGCATCGGAAACTACTACTGGTCTTCCAAGGAACCATCAAAGCGTAAGCTGTTTGAGACATTACTCCCATGGAGGAAAGTGCGCATGGTGACTGTTATATCCAATCGAGACGCAATTTCTGTTTTTTATCAACACTCAGATAATCCAAAGACTACAAAATGCCTCCCAATGTGCATCGTAAACTACTACTGGTGTTCCAGGGAACGATCAAAGCGTATACTGTTTGAGACATTACTCGCATGGAGGAAAGTGCACATGGTGACTGTTGTATTCAATCCCGATGCAATTTTGTTTCCATCAACACTCTGATAATCCACAGATTGCAGAATGATTCCAGATGTCCATCGGAAACTACTACTGGTCTTCCAGGAAACGATCAAATCGTAAACTGTTTGAGACATTACTCCCATGGAGGTAAGTGCGCATGGTGACTGTTGTATTCAATCCCGATGCAATTTCTGTGTTTCATCATCGCTCTGACAGTCCACAGATTACAGAATGCCTCCAGATGTGCATCGCAAACTACTACTGGTCTTCCAAGGAACGATCAAAGCGTATACTGTTTGAGACATTACTCCCATGGAGGTAAGTGCGTCTGGTGACTGTCGTATTTAATCCCGATGAAATTTCTGTGTTTCATCAACACTCTGATAGTCCACAGATTACAGAATGCCTCAAGATGTGCATCGGAAACTACTACTGGTCTTCCAGGGAACGATCAAAGCGTAAACTGTTTGAGACATTACTCCCATTTAGGTAAGTGGGCATGGTGACTGTTGTATTCAATCCCGATGCAATTTCTGTGTATCATCAGCACTCTGATTGTCTACAGATTAGAGAATGCCTCCAGATGTTTATCGGAACTACTACTGGTCTTCCAGGAAATGATCAAAGCGCAAACTGTTTGAGACATTACTCCCATGGAGGAAAGTGGGCATGGTGACAGTTGTATTCAATCCCGATGCAATTTCTGTTTCATCAACACTCTGATAGTCCACAGATTACAGAATGCCTCCAGATGTGCATCGGAAACTACTACTGGTCTTCCAGGAAACGATCAAAGCGTAGACTGTTTGAGACATTACTCCCATGGAGGAAAGTGCGCATGGTGACTGTTGTATTCAATCCCGATGAAATTTTGGTTTCATCTACACTCTGATAATCCACAGATTACAGAATGCCTCCAGATGTGCATTGGAAACTACAAGTGGTATTCCAGGGAACGATCAAAGCGTAGACTGTTTGAGACATTACTCCCATGGAGGAAAGGTCGCATGGTGACTGTTGTATTCAATCCCGATGCAATTTCTGTGTTTCATCAACACCCTGACAGTCCACAGATTACAGAATGCCTCAAGATGTGCATCGGAAACTACTACTGTTCTTCCAGGGAACGATCAAAGCGTAAACTGTTTGAGACATTACTCCCATGGAGGTATGGGGCATGGTGACTGTTGTATTGAATCCCGATGCAATTTCTGTGTTTCATCAACACTCTGATTGTCCACAGATTACAGAATGCCTCCAGATGTGCATCGGAAACTACTACTGGTCTTCCAGGAAATGGTCAAAGCGCAAACAGTTTGAGACATTACTACCATTTAGGAAAGTGCGCATGGTGACAGTTGTATTCAATCCCGATGCAATTTTTGTTTCATCAACACTCTGATAGTCCACAGATTACAGAATGCCTCCAGATGTGCATCGGAATCTTCTACTGGTTTTCCAAGGGATCGATCAAAGCGTAAACTGTTTGAGACATTACTCCCATGGAGGTAAGTGCGCATGGTGACTGTTGTATTCAATCCCGATGCAATTTCTGTGTTTCATCAATACCCTGACATTCCACAGATTACAGAATGCCTCAAGATGTGCATCGGAAACTACTACTGGTCTTCCAGGGAACGATCAAAGCGTAAACTGTTTGAGACATTATTCCCATTTAGGTAAGTGGGCATGGTGAGTGTTGTATTCAATCCCGATGCAATTTCTGTGTTTCATCAACACTCTGATTGTCCACAGATTACAGAATGCCTCCAGATGTGCATCGGAAACTACTACTTGTCTTCCAGGAAATGATCAAAGCGCAAACTGTTTGAGACATTACTCCCATGGAGGAAAGTGCGCATGGTGACAGTTGTATTCAAGACCCGATGCAATTTCTGTTTCATCATCACTCTGATAGTCCACAGATTACAGAACGCCTCCAGATGTGCATCGGAAACTACTTCTGGTCTTTCAGGAAACGATCAAAGCGTAGACTGTTTGAGACATTACTCCCATGGAGGAAAGTGCGCATGGTGACTGTGGTATTCAATCCCGATGCAATTTTGGTTTCATCTACACTCTGATAGTCCACAGATTGCAGAATGCCTCCAGATGTGCATCGGAAACTACAACTGGTATTCCAGGGAACGATCAAAGCGTAGACTGTTTGAGACATTACTCCCATGGAGGTAAGTGCGCATGGTGACTGTTGTATTCAATCCCGATGCAATTTCTGTGTTTCATCAATACCCTGACATTCCACAGATTACAGAATGCCTCAAGATGTGCATCGGAAACTACTACTGGTCTACCAAGGGAACGATCAAGACGTAAACTGTTTGAGACATTACTCCCATTTAGGTAAGTGGGCATGGTGACTGTTGTATTCAATCCCGATGCAATTTCTGTGTATCATCAGCACTCTGATAGTCCACAGATTACAGAATGCCTCCAGATGTGCATCGGAATCTTCTACTGGTTTTCCAAGGGAACGATCAAAGCGTAAACTGTTTGAGACATTACTCCCATGGAGGAAAGTGCGCATGGTGACTGTTATATCCAATCGAGACGCAATTTCTGTTTTTTATCAACACTCAGATAATCCAAAGACTACAAAATGCCTCCCAATGTGCATCGTAAACTACTACTGGTGTTCCAGGGAACGATCAAAGCGTATACTGTTTGAGACATTACTCGCATGGAGGAAAGTGCACATGGTGACTGTTGTATTCAATCCCGATGCAATTTTGTTTCCATCAACACTCTGATAATCCACAGATTGCAGAATGATTCCAGATGTCCATCGGAAACTACTACTGGTCTTCCAGGAAACGATCAAATCGTAAACTGTTTGAGACATTACTCCCATGGAGGTAAGTGCGCATGGTGACTGTTGTATTCAATCCCGATGCAATTTCTGTGTTTCATCATCGCTCTGACAGTCCACAGATTACAGAATGCCTCCAGATGTGCATCGCAAACTACTACTGGTCTTCCAAGGAACGATCAAAGCGTATACTGTTTGAGACATTACTCCCATGGAGGTAAGTGCGTCTGGTGACTGTCGTATTTAATCCCGATGAAATTTCTGTGTTTCATCAACACTCTGATAGTCCACAGATTACAGAATGCCTCAAGATGTGCATCGGAAACTACTACTGGTCTTCCAGGGAACGATCAAAGCGTAAACTGTTTGAGACATTACTCCCATTTAGGTAAGTGGGCATGGTGACTGTTGTATTCAATCCCGATGCAATTTCTGTGTATCATCAGCACTCTGATTGTCTACAGATTAGAGAATGCCTCCAGATGTTTATCGGAACTACTACTGGTCTTCCAGGAAATGATCAAAGCGCAAACTGTTTGAGACATTACTCCCATGGAGGAAAGTGGGCATGGTGACAGTTGTATTCAATCCCGATGCAATTTCTGTTTCATCAACACTCTGATAGTCCACAGATTACAGAATGCCTCCAGATGTGCATCGGAAACTACTACTGGTCTTCCAGGAAACGATCAAAGCGTAGACTGTTTGAGACATTACTCCCATGGAGGAAAGTGCGCATGGTGACTGTTGTATTCAATCCCGATGAAATTTTGGTTTCATCTACACTCTGATAATCCACAGATTACAGAATGCCTCCAGATGTGCATTGGAAACTACAAGTGGTATTCCAGGGAACGATCAAAGCGTAGACTGTTTGAGACATTACTCCCATGGAGGAAAGGTCGCATGGTGACTGTTGTATTCAATCCCGATGCAATTTCTGTGTTTCATCAACACCCTGACAGTCCACAGATTACAGAATGCCTCAAGATGTGCATCGGAAACTACTACTGTTCTTCCAGGGAACGATCAAAGCGTAAACTGTTTGAGACATTACTCCCATGGAGGTATGGGGCATGGTGACTGTTGTATTGAATCCCGATGCAATTTCTGTGTTTCATCAACACTCTGATTGTCCACAGATTACAGAATGCCTCCAGATGTGCATCGGAAACTACTACTGGTCTTCCAGGAAATGGTCAAAGCGCAAACAGTTTGAGACATTACTACCATTTAGGAAAGTGCGCATGGTGACAGTTGTATTCAATCCCGATGCAATTTTTGTTTCATCAACACTCTGATAGTCCACAGATTACAGAATGCCTCCAGATGTGCATCGGAATCTTCTACTGGTTTTCCAAGGGATCGATCAAAGCGTAAACTGTTTGAGACATTACTCCCATGGAGGTAAGTGCGCATGGTGACTGTTGTATTCAATCCCGATGCAATTTCTGTGTTTCATCAATACCCTGACATTCCACAGATTACAGAATGCCTCAAGATGTGCATCGGAAACTACTACTGGTCTTCCAGGGAACGATCAAAGCGTAAACTGTTTGAGACATTATTCCCATTTAGGTAAGTGGGCATGGTGAGTGTTGTATTCAATCCCGATGCAATTTCTGTGTTTCATCAACACTCTGATTGTCCACAGATTACAGAATGCCTCCAGATGTGCATCGGAAACTACTACTTGTCTTCCAGGAAATGATCAAAGCGCAAACTGTTTGAGACATTACTCCCATGGAGGAAAGTGCGCATGGTGACAGTTGTATTCAAGACCCGATGCAATTTCTGTTTCATCATCACTCTGATAGTCCACAGATTACAGAACGCCTCCAGATGTGCATCGGAAACTACTTCTGGTCTTTCAGGAAACGATCAAAGCGTAGACTGTTTGAGACATTACTCCCATGGAGGAAAGTGCGCATGGTGACTGTGGTATTCAATCCCGATGCAATTTTGGTTTCATCTACACTCTGATAGTCCACAGATTGCAGAATGCCTCCAGATGTGCATCGGAAACTACAACTGGTATTCCAGGGAACGATCAAAGCGTAGACTGTTTGAGACATTACTCCCATGGAGGTAAGTGCGCATGGTGACTGTTGTATTCAATCCCGATGCAATTTCTGTGTTTCATCAATACCCTGACATTCCACAGATTACAGAATGCCTCAAGATGTGCATCGGAAACTACTACTGGTCTACCAAGGGAACGATCAAGACGTAAACTGTTTGAGACATTACTCCCATTTAGGTAAGTGGGCATGGTGACTGTTGTATTCAATCCCGATGCAATTTCTGTGTATCATCAGCACTCTGATAGTCCACAGATTACAGAATGCCTCCAGATGTGCATCGGAATCTTCTACTGGTTTTCCAAGGGAACGATCAAAGCGTAAACTGTTTGAGACATTACTCCCATGGAGGTAAGTGCGCATGGTGACTGTTGTATTCAATCCCGATGCAATTTCTGTGTTTCATCAATACCCTGACATTCCACAGATTACAGAATGCCTCAAGATGTGCATCGGAAACTACTACTGGTCTTCCAGGGAACGATCAAAGCGTAAACTGTTTGAGACATTACTCCCATTTAGGTAAGTGGGCATGGTGACTGTTGTATTCAATCCCGATGCAATTTCTGTGTATCATCAGCACTCTGATTGTCTACAGATTAGAGAATGCCTCCAGATGTTTATCGGAACTACTACTGGTCTTCCAGGAAATGATCAAAGCGCAAACTGTTTGAGACATTACTCCCATGGAGGAAAGTGGGCATGGTGACTGTTGTATTCAATCCCGATGAAATTTTGGTTTCATCTACACTCTGATAATCCACAGATTACAGAATGCCTCCAGATGTGCATTGGAAACTACAAGTGGTATTCCAGGGAACGATCAAAGCGTAGACTGTTTGAGACATTACTCCCATGGAGGAAAGGTCGCATGGTGACTGTTGTATTCAATCCCGATGCAATTTCTGTGTTTCATCAACACCCTGACAGTCCACAGATTACAGAATGCCTCAAGATGTGCATCGGAAACTACTACTGTTCTTCCAGGGAACGATCAAAGCGTAAACTGTTTGAGACATTACTCCCATGGAGGTATGGGGCATGGTGACTGTTGTATTGAATCCCGATGCAATTTCTGTGTTTCATCAACACTCTGATTGTCCACAGATTACAGAATGCCTCCAGATGTGCATCGGAAACTACTACTGGTCTTCCAGGAAATGGTCAAAGCGCAAACAGTCTGAGACATTACTACCATTTAGGAAAGTGCGCATGGTGACAGTTGTATTCAATCCCGATGCAATTTTTGTTTCATCAACACTCTGATAGTCCACAGATTACAGAATGCCTCCAGATGTGCATCGGAATCTTCTACTGGTTTTCCAAGGGAACGATCAAAGCGTAAACTGTTTGAGACATTACTCCCATGGAGGTAAGTGCGCATGGTGACTGTTGTATTCAATCCCGATGCAATTTCTGTGTTTCATCAATACCCTGACATTCCACAGATTACAGAATGCCTCAAGATGTGCATCGGAAACTACTACTGGTCTTCCAGGGAACGATCAAAGCGTAAACTGTTTGAGACATTATTCCCATTTAGGTAAGTGGGCATGGTGAGTGTTGTATTCAATCCCGATGCAATTTCTGTGTTTCATCAACACTCTGATTGTCCACAGATTACAGAATGCCTCCAGATGTGCATCGGAAACTACTACTTGTCTTCCAGGAAATGATCAAAGCGCAAACTGTTTGAGACATTACTCCCATGGAGGAAAGTGCGCATGGTGACAGTTGTATTCAAGACCCGATGCAATTTCTGTTTCATCATCACTCTGATAGTCCACAGATTACAGAATGCCTCCAGATGTGCATCGGAAACTACTTCTGGTCTTTCAGGAAACGATCAAAGCGTAGACTGTTTGAGACATTACTCCCATGGAGGAAAGTGCGCATGGTGACTGTGGTATTCAATCCCGATGCAATTTTGGTTTCATCTACACTCTGATAGTCCACAGATTGCAGAATGCCTCCAGATGTGCATCGGAAACTACAACTGGTATTCCAGGGAACGATCAAAGCGTAGACTGTTTGAGACATTACTCCCATGGAGGTAAGTGCGCATGGTGACTGTTGTATTCAATCCCGATGCAATTTCTGTGTTTATCAACACTCTGATAGTCCACAGATTACAGAATGCCTCCAGATGTGCATCGGAAACTACTACTGGTCTACCAAGGGAACGATCAAGACGTAAACTGTTTGAGACATTACTCCGATGGAGGTAAGTGCGAATGGTGACTGTTGTATTCAATCCCGATGAAATTTCTGTGTTTCATCTACACTCTGACAGTCCACAGATTACAGAATGCCTCCAGATGTGCATCGGCAGCTACTACTGGTCTTCCAGGGAACGATCAAAGCGTAGACAGTTTGAGACATTACTCCCATGGAGGAAAGTGGGCATGGTGACTGTTGTATTGAATCCCGATGCAATTTTGATTTCATCTACACTCTGATATTCCACAGATTACAGAATGCCTCCAATTGTGCATCGGAAACTACTACTGGTCTTCCAGGGAACGATCAAAGCGTAAACTGTTTGAGACATTTCTCCCATTTAGGTAAGTGGGCATGGTGACTGTTGTATTCAATCCCGATGCAATTTCTGTGTTTCATGAACACTCTGATAGTCCACAGACTACAAAATGCCTCCAGATGTACATCGAAAACTACTACTGGTGTTCCAGGGAACGATCAAAGCGTATACTGTTTAGGACATTACTCGCATGGAGGAAAGTTCGCATGGTGACTGTTGTATTCAATCCCAATACTATTTTGTTTTCATCAACACTCTGACAGTCCACAGATTACAGAATGCTTCCAGGTGTGCTTCGGAAACTACTACAGTTCTTCCGGGGAACGATCAAAGCGTAGACTGTTAGAGACATTACTCCCATGGAGGAAAGGGCGCATGGTGGCTGTTGTATTCAATCCCGATGCAATATCTGTGTTTCATCAACACTCCGATAGTCCACAGCTTACAGAATGCCTCCAGATGTGCATCAGAAAGTAAAACTGGTCTTCCAGGGAACGTTCAAAGCGTAGACAGTTTGAGACATTACTCGCATGGAGGAAAGTGCACATGGTGACTGTTGTATTCAATCCCGATGCAATTTTGTTTTCATCAACACTCTGATAATCCACAGATTGCAGAATGATTCCAGATGTCCATCGGAAACTACTACTGGTCTTCCAGGAAACGATCAAATCGTAAACTGTTTGAGACATTACTCCCATGGAAGTAAGTGCGCATGGTGACTGTTGTATTCAATCCCGATGCAATTTCTGTGTTTCATCATCGCTCTGACAGTCCACAGATTACAGAATGCCTCCAGATGTGCATCGCAAACTACTAGTGGTCTTCCAAGGAACGATCAAAGCGTATACTGTTTGAGACATTACTCCCATGGAGGTAAGTGCGTCTGGTGACTGTCGTATTTAATCCCGATTAAATTTCTGTGTTTCATCAACACTCTGATAGTCCACAGATTACAGAATGCCTCAAGATGTGCATCGGAAAGTACTACTGGTCTTATAGGGAACGATCAAAGCGTAAACTGTTTGAGACATTACTCCCATTTAGGTACGTGGGCATGGTGACTGTTGTATTCAATCCCGATGCAATTTCTGTGTTTCATCAGCACTCTGATTGTCTACAGATTAGAGAATGCCTCCAGATGTTTATCGGAACTACTACTGGTCTTCCAGGAAATGATCAAAGCGCAAACTGTTTGAGACATTACTCCCATGGAGGAAAGTGGGCATGGTGACAGTTGTATTCAATCCCGATGCAATTTCTGTTTCATCAACACTCTGATAGTCCACAGATTACAGAATGCCTCCAGATGTGCATCGGAAACTACTACTGGTCTTCCAGGAAACGATCAAAGCGTAGACTGTTTGAGACATTACTCCATGGAGGAAAGTGCGCATGGTGACTGTTGTATTCAATCCCGATGAAATTTTGGTTTCATCTACACTCTGATAATCCACAGATTACAGAATGCCTCCAGATGTGCATTGGAAACTACAAGTGGTATTCCAGGGAACGATCAAAGCGTAGACTGTTTGAGACATTACTCCCATGGAGGAAAGGTCGCATGGTGACTGTTGTATTCAATCCCGATGCAATTTCTGTGTTTCATCAACACCCTGACAGTCCACAGATTACAGAATGCCTCAAGATGTGCATCGGAAACTACTACTGGTCTTCCAGGGAACGATCAAAGCGTAAACTGTTTGAGACATTACTCCCATGGAGGTAAGTGGGCATGGTGACTGTTGTATTGAATCCCGATGCAATTTCTGTGTTTCATCAACACTCTGATTGTCCACAGATTACAGAATGCCTCCAGATGTGCATCGGAAATTACTACTGGTCTTCCAGGAAATGGTCAAAGCGCAAACTGTTTGAGACATTACTCCCATTTAGGAAAGTGCTCATGGTGACAGTTGTATTCAATCCCGATGCAATTTCTGTTTCATCAACACTCTGATAGTCCACAGATTACAGAATGCCTCCAGATGTGCATCGGAATCTTCTACTGGTTTTCCAAGGGAACGATCAAAGCGTAAACTGTTTGAGACATTACTCCCATGGAGGTAAGTGCGCATGGTGACTGTTGTATTCAATCCCGATGCAATTTCTGTGTTTCATCAATACCCTGACAGTCCACAGATTACAGAATGCCTTAAGATGTGCATCGGAAACTACTACTGGTCTTCCAGGGAACGATCAAAGCGTAAACTGTTTGAGACATTATTCCCATTTAGGTAAGTGGGCATGGTGAGTGTTGTATTCAATCCCGATGCAATTTCTGTGTTTCATCAACACTCTGATTGTCCACAGATTACAGAATGCCTCGAGATGTGCATCGGAAACTACTACTTGTCTTCCAGGAAATGATCAAAGCGCAAACTGTTTGAGACATTACTCCCATGGAGGAAAGTGCGCATGGTGACAGTTGTATTCAAGACCCGATGCAATTTCTGTTTCATCATCACTCTGATAGTCCACAGATTACAGAATGCCTCCAGATGTGCATCGGAAACTACTACTGGTCTTTCAGGAAACGATCAAATCGTAGACTGTTTGAGACATTACTCCCATGGAGGAAAGTGCGCATGGTGACTGTTGTATTCAATCCCGATGCAATTTTGGTTTCATCTACACTCTGATAGTCCACAGATTATAGAATGCCTCCAGATGTGCATCGGAAACTACAACTGGTATTCCAGGGAACGATCAAAGCGTAGACTGTTTGAGACATTACTCCCATGGAGGTAAGTGCGCATGGTGACTGTTGTATTCAATCCCGATGCAATTTCTGTGTTTATCAACACTCTGATAGTCCACAGATTACAGAATGCCTCCAGATGTGCATCGGAAACTACTACTGGTCTACCAAGGGAACGATCAAGACGTAAACTGTTTGAGACATTACTCCGATGGAGGTAAGTGCGAATGGTGACTGTTGTATTCAATCCCGATGAAATTTCTGTGTTTCATCTACACTCTGACAGTCCACAGATTACAGAATGCCTCCAGATGTGCATCGGCAGCTACTACTGGTCTTCCAGGGAACGATCAAAGCGTAGACAGTTTGAGACATTACTCCCATGGAGGAAAGTGGGCATGGTGACTGTTGTATTCAATCCCGATGCAATTTTGATTTCATCTACACTCTGATAGTCCACAGATTACAGAATGCCTCCAGATGTGCATCGGAAACTACTACTGGTCTTCCAGGGAACGATCAAAGCGTAAACTGTTTGAGACATTTCTCCCATTTAGGTAAGTGGGCATGGTGACTGTTGTATTCAATCCCGATGCCATTTCTGTGTTTCATGAACACTCTGATAGTCCACAGACTACAAAATGCCTCCAGATGTGCATCGAAACTACTACTGGTGTTCCAGGGAACGATCAAAGCGTATACTGTTTAAGACATTACTCGCATGGAGGAAAGTTCGCATGGTGACTGTTGTATTCAATCCCAATACTATTTTGTTTTCATCAACACTCTGATAGTCCACAGATTACAGAATGCTTCCAGGTGTGCTTCGGAAACTACTACAGTTCTTCCGGGGAACGATCAAAGCGTAGACTGTTAGAGACATTACTCCCTTGGAGGAAAGTGCGCATTGTGACTGTTGTATTCAATCGCGATGCAATTTCTGTGTTTCATCAACACTCTGATAGTCCACAGGTTACAGAATGCCTCCACATGTGCATCGGAAACTACTACTGGTCTTCCAGGGATCGATCAAAGCGTAGACTGTTTGAGACATTACTCCCATGGAGGGAAGTGCACATGGTGACTGTTGTATTCAATCCCGATGCAATTTCTGTGATTCATCAACACTCTGATAGTCCACAGAATACAGAATGCCTCCAGATGTGCATCGGAAACTACTACTGGTCTTCCAGGAAACGATCAAAGCCTAAACTGTTTCAGACATTACTCCCATGGATGACAGTGCGCATGGTGACTGTTGTACTCAATCCCAATGCAATTTTGGTGTCATCAACACTCTGATAGTTAACAGATTATAGAATGCCTCCAGATATGCATCGGAAACTACTACTGGTCTTCCAGGAAACGACCAAACCGTAAACTGTTTGGACATTACTCCCATGGAGGAAAGTGTGCATGGTGACTGTTGTATTCAATCCCGATGCAATTTCTATGTTTCATCAAAACTCTGATAGTCCACAGATTACTGAATGCCTCCAGATGTGCATCGGAAACTACTACTGCTCTTCCAGGGAACGATTAAAGCGTAAGCTGTTTGAGACATTACTCCGATGGAGTGAAGTGCGCATGGTGACTGTTGTATTAAATCCCGATGCAATTTCTGTGTTGCATCACAACTCTGATAGACCACAGATTACAGAATGCCTCCAGATGTGCATCGGAAACTGCTATTGGTCTTCCAGGAAAGGATCAAAGCGTAGACTGTTTGAGACATTACTCCCATGTTGGCAAGTGTGCATGGTGACTGTTGTATTCAATCCCAATGAAATTTCTGTGTTTCATCAACACTCCGATAGTCCACAGATTACAGAATGCCTCCAGATGTGCATCGGAAACTACTACTGGTCTTCCAGGGAACGATCAAAGCGTAGACTGTTTAAGACATTACTCCCATGGAGGAAAGTGCGCATGGTGACTGGTGTATTCAATCCCGATGCAATTTATGTTTCATCAACTCTCTGATAGTCCACAGATTACAGAATGCCTCCAGATGTGCATCGGCAACTACTACTGGTCTTCCAGGGAACGATCAAAGCGTAGACTGTTTAAGACATTACTCCCATGGAGGAAAGTGCGCATGGTGACTATTGTATTCAATCCCGATGCAATATCTGTGTTTCATCAACACTCTGATTGTCCACAAATTACAGAATGCCTCCAGATGTGCATTGGAAACTACTACTGGTCTACCAGGAAAAGATCAAAGCGTAGATTGTTTGAGGCATTACTCCCATGGAGGTTAGTGCGCATGTTGACTGTTGTTTTCGATCCCGATGCAATTTCTGTGTTTCATCAACACTCTGATAGTCCACAGATTACAGAATGCCTCCAGATGTGCATCGGAAACTACTACTGGTCTTCCAGGGAACGATCAAAGCGTAAGCTGTTTGAGACATTACTCCGATGGAGTGGAGTGCGCATGGTGACTGTTGTATTAAATCTCGAAGCAATTTCTGTGTTTCATCACCACTCTGATAGTCCACAATTTACAGAATGCCTCCAGATGTGCATCAGAAACTTCTATTGGTCTCTCAGGAAACGATCAAAGCGTAGACCGTTTGAGACATTACTCCCATGGAGTAAAGTGCGCATTGTGACTGTTTATTCAATCCCGATGCAATTTTGGTTTCATCAACATTCTGATAGTCAACAGATTACAGAATGCCACCAGATGTGCATCGGAAACTACTAACGGTCTTCTAGGGAACGATCAAAACGTAGACTTTTTCAGACATTACTCCCATGGAGGTAAGTGCGCATGGCGACTGTTGTATTCAATCCCGATGCAATTTCTGTGTTTCTTCAACACTCTGATAGTCCACAGATTACAGAATGCCTCCAGATGTGCATCGGAAACTACTACTGGTCTTCCAGCGAACGATCAAATCGTAGACTGTTTGAGACATTACTCCCATGGAAGAAAGTGCGTATGGTGACTGTTATATTCAATCCCGATGCAATTACGGTTTTATCAACACTCTGATAGTCCACAGATTTCAGAATGCCTCCAGATGTGCATCGAAAACTACTACTGGTCTTCCTGGGAACGATCTAAGCGTAGAATGTTTGAGACATCACTCCCATTGAGGAAAGTACGCATGGTGACTGTTGTATTCAATCCCGATGCAATTTCTGTGTTTCATCAACACCCTGATAGTCCACAGATTACAATATACCTCCAGATGTGCATCGGAAACTACTACTGGTCTTCCAGGGAACGATCAAATCGAAGACTGTTTGAGACATTACTTCCATGGAGGAAAGTGCGCATGGTGACTGTTGTATTCAATCCCGATGCAATTTTGGTTTCATCAACACTCTGATAGTCCACAGATTACAGAATGCCTCCAGATGTACATCGGAAACTACTACTCGTTTTCCAGGGAACGATCAAAGCGTAGACTGTTTGAGACATTTCTCCATGGAATAAAGAGCGCATGGTGACTGTTGTATTCAATCCTGATGCAATTACGGTTTTATCAGCACTCTGATAGTCCACAGATTACAGAATGCCTCCAGATGTGCATCGGAAACTACTACTGGTCTACCAGGAAACGATCAAAAGCGTAGATTGTTTGAGGCATTCCACCCATTTAGGTAAGTGCGCATGGTGACTGTTGTATTAAATCTCGATGCAAATTCTGTGTTTCATCACCACTCTTATAGTCCACAGATTACAGAATGCCTCCAGATGTGCATCGGAAACTACTACTGGTCGTCCAGTGAACGATCAAAGCGTAGACTGTTTAAGACATAACTCCCATGGAGGAAAGTGCGCATGGTGACTGTTGTATTCAATCCCGATGCAATTTTGGTTTCATCAACACTCTGATAGTCCACAGATTACAGAATGCCTCCAGATGTGCATCGGAAACTACTAGTGGTCTTCCAGGGAACGATCAAAGGATAGACTGTTTGAGACATTACACCCATGGAAGAAAGTAGGCATGGTGATAGTTGCATTCAATCCCGATGCTATTTCTGTGTTTCAACAACACTTTGATAGTCCACAGATTACAGAATGCCTCCAGATGTGCATCAGAAACTACTACTGCTCTTCCAGGGAACGATCAAAGCGTTAACTGTTTGAGACATTACTCCCATGGAGGAAAGTGCGCATGGTGACTGTTGTACTCAATACCGATGCAATTTCATTGTTTTATCAACACTTTGAAGGTCCATAGATTACAGAATGCCTCCAGATGTGCTTCGGAAGCTACTACTGGTCTTCCAGGGAACGATCAAATCGTAGACTGTTTGAGACATTACTTCCATGGAGGAAAGTGCGCATGGTGACTGTTGTATTCAATCCCGATGCACTTTGTGTGTTTTATCAACATTCTGATAGTCCACAGATTACAGAATGCCTCCAGATGTGCTTCGGAAACTACTACTGGTCTTCTAGGGAACGATCAAAGCGTAGACTGTTGGAGACATTACTCCCATGGAGGAAAGGGCGCATTGTGACTGTTGTATTCTATTCCGATTCAATTTCTGTGTTTCATCTACACCCTGATAGTCCATAGATTACGGAATGCCAACAGATGTGCATCGGAAACTACTACTGTTCTTCCAGGGAACGATCAAAGCGTTAACTGTTTGAGACATTACTCCCATGGAGAAAAGTGCGCATGGTGACTGTTGTACTCAATACCGATGCAATTTCATTGTTTTATCAACACTTTGAAGGTCCATAGATTACCTAATGCCTCCAGATGTGCATCGGAGCTACTACTGGTCCTCCAGGGAACGATCAAATCGTAGACTGTTTGAGACATTACTTCCATGGAGGAAATTGCGCATGGTGACTGTTGTATTCAATCCCGATGCACTTTGTGTGTTTTATCAACATTCTGATAGTCCACAGATTACAGAATGCCTCCAGATGTGCTTCGGAAACTACTACTGGTCTTCTAGGGAACGATCAAAGCGTAGACTGTTGGAGACATTACTCCCATGGAGGAAAGGGCGCATTGTGACTGTTGTATTCAATCCCGATGCAATTTCTGTGTTTCATCAACACTCTGATAGTCCACAGATTACAGAATGCCTCCACATGTGCATCGGAAACTACTACTGGTGTACCAGGAAACGATCAAAGCGTAGACTGTTTGAGGCATTACTCCCATGGAGGTAAGTGCGCATGGTGACTGTTGTATTCAATCCCGATGCAATTTCTGTGTTTCATCAACATCCTGACAGTCCACAGATTACAGAATGCCTGCAGATGTGCTTCGGAAACTACTACTGCTCTTCCAGGGAACGATCAAAGCGTTAACTGTTTGAGACATTACTCCCATGGAGGAAAGTGCGCATGGTGACTGTTGTACTGAATACCGATGCAATTTCATTGTTTTATGAACACTTTGAAGGTCCACAGCTTACAGAATGCCTCCAGATGTGCATCGGAAACTACTACTGGTCTTCCAGGGAACGATCAAAGCGCAGACTGTTTGAGACATTACTCCCATGTTGGAAAGTGTACATGGTGACTGTTGTATTCAATCCCGATGAAATTTCTGTCCTTCATCAACACTCTGATAGTCCACAGATTACAGAATGCCTCCAGATGTGCATCGGAAACTACTACTGGTCTTCCAGGGAAGGATCAAAGCCTAGACTGTTTAAGACATTACTCCCATATAAGAAAGTGCGCATGGTGACTGTTGTACTCAATCACGATGTAATTACGGTTTTATCAACACTCTGATAGTCCACAGATTACAGAATGCCTCCAGATGTGCATCGGAAACTACTACTGGTCTACCAGGAAACGATCAAAGCGTAGATTGTTTGAGGCATTACTCCCATGGAGGTACGTGCGCATGGTGACTGTTGTTTTCAATCCCGATGCAATTTCTGTGTTCCATCAACACTCTGATAGTCCACAGAATACAGAATGCCTCCAGATGTGCATCGGAAACTACTACTGGTCTTCCAGGGAACGATCAAAGCGTAAGCTGTTTGAGACATTACTCCGATGGAGTGAAGTGCGCATGGTGACTGTTGTATTTAATCTCGATGCCATTTCTGTGTTTCATCACCACTCTGATAGTCCACAGATTACAGAATGCCTCCAGATGTGCATCGGAAACTGCTATTGGTCTTCCAGGAAACGATCAAAGCGTAGACTGTTTGAGACATTACTCCCATGGAGGAAAGTGCGCATGGTGACTGTTGTATTCAATCGGGATGCAATTTTGGTTTCATCAACACTCTGATAGTCAACAGATTACAGTATGCCACCAGATGTGCATCGGAAACTACTAACGATCTTCTAGGGAACGATCAAAACGTAGACTGTTTGAGACATTACTCCCATGGAGGAAAGTGCGCATGGTGACTGTTGTATTCAGTCCCGATGCAATTTCTCTCTTTCATCAACACTCTGATAGTCCACAGATTACAGAATTCTTCCAGATGTACATCGGAAACTACTACTGGTCTTCCAGGGAACGATCAAAGCGTAGACTGTTTAAGACATAAATCCCATGGAGGAAAGTGCACATGGTGACTGTTGTATTCAATCCCGATGCAATTTTGGTTTCATCAACACTCTGATAGTCAACAGATTGCAGTATGCCACCAGATGTGCATCGGAAACTACTAACGGTCTTCTAGGGAACGATCAAAGCGTAAACTGTTTGAGACATTATTCCCATGGAGGTAAGTGCGCATGGTGACTGGTCTATTCAATCCCGATGCAATATCCGTGTTTCATTAACACTCTGATAGTCCACAGATTACAGAATGACTAAAAATGTGCATCGGAATCTACTACTGGTCTTCCTGGGAACGATTAAAGCGTAGACTGTTTGAGACATCACTCCCATGGAGGAAAGTGCGCATGGTGACTGTTGTATTCAGTCCCGATGCAATTATGGTTTTATCAACACTATGATAGTCCCCAGATTACAGAATGCCTCCAGATGTGCATCGGAAACTACTACTTGTTTTCCAGGAAACAATCAAAGCGTAGACCGTTTGAGACATTACTCCCATGGAGGTAAGTGCGCATGGTGACTGTTGTTTTCAATCCCGATGCAATTTCTGTGTTCCATCAACACTCTGATAGTCCACAGAATACAGAATGCCTCCAGATGTGCATCGGAAACTACTACTGGTCTTCCAGGGAACGATCAAAGCGTAAGCTGTTTGAGACATTACTCCGATGGAGTGAAGTGCGCATGGTGACTGTTGTATTTAATCTCGATGCCATTTCTGTGTTTCATCACCACTCTGATAGTCCACAGATTACAGAATGCCTCCAGATGTGCATCGGAAACTGCTATTGGTCTTCCAGGAAACGATCAAAGCGTAGACTGTTTGAGACATTACTCCCATGGAGGAAAGTGCGCATGGTGACTGTTGTATTCAATCCTGATGCAATTATGGTTTTATCAACACTCTGATAGTAAACAGATTACAGAATGCTTCCAGATGTGCATCGAGTACTACTACTGGTCTTCCAGGGAACGATCAAAACGTAAGCTGTTTTTAGACATTACTCCAATGGAGTGAAGTGCGCATGGTGACTGTTGTATTAAATCCCGATGCAATTTCTGTGTTTCATCACCACTCTGATAGTCCACAGATTACAGAATGCCTCCAGATGTGCATCGGAAACTGCTATTGGTCTCCCAGGAAACGATCAAATCGTAGACTCTTTGAGACATTACTCCCATGGAGGAAAGGGCGTATGGTGACTGTTGTATTCAATCCCGACGCAATTTTGGTTTCATCAACACTCTGATAGTCAACAGATTGCAGTATGCCACCAGATGTGCATCGGAAACTACTAACGGTCTTCTAGGGAACGATCAAAGCGTAAACTGTTTGAGACATTATTCCCATGGAGGTAAGTGCGCATGGTGACTGGTCTATTCAATCCCGATGCAATATCCGTGTTTCATTAACACTCTGATAGTCCACAGATTACAGAATGACTAAAAATGTGCATCGGAATCTACTACTGGTCTTCCTGGGAACGATTAAAGCGTAGACTGTTTGAGACATCACTCCCATGGAGGAAAGTGCGCATGGTGACTGTTGTATTCAGTCCCGATGCAATTATGGTTTTATCAACACTATGATAGTCCCCAGATTACAGAATGCCTCCAGATGTGCATCGGAAACTACTACTTGTTTTCCAGGAAACAATCAAAGCGTAGACCGTTTGAGACATTACTCCCATGGAGGTAAGTGCGCATGGTGACTGTTGTATTCAATCCCGATGCTCTTTGTGTGTTTTATCAACATTCTGATAGTCCACAGATTACAGAATGCCTCCAGATGTGCTTCGGAAACTACTACTGGTCTTCTAGGGAACGATCAAAGCGTAGACTGTTTGAGACATTACTTCCATGGAGGAAAGTGCGCATGGTGACTGTTGTATTCAATCCCGATGCTCTTTGTGTGTTTTATCAACATTCTGATAGTCCACAGATTACAGAATGCCTCCAGATGTGCATCGGAAACTACTACTTGTTTTCCAGGAAACAATCAAAGCGTAGACCGTTTGAGACATTACTCCCATGGAGGTAAGTGCGCATGGTGACTGTTGTATTCAATCCCGATGCTCTTTGTGTGTTTTATCAACATTCTGATAGTCCACAGATTACAGAATGCCTCCAGATGTGCATCGGAAACTACTACTGGTCTTCCAAGGAACGATCAAAGCGTAAACTGTTTGAGACATTATTCCCATGGAGGTAAGTGCGCATGGTGACTGGTCTATTCAATCCCGATGCAATATCCGTGTTTCATTAACACTCTGATAGTCCACAGATTACAGAATGACTCCAAATGTGCATCGGAATCTACTACTGGTCTTCCTGGGAACGATTAAAGCGTAGACTGTTTGAGACATCACTCCCATGGAGGAAAGTGCGCATGGTGACTGTTGTATTCAGTCCCGATGCAATTATGGTTTTATCAACACTATGATAGTCCCCAGATTACAGAATGCCTCCAGATGTGCATCGGAAACTACTACTTGTTTTCCAGGAAACAATCAAAGCGTAGACCGTTTGAGACATTACTCCCATGGAGGTAAGTGCGCATGGTGACTGTTGTATTCAATCCCGATGCTCTTTGTGTGTTTTATCAACATTCTGATAGTCCACAGATTACAGAATGCCTCCAGATGTGCTTCGGAAACTACTACTGGTCTTCCAGGGAACGATCAAAGAATAGACTGTTGAGACATTACCCCATGGAAGAAAGTATGCATGGTGATAGTTGCATTCAATCCTGATGCAAATTCTGTGTTTCATCAACACTCTGATAGTCCACAGATTACAGAATGCCTCCAGATGTGCATCGGAAACTACTACTGGTGTACCAGGAAACGATCAAAGCGTAGACTGTTTGAGGCATTACTCCCATGGAGGTAAGTGCGCATGGTGACTGTTGTATTCAATCCCGATGCAATTTCTGTGTTTCATCAACACCCTGACAGTCCACAGATTACAGAATGCCTGCAGATGTGCTCCGGAAACTACTACTGCTCTTCCAGGGAACGATCAAAGCGTTAACTGTTTGAGACATTACTTCCATGGAGGTAAGTGCGCATGGTAACTGTTGTTTTCAATCCCGATGCAATTTCTGTGTTTCATCAACACTCTGATAGTCCACAGATTACAGAATGCCTCCAGATGTGCATCGGAAACTACTACTGGTCTTCCAGGGAACGATCAAAGCGTAAGCTGTTTGAGACATTACTCCGATGGAGTGAAGTGCGCATGGTGACTGTTGTATTAAATCTCGATGCCATTTCTGTGTTTCATCACCACTCTGATAGTCCACAGATTACAGAATGCCTCCAGATGTGCATCGGAAACTGCTATTGGTCTTCCAGGAAACGATCAAAGCGTAGACTCTTTGAGACATTACTCCCATGGAGGAAAGTGCGCATGGTGACTGTTGTATTCAATCGGGATGCAATTTTGGTTTCATCAACACTCTGATAGTCAACAGATTACAGTATGCCACCAGATGTGCATCGGAAACTACTAACGATCTTCTAGGGAACGATCAAAACGTAGACTGTTTGAGACATTACTCCCATGGAGGAAAGTGCGCATGGTGACTGTTGTATTCAGTCCCGATGCAATTTCTGTCTTTCATCAACACTCTGATAGTCCACAGATTACAGAATTGCTCCAGATGTACATCGGAAACTACTACTGGTCTTCCAGGGAACGATCAAAGCGTAGACTGTTTAAGACATAACTCCCATGGAGGAAAGTGCACATGGTGACTGTTGTATACAATCCCGATGCAATTTTGGTTTCATCAACACTCTGATAGTCCACAGATAACAGAATGCCTCCTGATGTACATAGGAAACTACTACTGGTCTTCCAGGGAACGATCAAAGCGTAGACTGTTTGAGACATTACTCCCATGGAAGAAAGTGCGCATGGTGACTGTTGTATTCAATCCCGATGCAATTATGGTTTTATCAACACTCTGATAGTCCACAGATTACAGAATGCTTCCAGATGTGCATCGAGTACTACTACTGGTCTTCCAGGGAACGATCAAAACGTAAGCTGTTTTTAGACATTACTCCAATAGAGTGAAGTGCGCATGGTGACTGTTGTATTAAATCCCGATGCAATTTCTGTGTTTCATCACCACTCTGATAGTCCACAGATTACAGAATGCCTCCAGATGTGCATCGGAAACTGCTATTGGTCTCCCAGGAAACGATCAAAACGTAGACTGTTTGAGTCATTACTCCCATGGAGGTAAGTGCGCATGGTGACTGTTGTATTCATTCCCGATGGAATTATGGTTTTATCAACACTATGATAGTCAGCATATTACAGAATGCCTCCAGATGTGCATCGGAAACTACTACTTGTTTTCCAGGAAACAATCAAAGCGTAGACCGTTTGAGACATTACTCCCATGGAGGTAAGTGCGCATGGTGACTGGTCTATTCAATCCCGATGCAATTTCCGTGTTTCATTAACACTCTGATAGTCCACAGATTACAGAATGCCTCCAAATGTGCATCGGAATCTACTACTGGTCTTCCTGGGAACGATCAAAGCGTAGACTGTTTGAGACATCACTCCCATGGAGGAAAGTGCGCATGGTGACTGTTGTATTCAGTCCCGATGCAATTATGGTTTTATCAACACTATGATAGTCCCCAGATTACAGAATGCCTCCAGATGTGCATCGGAAACTACTACTTGTTTTCCAGGAAACAATCAAAGCGTAGACCGTTTGAGACATTCCTCATATGGAGGTAAGTGCGCATGGCGTCTGTTGTATTCAATCCCGATGCAATTTCTGTGTTTCATCAAAACTCTGATAGTCCACAGATTGCAGAATGCCTCCAGATGTGCATCGGAAACTACTACTGGTCTTCCAGGGAACGATCAAAGCGTAAACTGTTTGAGACATTACTCCCATGGAGGTAAGATCGCATGGTGACTGGTCTATTCAATCCCGATGCAATTTCTGTGTTTCATTAACACTCTGATAGTCCCCAGACTACAGAATGCCTCCAGTTGTGGATCGGAATCTACTACTGGTCTTCCTGGGAACGATCAAAGCGTAGACTGTTTGAGACATCACTCCCATTGAGGAAAGTGCGCATTGTGACTGTTGGATTCAATCCCGATGCAATTTCTGTGTTTCATCAACACCCTGATAGTCCATAGATTACAGAATGCCTCCAGATGTGCATCGGAATCTACTACTGGTCTTCCAGGGAACGATCAAATCGTAGACTGTTTGAGACATTACTTCCATGGAGAAAAGTGCGCATGGTGACTGTTGTATTCAATACCGATGCACTTTGTGTGTTTTATCAACATTCTGATTGTCCACAGATTACAGAATGCCTCCAGATGTGCTTCGGAAACTACTACTGGTCTTCTAGGGAACGATCAAAGCGTAGACTGTTAGAGACATTACTCATATGGAGGAAAGGGCGCATTGTGACTGTTGTATTCAATCCCGATGCAATTTCTGTGTTTCATCAACACTCTGATAGTCCACAGATTACAGAATGCCTCCAGATGTGCATCGGAAACTGCTATTGGTCTCCCAGGAAACGATCAAAGCGTAGACTCTTTGAGACATTACTCCCACGGAGGAAAGGGCGTATGGTGACTGTTGTATTCAATCCCGACGCAATTTTGGTTTCATCAACACTCTGATAGTCCACAGATTAAAGAATGCCTCCAGATGTGCATCGGAAACTACTACTGGTCTACCAGGAAACGATCAAAGCGAAGATTGTTTGAGTCATTACTCCCATGGAGGTAAGTGCTCATGGTGACTGTTGTTTTCAATCCCGATGCAATTTCTCTGTTTCATCAACACTCTGATAGTCCACAGATTACAGAATGCCTCCAGATGTGCATCGGAAACTACTAGTGGTCTTGCAGGGAATGATCAAAGCGTAGACTGTTGAGACATTACTAACATGGAAGAAAGTATGCATGGTGGTTGTTGCATTCAATCCCGATGCAATTATGCTTTTATCAACACTCTGATAGTCCACAGATTACAGAATGCCTCCAGATGTGCATCGGAAACTACTACTGGTTTACCAGGAAACGATCAATGCGTAGACTGTTTGAGGCATTACTCCCATGGAGGTAAGTGCGCATGGTGACTGTTGTATTCAATCCAGATGCAATTTCTGTGTTTCATGAACACTCTGATAGTCCACAGATTACAGAATGCCTCCAGATGTGCATCGGAAACTGCTATTGGTCTCCCAGGAGACGATCAAAGCGTAGACTCTTTGAGACATTACTCCTACGGAGGAAAGGGCGTCTGGTGACTGTTGTATTCAATCACGACGCAATTTTGCTTTCATCAACACTCTGATAGTCAACAGATTGCAGTATGCCTCCAGATGTGCATCGGAAACTACTAACGGTCTTCTAGGGAACGATCAAAACGTATACTGTTTGAGTCATTACTCCCATGGAGGTAAGTGCGCATGGTGACTGTTGTATTCAGTCCCGATGCAATTATGGTTTTATCAACACTCTGATAGTCCCCATATTACAGAATGCCTCCAGATGTGCATCGGAAACTACTACTTGTTTTCCAGGAAACAATCAAAGCGTAGACCGTTTGAGACATTACTCCCATGGAGGTAAGTGCGCATGGCGTCTGTTGTATTTAATCCCGATGCAATTTCTGTGTTTTCATCAGCACTCTGATAGTCCACAGATTACAGAATGCCTCCAGATGTGCATCGGAAACTACTACTGGTCTTCCAAGGAACGATCAAAGCGTAAACTGTTTGAGACATTACTCCCATGGAGGTAAGTGCGCATGGTGACTGGTCTATTCAATCCCGATGCAATTTCCGTGTTTCATTAACACTCTGATAGTCCACAGATTACAGAATGCCTCCAAATGTGCATCGGAATCTACTACTGGTCTTCCTGGGAACGATCAAAGCGTAGACTGTTTGAGACATCACTCCCATGGAGGAAAGTGCGCATGGTGACTGTTGTATTCAGTCCCGATGCAATTATGGTTTTATCAACACTCTGATAGTCCCCAGATTACAGAATGCCTCCAGATGTGCATCGGAAACTACTACTGGTCTTCCAAGGAACGATCAAAGCGTAAACTGTTTGAGACATTACTCCCATGGAGGAAAGTGCGCTTGGTGACTGTTGTATTCAATCGGTATGCAATTTTGGTTTAATCAACACTCTGATAGTCAACAGATTACAGTATGCCACCAGATGTGCATCGGAAACTACTAACGATCTTCTAAGGAACGATCAAAACGTAGACTGTTTGAGACATTACTCCCATGGAGGAAAGTGCGCATGGTGACTGTTGTATTCAGTCCCGATGCAATTTCTGTCTTTCATCAACACTCTGATAGTCCACAGACTACAGAATGCCTCCAGTTGTGGATCGGAATCTACTACTGGTCTTCCTGGGAACGATCAAAGCGTAGACTGTTTGAGAGATCACTCCCATTGAGGAAAGTACGCATAGTGACTGTTGGATTCAATCCCGATGCAATCTGTGTTTTATCAACACTCTGATGGTCCACAGATTATAGAATGCCTCCAGGTGTGCATCGGAAACTACTACTGGTCTTCCAGGGAACGATCAAAGCGCAGACTGTTTGAGACATTACTCCCATGGAGGAATGTGCGCAGAATGACTATTGCATTCTATCCCGATTCAATTTCTTTGTTTCATCAACACCCTGATAGTCCATAGATTACAGAATGCCTCCAGATGTGCATCGGAAACTACTACTGGTTTTCCAGGGAACGATCAAATCGTGGACTGTTTGAGACATTACTTCCATGGAGGAAAGTGCGCATGGTGACTGTTGTATTCAATACCGATGCACTTTGTGTGTTTTATCAACATTCTGATTGTCCACAGATTACAGAATGCCTCCAGATGTGCTTCGGAAACTACTACTGGTCTTCTAGGGAACGATCAAAGCGTAGACTGTTAGAGACATTACTCATATGGAGGAAAGGGTGCATTGTGACTGTTGTATTCAATCCCGATGCAATTTCTGTGTTTCATGAACACTCTGATAGTCCACAGATTACAGAATGCCTCCAGATGTGCATCGGAAACTGCTATTGGTCTCCCAGGAAACGATCAAAGCGTAGACTCTTTGAGACATTACTCCCACGGAGGAAAGGGCGTATGGTGACTGTTGTATTCAATCCCGACGCAATTTTGGTTTCATCAACACTCTGATAGTCCACAGATTAAAGAATGCCTCCAGATGTGCATCGGAAACTACTACTGGTCTACCAGGAAACTATCAAAGCGAAGATTGTTTGAGTCATAACTCCCATGGAGGAAAGTGCACATGGTGACTGTTGTTTTCAATCCCGATGCAATTTCTGTGTTTCATCAACACTCTGATAGTACACAGATTACAGAATGCCTCCAGATGTGCATCGGAAACTACTAGTGGTCTTCCAGGGAATGATCAAAGCGTAGACTGTTGAGACATTACTAACATGGAAGAAAGTATGCATAGTGATTGTTGCATTCAATCCCGATGCAATTATGCTTTTATCAACACTCTGATAGTCCACAGATTACAGAATGCCTCCAGATGTGCATCGGAAACTACTACTGGTGTACCAGGAAACGATCAATGCGTAGACTGTTTGAGGCATTACTCCCATGGAGGTAAGTGCGCATGGTGACTGTTGTATTCAATCCCGATGCAATTTCTGTGTTTCATGAACACTCTGATAGTCCACAGATTACAGAATGCCTCCAGATGTGCATCGGAAACTGCTATTGGTCTCCCAGGAAACGATCAGAGCGTAGACTCTTTGAGACATTACTCCCATGGAGGAAAGGGCGTCTGGTGACTGTTGTATTCAATCCCGACGCAATTTTGGTTTCATCAACACTCTGATAGTCAACAGATTGCAGTATGCCTCCAGATGTGCATCGGAAACTACTAACGGTCTTCTAGGGAACGATCAAAACGTAGACTGTTTAAGACATAACTCCCATGGAGGAAAGTGCACATGGTGACTGTTGTATTCAATCCCGATGCAATTTCTGTCTTTCATCAACACTCTGATAGTCCACAGATTACAGGATGCCTCCAGATGTGCATCGGAAACTACTACTTGTTTACCAGGAAACAATCAAAGCGTAGACCGTTCGAGACATTACTCCCATGGAGGTAAGTGCGCATGGCGTCTGTTGTATTTAATCCCGATGCAATTTCTGTGTTTTCATCAACATTCTGATAGTCCACAGATTACAGAATGCCTCCAGATGTGCATCGGAAACTACTACTGGTCTTCCAAGGAACGATCAAAGCGTAAAATGTTTGAGACATTACTCCCATGGAGGTAAGTGCGCATGGTGACTGGTCTATTCAATCCCGATGCAATTTCCGTGGTTCATTAACACTCTGATAGTCCACAGATTACAGAATGCCTCCAAATGTGCATCGGAATCTACTACTGGTCTTCCTGGGAACGATCAAAGCGTAGACTGTTTGAGACATCACTCCCATGGAGGAAAGTGCGCATGGTGACTGTTGTATTCAGTCCCGATGCAATTATGGTTTTATCAACACTATGATAGTCCCCAGATTACAGAATGCCTCCAGATGTGTTTCGGAAACTACTACTTGTTTTCCAGGAAACTATCAAAGCGTAGACCGTTTGAGACATTACTCCCATGGAGGTAAGTGCGCATGGCGTCTGTTGTATTCAATCCCGATGCAATTTCTGTATTTCATCAACACTCTGATAGTCCACAGATTGCAGAATGCCTCCAGATGTGCATCGGAAACTACTACTGGTCTTCCAGGGAACGATCAAAGCGTAAACTGTTTGAGACATTACTCCCATGGAGGTAAGATTTCATGGTGACTGGTCTATTCAATTCCGATGCATTTTCTGTGTTTCATTAACACTCTGATAGTCCCCAGACTACAGAATGCCTCCAGTTGTGGATCGGAATCTACTACTGGTCTTCCTGGGAACGATCAAAGCGTAGACTGTTTGAGACATCACTCCCATTGAGGAAAGTGCGCATAGTGACTGTTGGATTCAATCCCGATGCAATTTCTGTGTTTCATCAACACCCTGATAGTCCATAGATTACAGAATGCCTCCAGATGTGCATCGGAATCTACTACTGGTCTTCCAGGGAACGATCAAATCGTAGACTGTTTGAGACATTACTTCCATGGAGGAAAGTGCGCATGGTGACTGTTGTATTCAATACCGATGCACTTTGTGTGTTTTATCAACATTCTGATTGTCCACAGATTACAGAATGCCTCCAGATGTGCTTCGGAAACTACTACTGGTCTTCTAGGGAACGATCAAAGCGTAGACTGTTAGAGACATTACTCATATGGAGGAAAGGACGCATTGTGACTGTTGTATTCAATCCCGATGCAATTTCTGTGTTTCATCAACACTCTGATAGTCCACACATTACAGAATGCCTCCAGATGTGCATCGGAAACTACTAGTGGTCTTCCAGGGAATGATCAAAGCGTAGACTGTTGAGACATTACTCCCATGGAAGAAAGTATGCATGGTGATTGTTGCACTCAATCCCGATGCAATTATGCTTTTATCAACACTCTGATAGTCCACAGATTACAGAATGCCTCCAGATTTGCATCGGAAACTACTAACGATCTTCTAGGGAACGATCAAAACTTAGACTGTTTGAGACATTACTCCCATGGAGGAAAGTGCGCATGGTGACTGTTGTATTCAGTCCCGATGCAATTTCTGTCTTTCATCAACACTCTGATAGTCCACAGATTACAGAATGCCTCCAGATGTGCATCGGAAACTACTACTGGTCTTCCAAGGAACGATCAAAGCGTAAACTGTTTGAGACATTACTCCCATGGAGGTAAGTGCGCATGGTGACTGGTCTATTCAATCCCGATGCAATTTCCGTGTTTCATTAACACTCTGATAGTCCACAGATTACAGAATGCCCCCAAATGTGCATCGGAATCTACTAGTGGTCTTCCTGGGAACGATCAAAGCGTAGACTGAGACATCACTCCCATGGAGGAAAGTGCGCATGGTGACTGTTGTATTCAGTCCCGATGCAATTATGGTTTTATCAACACTATGATAGTCCCCAGATTACAGAATGCCTCCAGATGTGCATCGGAAACTACTACTTGTTTTCCAGGAAACAATCAAAGCGTAGACCGTTTGAGACATTACTCCCATGGAGGTAAGTGCGCATGGCGTCTGTTGTACTCAATCCCGATGCAATTTCTGTGTTTCATCAACACTCTCATAGTCCACAGATTACAGAATGCCTCCAGATGTGCATCGGAAACTACTACTGGTCTTCCAGGGAACGATCAAAGAGTAAACTGTTTGAGACATTACTCCCATGGAGGTAAGATCGCATGGTGACTGGTCTATTCAATCCCGATGCAATTTCTGTGTTTCATTAACACTCTGATAGTCCACAGACTACAGAGTGCCTCCAGTTGTGGATCGGAATCTACTACTGGTCTTCCTGGGAACGATCAAAGCGTAGACTGTTTGAGAGATCACTCCCACTGAGGAAAGTGCGCATAGTGACTGTTGGATTCAATCCCGATGCAATTTCTGTGTTTTATCAACACTCTGATGGTCCACAGATTATAGAATGCCTCCAGGTGTGCATCGGAAACTACTACTGGTCTTCCAGGGAACGATCAAAGCGCAGACTGTTTGAGACATTACTCCCATGGAGGAATGTGCGCATGATGACTATTGCATTCTATCCCGATTCAATTTCTGTGTTTCATCAACACCCTGATAGCCCATAGATTACAGAATGCCTCCAGATGTGCATCGGAAACTACTACTGGTCTTCCAGGGAACGATCAAATCGTAGGCTGTTTGAGACATTACTTCCATGGAGGAAAGTGCGCATGGTGACTGTTGTATTCAATACCGATGCACTTTGTGTGTTTTATCAACATTCTGATTGTCCACAGATTACAGAATGCCTCCAGATGTGCTTCGGAAACTACTACTGGTCTTCTAGGGAACGATCAAAGCGTAGACTGTTAGAGACATTACTCATATGGAGGAAAGGGCGCATTGTGACTGTTGTATTCAATCCCCATGCAATTTCTGTGTTTCATGAACACTCTGATAGTCCACAGATTACAGAATGCCTCCAGATGTGCATCGGAAACTGCTATTGGTCTCCCAGGAAACGATCAAAGCGTAGACTCTTTGAGACATTATTCCCACGGAGGAAAGGGCGTATGGTGACTGTTGTATTCAATCCCGACGCAATTTTGGTTTCATCAACACTCTGATAGTCCACAGATTAAAGAATGCCTCCAGATGTGCATCGGAAACTACTACTGGTCTACCAGTAAACGATCAAAGCGAAGATTGTTTGAGTCATTACTCCCATGGAGGTAAGTGCTCATGGTGACTGTTGTTTTCAATCCCGATGCAATTTCTGTGTTTCATCAACACTCTGATAGTCCACAGATTACAGAATGCCTCCAGATGTGCATCGGAAACTACTAGTGGTCTTCCAGGGAATGATCAAAGCGTAGACTGTTGAGACATTACTAACATGGAAGAAAGTATGCATTGTGATTGTTGCATTCAATCCCGATGCAATTATGCTTTTATCAACACTCTGATAGTCCACAGATTACAGAATGCCTCCAGATGTGCATCGGAAACTACTACTGGTGTACCAGGAAACGATCAATGCGTAGACTGTTTGAGGCATTACTCCCATGGAGGTAAGTGCGCATGGTGGCTGTTGTATTCAATCCCGATGCAATTTCTGTGTTTCATGAACACTCTGATAGTCCAAAGATTACAGAATGCCTCCAGATGTGCATCGGAAACTGCTATTGGTCTCCCAGGAAACGATCAAAGCGTAGACTCTCTGAGACATTACTCCCATGGAGGAAAGGGCGTCTGGTGACTGTTGTATTCAATCCCGACGCAATTTTGGTTTCATCAACACTCTGATAGTCAACAGATTGCAGTATGCCTCCAGATGTGCATCGGAAACTACTAACGGTCTTCTAGGGAACGATCAAAACGTAGACTGTTTGAGTCATTACTCCCATGGAGGTAAGTGCGCATGGTGACTGTTGTATTCAGTCCCGATGCAATTATGGTTTTATCAACACTCTGATAGTCCCCATATTACAGAATGCCTCCAGATGTGCATCGGAAACTACTACTTGTTTTCCAGGAAACAATCAAAGCGTAGACCGTTTGAGACATTACTCCCATGGAGGTAAGTGCGCATGGCGTCTGTTGTATTTAATCCCTATGCAATTTCTGTGTTTTCATCAACACTCTGATAGTCCACAGATTACAGAATGCCTCCAGATGTGCATCGGAAACTACTACTGGTCTTCCAAGGAACGATCAAAGCGTAAACTGTTTGAGACATTACTCCCATGGAGGTAAGTGCGCATGGTGACTGGTCTATTCAATCCCGATGCAATTTCCGTGTTTCATTAACACTCTGATAGTCCACAGATTACAGAATGCCTCCAAATGTGCATCGGAATCTACTACTGGTCTTCCTCGGAACGATCAAAGCGTAGACTGTTTGAGACATCACTCCCATGGAGGAAAGTGCGCATGGTGACTGTTGTACTCAGTCCCGTTGCAATTATGGTTTTATCAACACTATGATAGTCCCCAGATTACAGAATGCCTCCAGATGTGCATCGGAAACTACTTCTTGTTTTCCAGGAAACAATCAAAGCGTAGACCGTTTGAGACATTACTCCCATGGAGGTAAGTGCGCATGGCGTCTGTTGTATTCAATCCCGATGCAATATCTGTGTTTCATCAACACTCTAATAGTCCACAGATTGCAGAATGCCTCCAGATGTGCATCGGAAACTACTACTGATCTTCCAGGGAACGATCAAAGCGTAAACTGTTTGAGACATTACTCCCATGGAGGTAACATCGCATGGTGACTGGTCTATTCAATCCCGATGCAGTTTCTGTGTTTCATTAACACTCTGATAGTCCCCAGACTACAGAATGCCTCCAGTTGTGGATCGGAATCTACTACTGGTCTTCCTGGGAACGATCAAAGCGTAGACTGTTTGAGACATCACTCATATTGAGGAAAGTGCGCATAGTGACTGTTGGATTCAATCCCGATGCAATTTCTGTGTTTCATCATCACCCTGATAGTCCATAGATTACAGAATGCCTCCAGATGTGCATCGGAAACTACTAGTGGTCTTCCAGGGAACGATCAAATCGTAGGCTGTTTGAGACATTACTTCCATGGAGGAAAGTGCGCATGGTGACTGTTGTATTCAATACCGATGCTCTTTGTGTGTTTTATCAACATTCTGATTGTCCACAGATTACAGAATGCCTCCAGATGTGCATCGGAAACTACTACTGGTCTTCTAGGGAACGATCAAAGCGTAGACTGTTAGAGACATTACTCATATGGAGGAAAGGGCGCATTGTGACTGTTGTATTCAATCCCGATGCAATTTCTGTGTTTCATCAACACTCTGATAGTCCACAGATTACAGAATGCCTCCAGATGTGCATCGGAAACTACTGGTGGTCTTCCATAGAATGATCAAAGCGTAGACTGTTGAGACATTACTCCCATGGAAGAAAGTATGCATGGTGATTGTTGCACTCAATCCCGATGCAATTATGCTTTTATCAACACTCTGATAGTCCACAGATTACAGAATGCCTCCAGATTTGCATCGGAAACTACTAACGATCTTCTAGGGAACGATCAAAACGTAGACTGTTTGAGACATTACTCCCATGGAGGAAAGTGCGCATAGTGACTGTTGTATTCAGTCCCGATGCAATTTCTCTCTTTCATCAACACTCTGATAGTCCACAGATTACAGAATTCCTCCAGATGTACATCGGAAACTACTACTGGTCTTCCAGGGAACGATCAAAGCGTAGACTGTTTAAGACATAACTCCCATGGAGGAAAGTGCACATGGTGACTGTTGTATGCAATCCCGATGCAATTTTGGTTTCATAAACACTCTGATAGTACACAGATTACAGAATGCCTCCAGATGTACATCGGAAACTACTACTGGTCTTCCAGGGAACGATCAAAGCGTAGACTGTTTGAGACATTACTCCCATGGAGGTAAGTGCGCATGGCGTCTGTTGTACTCAATCCCGATGCAATTTCTGTGTTTCATCAACACTCTCATAGTCCACAGATTACAGAATGCCTCCAGATGTGCATCGGAAACTACTACTGGTCTTCCAGGGAACGATCAAAGAGTAAACTGTTTGAGACATTACTCCCATGGAGGTAAGATCGCATGGTGACTGGTCTATTCAATCCCGATGCAATTTCTGTGTTTCATTAACACTCTGATAGTCCACAGACTACAGAGTGCCTCCAGTTGTGGATCGGAATCTACTACTGGTCTTCCTGGGAACGATCAAAGCGTAGACTGTTTGAGAGATCACTCCCACTGAGGAAAGTGCGCATAGTGACTGTTGGATTCAATCCCGATGCAATTTCTGTGTTTTATCAACACTCTGATGGTCCACAGATTATAGAATGCCTCCAGGTGTGCATCGGAAACTACTACTGGTCTTCCAGGGAACGATCAAAGCGCAGACTGTTTGAGACATTACTCCCATGGAGGAATGTGCGCATGATGACTATTGCATTCTATCCCGATTCAATTTCTGTGTTTCATCAACACCCTGATAGCCCATAGATTACAGAATGCCTCCAGATGTGCATCGGAAACTACTACTGGTCTTCCAGGGAACGATCAAATCGTAGGCTGTTTGAGACATTACTTCCATGGAGGAAAGTGCGCATGGTGACTGTTGTATTCAATACCGATGCACTTTGTGTGTTTTATCAACATTCTGATTGTCCACAGATTACAGAATGCCTCCAGATGTGCTTCGGAAACTACTACTGGTCTTCTAGGGAACGATCAAAGCGTAGACTGTTAGAGACATTACTCATATGGAGGAAAGGGCGCATTGTGACTGTTGTATTCAATCCCCATGCAATTTCTGTGTTTCATGAACACTCTGATAGTCCACAGATTACAGAATGCCTCCAGATGTGCATCGGAAACTGCTATTGGTCTCCCAGGAAACGATCAAAGCGTAGACTCTTTGAGACATTATTCCCACGGAGGAAAGGGCGTATGGTGACTGTTGTATTCAATCCCGACGCAATTTTGGTTTCATCAACACTCTGATAGTCCACAGATTAAAGAATGCCTCCAGATGTGCATCGGAAACTACTACTGGTCTACCAGTAAACGATCAAAGCGAAGATTGTTTGAGTCATTACTCCCATGGAGGTAAGTGCTCATGGTGACTGTTGTTTTCAATCCCGATGCAATTTCTGTGTTTCATCAACACTCTGATAGTCCACAGATTACAGAATGCCTCCAGATGTGCATCGGAAACTACTAGTGGTCTTCCAGGGAATGATCAAAGCGTAGACTGTTGAGACATTACTAACATGGAAGAAAGTATGCATGGTGATTGTTGCATTCAATCCCGATGCAATTATGCTTTTATCAACACTCTGATAGTCCACAGATTACAGAATGCCTCCAGATGTGCATCGGAAACTACTACTGGTGTACCAGGAAACGATCAATGCGTAGACTGTTTGAGGCATTACTCCCATGGAGGTAAGTGCGCATGGTGGCTGTTGTATTCAATCCCGATGCAATTTCTGTGTTTCATGAACACTCTGATAGTCCAAAGATTACAGAATGCCTCCAGATGTGCATCGGAAACTGCTATTGGTCTCCCAGGAAACGATCAAAGCGTAGACTCTCTGAGACATTACTCCCATGGAGGAAAGGGCGTCTGGTGACTGTTGTATTCAATCCCGACGCAATTTTGGTTTCATCAACACTCTGATAGTCAACAGATTGCAGTATGCCTCCAGATGTGCATCGGAAACTACTAACGGTCTTCTAGGGAACGATCAAAACGTAGACTGTTTGAGTCATTACTCCCATGGAGGTAAGTGCGCATGGTGACTGTTGTATTCAGTCCCGATGCAATTATGGTTTTATCAACACTCTGATAGTCCCCATATTACAGAATGCCTCCAGATGTGCATCGGAAACTACTACTTGTTTTCCAGGAAACAATCAAAGCGTAGACCGTTTGAGACATTACTCCCATGGAGGTAAGTGCGCATGGCGTCTGTTGTATTTAATCCCTATGCAATTTCTGTGTTTTCATCAACACTCTGATAGTCCACAGATTACAGAATGCCTCCAGATGTGCATCGGAAACTACTACTGGTCTTCCAAGGAACGATCAAAGCGTAAACTGTTTGAGACATTACTCCCATGGAGGTAAGTGCGCATGGTGACTGGTCTATTCAATCCCGATGCAATTTCCGTGTTTCATTAACACTCTGATAGTCCACAGATTACAGAATGCCTCCAAATGTGCATCGGAATCTACTACTGGTCTTCCTCGGAACGATCAAAGCGTAGACTGTTTGAGACATCACTCCCATGGAGGAAAGTGCGCATGGTGACTGTTGTACTCAGTCCCGTTGCAATTATGGTTTTATCAACACTATGATAGTCCCCAGATTACAGAATGCCTCCAGATGTGCATCGGAAACTACTTCTTGTTTTCCAGGAAACAATCAAAGCGTAGACCGTTTGAGACATTACTCCCATGGAGGTAAGTGCGCATGGCGTCTGTTGTATTCAATCCCGATGCAATATCTGTGTTTCATCAACACTCTAATAGTCCACAGATTGCAGAATGCCTCCAGATGTGCATCGGAAACTACTACTGATCTTCCAGGGAACGATCAAAGCGTAAACTGTTTGAGACATTACTCCCATGGAGGTAACATCGCATGGTGACTGGTCTATTCAATCCCGATGCAGTTTCTGTGTTTCATTAACACTCTGATAGTCCCCAGACTACAGAATGCCTCCAGTTGTGGATCGGAATCTACTACTGGTCTTCCTGGGAACGATCAAAGCGTAGACTGTTTGAGACATCACTCATATTGAGGAAAGTGCGCATAGTGACTGTTGGATTCAATCCCGATGCAATTTCTGTGTTTCATCATCACCCTGATAGTCCATAGATTACAGAATGCCTCCAGATGTGCATCGGAAACTACTAGTGGTCTTCCAGGGAACGATCAAATCGTAGACTGTTTGAGACATTACTTCCATGGAGGAAAGTGCGCATGGTGACTGTTGTATTCAATACCGATGCTCTTTGTGTGTTTTATCAACATTCTGATTGTCCACAGATTACAGAATGCCTCCAGATGTGCTTCGGAAACTACTACTGGTCTTCTAGGGAACGATCAAAGCGTAGACTGTTAGAGACATTACTCATATGGAGGAAAGGGCGCATTGTGACTGTTGTATTCAATCCCGATGCAATTTCTGTGTTTCATCAACACTCTGATAGTCCACAGATTACAGAATGCCTCCAGATGTGCATCGGAAACTACTGGTGGTCTTCCATAGAATGATCAAAGCGTAGACTGTTGAGACATTACTCCCATGGAAGAAAGTATGCATGGTGATTGTTGCACTCAATCCCGATGCAATTATGCTTTTATCAACACTCTGATAGTCCACAGATTACAGAATGCCTCCAGATTTGCATCGGAAACTACTAACGATCTTCTAGGGAACGATCAAAACGTAGACTGTTTGAGACATTACTCCCATGGAGGAAAGTGCGCATAGTGACTGTTGTATTCAGTCCCGATGCAATTTCTCTCTTTCATCAACACTCTGATAGTCCACAGATTACAGAATTCCTCCAGATGTACATCGGAAACTACTACTGGTCTTCCAGGGAACGATCAAAGCGTAGACTGTTTAAGACATAACTCCCATGGAGGAAAGTGCACATGGTGACTGTTGTATGCAATCCCGATGCAATTTTGGTTTCATAAACACTCTGATAGTACACAGATTACAGAATGCCTCCAGATGTACATCGGAAACTACTACTGGTCTTCCAGGGAACGATCAAAGCGTAGACTGTTTGAGACATTACTCCCATGGAAGAAAGTGCGCATGGTGACTGTTGTATTCAAACCCGATACAATTATGGTTTTATCAACACTCTGATAGTCCACAGATTACAGAATGCTTCCAGATGTGCATCGAGTACTACTACTGGTCTTCCAGGGAACGATCAAAACGTAAGCTGTTTTTAGACATTACTCCAATGGAGTGAAGTGCGCATGGTGACTGTTGTATTAAATCCCGATGCAATTTCTGTGTTTCATCACCACTCTGATAGTCAACAGATTACAGAATGCCTCCAGATGTGCATCGGAAACTGCTATTGGTCTCCCAGGAAACGATCAAAGCGTAGACTCTTTGAGACATTACTCCCATGGAGTAAAGGGCGTATGGTGACTGTTGTATTCAATCCCGACGCAATTTTGGTTTCATCAACATTCTGATAGTCAACAGATGGCAGTATGCCACCAGATGTGCGTCGGAAACTACTAACGGTCTTCTAGGGAACTATCAAAACTTAGACTGTTTGAGTCATTACTCCCATGGAGGAAAGTGCGCATGGTGACTATTGTATTCAGTCCCGATGCAATTATGGTTTTATCAACACTCTGATAGTCCCCATATTACAGAATGCCTCCAGATGTGCATCGGAAACTACTACTTGTTTCCCAGGAAACAAACAAAGCGTAGACCGTTTGAGACATTACTCCCATGGAAGTAAGTGCGCATGGCGTCTGTTGTATTTAATCCCGATGCAATTTCTGTGTTTTCATCAACACTCTGATAGTCCACAGATTACAGAATGCCTCCAGATGTGCATCGGAAACTACTACTGGTCTTCCAAGGAACGATCAAAGCGTAAACTGTTTGAGACATTACTCCCATGGAGGTAAGTGCGCATGGTGACTGGTCTATTCAATCCCGATGCAATTTCCGTGTTTCATTAACACTCTGATAGTCCACAGATTACAGAATGCCCCAAATGTGCATCGGAATCTACTAGTGGTCTTCCTGGGAACGATCAAAGCGTAGACTGTTTGAGACATCACTCCCATGGAGGAAAGTGCGCATGGTGACTGTTGTATTTAGTCCCGATGCAATTATGGTTTTATCAACACTATGATAGTCCCCAGATTACAGAATGCCTCCAGATGTGCATCGGAAACTACTACTTGTTTTCCAGGAAACAATCAAAGCGTAGACCGTTTGAGACATTACTCCCATGGAGGTAAGTGCGCATGGCGTCTGTTGTAATCAATCCCGATGCAATTTCTGTGTTTCATCAACACTCTGATAGTCCACAGATTACAGAACGCCTCCAGATGTGCATCGGAAACTACTACTGGTCTTCCAGGGAACGATCAAAGCGTAAACTGTTTGAGACATTACTCCCATGGAGGTAAGATCGCATGGTGACTGGTCTATTCAATCCCGATGCAATTTCTGTGTTTCATTAACACTCTGTTAGTCCACAGACTACAGAATGCCTCCAGTTGTGGATCGGAATCTACTACTGGTCTTATTGGGAACGATCAAAGCGTAGACTGTTTGAGACATCACTCCTTTGAGGAAAGTGCGCATAGTGACTGTTGGATTCAATCCCGATGCAATTTCTGTGTTTTATCAACACTCTGATGGTCCACAGATTATAGAATGCCTCCAGGTGTGCATCGGAAACTACTACTGGTCTTCCAGGGAACGATCAAAGCGCAGACTGTTTGAGACATTACTCCCATGGAGGTAAGATCGCATGGTGACTAGTCTATTCAATCCCGATGCAATTTCTGTGTTTCATTAACACTCTGATAGTCCCCAGACTACAGAATGCCTCCAGTTGTGGATCGGAATCTACTACTGGTCTTCCTGGGAACGATCAAAGCGTAGACTGTTTGAGACATCTCTCCCATTAAGGAAAGTGCGCATAGTGACTGTTGGATTCAATCCCGATGCAATTTCTGTGTTTCATCAACACCCTGATAGTCCATAGATTACAGAATGCCTCCAGATGTGCATCGGAAACTACTACTGGTCTTCCAGGGAACGATCAAATCGTAGACTGTTTGAGACATTACTTCCATGGAGGAAAGTGCGCATGGTGACTGTTGTATTCAATACCGATTCTCTTTGTGTGTTTTATCAACATTCTGATTGTCCACAGATTACAGAATGCCTCCAGATGTGCTTCGGAAACTACTACTGGTCTTCTAGGGAACGATCAAAGCGTAGACTGTTAGAGACATTACTCATATGGAGGAAAGTGCGCATGGTGACTGTTGTATTCAATCCCGATGCAATTTCTGTGTTTCATCAACACTCTGATAGTCCACAGATTACAGAATGCCTCCAGATGTGCATCGGAAACTACTAGTGGTCTTCCATAGAATGATCAAAGCGTAGACTGTTGAGACATTACTCCCATGGAAGAAAGTATGCATGGTGATTGTTGCACTCAATCCCGATGCAATTATGCTTTTATCAACACTCTGATAGTCCACAGATTACAGAATGCCTCCAGATTTGCATCGGAAACTACTAACGATCTTCTAGGGAACGATCAAAACGTAGACTGTTTGAGACATTACTCCCATGGAGGAAAGTGCGCATGGTGACTGTTGTATTCAGTCCCGATGCAATTTCTGTCTTTCATCAACACTCTGATAGTCCACAGATTACAGAATTCCTCCAGATGTACATCGGAAACTACTACTGGTCTTCCAGGGAACGATCAAAGCGTAGACTGTTTAAGACATAACTCCCATGGAGGAAAGTGCACATGGTGACTGTTGTATTCAATCCCGATGCAATTTTGGTTTCATCAACACTCTGATAGTCCACAGATTACAGAATGCCTCCAGATGTACATCGGAAACTACTACTGGTCTTCCAGGGAACGATCAAAGCGTAGACTGTTTGAGACATTACTCCCATGGAAGAAAGTGCGCATGGTGACTGTTGTATTCAATCCCGATACAATTATGGTTTTATCAGCACTCTGATAGTCCACAGATTACAGAATGATTCCAGATGTGCATCGAGTACTACTACTGGTCTTCCAGGGAACGATCAAAACGTAAGCTGTTTTTAGACATTACTCCAATGGAGTGAAGTGCGCATGGTGACTGTTGTATTAAATCCCGATGCAATTTCTGTGTTTCATCACCACTCTGATAGTCCACAGATTACAGAATGCCTCCAGATGTGCATCGGGAACTGCTATTGGTCTCCCAGGAAACGATCAAAGCGTAGACTCTTTGAGACATTACTCCCATGGAGTAAAGGGCGTATGGTGACTGTTGTATTCAATCCCGACGCAATTTTGGTTTCATCAACACTCTGATAGTCAACAGATTGCAGTATGCCACCAGATGTGCATCGGAAACTACTAACGGTCTTCTAGGGAACGATCAAAACGTAGACTGTTTGAGTCATTACTCCCATGGAGGAAAGTGCGCATGGTGACTATTGTATTCAGTCCCGATGCAATTATGGTTTTATCAACACTCTGATAGTCCCCATATTACAGAATGCCTCCAGATGTGCATCGGAAACTACTACTTGTTTTCCAGGAAACAATCAAAGCGTAGACCGTTTGAGACATTACTCCCATGGAGGTAAGTGCGCATGGCGTCTGTTGTATTTAATCCCGATGCAATTTCTGTGTTTTCATCAACACTCTGATAGTCCACAGATTACAGAATGCCTCCAGATGTGCATCGGAAACTACTACTGGTCTTCCAGGGAACGATCAAAGCGTAGACTGTTAGAGACATTACTCATATGGAGGAAAGGGCGCATTGTGACTGTTGTATTCAATCCCGATGCAATTTCTGTGTTTCATGAACACTCTGATAGTCCACAGATTACAGAATGCCTCCAGATGTGCATCAGAAACTACTACTGCTCTTCCAGGGAACGATCAAAGCGTTAACTGTTTGAGACATTACTCCGATGGAGGAAAGTGCGCATGGTGACTGTTGTACTCAATACCGATGCAATTCCATTGTTTTATCAACACTTTGAAGGTCCACAGCTTACAGAATGCCTCCAGATGTGCATCGGAAACTACTACTGGTCTTCCAGGGAACGATCAAAGCGCAGGCTGTTTGAGACATTACTCCCATGTTGGAAAGTGTGCATGGTGGCTGTTGCATTCAATCCCTATGAAATTTCTGTCCTTCATCAACACTCTGATAGTCCCCAGATTACAGAATGTCTCCAGATGTGCATCGGAAACTTCTACTGGTCTACCAGGAAACGATCAAAGCGTAGATTGTTTGAGGCATTACTCCCATGGAGGTAAGTGCTCATGGTGATTGTTGTTTTCAATCCCGATGCAATTTCTGTGTTTCATCAACACTCTGATAGCCCACAGATTACAGAATGCCTCCAGATATGCATCGGAAACTACTACAGGTCTTCCAGGGAGCGATCAAAGCGTAAGCTGTTTGAGAATTTACTCCGATGGAGTGAAGTGCGCATGGTGACTGTTGTATTAAATCTCGATGCAATTTCTGTGTTTCATTACCACTCTGATAGTCCACAGATTACAGAATGTCTCCAGATGTGCATCGGAAACTACTACTGGTCTTCCAGGGAACGATCAAAGCGTAGACTGTTTAAGACATTACTCCCATGGAGGAAAGTGAGCATGGTGACTGTTGTATTCAATCCCGATGCAATTTTGGTTTCATCAACACTCTGATAGTCCACAAATTACAGAATGCCTCCAGATGTACATCGGAAACTACTACTGGTCTTCCAGGGAACTATCAAAGCGTAGACTGTTTGAGACATTGCTCCCATGGAAGAAAGTGCGCATGGTGACTATTGTATTCAATCCCGATGCAATTACGGTTTTATCAACACCCTGATAGTCCACAGATTACAGAATGCCTCCAGATATGCATCGGAAACTACTACTGGTCTTCCTGGGAATGTTCAAAGCGTAGACTGTTTGAGACATTACTCCCATTGAGGAAAGTGCGCATGGTGACTGTTGTATTCAATCCCGATGCAATTTCTGTGTTTCATCAACACTCTGATGGTCCACAGATTACAGAATGCCTCCAGATGTGCATCGGAAACTACTACTGGTCTTCCAGGTAACGATCGAACGAAGAACTATTTGAGACATTACTTCCATGGAGGAAAGTGCGCATGGTGACTGTTGTATTCAATCCCGATGCACTTTCTGTGTTTCATCAACATTCTGATAGTCCACAGATTACAGAATGCCTCCAGATGTGCTTCGGAAACTACTACTAATCTTCTACGGAACGATGAAATCGTAGACCGTTAGAGACATTACTCCCATGGAGGAAAGGGGGCATTTTGACTGTTGTATTCAATCCCGATGCAATTTCTGTCTTTCATCAACACTCTGATAGTCCACAGATTACAGAATGCCTCCAGATGTGCATCACAAACTACTACTGCTCTTCCAGCTAACGATCAAAGCGTAAACTGTTTGAGACATTACGCCGATGGAGTGAAGTGCGCATGTTGACGGTTGTATTAAATCCACATTCAATTTCTGTGTTTCATCAACACTCTGATAGTCCACAGATTACAGAATGCCTCCAGAAGTGCATCGGAAACTGCTATTGGTCTTCCAGGAAACGATGAAAGCGTAGACTGTTAGAGTCATTACTCCCATGGAGGAAAGGTCGCATTGTGACTGTTGTATTCAATCCCGATGCAATTTCTGTCTTTTATCAACACTCTGATAGTCCTCAGATTACAGAATGCCTCCACATGTGCATCGGAAACTACTAACAGTCTTCTAGGGAACGATCAAATCGTAGACTGTTTGAGACATTACTCCCATGGACGAAAGTGCGCATGGTGACTGTTGTATTCAGTCACGATGCAATTTTGGTTTTATCAAAACTCTGATAGTCCACAGATTACAGAATGCCTCCAGATGTGCATCGGGAACTACTAACGGTCTTCTAGGGAACGATCAAAGCGTAAACTGTTTGAGACATTACTCCCATGGAGGTAAGATCGCATGGTGACTGGTCTATTCAATCCCGATGCAATTTCTGTGTTTCATTAACACTCTGATAGTCCACAGACTACAGAATGCCTCCAGTTGTGGATCGGAAACTACTACTGGTCTTCCTGGGAACGATCAAAGCGTAGACTGTTTGAGACATCACTCCCATTGAGGAAAGTGCCTATAGTGACTGTTGTATTCAATACCGATGCACTTTGTGTGTTTTATCAACATTCTGATTGTCCACAGATTACAGAATGCCTCCAGATGTGCTTCGGAAACTACTACTGGTCTTCTAGGGAACGATCAAAGCGTAGACTGTTAGAGACATTACTCATATGGAGGAAAGGGCGCATTGTGACTGTTGTATTCAATTCCGATGCAATTTCTGTGTTTCATCAACACTCTGATAGTCCACAGATTACAGAATGCCTCCAGATGTGCATCGGAAACTACTACTGGTCTTCCAGGGAACGATCAAATCGTACACTGTTTGAGACATTACTTCCATGGAGGAAAGTGCGCATGGTGACTGTTGTATTCAATACCGATGCACTTTGTGTGTTTTATCAACATTCTGATTGTCCACAGATTACAGAATGCCTCCAGATGTGCTTCGGAAACTACTACTGGTCTTCTAGGGAACGATCAAAGCGTAGACTGTTAGAGACATTACTCATATGGAGGAAAGGGCGCATTGTGACTGTTGTATTCAATCCCGATGCAATTTCTGTGTTTCATCAACACACTGATAGTCCACAGATTACAGAATGCCTCCAGATGTGCATCGGAAACTACTAGTGGTCTTCCAGGGAACGATCAAAGCGTTAACTGTTTGAGACATTACTCCCAAGGAGGAAAGTGCGCATGGTGACTGTTGTACTCAATACCGATGCAATTCCATTGTTTTATCAACACTTTGAAGGTCCACAGCTTACAGAATGCCTCCAGATGTGCAACGGAAACTACTACTGGTCTTCCAGGGAACGATCAAAGCGTAGACTGTTTAAGACATAACTCCCATGGAGGAAAGTGCACATGGTGACTGTTGTATTCAATCCCGATGCAATTTTGGTTTCATCAACACTCTGATAGTCCACAGATTACAGAATGCCTCCAGATGTACATCGGAAACTACTACTGGTCTTCCAGGGAACGATCAAAGCGTAGACTGTTTGAGACATTACTCCCATGGAAGAAAGTGCGCATGGTGACTGTTGTATTCAATCCCGATACAATTATGGTTTTATCAGCACTCTGATAGTCCACAGATTACAGAATGATTCCAGATGTGCATCGAGTACTACTACTGGTCTTCCAGGGAACGATCAAAACGTAAGCTGTTTTTAGACATTACTCCAATGGAGTGAAGTGCGCATGGTGACTGTTGTATTAAATCCCGATGCAATTTCTGTGTTTCATCACCACTCTGATAGTCCACAGATTACAGAATGCCTCCAGATGTGCATCGGGAACTGCTATTGGTCTCCCAGGAAACGATCAAAGCGTAGACTCTTTGAGACATTACTCCCATGGAGTAAAGGGCGTATGGTGACTGTTGTATTCAATCCCGACGCAATTTTGGTTTCATCAACACTCTGATAGTCAACAGATTGCAGTATGCCACCAGATGTGCATCGGAAACTACTAACGGTCTTCTAGGGAACGATCAAAACGTAGACTGTTTGAGTCATTACTCCCATGGAGGAAAGTGCGCATGGTGACTATTGTATTCAGTCCCGATGCAATTATGGTTTTATCAACACTCTGATAGTCCCCATATTACAGAATGCCTCCAGATGTGCATCGGAAACTACTACTTGTTTTCCAGGAAACAATCAAAGCGTAGACCGTTTGAGACATTACTCCCATGGAGGTAAGTGCGCATGGCGTCTGTTGTATTTAATCCCGATGCAATTTCTGTGTTTTCATCAACACTCTGATAGTCCACAGATTACAGAATGCCTCCAGATGTGCATCGGAAACTACTACTGGTCTTCCAGGGAACGATCAAAGCGTAGACTGTTAGAGACATTACTCATATGGAGGAAAGGGCGCATTGTGACTGTTGTATTCAATCCCGATGCAATTTCTGTGTTTCATGAACACTCTGATAGTCCACAGATTACAGAATGCCCACAGATGTGCATCAGAAACTACTACTGCTCTTCCAGGGAACGATCAAAGCGTTAACTGTTTGAGACATTACTCCGATGGAGGAAAGTGCGCATGGTGACTGTTGTACTCAATACCGATGCAATTCCATTGTTTTATCAACACTTTGAAGGTCCACAGCTTACAGAATGCCTCCAGATGTGCATCGGAAACTACTACTGGTCTTCCAGGGAACGATCAAAGCGCAGGCTGTTTGAGACATTACTCCCATGTTGGAAAGTGTGCATGGTGGCTGTTGCATTCAATCCCTATGAAATTTCTGTCCTTCATCAACACTCTGATAGTCCCCAGATTACAGAATGTCTCCAGATGTGCATCGGAAACTTCTACTGGTCTACCAGGAAACGATCAAAGCGTAGATTGTTTGAGGCATTACTCCCATGGAGGTAAGTGCTCATGGTGGTTGTTGTTTTCAATCCCGATGCAATTTCTGTGTTTCATTACCACTCTGATAGTCCACAGATTACAGAATGTCTCCAGATGTGCATCGGAAACTACTACTGGTCTTCCAGGGAACGATCAAAGCGTAGACTGTTTAAGACATTACTCCCATGGAGGAAAGTGAGCATGGTGACTGTTGTATTCAATCCCGATGCAATTTTGGTTTCATCAACACTCTGATAGTCCACAAATTACAGAATGCCTCCAGATGTACATCGGAAACTACTACTGGTCTTCCAGGGAACTATCAAAGCGTAGACTGTTTGAGACATTGCTCCCATGGAAGAAAGTGCGCATGGTGACTATTGTATTCAATCCCGATGCAATTACGGTTTTATCAACACCCTGATAGTCCACAGATTACAGAATGCCTCCAGATATGCATCGGAAACTACTACTGGTCTTCCTGGGAATGTTCAAAGCGTAGACTGTTTGAGACATTACTCCCATTGAGGAAAGTGCGCATGGTGACTGTTGTATTCAATCCCGATGCAATTTCTGTGTTTCATCAACACTCTGATGGTCCACAGATTACAGAATGCCTCCAGATGTGCATCGGAAACTACTACTGGTCTTCCAGGTAACGATCGAACGAAGAACTATTTGAGACATTACTTCCATGGAGGAAAGTGCGCATGGTGACTGTTGTATTCAATCCCGATGCACTTTCTGTGTTTCATCAACATTCTGATAGTCCACAGATTACAGAATGCCTCCAGATGTGCTTCGGAAACTACTACTAATCTTCTACGGAACGATGAAATCGTAGACCGTTAGAGACATTACTCCCATGGAGGAAAGGGGGCATTTTGACTGTTGTATTCAATCCCGATGCAATTTCTGTCTTTCATCAACACTCTGATAGTCCACAGATTACAGAATGCCTCCAGAAGTGCATCGGAAACTGCTATTGGTCTTCCAGGAAACGATGAAAGCGTAGACTGTTAGAGTCATTACTCCCATGGAGGAAAGGTCGCATTGTGACTGTTGTATTCAATCCCGATGCAATTTCTGTCTTTTATCAACACTCTGATAGTCCTCAGATTACAGAATGCCTCCACATGTGCATCGGAAACTACTAACAGTCTTCTAGGGAACGATCAAATCGTAGACTGTTTGAGACATTACTCCCATGGACGAAAGTGCGCATGGTGACTGTTGTATTCAGTCACGATGCAATTTTGGTTTTATCAAAACTCTGATAGTCCACAGATTACAGAATGCCTCCAGATGTGCATCGGGAACTACTAACGGTCTTCTAGGGAACGATCAAAGCGTAAACTGTTTGAGACATTACTCCCATGGAGGTAAGATCGCATGGTGACTGGTCTATTCAATCCCGATGCAATTTCTGTGTTTCATTAACACTCTGATAGTCCACAGACTACAGAATGCCTCCAGTTGTGGATCGGAAACTACTACTGGTCTTCCTGGGAACGATCAAAGCGTAGACTGTTTGAGACATCACTCCCATTGAGGAAAGTGCCTATAGTGACTGTTGTATTCAATACCGATGCACTTTGTGTGTTTTATCAACATTATGATTGTCCACAGATTACAGAATGCCTCCAGATGTGCTTCGGAAACTACTACTGGTCTTCTAGGGAACGATCAAAGCGTAGACTGTTAGAGACATTACTCATATGGAGGAAAGGGCGCATTGTGACTGTTGTATTCAATTCCGATGCAATTTCTGTGTTTCATCAACACTCTGATAGTCCACAGATTACAGAATGCCTCCAGATGTGCATCGGAAACTACTACTGGTCTTCCAGGGAACGATCAAATCGTACACTGTTTGAGACATTACTTCCATGGAGGAAAGTGCGCATGGTGACTGTTGTATTCAATACCGATGCACTTTGTGTGTTTTATCAACATTCTGATTGTCCACAGATTACAGAATGCCTCCAGATGTGCTTCGGAAACTACTACTGGTCTTCTAGGGAACGATCAAAGCGTAGACTGTTAGAGACATTACTCATATGGAGGAAAGGGCGCATTGTGACTGTTGTATTCAATCCCGATGCAATTTCTGTGTTTCATCAACACACTGATAGTCCACAGATTACAGAATGCCTCCAGATGTGCATCGGAAACTACTAGTGGTCTTCCAGGGAACGATCAAAGCGTTAACTGTTTGAGACATTACTCCCAAGGAGGAAAGTGCGCATGGTGACTGTTGTACTCAATACCGATGCAATTCCATTGTTTTATCAACACTTTGAAGGTCCACAGCTTACAGAATGCCTCCAGATGTGCAACGGAAACTACTACTGGTCTTCCAGGGAACGATCAAAGCGTAGACTGTTTAAGACATAACTCCCATGGAGGAAAGTGCACATGGTGACTGTTGTATTCAATCCCGATGCAATTTTGGTTTCATCAACACTCTGATAGTCCACAGATTACAGAATGCCTCCAGATGTACATCGGAAACTACTACTGGTCTTCCAGGGAACGATCAAAGCGTAGACTGTTTGAGACATTACTCCCATGGAAGAAAGTGCGCATGGTGACTGTTGTATTCAATCCCGATACAATTATGGTTTTATCAGCACTCTGATAGTCCACAGATTACAGAATGATTCCAGATGTGCATCGAGTACTACTACTGGTCTTCCAGGGAACGATCAAAACGTAAGCTGTTTTTAGACATTACTCCAATGGAGTGAAGTGCGCATGGTGACTGTTGTATTAAATCCCGATGCAATTTCTGTGTTTCATCACCACTCTGATAGTCCACAGATTACAGAATGCCTCCAGATGTGCATCGGGAACTGCTATTGGTCTCCCAGGAAACGATCAAAGCGTAGACTCTTTGAGACATTACTCCCATGGAGTAAAGGGCGTATGGTGACTGTTGTATTCAATCCCGACGCAATTTTGGTTTCATCAACACTCTGATAGTCAACAGATTGCAGTATGCCACCAGATGTGCATCGGAAACTACTAACGGTCTTCTAGGGAACGATCAAAACGTAGACTGTTTGAGTCATTACTCCCATGGAGGAAAGTGCGCATGGTGACTATTGTATTCAGTCCCGATGCAATTATGGTTTTATCAACACTCTGATAGTCCCCATATTACAGAATGCCTCCAGATGTGCATCGGAAACTACTACTTGTTTTCCAGGAAACAATCAAAGCGTAGACCGTTTGAGACATTACTCCCATGGAGGTAAGTGCGCATGGCGTCTGTTGTATTTAATCCCGATGCAATTTCTGTGTTTTCATCAACACTCTGATAGTCCACAGATTACAGAATGCCTCCAGATGTGCATCGGAAACTACTACTGGTCTTCCAGGGAACGATCAAAGCGTAGACTGTTAGAGACATTACTCATATGGAGGAAAGGGCGCATTGTGACTGTTGTATTCAATCCCGATGCAATTTCTGTGTTTCATGAACACTCTGATAGTCCACAGATTACAGAATGCCTCCAGATGTGCATCAGAAACTACTACTGCTCTTCCAGGGAACGATCAAAGCGTTAACTGTTTGAGACATTACTCCGATGGAGGAAAGTGCGCATGGTGACTGTTGTACTCAATACCGATGCAATTCCATTGTTTTATCAACACTTTGAAGGTCCACAGCTTACAGAATGCCTCCAGATGTGCATCGGAAACTACTACTGGTCTTCCAGGGAACGATCAAAGCGCAGGCTGTTTGAGACATTACTCCCATGTTGGAAAGTGTGCATGGTGGCTGTTGCATTCAATCCCTATGAAATTTCTGTCCTTCATCAACACTCTGATAGTCCCCAGATTACAGAATGTCTCCAGATGTGCATCGGAAACTTCTACTGGTCTACCAGGAAACGATCAAAGCGTAGATTGTTTGAGGCATTACTCCCATGGAGGTAAGTGCTCATGGTGATTGTTGTTTTCAATCCCGATGCAATTTCTGTGTTTCATCAACACTCTGATAGCCCACAGATTACAGAATGCCTCCAGATATGCATCGGAAACTACTACAGGTCTTCCAGGGAGCGATCAAAGCGTAAGCTGTTTGAGAATTTACTCCGATGGAGTGAAGTGCGCATGGTGACTGTTGTATTAAATCTCGATGCAATTTCTGTGTTTCATTACCACTCTGATAGTCCACAGATTACAGAATGTCTCCAGATGTGCATCGGAAACTACTACTGGTCTTCCAGGGAACGATCAAAGCGTAGACTGTTTAAGACATTACTCCCATGGAGGAAAGTGAGCATGGTGACTGTTGTATTCAATCCCGATGCAATTTTGGTTTCATCAACACTCTGATAGTCCACAAATTACAGAATGCCTCCAGATGTACATCGGAAACTACTACTGGTCTTCCAGGGAACTATCAAAGCGTAGACTGTTTGAGACATTGCTCCCATGGAAGAAAGTGCGCATGGTGACTATTGTATTCAATCCCGATGCAATTACGGTTTTATCAACACCCTGATAGTCCACAGATTACAGAATGCCTCCAGATATGCATCGGAAACTACTACTGGTCTTCCTGGGAATGTTCAAAGCGTAGACTGTTTGAGACATTACTCCCATTGAGGAAAGTGCGCATGGTGACTGTTGTATTCAATCCCGATGCAATTTCTGTGTTTCATCAACACTCTGATGGTCCACAGATTACAGAATGCCTCCAGATGTGCATCGGAAACTACTACTGGTCTTCCAGGTAACGATCGAACGAAGAACTATTTGAGACATTACTTCCATGGAGGAAAGTGCGCATGGTGACTGTTGTATTCAATCCCGATGCACTTTCTGTGTTTCATCAACATTCTGATAGTCCACAGATTACAGAATGCCTCCAGATGTGCTTCGGAAACTACTACTAATCTTCTACGGAACGATGAAATCGTAGACCGTTAGAGACATTACTCCCATGGAGGAAAGGGGGCATTTTGACTGTTGTATTCAATCCCGATGCAATTTCTGTCTTTCATCAACACTCTGATAGTCCACAGATTACAGAATGCCTCCAGATGTGCATCACAAACTACTACTGCTCTTCCAGCTAACGATCAAAGCGTAAACTGTTTGAGACATTACGCCGATGGAGTGAAGTGCGCATGTTGACGGTTGTATTAAATCCACATTCAATTTCTGTGTTTCATCAACACTCTGATAGTCCACAGATTACAGAATGCCTCCAGAAGTGCATCGGAAACTGCTATTGGTCTTCCAGGAAACGATGAAAGCGTAGACTGTTAGAGTCATTACTCCCATGGAGGAAAGGTCGCATTGTGACTGTTGTATTCAATCCCGATGCAATTTCTGTCTTTTATCAACACTCTGATAGTCCACAGATTACAGAATGCCTCCACATGTGCATCGGAAACTACTAACAGTCTTCTAGGGAACGATCAAATCGTAGACTGTTTGAGACATTACTCCCATGGACGAAAGTGCGCATGGTGACTGTTGTATTCAGTCACGATTCAATTTTGGTTTTATCAAAACTCTGATAGTCCACAGATTACAGAATGCCTCCAGATGTGCATCGGGAGCTACTAACGGTCTTCTAGGGAACGATCAAAGCGTAAACTGTTTGAGACATTACTCCCATGGAGGTAAGATCGCATGGTGACTGGTCTATTCAATCCCGATGCAATTTCTGTGTTTCATTAACACTCTGATAGTCCACAGACTACAGAATGCCTCCAGTTGTGGATCGGAAACTACTACTGGTCTTCCTGGGAACGATCAAAGCGTAGACTGTTTGAGACATCACTCCCATTGAGGAAAGTGCCTATAGTGACTGTTGTATTCAATACCAATGCACTTTGTGTGTTTTATCAACATTCTGATTGTCCACAGATTACAGAATGCCTCCAGATGTGCTTCGGAAACTACTACTGGTCTTCTAGGGAACGATCAAAGCGTAGACTGTTAGAGACATTACTCATATGGAGGAAAGGGCGCATTGTGACTGTTGTATTCAATTCCGATGCAATTTCTGTGTTTCATCAACACTCTGATAGTCCACAGATTACAGAATGCCTCCAGATGTGCATCGGAAACTACTACTGGTCTTCCAGGGAACGATCAAATCGTACACTGTTTGAGACATTACTTCCATGGAGGAAAGTGCGCATGGTGACTGTTGTATTCAATACCGATGCACTTTGTGTGTTTTATCAACATTCTGATTGTCCACAGATTACAGAATGCCTCCAGATGTGCTTCGGAAACTACTACTGGTCTTCTAGGGAACGATCAAAGCGTAGACTGTTAGAGACATTACTCATATGGAGGAAAGGGCGCATTGTGACTGTTGTATTCAATCCCGATGCAATTTCTGTGTTTCATCAACACACTGATAGTCCACAGATTACAGAATGCCTCCAGATGTGCATCGGAAACTACTAGTGGTCTTCCAGGGAACGATCAAAGCGTTAACTGTTTGAGACATTACTCCCAAGGAGGAAAGTGCGCATGGTGACTGTTGTACTCAATACCGATGCAATTCCATTGTTTTATCAACACTTTGAAGGTCCACAGCTTACAGAATGCCTCCAGATGTGCAACGGAAACTACTACTGGTCTTCCAGGGAACGATCAAAGCGCAGGCTGTTTGAGACATTACTCCCATGTTGGAAAGTGTGCATGGTGGCTGTTGTATTCAATCCCTATGAAATTTCTGTCCTTCATCGACACTCTGATAGTCCACAGATTACAGAATGCCTCCAGATGTGCATCGGAAACTACTACTGGTCTTCCAGGGAACGATCAAAGCGTAGACTGTTTAAGACATTACTCCCATGGAAGAAAGTGCGCATGGTGACTGTTGTATTCAATCCCGATGCAATTACGGTTTTATCAACACTCTGATAGTCCACAGATTACAGAATGCCTCCAGATGTGCATCGGAAACTACTACTGGTCTACCAGGAAACGATCAAAGCGTAGATTGTTTGAGGCATTACTCCCATGGAGGTAAGTGCTCATGGTGAATGTTGTTTTCAATCCCGTTGCAATTTCTGTGTTTCATCAACACTCTGATAGTCCACAGATTACAGAATGCCTCCAGATATGCATCGGAAACTACTACTGGTCTTCCAGGGAGCGATAAAGCGTAAGCTGTTTGAGAATTTACTCCGATGGAGTGAAGTGCGCATGGTGACTGTTGAAATAAATCTCGATGCAATTTCTGTGTTTCATCACCACTCTGATAGTCCACAGATTACAGAATGCCTCCAGATGTGCATCGGAAACTGCTATTGGTCTTCCAGGAAACGATCAAAGCGTAGACTGTTTGAAACATTACTCCCATGGAGGAAAGTGCGCATGGTGACTGTTGTATTTAATTCCAATGCAATTTTGGTTTCATCAACACCCTGATAGTCAACAGATTACATAATGCCACCAGATGTGCATCGGAAACTACTAACGGTCTTCTTGGGAACGATCAAAACGTAGACTGTTTGAGACATTACTCCCATGGAGGAAGGTGCGCATGGTGACTGTTGTATTCAGTCCCGATGCCATTTCTGTCTTTCATCAACACTCTGATTGTCCACAGATTACAGAATGCCTCCAGATGTGCATCGGAAACTACTACTGGTCTTCCAGGGAACGATCAAAGCGTAGACTGTTTAAGACATTACTCCCATGGAGGAAAGTGCGCATGGTGACCGTTGTATTCAATCCCGATGCAATTTTGGTTTCATCAACACTCTGATAGTCCACAAATTACAGAATGCCTCCAGATGTACATCGGAAACTACTACTGGTCTTCCAGGGATCTATCAAAGCGTAGACTGTTTGAGACATTGCTGGCATGGAAGAAAGTGCGCATGGTGACTATTGTATTCAATCCCGATGCAATTACGGTTTTATCAACACTCTGATAGTCCACAGATTACAGAATTCCTCCAGATGTGCATCGGAAACTACTACTGGTCTTCCTGGGATCGTTCAAAGCATAGACTGTTTGAGACATTACTCCCATTGAGAAAAGTGCGCATGGTGACTGTTGTATTCAACCCCGATGCAATTTCTGTGTTTCATCAACACTCTGATGGTCCACAGATTACAGAATGCCTCCAGATGTGCATCGGAAACTACTACTGGTCTTCCAGGAAACGATGAAAGCGTAGACTGTTAGAGACATTACTCCCATGGAGGAAAGGGGGCATTTTGACTGTTTTATTCAATCCCGATGCAATTTCTGTCTTTCATCAACACTCTGATAGTCCACAGATTACAGAATGCCTCCAGATGTGCATCGGAAACTACTACTGGTCTTCCAGGGAACGATCAAAGCGTAGACTGTTTGAGGCATTACTCCCATGGAGGTAAGTGCGCATGGTGACTGTTGTATTCAATCCCGATGCAATTTCTGTGTTTCATCAACACTCTGATAGTCCACAGATTACAGAATGCCTCCAGATGTGCATCAGAAACTACTACTGCTCTTCCAGCTAACGATCAAAGCGTAAACTGTTTGAGACATTACTCCGATGGAGTGAAGTGCGCATGTTGACGGTTGTATTAAATCCACATTCAATTTTTGTGTTTCATCAACACTCTGATAGTCCACAGATTACAGAATGCCTCCAGATGTGCATCGGAAACTACTACTGGTCTTCCATTGAACGATCAAAGCGTAAACTGTTTGAGACATTACTCCCATTGAGGAAAGTGCGCATGGTGACTGTTGTATTCAATCCCGATGCAATTTCTGTGTTTCATCAACACTCTGATGGTCCACAGATTATAGAATGCCTCCAGATGTGCATCGGAAACTACCACTGGTCTTCCAGGGAACGATCAAAGCGCAGACTCTTTGAGACATTACGCCCATGGAGGAATGTGCGCATGATGACTGTTGCATTCTATTCCGATGCAATTTCTGTGTTTCATCAACACCCTGATAGTCCATAGATTACAGAATGCCTCCAGATGTGCATCTGAAACTACTATTGGTCTTCCAGGGAACGATCAAAGCGTAGACAGTTTGAGACTTTACTCCCATGGAAGAAAGTATGCATTGTGATTGTTGCATTCAATCCCAATGCAATTATGGTTTTATCAACACTCTGATAGTCCACAGATTACAGAATGCCTCCAGATGTGCATCGGAAACTACTACTGGTCTTCCAGGAAACGATCAAAGCGTAGACTGTTTGAGGCATTACTCCCATGGAGGTAAGTGCGCATGGTGACTGTTGTATTCAATCACGGTGCAATTTCTGTGTTTCATCAACACTCTGATAGTCCACAGATTACAGAATACATCCAGATGTGCATCGAAAACTACTACTGGTCTTCCTGGGAACGATCAAAGCGTAGAATGTTTGAGACATCACTCCCATTGAGGAAAGTGCGCATGGTGACTGTTGTATTCAATCCCGATGCAATTTCTGTGTTTCATCAACACTCTGATGGTCCACAGTTTATAGAATGCCTCCAGATGTGCATCAAAAACTACCACTGGTCTTCCAGGGAACGATCAGAGCGCAGACTCTTTGGGACATTACTCCCATGGAGGAATGTGCGCATGATGACTGTTGCATTCTATTCCGATGCAATTTCTGTGTTTCATCAACACCCTGATAGTCCATAGATTACAGAATGCCTCCAGATGTGCATCGGAAACTACTACTGGTCTTCCAGGGAACGATCGAATCGTAGACTGTTTGAGACATTACTTCCATGGAGGAAAGTGCGCATGGTGACTGTTGTATTCAATCCCGATGCACTTTGTGTGTTTTATCAACATTCTGATAGTCCACAGATTACAGAATGCCTCCAGATGTGCTTCGGAAACTACTACTGGTTTTCTAGGGAACGATGAAAGCGTAGACTGTTAGAAACATTGCTCCCATGGAGGAAAAGGCGCATTGTGACTGTTGTATTCAATCCCGTTGCAATTTCTGTGTTACATCAACACTCTGATAGTCCACAGATTACAGAATGCCTCCAGATGTGCATCGGAAACTACTAGTGGTCTTCCAGGGTACGATCAAAGCGTAGACAGTTTGAGGCTTTACTCCCATGGAAGAAAGTATGCATGGTGATTGATGCATTCAATCCCGATGCAATTATGGTTTTATCAACATTCTGATAGTCCACAGATTACAGAATGCCTCCAGATGTGCATCGGAAACTACTACTAGTCTTCCAGGGAACGATCAAAGCGTAAACTGTTTGAGACATTACTCCCATGGAGGTAAGTGCGCATGGTGACTGGTCTATTCAATCCCGATTCAATTTCTGTGTTTCATTAACACTCTGATAGTCCACAGATTACAGAATGCCTCCAGATGTGCATCGGAAACTGCTATTGATCTCCCAGGAAACGATCAAACCGTAGACTCTTTGAGACATTACTCCCATGGAGGAAAGGGCGTATGGTGACTGTTGTATTCAATCCCGACGCAATTTTGGTTTCATCAACACTCTGATAGTCAACAGATTGCAGTATGCCACCAGATGTGCATCGGAAACTACTAACGGTCTTCTAGGGAACGATCAAAACGTAGACTGTTTGAGTCATTTCTCCATGGAGGAAAGTGCGCATGGTGACTGTTGTATTCAGTCCCGATGCAATTATGGTTTTATCAACACTCTGATAGTCCCCATATTACAGAATGCCTCCAGATGTGCATCGGGAACTACTACTTGTTTTCCAGGAAACAATCAAAGCGTTGACCGTTTGAGACATTACTCCCATGGAGGTAAGTGCGCATGGCGTCTGTTGTATTTAATCCCGATGCAATTTCTGTGTTTTCATCAACACTCTGATAGTCCACAGATTACAGAATGCCTCCAAACGTGCATCGGAAACTACTACTGGTCTTCCAAGGAACGATCAAAGCGTAAACTGTTTGAGACATTACTCCCATGGAGGTAAGTGCGCATGGTGACTGGTCTATTCAATCCCGATGCAATTTCCGTGTTTCATTAACACTCTGATAGTCCACAGATTACAGAATGCCTCCAAATGTGCATCGGAATCTACTACTGGTCTTCCTGGGAACGATCAAAGCGTAGACTGTTTGAGACATCACTCCCATGGAGGAATGTGCGCATGGTGACTGTTGTATTCAGTCCCGATGCAATTATGGTTTTATCAACACTGTGATAGTCCCCAGATTACAGAATGCCTCCAGATGTGCATCGGAAACTACTACTGGTCTTCCAGGGAACGATCAAAGCGTAAACTGTTTGAGACATTACTCCCATGGAGGTAAGTGCGCATGGCGTCTGTTGTATTCAATCCCGATGCAATTTCTGTGTTTCATCAACACTCTGATAGTCCACAGATTACAGAATGCCTCCAAATGTGCATCGGAATCTACTACTGGTCTTCCAGGGAACGATCAAATCGTAGACTGTTTGAGACATTACTTCCATGGAGGAAAGTGCGCATGGTGACTGTTGTATTCAATACCGATGCACTTTGTGTGTTTTATCAACATTCTGATTGTCCACAGATTACAGAATGCCTCCAGATGTGCTTCGGAAACTACTACTGGTCTTCTAGGGAACGATCAAAGCGTAGACTGTTAGAGACATTACTCATATGGAGGAAAGGGCGCATTGTGACTGTTGTATTCAATCCCGATGCAATTTCTGTGTTTCATCAACACTCTGATAGGCCAAAGATTACAGAATGCCTCCAGATGTGCATCGGAAACTACTAGTAGTCTTCCAGGGAATGATCAAAGCGTAGACTGTTAGAGACATTACTCCCATGGAGGAAAGGGGGCATTTTGACTGTTTTATTCAATCCCGATGCAATTTCTGTCTTTCATCAACACTCTGATAGTCCACAGATTACAGAATGCCTCCAGATGTGCATCGGAAACTACTACTGGTCTTCCAGGGAACGATCAAAGCGTAGACTGTTTGAGGCATTACTCCCATGGAGGTAAGTGCGCATGGTGACTGTTGTATTCAATCCCGATGCAATTACGGTTTTATCAACACTCTGATAGTCCACAGATTACAGAATGCCTCCAGATGTGCATCGGAAACTACTACTGGTCTTCCTGGGAACGTTCAAAGCATAGACTGTTTGAGACATTACTCCCATTGAGGAAAGTGCGCATGGTGACTGTTGTATTCAACCCCGATGCAATTTCTGTGTTTCATCAACACTCTGATGGTCCACAGATTACAGAATGCCTCCAGATGTGCATCGGAAACTACTACTGGTCTTCCAGGAAACGATGAAAGCGTAGACTGTTAGAGACATTACTCCCATGGAGGAAAGGGGGCATTTTGACTGTTTTATTCAATCCCGATGCAATTTCTGTCTTTCATCAACACTCTGATAGTCCACAGATTACCGAATGCCTCCAGATGTGCATCGGAAACTACTACTGGTCTTCCAGGGAACGATCAAAACGTAGACTGTTTGAGGCATTACTCCCATGGAGGTAAGTGCGCATGGTGACTGTTGTATTCAATCCCGATGCAATTTCTGTGTTTCATCAACACTCTGATAGTCCACAGATTACAGAATACCTCCAGATGTGCATCAGAAACTACTACTGCTCTTCCAGCTAACGATCAAAGCGTAAACTGTTTGAGACATTATTCCGATGGAGTGAAGTGCGCATGTTGACGGTTGTATTAAATCCACATTCAATTTCTGTGTTTCATCAACACTCTGATAGTCCACAGATTACAGAATGCCTCCAGATGTGCATCGGAAACTACTACTGGTCTTGCATTGAACGATCAAAGCGTAAACTGTTTGAGACATTACTCCCATTGAGGAAAGTGCGCATGGTGACTGTTGTATTCAATCCCGATGCAATTTCTGTGTTTCATCAACACTCTGATGGTCCACAGATTATAGAATGCCTCCAGATGTGCATCGGAAACTACCACTGGTCTTCCAGGGAACGATCAAAGCGCAGACTCTTTGAGGCATTACTCCCATGGAGGAATGTGCGCATGATGACTGTTGCATTCTATTCCGATGCAATTTCTGTGTTTCATTAACACCCTGATAGTCCATAGATTACAGAATGCCTCCAGATATGCATCTGAAACTACTAGTGGTCTTCCAGGGAACGATCAAAGCGTAGACAGTTTGAGACTTTACTCCCATGGAAGAAAGTATGCATGGTGATTGTTGCATTCAATCCCGATGCAATTATGGTTTTATCAACACTCTGATAGTCCACAGATTACAGAATGCCTCCAGATGTGCATCGGAAACTACTACTGGTGTACCAGGAAACGATCAAGGCGTAGACTGTTTGAGGCATTACTCCCATGGAGGTAAGTGCGCATGGTGACTGTTGTATTCAATCCCGGTGCAATTTCTGTGTTTCATCAACACTCTGATAGTCCACAGATTACAGAATACCTCCAGATGTGCATCGAAAACTACTACTGGTCTTCCTGGGAACGATCAAAGCGTAGAATGTTTGAGACATCACTCCCATTGAGGAAAGTGTGCATGGTGACTGTTGTATTCAATCCCGATGCAATTTCTGTGTTTCATCAACACTCTGATGGTCCACAGATAATAGAATGCCTCTAGATGTGCATCAGAAACTACCACTGGTCTTCCAGGGAACGATCAAAGCGCAGACTCTTTGAGACATTACTCCCATGGAGGAATGTGCGCATGATGACTGTTGCATTCTATTCCGATGCAATTTCTGTGTTTCATCAACACCCTGATAGTCCATAGATTACAGAATGCCTCCAGATGTGCATCGGAAACTACTACTGGTCTTCCAGGGAACGATCGAATCGTATACTGTTTGAGACATTACTTCCATGGAGGAAAGTGCGCATGGTGACTGTTGTATTGAATCCCGATGCACTTTGTGTGTTTTATCAACATTCTGATAGTCCACAGATTACAGAATGCCTCCAGATGTGCTTCGGAAACTACTACTGGTCTTCTAGGGAACGATGAAATCGTAGACTGTTAGAGACATTGCTCCCATGGAGGAAAGGGCGCATTGTGACTGTTGTATTCAATCCCGATGCAATTTCTGTGTCACATCAACACTCTGATAGTCCACAGATTACAGAATGCCTCCAGATGTGCATCGGAAACTACTAGTAGTCTTCCAGGGAACGATCAAAGCGTAGACAGTTTGAGGCTTTACTCCCATGGAAGAAAGTATGCATGGTGATTGTTGCATTCAATCCCGATGCAATTATGGTTTTATCAACATTCTGATAGTCCACAGATTACAGAATGCCTCCAGATGTGCATCGGAAACTACTACTGGTCTTCCAGGGAACGATCAAAGCGTAAACTGTTTGAGACATTACTCCCATGGAGGTAAGTGCGCATGGTGACTGGTCTATTCAATCCCGATGCAATTTCTGTGTTTCATTAACACTCTGATAGTCCACAGATTACAGAATGCCTCCAGATGTGCATCGGAATCTACTACTGGTCGTCCTGGGAAGGATCAAAGCGTAGACTGTTTGAGACATCACTCCCATTGAGGAAAGTGCGCATGGTGACTGTTGGATTCAATCCCGATGCAATTTCTGTGTTTCATCAACACTCTGATGGTCCACAGATTATAGAATGCCTCCAAATGTGCATCGGAACCTACTACTGGTCTTCCAGGGAACGATCAAAGCGCAGACTGTTTGAGACATTACTCCCATGGAGGAATGTGCGCATGATGACTGTTGCATTCTATCCCTATTCAATTTCTGTGTTTCATCAACACCCTGATAGTCCGTAGATTACAGAATGCCTCAAGAAGTGCATCGGAAACTACTACTGGTCTTCCAGGGAACGATCAAATCGTAGACTGTTTGAGACATTACCTCCATGGAGGAAAGTGCGCATGGTAACTGTTGTATTCAATCCCGATGCACTTTGTGTGTTTTATCAACATTCTGATAGCTCACAGATTACAGAATGCCTCCAGATGTGCTTCGGAAGCTACTACTGGTCTTCTAGGGAACGATCAAAGCGTAGACTGTTAGAGACATTACTCCCATGGAGGAAAGGGCGCAATGTGACTGTTGTATTCAATCCCGATGCAATTTCTGTGTTTCACCAACACTCTGATAGTCCACAGATTACAGAATGCCTCCAGATGTGCATCGGAAATTACTAGTGGTCGTCCAGGGAACGATCAAAGCGTAGACTGTTTGAGACATTACTCCCATGGAAGAAAGTATGCATGGTGATTGTTGCATTCAATCCCGATGCAATTATGGTTCTATCAACACTCTGATAGTCCACAGATTACAGAATGCCTCCAGATGTGCATCGGAAACTACTACTGGTGTACCAGAAAACGTTCAAAGCGTAGACTGTTTGAGGCATTACTCCCATGGAGGTAAGTGCTCATGGTGACTGTTGTATTCAATCCCGATGCAATTTCTGTGTTTCATTAACACTCTGATAGTCCACAGATTACAGAATGCCTCCAGATGTGCTTCGGAAACTACTACTGGTCTTCTAGGGAACGATCAAAGTGTAGACTGTTAGAGACATTACTCCCATGGAGGAAAGGGCGCATTGTGACTGTTGTATTCAATCCCGATGCAATTTCTGTGTTTCATCAACACTCTGATAGTCCACAGATTACAGAAAGCCTCCAGATGTGCATCGGAAGCTACTAGTGGCCTTCCAGCGAACGACCAAAGCGTAGACTGTTTGAGACATTACTCCCATGGAAGAAAGTATGCAAGGTGATTGTTGCATTCAATCCCGATGCAATTATGGTTTTATCAACACTCTGATAGTCCACAGATTACAGAATGCCTCTAGAAGTGCATCGGAAACTACTACTGGTGTACCAGGAAACGATCAAAGCGTAGACGGTTTGAGGCATTACTCCCATGGAGGTAAGTGCGCATGGTGACTGTTGTATTCAATCCCGATGCAATTTCTGTGTTTTATCAATACTCTGATAGTCCACAGATTGCAGAATGCCTCCAGATGTGCATCGGAAACTACAACTGGTCTTCCAGGGAACGATCAAAGCGTAGACTGTTTGAGACATTACTCCCATGGAAGAAAGGGCGCATTGTGGCTGTTGTATTCAATCCAGATGCAATTTTTGTGTTTCATCAACACTCTGATCGACCACAGATTAGAGAATGCCTCCAGATGTGCACCGGAAACTACAACTGGTCTTCCAGGGAACGATCAAAGCGTAAAATGTTTGAGACATTACTCCCGTGTTGGAAAGTGTGCATGGTGACTGTTGTATTCAATCCCGATGAAATTTCTGTCCTTCATCAACACTCTGATAGTCCACAGATTACAGAATGCCTCCAGATGTGCATCGGAAACTGCTATTGGTCTTCCAGGAAACGATCAAAGCGTAGACTGTGTGAGACATTACTCCTATGGAAGAAAGGGCGCATGGTGACTGTTGTATTCAATCCCATGCAATTCCGGTTTTATCAACACTCTGATAGCCCACTGATTACAGAATGCTTCCAGAAGTGCATCGGAAACTGCTATTGGTCTTCCAGGAACCGATCAAAGCGTAGACTGTTAGAGACATTACCCCCATGGAGGAAAGGGCGCATTGTGACTGTTGTATTCAATCCTGATGCAATTTTTGTGTTTCATTAACACTCTGATAGACCACAGATTACAGAATGCCTCCAGATGTGCATCGGAAACTACAACTGGTCTTCCAGGGAACGATCAAAGCCTAGACTGTTTAAGACATTACTCCCATGGAAGAAAGTGCGCATGGTGAATGTTGTACTCAATCCCGATGCAATTTCTGTGTTTTATCAACACTTTGAAGGTCCACAGCTTACAGAATGCCTCCAGATGTACATCAGAAACAACTACTGGTCTTCCAGGGAACGATCAAAGCGTAGAATGTTTGAGACATTACTCCCATGTTGGAAAGTGTGCATGGTGACTGTTGTATTCAATCCCGATGAAATTTCTGTCCTTCATCAACACTCTGATAGTCCACAGATTACAGAATGCCTCCGGATGTGCATCGGAAACTACTACTGGTCTTCCAGGGAACGATCAAAGCGTAGACTGTTTAAGACATTACTGCCATGGAAGAAAGTGCGCATGGTGACTGTTGTATTCAATCCCGATGCAAGTACGGTTTTATCAACACTCTGATAGTCCACAGATTACAGAATGCAAGCAGATGTGCATCGGAAACTACTACTGGTCTAATAGGAAACGATCAAAGCGTAGATTGTTTGAGGCACTACTCCTGTGGAGGTAAGTGCGCATGGTGACTGTTGTTTTCAATCCCGATGCAATTTCTGTGTTTCATCAACACTCTGATAGTCCACAGATTACAGAATGCCTCCAGATGTGCATCGGAAACTACTACTGGTCTTCCAGGGAAAGATCAAAGCGTAAGCGGTTTGAGAATTTACTCCGATGGAGTGAAGTGCGCATGGTGACTGTTGTATTAAATCTCGATGCAATTTCTGTGTTTCATCACCACTCTGATAGTCGACAGATTACAGAATGCCTCCAGATGTACATCGGAAACTACTACTGGTCTTCCAGGGAACGATCAAAGTGTAGACTGTTTGAGACATTACTCCCATGGAAGAAAGTGCGCATGGTGACTCTCGTATTCAATCCCGATGCAATTACGGTTTTTTCAACACTCTGATAGTCCACAGATTACAGAATGTCTCCAGATGTGCATCGGAAACTACTACTGGTCTACCAGGAAACGATCAAAGCGTGGATTGTTTGAGGCATTACTCCCATGGAGGTAAGTGCTCATGGTGACTGTTGTTTTCAATCCCGATGCAATTTCTGTGTTTCATCAACACTCTGATAGTCCACAGATTACAGAATGCCTCCAGATGTGCATCGGAAACTACTACTGGTCTTCCAGGGAACGATCAAAGCGTAAGCTGTTTGAGAATTTACTCCGATGGAGTGAAGTGCGCATGGTGACTGTTGTATTAATTCTCGATGCAATTTCTGTGTTTCATCACCACTCTGATAGTCCACAGAGTACAGAATGCCTCCAGATGTGCATCGGAAACTACTATCGGTCTTCTTGGGAACGATCAAAACGTAGACTGTTTGAGACATTACTCCCATGGAGGAAGGTGCGCATGGTGACTGTTGTATTCAGTCCCGTTGCAATTTCTGTCTTTCATCAACACTCTGATTGTCCACAGATTACAGAATGCCTTCAGAAGTGCATCGGAAACTGCTATTGGTCTTCCAGGAAACGATCAAAGCGTAGACTGTTAGAGACATTACCCCATGGAGGAAATGGCGCATTGTGACTCTTGCATTCCATCCAGATGCAATTTTTGTGTTTCATCAACACTCTGGTAGACCACAGATTACAGAATGCCTCCAGATGTGCATCGGAAACTACAACTGGTCTTCCAGGGAACGATCAAAGCGTAGACTGTTTGAGACATTACTCCCATGGAAGAAAGTGCGCATGGTGAATGTTGTACTCAATCCCGATGCAATTTCTGTGTTCTATCAACACTTTGAAGGTCCACAGCTTACAGAATGCCTCCAGATATACATCGGAAACTACTACTGGTCTTCCAGGGAACGATCAAAGCTTAAAATGTTTGAGACATTACTCCCGTGTTGGAAAGTGTGCATGGTGACTGTTGTATTCAATCCCGATGAAATTTCTGTCCTTCATCAACACTCTGATAGTCCACAGATTACAGAATGCCTCCAGATGTGCATCGGAAACTGCTATTGGTCTTCCAGGAAACGATCAAAGCGTAGACTGTTTGAGACATTACTCCTATGGAAGAAAGGGCGCATGGTGACTGTTGTATTCAATCCCATGCAATTCCGGTTTTATCAACACTCTGATAGCCCACAGATTACAGAATGCCTCCAGATGTGCATCGGAAACTACTACTGGTCTTCCAGGGAACGATCAAAGCGTAGACTGTTTGAGACATTACTCCCATGGAAGAAAGTGCACATGGTGACTGTTGTATTCAATCCCGATGCAATTACGGTTTTATCAACACTCTGATAGTCCACAGATTACAGAATGCCTCCAGATGAGCATCGGAAACTACTACTGGTCTACCAGGAAACGATCAAAGCGTAGATTGTTTGAGGCATTACTCCCATGGAGGTAAGTGCGCATGGTGACTGTTGTATTCAATCCCGATGCAATTTCTGTGTTTCATCAACACTCTGATAGTCCACAGATTACAGGATGCCTCCAGATGTGCATCGGAAACTACAACTGGTCTTCCAGGGAGCGATCAAAGCGTAGACTGTTTGAGACATTACTCCCATGGAAGAAAGGGCGCATTGTGACTGTTGTATTCAATCCCGATGCAATTTTTGTGTTTCATCAACACTCTGATGGACCACAGATTACAGAATGCCCCCAGATGTTCATCGGAAGCTACAACTGGTCTTCCAGGGAACGATCAAAGCGTAGACTGTTTGAGACATTACTCCGATGGTGTGAAGTGCGCATGGTGACTGTTGTATTAAATCGACATTCAATTTCTGTGTTTCATCAACACTCTGATAGTCCACAGATTACAGAATGCCTCCAGAAGTGCATCGGAAACGGCTATTGGTCTTCCAGGAAACGATCAAAGAGTAGACTGTTAAAGACATTACCCCCATGGAGGAAAGGGCGCATTGTGACTGTTGTATTCAATCCCGATGCAATTTTTGTGTTTCATCAACACTCTGATGGACCACAGATTACAGAATGCCTCCAGATGTGCATCGCAAACTACTACTGGTCTTCCAGGGAACGATCAAAGCGTAGACTGTTTGAGACATTACTCCTATGGAAGAAAGTGCGCATGGTGAATGTTGTTTTCAATCCCGATGCAATTTCTATGTTTTATCAACACTTTGAAGGTCCACAGCTTACAGAATGCCTCCAGATGTACATCGGAAACTACTACTGGTCTTCCAGGGACCGATCAAAGCGTAGAATGTTTGAGACATTACTCCCATGTTGGAAAGTGTGCATGGTGACTGTTGTATTCAATCCCGATGAAATTTCTGTCCTTGATCAACACTCTGATAGTCCACAGATTACAGAATGCCTTCAGATGTGCATCAGAAACTGCTATTGGTCTTCCAGGAAACGATCAAAGCGTAGACTGTTTGAGACATTACTCCCATGGAAGAAAGGGCGCATGGTGACTGTTGTATTCAATCCCATGCAATTACGGTTTTATCAACACTCTGATAGCCCACAGATTACAGAATGCCTCCAGATGTGCATCGGAAACTACTACTGGTCTTCCAGGGAACGATCAAAGCGTAAACTGTTTAAGACATTACTCCCATGGAGGAAAGTGCGCATGGTGACTGTTGTATTCAATCCCGATTCAATTTTGTTTTCATCAACACTCTGATAGTCCACAGATTACAGAATGCCTCCAGATGTACATCGGAAACTACTACTTGTCTTCCAGGGAACGATCAAAGTGTAGACTGTTTGAGACATTACTCCCATGGAAGAAAGTGCGCATGGTAACTGTTGTTTTCAATCCCGATGCAATTTCTGTGTTTCATCAACACCCTGACAGTCCACAGATTACAGAATGCCTGCAGATGTGCTTCGGAAACTACTACTGGTCTACCAGGAAACGATCAAAGCGAAGATTGTTTGAGTCATTACTCCCATGGAGGTAAGTGCTCATGGTGACTGTTGTTTTCAATCCCGATGCAATTTCTGTGTTTCATCAACACTCTGATAGTCCACAGATTACAGAATGCCTCCAGATGTGCAACGGAAACTACTACTGGTCTTCCAGGGAACGATCCAAGCGTAAGCTGTTTGAGAATTTACTCCGATGGAGTGAAGTGCGCGTGGTGACTGTTGTATTAAATCTCGATGCAATTTCTGTGTTTCATCACCACTCTGATAGTCCACAGATTACAGAATGCCTCCAGATGTACATCGGAAACTACTATTGGTCTTCCAGGAAACGATCAAAGCGTAGAGTGTTTGAGACATTACTCCCATGGAAGAAAGTGCGCATGGTGACTGTTGTATTCAATCCCGATGCAATTACGGTTTAATCAACACTCTGATAGTCCACAGATTACAGAATGCCTCCAGATGTGCATCGGAAACTACAACTGGTCTACCAGGAAACGATCAAAGCGTAGATTGTTTGAGGCATTACTCCCATGGAGGTAAGTGCGCATGGTGACTGTTGTATTCAATCCCGATGCAATTTCTGTGTTTCATCAACACTCTGATAGTCCACAGATTACAGAATGCCTCCAGATGTGCATCGGAAACTGCTACTGATCTTCCAGGGAGCGATCAAAGCGTAGACTGTTTGAGACATTACTCCCATGGAAGAAAGGGCGCATTGTGACTGTTGTATTCAATCCCGATGCAATTTTTGTGTTTCATCAACACTCTGATAGACCACAGATTCCAGAATGCCTCCAGATGTGCATCGGAAACTACAACTGGTCTTCCAGGAAACGATCAAAGCGTAGATTGCTTGAGGCATTACTCCCATGGAGGTAAGTGCGCATGGTGACTGTTGTATTCAATCCCGATGCAATTTCTGGGTTTCATCAACACTCTGATAGTCCACAGATTACAGGATGCCTCCAGATGTGCATCGGTAACTACAACTGGTCTTCCAGGGAGCGATCAAAGCGTAGACTGTTTGAGACATTACTCCCACGGAAGAAAGGGCGCATTGTGACTGTTGTATTCAATCCCGATGCAATTTTTGTGTTTCATCAACACTCTGATAGACCACAGATTACAGAATGCCTCCAGATGTTCATCGGAAGCTACAACTGGTCTTCCAGGGAACGATCAAAGCGTAGACTGTTTGAGACATTACTCCGATGGTGTGAAGTGCGCATGGTGACTGTTGTATTAAATCGACATTCAATTTCTGTGTTTCATCAACACTCTAATAGTCCACAGATTACAGAATGCCTCCAGAAGTGCATCGGAAACGGCTATTGGTCTTCCAGGAAACGATCAAAGCGTAGACTGTTAGAGACATTACCCCCATGGAGGAAAGGGCGCATTGTGACTGTTGTATTCAATCCCGATGCAATTTTTGTGTTTCATCAACACTCTGATGGACCACAGATTACAGAATGCCTCCAGATGTGCATCGCAAACTACTACTGGTCTTCCAGGGAACGATCAAAGCGTAGACTGTTTGAGACATTACTCCTATGGAAGAAAGTGCGCATGGTGAATGTTGTTTTCAATCCCGATGCAATATCTGTGTTTCATCAACACTTTGAAGGTCCACAGCTTACAGAATGCCTCCAGATGTACATCGGAAACTACTACTGGTCTTCCAGGGAACGATCAAAGCGTAGAATGTTTGAGACATTACTCCCATGTTGGAGAGTGTGCATGGTGACTGTTGTATTCAATCCCGATGAAATTTCTGTCCTTGATCAACACTCTGATAGTCCACAGATTACAGAATGCCTTCAGATGTGCATCGGAAACTGCTATTGGTCTTCCAGGAAACGATCAAAGCGTAGACTGTTTGAGACATTACTCCCATGGAAGAAAGGGCGCATGGTGACTGTTGTATTCAATCCCATGCAATTACGGTTTTATCAACACTCTGATAGTCCACAGATTACAGAATGCCTCCAGATGTGCATCGGAAACTACTACCGGTCTTCCAGGGAACGATCAAGCGTAAACTGTTTAAGACATTACTCCCATGGAGGAAAGTGTGCATGGTGACTGTTGTATTCAATCCCGATTAAATTTTGGTTTCATCAACACTCTGATAGTCCACAGATTACAGAATGCCTCCAGATGTACATCGGAAACTACTACTGGACTTCCAGGGAACGATCAAAGTGTAGACTGTTTGAGACATTACTCCCATGGAAGAAAGTGCGCATGGTGACTCTTGTATTCAATCCCGATGCAATTATGGTTTTATCAACACTCTGATAGTCCACAGATTAAAGAATGCCTCCAGATGTGCATCGGAAGCTACTACTGGTCTACCAGGAAACGATCAAAGCGTAGATTGTTTGAGGCATTACTCCCATGGAGGTAAGTGCTCATGGTGACTGTTGTTTTCAATCCCGATGAAATTTCTGTGTTTCATCAACACTCTGATCGTCCACAGATTACAGAATGCCTCCAGATGTGCATCGGAAACTACTACTGATCTTCCAGGGAGCGATCAAAGCGTAGACTGTTTGAGACATTACTCCCATGGAAGAAAGGGCGCATTGTGACTGTTGTATTCAATCACGATGCAATTTTTGTGTGTCATCAACACTCTGATAGACCACAGATTCCAGAATGCCCCCAGATGTTCATCGGAAGCTACAACTGGTCTTCCAGGGAACGATCAAAGCGTAGACTGTTTGAGACATTACTCCGATGGTGTGAAGTGCGCATGGTGACTGTTGTATTAAATCGACATTCAATTTCTGTGTTTCATCAACACTCTGATAGTCCACAGATTACAGAATGCCTCCAGAAGTGCATCGGAAACGGCTATTGGTCTTCCAGGAAACGATCAAAGAGTAGACTGTTAAAGACATTACCCCCATGGAGGAAAGGGCGCATTGTGACTGTTGTATTCAATCCCGATGCAATTTTTGTGTTTCATCAACACTCTGATGGACCACAGATTACAGAATGCCTCCAGATGTGCATCGCAAACTACTACTGGTCTTCCAGGGAACGATCAAAGCGTAGACTGTTTGAGACATTACTCCTATGGAAGAAAGTGCGCATGGTGAATGTTGTTTTCAATCCCGATGCAATTTCTATGTTTTATCAACACTTTGAAGGTCCACAGCTTACAGAATGCCTCCAGATGTACATCGGAAACTACTACTGGTCTTCCAGGGACCGATCAAAGCGTAGAATGTTTGAGACATTACTCCCATGTTGGAAAGTGTGCATGGTGACTGTTGTATTCAATCCCGATGAAATTTCTGTCCTTGATCAACACTCTGATAGTCCACAGATTACAGAATGCCTTCAGATGTGCATCAGAAACTGCTATTGGTCTTCCAGGAAACGATCAAAGCGTAGACTGTTTGAGACATTACTCCCATGGAAGAAAGGGCGCATGGTGACTGTTGTATTCAATCCCATGCAATTACGGTTTTATCAACACTCTGATAGCCCACAGATTACAGAATGCCTCCAGATGTACATCGGAAACTACTACTGGTCTTCCAGGGAACGATCAAAGCGTAAACTGTTTAAGACATTACTCCCATGGAGGAAAGTGCGCATGGTGACTGTTGTATTCAATCCCGATTCAATTTTGTTTTCATCAACACTCTGATAGTCCACAGATTACAGAATGCCTCCAGATGTACATCGGAAACTACTACTTGTCTTCCAGGGAACGATCAAAGTGTAGACTGTTTGAGACATTACTCCCATGGAAGAAAGTGCGCATGGTAACTGTTGTTTTCAATCCCGATGCAATTTCTGTGTTTCATCAACACCCTGACAGTCCACAGATTACAGAATGCCTGCAGATGTGCTTCGGAAACTACTACTGGTCTACCAGGAAACGATCAAAGCGAAGATTGTTTGAGTCATTACTCCCATGGAGGTAAGTGCTCATGGTGACTGTTGTTTTCAATCCCGATGCAATTTCTGTGTTTCATCAACACTCTGATAGTCCACAGATTACAGAATGCCTCCAGATGTGCAACGGAAACTACTACTGGTCTTCCAGGGAACGATCCAAGCGTAAGCTGTTTGAGAATTTACTCCGATGGAGTGAAGTGCGCGTGGTGACTGTTGTATTAAATCTCGATGCAATTTCTGTGTTTCATCACCACTCTGATAGTCCACAGATTACAGAATGCCTCCAGATGTACATCGGAAACTACTATTGGTCTTCCAGGAAACGATCAAAGCGTAGAGTGTTTGAGACATTACTCCCATGGAAGAAAGTGCGCATGGTGACTGTTGTATTCAATCCCGATGCAATTACGGTTTAATCAACACTCTGATAGTCCACAGATTACAGAATGCCTCCAGATGTGCATCGGAAACTACAACTGGTCTACCAGGAAACGATCAAAGCGTAGATTGTTTGAGGCATTACTCCCATGGAGGTAAGTGCAAATGGTGACTGTTGTATTCAATCCCGATGCAATTTCTGTGTTTCATCAACACTCTGATAGTCCACAGATTACAGAATGCCTCCAGATGTGCATCGGAAACTGCTACTGATCTTCCAGGGAGCGATCAAAGCGTAGACTGTTTGAGACATTACTCCCATGGAAGAAAGGGCGCATTGTGACTGTTGTATTCAATCCCGATGCAATTTTTGTGTTTCATCAACACTCTGATAGACCACAGATTCCAGAATGCCTCCAGATGTGCATCGGAAACTACAACTGGTCTTCCAGGAAACGATCAAAGCGTAGATTGCTTGAGGCATTACTCCCATGGAGGTAAGTGCGCATGGTGACTGTTGTATTCAATCCCGATGCAATTTCTGGGTTTCATCAACACTCTGATAGTCCACAGATTACAGGATGCCTCCAGATGTGCATCGGTAACTACAACTGGTCTTCCAGGGAGCGATCAAAGCGTAGACTGTTTGAGACATTACTCCCACGGAAGAAAGGGCGCATTGTGACTGTTGTATTCAATCCCGATGCAATTTTTGTGTTTCATCAACACTCTGATAGACCACAGATTACAGAATGCCTCCAGATGTTCATCGGAAGCTACAACTGGTCTTCCAGGGAACGATCAAAGCGTAGACTGTTTGAGACATTACTCCGATGGTGTGAAGTGCGCATGGTGACTGTTGTATTAAATCGACATTCAATTTCTGTGTTTCATCAACACTCTAATAGTCCACAGATTACAGAATGCCTCCAGAAGTGCATCGGAAACGGCTATTGGTCTTCCAGGAAACGATCAAAGCGTAGACTGTTAGAGACATTACCCCCATGGAGGAAAGGGCGCATTGTGACTGTTGTATTCAATCCCGATGCAATTTTTGTGTTTCATCAACACTCTGATGGACCACAGATTACAGAATGCCTCCAGATGTGCATCGCAAACTACTACTGGTCTTCCAGGGAACGATCAAGGCGTAGACTGTTTGAGACATTACTCCTATGGAAGAAAGTGCGCATGGTGAATGTTGTTTTCAATCCCGATGCAATTTCTGTGTTTTATCAACACTTTGAAGGTCCACAGCTTACAGAATGCCTCCAGATGTACATCGGAAACTACTACTGGTCTTCCAGGGAACGATCAAAGCGTAGAATGTTTGAGACATTACTCCCATGTTGGAGAGTGTGCATGGTGACTGTTGTATTCAATCCCGATGAAATTTCTGTCCTTGATCAACACTCTGATAGTCCACAGATTACAGAATGCCTTCAGATGTGCATCGGAAACTGCTATTGGTCTTCCAGGAAACGATCAAAGCGTAGACTGTTTGAGACATTACTCCCATGGAAGAAAGGGCGCATGGTGACTGTTGTATTCAATCCCATGCAATTACGGTTTTATCAACACTCTGATAGTCCACAGATTACAGAATGCCTCCAGATGTGCATCGGAAACTACTACCGGTCTTCCAGGGAACGATCAAGCGTAAACTGTTTAAGACATTACTCCCATGGAGGAAAGTGTGCATGGTGACTGTTGTATTCAATCCCGATTAAATTTTGGTTTCATCAACACTCTGATAGTCCACAGATTACAGAATGCCTCCAGATGTACATCGGAAACTACTACTGGACTTCCAGGGAACGATCAAAGTGTAGACTGTTTGAGACATTACTCCCATGGAAGAAAGTGCGCATGGTGACTCTTGTATTCAATCCCGATGCAATTATGGTTTTATCAACACTCTGATAGTCCACAGATTAAAGAATGCCTCCAGATGTGCATCGGAAGCTACTACTGGTCTACCAGGAAACGATCAAAGCGTAGATTGTTTGAGGCATTACTCCCATGGAGGTAAGTGCTCATGGTGACTGTTGTTTTCAATCCCGATGAAATTTCTGTGTTTCATCAACACTCTGATCGTCCACAGATTACAGAATGCCTCCAGATGTGCATCGGAAACTACTACTGGTCTTCCAGGAAACGATCAAAGCGTAGACTGTTTAAGACATTACTCCCATGGAGGTAAGTGTTCATGGTGACTGTTGTATTCAATCCCGATGCAATTTCTATCCTTCATCAACACTCTGATTGTCCACAGATTACAGAATGCCTCCAGATGTCCATCGGAAACTACTACTGGTGTTCCAGGGAACGATCAAAGCGTAGACTGTTTGAGACATTACTCCCATGGAAGAAAGTGCGCATGGTGACTCTTGTATTCAATCCCGATGCAATTACGGTTTTATCAACACTCTGATAGTCCACAGATTAAAGAATGCCTCCAGATGTGCATCGGAAACTACTACTGGTCTACCAGGAAACGATCAAAGCGAAGATTGTTTGAGTCATTACTCCCATGGAGGTAAGTGCTCATGGTGACTGTTGGTTTCAATCCCGATGCAATTTCTATGTTTCATCAACACTCTGATAGTCCACAGATTACAGAATGCCTCCAGATGTGCATCGGAAACTACTACTGGTCTTCCAGGGAACGATCAAAGCGTAAGCTGTTTGAGAATTTACTCCGATGGAGTGAAGTGCGCATGGTGACTGTTGTATTAAATCTCGATGCCATTTCTGTGTTTCATCACCACTCTGATAGTCCACAGATTACAGAATGCCTCCAGATGTACATCGGAAACTACTATTGGTCTTCCAGGAAACGATCAAAGCGTAGAGTGTTTGAGACATTACTCCCATGGAAGAAAGTGCGCATGGTGACTGTTGTATTCAATCCCGACGCAATTACGGTTTTATCAACACTCTGATAGTCCATAGATTACAGAATGCCTCCAGATGTGCATCGGAAACTACAACTGGTCTACCAGGAAACGATCAAAGCGTAGATTGTTTGAGGCATTACTCCCATGGAGGTAAGTGCGCATGGTGACTGTTGTATTCAATCCCGATGCAATTTCTGTGTTTCATCAACACTCTGAAAGTCCACAGATTACAGAATGATTCCAGATGTGCATCGGAAACTACTACTGATCTTCCAGGGAGCGATCAAAGCGTAGACTGTTTGAGACATTACTCCCATGGAAGAAAGGGCGCATTGTGACTGTTGTATTCAATCACGATGCAATTTTTGTGTGTCATCAACACTCTGATAGACCACAGATTCCAGAATGCCTCCAGATGTGCATCGGAAACTACAACTGGTCTTCCAGGAAACGATCAAAGCGTAGATTGTTTGAGGCATTACTCCCATGGAGGTAAGTGCGCATGGTGACTGTTGTATTCAATCCCGATGCAATTTCTGTGTTTCATCAACACTCTGATAGTCCACAGATTACAGGATGCCTACAGATGTGCATCGGAAACTACAACTGGTCTTCCAGGGAGCGATCAAAGCGTAGACTGTTTGAGACATTACTCCCATGGAAGAAAGGGCGCATTGTGACTGTTGTATTCAATCCCGATGCAATTTTTGTGTTTCATCAACACTCTGATAGTCCACAGATCACAGAATGCCTCCAGATGTGCATCGGAAACTACTAACGGTCTTCTTGGGAATGATCAAAACGTATACTGTTTGAGACATTACTCCCATGGAGGAAGGTGCGCATGGTGACTGTTGTATTCAGTCCCGATGCAATTTCTGTCTTTCATCAACACTCTCATTGTCCACAGACTACAGAATGCCTCCAGATGTGCATCGGAAACTACTACTGGTCTTCCAGGGAACGATCAAGGGCGTAGACTGTTTAAGACATTACTCCCATGGAGGTAAGTGCGCATGGTGACTGTTGTATTCAATCCCGATGCAATTTTGGTTTCACCAACACCCTGATAGTCCACAGATTGCAGAATGCCTCCAGATGTACTTTGGAAACTACTATTCGTCTTCCAGGAAACGATCAAAGCGTAGACTGTTTGAGACATTACTCCCATGGAAGAAAGTGCACATGGTGACTGTTGTATTCAATCCCGATGCAATTACGGTTTTATTAACACTCTGATAGTCCACAGATTACAGAATGCCTCCAGATGTGCATCGGAAACTACTACTGGTCTACCAGGAAACGATCAAAGCGTAGATTGTTTGAGGCATTACTCCCATGGAGGTAAGTGCGCATGGTGACTGTTGTATTCAATCCCGATGCAATTTCTGTGTTTCATCAACACTCTGATAGTCCACAGATTACAGGATGCCTCCAGATGTGCATCGGAAACTACAACTGGTCTTCCAGGGAGCGATCAAAGCGTAGACTGTTTGAGACATTACTCCCATGGAAGAAAGGGCGCATTGTGACTGTTGTATTCAATCCCGATGCAATTTTTGTGTTTCGTCAACACTCTGATAGACCACAGATTACAGAATGCCTCCAGATGTTCATCGGAAGCTACAACTGGTCTTCCAGGGAACGATCAAAGCGTAGACTGTTTGAGACATTACACCGATGGTGTGAAGTGCGCATGGTGACTGTTGTATTAAATCGACATTCAATTTCTGTGTTTCATCAACACTCTGTTAGTCCACAGATTACAGAATGCCTCCAGAAGTGCATCGGAAACGGCTATTGGTCTTCCAGGAAACGATCAAAGCGTAGACTGTTAGAGACATTACCCCCATGGAGGAAAGGGCGCATTGTGACTGTTGTATTCAATCCCGATGCAATTTTTGTGTTTCATCAACACTCTGATGGACCACAGATTACAGAATGCCTCCAGAAGTGCATCGCAAACTACTACTGGTCTTCCAGGGAACGATCAAAGCGTAGACTGTTTGAGACATTACTCCTATGGAAGAAAGTGCGCATGGTGAATGTTGTACTCAATCCCGATGCAATTTCTGTGTTTTATCAACACTTTGAAGGTCAACAGCTTACAGAATGCCTCCAGATGTACATCGGAAACTACTACTGGTCTTCCAGAAAACGATCAAAGCGTAGAATGTTTGAGACATTACTCCCATGTTGGAAAGTGTGCATGGTGACTGTTGTATTCAATCCCGATGAAATTTCTGTCCTTCATCAACACTCTAATAGTCCACAGATTACAGAATGCCTCCAGATGTGCATCGGAAACTGCTATTGGTCTTCGAGGAAACGATCAAAGCGTAGACTGTTTGAGACATTACTCCCATGGAAGAAAGGGCGCATGGTGACTGTTGTATTCAATCCCGATGCAATTACGGTTTTATCAACACTCTGATAGTTCACAGATTACAGAATACCTCCAGATGTGCATCGGAAACTACTACTGGTCTTCCAGGGAACGATCAAAGTGTAGACTGTTTAAGACATTACTCCCATGGAGGAAAGTGCGCATGGTGACTGTTGTATTCAATCCCGATGCAAATTTGGTTTCATCAACACTCTGATAGTCCACAGATTACAGAATGCCTCCAGACGTGCATCGGAAACTACTATTGGTCTTCCAGGAAACGATCAAAGCGTAGACTGTTTGAGACATTACTCCCATAGAGGAAAGTGCACATGGTGACTGTTGTATTCAATCCCGATGCAATCAACACTCTTATAGTCCACAGATTACAGAATGCCTCCAGATGTGCATCGGAAACTACTACTGGTCTACCAGGAAACGATCAAAGCGTAGATTGTTTGAGGCATTACTCCCATGGAGGTAAGTGCGCATGGTGACTGTTGAATTCAATCCCGATGCTATTTCTGTGTTTCATCAACACTCTGATAGTCCACAGATTACAGGATGCCTCCAGATGTGCATCGGAAACTACAACTGGTCTTCCAGGGAGCGATCAAAGCGTAGACTGTTTGAGACATTACTCCCATGGAAGAAAGGGCGCATTGTGACTGTTGTATTCAATCCCGATGCAATTTTTGTGTTTCATCAACACTCTGATAGACCACAGATTACAGAATGCCTCCAGATGTTCATCGGAAGCTACAACTGGTCTTCCAGGGAACGATCAAAGCGTAGACTGTTTGAGACATTACTCCGATGGTGTGAAGTGCGCATGGTGACTGTTGTATTAAATCGACATTCAATTTCTGTGTTTCATCAACACTCTGATAGTCCACAGATTACAGAATGCCTCCAGATGTGCATCGGAAACTACTACTGGTCTTCCAGGGAACGATCAAAGCGTAGACTGTTCAAGACATTACTCCCATGGAGGAAAGTGCGCATGGTGACTGTTGTATTCAATCCCGATGCAATTTTGGTTTCATCAACACTCTGATAGTCCACAGATTACAGAATGCCTCCAGATGTACATCGGAAACTACTACTGGTCTTCCAGGGAACGATCAAAGTGTAGACTGTTTGAGACATTACTCCCATGGAAGAAAGTGCGCATGGTGACTCTTGTATTCAATCCCGATGCGATTACGGTTTTATCAACACTCTGATGGTCCACAGATTAAAGAATGCCTCCAGATGTGCATCGGAAACTACTACTGGTCTACCAGGAAACGATCAAAGCGTAGATTGTTTGAGGCATTACTCCCATGGAGGTAAGTGCTCATGGTGACTGTTGTTTTCAATCCCGATGAAATTTCTGTGTTTCATCAACACTCTGATAGTCCACAGATTACAGAATGCCTCCAGATGTGCATCGGAAACTACTGCTGGTCTTCCAGGAAACGATCAAAGCGTAGACTGTTTAAGACATTACTCCCATGGAGGTAAGTGTTCATGGTGACTGTTGTATTCAATCCCGATGCAATTTCTGTCTTTCATCAACACTCTGATTGTCCACAAATTACAGAATGCCTCCAGATGTGCATCGGAAACTACTACTGGTGTTCCAGGGAACGATCAAAGCGTAGACTGTTTGAGACATTACTCCCATGGAAGAAAGTGTGCATGGTGACTCTTGTATTCAATCCCGATGCAATTACGGTTTTATCAACACTCTGATAGTCCACAGATTAAAGAATGCCTCCAGATGTGCATCGGAAACTACTACTGGTCTACCAGGAAACGATCAAAGCGAAGATTGTTTGAGTCATTACTCCCATGGAGGTAAGTGCTCATGGTGACTGTTGTTTTCAATCCCGATGCAATTTCTGTGTTTCATCAACACTCTGATAGTCCACAGATTACAGAATGCCTCCAGATGTGCATCGGAAACTACTACTGGTCTTCCAGTGAACGATCAAAGCGTAAGCTGTTTGAGAATTTACTCCGATGGGGAAAAGTGCGCATGGTGACTGTTGTATTAAATCCACATTCAATTTCTGTGTTTCATCAACACTCTGATAGTCCACAGATTACACAATGCCTCCAGAAGTGCATCGGAAACGGCTATTGGTCTTCCAGGAAACGATCAAAGCGTACACTGTTAGAGACATTACCCCCATGGAGGAAAGGGCGCATTGTGACTGTTGTATTCAATCCCGATGCAACATTTGTCTTTCATCAACACTCTGATGGACCACAGATTACAGAATGCCTCCAGATGTGCATCGGAAACTACAACTGGTCTTCCAGGGAACGATGAAAGCGTAAACTGTTTGAGACATAACTCCCATGGAGGAAAGTGCGTATGTTGATTGTTGTATTCAATCCCTATTCATTTTCTGTGTTTCATCAACACTTTGAAGGTCCACAGATTACAGAATGCCTCCAGATGTGCATCGGAAACTACTACTGGTCTTCCAGGGAACGATCAAAGCGTAGACTGTTTAAGACATTACTCCCATGGAGGAAAGTGCGCATGGTGACTGTTGTATTCAATCCCGATGCAATTTTGGTTTCATCAACACTCTGATAGTCCACAGATTACAGAATTTCTCCAGATGTGCATCGGAAACTACTACTGGTTTTCCAGGGAACGATCAAAGCGTAAGCTGTTTGAGAATTTACTCCGATGGAGTGAAGTGCGCATGGTGACTCTTGTATTCAATCCCGATGCAATTACGGTTTTATCAACACTCTGATAGTCCACAGATTAAAGAATGCCTCCAGATGTGCATCGGAAACTACTACTGGTCTACCAGGAAACGATCAAAGCGTAGATTGTTTGAGGCATTACTCCCATGGAGGTAAGTGCGCATGGTGACTGTTGTATTGAATCCCGATGCAATTTCTGTGTTTCATCAACACTCTGATAGTCCACAGATTACAGAATGCTTCCAGATGTGCATCGGAAACTACTACTGATCTTCCAGGGAGCGATCAAAGCGTAGTCTGTTTGAGACATTACTCCCATGGAAGAAAGGGCGCATTGTGACTGTTGTATTCAATCCCGATGCAATTTTTGTGTTTCATCAACACTCTGATAGACCACAGATTACAGAATGCCTCCAGATGTGCATCGGAAACTACAGCTGGTCTTCCAGGGAACGATCAAAGCGTAGACTGTTTGAGACATTACTCCGATGGTGTGAAGTGCGCATGGTGACTGTTGTATTAAATCCACATTCAATTTCTGTGTTTCATCAACTCTCTGATAGTCCACAGATTACAGAATGCCTCCAGAAGTGCATCGGAAACGGCTATTGGTCTTCCAGGAAACGATCAAAGCGTAGACTGTTCGAGACATTACCCCCATGGAGGAAAGGGCGCATTGTGACTGTTGTATTCAATCCCGATGCAATTTTTGTGTTTCATCAACACTCTGATGGGCTACAGATTACAGAATGCCTCCAGATGTGCATCGGAAACTACAACTGGTATTGTAGGGAACGATCAAAGCGTAGACTGTTTGAGGCATTACTCCAATGGAACAAAGTGCGCATGGTGATTGTTGTACTCAATCAGGATGCGATTTCTGTGTTTTATCAACACTTTGAAGGTCCACAGCTTACAGAATGCCTCCAGATGTACATCGGAAACTACTACTGGTCTTCTTGGGAACGATCAAAACGTAGACTGTTTGAGACATTACTCCCATGGAAGAAAGGGCGCATGGTGACTGTTGTATTCAATCCCATGCAATTACGGTTTTATCAACACTCTGATAGCCCACAGATTACAGAATGCCTCCAGATGTGCATCGGAAACTACTACTGGTCTTCCAGGGAACGATCAAAGCGTAGACAGTTTAAGACATTACTCCCATGGAGGAAAGTGTGCATGGTGACTGTTGTATTCAATCCCGATGCAATTTTGGTTTCATCAACACTCTGACAGTCCACAGATTACAGAATGCCTCCAGATGTACATCGGAAACTACTACTGGTCTTCCAGGGAACGATCAAAATGTAGATTGTTTGAGGCAATACTCCCATGGAGGTAATTGCTCATGGTGACTGTTGTATTCAATCCCGATGCAATTTCTGTGTTTCATCAACACTCTGATAGTCCACAGATTACAGAATGCCTCCAGATGTGCATCGAAAACTACTACTGGTCTTCCAGGGAACGATCAAAGCGTTAGCTGTTTGAGAATTTACTCTGATGGAGTGAAGTGCGCATGGTGACTGTTGTATTAAATCTCGATGCAATTTCTGTGTTTCATCACCACTCTGATAGTCCACAGATTACAGAATGCCTCCTGAAGTGCATCGGAAACGGCTATTGGTCTTCCAGGAAACGATCAAAGCGTAGACTGTTAGAGACATTACCCCCATGGAGGAAAGGGCGCATTGTGACTGTTGTATTCAATCCCGATGCAATTTTTGTGTTTCATCAACACTCTGATAGACCACAGATTACAGAATGCCTCCAGATGTGCATCGGAAACTACAACTGGTCTTCCAGGGAACGATCAAAGCGTAGACTGTTTGAGACATTACTCCCATGGAAGAAAGTGCGCATGGTAAATGTTGTACTCAATCCCGATGCAATTTCTGTGTTTTATCAACACTTTGAAGGTCCACAGCTTACAGAATGCCTCCAGATGTACATCGGAAACTACTACTGGTCTTCCAGGGAACGATCACAGCGTAGAATGTTTGAGACATTACTCCCATGTTGGAAAGTGTGCATGGTGACTGTTGTATTATATCCCGATGAAATTTCTGTCCTTCATCAACACTCTGATAGTCCACAGATTACAGAATGCCTCCAGATGTGCATCGGAAACTACTACTGGTCTTCCAGGGAACGATCAAAGCGTAGACTGTTTAAGACATTACTGCCATGGAGGAAAGTGCGCATGGTGACTGTTGTATTCAAACCCAATGCAATTACGGTTTTATCAACTTTCTGATAGTCCACAGATCACAGAATGCCTCCAGATGTGCATCGGAAACTACTACTGGTCTACCAGGAAACGATCAATGCGTAGATTGTTTGAGGCACTACTCCCATGGAGGTAAGTGCGCATGGTGACTGTTGTTTTCAATCCCGATGCAATTTCTGTGTTTCATCAACACTCTGATAGTCCACAGATTACAGAATGCCTCCAGATGTGCATCGGAAACTACTACTGGTCTTCCAGGGAACGATCAAAGTGTAAGCGGTTTGAGAATTTACTCCGATGGAGTGAAGTGCGCATGGTGACTGTTGTATTAAATCTCGATGCAATTTCTGTGTTTCATCACCAATCTGATAGTCGACAGATTACAGAATGCCTCCAGATGTGCATCGGAAACTACTACTGGTCTACTAGGAAACGGTCAAAGCGTAGATTGTTTGAGGCATCACTCCCATGGAGGTAAGTGCTCATGGTGACTGTTGTTTTCAATCCCGATGCAATTTCTGTGTTTCATCAACACTCTGATAGTCCACAGATTACAGAATGCCTCCAGATGTGCATCGGAAACTACTACTGGTCTTCCAGGGAACGATCAAAGCGTAAGCTGTTTGAGAATTTACTCCGATGGAGTGAAGTGCGCATGGTGACTGTTGTGTTAAATCTCGATCCAATTTCTGTGTTTCATCACCACTCTGATAGTCCACAGATTACAGAATGCCTCCAGATGTGCAGCGGAAACTACTAATGGTCTTCTTGGGAACGATCAAAACGTAGACTGTTTGAGACATTACTCCCATGGAGGAAGGTGCGCATTGTGACTGTTGTATTCAGTCCCGATTTAATTTCTGTCTTTCATCAACACTCTGATAGTCCACAGATTACAGAATGCCTCCAGATGTGCATCGGAAACTACTACTGGTCTTCCAGGGAACGATCAAAGCGTAGACTGTTAAAGACATTACTCCCATGGAGGAAAGTGCGCATGGTGTCTGTTGTATTCAATGCCGATGCAATTTTGGTTTCATCAACACTCTGATAGTCGACAGATTACAGAATGCCTCCAGATGTGCATCGGAAACTACTACTGGTCTACCAGGAAACGATCAAACCGTAGATTGTTTGAGGCATTACTCCGATGGTGTGAAGTGCGCATGGTGAGTGTTGTATTAAATCCACATTCAATTTCTGTGTTTCATCAACACTCTGATAGTCCACAGATTACAGAATGCCTCCAGAAGTGCATCGGAAACTGCTATTGGTCTTCCAGGAAACGATCATAGCGTAGACTGTTAGAGACATGACCCCTATGGAGAAAAGGGCGCATTGTGACTGTTGTATTCAATCCCGATGCAATTTTTGTGTTTCATCAACACTCTGATAGACCACAGATTACAAAATGCCTCCAGATGTGCATCGGAAACTACTAACGGTCTTCTTGGGAACGATCAAAGCGTAGACTGTCTGAGACATTACTCCCATGGAGGAAGGTGCGCATGGTGACTGTTGTATTCAGTCCCGATGCAATTTCTGTGTTTCATCAACACTCTGATCGTCCACAGATTACAGAATGCCTCCAGAAGTGCGTCGGAAACTGCTATTGGTCTTCCAGGAAACGATCAAAGCGTAGATTGTTTGAGGCACTACTCCCATGGAGGTAAGTGCGCATGGTGACTGTTGTTTTCAATCCCGATGCAATTTCTGTGTTTCATCAACACTCTGATAGTCCACAGATTACAGAATGCCTCCAGATGTGCATCGGAAACTACTACTGGTCTTCCAGGGAACGATCAAAGCGTAGAATGTTTGAGACATTACTCCCATGTTGGAAAGTGTGCATGGTGACTGTTGTATTCAATCCCGATGCAATTTCTCTCCTTCATCAACACTCTGATAGTCCACAGATTACAGAATGCCTCCAGATGTGCATCGCAAACTACTACTGGTCTTCCAGGGAACGATCAAAGCGTAGACTGTTTAAGACATTACTCCCATGGAAGAAAGTGCACATGGTGACTGTTGTATTCAATCCCGGTGCAAGTACGGTTTTATCAACACTCTGATAGTCCACAGATTACAGAATGCCTGCAGATGTGCATCGGGAACTACTACTGGTCAACCAGGAAACGATGAAAGCGTAGATTGTTTGAGGCGCTACTCCCATACAGGTAAGTGCGCATGGTGACTGTTGTTTTCAATCCCGATGCAATTTCTGTGCTTCATCAACACTCTGATAGTCCACAGATTACAGAATGCCTCCAGATGTGCATCGGAAACTACTACTGGTCTTCCAGGGAACGATCAAAGCGTAAGCGGTTTGAGAATTTACTCCGATGGAGTGAAGTGCGCATGGTGAATGTTGTATTAAATATCGATGCAATTTCTGTGTTTCATCAACTCTCTGATAGTCGACAGATTACAGAATGCACCCAGATGTGCATCGGAAACTGCTATTGGTCTTCCAGGAAACGATCAAAGCGTAGACTGTTTGAGACATTACTCCCATGGAAGAAAGGGCGCATTGTGACTGTTGTATTCAATCCCGATGCAATTTCTGTGTTTCATCAACACTCTGATAGTCCACAGATTACAGAATGCCTCCAGCTGTGCATCGGAAACTACAACTGGTCTTCCATGGAGCGATCAAAGCGTAGACTGTTTGAGACATTACTCCCATGGAAGAAAGGGCGCATTGTGACTGTTGTATTCAATCCCGATGCAATTTTTGTGTTTCATCAACACTCTGATAGACCACAGAATACAGAATGCCTCCAGATGTGCATCGGAAACTACAACTGGTCTTCCAGGGAACGATCGAAGCGTAGACTGTTTGAGACATTACTCCGATGGTGTGAAGTGCGCATGGTGACTGTTGTATTAAATCCACATTCAATTTCTGTGTTTCATCAACACTCTGATAGTCCACAGATTACAGAATGCCTCCAGAAGTGTATCGGAAACGGATATTGGTCTTCCAGGAAACGATCAAAACGTAGACTGTTAGAGACATTACCCCCATGGAGGAAAGGGCGCATTGTGACTGTTGTATTCAATCCCGATGCAATTTTTGTGTTTCATCAACACTCTGATAGACCACAGATTACAGAATGCCTCCAGATGTGCATCGGAAACTACAAATGGTCTTCCAGGGAACGATCAAAGCGTAGACTGTTTGAAACATTACTCCCATGGAAGAAAGTGCGCATGGTGACTGTTGTATTAAATCTCGATGCAATTTCTGTGTTTCATCACCACTCTGATAGTCCACAGATTACATAATGCCTCCAGATGTGCATCGGAAACTACTAACGGTCTTCTTGGGAACGATCAAAACGTAGACTGTTTGAGACATTACTAACATGGAGGAAGGTGCGCATGGTGACTGTTGTATTCAGTCCCGATGCAATTTCTGTCTTTCATCAACACTCTGATTGTCCACAGATTGCAGAATGCCTCCAGATGTGCATCGGAAACTACTACTGGTCTTCCAGGGAACGATCAAAGCGTAGACTGTTTAAGACATTACTCCCATGGAGGTAAGTGCGCATGGTGACTGTTGTATTCAATCTCGATGCAATTTTGGTTTCATCAACACTCTGATAGTCCACAGATTACAGAATGCCTCCAGATGTACATCGGAAACTACTATCGGTCTTCCAGCAAACGATCAAAGCGTAGACTGTTTGAGACATTACTCCCATGGAAGAAAGTGCGCATGGTGACTGTTGTATTCAATCCCGATGCAATTACGGTTTTATCAACACTCTGATAGTCCACAGATTACAGAATGCCTCCAGATGTGCATCGGAACCTACTACTACTGGTCTACCAGGAAACGATCAAAGCGTAGATTGTTTGAGGCATTACTCCCATGGAGGTAAGTGCGCATGGTGACTTGTATTCAATCCCTATGCAATTTCTGTGTTTCATCAACACTCTGATAGTCCACAGATTACAGAATGCCTCCAGATGTGCATCGGAAACTACAACTGGTCTTCCAGGGAGCGATCAAAGCGTAGACTGTTTGAGACATTACTCCCATGGAAGAAAGGGCGCATTGTGACTGTTGTATTCAATCCCGATGCAATTTCTGTGTTTCATCAACACTCTGATAGTCCACAGATTACAGAATGCCTCCAGATGTGCATCGGAAACTACAACTGGTCTTCCAGGGAGCGATCAAAGCGTAGACTGTTTGAGACATTACTCCCATGCAAGAAAGGGCGCATTGTGACTGTTGTATTCAATCCCGATGCAATTTTTGTGTTTCATCAACACTCTGATAGTCCACAGAATACAGAATGCCTCCAGATGTGCATCGGAAACTACAACTGGTCTTCCAGGGAACGATCAAAGCGTAGACTGTTTAAGACATTACTCCGATGGTGTGAAGTGCGCATGGTGACTGTTGTATTAAATCCACATTCAATTTCTGTGTTTCATCAACACTCTGATAGTCCACAGATTACAGAATGCCTCCAGAAGTGCATCGGAAACGGCTATTGGTCTTCCAGGAAACGATCAAAGCGTAGACTGTTAGAGACATTACCCCCATGGAGGAAAGGGCGCATTGTGACTGTTGTATTCAATCCCGATGCAATTTTTGTGTTTCATCAACACTCTGATAGACCACAGATTACAGAATGCCTCCAGATGTGCATCGGAAACTACAACTGGTCTTCCAGGGAACGATCAAAGCGTAGACTGTTTGAAACATTACTCCCATGGAAGGAAGTGCGCATGGTGAATGTTGTACTCAATCCCGATGCAATTTCTGTGTTTTATCAACACTTTAAAGGTCCACAGCTTACAGAATGCCCAAAGATGTACATCGGAAACTACTACTGGTCTTCCAGGGAACGATCAAAGCGTAAGCTGTTTGAGAATTTACTCCGATGGAGTGAAGTGTGCATGGTGACTGTTGTATTAAATCTCGATGCAATTTCTGTGTTTCATCACCACTCTGAGAGTCCACAGATTACATAATGCCTTCAGATGTGCATCGGGAACTACTAACGGTCTTCTTGGGAACGATCAAAACGTAGACTGTTTGAGACATTACTAACATGGAGGAAGGTGCGCATGGTGACTGTTGTATTCAGTCCCGATGCAATTTCTGTCTTTCATCAACACTCTGATTGTCCACAGATTACAGAATGCCTCCAGATGTGCATCGGAAACTACTACTGGTCTTCCAGGGAACGATCAAAGCGTAGACTGTTTAAGACATTACTCCCATGGAGGTAAGTGCGCATGGTGACTGTTGTATTCAATCCCGATGCAATTTTGGTTTCATCAACACTCTGATAGTCCACAGATTACAGAATGCCTCCAGATGTACATCGGAAACTACTATCGGTCTTCCAGCAAACGATCAAAGCGTAGACTGTTTGAGACATTACTCCCATGGAAGAAAGTGCGCATGGTGACTGTTGTATTCAATCCCAATGCAATTACGGTTTTATCAACACTCTGATAGTCCACAGATTACAGAATGCCTCCAGATGTGCATCGGAACCTACTACTACGGGTCTGCCAGGAAACGATCAAAGCATAGATTGTTTGAGGCATTACTCCCATGGAGGTAAGTGCGCATGGTGACTTGTATTCAATCCCGATGCAATTTCTGTGTTTCATCAACACTCTGATAGTCCACAGATTACAGAATGCCTCCAGATGTGCATCGGAAACTACAACTGGTCTTCCAGGGAGCGATCAAAGCGTAGACTGTTTGAGACATTACTCCCCAGGCAAGAAAGGGCGCATTGTGACTGTTGTATTCAATCCCGATGCAATTTTTGAGTTTCATCAACACTCTGAGAGACCACAGATTACAGAATGCCTCCAGATGAGCATCGGAAACTACAACTGGTCTTCCAGGGAACGATCAAAGCGTAGACTGTTTGAGACATTACTCCGATGGTGTGAAGTGCGCATGGTGACTGTTGTATTAAAACCACATTCAATTTCTGTGTTTCATCAACACTCTGATAGTCCACAGATTACAGAATGCCTCCAGAAGTGCATCGGAAACGGCTATTGGTCTTCCAGGAAACGATCAAAGCGTAGACTGTTAGAGACATTACCCCCATGGAGGAAAGGGCGCATTGTGACTGTTGTATTCAATCCCGATGCAATTTTTGTGTTTCATCAACACTCTGATAGACCACAGATTACAGAATGCCTCCAGATGTGCATCGGAAACTACAACTGGTCTTCCAGGGAACGATCAAAGCGTAGACTGTTTGAGACATTACTCCCATGGAAGAAAGTGCGCATGGTGAATGTTGTACTCAATCCCGTTGCAATTTCTGTGTTTTATCAACACTTTGAAGGTCCACAGCTTACAGAATGCCTCCAGATGTACATCGGAAACTACTACTGGTCTTCCAGGGAACGATCAAAGAGTAGAATGTTTGAGACATTACTCCCATGTTGGAAAGTGTGCATGGTGACTGTTGTATTATATCCCGATGAAATTTCTGTCCTTCATCAACAGTCTGATAGTCCACAGATTACAGAATTCCTCCAGATGTGCATCGGAAACTACTACTGGTCATCCAGGGAACGATCAAAGCGTAGACTGTTTAAGACATTACTCCCATGGAGGAAAGTGCGCATGGTGACTGTTGTATTCAAACCCAATGCAATTACGGTTTTATCAACACTCTGATAGTCCACAGATTACAGAATGCCTCCAGATGTGCATCGGAAACTACTACTGGTCTACCAGGAAACGATCAAAGCGTAGATTGTTTGAGGCACTACTCCCATGGAGGTAAGTGCGCATGGTGACTGTTGTTTTCAATCCCGATGCAATTTCTGTGTTTCATCAACACTCTGATAGTCCACAGATTACGGAATGCCTCCAGATGTGCATCGGAAACTACTACTGGTCTTCCAGGGAACGATCAAAGTGTAAGCGGATTGAGAATTTACTCCGATGTAGTGAAGTGCGCATGGTGACTGTTGTATTAAATCTCGATGCAATTTCTGTGTTTCATCACCACTCTGATAGTCGACAGATTACAGAATGCCTACAGATGTGCATCGGAAACAACTACTGGTCTACCAGGAAACGATTAAAGCGTAGATTGTTTGAGACATCACTCCCATGGAGGTAAGTGCTCATGGTGACTAATGTTTTCAATCCCGATGCAATTTCTGTGTTTCATCAACACTCTGATAGTCCACAGATTACAGAATGCCTCCAGATGTGCATCGGAAACTACTACTGGTCTTCCAGGGAACGATCAAAGCGTAAGCTGTTTGAAAATTTACTCCGATGGAGTGAAGTGCGCATGGTGACTGTTGTATTAAATCTCGATGCAATTTCTGTGTTTCATCACCACTCTGATAGTCCACAGATTACAGAATGCCTCCAGATGTGCAGCGGAAACTACTAACGGTCTTCTTGGGAACGATCAAAACGTAGACTGTTTGAGACATTACTCCCATGGAGGAAAGTGCGCATGGTGACTGTTGTATTCAGTCCCGATGCAATTTCTGTGTTTCATCAACACTCTGATAGTCCACAGATTACAGAATGCCTCCAGATGTGCATCGGAAACTACTACTGGTCTTCCCGGGAACGATCAAAGCGTAGACTGTTTGAAACATTACTCCCATGGAAGAAAGTGCGCATGGTGAATGTTGTACTCAATCACGATGCAATATCTGTGTTTTATCAACACTTTGAAGGTCCACAGCTTACAGAATGCCTAAAGATGTACATCGGAAACTACTACTGGTCTTCCAGGGAACGATCAAAGCGTAAGCTGTTTGAGAATTTACTCCGATGGAGTGAAGTGCGCATGGTGACTGTTGTATTAAATCTCGATGCAATTTCTGTGTTTCATCACCACTCTGATAGTCCACAGATTACAGAATGCCTCCAGATGTGCATCGGAAAATACTAACGGTCTTCTTGGGAACGATCAAAACGTAGACTGTTTGAGACATTACTAACATGGAGGAAGGTGCGAATGGTGACTGTTGTATTCAGTCCCGATGCAATTTCTGTCTTTCATCAACACTCTGATTGTCCACAGATTACAGAATGCCTCCAGATGTGCATCGGAAACTACGACTGGTCTTCCAGGGAACGATCAAAACGTAGACTGTTTAAGACATTACTCCCATGGAGGTAAGTGCGCATGGTGACTGTTGTATTCAATCCCGATGCAATTTTGGTTTCATCAAAACTCTGATAGTCCACAGATTACAGAATGCCTCCAGATGTACATCGGAAACTACTATCGGTCTTCCAGCAAACGATCAAAGCGTAGACTGTTTGAGACATTACTCCCATGGAAGAAAGTGCGCATGGTGACTGTTGTATTCAATCCATATGCTATTACGGTTTTATCAACACTCTGATAGTCCACAGATTACAGAATGCCTCCAGATGTGCATCGGAACCTACTACTACTGGTCTACCAGGAAACGATCAAAGCGTAGATTGTTTGAGGCATTACTCCCATGGAGGTAAGTGCGCATGGTGACTTGTATTCAATACCGATGCAATTTCTGTGTTTCATCAACACTCTGATAGTCCACAGTTTACAGAATGCCTTCAGATGTGCATCGGAAACTACTATTGGTCTTCCAGGAAACGATCAAAGCGTAGACTGTTAGAGAAATTACCCGCATGGAGGAAAGGGCTCATTGTGACTGTTGTATTCAATCCCGATGCAATTTTTGTGTTTCATCAACACTCTGATAGACCATAGATTACAGAATGCCTCCAGATGTGCATCGGAAACTACTACTGGTCTTCCAGGGAACGATCAAAGCGTAGACTGTTTAAGACATTACTCCCATGGAGGAAAGTGCGCATGGTGACTGTTGTATTCAATCTCGATGCAATTTTGGTTTCATCAACACTCTGATAGTCCACAGATTACACAATGCCTCCAGATGTACATCGGAAACTACTACTGGTCTTCCAGGGAACGATCAAGGTGTAGACTGTTTGAGACATTACTCCCATGGAAGAAAGTGCGCATGGTGACTCTTGTATTCAATCCCGATGCAATTACGGTTTTATCAACACTCTGATAGTCCACAGATTACAGAATGCCTCCAGATGTGCATCGGAAACCACTACTGGTCTACCAGGAAACGATCAAAGCGTAGATTGTTTGAGGCATTACTCCCATGGAGGTAAGTGCTCATGGTGACTGTTGTTTTCAATCCCGATGCAATTTCTGTGTTTCATCAACACTCTGATAGTCCACAGATTACAGAATGCCTCCAGATGTGCATCGGAAACTACTACTGGTCTACCAGGAAACGATCAAATCGTAGACTGTTTGAGACATTACTCCCATGGAAGAAAGTGCGCATGGTGACTGTTGTATTCAATCCCGATGCAATTTTTGTGTTTCATCAACACTCTGATAGACCACAGATTACAGAATGCCTCCAGATGTGCATCGGAAACTACTACTGGTCTTCCAGGGAACGATCAAAGCGTAGACTGTTTAAGACATTACTCCCAAGGAAGAAAGTGCGCATGGTGAATGTTGTACTCAATCCCGATGCAATTTCTGTGTTTTATCAACACTTTGAAAGTCCACAGCTTACAGAATGCCTACAGATGTACATCGGAAACTACTACTGGTCTTCCAGGGAACGATCAAAGCGTAGAATGTTTGAGACATTACTCCCATGTTGGAAAGTGTGCATGTTGAGTGTTGTATTATATCCCGATGAAATTTCTGTCCTTCATCAGCACTCTGATAGTCCACAGATTGCAGAATGCCTCCAGATGTGCATCGGAAACTACTACTGGTCTTCCAGGGAACGATCAAAGCGTAGACTGTTTAAGACATTACTCCCATGGAGGAAAGTTGTATTCAAACCCAATGCAATTACGGTTTTATCAACACTCTGATAGTCCACAGATTACAGAATGCCTCCAGATGTGCATCGGAAACTACTACTGGTCTTCCAGGGAACGATCAAAGCGTAAGCTGTTTGAAAATTTTCTCCGATGGAGTGAAGTGCGCATGGTGACTGTTGTATTAAATCTCGATGCAATTTCTGTGTTTCATCACCACTCTGATAGTCCACAGATTACAGAATGCCTCCAGATGTGTAGCGGAAACTACTAACGGTCTTCTTGGGAACGATCAAAACGTAGACTGTTTGAGACATTACTCCCATGGAGGAAGGTGCGCATGGTGACTGTTGTATTCAGTCCCGATGCAACTTCTGTCTTTCATCAACACTCTGATAGTCCACAGATTACAGAATGCCTCCAGATGTGCATCGGAAACTACTACTGGTCTACCAGGAAACGATCAAAGCGTAGATTGTTTGAGGCATTACTCCCATGGAGGTAAGTGCTCATGGTGACTGTTGTTTTCAATCCCGATGCAATTTCTGTGTTTCATCAACACTCTGATAGTCCACAGATTACAGAATGCCTCCAGATGTGCATCGGAAACTACTACTGGTCTACCAGGAAACGATCAAAGCGTATATTGTTTGAGGCATTACACCCATGGAGGTATGTGCTCATGGTGACTGTTGTTTTCAATCCCGATGCAATTTCTGTGTTTCATCAACACTCTGATAGTCCACAGATTACAGAATGCCTCCAGATGTGCATCGGAAACTACTACTGGTCTTCCAGGGAACGATCAAAGCGTAAGCGGTTTGCGAATTTACGCCGATGGAGTGAAGTGGGCATGGTGACTGTTGTATTAAATCTCGATGCAATTTCTGTGTTTCTTCACCACTCTGATAGTCGACAGATTACAGAATGCCTCCAGATGTGCATCGGAAACTACTACTGGTCTACCAGGAAACGATCAAAGCGTAGATTCTTTGAGGCATCACTCCCATGGAGGTAAGTGCTCATGGTGACTGTTGTTTTCAATCCCGATGCAATTTCTGTTTTTCATCAACACTCTGATAGTCCACAGATTACAGAATGCCTCCAGATGTGCATCGGAAACTACTACTGGTCTTCCAGGGAACGATCAAAGCGTAAGCTGTTTGAGAATTTTCTCCGATGGAGTGAAGTGAGCTTGGTGACTGTTGTATTAAATCTCGATGCAATTTCTGTGTTTCATCACCACTCTGATAGTCCACAGATTACAGAATGCCTGCAGATGTGCATCGGAAACTACTACTGGTCTTCCAGCGATTGATCAAAGCGTAGACTGTTTAAGACATTACTCCCATGGAGGAAAGTGCGCATGGTGACTGTTGTATTCAATGCCGATGCAATTTTGGTTTCATCAACACTCTGATAGTCCACAGATTACAGAATGCCTCCAGATGTACATCGGAAACTGCTATTGGTCTTCCAGGAAACGATCAAAGCATAGACAGTTTGAGACTTTACTCCCATGGAAGAAAGTGCGCATGGTGACTGTTGTATTCAATCCCGATGCAATTACGGTTTTATCAACACTCTGATAGTCGACAGATTACAGAATGCCTCCAGATGTGCATCGGAAACTACTACTGGTCTACCAGGAAACGATCAAAGCGTAGATTGTTTGAGGCATTACTCCGATGGTGTGAAGTGCGCATGGTGAGTGTTGTATTAAATCCACATTCAATTTCTGTGTTTCATCAACACTCTGATAGTCCACTGATTACAGAATGCCTCCAGAAGTGCATCGGAAACTGCTATTGGTCTTCCAGGAAACGATCAAAGCGTAGACTGTTAGAGACATTACCAACATGGAGGAAGGTGCGCATGGTGACTGTTGTATTCAGTCCCGATGCAATTTCTGTCCTTCATCAACACTCTGATAGTCCACAGATTACAGAATGCCTCCAGATGTGCATCGGAAACTACTACTGGTCTTCCAGGGAACGATCAAAGCGTAGACTGTTTAAGACATTACTCCCATGGAAGAAAGTGCGCATGGTGACTGTTGTATTCAATCCCGATGCAAGTACGGTTTTATCAACACTCTGATAGTCAAAAGATTACAGAATGCCTCCAGATGTGCATCGGAAACTACTACTGGTCTACCAGGAAACGATCAAAGCGTAGATTGTTTGAGGCACTACTCCCATGGAGGTAAGTGCGCATGGTGACTGTTGTTTTCAATCCCGATGCAATTTCTGTGTTTCATCAACACTCTGATAGTCCACAGATTACAGAATGCACCCAGATGTGCATCGGAAACTGCTATTGGTCTTCCACGAAACGATCAAAGCGTAGACTGTTAGAGACATTACTCCCATGGAAGAAAGGGCGCTTGGTGACTGTTGTATTCAATCCCATGCAATTACGGTTTTATCAACACTCTGATAGTCCACAGATTACAGAATGCCTCCAGATGTGCATCGGAAACTACTACTGGTCTTCCAGGGAACGATCAAAGCGTAGCCTGTTTAAGACATTACTCCCATGGAGGAAAGTGCGCATGGTGACTGTTGTATTCAATCCCGATGCAATTTTGGTTTCATCAACACTCTGATAGTCCACAGATTACAGAATGCCTCCAGATGTACATCGGAAACTACTACTGGTCTTCCAGGGAACGATCAAATTGTAGACTGTTTGAGACATTACTCCCATGGAAGAAAGTGCGCATGGTGACTCTTGTATTCATCCCGATGCAATTACGGTTTTATCAACACTCTGATAGTCCACAGATTAAAGAATGCCTCCAGATGTGCATCGGAAACTACTACTGGTCTACCAGGAAACGATCAAAGCGTAGATTGTTTGAGGCATTACTCCCATGGAGGTAAGTGCTCATGGTGACTGTTGTTTTCAATCCCGATGCAATTTCTGTATTTCATCAACACTCTGATAGTCCACAGATTACAGAATGCTTCCAGATGTGCATCGGAAACTACTACTGGTCTACCAGGAAACGATCAAAGCGTAGACTGTATGAGACATTACTCCCATGGGAGAAAGTGCTCATGGTGACTGTTGTATTCAATCCCGATGCAATTACGGTTTTATCAACACTCTGATAGTCCACAGATTACAGAATGCCTCCAGATGTGCATCGGAAACTACTACTGGTCTACCAGGAAACGACCAAAGCGTAGATTGTTTGAGGCATTACTCCCATGGAGTTAAGTGCGCATGGTGACTGTTGTATTCAATCCCGATGCAATTTCTGTGTTTCATCAACACTCTGATAGTCCTCAGATTACAGAATGCCTCCAGATGTGCATCGGAAACTACAACTGGTCTTCCAGGGAGCGATCAAAGCGTAGACTGTTTGAGACATTACTCCCATGGAAGAAAGGGCGCATTGTGACTGTTGTATTCAATCCCGATGCAATTTCTGTGTTTCATCACCACTTTGAAGGTCCACAGATTACAGAATGCCTCCAGATGTACATCGGAAACTACTACTGGTCTTCCAGGGAACGATCAAAGCGTAGAATGTTTGAGACATTACTCCCATGTTGGAAAGTGTGCATGGTGACTGTTGTATTATATCCCGATGAAATTTCTGTCCTTCATCAACAGTCTGATAGTCCACAGATTACAGAATGCCTCCAGATGTGCATCGGAAACTACTACTGGTCATCCAGGAAACGATCAAAGCGTAGACTGTTTAAGACATTACTCCCATGGAGGAAAGTGCGCATGGTGACTGTTGTATTCAAACCCAATGCAATTACGGTTTTATCAACACTCTGATAGTCCACAGATTACAGAATGCCTCCAGATGTGCATCGGAAACTACTACTGGTCTACCAGGAAACGATCAAAGCGTAGATTGTTTGAGGCACTACTCCCATGGAGGTAAGTGCGCATGGTGACTGTTGTTTTCAATCCCGATGCAATTTCTGTGTTTCATCAACACTCTGATAGTCCACAGATTACGGAATGCCTCCAGATGTGCATCGGAAACTACTACTGGTTTTCCAGGGAACGATCAAAGCGTAAGCGGATTGAGAACTTACTCCGATGTAGTGAAGTGCGCATGGTGACTGTTGTATTAAATCTCGATGCAATTTCTGTGTTTCATCACCACTCTGATAGTCGACAGATTACAGAATGCCTACAGATGTGCATCGGATACAACTACTGGTCTACCAGGAAACGATCAAAGCGTAGATTGTTTGAGACATCACTCCCATGGAGGTAAGTGCTCATGGTGACTAATGTTTTCAATCCCGATGCAATTTCTGTGTTTCATCAACACTCTGATAGTCCACAGATTACAGAATGCCTCCAGATGTGCATCGGAAACTACTACTGGTCTTCCAGGGAACGATCAAAGCGTAAGCTGTTTGAAAATTTACTCTGATGGAGTGAAGTGCGCATGGTGACTGTTGTATTAAATCTCGATGCAATTTCTGTGTTTCATCACCACTCTGATAGTCCACAGATTACAGAATGCCTCCAGATGTGCAGCGGAAACTACTAACGGTCTTCTTGGGAACAATCAAAACGTAGACTGTTTGAGACATTACTCCCATGGAGGAAGGTGCGCATGGTGACTGTTGTATTCAGTCCCGATGCAATTTCTGTGTTTCATCAACACTCTGATAGTCCACAGATTACAGAATGCCTCCAGATGTGCATCGGAAACTACTACTGGTCTTCCCGGGAACGATCAAAGCGTAGACTGTTTGAAACATTACTCCCATGGAAGAAAGTGCGCATGGTGAATGTTGTACTCAATCACGATGCAATATCTGTGTTTTATCAACACTTTGAAGGTCCACAGCTTACAGAATGCCTAAAGATGTACATCGGAAACTACTACTGGTCTTCCAGGGAACGATCAAAGCGTAAGCTGTTTGAGAATTTACTCCGATGGAGTGAAGTGCGCATGGTGACTGTTGTATTAAATCTCGATGCAATTTCTGTGTTTCATCACCACTCTGATAGTCCACAGATTACAGAATGCCTCCAGATGTGCATCGGAAAATACTAACGGTCTTCTTGGGAACGATCAAAACGTAGACTGTTTGAGACATTACTAACATGGAGGAAGGTGCGAATGGTGACTGTTGTATTCAGTCCCGATGCAATTTCTGTCTTTCATCAACACTCTGATAGACCATAGATTACAGAATGCCTCCAGATGTGCATCGGAAACTACTACTGGTCTTCCAGGGAACGATCAAAGCGTAGACTGTTTAAGACATTACTCCCATGGAGGAAAGTGCGCATGGTGACTGTTGTATTCAATCTCGATGCAATTTTGGTTTCATCAACACTCTGATAGTCCACAGCTTACAGAATGCCTCCAGATGTACATCGGAAACTACTACTGGTCTTCCAGGGAACGATCAAGGTGTAGACTGTTTGAGACATTACTCCCATGGAAGAAAGTGCGCATGGTGACTCTTGTATTCAATCCCGATGCAATTACGGTTTTATCAACACTCTGATAGTCCACAGATTACAGAATGCCTCCAGATGTGCATCGGAACCTACTACTACTGGTCTACCAGGAAACGATCAAAGCGTAGATTGTTTGAGGCATTACTCCCATGGAGGTAAGTGCTCATGGTGACTGTTGTTTTCAATCCCGATGCAATTTCTGTGTTTCATCAACACTCTGATAGTCCACAGTTTACAGAATGCCTTCAGATGTGCATCGGAAACTACTATTGGTCTTCCAGGAAACGATCAAAGCGTAGACTGTTAGAGAAATTACCCGCATGGAGGAAAGGGCGCATTGTGACTGTTGTATTCATTCCCGATGCAATTTTTGTGTTTCATCAACACTCTGATAGACCATAGATTACAGAATGCCTCCAGATGTGCATCGGAAACTACTACTGGTCTTCCAGGGAACGATCAAAGCGTAGACTGTTTAAGACATTACTCCCATGGAGGAAAGTGCGCATGGTGACTGTTGTATTCAATCTCGATGCAATTTTGGTTTCATCAACACTCTGATAGTCCACAGCTTACAGAATGCCTCCAGATGTACATCGGAAACTACTACTGGTCTTCCAGGGAACGATCAAGGTGTAGACTGTTTGAGACATTACTCCCATGGAAGAAAGTGCGCATGGTGACTCTTGTATTCAATCCCGATGCAATTACGGTTTTATCAACACTCTGATAGTCCACAGATTACAGAATGCCTCCAGATGTGCATCGGAAACCACTTCTGGTCTACCAGGAAACGATCAAAGCGTAGATTGTTTGAGGCATTACTCCCATGGAGGTAAGTGCTCATGGTGACTGTTGTTTTCAATCCCGATGCAATTTCTGTGTTTCATCAACACTCTGATAGTCCACAGATTACAGAATGCCTCCAGATGTGCATCGGAAACTACTACTGGTCTACCAGGAAACGATCAAATCGTAGACTGTTTGAGACATTACTCCCATGGAAGAAAGTGCGCATGGTGACTGTTGTATTCAATCCCGATGCAATTTTTGTGTTTCATCAACACTCTGATAGACCACAGATTACAGAATGCCTCCAGATGTGCATCGGAAACTACTACTGGTCTTCCAGGGAACGATCAAAGCGTAGACTGTTTAAGACATTACTCCCAAGGAAGAAAGTGCGCATGGTGAATGTTGTACTCAATCCCGATGCAATTTCTGTGTTTTATCAACACTTTGAAAGTCCACAGCTTACAGAATGCCTACAGATGTACATCGGAAACTACTACTGGTCTTCCAGGGAACGATCAAAGCGTAGAATGTTTGAGACATTACTCCCATGTTGGAAAGTGTGCATGGTGACTGTTGTATTATATCCCGATGAAATTTCTGTCCTTCATCAGCACTCTGATAGTCCACAGATTACAGAATGCCTCCAGATGTGCATCGGAAACTACTACTGGTCTTCCAGGGAACGATCAAAGCGTAAGCTGTTTGAAAATTTTCTCCGATGGAGTGAAGTGCGCATGGTGACTGTTGTATTAAATCTCGATGCAATTTCTGTGTTTCATCACCACTCTGATAGTCCACAGATTACAGAATGCCTCCAGATGTGTAGCGGAAACTACTAACGGTCTTCTTGGGAACGATCAAAACGTAGACTGTTTGAGACATTACTCCCATGGAGGAAGGTGCGCATGGTGACTGTTGTATTCAGTCCCGATGCAACTTCTGTCTTTCATCAACACTCTGATAGTCCACAGATTACAGAATGCCTCCAGATGTGCATCGGAAACTACTACTGGTCTACCAGGAAACGATCAAAGCGTAGATTGGTTGAGGCATTACTCCCATGGAGGTAAGTGCTCATGGTGACTGTTGTTTTCAATCCCGATGCAATTTCTGTGTTTCATCAACACTCTGATAGTCCACAGATTACAGAATGCCTCCAGATGTGCATCGGAAACTACTACTGGTCTACCAGGAAACGATCAAAGCGTATATTGTTTGAGGCATTACACCCATGGAGGTATGTGCTCATGGTGACTGTTGTTTTCAATCCCGATGCAATTTCTGTGTTTCATCAACACTCTGATAGTCCACAGATTACAGAATGCCTCCAGATGTGCATCGGAAACTACTACTGGTCTTCCAGGGAACGATCAAAGCGTAAGCGGTTTGCGAATTTACGCCGATGGAGTGAAGTGGGCATGGTGACTGTTGTATTAAATCTCGATGCAATTTCTGTGTTTCTTCACCACTCTGATAGTCGACAGATTACAGAATGCCTCCAGATGTGCATCGGAAACTACTACTGGTCTACCAGGAAACGATCAAAGCGTAGATTCTTTGAGGCATCACTCCCATGGAGGTAAGTGCTCATGGTGACTGTTGTTTTCAATCCCGATGCAATTTCTGTGTTTCATCAACACTCTGATAGTCCACAGATTACAGAATGCCTCCAGATGTGCATCGGAAACTACTACTGGTCTTCCAGGGAACGATCAAAGCGTAAGCTGTTTGAGAATTTTCTCCGATGGAGTGAAGTGAGCATGGTGACTGTTGTATTAAATCTCGATGCAATTTCTGTGTTTCATCACCACTCTGATAGTCCACAGATTACAGAATGCCTGCAGATGTGCATCGGAAACTACTACTGGTCTTCCAGCGATTGATCAAAGCGTAGACTGTTTAAGACATTACTCCCATGGAGGAAAGTGCGCATGGTGACTGTTGTATTCAATGCCGATGCAATTTTGGTTTCATCAACACTCTGATAGTCCACAGATTACAGAATGCCTCCAGATGTACATCGGAAACTGCTATTGGTCTTCCAGGAAACGATCAAAGCATAGACAGTTTGAGACATTACTCCCATGGAAGAAAGTGCGCATGGTGACTGTTGTATTCAATCCCGATGCAATTACGGTTTTATCAACACTCTGATAGTCGACAGATTACAGAATGCCTCCAGATGTGCATCGGAAACTACTACTGGTCTACCAGGAAACGATCAAAGCGTAGATTGTTTGAGGCATTACTCCGATGGTGTGAAGTGCGCATGGTGAGTGTTGTATTAAATCCACATTCAATTTCTGTGTTTCATCAACACTCTGATAGTCCACTGATTACAGAAAGCCTCCAGAAGTGCATCGGAAACTGCTATTGGTCTTCCAGGAAACGATCAAAGCGTAGACTGTTAGAGACATTACCAACATGGAGGAAAGTGCGCATTGTGACTGTTGTATTCAATCCCGATTCAATTTTTGTGTTTCATCAACACTCTGATGTACCACAGATTAGAGAATGCCTCCAGATGTGCATCGGAAACTACTAACGGTCTTCTTGGGAACGATCAAATCGTAGACTGTTTGAGACATTACTCCCATGGAGGAAGGTGCGCATGGTGACTGTTGTATTCAGTCCCGATGCAATTTCTGTCTTTCATCAACACTCTGATTGTCCACAGATTACAGAATGCCTCCAGAAGTGCATCGGAAACTGCTATTGGTCTTCCAGGAAACGATCAAAGCGTAGATTGTTTGAGGCACTACTCCCATGGAGGTAAGTGCGCATGGTGACTGTTGTTTTCAATCCCGATGCAATTTCTGTGTTTCATCAACACTCTGATAGTCCACAGATAACAGAATGCCTCCAGATGTGCATCGGAAACTACTACTGGTCTTTCAGGGAACGATCAAAGCGTAGAATGTTTGAGACATTACTCCCATGTTGGAAAGTGTGCATGGTGACTGTAGTATTCAATCCCGATGCAATTTCTGTCCTTCATCAACACTCTGATAGTCCACAGATTACAGAATGCCTCCAGATGTGCATCGGAAACTACTACTGGTCTTCCAGGGAACGATCAAAGCGTAGACTGTTTAAGACATTACTCCCATGGAAGAAAGTGCGCATGGTGACTGTTGTATTCAATCCCGATGCAAGTACGGTTTTATCAACACTCTGATAGTCAAAAGATTACAGAATGCCTGCAGATGTGCATCGGAAACTACTACTGGTCTACCAGGAAACGATCAAAGCGTAGATTGTTTGAGGCACTACTCCCATGGAGGTAAGTGCGCATGGTGACTGTTGTTTTCAATCCCGATGCAATTTCTGTGTTTCATCAACACTCTGATAGTCCACAGATTACAGAATGCACCCAGATGTGCATCGGAAATTGCTATTGTTCTTCCACGAAACGATCAAAGCGTAGACTGTTAGAGACATTACTCCCATGGAAGAAAGGGCGCTTGGTGACTGTTGTATTCAATCCCATGCAATTACGGTTTTATCAACACTCTGATAGTCCACAGATTACAGAATGCCTCCAGATGTGCATCGGAAACTACTACTGGTCTTCCAGGGAACGATCAAAGCGTAGCCTGTTTAAGACATTACTCCCATGGAGGAAAGTGCGCATGGTGACTGTTGTATTCAATTCCGATGCAATTTTGGTTTCGTCAACACTCTGATAGTCCACAGATTACAGAATGCCTCCAGATGTACATCGGAAACTACTACTCGTCTTCCAGGGAACGATCAAATTGTAGACTGTTTGAGACATTACTGCCATGGAAGAAAGTGCGCATGGTGACTCTTGTATTCATCCCGATGCAATTACGGTTTTATCAACACTCTGATAGTCCACAGATTAAAGAATGCCTCCAGATGTGCATCGGAAACTACTACTGGTCTACCAGGAAACGATCAAAGCGTAGATTGTTTGAGGCATTACTCCCATGGAGGTAAGTGCTCATGGTGACTGTTGTTTTCAATCCCGATGCAATATCTGTGTTTCATCAACACTCTGATAGTCCACAGATTACAGAATGCTTCCAGATGTGCATCGGAAACTACTACTGGTCTACCAGGAAACGATCAAATCGTAGACTGTATGAGACATTACTCCCATGGGAGAAAGTGCGCATGGTGACTGTTGTATTCAATCCCGATGCAATTACGGTTTTATCAACACTCTGATAGTCCACAGATTACAGAATGCCTCCAGATGTGCATCGGAAACTACTACTGGTCTACCAGGAAACGACCAAAGCGTAGATTGTTTGAGGCATTACTCCCATGGAGTTAAGTGCGCATGGTGACTGTTGTATTCAATCCCGATGCAATTTCTGTGTTTCATCAACACTCTGATAGTCCACAGATTACAGAATGCCTCCAGATGTGCATCGGAAACTACAACTGGTCTTCCAGGGAGCGATCAAAGCGTAGACTGTTTGAGACATTACTCCCATGGAAGAAAGGGCGCATTGTGACTTTTGTATTCAATCCCGATGCAATTTTTGTGTTTCATCAACACTCTGATAGACCACAGATTACAGAATGCCTCCAGATGTGCATCGGAAACTACAACTGGTCTTCCAGGGAACGATCAAAGCGTAGACTGTTTGAGACATTACTCCGATGGTGTGAAGTGCGCATGGTGACTGTTGTATTAAATCCACATTCAATTTCTGTGTTTCATCAACACTCTGATAGTCTACAGATTACAGAATGCCTCCACATGTGCATCGGAAACTACAACTGGTCTTCCAGAGAACGATCAAAGCGTAGACTGTTTGAGACATTACTCCCATGGAAGAAAGTGCGCATGGTGAATGTTTTACTCAATCCCGATTCAATTTCTGTGTTTTATCAACACTCTGATAGTCTACAGATTACAGAATGCCTCCAGAAGTGCATCGGAGACGGCTATTGGTCTTCCAGAAAATGATCAAAGCATAGACTGTTAAGGACATTACCCCCATGGAGGAAAGGGCGCATTGTGACTGTTGTATTCTATCCCGATGCAAATTTTGTGTTTCATCAACACTCTGATAGACCACAGATTACAAAATGCCTCCAGATGTGCATCGGAAACTACAACTGGTCTTCCAGGGAACGATCAAAGCGTAGACAGTTTGAGACATTACTCCCATGGAAGAAAGTGCGCATGGTGAATGTTGTACTCAATCCCGATGCAATTTCTGTGTTTTATCAACACTTTGAAGGTCCAAAGCTTACAGAATGCCTCCAGATGTACATCGGAAACTACTACTGGTCTTCTAGGGAACGATGAAAGCGTAGAGTGTTTGAGACATTACTCCCATGTTGGAAAGTGTGCATGGTGACTGTTGTATTCAATCCCGATGAAATTTCTGTCCTTCATCAACACTCTGATAGTCCACAGATTACAGAATGCCTCCAGATGTGCATCGGAAACTTCTACTGGTCTTCCAGGGAACGATCAAAGCGTAGACTGTTTAAGACATTACTCCCATGGAGGAAAGTGCGCATGGTGACTGTTGTATTCAATCCCAATGCAATTACGGTTTCATCAACACTCTGATAGTCCACAGATTACAGAATGCCTCCAGATGTGCATCGGAAACTACTACTGGTCTAACAGGAAACGATCAACGCGTAGATTGTTTGAGGCATCACTCCCATGGAGGTAAGTGCTCATGGTGACTGTTGTTTTCAATCCCGATGCAATTTCTGTATTCCATCAACACTCTGATAGTCCACAGATTACAGAATGCCTCCAGATGTGCATCGGAAACTACTACTGGTCTTCCAGGGAACGATCAAAGCGTAAGCTGTTTGAGAATTTACTCCGATGGAGTGAAGTGCGCATGGTGACTGTTGTATTAAATCTCGATGCAATTTCTGTGTTTCATCACCACTCTGATAGTCCACAGATAACAGAATGCCTCCAGATGTGCAGCGGAAACTACTAACGGTCTTCTTGGGAACGATCAAAACGTAGACTGTTTGAGACATTACTCCCATGGAGGAAGGTGCGCATGGTGACTGTTGTATTCAGTCCCGATGCAATTACGGTTTTATCAACAGTCTGATAGTCCACAGATTACAGAATGCCTCCAGATGTGCATCGGAAACTACTACTGGTCTACCAGGAAACGATCAAAGCGTAGATTGTTTGAGGCATCACTCCCATGGAGGTAAGTGCTCATGGTGACTGTTGTTTTCAATCCCGATGCAATTTCTGTGTTTCATCAACACTCTGATAGTCCACAGATTACAGAATGCCTCCAGATGTGCATCGGAAACTACTACTGGTCTTCCAGGGAACGATCAAAGCGTAAGCTGTTTGAGAATTTACTCCGATGGAGTGAAGTGCGCATGGTGACTGTTGTATTAAGTCTCGATGCAATTTCTGTGCTTCATCACCACTCTGATAGTCAACAGATTACAGAATGCCTCCAGATGTGCAGCGGAAACTACTAACGGTCTTCTTGGGAACGATCAAAACGTAGACTGTTTGAGACATTACTACCATGGAGGAAGGTGCGCATGGTGACTGTTGTATTCAGTCCCGATGCAATTTCTGTCTTTCATCAACACTCTGATAGTCCACAGATTACAGAATGCCTCCAGATGTGCATCGGAAACTACTACTGGTCTTCCAGGGAACGATCAAAGCGTAGACTGTTTAAGACATTACTCCCATGGAGGAAAGTGCGCATGGTGACTGTTGTATTCAATGCCAATGCAATTTTGGTTTCATCAACACTCTGATAGTCCACAGATTACAGAATGCCTCCAGATGTACATCGGAAACTGCTATTGGTCTTCCAGGAAACGATCAAAGCGTAGACAGTTTGAGACATTACTCCCATTGAAGAAGATGCGCATGGTGACTGTTGTATTCAATCCCGATGCAATTACGGTTTTATCAACACTCTGATAGTCGGCAGAATACAGAATGCCTCCAGATAGGCATCGGAAACTACTACTGGTCTACCAGGAAACGATCAAAGCGTAGATTGTTTGAGGCATTACTCCCATGGAGGTAAGTGCGCATGGTGTCTGTTGTTTTCAATCCCGATGCAATTTTAGTGTTTCATCAACACTCTGATAGTCCACAGATTACAGAATGCCTCCAGATGAGCATTGGAAACTACTACTGGTCTTCCAGGGAACGATCAAAGCGTAAGCTGTTTGAGACATTACTCCGATGGAGTGAAGTGCACATGGTGACTGTTGTATTAAATCTCGATGCAATTTCTGTGTTTCATCACCACTCTGATAGTCCACAGATTACAGAATGCCTCCAGACGTGCATCGGAAACTGCTACTGGTCTTCCAGGAAACGATCAAAGTGTAGACTGTTTGAGACATTACTCCCATGGAGGAAAGTGCGCATGGTGACTGTTGTATACAATCCCGATGCAATTTTGGTTTCATCAACACTCTGATAGTCAACAGATTACAGAATGCCACCAGATGTGCATCGGAAACTACTAATGGTCTTCTTGGGAACGATCAAAACGTAGACTGTTTGAGACATTACTCCCATGGAGGAAGGTGCGCATGGTGACTGTTGTATTCAGTCCCGATGCAATTTCTGTCTTTCATCAACACTCTGATAGTCCACAGATTACAGAATGCCTCCAGATGTGCATCGGAAACTATTACTGGTCTTCCAGGGAACGATCAAAGCGTAAGCTGTTTGAGACATTACTCCGATGAACTGAAGTGCGCATGGTGACTGTTGCATTAAGTCTCGATGCAATTTCTGTGTTTCATCACCACTCTGATAGTCCACAGATTACAGAATGCCTCCAGATGTGCATCGGAAACTGCTATTGGTCTTCCAGGAAACGATCAAAGCGTAGACTGTTTGACACATCACTCCCATGGAGGAAAGTGCGCATGGTGACTGTTGTATTCAATCGGGATGCAATTTTGGTTTCATCAACACTCTGATAGTCAACAGACTACAGTATGCCACCAGATGTGCATCGGAAACTACTAACGGTCATCTAGGGAACGTTCAAAACGTAGACTGTTTGAGACATTACTCCCATGGAGGAAAGTGCGCATGGTGACTGTTGTATTCAGTCCCGATGCAATTTCTGTCTTTCATCAACACTCTGATAGTCCACAGATTACAGAATGCCTCCATATGTGCATCGGAAACAACTACTGGTCTTCCAGGGAACGATCAAATCGTAGACTGTTTAACACATAACTCCCATGGAGGAAAGTGCGCATGGTGACTGTTGTATTCAGTCCCGATGCAATTCCTGTCTTTCATCAACACTCTGATAGTCCACAGATTACAGAATGCCTCCAGATGTGCATCGGAAACAACTACTGGTCTTCCAGGGAACGATCAAATCGTAGACTGTTTAACACATAACTCCCATGGAGGAAAGTGTGCATGGTGACTGTTGTATTCAATCCCGATGCAATTTTAGTGTTTCATCAACACTCTGATAATCCACAGATTACAGAATGCCTCCAGATGTGCATTGGAAACTACTAATGGTCTTCTTGGGAACGATCAAAACGTAGACTGTTTGAGACATTACTCCTATGGAGGAAGGTGCGCATGGTGACTGTTGTATTCAGTCCCGATGCAATTTCTGTCTTTCATCAACACTCTGTTAGTCCACAGATTACAGAATGCTTCCAGATGTGCATTGGAAACTACTACTGGTCTTCCAGGGAACGATCAAAGAGTAGGCTGTTAAGACATTACTCCCATGGAGGAAAGTGCGCATGGTGACTGTTGTATTCTATCCCGATGCAATTTTGGTTTCATCAACACTCTGATAGTCCACAAATTACAGAATGCCTCCAGATGTACATCGGAAACTTCTACTGGTCTTCCAGGGAACTATCAAAGCGTAGACTGTTTGAGACGTTACTCCCATGGAAGAAAGTGCGCATGGTGACTGTTGTATTCAATCCCGATGCAATTACGGTTATATCAACACTCTGATAGTCCACAGATTACAGAATGCCTCCAGATATGCATCGGAAACTACTACTGGTCCTCCTGGGATCATTCAAAGCGTAGACTGTTTGAGACATACTCCCATTTAGGAAAGTGCGCATGGTGACTGTTGTATTCAATCCCGATGCAATTTCTGTGTTTCTTCAACACTCTGATGGTCCACAGATTACAGAATGCCTCCAGATGTGCATCGGAAACTACTACTGGTCTTCCAGGGAACGATCAAAGCGTAAACTGTTTGAGACATTACTCCCATGGAGGTAAGTGCGCATGGTGACTGGTGTATTCAATCCCGATGCAATTTCTGTGTTTGATCAACACTCTGATTCTCCACAGATTATAGAATGCCTAAAGATGTGCATCGGAAACTACCACTGGTCTTCCAGGGAACGATCAAATCGAAGACTATTTGAGACGTTACTTCCATGGAGGAAAGTGCGAATGGTCACTGTTGTATTCAGTCCCGATGCAATTTCTGCCTTTCATCAACACTCTGATAGTCCACAGATTACAGAATGCCTCCAGATGTGCATCGGAAACTACTACTGGTCTTCCAGGGAACGATCAAATCGTAGACTGTTTATCACATAACTCCCATGGAGGTAAGTGCGCATGGTGACAGTTGTTTTCAATCCCGATGCAATTTCTGTGTTTCATCAACACTCTTATAGTCCACAGATTACAGAATGCCACCAGATGTGCATCGGAAACTATTACTGGTCTTACAGGGAACGATCAAAGCGTAAGCTGTTTGAGACATTACTCCGATGGACTGAAGTGCGCATGGTGACTGTTGTATTCAATCGGGATGGAATTTTGGTTTCATCAACACTCTGATAGTCCACAGATTACAGAATGCCTCCAGATGTGCATCGGAAACTACTACTGGTCTTCCAGGGAACGATCAAATCGTAGACTGTTTAACACATAACTCCCATGGAGGAAAGTGCGCATGGTGACTGTTGTATTCAATCCCGATGCAATTTTGGTTTCATCAACACTCTGATAGTCCACAGATTTCAAAATGCCTCCAGATGTACATCGGAATCTACTACTGGTCTTCCAGGGAACGATCAAAACGTAATCTGTTTTTAGACATTACTCCAATGGAGTGAAGTGCGCATGGTGACTGTTGTATTAAATCCCGATGCAATTTCTGTGTTTCATCACCACTCTGATAGTCCAAAGATTACAGAATGCCTCCAGATGTGCATCGGAAACTGCTATTGGTCTTCCAGGAATCGATCAAAGCGTAGACTGTTTGAGTCATTACTCCCATGGAGGAAAGTGTGTATGGTGACTGTTGTATTCAATCCCGATGCAATTTTGGTTTCATCAACACCCTGATAGTCAACAGATAGCAGAATGCCTCCAGATGTACATCGGAAACTACTACTAGTCTTCCAGGGAACTATCAAAGCGTAGACTGTTTGAGACATTACTCCCATGGAAGAAAGTGCGCATGGTGACTGTTGTATTCAATCCCAATGCAATTACGGTGTTATCAACACTCTGAAGTCCACAGATTACAGAATGGCTCCAGATGTGCATCGGAAACTACTACTGGTCTTCCTGGGAACGTTCAAATCGTAGACTGTTTGAGACATACTCCTATTGAGGAAAGTGCGCATGGTGAGTGTTCTATTCAATCCCGATGCAATTTCTGTTTCATCAACACTCTGATGGTCCACAGATTACAGAATGCCTCAAGATGTGCATCGGAAACTACTACTGGTCTTCCAGGGAACGATCGAACGAAGAACTGTTTGAGACATTACTTCCATGGAGGAAAGTGCGCATGGTGACTGTTGTATTCAATCCCGATGCACTTTCTGTGTTTCATCAACATTCTGATAGTCCACAGATTACAGAATACCTCCAGATGTGCTTCGGAAACTACTACTGGTCTTCTAGGTAACGATGAAAGCGTAGACTGTTAGAGACATTACTCCCATGGAGGAAAGGGCGCATTGTGACAGTTGTATTCAATCCCGATGCAATTTCTGTCTTTCATCAACACTCTGATAGTCCACAGATTACAGAATGCCTCCAGATGTGCATCGGAAACTACTACTGGTCTTCCAGGGAACGATCAAAACGTAGATTTTTTGATGCATTACTCCCATGGAGGTAAGTGCGCATGGTGACCGTTATATTCAATCCCGATGCAATTTCTGTGTTTCATCAACACTCTGATAGTCCACAGATTACAGAATGCCTCCAGATGTGCATCGGAAACTACTACTGGTCTACCAGGAAACGACCAAAGCGTAGATTGTTTGAGGCATTACTCCCATGGAGGTAAGTGCGCATGGTGTCTGTTGTTTTCAATCCCGATGCAATTTTAGTGTTTCATCAACACTCTGATAGTCCACAGATTACAGAATGCCTCCAGATGTGCATCGGAAACTACTACTGGTCTTCCAGGGAACGATCAAATCGTAGACTGTTTGAGACATTACATCCATGGAGGAAAGTGCGCATGGTGACTGTTGTATTCAATCCCGATGCACTTTGTGTGTTTTATCAACATTCTGATAGTCCACAGATTACAGAATGCCTCCAGATGTGCTTCGGAAACTACTACTGGTCTTCTAGGGAACGATCAAAGCATAGACTGTTAGAGACATTACTCCCATGGAGGAAAGAGCGCATTGTGACTGTTGTATTCAATCCCGATGCAATTTCTGTGTTACATCAACACTCTGATAGTCCACAGATTACAGAATGCCTCCAGATGTCCATCGGAAACTACTAGTGGTCTTCCAGGGAACGATCAAAGCGTAGACTGTTTGAGACATTTCTCCCATGGAGGAAAGTGCGAATGGTGACTGTTGTATCCAATCGAGACGCAATTTCTGTGTTTCATCAACACACTGATAGTCCACAGACTACAAAATGCCTCCAGATGTGCATCAGAAACTACTACTGGTGTTCCAGGGAACGATCAAATCGAATACTGTTTAAGACATTACTCCCATGGAGGAAAGTGCGCATGATGACTATTGTATTCAATCCCGATGCAATTTTATTTTCATCAACACTCTGATAGTCCACATATTGCAGTTGCCTAGAGATGTGCATCGGAAACTACTACTGGTCTTCCAGGGAACGATCAAATCGTAGACTGTTTAACACATAACTCCCATGGAGGAAAGTGCGCATGGTGACTGTTGTATTCAATCCCGATGCAATTTCGGTTTCATCAACACTCTGATAGTCCACAGATTTCAAAATGCCTCCAGATGTACATCGGAAACTACTACTGGTCTTCCAGGGAACGATCAAAACGTAAGCTGTTTTTAGACATTACTCCAATGGAGTGAAGTGCGCATGGTGACTGTTGTATTAAATCCCGATGCAATTTCTGTGTTTCATCACCACTCTGATAGTCCAAAGATTACAGAATGCCTCCAGATGTGCATCGGAAACTGCTATTGGTCTTCCAGGAATCGATCAAAGCGTAGACTGTTTGAGTCATTACTCCCATGGAGGAAAGTGTGTATGGTGACTGTTGTATTCAATCCCGATGCAATTTTGGTTTCATCAACACCCTGATAGTCAATAGATAGCAGAATGCCTCCAGATGTACATCGGAAACTACTACTAGTCTTCCAGGGAACTATCAAAGCGTAGACTGTTTGAGACATTACTCCCATGGAAGAAAGTGCGCATGGTGACTGTTGTATTCAATCCCAATGCAATTACGGTGTTATCAACACTCTGAAGTCCACAGATTACAGAATTCCTCCAGATGTGCTTCGGAAACTACTACTGGTCTTCTAGGGAACGATGAAAGCGTAGACTGTTAGAGACATTACTCCCATGGAGGAAAGGGCGGATTGTGACAGTTGTATTCAATCCCGATGCAATTTCTGTCTTTCATCAACACTCTGATAGTCCACAGATTACAGAATGCCTCCAGATGTGCATCGGAAACTACTACTGGTCTTCCAGGGAACGATCAAAACGTAGATTTTTTGATGCATTACTCCCATGGAGGTAAGTGCGCATGGTGACCGTTATATTCAATCCCGATGCAATTTCTGTGTTTCATCAACACTCTGATAGTCCACAGATTACAGTATGCCTCCAGATGTGCATCGGAAACTACTACTGGTCTACCAGGAAACGACCAAAGCGTAGATTGTTTGAGGCATTACTCCCATGGAGGTAAGTGCGCATGGTGTCTGTTGTTTTCAATCCCGATGCAATTTTAGTGTTTCATCAACACTCTGATAGTCCACAGATTACAGAATGCCTCCAGATGTGCATCGGAAACTACTACTGGTCTTCCAGGGAACGATCAAATCGTAGACTGTTTGAGACATTACATCCATGGAGGAAAGTGCGCATGGTGACTGTTGTATTCAATCCCGATGCACTTTGTGTGTTTTATCAACATTCTGATAGTCCACAGATTACAGAATGCCTCCAGATGTGCTTCGGAAACTACTACTGGTCTTCTAGGGAACGATCAAAGCATAGACTGTTAGAGACATTACTCCCATGGAGGAAAGAGCGCATTGTGACTGTTGTATTCAATCCCGATTGAATTTCTGTGTTACATCAACACTCTGATAGTCCACAGATTACAGAATGCCTCCAGATGTCAATCGGAAACTACTAGTGGTCTTCCAGGGAACGATCAAAGCGTAGACTGTTTGAGACATTTCTCCCATGGAGGAAAGTGCGAATGGTGACTGTTGTATCCAATCGAGACGCAATTTCTGTGTTTCATCAACACACTGATAGTCCACAGACTACAAAATGCCTCCAGATGTGCATCAGAAACTACTACTGGTGTTCCAGGGAACGATCAAATCGTATACTGTTTAAGACATTACTCCCATGGAGGAAAGTGCGCATGATGACTATTGTATTCAATCCCGATGCAATTTTATTTTCATCAACACTCTGATAGTCCACATATTGCAGTTGCCTAGAGATGTGCATCGGAAACTACTACTGGTCTTCCAGGGAACGATCAAATCGTAGACTGTTTAACACATAACTCCCATAGAGGAAAGTGCGCATGGTGACTGTTGTATTCAATCCCGATGCAATTTTGGTTTCATCAACACTCTGATAGTCCACAGATTTCAAAATGCCTCCAGATGTACATCGGAAACTACTACTGGTCTTCCAGGGAACGATCAAAACGTAAGCTGTTTTTAGACACTACTCCAATGGAGTGAAGTGCGCATGGTGACTGTTGTATTAAATCCCGATGCAATTTCTGTGTTTCATCACCACTCTGATAGTCCAAAGATTACAGAATGCCTCCAGATGTGCATCGGAAACTGCTATTGGTCTTCCAGGAATCGATCAAAGCGTAGACTGTTTGAGTCATTACTCCCATGGAGGAAAGTGTGTATGGTGACTGTTGTATTCAATCCCGATGCAATTTTGGTTTCATCAACACCCTGATAGTCAATAGATAGCAGAATGCCTCCAGATGTACATCGGAAACTACTACTAGTCTTCCAGGGAACTATCAAAGCGTAGACTGTTTGAGACATTACTCCCATGGAAGAAAGTGCGCATGGTGACTGTTGTATTCAATCCCAATGCAATTACGGTGTTATCAACACTCTGAAGTCCACAGATTACAGAATACCTCCAGATGTGCTTCGGAAACTACTACTGGTCTTCTAGGGAACGATGAAAGCGTAGACTGTTAGAGACATTACTCCCATGGAGGAAAGGGAGCATTGTGACAGTTGTATTCAATCCCGATGCAATTTCTGTCTTTCATCAACACTCTGATAGTCCACAGATTACAGAATGCCTCCAGATGAGCATCGGAAACTACTACTGGTCTTCCAGGGAACGATCAAAACGTAGATTTTTTGATGCATTACTCCCATGGAGGTAAGTGCGCATGGTGACCGTTATATTCAATCCCGATGCAATTTCTGTGTTTCATCAACACTCTGATAGTCCACAGATTTCAGAATGCCTCCAGATGTGCATCGGAAACTACTACTGGTCTACCAGGAAACGATCAAAGCGTAGATTGTTTGAGGCATTACTCCCATGGAGGTAAGTGCGCATGGTGTCTGTTGTTTTCAATCCCGATGCAATTTTAGTGTTTCATCAACACTCTGATAGTCCACAGATTACAGAATGCCTCCAGATGTGCATCGGAAACTACTACTGGTCTTCCAGGGAACGATCAAATCGTAGACTGTTTGAGACATTACATCCATGGAGGAAAGTGCGCATGGTGACTGTTGTATTCAATCCCGATGCACTTTGTGTGTTTTATCAACATTCTGATAGTCCACAGATTACAGAATGCCTCCAGATGTGCTTCGGAAACTACTACTGGTCTTCTAGGGAACGATCAAAGCATAGACTGTTAGAGACATTACTCCCATGGAGGAAAGAGCGCATTGTGACTGTTGTATTCAATCCCGATGCAATTTCTGTGTTACATCAACACTCTGATAGTCCACAGATTACAGAATGCCTCCAGATGTCCATCGGAAACTACTAGTGGTCTTCCAGGGAACGATCAAAGCGTAGACTGTTTGAGACATTTCTCCCATGGAGGAAAGTGCGAATGGTGACTGTTGTATCCAATCGAGACGCAATTTCTGTGTTTCATCAACACACTGATAGTCCACAGACTACAAAATGCCTCCAGATGTGCATCAGAAACTACTACTGGTGTTCCAGGGAACGATCAAATCGTATACTGTTTAAGACATTACTCCCATGGAGGAAAGTGCGCATGATGACTATTGTATTCAATCCCGATGCAATTTTATTTTCATCAACACTCTGATAGTCCACATATTGCAGTTGCCTAGAGATGTGCATCGGAAACTACTACTGGTCTTCCAGGGAACGATCAAATCGTAGACTGTTTAACACATAACTCCCATGGAGGAAAGTGCGCATGGTGACTGTTGTATTCAATCCCGATGCAATTTTGGTTTCATCAACACTCTGATAGTCCACAGATTTCAAAATGCCTCCAGATGTACATCGGAAACTACTACTGGTCTTCCAGGGAACGATCAAAACGTAAGCTGTTTTTAGACATTACTCCAATGGAGTGAAGTGCGCATGGTGACTGTTGTATTAAATCCCGATGCAATTTCTGTGTTTCATCACCACTCTGATAGTCCAAAGATTACAGAATGCCTCCAGATGTGCATCGGAAACTGCTATTGGTCTTCCAGGAATCGATCAAAGCGTAGACTGTTTGAGTCATTACTCCCATGGAGGAAAGTGTGTATGGTGACTGTTGTATTCAATCCCGATGCAATTTTGGTTTCATCAACACCCTGATAGTCAACAGATAGCAGAATGCCTCCAGATGTACATCGGAAACTACTACTGGTCTTCCAGGGAACGATCAAATCGTAGACTGTTCGAGACATTACTTCCATGGAGGAAAGTGCGCATGGTGACTGTTGTATTCAATCCCGATGCACTTTGTGTGTTTTATCAACATTCTGATAGTCCACAGATTAAAGAATGCCTCCAGATGTGCCTCGGAAACTACTACTGGTCTTCTAGGGAACGATCAAAGCGTAAACTGTTAGAGACATTACTCCCATGGAGGAAAGAGCGCATTGTGACTGTTGTATTCAATCACGATGCAATTTCTGTGTTTCATCAACACTCTGATAGCCAACAGATTACAGAATGCCTCCAGATGTCCGTCAAAAACTACTAGTGGTCTTCCAGGGAACGATCAAAGCGTAGACTGTTTGAGACATTTCTCCCATGGAGGAAAGTGCGCATGGTGACTGTTGTATTCAGTCCCGATGCAATTTCTGTCTTTCATCAACACTCTGATAGTCCACAGATTACAGAATGCCTCCAGATGTGCATCGGAAACAACTACTGGTCTTCCAGGGAACGATCAAATCGTAGACTGTTTAACACATAACTCCCATGGAGGAAAGTGTGCATGGTGACTGTTGTATTCAATCCCGATGCAATTTTAGTGTTTCATCAACACTCTGATAGTCCACAGATTACAGAATGCCTCCAGATGTGCATTGGAAACTACTACTGGTCTTCCAGGGAACGATCAATGCGTAAGCTGTTTCAGACATTACTCCGATGGAGTGAAGTGCACATGGTGACCGTTGTATTAAATCTCGATGCAATTTCTGTGTTTCATCACCACTCTGATAGTCCACAGATTACAGAATGCCTCCAGATGTGCATCGGAAACTGCTATTGGTCTTCCAATAAACGATCAAAGCGTAGACTGTTTGAGACATTACTCCCATGGAGGAAAGTGGGCATGGTGACTGTTGTATTCAATCCCGATGCAATTTTGGTTTCATCAACACTCTGATAGTCAACAGATTACAGAATGCCAAGAGATGTGCGTCGGAAACTACTAATGGTCTTCTTGGGAACGATCAAAACGTAGACTGTTTGAGACATTACTCCTATGGAGGAAGGTGCGCATGGTGACTGTTGTATTCAGTCCCGATGCAATTTCTGTGTTTCATCAACACTCTGTTAGTCCGCAGATTACAGAATGCTTCCAGATGTGCATCGGAAACTACTACTGGTCTTCCAGGGAACGATCAAAGCGTAGACAGTTTAAGACATTACTCCCATGGAGGAAAGTGCGCATGGTGACTGTTGTATTCAATCCCGATGCAATTACGGTTTTATCAACACTCTGATAGTCCACAGATTACAGAATGCCTCCAGATATGCATCGGAAACTACTACTGGTCTTCCTGGGAACGTTCAAAGCGTAGACTGTTTGAGACATACTCCCATTTAGGAAAGTGCGCATGGTGACTGTTATATTCAATCCCGATGCAATTTCTGTCTTTCTTCAACACTCTGATGGTCCACAGATTACAGAATGGATCCAGATGTGCATCGAAAACTACTACTGGTCTTCCAGGGAACGATCAAAGCGTAAACTGTTTGAGACATTACTCCCATGGAGGTAAGTGCGCATGGTGACTGGTGTATTCAATCCCGATGCAATTTCTGTGTTTCATCAACACTCTGATAGTCCACAGATTACAGAATGCCTCCAGATGTTCATCGAAAACTACAACTGGCCTTCCTGGGAACGATCAAAGCGTAGAATGTTTGAGACATCACTCCCATTGAGGAAAGTGCGCATGGTGACTGTTGTATTCAATCCCGATGCAATTTCTGTGTTTGATCAACACTCTGATTGTCCACAGATTATTGAATGCCTAAAGATGTGCATCGGAAACTACCACTGGTCTTCCAGGGAACGATCAAATCGAAGACTATTTGAGACGTTACTTCCATGGAGGAAAGTGCGCATGGTCACTGTTGTATTCAGTCCCGATGCAATTTCTGTCTTTCATCAACACTCTGATAGTCCACAGATTACAGAATGCCTCCAGATGTGCATCGGAAACTACTACTGGTCTTCCAGGGAACGATCAAATCGTAGACTGTTTAACACATAACTCCCATGGAGGAAAGTGCGCATGGTGACTGTTGTATTCAATCCCGATGCAATTTTGGTTTCATCAACACTCTGATAGTCCACAGATTTCAAAATGCCTCCAGATGTACATCGGAATCTACTACTGGTCTTCCAGGGAACGATCAAAACGTAAGCTGTTTTTAGACATTACTCCAATGGAGTGAAGTGCGCATGGTGACTGTTGTATTAAATCCCGATGCAATTTCTGTGTTTCATCACCACTCTGATAGTCCAAAGATTACAGAATGCCTCCAGATGTGCATCGGAAACTGCTATTGGTCTTCCAGGAATCGATCAAAGCGTAGACTGTTTGAGTCATTACTCAAATGGAGGAAAGTGTGTATGGTGACTGTTGTATTCAATCCCAATGCAATTTTGGTTTCATCAACACCCTGATAGTCAACAGATAGCAGAATGCCTCCAGATGTACATCGGAAACTACTACTAGTCTTCCAGGGAACTATCAAAGCGTAGACTGTTTGAGACATTACTCCCATGGAAGAAAGTGCGCATGGTGACTGTTGTATTCAATCCCAATGCAATTACGGTGTTATCAACACTCTGAAGTCCACAGATTACAGAATGGCTCCAGATGTGCATCGGAAACTACTACTGGTCTTCCTGGGAACGTTCAAATCGTAGACTGTTTGAGACATACTCCTATTGAGGAAAGTGCGCATGGTGACTGTTCTATTCAATCCCGATGCAATTTCTGTTTCATCAACACTCTGATGGTCCACAGAATACAGAATGCCTCAAGATGTGCATCGGAAACTACTACTGGTCTTCCAGGGAACGATCGAACGAAGAACTGTTTGAGACATTACTTCCATGGAGGAAAGTGCGCATGGTGACTGTTGTATTCAATCCCGATGCACTTTCTGTGTTTCATCAACATTCTGATAGTCCACAGATTACAGAATACCTCCAGATGTGCTTCGGAAACTACTACTGGTCTTCCAGGGAACGATCAAAGCGTAGACTGTTTGAGACATTTCTCCCATGGAGGAAAGTGCGAATGGTGACTGTTGTATCCAATCGAGACGCAATTTCTGTGTTTCATTAACACACTGATAGTCCACAGACTACAAAATGCCTCCAGATGTGCATCAGAAACTACTACTGGTGTTCCAGGGAACGATCAAATCGTATACTGTTTTAGACATTACTCCCATGGAGGAAAGTGCGCATGATGACTATTGTATTCAATCCCGATGCAATTTTATTTTCATCAACACTCTGATAGTCCACATATTGCAGTTGCCTAGAGATGTGCATCGGAAACTACTACTGGTCTTCCAGGGAACGATCAAATCGTAGACTGTTTAACACATAACTCCCATGGAGGAAAGTGCGCATGGTGACTGTTGTATTCAATCCCGATGCAATTTTGGTTTCATCAACACTCTGATAGTCCACAGATTTCAAAATGCCTCCAGATGTACATCGGAAACTACTACTGGTCTTCCAGGGAACGATCAAAACGTAAGCTGTTTTTAGACATTACTCCAATGGAGTGAAGTGCGCATGGTGCCTGTTGTATTAAATCCCGATGCAATTTCTGTGTTTCATCACCACTCTGATAGTACAAAGATTACAGAATGCCTCCAGATGTGCATCGGAAACTGCTATTGGTCTTCCAGGAATCGATCAAAGCGTAGACTGTTTGAGTCATTACTCCCATGGAGGAAAGTGTGTATGGTGACTGTTGTATTCAATCCCGATGCAATTTTGGTTTCATCAACACCCTGATAGTCAACAGATAGCAGAATGCCTCCAGATGTACATCGGAAACTACTACTGGTCTTCCAGGGAACGATCAAATCGTAGACTGTTCGAGACATTACTTCCATGGAGGAAAGTGCGCATGGTGACTGTTGTATTCAATCCCGATGCACTTTGTGTGTTTTATCAACATTCTAATAGTCCACAGATTAAAGAATGCCTCCAGATGTGCCTCGGAAACTACTACTGGTCTTCTAGGGAACGATCAAAGCGTAAACTGTTAGAGACATTACTCCCATGGAGGAAAGAGCGCATTGTGACTGTTGTATTCAATCACGATGCAATTTCTGTGTTTCATCAACACTTTGATAGCCAACAGATTACAGAATGCCTCCAGATGTCCGTCAAAAACTACTAGTGGTCTTCCAGGGAACGATCAAAGCGTAGACTGTTTGAGACATTTCTCCCATGGAGGAAAGTGCGCATGGTGACTGTTGTATTCAGTCCCGATGCAATTTCTGTCTTTCATCAACACTCTGATAGTCCACAGATTACAGAATGCCTCCAGATGTGCATCGGAAACAACTACTGGTCTTCCAGGGAACGATCAAATCGTAGACTGTTTAACACATAACTCCCATGGAGGAAAGTGTGCATGGTGACTGTTGTATTCAATCCCGATGCAATTTTAGTGTTTCATCAACACTCTGATAATCCACAGATTACAGAATGCCTCCAGATGTGCATTGGAAACTACTACTGGTCTTCCAGGGAACGATCAATGCGTAAGCTGTTTCAGACATTACTCCGATGGAGTGAAGTGCACATGGTGACTGTTGTATTAAATCTCGATGCAATTTCTGTGTTTCATCACCACTCTGATAGTCCACAGATTACAGAATGCCTCCAGATGTGCATCGGAAACTGCTATTGGTCTTCCAATAAACGATCAAAGCGTAGACTGTTTGAGACATTACTCCCATGGAGGAAAGTGGGCATGGTGACTGTTGTATTCAATCCCGATGCAATTTTGGTTTCATCAACACTCTGATAGTCAACAGATTACAGAATGCCAAGAGATGTGCGTCGGAAACTACTAATGGTCTTCTTGGGAACGATCAAAACGTAGACTGTTTGAGACATTACTCCTATGGAGGAAGGTGCGCATGGTGACTGTTGTATTCAGTCCCGATGCAATTTCTGTGTTTCATCATCACTCTGTTAGTCCGCAGATTACAGAATGCTTCCAGATGTGCATCGGAAACTACTACTGGTCTTCCAGGGAACGATCAAAGCGTAGACAGTTTAAGACATAACTCCCATGGAGGAAAGTGCGCATGGTGACTGTTGTATTCAATCCCGATGCAATTTCTGTGTTTCTTCAACACTCTGATGGTCCACAGATTACAGAATGGATCCAGATGTGCATCGGAAACTACTACTGGTCTTCCAGGGAACGATCAAAGCGTAAACTGTTTGAGACATTACTCCCATGGAGGTAAGTGCGCATGGTGACTGGTGTATTCATTCCCCATGCAATTTCTGTGTTTCATCAACACTCTGATAGTCCACAGATTACAGAATGCCTCCAGATGTTCATCGAAAACTACAACTGGCCTTCCTGGGAACGATCAAAGCGTAGAATGTTTGAGACATCACTCCCATTGAGGAAAGTGCGCATGGTGACTGTTGTATTCAATCCCGACGCAATTTCTGTGTTTGATCAACACTCTGATTGTCCACAGATTATTGAATGCCTAAAGATGTGCATCGGAAACTACCACTGGTCTTCCAGGGAACGATCAAATCGAAGACTATTTGAGACGTTACTTCCATGGAGGAAAGTGCGCATGGTCACTGTTGTATTCAGTCCCGATGCAATTTCTGTCTTTCATCAACACACTGATAGTCCACAGATTACAGAATGCCTCCAGATGTGCATCGGAAACTACTACTGGTCTTCCAGGGAACGATCAAATCGTAGACAGTTTATCACATAACTCCCATGGAGGTAAGTGCGCATGGTGACAGTTGTTTTCAATCCCGATGCAATTTCTTTGTTTCATCAACACTCTTATAGTCCACAGATTACAGAATGCCTCCAGATGTGCATCGGAAACTATTACTGGTCTTACAGGGAACGATCAAAGCGTAAGCTGTTTGAGACATTACTCCGATGGACTGAAGTGCGCATGGTGACTGTTGTATTAAATCTCGATGAAATTTCTGTGTTTCATCACCACTCTGATAGTCCACAGATTACAGAATGCCTCCAGATGTGCATAGGTAACTGCTATTGGTCTTCCAGGAAACGATCAAAGCGTAGACTGTTTGACACATTACTCCCATTGAGGAAAGTGCGCATGGTGACTGTTGTATTCAATCGGGATGGAATTTTGGTATCATCAACACTCTGATAGTCAACAGATTACAGTATGCCACCAGATGTGCATCGGAAACTACTAACGGTCTTCTAGGGAACGTTCAACACGTAAACTGTTTGAGACATTACTCCCATGGAGGAAAGTGCGCATGGTGACTGTTGTATTCAATCCCGATGCAATTACGGTGTTATCAACACTCTGAAGTCCACAGATTACAGAATGCCTCCAGATGTGCATCGGAAACTACTACTGGTCTTCCTGGGATCGTTCAAATCGTAGACTGTTTGAGACATACTCCCATTGAGGAAAGTGCGCATGGTGAGTGTTCTATTCAATCCCGATGCAATTTCTGTTTCATCAACACTCTGATGGTCCACAGATTACAGAATGCCTCAAGATGTGCATCGGAAACTACTACTGGTCTTCCAGGGAACGATCGAACGAAGAACTGTTTGAGACATTACTTCCATGGAGGAAAGTGCGCATGGTGACTGTTGTATTCAATCCCGATGCACTTTCTGTGTTTCATCAACATTCTGATAGTCCACAGATTACAGAATACCTCCAGATGTGCTTCTGAAACTACTACTGGTCTTCTAGGGAACGATGAAAGCGTAGACTGTTAGAGACATTACTCCCATGGAGGAAAGGGCGCATTGTGACAGTTGTATTCAATCCCGATGCAATTTCTGTCTTTCATCAACACTCTGATAGTCCACAGATTACAGAATGCCTCCAGATGTGCATCGGAAACTACTACTGGTCTTCCAGGGAACGATCAAAACGTAGATTTTTTGATGCATTACTCCCATGGAGGTAAGTGCGCATGGTGACCGTTATATTCAATCCCGATGCAATTTCTGTGTTTCATCAACACTCTGATAGTCCACAGATTACAGAATGCCTCCAGATGTGCATCGGAAACTACTACTGGTCTTCCAGGGAACGATCAAATCGTAGACTGTCTGAGACATTACATCCATGGAGGAAAGTGCGCATGGTGACTGTTGTATTCAATCCCGATGCACTTTGTGTGTTTTATCAACATTCTGATAGTCCACAGATTACAGAATGCCTCCAGATGTGCTTCGGAAACTACTACTGGTCTTCTAGGGAACGATCAAAGCATAGACTGTTAGAGACATTACTCCCATGGAGGAAAGAGCGCATTGTGACTGTTGTATTCAATCCCGATGCAATTTCTGTGTTTCATCAACACTCTGATAGTCCACAGATTACAGAATGCCTCCAGATGTCCATCGGAAACTACTAGTGGTCTTCCAGGGAACGATCAAAGCGTAGACTGTTTGAGACATTTCTCCCATGGAGGAAAGTGCGCATGGTGACTGTTGTATCCAATCGAGACGCAATTTCTGTGTTTCATCAACACACTGATAGTCCACAGACTACAAAATGCCTCCAGATGTGCATCAGAAACTACTACTGGTGTTCCAGGGAACGATCAAATCGTATACTGTTTAAGACATTACTCCCATGGAGGAAAGTGCGCATGATGACTATTGTATTCAATCCCGATGCAATTTTATTTTCATCAACACCCTGATAGTCCACATATTGCAGTTGCCTAGAGATGTGCATCGGAAACTACTACTGGTCTTCCAGGGAACGATCAAATCGTAGACTGTTTGAGACATTACATCCATGGAGGAAAGTGCGCATGGTGACTGTTGTATTCAATCCCGATGCACATAGAGTGTTTTATCAACATTCTGATAGTCCACAGATTACAGAATGCCTATAGATGTGCTTCGGAAACTACTACTGGTCTTCTAGGGAACGATCAAAGCATAGACTGTTAGAGACATTACTCCTATGGAGGAAAGAGCGCATTGTGACTGTTGTATTCAATCCCGATGCAATTTCTGTGTTTCATCAACACTCTGATAGTCCACAGATTACAGAATGCCTCCAGATGTCCATCGGAAACTACTAGTGGTCTTCCAGGGAACGATCAAAGCGTAGACTGTTTGAGACATTTCTCCCATGGAGGAAAGTGCGCATGGTGACTGTTGTATCCAATCGAGACGCAATTTCTGTGTTTCATCAACACACTGATAGTCCACAGACTACAAAATGCCTCCAGATGTGCATCAGAAACTACTACTGGTGTTCCAGGGAACGATCAAATCGTATACTGTTTAAGACATTACTCCCATGGAGGAAAGTGCGCATGATGACTATTGTATTCAATCCCGATGCAATTTTATTTTCATCAACACTCTGATAGTCCACATATTGCAGTTGCCTAGAGATGTGCATCGGAAACTACTACTGGTCTTCCAGGGAACGATCAAATCGTAGACTGTTTAACACATAACTCCCATGGAGGAAAGTGCGCATGGTGACTGTTGTATTCAATCCCGATGCAATTTTGATTTCATCAACACTCTGATAGTCCACAGATTTCAAAATGCCTCCAGATGTACATCGGAAACTACTACTGGTCTTCCAGGGAACGATCAAAACGTAAGCTGTTTTTAGACATTACTCCAATGGAGTGAAGTGCGCATGGTGACTGTTGTATTAAATCCAGATGCAATTTCTGTGTTTCATAACCACTCTGATAGTCCAAAGATTACAGAATGCCTCCAGATGTGCATCGGAAACTGCTATTGGTCTTCCAGGAATCGATCAAAGCGTAGACTGTTTGAGTCATTACTCCCATGGAGGAAAGTGTGTATGGTGACTGTTGTATTCAATCCCGATGCAATTTTGGTTTCATCAACACCCTGATAGTCAACAGATAGCAGAATGCCTCCAGATGTACATCGGAAACTACTACTGGTCTTCCAGTGAACGATCAAATCGTAGACTGTTTGAGACATTACTTCCATGGAGGAAAGTGCGCATGGTGACTCTTGTATTCAATCCCGATGCACTTTGTGTGTTTTATCAACATTCTGATAGTCCACAGATTACAGAATGCCTCCAGATGTGCTTCTGAAACTACTACTGGTCTTCTAGGGAACGATCAAAGCATAGACTGTTAGAGACATTACTCCCATGGAGGAAAGAGCGCATTGTGACTGTTGTATTCAATCCCGATGCAATATCTGTGTTTCATCAGCACTTTGATGGTCCACAGATTACAGAATGCCTGCAGATGTCCATCGGAAACTACTAGTGGTCTTCCAGGGAACGATCAAAGCGTAGACTGTTTGAGACATTTCTCCCATGGAGGAAAGTGCGCATGGTGACTGTTGTATCCAATCGAGACGCAATTTCTGTGTTTCATCAACACACTGATAGTCCACAGACTACAAAATGCCTCCAGATGTGCATCAGAAACTACTACTGGTGTTCCAGGGAACGATCAAATCGTATACTGTTTAAGACATTACTCCCATGGAGGAAAGTGCGCATGATGACTATTGTATTCAATCCCGATGCAATTTTGTTTTCATCAACACTCTGATAGTCCACATATTGCAGTTGCCTAGAGATGTGCATCGGAAACTACTACTGGTCTTCCAGGGAACGATCAAATCGTAGACTGTTTAACACATAACTCCCATGGAGGAAAGTGCGCATGGTGACTGTTGTATTCAATCCCAATGCAATTTTGGTTTCATCAACACTCTGATAGTCCACAGATTTCAAAATGCCTCCAGATGTACATCGGAAACTACTACTGGTCTTCCAGGGAACGATCAAAACGTAAGCTGTTTTTAGACATTACTCCAATGGAGTGAAGTGCGCATGGTGACTGTTGTATTAAATCCCGATGCAATTTCTGTGTTTCATCACTACTCTGATAGTCCAAAGATTACAGAATGCCTCCAGATGTGCATCGGAAACTGCTATTGGTCTTCCAGGAATCGATCAAAGCGTAGTCTGTTTGAGTCATTACTCCCATGGAGGAAAGTGTGTATGGTGACTGTTGTATTCAATCCCGATGCAATTTTGGTTTCATCAACACCCTGATAGTCAACAGATAGCAGAATGCCTCCAGATGTACATCGGAAACTACTACTGGTCTTCCAGGGAACGATCAAATCGTAGACTGTTTGAGACATTACTTCCATGGAGGAAAGTGCGCATGGTGACTGTTGTATTCAATCCCGATGCACTTTGTGTGTTTTATCAACATTCTGATAGTCCACAGATTACAGAATGCCTCCAGATGTGCCTCGGATACTACTACTGGTCTTCTAGGGAACGATCAAAGTATAGACTGTTAGAGACATTACTCCCATGGAGGAAAGAGCGCATTGTGACTGTTGTATTCAATCCCGATGCAATTTCTGTGTTTCATCAACACTCTGATAGTCCACAGATTACAGAATGACTCCAGATGTCCATCGGAAACTACTAGTGGTCTTCCAGGGAACGATCAAAGCGTAGACTGTTTGAGACATTTCTCCCACGGAGGAAAGTGCGCATGGTGACTGTTGCATCCAATCGAGACGCAATTTCTGTGTTTCATCAACACACTGATAGTCCACAGACTACAAAATGCCTCCAGATGTGCATCAGAAACTACTACTGGTGTTCCAGGGAACGATCAAATCGTATACTGTTTAAGACATTACTCCCATGGAGGAAAGTGCGCATGATGACTATTGTATTCAATCCCGATGCAATTTTGTTTTCATCAACACTCTGATAGTCCACATATTGCAGTTGCCTAGAGATGTGCATCCGAAACTACTACTGGTCTTCCAGGGAACGATCAAATCGTAGACTGTTTAACACATAACTCCCATGGAGGAAAGTGCGCATGGTGACTGTTGTATTCAATCCCGATGCAATTTTGGTTTCATCAACACTCTGATAGTCCACAGATTTCAAAATGCCTCCAGATGTACTTCGGAAACTACTACTGGTCTTCCAGGGAACGATCAAAACGTAAGCTGTTTTTAGACATTACTCCAATGGAGTGAAGTGCGCATGGTGACTGTTGTATTCAATCCCGATGCAATTACGGTGTTATCAACACTCTGAAGTCCACAGATTACAGAATGCCTCCAGATGTGCATCGGAAACTACTACTGGTCTTCCTGGGAACGTTCAAATCGTAGACTGTTTGAGACATACTCCCATTGAGGAAAGTGCGCATGGTGAGTGTTCTATTCAATCCCGATGCAATTTCTGTTTCATCAACACTCTTATAGTCCACAGATTACAGAATGCCTCCAGATGTGCATCGGAAACTATTACTGGTCTTACAGGGAACGATCAAAGCGTAAGCTGTTTGAGACATTACTCCGATGGACTGAAGTGCGCATGGTGACTGTTGTATTAAATCTCGATGAAATTTCTGTGTTTCATCACCACTCTGATAGTCCACAGATTACATAATGCCTCCAGATGTGCATCGGTAACTGCTATTGGTCTTCCAGGAAACGATCAAAGCGTAGACTGTTTGACACATTACTCCCATTGAGGAAAGTGCGCATGGTGACTGTTGTATTCAATCGGGATGGAATTTTGGTTTCATCAACACTCTGATAGTCAACAGATTACAGTATGCCACCAGATGTGCATCGGAAACTACTAACGGTCTTCTAGGGAACGTTCAAAACGTAGACTGTTTGAGACATTACTCCCATGGAGGAAAGTGCGCATGGTGACTGTTGTATCCAATCGAGACGCAATTTCTGTGTTTCATCTACACACTGATAGTCCACAGATTACAGAATGCCTCCAGATGTGCATCGGTAACTACTACTGGTCTTCCAGGGAACGATCAAATCGTAGTCTGTTTAACACATAACTCCCATGGAGGAAAGTGCGCATGGTGACTGTTGTATTCAATCACGATGCAATTTTGATTTCATCAACACTCTGATAGTCCACAGATTTCAAAATGCCTCCAGATGTACATCGGAAACTACTACTGGTCTTCCAGGGAACGATCAAAACGTAAGCTGTTTTTAGACATTACTCCAATGGAGTGAAGTGCGCATGGTGACTGTTGTATTAAATCCCGATGCAATTTCTGTGTTTCATCACCACTCTGATAGTCCAAAGATTACAGAATGCCTCCAGATGTGCATCGGAAACTGCTATTGGTCTTCCAGGAATCGATCAAAGCGTAGACTGTTTGAGTCATTACTCCCATGGAGGGAAGTGTGTATGGTGACTGTTGTATTCAATCCCGATGCAAGTTTGGTTTCATCAACACCCTGATAGTCAACAGATAGCAGAATGCCTCCAGATATACATCGGAAACTACTACTTGTCTTCCAGGGAACTATCAAAGCGTAGACTGTTTGAGACATTACTCCCATGGAAGAAAGTGCGCATGGTGACTGTTGTATTCAATCCCGATGCAATTACGGTGTTATCAACACTCTGAAGTCCACAGATTACAGAATGCCTCCAGATGTGCATCGGAAACTACTACTGGTCTTCCTGGGAACGCTCAAATCGTAGGCTGTTTGAGACATACTCCCGTTGAGGAAAGAGCGCATGGTGAGTGTTCTATTCAATCCCGATGCAATTTCTGTTTCATCAACACTCTGATGGTCCACAGATTACAGAATGCCTCAAGATGTGCATCGGAAACTACTACTGGTCTTCCAGGGAACGATTGAACGAAGAACTGTTTGAGACATTACTTCCATGGAGGAAAGTGCGCATGGTGACTGTTGTATTCAATCCCGATGCACTTTCTGTGTTTCATCAACATTCTGATAGTCCACAGATTACAGAATACCTCCAGATGTGCTTCGGAAACTACTACTGGTCTTCTAGGGAACGATGAAACCGTAGACTGTTAGAGACATTACTCCCATGGAGGAAAGGGCGCATTGTGACAGTTGTATTCAATCCCGATGCAATTTCTGTCTTTCATCAACACTCTGATAGTCCACAGATTACAGAATGCCTCCAGATGTGCATCGTAAACTACTACTGGTCTTCCAGGGAACGATCAAAACGTAGATTTTTTGATGCATTACTCCCATGGAGGTAAGTGCGCATGGTGACCGTTATATTCAATCCCGATGCAATTTCTGTGTTTCATCAACACTCTGATAGTCCACAGATTACAGAATGCCTCCAGATGTGCATCGGAAACTACTACTGGTCTACCAGGAAACGATCAAAGCGTAGATTGTTTGAGGCATTACTCCCATGGAGGTAAGTGCGCATGGTGTCTGTTGTTTTCAATCCCGATGCAATTTTAGTGTTTCATCAACACTCGGATAGTCCACAGATTACAGAATGCCTCCAGATGTGCATCGGAAACTACTACTGGTCTTCTAGGGAACGATCAAAGCATAGACTGTTAGAGACATTACTCCCATGGAGGAAAGAGCGCATTGTGACTGTTGTATTCAATCCCGATGCAATTTCTGTGTTTCATCAACACTCTGATAGTCCACAGATTACAGAATGCCTCCAGATGTCCATCGGAAACTACTAGTGGTCTTCCAGGGAACGATCAAAGCGTAGACTGTTTGAGACATTTCTCCCATGGAGGAAAGTGCGCATGGTGACTGTTGTATCCAATCGAGACGCAATTTCTGTGTTTCATCAACACACTGATAGTCCACAGACTACAAAATGCCTCCAGATGTGCATCAGAAACTACTACTGGTGTTCCAGGGAACGATCAAATCGTATACTGTTTAAGACATTACTCCAATGGAGGAAAATGCGCATGATGACTATTGTATTCAATCCCGATGCAATTTTATTTTCATCAACACTCTGATAGTCCACATATTGCAGTTGCCTAGAGATGTGCATCGGAAACTACTACTGGTCTTCCAGGGAACGATCAAATCGTAGACTGTTTAACACATAACCCCCATGGAGGAAAGTGCGCATGGTGACTGTTGTATTCAATCCCGATGCAATTTTGGTTTCATCAACACTCTGATAGTCCACAGATTTCAAAATGCCACCAGATGTACATCGGAAACTACTACTGGTCTTCCAGGGAACGATCAAAACGTAAGCTGTTTTTAGACATTACTCCAATGGAGTGAAGTGCGCATGGTGACTGTTGTATTAAATCCCGATGCAATTTCTGTGTTTCATCACCACTCTGATAGTCCAAAGATTACAGAATGCCTCCAGATGTGCATCGGAAACTGCTATTGGTCTTCCAGGAATCGATCAAAGCGTAGACTGTTTGAGTCATTACTCCCATGGAGGAAAGTGTGTATGGTGACTGTTGTATTCAATCCCGATGCAATTTTGGTTTCATCAACACCCTGATAGTCAACAGTTAGCAGAATGCCTCCAGATGTACATCGGAAACTACTACTGGTCTTCCAGGGAACGATCAAATCGTAGACTGTTTGAGACATTACTTCCATGGAGGAAAGTGCGCATGGTGACTGTTGTATTCAATCCCGATGCACTTTGTGTGTTTTATCAACATTCTGATAGTCCACAGATTACAGAATGCCTCCAGATGTGCCTCGGAAACTACTACTGGTCTTCTAGGGAACGATCAAAGCGTAGACTGTTAGAGACATTACTCCCATGGAGGAAAGAGCGCATTGTGATTGTTGTATTCAATCCCGATGCAATTTCTGTGTTTCATCAACAATCTGATAGCCCACAGATTACAGAATGCCTCCAGATGTCCATCAAAAACTACTAGTGGTCTTCCAGGGAACGATCAAAGCGTAGACTGTTTGAGACATTTCTCCCATGGAGGAAAGTGCGCATGGTGACTGTTGTATCCAATCGAGACGCAATTTCTGTGTTTCATCTACACACTGATAGTCCACAGACTACAAAATGCCTCCAGATGTGCATCAGAAACTACTACTGGTGTTCCAGGGAACGATCAAATCGTATACTGTTTAAGACATTACTCCCATGGAGGAAAGTGCGCATGATGACTATTGTATTCAATCCCGATGCAATTTTGTTTTCATCAACACTCTGATAGTCCACATATCGCAGTTGCCTAGAGATGTGCATCGGAAACTACTACTGGTCTTCCAGGGAACGATCAAATCGTAGACTGTTTAACACATAACTCCCATGGAGGAAAGTGCGCATGGTGACTGTTGTATTCAATCCCGATGCAATTTTGGTTTCATCAACACTCTGATAGTCCACAGATTTCAAAATGCCTCCAGATGTACATCGGAAACTACTACTGGTCTTCCAGGGAACGATCAAAACGTAAGCTGTTTTTAGACATTACTCCAATGGAGTGAAGTGCGCATGGTGACTGTTGTATTCAATCCCGATGCAATTACGGTGTTATCAACACTCTGAAGTCCACAGATTACAGAATGCCTCCAGATGTGCATCGGAAACTACTACTGGTCTTCCTGGGAACGTTCAAATCGTAGACTGTTTGAGACATACTCCCATTGAGGAAAGTGCGCATGGTGAGTGTTCTATGCAATAACGATGCAATTTCTGTTTCATCAACACTCTGATGGTCCACAGATTACAGAATGCCTCAAGATGTGCATCGGAAACTACTACTGGTCTTCCAGGGAACGATCGAACGAAGAACTGTTTGAGACATAACTTCCATGGAGGAAAGTGCGCATGGTGACTGTTGTATTCAATCCCGATGCACTTTCTGTGTTTCATCAACATTCTGATAGTCCACAGATTACAGAATACCTCCAGATGTGCTTCGGAAACTACTACTGGTCTTCTAGGGAACGATGAAAGCGTAGACTGTTAGAGACATTACTCCCATGGAGGAAAGGGCGCATTGTGACAGTTGTATTCAATCCCGATGTAATATCTGTCTTTCATCAACACTCTGATAGTCCACAGATTACAGAATGCCTCCAGATGTGCATCGGAAACTACTACTGGTCTTCCAGGGAACGATCAAAACGTAGATTTTTTGTTGCATTACTCCCATGGAGGTAAGTGCGCATGGTGACCGTTATATTCAATCCCGATGCAATTTCTGTGTTTCATCAACACTCTGATAGTCCACAGATTACAGAATGCCTCCAGATGTGCATCGGAAACTACTACTGGTCTACCAGGAAACGATCAAAGCGTAGATTGTTTGAGGCATTACTCCCATGGAGGTAAGTGCGCATGGTGTCTGTTGTTTTCAATCCCGATGCAGTTTTAGGGTTTCATCAACACTCTGATAGTCCACTGATTACAGAATGCCTCCAGATGTGCATCGGAAACTACTACTGGTCTTCCAATGAACGATCAAATCGTAGACTGTTTGAGACTTTACTCCCATGGAGGAGAGTGCGCATGGTGACTGTTGTATTCAATCCCGATGCAATTTCTGTGTTTCATCAACACTCTGATAGTCCACAGATTACAGAATGCCTCCAGATGTCCATCGGAAACTACTAGTGGTCTTCCAGGGAACGATCAAAGCGTAGACTGTTTGAGACATTTCTCCCATGGAGGAAAGTGCGCATGGTGACTGTTGTATCCAATCGAGACGCAATTTCTGTGTTTCATCAACACACTGATAGTCCACAGACTACAAAATGCCTCCAGATGTGCATCAGAAACTACTACTGGTGTTCCAGGGAACGATCAAATCGTATACTGTTTAAGACATTACTCCCATGGAGGAATGTGCGCATGATGACTGTTGTATTCAATCCCGATGCAATTTTGTTTTCATCAACACTCTGATAGTCCACAGATTACAGAATGCCTCCAGAAGTGCATCGGAAACTGCTATTGGTCTTCCAGGAAACGATCAAAGCGTAGACTGTTAGAGACATTACCCCCATGGAGGAAGGGCGCATTGTGACTGTTGTATTCAATCCCGATGCAATTTTTGTGTTTCATCAACACTCTGATAGACCACAGATTACAGAATGCCTCCAGATGTGCATCGGAAACTACAACTGATCTTCCAGGGAACGATCAAAGCGTAGACTGTTTGAGACATTTCTCCCATGGAGGAAAGTGCGCATGGTGACTGTTGTATCCAATCGAGACGCAATTTCTGTGTTTCATCAACACACTGATAGTCCACAGACTACAATATGCCTCCAGATGTGCATCAGAAACTACTACTGGTGTTCCAGGGAACGATCAAATCGTATACTGTTTAAGACATTACTCCCATGGAGGAAAGTGCGCATGATGACTATTGTATTCAATCCCGATGCAATTTTGTTTTCATCAACACTCTGATAGTCCACATATTGCAGTTGCCTAGAGATGTGCATCGGAAACTACTACTGGTCTTCCAGGGAACGATCAAATCGTAGACTGTTTAACACATAACTCCCATGGAGGAAAGTGCGCATGGTGACTGTTGTATTCAATCCCGATGCAATTTTGGTTTCATCAACACTCTGATAGTCCACAGATTTCAAAATGCCTCCAGATGTACATCGGAAACTACTACTGGTCTTCCAGGGAACGATCAAAACGTAAGCTGTTTTTAGACATTACTCCAATGGAGTGAAGTGCGCATGGTGACTGTTGTATTCAATCCCGATGCAATTACGGTGTTATCAACACTCTGAAGTCCACAGATTACAGAATGCCTCCAGATGTGCATCGGAAACTACTACTGGTCTTCCTGGGAACGTTCAAATCGTAGACTGTTTGAGACATACTCCCATTGAGGAAAGTGCGCATGGTGAGTGTTCTATGCAATAACGATGCAATTTCTGTTTCATCAACACTCTGATGGTCCACAGATTACAGAATGCCTCAAGATGTGCATCGGAAACTACTACTGGTCTTCCAGGGAACGATCGAACGAAGAACTGTTTGAGACATAACTTCCATGGAGGAAAGTGCGCATGGTGACTGTTGTATTCAATCCCGATGCACTTTCTGTGTTTCATCAACATTCTGATAGTCCACAGATTACAGAATACCTCCAGATGTGCTTCGGAAACTACTACTGGTCTTCTAGGGAACGATGAAAGCGTAGACTGTTAGAGACATTACTCCCATGGAGGAAAGGGCGCATTGTGACAGTTGTATTCAATCCCGATGTAATATCTGTCTTTCATCAACACTCTGATAGTCCACAGATTACAGAATGCCTCCAGATGTGCATCGGAAACTACTACTGGTCTTCCAGGGAACGATCAAAACGTAGATTTTTTGTTGCATTACTCCCATGGAGGTAAGTGCGCATGGTGACCGTTATATTCAATCCCGATGCAATTTCTGTGTTTCATCAACACTCTGATAGTCCACAGATTACAGAATGCCTCCAGATGTGCATCGGAAACTACTACTGGTCTACCAGGAAACGATCAAAGCGTAGATTGTTTGAGGCATTACTCCCATGGAGGTAAGTGCGCATGGTGTCTGTTGTTTTCAATCCCGATGCAGTTTTAGGGTTTCATCAACACTCTGATAGTCCACTGATTACAGAATGCCTCCAGATGTGCATCGGAAACTACTACTGGTCTTCCAATGAACGATCAAATCGTAGACTGTTTGAGACTTTACTCCCATGGAGGAGAGTGCGCATGGTGACTGTTGTATTCAATCCCGATGCACTTTGTGTGTTTTATCAACATTCTGATAGTCCACAGATTACAGAATGCCTCCAGATGTGCTTCGGAAACTTCTACTGGTCTTCTAGGGAACGATCAAAGCGTAGACTGTTAGAGACATTACTCCCATGGAGGAAAGAGCGCATTGTGACTGTTGTATTCAATCCCGATGCAATTTCTGTGTTTCATCAACACTCTGATAGTCCACAGATTACAGAATGCCTCCAGATGTCCATCGGAAACTACTAGTGGTCTTCCAGGGAACGATCAAAGCGTAGACTGTTTGAGACATTTCTCCCATGGAGGAAAGTGCGCATGGTGACTGTTGTATCCAATCGAGACGCAATTTCTGTGTTTCATCAACACACTGATAGTCCACAGACTACAAAATGCCTCCAGATGTGCATCAGAAACTACTACTGGTGTTCCAGGGAACGATCAAATCGTATACTGTTTAAGACATTACTCCCATGGAGGAATGTGCGCGTGATGACTGTTGTATTCAATCCCGATTCAATTTTGTTTTCATCAACACTCTGATAGTCCACAGATTACAGAATGCCTCCAGAAGTGCATCGGAAACTGCTATTGGTCTTCCAGGAAACGATCAAAGCGTAGACTGTTAGAGACATTACCCCCATGGAGGAAGGGCGCATTGTGACTGTTGTATTCAATCCCGATGCAATTTTTGTGTTTCATCAACACTCTGATAGACCACAGATTACAGAATGCCTCCAGATGTGCATCGGAAACTACAACTGATCTTCCAGGGAACGATCAAAGCGTAGACTGTTTGAGACATTTCTCCCATGGAGGAAAGTGCGCATGGTGACTGTTGTATCCAATCGAGACGCAATTTCTGTGTTTCATCAACACACTGATAGTCCACAGACTACAATATGCCTCCAGATGTGCATCAGAAACTACTACTGGTGTTCCAGGGAACGATCAAATCGTATACTGTTTAAGACATTACTCCCATGGAGGAAAGTGCGCATGATGACTATTGTATTCAATCCCGATGCAATTTTGTTTTCATCAACACTCTGATAGTCCACATATTGCAGTTGCCTAGAGATGTGCATCGGAAACTACTACTGGTCTTCCAGGGAACGATCAAATCGTAGACTGTTTAACACATAACTCCCATGGAGGAAAGTGCGCATGGTGACTGTTGTATTCAATCCCGATGCAATTTTGGTTTCATCAACACTCTGATAGTCCACAGATTTCAAAATGCCTCCAGATGTACATCGGAAACTACTACTGGTCTTCCAGGGAACGATCAAAACGTAAGCTGTTTTTAGACATTACTCCAATGGAGTGAAGTGCGCATGGTGACTGTTGTATTAAATCCCGATGCAATTTCTGTGTTTCATCAACACTCTGATAGTCCAAAGATTACAGAATGCCTCCAGATGTGCATCGGAAACTGCTATTGGTCTTCCAGGAATCGATCAAAGCGTAGACTGTTTGAGTCATTACTCCCGTGGAGGAAAGTGTGTATGGTGACTGTTGTATTCAATCCCGATGCAATTTTGGTTTCATCAACACCCTGATAGTCAACAGATAGCAGAATGCCTCCAGATGTACATCGGAAACTACTACTGGTCTTCCAGGGAACGATCAAAGCGTAGACTGTTTGAGACATTTCTCCCATAGAGGAAGTGCGCATGGTGACTGTTGTATCCAATCGAGACGCAATTTCTGTGTTTCATCAACACACTGATAGTCCACAGACTACAAAATGCCTCCAGATGTGCATCAGAAACTACTACTGGTGTTCCAGGGAACGATCAAATCGTATACTGTTTAAGACATTACTCCCATGGAGGAAAGTGCGCATGATGACTATTGTATTCAATCCCGATGCAATTTTGTTTTCATCAACAGTCTGATAGTCCACATATTGCAGTTGCCTAGAGATGTACATCGGAAACTACTACTGGTCTTCCAGGGAACGATCAAATCGTAGACTGTTTAACACATAACTCCCATGGAGGAAAGTGCGCATGGTGACTGTTGTATTCAATCCCGATGCAATTTTGGTTTCATCAACACTCTGATAGTCCACAGATTTCAAAATGCCTCCAGATGTACATCGGAAACTACTACTGGTCTTCCAGTGAACGATCAAAACGTAAGCTGTTTTTAGACATTACTCCAATGGAGTGAAGTGCACATGGTGACTGTTGTATTCAATCCCGATGCAATTACGGTGTTATCAACACTGTGAAGTCCACAGATTACAGAATGCCTCCAGATGTGCATCGGAAACTACTACTGGTCTTCCTGGGAACGTTCAAATCGTAGACTGTTTGAGACATACTCCCATTGAGTTAAGTGCGCATGGTGAGTGTTCTATTCAATCCCGATGCAATTTCTGTTTCATCAACACTCTGATGGTCCACAGATTACAGAATGCCTCAAGATGTGTATCGGAAACTACTACTGGTCTTCCAGGGAACGATCGAACGAAGAACTGTTTGAGACATAACTTCCATGGAGGAAAGTGCGCATGGTGACTGTTGTATTCAATCCCGATGCACTTTCTGTGTTTCATCAACATTCTGATAGTCCACAGATTACAGAATACCTCCAGATGTGCTTCGGAAACTACTACTAGTCTTCTAGGGAACGATGAAAGCGTAGACTGTTAGAGACATTACTCCCATGGAGGAAAGGGCGCATTGTGACAGTTGTATTCAATCCCGATGCAATATCTGTCTTTCATCAACACTCTGATAGTCCACAGATTACAGAATGCCTCCAGATGTGCATCGGAAACTACTACTGGTCTACCAGGAAACGATCAAAGCGTAGATTGTTTGAGGCATTACTCCCATGGAGGTAAGTGCGCATGGTGTCTGTTGTTTTCAATCCTGATGCAGTTTTAGTGTTTCATCAACACTCTGATAGTCCACAGATTACAGAATGCCTCCAGATGTGCATCAGAAACTACTACTGGTGTTCCAGGGAACGATCAAATCGTATACTGTTTAAGACATTACTCCCATGGAGGAATGTGCGCATGATGACTGTTGTATTCAATCCCGATGCAATTTTGTTTTCATCAACACTCTGATAGTCCACATATTGCAGTTGCCTCCAGATGTGCATCGGAAACTACTACTGTTCTTCCAGGAAACGATCAAAGCGTAAACTGTATGAGACATTACTCGCATGGAGGTAAGTGCGCATGGTGACTGGTCTATTCAATCCCGATGCAATTTCTGTGTTTCATTAACACTCTGATAGTCCACAGATTACAGAATGCCTCCAGAAGTGCATCGGAAACTGCTATTGGTCTTCCAGGAAACGATCAAAGCGTAGACTGTTAGAGACATTACCCCCATGGAGGAAGGGGCGCATTGTGACTGTTGTATTCAATCCCGATGCAATTTTTGTGTTTCATCAACACTCTGATAGACCACAGATTACAGAATTCCTCCAGATGTGCATCGGAAACTACAACTGATCTTCCAGGGAACGATCAAAGCGTAGACTGTTTGAGACATTTCTCCCATGGAGGAAAGTGCGCATGGTGACTGTTGTATCCAATCGAGACGCAATTTCTGTGTTTCATCAACACACTGATAGTCCACAGACTACAATATGCCTCCAGATGTGCATCAGAAACTACTACTGGTGTTCCAGGGAACGATCAAATCGTATACTGTTTAAGACATTACTCCCATGGAGGAAAGTGCGCATGATGACTATTGTATTCAATCCCGATGCAATTTTGTTTTCATCAACACTCTGATAGTCCACATATTGCAGTTGCCTAGAGATGTGCATCGGAAACTACTACTGGTCTTCCAGGGAACGATCAAATCGTAGACTGTTTAACACATAACTCCCATGGAGGAAAGTGCGCATGGTGACTGTTGTATTCAATCCCGATGCAATTTTGGTTTCATCAACACTCTGATAGTCCACAGATTTCAAAATGCCTCCAGATGTACATCGGAAACTACTACTGGTCTTCCAGGGAACGATCAAAACGTAAGCTGTTTTTAGACATTACTCCAATGGAGTGAAGTGCGCATGGTGACTGTTGTATTAAATCCCGATGCAATTTCTGTGTTTCATCAACACTCTGATAGTCCAAAGATTACAGAATGCCTCCAGATGTGCATCGGAAACTGCTATTGGTCTTCCAGGAATCGATCAAAGCGTAGACTGTTTGAGTCATTACTCCCGTGGAGGAAAGTGTGTATGGTGACTGTTGTATTCAATCCCGATGCAATTTTGGTTTCATCAACACCCTGATAGTCAACAGATAGCAGAATGCCTCCAGATGTACATCGGAAACTACTACTGGTCTTCCAGGGAACGATCAAAGCGTAGACTGTTTGAGACATTTCTCCCATAGAGGAAGTGCGCATGGTGACTGTTGTATCCAATCGAGACGCAATTTCTGTGTTTCATCAACACACTGATAGTCCACAGACTACAAAATGCCTCCAGATGTGCATCAGAAACTACTACTGGTGTTCCAGGGAACGATCAAATCGTATACTGTTTAAGACATTACTCCCATGGAGGAAAGTGCGCATGATGACTATTGTATTCAATCCCGATGCAATTTTGTTTTCATCAACAGTCTGATAGTCCACATATTGCAGTTGCCTAGAGATGTACATCGGAAACTACTACTGGTCTTCCAGGGAACGATCAAATCGTAGACTGTTTAACACATAACTCCCATGGAGGAAAGTGCGCATGGTGACTGTTGTATTCAATCCCGATGCAATTTTGGTTTCATCAACACTCTGATAGTCCACAGATTTCAAAATGCCTCCAGATGTACATCGGAAACTACTACTGGTCTTCCAGTGAACGATCAAAACGTAAGCTGTTTTTAGACATTACTCCAATGGAGTGAAGTGCGCATGGTGACTGTTGTATTCAATCCCGATGCAATTACGGTGTTATCAACACTGTGAAGTCCACAGATTACAGAATGCCTCCAGATGTGCATCGGAAACTACTACTGGTCTTCCTGGGAACGTTCAAATCGTAGACTGTTTGAGACATACTCCCACTGAGTAAAGTGCGCATGGTGAGTGTTCTATTCAATCCCGATGCAATTTCTGTTTCATCAACACTCTGATGGTCCACAGATTACAGAATGCCTCAAGATGTGTATCGGAAACTACTACTGGTCTTCCAGGGAACGATCGAACGAAGAACTGTTTGAGACATAACTTCCATGGAGGAAAGTGCGCATGGTGACTGTTGTATTCAATCCTGATGCACTTTCTGTGTTTCATCAACATTTTGATAGTCCACAGATTACAGAATACCTCCAGATGTGCTTCGGAAACTACTACTAGTCTTCTAGGGAACGATGAAAGCGTAGACTGTTAGAGACATTACTCCCATGGAGGAAAGGGCGCATTGTGACAGTTGTATTCAATCCCGATGCAATACCTGTCTTTCATCAACACTCTGATAGTCCACAGATAACAGAATGCCTCCAGATGTGCATCGGAAACTACTACTGGTCTACCAGGAAACGATCAAAGCGTAGACTGTTTGAGACATTTCTCCCATGGAGGAAAGTGCGCATGGTGACTGTTGTATCCAATCGAGACGCAATTTCTGTGTTTCATCAACACACTGATAGTCCACAGACTACAAAATGCCTCCAGATGTGCATCAGAAACTACTACTGGTGTTCCAGGGAACGATCAAATCGTATACTGTTTAAGACATTACTCCCATGGATGAATGTGCGCATGATGACTGTTGTATTCAATCCCGATGCAATTTTGTTTTCGTCAACACTCTGATAGTCCACATATTGCAGTTGCCTCCAGATGTGCATCGGAAACTACTACTGTTCTTCCAGGAAACGATCAAAGCGTAAACTGTATGAGACATTACTCGCATGGAGGTAAGTGCGCATGGTGACTGGTCTATTCAATCCCGATGCAATTTCTGTGTTTCATTAACACTCTGATAGTCCACAGATTACAGAATGCCTCCAGAAGTGCATCGGAAACTGCTATTGGTCTTCCAGGAAACGATCAAAGCGTAGACTGTTAGAGACATTACCCCCATGGAGGAAGGGGCGCATTGTGACTGTTGTATTCAATCCCGATGCAATTTCTGTGTTTCATCAACACTCTGATAGTCCACAGATTACAGAATGCCTCCAGATGTCCATCGGAAACTACTAGTGGTCTTCCAGGGAACGATCAAAGCGTAGACTGTTTGAGACATTTCTCCCATGGAGGAAAGTGCGCATGGTGACTGTTGTATCCAATCGAGACGCAATTTCTGTGTTTCATCAACACACTGATAGTCCACAGACTACAATATGCCTCCAGATGTGCATCAGAAACTACTACTGGTGTTCCAGGGAACGATCAAATCGTATACTGTTTAAGACATTACTCCCATGGAGGAAAGTGCGCATGATGACTATTGTATTCAATCCCGATGCAATTTTGTTTTCATCAACACTCTGATAGTCCACATATTGCAGTTGCCTAGAGATGTGCATCGGAAACTACTACTGGTCTTCCAGGGAACGATCAAATCGTAGACTGTTTAACACATAACTCCCATGGAGGAAAGTGCGCATGGTGACTGTTGTATTCAATCCCGATGCAATTTTGGTTTCATCAACACTCTGATAGTCCACAGATTTCAAAATGCCTCCAGATGTACATCGGAAACTACTACTGGTCTTCCAGGGAACGATCAAAACGTAAGCTGTTTTTAGACATTACTCCAATGGAGTGAAGTGCGCATGGTGACTGTTGTATTAAATCCCGATGCAATTTCTGTGTTTCATCAACACTCTGATAGTCCAAAGATTACAGAATGCCTCCAGATGTGCATCGGAAACTGCTATTGGTCTTCCAGGAATCGATCAAAGCGTAGACTGTTTGAGTCATTACTCCCATGGAGGAAAGTGTGTATGGTGACTGTTGTATTCAATCCCGATGCAATTTTGGTTTCATCAACACCCTGATAGTCAACAGATAGCAGAATGCCTCCAGATGTACATCGGAAACTACTACTGGTCTTCCAGGGAACGATCAAATCGTAGACTGTTTGAGACATTACTTCCATGGAGGAAAGTGCGCATGGTGACTGTTGTATTCAATCCCGATGCACTTTGTGTATTTTATCAACATTCTGATAGTCCACAGATTACAGAATGCCTCCAGATGTGCCTCGGAAACTACTACTGGTCTTCCAGGGAACGATCAAAGCGTAGACTGTTTGAGACATTTCTCCCATAGAGGAAGTGCGCATGGTGACTGTTGTATCCAATCGAGACGCAATTTCTGTGTTTCATCAACACACTGATAGTCCACAGACTACAAAATGCCTCCAGATGTGCATCAGAAACTACTACTGGTGTTCCAGGGAACGATCAAATCGTATACTGTTTAAGACATTACTCCCATGGAGGAAAGTGCGCATGATGACTATTGTATTCAATCCCGATGCAATTTTGTTTTCATCAACACTCTGATAGTCCACATATTGCAGTTGCCTAGAGATGTACATCGGAAACTACTACTGGTCTTCCAGGGAACGATCAAATCGTAGACTGTTTAACACATAACTCCCATGGAGGAAAGTGCGCATGGTGACTGTTGTATTCAATCCCGATGCAATTTTGGTTTCATCAACACTCTGATAGGCCACAGATTTCAAAATGCCTCCAGATGTACATCGGAAACTACTACTGGTCTTCCAGGGAACGATCAAAACGTAAGCTGTTTTTAGACATTACTCCAATGGAGTGAAGTGCGCATGGTGACTGTTGTATTCAATCCCGATGCAATTACGGTGTTATCAACACTGTGAAGTCCACAGATTACAGAATGCCTCCAGATGTGCATCGGAAACTACTACTGGTCTTCCTGGGAACGTTCAAATCGTAGACTGTTTGAGACATACTCCCATTGAGGAAAGTGCGCATGGTGAGTGTTCTATTCAATCCCGATGCAATTTCTGTTCATCAGCACTCTGATGGTCCACAGATTACAGAATGCCTCAAGATGTGCATCGGAAACTACTACTGGTCTTCCAAAGAACGATCGAACGAAGAACTGTTTGAGACATTACTTCCATGGAGGAAAGTGCGCATGGTGACTGTTGTATTCAATCCCGATGCACTTTCTGTGTTTCATCAACATTCTGATAGTCCACAGATTACAGAATACCTCCAGATGTGCTTCGGAAACTACTACTGGTCTTCTAGGGAACGATGAAAGCGTAGACTGTTTGAGACATTACTCCCATGGAGGAAAGGGCGCATTGTGACAGTTGTATTCAATCCCGATGCAATATCTGTCTTTCATCAACACTCTGATAGTCCACAGATTACAGAATGCCTCCAGATGTGCATCGGAAACTACTACTGGTCTTCCAGGGAACGATCAAAACGTAGATTTTTTGATGCATTACTCCCATGGAGGTAAGTGCGCATGGTGACCGTTACATTCAATCCCGATGCAATTTCTGTGTTTCATCAACACTCTGATAGTCGACAGATTACAGAATGCTTCCATATGTGCATCGGAAACTACTACTGGTCTACCAGGAAACGATCAAAGCGTAGATTGTTTGAGGCATTACTCCCATGGAGGTAAGTGCGCATGGTGTCTGTTGTTTTCAATCCCGATGCAGTTTTAGTGTTTCATCAACACTCTGATAGTCCACAGATTACAGAATGCCTCCAGAAGTGCATCGGAAACTGCTATTGGTCTTCCAGGAAACGATCAAAGCGAAGACTGTTAGAGACATTACCCCCATGGAGGAAAGGGCGCATTGTGACTGTTGTATTCAATCCCGATGCAATTTTTGTGTTTCATCAACACTCTGATAGACCACAGATTACAGAATGCCTCCAGATGTGCATCGGAAACTACAACTGGTCTTCCAGGGAACGATCAAAGCGTAGACTGTTTGAGACATTACTCCCATGGAAGAAAATGCGCATGGTGAATGTTGTACTCAATCCCGATGCAATTTCTGTGTTTTATCAACACGTTGAAGGTCCACAGCTTACAGAATGCCTCCAGATGTACATCGGAAACTACTACTGGTCTTCCAGGGAACGATCAAAGCGTAGAATGTTTGAGGCACTACTCCCATGGAGGTAAGTGCGCATGGTGACTGTTGTTTTCAATCCCGATGCAATTTCTGTGTTTCATCAACACTCTGATAGTCCACAGATTACAGAATGCCTCCAGATGTGCATCGGAAACTACTACTGGTCTTCCAGGGAACGATCAAATCGTAAGCTGTTTGAGACTTTACTCCGATGGAGTGAAGTGCGCATGGTGACTGTTGTATTAAATCTCGATGCAATTTCTGTGTTTCGTCACCACTCTGATAGTCCACAGATTACAAAATGCCTCCATATGTGCATCGGAAACTACTAACGGTCTTCTTGGGAACGATCAAAACGTAGACTGTTTGAGACATTACTCCCATGGACGAAGGTGCGCATGGTGACTGTTGAATTCAGTCCCGATCCAATTTCTGTCTTTCATCAACACTCTGATAGTCCACAGATTACAGAATGCCTCCAGATGTACATCGGAAACTGATATTGGTCTTCCAGCAAACGATCAAAGCGTAGACTGTTTGAGACATTACTCCCATGGAAGAAAGTGCGCATGGTGACTGTTGTATTCAATCCCGATGCAATTACGGTTTTATCAACACTCTGATAGTCCACATATTGCAGTTGCCTCCAGATGTGCATCGGAAACTACTACTGGTCTTCCAGGAAACGATCAAAGCGTAAGCTGTTTGAGACATTACTCGCATGGAGGTAAGTGCGCATGGTGACTGGTCTATTCAATCCCGATGCAATTTCTGTGTTTCATTAACACTCTGATAGTCCACAGATTACAGAATGCCTCCAGAAGTGCATCGGAAACTGCTATTGGTCTTCCAGGACACGATCAAAGCGTAGACTGTTAGAGACATTACCCCCATGGAGGAAGGGGCGCATTGTGACTGTTGTATTCAATCCCGATGCAATTTTTGTGTTTCATCAACACTCTGATAGACCACAGATTACAGAATGCCTCCAGATGTGCATCGGAAACCACAACTGGTCTTCCAGGGAACGATCAAAGCGTAGACTGTTTGAGACATTACTCCCATGGAAGAAAGTGCGCATGGTGAATGTTGTACTCAATCCCGATGCAATTTCTGTGTTTTATCAACACGTTGAAGGTCCACAGCTTACAGAATGCCTCCAGATGTACATCGGAAACTACTACTGGTCTTCCAGGGAACGATCAAAGCGTAGAATGTTTGAGACATTACTCCCATGTTGGAAAGTGTGCATGGTGACTGTTGTATTCAATCCCGATGAAATTTCTGTCCTTCATCAACACTCTCATAGTCCACAGATTACAGAGTGCCTCCAGATGTGCAACGGAAACTACTACTGGTCTTCCAGGGAACGATCAAAGCGTAGACTGTTTAAGACAATACTCCCATGGAAGAAAGTGCGTATGGTGGCTGTTGTATTCAATCCCGATGCAATTACGGTTTTATCAACACTCTGATAGTCCACAGATTACAGAATGCCTCCAGATGTGCATCGGAAACTACTACTGGTCCACCAGGAAACGATCAAAGCGTAGATTGTTTGAGGCACTACTCCCATGGAGGTAAGTGCGCATGGTGACTGTTGTTTTCAATCACGATGCAATTTCTGTGTTTCATCAACACTCTGATAGTCCACAGATTACAGAATGCCTCCAGATGTGCATCGGAAACTACTACTGGTCTTCCAGGGAACGATCAAATCGTAAGCTGTTTGAGAATTTACTCCGATGGAGTGAAGTGCGCATAGTGACTGTTGTATTAAATCTCGATGCAATTTCTGTGTTTCATCACCACTCTGATAGTCCACAGATTACAAAATGTCTCCAGATGTGCATCGGAAACTACTAACGGTCTTCTTGGGAACGATCAAAACGTAGACTGTTTGATACATTACTCCCATGGAGGAAGGTGCCCATGGTGACTGTTGTATTCAGTCCCGATCCAACTTCTGTCTTTCATCAACACTCTGATAGTCCACAGATTACAGAATGCCTCCAGATGTACATCGGAAACTGATATTGGTCTTCCAGCAAACGATCAAAGCGTAGACTGTTTGAGACATTACTCCCATGGAAGAAAGTGCGCATGGTGACTGTTGTATTCAATCCCGATGCAATTACGGTTTTATCAACACTCTGATAGTCCACATATTGCAGTTGCCTCCAGATGTGCATCGGAAACTACTACTGGTCTTCCAGGAAACGATCAAAGCGTAAACTGTTTGAGACATTACTCGCATGGAGGTAAGTGCGCATGGTGACTGGTCTATTCAATCCCGATGCAATTTCTGTGTTTCATTAACACTCTGATAGTCCACAGATTACAGAATGCCTCCAGAAGTGCATCGGAAACTGCTATTGGTCTTCCAGGAAACGATCAAAGCGAAGACTGTTAGAGACATTACCCCCATGGAGGAAGGGGCGCATTGTGACTGTTGTATTCAATCCCGATGCAATTTTTGTGTTTCATCAACACTCTGATAGACCACAGATTACAGAATGCCTCCAGATGTGCATCGAAAACTACAACTGGTCTTCCAGGGAACGATCAAAGCGTAGACTATTTGAGACATTACTCCCATGGAAGAAAGTGCGCATGGTGAATGTTGTACTCAATCCCGATGCAATTTCTGTGTTTTATCAACACGTTGAAGGTCCACAGCTTACAGAATGCCTCCAGATGTACATCGGAAACTACTACTGGTCTTCCAGGGAACGATCAAAGCGTAGAATGTTTGAGACATTACTCCCATGTTGGAAAGTGTTTATGGTGACTGTTGTATTCAAGCCCGATGAAATTTCTGTCCTTCATCAACACTCTCATAGTCCACAGATTACAGAATGCCTCAAGATGTGCAACGGAAACTACTACTGGTCTTCCAGGGAACGATCAAAGCGTAGACTGTTTAAGACAATACTCCCATGGAAGAAAGTGCGTATGGTGGCTGTTGTATTCAATCCCGATGCAATTACGGTTTTATCAACACTCTGATAGTCCACAGATTACAGAATGCCTCCAGATGTGCATCGGAAACTACTACTGGTCTACCAGGAAACGATCAAAGCGTAGATTGTTTGAGGCACTACTCCCATGGAGGTAAGTGCGCATGGTGAATGTTGTTTTCAATCACGATGCAATTTCTGTGTTTCATCAACACTCTGATAGTCCACAGATTACAGAATGCCTCCAGATGTGCATCGGAAACTACTACTGGTCTTCCAGGGAACGATCAAATCGTAAGCTGTTTGAGACTTTACTCCGATGGAGTGAAGTGCGCATGGTGACTGTTGTATTAAATCTCGATGCAATTTCTGTGTTTCGTCACCACTCTGATAGTCCACAGATTACAAAATGCCTCCAGATGTGCATCGGAAACTACTAACGGTCTTCTTGGGAACGATCAAAACGTAGACTGTTTGAGACATTACTCCCATGGACGAAGGTGCGCATGGTGACTGTTGAATTCAGTCCCGATCCAATTTCTGTCTTTCATCAACACTCTGATAGTCCACAGATTACAGAATGCCTCCAGATGTACATCGGAAACTGATATTGGTCTTCCAGCAAACGATCAAAGCGTAGACTGTTTGAGACATTACTCCCATGGAAGAAAGTGCGCATGGTGACTGTTGTATTCAATCCCGATGCAATTACGGTTTTATCAACACTCTGATAGTCCACATATTGCAGTTGCCTCCAGATGTGCATCGGAAACTACTACTGGTCTTCCAGGAAACGATCAAAGCGTAAGCTGTTTGAGACATTACTCGCATGGAGGTAAGTGCGCATGGTGACTGGTCTATTCAATCCCGATGCAATTTCTGTGTTTCATTAACACTCTGATAGTCCACAGATTACAGAATGCCTCCAGAAGTGCATCGGAAACTGCTATTGGTCTTCCAGGACACGATCAAAGCGTAGACTGTTAGAGACATTAACCCCATGGAGGAAGGGGCGCATTGTGACTGTTGTATTCAATCCCGATGCAATTTTTGTGTTTCATCAACACTCTGATAGACCACAGATTACAGAATGCCTCCAGATGTGCATCGGAAACCACAACTGGTCTTCCAGGGAACGATCAAAGCGTAGACTGTTTGAGACATTACTCCCATGGAAGAAAGTGCGCATGGTGAATGTTGTACTCAATCCCGATGCAATTTCTGTGTTTTATCAACACGTTGAAGGTCCACAGCTTACAGAATGCCTCCAGATGTACATCGGAAACTACTACTGGTCTTCCAGGGAACGATCAAAGCGTAGAATGTTTGAGACATTACTCCCATGTTGGAAAGTGTGCATTGTGACAGTTGTATTCAATCCCGATGAAATTTCTGTCCTTCATCAACACTCTCATAGTCCACAGATTACAGAATGCCTCCAGATGTGCAACGGAAACTACTACTGGTCTTCCAGGGAACGATCAAAGCGTAGACTGTTTAAGACAATACTCCCATGGAAGAAAGTGCGTATGGTGGCTGTTGTATTCAATCCCCGCAATTACGGTTTTATCAACACTCTGATAGTCCACAGATTACAGAATGCCTCCAGATGTGCATCGGAAACTACTACTGGTCCACCAGGAAACGATCAAAGCGTAGATTGTTTGAGGCACTACTCCCATGGAGGAAAGTGCGCATGGTGACTGTTGTATCCAATCGAGACGCAATTTCTGTGTTTCACCAACACACTGATAGTCCACAGACTACAAAATGCCTCCAGATGTGCATCAGAAACTACTACTGGTGTTCCAGGGAACGATCAAATCAGATACTGTTTAAGACATTACTCCCATGGAGGAATGTGCGCATTATGACTGTTGTATTCAATCCCGATGCAATTTTGTTTTCATCAACACTCTGATAGTCCACATATTGCAGTTGCCTCCAGATGTGCATCGGAAACTACTACTGGTCTTCCAGGAAACGATCAAAGCGTAAACTGTATGAGACATTACTCGCATGGAGGTAAGTGCGCATGGTGACTGGTCTATTCAATCCCGATGCAATTTCTGTGTTTCATTAACACTCTGATAGTCCACAGATTACAGAATGCCTCCTGAAGTGCATCGGAAACTGCTATTGGTCTTCCAGGAAACGATCAAAGCGAAGACTGTTAGAGACATTACCCCCATGGAGGAAGGGGCGCATTGTGACTGTTGTATTCAATCCCGATGCAATTTTTGTGTTTCATCAACACTCTGATAGACCACAGATTACAGAATGCCTCCAGATGTGCATCGGAAACTACAACTGGTCTTCCAGGGAACGATCAAAGCGTAGACTGTTTGAGACATTTCTCCCATAGAGGAAGTGCGCATGGTGACTGTTGTATCCAATCGAGACGCAATTTCTGTGTTTCATCAACACACTGATAGTCCACAGACTACAAAATGCCTCCAGATGTGCATCAGAAACTACTACTGGTGTTCCAGGGAACGATCAAATCGTATACTGTTTAAGACATTACTCCCATGGAGGAAAGTGCGCATGATGACTATTGTATTCAATCCCGATGCAATTTTGTTTTCATCAACAGTCTGATAGTCCACATATTGCAGTTGCCTAGAGATGTACATCGGAAACTACTACTGGTCTTCCAGGGAACGATCAAATCGTAGACTGTTTAACACATAACTCCCATGGAGGAAAGTGCGCATGGTGACTGTTGTATTCAATCCCGATGCAATTTTGGTTTCATCAACACTCTGATAGTCCACAGATTTCAAAATGCCTCCAGATGTACATCGGAAACTACTACTGGTCTTCCAGTGAACGATCAAAACGTAAGCTGTTTTTAGACATTACTCCAATGGAGTGAAGTGCACATGGTGACTGTTGTATTCAATCCCGATGCAATTACGGTGTTATCAACACTGTGAAGTCCACAGATTACAGAATGCCTCCAGATGTGCATCGGAAACTACTACTGGTCTTCCTGGGAACGTTCAAATCGTAGACTGTTTGAGACATACTCCCATTGAGTTAAGTGCGCATGGTGAGTGTTCTATTCAATCCCGATGCAATTTCTGTTTCATCAACACTCTGATGGTCCACAGATTACAGAATGCCTCAAGATGTGTATCGGAAACTACTACTGGTCTTCCAGGGAACGATCGAACGAAGAACTGTTTGAGACATAACTTCCATGGAGGAAAGTGCGCATGGTGACTGTTGTATTCAATCCCGATGCACTTTCTGTGTTTCATCAACATTCTGATAGTCCACAGATTACAGAATACCTCCAGATGTGCTTCGGAAACTACTACTAGTCTTCTAGGGAACGATGAAAGCGTAGACTGTTAGAGACATTACTCCCATGGAGGAAAGGGCGCATTGTGACAGTTGTATTCAATCCCGATGCAATATCTGTCTTTCATCAACACTCTGATAGTCCACAGATTACAGAATGCCTCCAGATGTGCATCGGAAACTACTACTGGTCTACCAGGAAACGATCAAAGCGTAGATTGTTTGAGGCATTACTCCCATGGAGGTAAGTGCGCATGGTGTCTGTTGTTTTCAATCCTGATGCAGTTTTAGTGTTTCATCAACACTCTGATAGTCCACAGATTACAGAATGCCTCCAGATGTGCATCAGAAACTACTACTGGTGTTCCAGGGAACGATCAAATCGTATACTGTTTAAGACATTACTCCCATGGAGGAATGTGCGCATGATGACTGTTGTATTCAATCCCGATGCAATTTTGTTTTCATCAACACTCTGATAGTCCACATATTGCAGTTGCCTCCAGATGTGCATCGGAAACTACTACTGTTCTTCCAGGAAACGATCAAAGCGTAAACTGTATGAGACATTACTCGCATGGAGGTAAGTGCGCATGGTGACTGGTCTATTCAATCCCGATGCAATTTCTGTGTTTCATTAACACTCTGATAGTCCACAGATTACAGAATGCCTCCAGAAGTGCATCGGAAACTGCTATTGGTCTTCCAGGAAACGATCAAAGCGTAGACTGTTAGAGACATTACCCCCATGGAGGAAGGGGCGCATTGTGACTGTTGTATTCAATCCCGATGCAATTTTTGTGTTTCATCAACACTCTGATAGACCACAGATTACAGAATTCCTCCAGATGTGCATCGGAAACTACAACTGATCTTCCAGGGAACGATCAAAGCGTAGACTGTTTGAGACATTTCTCCCATGGAGGAAAGTGCGCATGGTGACTGTTGTATCCAATCGAGACGCAATTTCTGTGTTTCATCAACACACTGATAGTCCACAGACTACAATATGCCTCCAGATGTGCATCAGAAACTACTACTGGTGTTCCAGGGAACGATCAAATCGTATACTGTTTAAGACATTACTCCCATGGAGGAAAGTGCGCATGATGACTATTGTATTCAATCCCGATGCAATTTTGTTTTCATCAACACTCTGATAGTCCACATATTGCAGTTGCCTAGAGATGTGCATCGGAAACTACTACTGGTCTTCCAGGGAACGATCAAATCGTAGACTGTTTAACACATAACTCCCATGGAGGAAAGTGCGCATGGTGACTGTTGTATTCAATCCCGATGCAATTTTGGTTTCATCAACACTCTGATAGTCCACAGATTTCAAAATGCCTCCAGATGTACATCGGAAACTACTACTGGTCTTCCAGGGAACGATCAAAACGTAAGCTGTTTTTAGACATTACTCCAATGGAGTGAAGTGCGCATGGTGACTGTTGTATTAAATCCCGATGCAATTTCTGTGTTTCATCAACACTCTGATAGTCCAAAGATTACAGAATGCCTCCAGATGTGCATCGGAAACTGCTATTGGTCTTCCAGGAATCGATCAAAGCGTAGACTGTTTGAGTCATTACTCCCGTGGAGGAAAGTGTGTATGGTGACTGTTGTATTCAATCCCGATGCAATTTTGGTTTCATCAACACCCTGATAGTCAACAGATAGCAGAATGCCTCCAGATGTACATCGGAAACTACTACTGGTCTTCCAGGGAACGATCAAAGCGTAGACTGTTTGAGACATTTCTCCCATAGAGGAAGTGCGCATGGTGACTGTTGTATCCAATCGAGACGCAATTTCTGTGTTTCATCAACACACTGATAGTCCACAGACTACAAAATGCCTCCAGATGTGCATCAGAAACTACTACTGGTGTTCCAGGGAACGATCAAATCGTATACTGTTTAAGACATTACTCCCATGGAGGAAAGTGCGCATGATGACTATTGTATTCAATCCCGATGCAATTTTGTTTTCATCAACAGTCTGATAGTCCACATATTGCAGTTGCCTAGAGATGTACATCGGAAACTACTACTGGTCTTCCAGGGAACGATCAAATCGTAGACTGTTTAACACATAACTCCCATGGAGGAAAGTGCGCATGGTGACTGTTGTATTCAATCCCGATGCAATTTTGGTTTCATCAACACTCTGATAGTCCACAGATTTCAAAATGCCTCCAGATGTACATCGGAAACTACTACTGGTCTTCCAGTGAACGATCAAAACGTAAGCTGTTTTTAGACATTACTCCAATGGAGTGAAGTGCGCATGGTGACTGTTGTATTCAATCCCGATGCAATTACGGTGTTATCAACACTGTGAAGTCCACAGATTACAGAATGCCTCCAGATGTGCATCGGAAACTACTACTGGTCTTCCTGGGAACGTTCAAATCGTAGACTGTTTGAGACATACTCCCACTGAGTAAAGTGCGCATGGTGAGTGTTCTATTCAATCCCGATGCAATTTCTGTTTCATCAACACTCTGATGGTCCACAGATTACAGAATGCCTCAAGATGTGTATCGGAAACTACTACTGGTCTTCCAGGGAACGATCGAACGAAGAACTGTTTGAGACATAACTTCCATGGAGGAAAGTGCGCATGGTGACTGTTGTATTCAATCCCGATGCACTTTCTGTGTTTCATCAACATTTTGATAGTCCACAGATTACAGAATACCTCCAGATGTGCTTCGGAAACTACTACTAGTCTTCTAGGGAACGATGAAAGCGTAGACTGTTAGAGACATTACTCCCATGGAGGAAAGGGCGCATTGTGACAGTTGTATTCAATCCCGATGCAATACCTGTCTTTCATCAACACTCTGATAGTCCACAGATAACAGAATGCCTCCAGATGTGCATCGGAAACTACTACTGGTCTACCAGGAAACGATCAAAGCGTAGACTGTTTGAGACATTTCTCCCATGGAGGAAAGTGCGCATGGTGACTGTTGTATCCAATCGAGACGCAATTTCTGTGTTTCATCAACACACTGATAGTCCACAGACTACAAAATGCCTCCAGATGTGCATCAGAAACTACTACTGGTGTTCCAGGGAACGATCAAATCGTATACTGTTTAAGACATTACTCCCATGGATGAATGTGCGCATGATGACTGTTGTATTCAATCCCGATGCAATTTTGTTTTCGTCAACACTCTGATAGTCCACATATTGCAGTTGCCTCCAGATGTGCATCGGAAACTACTACTGTTCTTCCAGGAAACGATCAAAGCGTAAACTGTATGAGACATTACTCGCATGGAGGTAAGTGCGCATGGTGACTGGTCTATTCAATCCCGATGCAATTTCTGTGTTTCATTAACACTCTGATAGTCCACAGATTACAGAATGCCTCCAGAAGTGCATCGGAAACTGCTATTGGTCTTCCAGGAAACGATCAAAGCGTAGACTGTTAGAGACATTACCCCCATGGAGGAAGGGGCGCATTGTGACTGTTGTATTCAATCCCGATGCAATTTCTGTGTTTCATCAACACTCTGATAGTCCACAGATTACAGAATGCCTCCAGATGTCCATCGGAAACTACTAGTGGTCTTCCAGGGAACGATCAAAGCGTAGACTGTTTGAGACATTTCTCCCATGGAGGAAAGTGCGCATGGTGACTGTTGTATCCAATCGAGACGCAATTTCTGTGTTTCATCAACACACTGATAGTCCACAGACTACAATATGCCTCCAGATGTGCATCAGAAACTACTACTGGTGTTCCAGGGAACGATCAAATCGTATACTGTTTAAGACATTACTCCCATGGAGGAAAGTGCGCATGATGACTATTGTATTCAATCCCGATGCAATTTTGTTTTCATCAACACTCTGATAGTCCACATATTGCAGTTGCCTAGAGATGTGCATCGGAAACTACTACTGGTCTTCCAGGGAACGATCAAATCGTAGACTGTTTAACACATAACTCCCATGGAGGAAAGTGCGCATGGTGACTGTTGTATTCAATCCCGATGCAATTTTGGTTTCATCAACACTCTGATAGTCCACAGATTTCAAAATGCCTCCAGATGTACATCGGAAACTACTACTGGTCTTCCAGGGAACGATCAAAACGTAAGCTGTTTTTAGACATTACTCCAATGGAGTGAAGTGCGCATGGTGACTGTTGTATTAAATCCCGATGCAATTTCTGTGTTTCATCAACACTCTGATAGTCCAAAGATTACAGAATGCCTCCAGATGTGCATCGGAAACTGCTATTGGTCTTCCAGGAATCGATCAAAGCGTAGACTGTTTGAGTCATTACTCCCATGGAGGAAAGTGTGTATGGTGACTGTTGTATTCAATCCCGATGCAATTTTGGTTTCATCAACACCCTGATAGTCAACAGATAGCAGAATGCCTCCAGATGTACATCGGAAACTACTACTGGTCTTCCAGGGAACGATCAAATCGTAGACTGTTTGAGACATTACTTCCATGGAGGAAAGTGCGCATGGTGACTGTTGTATTCAATCCCGATGCACTTTGTGTATTTTATCAACATTCTGATAGTCCACAGATTACAGAATGCCTCCAGATGTGCCTCGGAAACTACTACTGGTCTTCCAGGGAACGATCAAAGCGTAGACTGTTTGAGACATTTCTCCCATAGAGGAAGTGCGCATGGTGACTGTTGTATCCAATCGAGACGCAATTTCTGTGTTTCATCAACACACTGATAGTCCACAGACTACAAAATGCCTCCAGATGTGCATCAGAAACTACTACTGGTGTTCCAGGGAACGATCAAATCGTATACTGTTTAAGACATTACTCCCATGGAGGAAAGTGCGCATGATGACTATTGTATTCAATCCCGATGCAATTTTGTTTTCATCAACACTCTGATAGTCCACATATTGCAGTTGCCTAGAGATGTACATCGGAAACTACTACTGGTCTTCCAGGGAACGATCAAATCGTAGACTGTTTAACACATAACTCCCATGGAGGAAAGTGCGCATGGTGACTGTTGTATTCAATCCCGATGCAATTTTGGTTTCATCAACACTCTGATAGGCCACAGATTTCAAAATGCCTCCAGATGTACATCGGAAACTACTACTGGTCTTCCAGGGAACGATCAAAACGTAAGCTGTTTTTAGACATTACTCCAATGGAGTGAAGTGCGCATGGTGACTGTTGTATTCAATCCCGATGCAATTACGGTGTTATCAACACTGTGAAGTCCACAGATTACAGAATGCCTCCAGATGTGCATCGGAAACTACTACTGGTCTTCCTGGGAACGTTCAAATCGTAGACTGTTTGAGACATACTCCCATTGAGGAAAGTGCGCATGGTGAGTGTTCTATTCAATCCCGATGCAATTTCTGTTCATCAGCACTCTGATGGTCCACAGATTACAGAATGCCTCAAGATGTGCATCGGAAACTACTACTGGTCTTCCAAAGAACGATCGAACGAAGAACTGTTTGAGACATTACTTCCATGGAGGAAAGTGCGCATGGTGACTGTTGTATTCAATCCCGATGCACTTTCTGTGTTTCATCAACATTCTGATAGTCCACAGATTACAGAATACCTCCAGATGTGCTTCGGAAACTACTACTGGTCTTCTAGGGAACGATGAAAGCGTAGACTGTTTGAGACATTACTCCCATGGAGGAAAGGGCGCATTGTGACAGTTGTATTCAATCCCGATGCAATATCTGTCTTTCATCAACACTCTGATAGTCCACAGATTACAGAATGCCTCCAGATGTGCATCGGAAACTACTACTGGTCTTCCAGGGAACGATCAAAACGTAGATTTTTTGATGCATTACTCCCATGGAGGTAAGTGCGCATGGTGACCGTTACATTCAATCCCGATGCAATTTCTGTGTTTCATCAACACTCTGATAGTCGACAGATTACAGAATGCTTCCATATGTGCATCGGAAACTACTACTGGTCTACCAGGAAACGATCAAAGCGTAGATTGTTTGAGGCATTACTCCCATGGAGGTAAGTGCGCATGGTGTCTGTTGTTTTCAATCCCGATGCAGTTTTAGTGTTTCATCAACACTCTGATAGTCCACAGATTACAGAATGCCTCCAGAAGTGCATCGGAAACTGCTATTGGTCTTCCAGGAAACGATCAAAGCGAAGACTGTTAGAGACATTACCCCCATGGAGGAAAGGGCGCATTGTGACTGTTGTATTCAATCCCGATGCAATTTTTGTGTTTCATCAACACTCTGATAGACCACAGATTACAGAATGCCTCCAGATGTGCATCGGAAACTACAACTGGTCTTCCAGGGAACGATCAAAGCGTAGACTGTTTGAGACATTACTCCCATGGAAGAAAGTGCGCATGGTGAATGTTGTACTCAATCCCGATGCAATTTCTGTGTTTTATCAACACGTTGAAGGTCCACAGCTTACAGAATGCCTCCAGATGTACATCGGAAACTACTACTGGTCTTCCAGGGAACGATCAAAGCGTAGAATGTTTGAGGCACTACTCCCATGGAGGTAAGTGCGCATGGTGACTGTTGTTTTCAATCCCGATGCAATTTCTGTGTTTCATCAACACTCTGATAGTCCACAGATTACAGAATGCCTCCAGATGTGCATCGGAAACTACTACTGGTCTTCCAGGGAACGATCAAATCGTAAGCTGTTTGAGACTTTACTCCGATGGAGTGAAGTGCGCATGGTGACTGTTGTATTAAATCTCGATGCAATTTCTGTGTTTCGTCACCACTCTGATAGTCCACAGATTACAAAATGCCTCCATATGTGCATCGGAAACTACTAACGGTCTTCTTGGGAACGATCAAAACGTAGACTGTTTGAGACATTACTCCCATGGACGAAGGTGCGCATGGTGACTGTTGAATTCAGTCCCGATCCAATTTCTGTCTTTCATCAACACTCTGATAGTCCACAGATTACAGAATGCCTCCAGATGTACATCGGAAACTGATATTGGTCTTCCAGCAAACGATCAAAGCGTAGACTGTTTGAGACATTACTCCCATGGAAGAAAGTGCGCATGGTGACTGTTGTATTCAATCCCGATGCAATTACGGTTTTATCAACACTCTGATAGTCCACATATTGCAGTTGCCTCCAGATGTGCATCGGAAACTACTACTGGTCTTCCAGGAAACGATCAAAGCGTAAGCTGTTTGAGACATTACTCGCATGGAGGTAAGTGCGCATGGTGACTGGTCTATTCAATCCCGATGCAATTTCTGTGTTTCATTAACACTCTGATAGTCCACAGATTACAGAATGCCTCCAGAAGTGCATCGGAAACTGCTATTGGTCTTCCAGGACACGATCAAAGCGTAGACTGTTAGAGACATTACCCCCATGGAGGAAGGGGCGCATTGTGACTGTTGTATTCAATCCCGATGCAATTTTTGTGTTTCATCAACACTCTGATAGACCACAGATTACAGAATGCCTCCAGATGTGCATCGGAAACCACAACTGGTCTTCCAGGGAACGATCAAAGCGTAGACTGTTTGAGACATTACTCCCATGGAAGAAAGTGCGCATGGTGAATGTTGTACTCAATCCCGATGCAATTTCTGTGTTTTATCAACACGTTGAAGGTCCACAGCTTACAGAATGCCTCCAGATGTACATCGGAAACTACTACTGGTCTTCCAGGGAACGATCAAAGCGTAGAATGTTTGAGACATTACTCCCATGTTGGAAAGTGTGCATGGTGACTGTTGTATTCAATCCCGATGAAATTTCTGTCCTTCATCAACACTCTCATAGTCCACAGATTACAGAGTGCCTCCAGATGTGCAACGGAAACTACTACTGGTCTTCCAGGGAACGATCAAAGCGTAGACTGTTTAAGACAATACTCCCATGGAAGAAAGTGCGTATGGTGGCTGTTGTATTCAATCCCGATGCAATTACGGTTTTATCAACACTCTGATAGTCCACAGATTACAGAATGCCTCCAGATGTGCATCGGAAACTACTACTGGTCCACCAGGAAACGATCAAAGCGTAGATTGTTTGAGGCACTACTCCCATGGAGGTAAGTGCGCATGGTGACTGTTGTTTTCAATCACGATGCAATTTCTGTGTTTCATCAACACTCTGATAGTCCACAGATTACAGAATGCCTCCAGATGTGCATCGGAAACTACTACTGGTCTTCCAGGGAACGATCAAATCGTAAGCTGTTTGAGAATTTACTCCGATGGAGTGAAGTGCGCATAGTGACTGTTGTATTAAATCTCGATGCAATTTCTGTGTTTCATCACCACTCTGATAGTCCACAGATTACAAAATGTCTCCAGATGTGCATCGGAAACTACTAACGGTCTTCTTGGGAACGATCAAAACGTAGACTGTTTGATACATTACTCCCATGGAGGAAGGTGCCCATGGTGACTGTTGTATTCAGTCCCGATCCAACTTCTGTCTTTCATCAACACTCTGATAGTCCACAGATTACAGAATGCCTCCAGATGTACATCGGAAACTGATATTGGTCTTCCAGCAAACGATCAAAGCGTAGACTGTTTGAGACATTACTCCCATGGAAGAAAGTGCGCATGGTGACTGTTGTATTCAATCCCGATGCAATTACGGTTTTATCAACACTCTGATAGTCCACATATTGCAGTTGCCTCCAGATGTGCATCGGAAACTACTACTGGTCTTCCAGGAAACGATCAAAGCGTAAACTGTTTGAGACATTACTCGCATGGAGGTAAGTGCGCATGGTGACTGGTCTATTCAATCCCGATGCAATTTCTGTGTTTCATTAACACTCTGATAGTCCACAGATTACAGAATGCCTCCAGAAGTGCATCGGAAACTGCTATTGGTCTTCCAGGAAACGATCAAAGCGAAGACTGTTAGAGACATTACCCCCATGGAGGAAGGGGCGCATTGTGACTGTTGTATTCAATCCCGATGCAATTTTTGTGTTTCATCAACACTCTGATAGACCACAGATTACAGAATGCCTCCAGATGTGCATCGAAAACTACAACTGGTCTTCCAGGGAACGATCAAAGCGTAGACTATTTGAGACATTACTCCCATGGAAGAAAGTGCGCATGGTGAATGTTGTACTCAATCCCGATGCAATTTCTGTGTTTTATCAACACGTTGAAGGTCCACAGCTTACAGAATGCCTCCAGATGTACATCGGAAACTACTACTGGTCTTCCAGGGAACGATCAAAGCGTAGAATGTTTGAGACATTACTCCCATGTTGGAAAGTGTTTATGGTGACTGTTGTATTCAAGCCCGATGAAATTTCTGTCCTTCATCAACACTCTCATAGTCCACAGATTACAGAATGCCTCAAGATGTGCAACGGAAACTACTACTGGTCTTCCAGGGAACGATCAAAGCGTAGACTGTTTAAGACAATACTCCCATGGAAGAAAGTGCGTATGGTGGCTGTTGTATTCAATCCCGATGCAATTACGGTTTTATCAACACTCTGATAGTCCACAGATTACAGAATGCCTCCAGATGTGCATCGGAAACTACTACTGGTCTACCAGGAAACGATCAAAGCGTAGATTGTTTGAGGCACTACTCCCATGGAGGTAAGTGCGCATGGTGAATGTTGTTTTCAATCACGATGCAATTTCTGTGTTTCATCAACACTCTGATAGTCCACAGATTACAGAATGCCTCCAGATGTGCATCGGAAACTACTACTGGTCTTCCAGGGAACGATCAAATCGTAAGCTGTTTGAGACTTTACTCCGATGGAGTGAAGTGCGCATGGTGACTGTTGTATTAAATCTCGATGCAATTTCTGTGTTTCGTCACCACTCTGATAGTCCACAGATTACAAAATGCCTCCAGATGTGCATCGGAAACTACTAACGGTCTTCTTGGGAACGATCAAAACGTAGACTGTTTGAGACATTACTCCCATGGACGAAGGTGCGCATGGTGACTGTTGAATTCAGTCCCGATCCAATTTCTGTCTTTCATCAACACTCTGATAGTCCACAGATTACAGAATGCCTCCAGATGTACATCGGAAACTGATATTGGTCTTCCAGCAAACGATCAAAGCGTAGACTGTTTGAGACATTACTCCCATGGAAGAAAGTGCGCATGGTGACTGTTGTATTCAATCCCGATGCAATTACGGTTTTATCAACACTCTGATAGTCCACATATTGCAGTTGCCTCCAGATGTGCATCGGAAACTACTACTGGTCTTCCAGGAAACGATCAAAGCGTAAGCTGTTTGAGACATTACTCGCATGGAGGTAAGTGCGCATGGTGACTGGTCTATTCAATCCCGATGCAATTTCTGTGTTTCATTAACACTCTGATAGTCCACAGATTACAGAATGCCTCCAGAAGTGCATCGGAAACTGCTATTGGTCTTCCAGGACACGATCAAAGCGTAGACTGTTAGAGACATTAACCCCATGGAGGAAGGGGCGCATTGTGACTGTTGTATTCAATCCCGATGCAATTTTTGTGTTTCATCAACACTCTGATAGACCACAGATTACAGAATGCCTCCAGATGTGCATCGGAAACCACAACTGGTCTTCCAGGGAACGATCAAAGCGTAGACTGTTTGAGACATTACTCCCATGGAAGAAAGTGCGCATGGTGAATGTTGTACTCAATCCCGATGCAATTTCTGTGTTTTATCAACACGTTGAAGGTCCACAGCTTACAGAATGCCTCCAGATGTACATCGGAAACTACTACTGGTCTTCCAGGGAACGATCAAAGCGTAGAATGTTTGAGACATTACTCCCATGTTGGAAAGTGTGCATTGTGACAGTTGTATTCAATCCCGATGAAATTTCTGTCCTTCATCAACACTCTCATAGTCCACAGATTACAGAATGCCTCCAGATGTGCAACGGAAACTACTACTGGTCTTCCAGGGAACGATCAAAGCGTAGACTGTTTAAGACAATACTCCCATGGAAGAAAGTGCGTATGGTGGCTGTTGTATTCAATCCCCGCAATTACGGTTTTATCAACACTCTGATAGTCCACAGATTACAGAATGCCTCCAGATGTGCATCGGAAACTACTACTGGTCCACCAGGAAACGATCAAAGCGTAGATTGTTTGAGGCACTACTCCCATGGAGGAAAGTGCGCATGGTGACTGTTGTATCCAATCGAGACGCAATTTCTGTGTTTCACCAACACACTGATAGTCCACAGACTACAAAATGCCTCCAGATGTGCATCAGAAACTACTACTGGTGTTCCAGGGAACGATCAAATCAGATACTGTTTAAGACATTACTCCCATGGAGGAATGTGCGCATTATGACTGTTGTATTCAATCCCGATGCAATTTTGTTTTCATCAACACTCTGATAGTCCACATATTGCAGTTGCCTCCAGATGTGCATCGGAAACTACTACTGGTCTTCCAGGAAACGATCAAAGCGTAAACTGTATGAGACATTACTCGCATGGAGGTAAGTGCGCATGGTGACTGGTCTATTCAATCCCGATGCAATTTCTGTGTTTCATTAACACTCTGATAGTCCACAGATTACAGAATGCCTCCTGAAGTGCATCGGAAACTGCTATTGGTCTTCCAGGAAACGATCAAAGCGAAGACTGTTAGAGACATTACCCCCATGGAGGAAGGGGCGCATTGTGACTGTTGTATTCAATCCCGATGCAATTTTTGTGTTTCATCAACACTCTGATAGACCACAGATTACAGAATGCCTCCAGATGTGCATCGGAAACTACAACTGGTCTTCCAGGGAACGATCAAAGCGTAGACTGTTTGAGACATTACTCCCATGGAAGAAAGTGCGCATGGTGAATGTTGTACTCAATCCCGATGCAATTTCTGTGTTTTATCAACACGTTGAAGGTCCACAGCTTACAGAATGCCTCCAGATGTACATCGGAAACTACTACTGGTCTTCCAGGGAACGATCAAAGCGTAGAATGTTTGAGACATTACTCCCATGTTGGAAAGTGTGCATGGTGACTGTTGTATTCAATCCCGATGAAATTTCTGTCCTTCATCAACACTCTCATAGTCCACAGATTACAGAATGCCTCCAGATGTGCAACGGAAACTACTACTGGTCTTCCAGGGAACGATCAAAGCGTAGACTGTTTAAGACAATACTCCCATGGAAGAAAGTGCGTATGGTGGCTGTTGTATTCAATCCCGATGCAATTACGGTTTTATCAACACTCTGATAGTCCACAGATTACAGAATGCCTCCAGATGTGCATCGGAAACTACTACTGGTCTACCAGGAAACGATCAAAGCGTAGATTGTTTGAGGCACTACTCCCATGGAGGTAAGTGCGCATGGTGACTGTTGTTTTCAATCCCGATGCAATTTCTGTGTTTCATCAACACTCTGATAGTCCACAGATTACAGAATGCCTCCAGATGTGCATCGGAAACTACTACTGGTCTTCCAGGGAACGATCAAATCGTAAGCTGTTTGAGACTTTACTCCGATGGAGTGAAGTGCGCATGGTGACTGTTGTATTAAATCTCGATGCAATTTCTGTGTTTCGTCACCACTCTGATAGTCCACAGATTACAAAATGCCTCCAGATGTGCATCGGAAACTACTAACGGTCTTCTTGGGAACGATCAAAACGTAGACTGTTTGAGACATTACTCCCATGGACGAAGGTGCGCATGGTGACTGTTGAATTCAGTCCCGATCCAATTTCTGTCTTTCATCAACACTCTGATAGTCCACAGATTACAGAATGCCTCCAGATGTACATCGGAAACTGATATTGGTCTTCCAGCAAACGATCAAAGCGTAGACTGTTTGAGACATTACTCCCATGGAAGAAAGTGCGCATGGTGACTGTTGTATTCAATCCCGATGCAATTACGGTTTTATCAACACTCTGATAGTCCACATATTGCAGTTGCCTCCAGATGTGCATCGGAAACTACTACTGGTCTTCCAGGAAACGATCAAAGCGTAAGCTGTTTGAGACATTACTCGCATGGAGGTAAGTGCGCATGGTGACTGGTCTATTCAATCCCGATGCAATTTCTGTGTTTCATTAACACTCTGATAGTCCACAGATTACAGAATGCCTCCAGAAGTGCATCGGAAACTGCTATTGGTCTTCCAGGACACGATCAAAGCGTAGACTGTTAGAGACATTACCCCCATGGAGGAAGGGGGCGCATTGTGACTGTTGTATTCAATCCCGATGCAATTTTTGTGTTTCATCAACACTCTGATAGACCACAGATTACAGAATGCCTCCAGATGTGCATCGGAAACCACAACTGGTCTTCCAGGGAACGATCAAAGCGTAGACTGTTTGAGACATTACTCCCATGGAAGAAAGTGCGCATGGTGAATGTTGTACTCAATCCCGATGCAATTTCTGTGTTTTATCAACACGTTGAAGGTCCACAGCTTACAGAATGCCTCCAGATGTACATCGGAAACTACTACTGGTCTTCCAGGGAACGATCAAAGCGTAGAATGTTTGAGACATTACTCCCATGTTGGAAAGTGTGCATGGTGACTGTTGTATTCAATCCCGATGAAATTTCTGTCCTTCATCAACACTCTCATAGTCCACAGATTACAGAATGCCTCCAGATGTGCAACGGAAACTACTACTGGTCTTCCAGGGAACGATCAAAGCGTAGACTGTTTAAGACAATACTCCCATGGAAGAAAGTGCGTATGGTGGCTGTTGTATTCAATCCCGATGCAATTACGGTTTTATCAACACTCTGATAGTCCACAGATTACAGAATGCCTCCAGATGTGCATCGGAAACTACTACTGGTCCACCAGGAAACGATCAAAGCGTAGATTGTTTGAGGCACTACTCCCATGGAGGTAAGTGCGCATGGTGACTGTTGTTTTCAATCACGATGCAATTTCTGTGTTTCATCAACACTCTGATAGTCCACAGATTACAGAATGCCTCCAGATGTGCATCGGAAACTACTACTGGTCTTCCAGGGAACGATCAAATCGTAAGCTGTTTGAGAATTTACTCCGATGGAGTGAAGTGCGCATAGTGACTGTTGTATTAAATCTCGATGCAATTTCTGTGTTTCATCACCACTCTGATAGTCCACAGATTACAAAATGTCTCCAGATGTGCATCGGAAACTACTAACGGTCTTCTTGGGAACGATCAAAACGTAGACTGTTTGATACATTACTCCCATGGAGGAAGGTGCGCATGGTGACTGTTGTATTCAGTCCCGATCCAACTTCTGTCTTTCATCAACACTCTGATAGTCCACAGATTACAGAATGCCTCCAGATGTACATCGGAAACTGATATTGGTCTTCCAGCAAACGATCAAAGCGTAGACTGTTTGAGACATTACTCCCATGGAAGAAAGTGCGCATGGTGACTGTTGTATTCAATCCCGATGCAATTACGGTTTTATCAACACTCTGATAGTCCACATATTGCAGTTGCCTCCAGATGTGCATCGGAAACTACTACTGGTCTTCCAGGAAACGATCAAAGCGTAAACTGTTTGAGACATACTCGCATGGAGGTAAGTGCGCATGGTGACTGGTCTATTCAATGCCGATGCAATTTCTGTGTTTCATTAACACTCTGATAGTCCACAGATTACAGAATGCCTCCAGAAGTGCATCGGAAACTGCTATTGGTCTTCCAGGAAACGATTAAAGCGTAGACTGTTAGAGACATTACCCCCATGGAGGAAGGGGCGCATTGTGACTGTTGTATTCAATCCCGATGCAATTTTTGTGTTTCATCAACACTCTGATAGACCACAGATAACAGAATGCCTCCAGATGTGCATCGGAAACTACAACTGGTCTTCCAGGGAACGATCAAAGCGTAGACTGTTTAAGACAATACTCCCATGGAAGAAAGTGCGTTTGGTGGCTGTTGTATTCAATCCCGATGCAATTACGGTTTTATCAACACTCTGATAGTCCACAGATTACAGAATGCCTCCAGATGTGCATCGGAAACTACTACTGGTCTACCAGGAAACGATCAAAGCGTAGATTGTTTGAGGCACTACTCCCATGGAGGTAAGTGCGCATGGTGACTGTTGTTTTCAATCCCGATGCAATTTCTGTGTTTCATCAACACTCTGATAGTCCACAGATTACAGAATGCCTCCAGATGTGCATCTGAAACTACTACTGGTCTTCCAGGGAACGATCAAATCGTAAGCTGTTTGAGAATTTACTCCGATGGAGTGAAGTGCGCATGGTGACTGTTGTATTAAATCTCGATGCAATTTCTATGTTTCATCACCACTCTGATTGTCCACAGATTACAAAATGCCTCCAGATGTGCATCGGAAACTACTAACGGTCTTCTTGGGAACGATCAAAACGTCGACTGTTTGAGACATTACTCCCATGGAGGAAGGTGCGCATGGTGACTGTTGTATTCAGTCCCGATCCAATTTCTGTCTTTCATCAACACTCTGATAGTCCACAGATTACAGAATGCCTCCAGATGTACATCGGAAACTGATATTGGTCTTCCAGCAAACGATCAAAGCGTAGACTGTTTGAGACATTACTCCCATCGAGGAAAGTGCGCATGGTGACTGTTGTATTCAATCCCGATGCAATTTTGGTTTCATCAACACTCTGATAGTCCACAAATTACAGAATGCCTCCAGATGTACATCGGAAACTACTACTGGTCTTCCAGGGAACGATCTAAGCGTAGACTTTTTAAGACATTACTCCCATGGAGGAAAGTGCGCATGGTGACTGTTGTATTCAATCCCGATGCAATTTTGATTTCATCAACACTCTGATAGTCCACAAATTACAGAATGCCTCCAGATGTACATCGGAAACTACTACTGGTCTTCCAGGGAACTATCAAAGCGTAGACTGTTTGAGACATTACTCCCATGGAAGAAAGTGCGCATGGTGACTGTTGTATTCAATCCCGATGCAATTACCTTTTTATCAACACTCTGATAGCTAACAGATTACAGAATGCCTCCAGATGTGCATTTGAAATTACTACTGGTCTTCCTGGGAACCTTCAAAGCGTAGACTGTTTGAGACATTACTCTCATTGAGGAAAGTGCGCATGGTGACTGTTGTATTCAATCCCGATGCAATATCTGTGTTTCATCAACACTCTGATGGTCCACAGATTACAGAATGCCTCCAGATGTGCATCGGAAACTACTACTGGTCTTCCAGGGAACGATCGAACGATGAACAGTTTGAGACATTACTTCCATGGAGGAAAGTGCGCATGGTGACTGTTGTATTCATTCCCGATACACTTTCTGTGTTTCATCAACATTCTGATAGTCCACAGATTAGAGAATGCCTCCAGATGTGCTTCGGAAACTACTACTGGTCTTCTAGGGAACGATCAAAGCGTAGACTGTTTGAGACATGACTACGATGGAGTGAAGTGCGCATGGTGACTGTTGTATTAAATCCACATTCAATTTCTGTGTTTCATCAACACTCTGATAGTCCACAGATTACAGAATGCCTCCAGAAGTGCATCGGAAAGTGTTATTCGTCTTCCAGGAAACGATCAAAGCGTAGACTGTTAGAGACATTACTCCCATGGAAGAAAGTGCGCATGGTGAATGTTGTACTCAATCCCGATGCACTTTCTGTGTTTTATTAACACTTTGAAGGTCCACAGCTTACAGAATGCCCCCAGATGTACATCGGAAACTACTACTGGTCTTCCAGGGAACGATCAAAGCGTAGAATGTTTCAGACATTACTCCCATGTTTGAAAGTGTGCATGGTGACTGTTGTATTCAATCCCGATGCAATTACGGTTTTATCAACACTCTGATAGTCCACATATTGCAGTTGCCTCCAGATGTGCATCGGAAACTACTACTGGTCTTCCAGGAAACGATCAAAGCGTAAGCTGTTTGAGACATTACTCGCATGGAGGTAAGTGCGCATGGTGACTGGTCTATTCAATCCCGATGCAATTTCTGTGTTTCATTAACACTCTGATAGTCCACAGATTACAGAATGCCTCCAGAAGTGCATCGGAAACTGCTATTGGTCTTCCAGGACACGATCAAAGCGTAGACTGTTAGAGACATTACCCCCATGGAGGAAGGGGCGCATTGTGACTTTTGTATTCAATCCCGATGCAATTTTTGTGTTTCATCAACACTCTGATAGACCACAGATTACAGAATGCCTCTAGATGTGCATCGGAAACCACAACTGGTCTTCCAGGGAACGATCAAAGCGTAGACTGTTTGAGACATTACTCCCATGGAAGAAAGTGCGCATGGTGAATGTTGTACTCAATCCCGATGCAATTTCTGTGTTTTATCAACACGTTGAAGGTCCACAGCTTACAGAATGCCTCCAGATGTACATCGGAAACTACTACTGGTCTTCCAGGGAACGATCAAAGCGTAGAATGTTTGAGACATTACTCCCATGTTGGAAAGTGTGCATGGTGACTGTTGTATTCAATCCCGATGAAATTTCTGTCCTTCATCAACACTCTCATAGTCCACAGATTACAGAATGCCTCCAGATGTGCAACGGAAACTACTACTGGTCTTCCAGGGAACGATCAAAGCGTAGACTGTTTAAGACAACACTCCCATGGAAGAAAGTGCGTATGGTGGCTGTTGTATTCAATCCCGATGCAATTACGGTTTTATCAACACTCTGATAGTCCACAGATTACAGAATGCCTCCAGATGTGCATCGGAAACTACTACTGGTCTACCAGGAAACGATCAAAGCGTAGATTGTTTGAGGCACTACTCCCATGGAGGTAAGTGCGCATGGTGACTGTTGTTTTCAATCCCGATGCAATTTCTGTGTTTCATCAACACTCTGATAGTCCACAGATTACAGAATGCCTCCAGATGTGCATCGGAAACTACTACTGGTCTTCCAGGGAACCATCAAATCGTAAGCTGTTTGAGAATTTACTCCGATGGAGTGAAGTGCGCATAGTGACTGTTGTATTAAATCTCGATGTAATTTCTGTGTTTCATCACCACTCTGATAGTCCACAGATTACTAAATGTCTCCAGATGTGCATCGGAAACTACTAACGGTCTTCTTGGGAACGATCAAAACGTAGACTGTTTGATACATTACTCCCATGGAGGAAGGTGCGCATGGTGACTGGTCTATTCAATGCCGATGCAATTTCTGTGTTTCATTAACACTCTGATAGTCCACAGACTACAGAATGCCTCCAGAAGTGCATCGGAAACTGATATTGGTCTTCCAGCAAACGATCAAAGCGTAGACTGTTTGAGACATTACTCCCATGGAAGAAAGTGCGCATGGTGACTGTTGTATTCAATCCCGATGCAATTACGGTTTTATCAACACTCTGATAGTCCACATATTGCAGTTGCCTCCAGATGTGCATCGGAAACTACTACTGGTCTTCCAGGAAACGATCAAAGTGTAAACTGTTTGAGACATTACTCGCATGGAGGTAAGTGCGCATGGTGACTGGTCTATTCAATGCCGATGCAATTTCTGTGTTTCATTAACACTCTGATAGTCCACAGACTACAGAATGCCTCCAGAAGTGCATCGGAAACTGCTATTGGTCTTCCAGGAAACGATCAAAGCGTAGACTGTTAGAGACATTACCCCCATGGAGGAAGGGGCGCATTGTGACTGTTGTATTCAATCTCGATGCAATTTTTGTGTTTCATCAACACTCTGATAGACCACAGATAACAGAATGCCTCCAGATGTACATCGGAAACTACTACTGGTCTTCCAGGGAACGATCAAAGCGTAGAATGTTTGAGACATTACTCCCATGTTGGAAAGTGTGCATGGTGACTGTTGTATTCAATCCCGATGAAATTTCTGTCCTTCATCAACACTCTCATAGTCCACAGATTACAGAATGCCTCCAGATGTGCAACGAAAACTACTACTGGTCTTCCAGGGAACGATCAAAACGTAGACTGTTTAAGACAATACTCCCATGGAAGAAAGTGCGTTTGGTGGCTGTTGTATTCAATCCCGATGCAATTACGGTTTTATCAACACTCTGATAGTCCACAGATTACAGAATGCCTCCAGATGTGCATCGGGAACTACTACTGGTCTACCAGGAAACGATCAAAGCGTAGATTGTTTGAGGCACTACTCCCATGGAGGTAAGTGCGCATGGTGACTGTTGTTTTCAATCCCGATGCAATTTCTGTGTTTCATCAACACTCTGATAGTCCACAGATTACAGAATGCCTCCAGATGTGCATCTGAAACTACTACTGGTCTTCCAGGGAACGATCAAATCCTAAGCTGTTTGAGAATTTACTCCGATGGAGTGAAGTGCGCATGGTGACTGTTGTATTAAATCTCGATGCAATTTCTGTATTTCATCACCACTCTGATTGTCCACAGATTACAAAATGCCTCCAGATGTGCATCGGAAACTACTAACGGTCTTCTTGGGAACGATCAAAACGTAGACTGTTTGAGACATTACTCCCATGGAGGAAGGTGCGCATGGTGACTGTTGTATTCAGTCCCGATCCAATTTCTGTCTTTCATCAACACTCTGATAGTCCACAGATTACAGAATGCCTCCAGATGTACATCGGAAACTGATATTGGTCTTCCAGCAAACGATCAAAGCGTAGACTGTTTGAGACATTACTCCCATGGAAGAAAGTGCGCATGGTGACTGTTGTATTCAATCCCGATGCAATTACGGTTTTATAAACACTCTGATAGTCCACATATTGCAGTTGCCTCCAGATGTGCATCGGAAACTACTACTGGTCTTCCAGGAAACGATCAAAGCGTAAACTGTTTGAGACATTACTCGCATGGAGGTAAGTGCGCATGGTGACTGGTCTATTCAATGCCGATGCAATTTCTGTGTTTCATTAACACTCTGATAGTCCACAGATTACAGAATGCCTCCAGAAGTGCATCGGAAACTGCTATTGGTCTTCCAGGAAACGATTAAAGCGTAGACTGTTAGAGACATTACCCCCATGGAGGAAGGGGCGCATGGTGACTGTTGTATTCAATCCCGATGCAATTTTTGTGTTTCATCAACACTCAGATAGACCACAGATTACAGAATGCCTCCAGATGTGCATCGGAAACTACTACTGGTCTACCAGGAAACGATCAAAGCGTAGATTGTTTGAGGCATTACTCCCATGAAGGTAGGTGCGCATGGTGTCTGTTGTTTTCAATCCCGATGCAATTTTAGTGTTTCATCAACACTCTGATAGTCCACAGATTACAGAATGAATCCAGATGTGCATCGCAAACTACTACTGGTCTTCCAGGGAACGATCTAAGCGTAGACTTTTTAAGACATTACTCCCATGGAGGAAAGTGCGCATGGTGACTGTTGTATTCAATCCCGATGCAATTTTGGTTTCATCAACACTCTGATAGTCCACAAATTACAGAATGCCTCCAGATGTACATCGGAAACTACTACTGGTCTTCCAGGGAACGATCGAACGATGAACAGTTTGAGACATTACTTCCATGGAGGAAAGTGCGCATGGTGACTGTTGTATTCATTCCCGATACACTTTCTGTGTTTCATCAACATTCTGATAGTCCACAGATTAGAGAATGCCTCCAGATGTGCTTCGGAAACTACTACTGGTCTTCTAGGGAACGATGAAAGCGTAGACTGTTAGAGACATTACTCCCATGGAGGAAAGGGCGCATTGTGACTGTTGTATTCAATCCCGATGCAATTTCTGCCTTTCATCAACACTCTGATAGTCCACAGATTACAGAATGCCTCTAGATGTGCATCGGAAACTACGACTGGTCTTCCAGGGAACGATCAAAGCGTAGACTGCTTGAGGCATTACTGCCATGGAGGTAAGTGCGCATGGTGGCTGTTGTATTCAATCCCGATGCAATTTCTGTGTTTCATCAACACTCTGATAGGCCACAGATTACAGAATGCCTCCAGATGTGCATCAGAAACTACTACTGCTCTTCCAGGGAACGATCAAAGCGTAAACTGTTTGAGACGTGACTACGATGGAGTGAAGTGCGCATGGTGACTGTTGTATTAAATCCACATTCAATTTCTGTGTTTCATCAACACTCTGATAGTCCACAGATTACAGAATGCCTCCAGAAGTGCATCGGAAAGTGTTATTTGTCTTCCAGGAAACGATCAAAGCGTAGACTGTTAGAGACATTACTCCCATGGAAGAAAGTGCGCATGGTGAATGTTGTACTCAATCCCGATGCACTTTCTGTGTTTTATTAACACTTTGAAGGTCCACAGCTTACAGAATGCCTCCAGATGTACATCGGAAACTACTACTGGTCTTCCAGGGAACGATCAAAGCGTAGAATGTTTGAGACATTACTCCCATGTTTGAATGTATGCATGGTGACTGTTGTATTCAATCCCGATGAAATTTCTGTCCTACAACAACACTCTGATAGTCCACAGATTACAGAATGCCTCCAGATGTGCATCGGAAACTACTACTGGTCTTCCAGGGAACGATCAAACCGTAGACTGTTTAAGACATTACTCCCATGGAAGAAAGTGCGCTTGGTGACTGTTGTATTCAATCCCGATGCAATTACGGTTTTATCAACACTCTGATAGTCCACAGATTACAGAATGCCTCCAGATGTGCATCGGAAACTACTACTGGTCTACCAGGAAACGATCAAAGCGTAGATTGTTGGAGGCACTACTCCCATGGAGGTAAGTGCGCATGTTGACTGTTGTATTCAATCCCGATGCACTTTCTGTGTTTCATCAACATTCTGATAGTCCACAGATTACAGAATACATCCGGATGTGCTTCGGAAACTACTACTGGTCTTCTAGGGAACGATGAAAGCGTAGACTTTTAGAGACATTACTCCCATGGAGGAAAGGGCGCATTGTGACAGTTGTATTCAATCCCGATGCAATATCTGTCTTTCATCAACACTCTGATAGTCCACAGATTACAGAATGCCTCCAGATGTGCATCGGAAACTACTACTGGTCTTCCAGAGAACGATCAAAACGTAGTTTTTTTGATGCATTACTCCCATGGAGGTAAGTGCGCATGGTGACCGTTATATTCAATCCCGATGCAATTTCTGTGTTTCATCAACGCTCTGATAGTCGACAGATTACAGAATGCCTCCAAATGTGCATCGGAAACTACTACTGGTCTACCAGGAAACGATCAAAGCGTAGATTGTTTGAGGCATTACTCCCATGGAGGTAAGTGCGCATGGTGTCTGTTGTTTTCAATCCCGATGCAGTTTTAGTGTTTCATCAACACTCTGATAGTCCACAGATTACAGAATGCCTCCAGATGTGCATCGGAAACTACTACTGGTCTTCCAATGAACGATCAAATCGTAGACTGTTTGAGTCATTACTCCCATGGAGGAAAGTGCGCATGGTGACTGTTGTATTCAATCCCGATGCACTTTGTGTGTTTTATCAACATTCTGATAGTCCACAGATTACAGAATGCCTCCAGATGTGCTTCGGAAACTACTACTGGTCTTCTAGGGAACGATCAAAGCGTAGACTGTTAGAGACATTACTCCCATGGAGGAAAGAGCGCATTGTGACTGTTGTATTCAATCCCGATGCAATTTCTGTGTTTCATCAACACTCTGATAGTCCACAGATTACAGAATGCCTCCAGATGTCCATCGGAAACTACTAGTGGTCTTCCAGGGAACGATCAAAGCGTAGACTGTTTGAGACATTTCTCCCATGGAGGAAAGTGCGCATGGTGACTGTTGGATCCAATCGAGACGCAATTTCTGTGTTTCATCAACACACTGATAGTCCACAGACTACAAAATGCCTCCAGATGTGCATCAGAAACTACTACTGGTGTTCCAGGGAACGATCAAATCGTATACTGTTTAAGACATTACTCCCATGGAGGAATGTGCGCATGATGACTGTTGTATTCAATCCCGATGCAATTTTGTTTTCATCAACAATCTGATAGTCCACATATTGCAGTTGCCTCCAGATGTGCATCGGAAACTACTACTGGTCTTCCAGGAAACGATCAAAGCGTAAACTGTATGAGACATTACTCGCATGTAGGTAAGTGCGCATGGTGACTGGTCTATTCAATCCCGATGCAATTTCTGTGTTTCATTAACACTCTGATAGTCCACAGATTACAGAATGCCTCCAGAAGTGCATCGGAAACTGCTATTGGTCTTCCAGGAAACGATCAAAGCGTAGACTGTTAGAGACATTACCCCATGGAGGAAGGGGCGCATTGTGACTGTTGTATTCAATCCCGATGCAATTTTTGTGTTTCATCAACACTCTGATAGACCACAGATTACAGAATGCCTCCAGATGTGCATCGGAAACTACAACTGGTCTTCCAGGGATCGATCAAAGCGTAGACTGTTTGAGACATTTCTCCCATGGAGGAAAGTGAGCATGGTGACTGTTGTATCCAATCGAGACGCAATTTCTGTGCTTCATCAACACACTGATAGTCCACAGACTACAAAATGCCTCCAGATGTGCATCAGAAACTACTACTGGTGTTCCAGGGAACGATCAAATCGTATACTGTTTAAGACATTACTCCCATGGAGGAAAGTGCGCATGATGACTATTGTATTCAATCCCGATGCAATTTTGTTTTCATCAACACTCTGATAGTCCACATATTGCAGTTGCCTAGAGATGTGCATCGGAAACTACTACTGGTCTTCCAGGGAACGATCAAATCGTAGACTGTTTAACACATAACTCCCATGGAGGAAAGTGCGCATGGTGACTGTTGTATTCAATCCCGATGCAATTTTGGTTTCATCAACACTCTGATAGTCCACAGATTTCAAAATGCCTCCAGATGTACATCGGAAACTACTACTGGTCTTCCAGGGAACGATCAAAACGTAAGCTGTTTTTAGACATTACTCCAATGGAGTGAAGTGCGCATGGTGACTGTTGTATTAAATCCCGATGCAATTTCTGTGTTTCATCACCACTCTGATAGTCCAAAGATTACAGAATGCCTCCAGATGTGCCTCGGAAACTGCTATTGGTCTTCCAGGAATCGATCAAAGCGTAGACTGTTTGAGTCATTACTCCCATGGAGGAAAGTGTGTATGGTGACTGTTGTATTCAATCCCGATGCAATTTTGGTTTCATCAACACCCTGATAGTCAACAGATAGCAGAATGCCTCCAGATGTACATCGGAAACTACTACTGGTCTTCCAGGGAACGATCAAATCGTAGACTGTTTGAGACATTACTTCCATGGAGGAAAGTGCGCATGGTGACTGTTGTATTCAATCCCGATGCATTTTGTGTATTTTATCAACATTCTGATAGTCCACAGATTACAGAATGTCTCCAGATGTGCCTCGGAAAATACTACTGGTCTTCTAGGGAACGATCAAAGCGTAGACTGTTAGAGACATTACTCCCATGGAGGAAAGAGCGCATTGTGACTGTTGTATTCAATCCCGATGCAATTTCTGTGTTTCAGAAACACTCTGATAGTCCACAGATTACAGAATGCCTCCAGATGTCCATCAAAAACTACTAGTGGTCTTCCAGGGAACGATCAAAGCGTAGACTGTTTGAGACATTTCTCCCATGGAGGAAAGTGCGCATGGTGACTGTTGTATCCAATCGAGACGCAGTTTCTGTGTTTCATCAACACACTGATAGTCCACAGACTACAAAATGCCTCCAGATGTGCATCAGAAACTACTACTGGTGTTCCAGGGAACGATCAAATCGTATACTGTTTAAGACATTACTCCCATGGAGGAATGTGCGCATGATGACTGTTGTATTCAATCCCGATGCAATTTTGTTTTCATCAACACTCTGATAGTCCACATATTGCAGTTGCCTCCAGATGTGCATCGGAAACTACTACTGGTCTTCCAGGAAATTATCAAAGCGTAAACTGTATGAGACATTACTCGCATGGAGGTAAGTGCGCATGGTGACTGGTCTATTCAATCCCGATGCAATTTCTGTGTTTCATTAACACTCTGATAGTCCACAGATTACAGAATGCCTCCAGAAGTGCATCGGAAACTGCTATTGGTCTTCCAGGAAACGATCAAAGCGTAGACTGTTAGAGACATTACCCTCATGGAGGAAGGGGCGCATTGTGACTGTTGTATTCAATCCCGATGCAATTTTTGTGTTTCATCAACACTCTGATAGACCACAGATTACAGAATGCCTCCAGATGTGCATCGGAGACTACAACTGGTCTTCCAGGGAACGATCAAAGCGTAGACTGTTTGAGACATTACTCCTATGGAAGAAAGTGCGCATGGTGAATGTTGTACTCAATCCCGATGCAATTTCTGTGTTTTATCAACACGTTGTAGGTCCACAGCTTACAGAATGCCTCCAGATGTACATCGGAAACTACTACTGGTCTTCCAGGGAACGATCAAAGCGTAGAATGTTTGAGACATTACTCCCATGTTGGAAAGTGTGCATGGTGACTGTTGTATTCAATCCCGATGAAATTTCTGTCCTTCATCAACACTCTCATAGTCCACAGATTACAGAATGCCTCCAGATGTGCAACAGAAACTACTACTGGTCTTCCAGGGAACGATCAAAGCGTAGACTGTTTAAGACAATACTCCCATGGAAGAAAGTGCGTATGGTGGCTGTTGTATTCAATCCCGATGCAATTACGGTTTTATCAACACTCTGATAGTCCACAGATTACAGAATGCCTCCAGATGTGCATCGGAAACTACTACTGGTCTACCAGGAAACGATCAAAGCGTAGATTGTTTGAGGCACTACTCCCATGGAGGTAAGTGCGCATGGTGACTGTTGTTTTCAATCCCGATGCAATTTCTGTGTTTAATCAACACTCTGATAGTCCACAGATTACAGAATGCCTCCAGATGTGCATCGGAAACTACTACTGGTCTTCCAGGGAACGATCAAATCGTAAGCTGTTTGAGAATTTACTCCGATGGAGTGAAGTGCGCATGGTGACTGTTGTATTAAATCTCGATGCAATTTCTGTGTTTCATCACCACTCTGATAGTCCACAGATTACAAAATGCCTCCAGATGTGCATCGGAAACTACTAACGGTCTTCTTGGGAACGATCAAAACGTAGACTGTTTGATACATTACTCCCATGGAGGAAGGTGCGCATGGTGACTGTTGTATTCAGTCCCGATCCAACTTCTGTCTTTCATCAACACTCTGATAGTCCACAGATTACAGAATGCCTCCAGATGTACATCGGAAACTGATATTGGTCTTCCAGCAAACGATCAAAGCGTAGACTGTTTGAGACATTACTCCCATGGAAGAAAGTGTGCATGTTGACTGTTGTATTCAATCCCGATGAAATTTCAGTCCTACAACAACACTCTGATAGTCCACAGATTACAGAATGCCTCCAGATGTGCATCGGAAACTACTCCTGGTCTTCCAGGGAACGATCAAAGCGTAGACTGTTTAAGACATTACTCCCATGGAAGAAAGTGCGCATGGTGACTGTTGTATTCAATCCCGATGCAATTACGGTTTTATCAACACTCTGATAGTCCACAGATTACAGAATGCCTCCAGATGTGCATCGGAAACCACTACTGGTCTACCAGGAAACGATCAAAGCGTAGATTGTTTGAGGCACTACTCCCATGGAGGTAAGTGCGCATGGTGACTGTTGTTTTCAATCCCGATGCAATTTCTGTGTTTAATCAACACTCTGATAGTCCACAGATTACAGAATGCCTCCAGATGTACATCGGAAACTACTACTGGTCTTCCAGGGAACGATCAAAACGTAAGCTGTTTTTAGACATTACTCCAATGGAGTGAAGTGCGCATGGTGACTGTTGTATTAAATCCCGATGCAATTTCTGTGTTTCATCACCACTCTGATAGTCCAAAGATTACAGAATGCCTCCAGATGTGCCTCGGAAACTGCTATTGGTCTTCCAGGAATCGATCAAAGCGTAGACTGTTTGAGTCATTACTCCCATGGAGGAAAGTGTGTATGGTGACTGTTGTATTCAATCCCGATGCAATTTTGGTTTCATCAACACCCTGATAGTCAACAGATAGCAGAATGCCTCCAGATGTACATCGGAAACTACTACTGGTCTTCCAGGGAACGATCAAATCGTAGACTGTTTGAGACATTACTTCCATGGAGGAAAGTGCGCATGGTGACTGTTGTATTCAGTCCCGATCCAACTTCTGTCTTTCATCAACACTCTGATAGTCCACAGATTACAGAATGCCTCCAGATGTACATCGGAAACTGATATTGGTCTTCCAGCAAACGATCAAAGCGTAAACTGTATGAGACATTACTCGCATGGAGGTAAGTGCGCATGGTGACTGGTCTATTCAATCCCGATGCAATTTCTGTGTTTCATTAACACTCTGATAGTCCACAGATTACAGAATGCCTCCAGAAGTGCATCGGAAACTGCTATTGGTCTTCCAGGAAACGATCAAAGCGTAGACTGTTAGAGACATTACCCTCATGGAGGAAGGGGCGCATTGTGACTGTTGTATTCAATCCCGATGCAATTTTTGTGTTTCATCAACACTCTGATAGACCACAGATTACAGAATGCCTCCAGATGTGCATCGGAGACTACAACTGGTCTTCCAGGGAACGATCAAAGCGTAGACTGTTTGAGACATTACTCCTATGGAAGAAAGTGCGCATGGTGAATGTTGTACTCAATCCCGATGCAATTTCTGTGTTTTATCAACACGTTGTAGGTCCACAGCTTACAGAATGCCTCCAGATGTACATCGGAAACTACTACTGGTCTTCCAGGGAACGATCAAAGCGTAGAATGTTTGAGACATTACTCCCATGTTGGAAAGTGTGCATGGTGACTGTTGTATTCAATCCCGATGAAATTTCTGTCCTTCATCAACACTCTCATAGTCCACAGATTACAGAATGCCTCCAGATGTGCAACAGAAACTACTACTGGTCTTCCAGGGAACGATCAAAGCGTAGACTGTTTAAGACAATACTCCCATGGAAGAAAGTGCGTATGGTGGCTGTTGTATTCAATCCCGATGCAATTACGGTTTTATCAACACTCTGATAGTCCACAGATTACAGAATGCCTCCAGATGTGCATCGGAAACTACTACTGGTCTACCAGGAAACGATCAAAGCGTAGATTGTTTGAGGCACTACTCCCATGGAGGTAAGTGCGCATGGTGACTGTTGTTTTCAATCCCGATGCAATTTCTGTGTTTAATCAACACTCTGATAGTCCACAGATTACAGAATGCCTCCAGATGTGCATCGGAAACTACTACTGGTCTTCCAGGGAACGATCAAATCGTAAGCTGTTTGAGAATTTACTCCGATGGAGTGAAGTGCGCATGGTGACTGTTGTATTAAATCTCGCAGCAATTTCTGTGTTTCATCACCACTCTGATAGTCCACAGATTACAAAATGCCTCCAGATGTGCATCGGAAACTACTAACGGTCTTCTTGGGAACGATCAAAACGTAGACTGTTTGATACATTACTCCCATGGAGGAAGGTGCGCATGGTGACTGTTGTATTCAGTCCCGATCCAACTTCTGTCTTTCATCAACACTCTGATAGTCCACAGATTACAGAATGCCTCCAGATGTACATCGGAAACTGATATTGGTCTTCCAGCAAACGATCAAAGCGTAGACTGTTTGAGACATTACTCCCATGGAAGAAAGTGTGCATGTTGACTGTTGTATTCAATCCCGATGAAATTTCAGTCCTACAACAACACTCTGATAGTCCACAGATTACAGAATGCCTCCAGATGTGCATCGGAAACTACTCCTGGTCTTCCAGGGAACGATCAAAGCGTAGACTGTTTAAGACATTACTCCCATGGAAGAAAGTGCGCATGGTGACTGTTGTATTCAATCCCGATGCAATTACGGTTTTATCAACACTCTGATAGTCCACAGATTACAGAATGCCTCCAGATGTGCATCGGAAACCACTACTGGTCTACCAGGAAACGATCAAAGCGTAGATTGTTTGAGGCACTACTCCCATGGAGGTAAGTGCGCATGGTGACTGTTGTTTTCAATCCCGATGCAATTTCTGTGTTTAATCAACACTCTGATAGTCCACAGATTACAGAATGCCTCCAGATGTACATCGGAAACTACTACTGGTCTTCCAGGGAACGATCAAAACGTAAGCTGTTTTTAGACATTACTCCAATGGAGTGAAGTGCGCATGGTGACTGTTGTATTAAATCCCGATGCAATTTCTGTGTTTCATCACCACTCTGATAGTCCAAAGATTACAGAATGCCTCCAGATGTGCCTCGGAAACTGCTATTGGTCTTCCAGGAATCGATCAAAGCGTAGACTGTTTGAGTCATTACTCCCATGGAGGAAAGTGTGTATGGTGACTGTTGTATTCAATCCCGATGCAATTTTGGTTTCATCAACACCCTGATAGTCAACAGATAGCAGAATGCCTCCAGATGTACATCGGAAACTACTACTGGTCTTCCAGGGAACGATCAAATCGTAGACTGTTTGAGACATTACTTCCATGGAGGAAAGTGCGCATGGTGACTGTTGTATTCAATCCCGATGCATTTTGTGTATTTTATCAACATTCTGATAGTCCACAGATTACAGAATGTCTCCAGATGTGCCTCGGAAAATACTACTGGTCTTCTAGGGAACGATCAAAGCGTAGACTGTTAGAGACATTACTCCCATGGAGGAAAGAGCGCATTGTGACTGTTGTATTCAATCCCGATGCAATTTCTGTGTTTCAGAAACACTCTGATAGTCCACAGATTACAGAATGCCTCCAGATGTCCATCAAAAACTACTAGTGGTCTTCCAGGGAACGATCAAAGCGTAGACTGTTTGAGACATTTCTCCCATGGAGGAAAGTGCGCATGGTGACTGTTGTATCCAATCGAGACGCAGTTTCTGTGTTTCATCAACACACTGATAGTCCACAGACTACAAAATGCCTCCAGATGTGCATCAGAAACTACTACTGGTGTTCCAGGGAACGATCAAATCGTATACTGTTTAAGACATTACTCCCATGGAGGAATGTGCGCATGATGACTGTTGTATTCAATCCCGATGCAATTTTGTTTTCATCAACACTCTGATAGTCCACATATTGCAGTTGCCTCCAGATGTGCATCGGAAACTACTACTGGTCTTCCAGGAAATTATCAAAGCGTAAACTGTATGAGACATTACTCGCATGGAGGTAAGTGCGCATGGTGACTGGTCTATTCAATCCCGATGCAATTTCTGTGTTTCATTAACACTCTGATAGTCCACAGATTACAGAATGCCTCCAGAAGTGCATCGGAAACTGCTATTGGTCTTCCAGGAAACGATCAAAGCGTAGACTGTTAGAGACATTACCCCCATGGAGGAAGGGGCGCATTGTGACTGTTGTATTCAATCCCGATGCAATTTTTGTGTTTCATCAACACTCTGATAGACCACAGATTACAGAATGCCTCCAGATGTGCATCGGAGACTACAACTGGTCTTCCAGGGAACGATCAAAGCGTAGACTGTTTGAGACATTACTCCTATGGAAGAAAGTGCGCATGGTGAATGTTGTACTCAATCCCGATGCAATTTCTGTGTTTTATCAACACGTTGTAGGTCCACAGCTTACAGAATGCCTCCAGATGTACATCGGAAACTACTACTGGTCTTCCAGGGAACGATCAAAGCGTAGAATGTTTGAGACATTACTCCCATGTTGGAAAGTGTGCATGGTGACTGTTGTATTCAATCCCGATGAAATTTCTGTCCTTCATCAACACTCTCATAGTCCACAGATTACAGAATGCCTCCAGATGTGCAACAGAAACTACTACTGGTCTTCCAGGGAACGATCAAAGCGTAGACTGTTTAAGACAATACTCCCATGGAAGAAAGTGCGTATGGTGGCTGTTGTATTCAATCCCGATGCAATTACGGTTTTATCAACACTCTGATAGTCCACAGATTACAGAATGCCTCCAGATGTGCATCGGAAACTACTACTGGTCTACCAGGAAACGATCAAAGCGTAGATTGTTTGAGGCACTACTCCCATGGAGGTAAGTGCGCATGGTGACTGTTGTTTTCAATCCCGATGCAATTTCTGTGTTTAATCAACACTCTGATAGTCCACAGATTACAGAATGCCTCCAGATGTGCATCGGAAACTACTACTGGTCTTCCAGGGAACGATCAAATCGTAAGCTGTTTGAGAATTTACTCCGATGGAGTGAAGTGCGCATGGTGACTGTTGTATTAAATCTCGATGCAATTTCTGTGTTTCATCACCACTCTGATAGTCCACAGATTACAAAATGCCTCCAGATGTGCATCGGAAACTACTAACGGTCTTCTTGGGAACGATCAAAACGTAGACTGTTTGATACATTACTCCCATGGAGGAAGGTGCGCATGGTGACTGTTGTATTCAGTCCCGATCCAACTTCTGTCTTTCATCAACACTCTGATAGTCCACAGATTACAGAATGCCTCCAGATGTACATCGGAAACTGATATTGGTCTTCCAGCAAACGATCAAAGCGTAGACTGTTTGAGACATTACTCCCATGGAAGAAAGTGTGCATGTTGACTGTTGTATTCAATCCCGATGAAATTTCAGTCCTACAACAACACTCTGATAGTCCACAGATTACAGAATGCCTCCAGATGTGCATCGGAAACTACTCCTGGTCTTCCAGGGAACGATCAAAGCGTAGACTGTTTAAGACATTACTCCCATGGAAGAAAGTGCGCATGGTGACTGTTGTATTCAATCCCGATGCAATTACGGTTTTATCAACACTCTGATAGTCCACAGATTACAGAATGCCTCCAGATGTGCATCGGAAACCACTACTGGTCTACCAGGAAACGATCAAAGCGTAGATTGTTGGAGGCACTACTCCCATGGAGGTAAGTGCGCATGGTGACAGTTGTTTTCAATCCCGATGCAATTTCTGTGTTTCATCAACACTCTGATAGTCCACAGATTACAGAATGCCTCCAGATGTGCATCGGAAACTGCTATTGGTCTTCCAGGAAACGATCAAGTCGTAGACTGTTTGAGACATTACTCCCATAGAGGAAAGGGCGCATTGTGACTGTTGTATTCAATCCCGATGCAATTTCTGTCTTTCATCAACACTCTGATAGTCCACAGATTACAGAATGCCTCTAGATGTGCATCGGAAACTACTACTGGTCTTCCAGGGAACGATCAAAGCGTAGACTGTTTAAGACAATACTCCCATTTAAGAAAGTGCGTATGGTGGCTGTTGTAATCAATCCCGATGCAATTACGGTTTTATCAACACTCTGATAGTCCACAGATTACAGAATGCCTCCAGATGTGCATCGGAAACTACTACTGGTCTACCAGGAAACGATCAAAGCGTCGATTGTTTGAGGCACTACTCCCATGGAGGTAAGTGCGCATGGTGACTGTTGTTTTCAATCCCGATGCAATTTCTGTGTTTCATCAACACTCTGATAGTCCACAGATTACAGAATGCCTCCAGATGTGCATCGGAAACTAATACTGGTCTTCCAGGGAACGATCAAATCGTAAGCTGTTTGAGAATTTACTCCGATGGAGTGAAGTGCGCATGGTGACTGTTGTATTAAATCTCGATGCAATTTCTGTGTTTCATCACCACTCTGATAGTCCACAGATTACAAAATGCCTCCAGATGTGCATCGGAAACTACTAACGGTCTTCTTGGGAACGATCAAAACGTAGACTGTTTGATACATTACTCCCATGGAGGAAGGTGCGCATGGTGACTGTTGTATTCAGTCCCGATCCAACTTCTGTCTTTCATCAACACTCTGATAGTCCACAGATTACAGAATGCCTCCAGATGTACATCGGAAACTGATATTGGTCTTCCAGCAAACGATCAAAGCGTAGACTGTTTGAGACATTACTCCCATGGAAGAAAGTGCGCATGGTGACTGTTGTATTCAATCCCGATGCAATTACGGTTTTATCAACACTCTGATAGTCCACATATTGCAGTTGCCTCAAGAAGTGCATCGGAAACTGCTATTGGTCTTCCAGGAAACGATCAAAGCGTAGACTGATAGAGACATTACCCCCATGGAGGAAGGGGCGCATTGTGACTGTTGTATTCAATCCCGATGCAATTTTTGTGTTTCATCAACACTCTGATAGGCCACAGATAACAGAATGCCTCCAGATGTGCATCGGAAACTACAACTGGTCTTCCAGGGAACGATCAAAGCGTAGACTGTTTGAGACATTACTCCCATGGAAGAAAGTGCGCATGGTGAATGTTGTACTCAATCCCGATGCAATTTCTGTGTTTTATCAACATGTTGAAGGTCCACAGCTTACAGAATGCCTCCAGATGTACATCGGAAACTACTACTGGTCTTCCAGGGAACGATCAAAGCGTAGAATGTTTGAGACATTACTCCCATGTTGGAAAGTGTGCATGGTGACTGTTGTATTCAATCCCGATGAAATTTCTGTCCTTCATCAACACTCTCATAGTCCACAGATTACAGAATGCCTCCAGATGTGCAACGGAAACTACTACTGGTCTTCCAGGGAACGATCAAAGCGTAGACTGTTTAAGACAATACTCCCATGGAAGAAAGTGCGTATGGTGGCTGTTGTATTCAATCCCGATGCAAGTACGGTTTTATCAACACTCTGATAGTCCACAGATTACAGAATGCCTCCAGATGTGCATCGGAAACTACTACTGGTCTACCAGGAAACGATCAAAGCGTAGATTGTTTGAGGCACTACTCCCATGGAGGTAAGTGCGCATGGTGACTGTTGTTTTCAATCCCGATGCAATTTCTGTGTTTCATCAACACTCTGATAGTCCACAGATTACAGAATGCCTCCAGATGTGCATCGGAAACTACCACTGGTCTTCCAGGGAACGATCAAATCGTAAGCTGTTTGAGAATTTACTCCGATGGGGTGAAGTGCGCATGGTGACTGTTGTATTAAATCTCGATGCAATTTCTGTGTTTCATCACCACTCTGATTGTCCACAGATTACAAAATGCCTCCAGATGTGCATCGGAAACTACTAACGGTCTTCTTGGGAACGATCAAAACGTAGACTGTTTGAGACATTACTCCCATGGAGGAAGGTGCGCATGGTGACTGTTGTATTCAGTCCCGATGCAATTTCTGTCTTTCATCAACACTCTGATAGTCCACAGATTACAGAATGCCTCCAGATGTGCATCGGAAACTACTACTGGTCTTCCAGGGAACGATCTAAGCGTAGACTTTTTAAGACATTACTCCCATGGAGGAAAGTGCGCATGGTGACTGTTGTATTCAATCCCGATGCAATTTTGGTTTCATCAACACTCTGATAGTCCACAAATTACAGAATGCCTCCAGATGTACATCGGAAACTACTACTGGTCTTCCAGGGAACTATCAAAGCGTAGACTGTTTGAGACATTACTCCCATGGAAGAAAGTGCGCATGGTGACTGTTGTATTCAATCCCGATGCAATTACCTTTTTATCAACACTCTGATAGCTAACAGATTACAGAATGCCTCCAGATGTGCATTTGAAACTACTACTGGTCTTCCTGGGAACCTTCAAAGCGTAGACTGTTTGAGACATTACTCTCATTGAGGAAAGTGCGCATGGTGACAGTTGTATTCAATCCCGATGCAATATCTGTGTTTCATCAACACTCTGATGGTCCACAGATTACAGAATGCCTCCAGATGTGCATCGGAAACTACTACTGGTCTTCCAGGGAACGATCGAACGAAGAACAGTTTGAGACATTACTTCCATGGAGGAAAGTGCGCATGGTGACTGTTGTATTCAATCCCGATACACTTTCTGTGTTTCATCAACATTCTGATAGTCCACAGATTAGAGAATGCCTCCAGATGTGCTTCGGAAACTACTACTGGTCTTCTAGGGAACGATGAAAGCGTAGAATGTTAGAGACATTACTCCCATGGAGGAAAGGGCGCATTGTGACTGTTGTATTCAATCCCGATGCAATTTCTGTCTTTCATCAACACTCTGATAGTCCAAAGATTACAGAATGCCTCTAGATGTGCATCGGAAACTACTACTGGTCTTCCAGGGAACGATCAAAGCGTAGACTGCTTGAGGCATTACTGCCATGGAGGTAAGTGCGCATGGTGGCTGTTGTATTCAATCCCGATGCAATTTCTGTGTTTCATCAACACTCTGATAGTCCACAGATTACAGAATGCCTCCAGATGTGCATCAGAAACTACTACTGCTCTTCCAGGGAACGATCAAAGCGTAAACTGTTTGAGACATGACTACGATGGAGTGAAGTGCGCATGGTGACTGTTGTATTAAATCCACATTCAATTTCTGTGTTTCATCAACACTCTGATAGTCTACAGATTACAGAATGCCTCCAGAAGTGCAACGGAAAGTGTTATTCGTCTTCCAGGAAACGATCAAAGCGTAGACTGTTAGAGACATTACTCCCATGGAAGAAAGTGCGCATGGTGAATGTTGTACTCAATCCCGATGCACTTTCTGTGTTATATTAACACTTTGAAGGTCCACAGCTTACAGAATGCCTCCAGATGTACATCGGAAACTACTACTGGTCTTCCAGGGAACGATCAAAGCGTAGAATGTTTGAGACATTACTCCCATGTTTGAAAGTTTGCATGGTGACTGTTGTATTCAATCCCGATGAAATTTCTGTCCTACAACAACACTCTGATAGTCCAAAGATTACAGAATGCCTCCAGATGTGCATCGGAAACTACTCCTGGTCTTCCAAGGAACGATCAAAGCGTAGACTGTTTAAGACATTACTCCCATGGAAGAAAGTGCGCATGGTGACTGTTGTATTCAATCCCGATGCAATTTCTGTGTTTCATCAACACTCTGATAGTCCACAGATTACAGAATGCCTCCAGAAGTGCATCGGAAAGTGTTATTGGTCTTCCAGGAAACGATCAAAGCGTAGACTGTTAGAGACATTACTCCCATGGAGGAAATATCGCATTGTGACTGTTGTATTCAATCCCGATGCAATTTCTGTGTTTCATCAACACTCTGATAGTCCACAGATTACAGAATGCCTCCAGAAGTGCATCGGAAAGTGTTATTGGTCTTCCAGGAAACAATCAAATCGTAGACTGTTAGAGACATTACTCCCATGGAGGAAATAGCGCATTGCGACTGTTGTATTCAATCCCGATGCAATTTTTGTGTTTCATCAACACTCTGATAGACCACAGATTACAGAATGCCTCCAGATGTGCATCGGAAACTACAACTGGTCTTCCAGGGAACGATCAAAGCGTAGACTGTTTGAGACATTACTCCCATGGAAGAAAGTATGCATGGTGACTGTTGTATTCAATCCCGATGAAATTTCTGTCCTACATCAACACTCTGATAGTCCACAGATTACAGAATGCCTCCAGATGTGCATCGGAAGCTACTACTGGTCTTCCAGGGAACGATCAAAGCGTTGACTGTTTAAGACATTACTCCCATGGAAGAAAGTGCGCATGGTGACTGTTGTATTCAATCCCGATGCAATTACGGTTTTGTCAACACTCTGATAGTCCACAGATTACAGAATGCCTCCAGATGTGCATCGGAAACTACTACTGGTCTACCAGGAAGCGATCAAAATGTAGATTGTTTGAGGCATTACTCCCATGGAGGTAAGTGCGCATGGTGACTGTTGTTTTCAATCCCGATGCAATTTCTGTGTTTCATCAACACTCTGATAGTCCACAGATTACAGAATGCCTCCAGATGTGCATCGGAAACTACTACTGGTCTTCCAGGGAACGATCAAAGCGTTAGCGGTTTGAGAATTTACTCCGATGGAGTGAAGTGCGCATGGTGACTGTTGTATTAAATCTCGATGCAATTTGTGTGTTTCATCACCACTCTGATAGTCGACAGATTACAGAATGCCTCCAGATGTGCATCGGGAACTACTACTGGTCTACCAGGAAATGATCAAAGCGTAGATTGTCTGAGGCATTACTCCCATGGAGGTAAGTGCGCATGGTGTCTGTTGTTTTCAATCAGATGCAATTTTAGTGTTTCATCAACACAGATAGTCCACAGATTACAGAATGCCTCCAGATGTGCATCGGAAACTACTGCTGGTCTTCCAGGGAACGATCAAAGCGTAATCTGTTTGAGACATTACTCCGATGGAGTGAAGTGCGCATGGTGACTGTTGTATTAAATCTCGATGCAATTTCTGTGTTTCATCACCACTCTGATAGTCCACAGATTACAGAATGACTCCAGATGTGCATCGGAAACCGCTATTGGTCTTCCAGGAAACGATCAAAACGTAGACCGTTTGAGACATTACTCCCATGGAGGAAGGTGCGCATGGTGACTTCTGTATTCAGTCCTGATGCAATATCAGTCTTTCATCAACACTCTGATAGTCCACAGATTACAGAATGCCTCCAGATGTGCATCGGAAACTACTACTGGTGTTCCAGGGAACGATCAAAGCGTAGACTGTTTAAGACATTAAGCCCATGGAGGAAAGTTCGCATGGTGACTGTTGTACTCAATCCCGATGCAATCTCTGTGTTTTATCAACACTTTGATGGTCCACAGCTTACAGAATGCCTCCAGATGTGCATCGGAAACTGCTATTGGTCTTCCAGGAAACGATCAAAGCATAGACTGTTTGAAACATTACTCCCATGGAGGAAAGTGCGCATGGTGACTGTTGTATTCAATCCCGATGCAATTTTGGTTTCATCAACACTCTGATAGTCAAGAGATTACAGAATGCCACCAGTTTTGCATCGGAAACTACTAACGGTCTTCTTGGGAACGATCAAAACGTAGACTGTTTGAGACATTACTCCCATGGAGGAAGGTGCGCATGGTGACTGTTGTATTCAGTCCCGATGCAATTTCTGTCTTTCATCAACACTCTGATAGTCCACAGATTACAGAATGCCTACAGATGTGCATCGGAAACTACTACTGGTCTTCCAGGGAACGATCTAAGCGTAGACTTTTTAAGACATTACTCCCATGGAGGAAAGTGCGCATGGTGACTGTTGTATTCAATCCCAATGCAATTTTGGTTTCATCAACACACTGATAGTCCACAAATTGCAGAATGCCTCCAGATGTACATCGGAAACTACTACTGGTCTTCCAGGGAACTATCAAAGCGTAGACTGTTTGAGACATTACTCCCATGGAAGAAAGTGCGCATGGTGACTGTTGTATTCAATCCCGATGCTATTACGCTTTTATCAACACTCAGATAGTCCACAGATTACAGAATGCCTCCAGATGTGCATCGGAAACTACTACTGGTCTTCCTGGGAACGTTCAAAGCGTAGAGTGTTTGAGACATTACTCCCATTGAGGAAAGTGCGCATGGTGACTGTTGTATTCAATCCCGATGCAATTTCTGTGTTTCAACAACACTCTGATGGCCCACAGATTACACAATGCCTCCAGATGTGCATAGGAAACTACTACTGGTCTTCCAGGGAACGATCGAACGAAGAACAGTTTGAGACATTACTTCCATGGAGGAAAGTGCGCATGGTGACTGTTGTATTCAGTCCCGATGCAATTTCTGTCTTTTATCAACACTCTGATAGTCCACAGATTACAGAATGCCTACAGATGTGCATCGGAAACTACTACTGGTCTTCCAGGGAACGATCTAAGCGTATACTTTTTAAGACATTACTCCCATGGAGGAAAGGGCGTATTGTGACTGTTGTATTCAATCCCGATGCAATTTCTGTCTTTCATCAACACTCTGATAGTCCACAGATTACTGAATGCCTCCAGAAGTGCATCGGAAAGTGTTATTGGTCTTCCAGGAAACGATCAAAGCGTAGACTGTTAGAGACATTACTCCCATGGAGGAAAGGGCGCATTGTGACTGTTGTATTCAATCCCGATGCAATTTTTGTGTTTCATCAACACTCTGATAGACCACAGATTACAGAATGCCTCCAGATGTGCATCGGAAACTACAACTGGTCTTCCAGGGAACGATCAAAGCGTAGACTGTTTGAGACATTACTCCCATGGAAGAAAGTGCGCATGGTGAATGTTGTACTCAATCCCGATGCAATTTCTGTGTTTTATCAACACTTTGAAGGTCCACAGCTTACAGAATGCCTCCAGATGTACATCGGAAACTACTACTGGTCTTCCAGGGAACGATCAAAGCGTAGAATGTTTGAGGCATTACTCCCATGTTGGAAAGTGTGCATGGTAACTGTTGTATTCAATCCAGATGAAATTTCTGTTCTACATCAACACTCTGATAGTCCACAGATTACAGAATGCCTCCAGATGTGCATCGGAAACTACAACTGGTCTTCCAGGGAACGATCAAAGCAAATACTGTTTAAGACATTACTCCCATGGAGGAAAGTGCGCATGGTGACTGTTGTATTCAATCCCGATGCAATTTTGGTTTCATCAACACTCTGATAGTCCACAGATTACAGAATGAATCCAGATGTACATCGGAAACTACTACTGGTCTTCCAGGAAACTATCAAAGCGAAGACTGTTTGAGACATTACTCCCATGGAAGAAAGTGCGCATGGTGACTATTGTATTCAATCCCGATGCAATTACGGTTTTATCAACACTCTGATAGTCCACAGAATATAGAATGCCTCCAGATGTGCATCGGAAACTACTACTGGTCTACCAGGAAACGATCATATCGTAGATTGTTTGAGGCATTACACCCATGGAGGTAAGTGGTCATGGTGACTGTTGTTTTCAATCCCGATGCAATTTCTGTGTTTCATCAACACTCTGATAGTCCACAGATTACAGAATGCCTCCAGATGTGCATCGGAAACTACTACTGGTCTTCCAGGGAACGATCAAAGCGTAAGCTGTTTGAGAATTTACTCCGATGGAGTGAAGTGCGCATGGTGTCTGTTGTATTAAATCTCGATGCAATTTCTGTGTTTCATCACCACTCTGATAGTCCACAGATTACAGAATGCCTCCAGATGTGCATCGGAAACTGCTATTGGTCTTCCAGGAAACGATCAAAGCGTAGACTGTTTGAGACATTACTCCCATGGAGGAAAGTGCGCATGGTGACTGTTGTATTCAATCCCGATGCAATTTTGTTTTCATCAACACTCTGATAGTCAACAGATGACAGAATGCCACCAGATGTGCAACGGAAACTACTAACGGTCTTCTTGGGAGCGATCAAAACGTAGACTGTTTGAGACATTACTCCCATGGAAGAAAGTATGCATGGTGACTGTTGTATTCAATCCCGATGAAATTTCTGTCCTACATCAACACTCTGATAGTCCACAGATTACAGAATGCCTCCAGATGTGCATCGGAAGCTACTACTGGTCTTCCAGGGAACGATCAAAGCGTTGACTGTTTAAGACATTACTCCCATGGAAGAAAGTGCGCATGGTGACTGTTGTATTCAATCCCGATGCAATTACGGTTTTATCAACACTCTGATAGTCCACAGATTACAGAATGCCTCCAGATGTGCATCGCAAACTACTACTGGTCTACCAGGAAGCGATCAAAATGTAGATTGTTTGAGGCATTACTCCCATGGAGGTAAGTGCGCATGGTGACTGTTGTTTTCAATCCCGATGCAATTTCTGTGTTTCATCAACACTCTGATAGTCCACAGATTACAGAATGCCTCCAGATGTGCATCGGAAACTACTACTGGTCTTCCAGGGAACGATCAAAGCGTTAGCGGTTTGAGAATTTACTCCGATGGAGTGAAGTGCGCATGGTGACTGTTGTATTAAATCTCGATGCAATTTGTGTGTTTCATCACCACTCTGATAGTCGACAGATTACAGAATGCCTCCAGATGTGCATCGGGAACTACTACTGGTCTACCAGGAAATGATCAAAGCGTAGATTGTCTGAGGCATTACTCCCATGGAGGTAAGTGCGCATGGTGTCTGTTGTTTTCAATCAGATGCAATTTTAGTGTTTCATCAACACAGATAGTCCACAGATTACAGAATGCCTCCAGATGTGCATCGGAAACTACTGCTGGTCTTCCAGGGAACGATCAAAGCGTAATCTGTTTGAGACATTACTCCGATGGAGTGAAGTGCGCATGGTGACTGTTGTATTAAATCTCGATGCAATTTCTGTGTTTCATCACCACTCTGATAGTCCACAGATTACAGAATGACTCCAGATGTGCATCGGAAACCGCTATTGGTCTTCCAGGAAACGATCAAAACGTAGACCGTTTGAGACATTACTCCCATGGAGGAAGGTGCGCATGGTGACTTCTGTATTCAGTCCTGATGCAATATGAGTCTTTCATCAACACTCTGATAGTCCACAGATTACAGAATGCCTCCAGATGTGCATCGGAAACTACTACTGGTGTTCCAGGGAACGATCAAAGCGTAGACTGTTTAAGACATTAAGCCCATGGAGGAAAGTTCGCATGGTGACTGTTGTACTCAATCCCGATGAAATCTCTGTGTTTTATCAACACTTTGATGGTCCACAGCTTACAGAATGCCTCCAGATGTGCATCGGAAACTGCTATTGGTCTTCCAGGAAACGATCAAAGCCTAGACTGTTTGAAACATTACTCCCATGGAGGAAAGTGCGCATGGTGACTGTTGTATTCAATCCCGATGCAATTTTGGTTTCATCAACACTCTGATAGTCAAGAGATTACAGAATGCCACCAGTTTTGCATCGGAAACTACTAACGGTCTTCTTGGGAACGATCAAAACGTAGACTGTTTGAGACATTACTCCCATGGAGGAAGGTGCGCATGGTGACTGTTGTATTCAGTCCCGATGCAATTTCTGTCTTTCATCAACACTCTGATAGTCCACAGATTACAGAATGCCTACACATGTGCATCGGAAACTACTACTGGTCTTCCAGGGAACGATCTAAGCGTAGACTTTTTAAGACATTACTCCCATGGAGGAAAGTGCGCATGGTGACTGTTGTATTCAATCCCAATGCAATTTTGGTTTCATCAACACACTGATAGTCCACAAATTGCAGAATGCCTCCAGATGTACATCGGAAACTACTACTGGTCTTCCAGGGAACTATCAAAGCGTAGACTGTTTGAGACATTACTCCCATGGAGGAAAGTGCGCATGGTGACTGTTGTATTCAATCCCGATGCTATTACGCTTTTATCAACACTCAGATAGTCCACAGATTACAGAATGCCTCCAGATGTGCATCGGAAACTACTACTGGTCTTCCTGGGAACGTTCAAAGCGTAGAGTGTTTGAGACATTACTCCCATTGAGGAAAGTGCGCATGGTGACTGTTGTATTCAATCCCGATGCAATTTCTGTGTTTCAACAACACTCTGATGGCCCACAGATTACACAATGCCTCCAGATGTGCATAGGAAACTACTACTGGTCTTCCAGGGAACGATCGAACGAAGAACAGTTTGAGACATTACTTCCATGGAGGAAAGTGCGCATGGTGACTGTTGTATTGAGTCCCGATGCAATTTCTGTCTTTTATCAACACTCTGATAGTCCACAGATTACAGAATGCCTACAGATGTGCATCGGAAACTACTACTGGTCTTCCAGGGAACGATCTAAGCGTATACTTTTTAAGACATTACTCCCATGGAGGAAAGGGCGTATTGTGACTGTTGTATTCAATCCCGATGCAATTTCTGTCTTTCATCAACACTCTGATAGTCCACAGATTACAGAATGCCTCCAGAAGTGCATCGGAAAGTGTTATTGGTCTTCCAGGAAACGATCAAAGCGTAGACTGTTAGAGACATTACTCCCATGGAGGAAAGGGCGCATTGTGACTGTTGTATTCAATCCCGATGCAATTTTTGTGTTTCATCAACACTCTGATAGACCACAGATTACAGAATGCCTCCAGATGTGCATCGGAAACTACAACTGGTCTTCCAGGGAACGATCAAAATGTAGATTGTTTGAGGCATTACTCCCATGGAGGTAAGTGCGCATGGTGACTGTTGTTTTCAATCCCGATGCAATTTCTGTGTTTCATCAACACTCTGATAGTCAACAGATTACAGAATGCCTCCAGATGTGCATCGGAAACTACTACTGGTCTTCCAGGGAACGATCAAAGCGTTAGCGGTTTGAGAATTTACTCCGATGGAGTGAAGTGCGCATGGTGACTGTTGTATTAAATCTCGATGCAATTAGTGTGTTTCATCACCACTCTGATAGTCGACAGATTACAGAATGCCTCCAGATGTGCATCGGGAACTACTACTGGTCTACCAGGAAACGATCAAAGCGTAGATTGTTTGAGGCATTACTCCCATGGAGGTAAATGCGCATGGTGTCTGTTGTTTTCAATCAGATGCAATTTTAGTGTTTCATCAACACTCAGATAGTCCACAGATTACAGAATGACTCCAGATGTGCATCGGAAACCGCTATTGGTCTTCCAGGAAACGATCAAAACGTAGACCGTTTGAGACATTACTCCCATGGAGGAAGGTGCGCATGGTGACTTCTGTATTCAGTCCTGATGCAATTTCAGTCTTTCATCAACACTCTGATAGTCCACAGATTACAGAATGCCTCCAGATGTGCATCGGAAACTACTACTGGTCTTCCAGGGAACGATCAAAGCGTAGACTGTTTAAGACATTAAGCCCATGGAGGAAAGTTCGCATGGTGACTGTTGTACTCAATCCCGATGCAATCTCTGTGTTTTATCAACACTTTGAAGGTCCACAGCTTACAGAATGCCTCCAGATGAACATCGGAAACTACTACTGGTCTTCCAGGGAACGATCAAAGCATAGACTGTTTGTGACATTACTCCCATATTGGAAAGTGTGCATGGTGACTGTTGTATACAATCCCGATGCAATTTCTGTCTTTCATCAACACTCTGATAGTCCACAGATTACAGAATGCCTCCAGATGTGCATCGGAAACTACTACTGGTCTTCCAGGGAACGATCAAAGCGTAGACTGTTTGAGACATTACTCCGATGGTGTGAAGTGCGCATGGTGACTGTTGTATTAAATCCACATTCAATTTCTGTCTTTCATCAACACTCTGATAGTCCACAGATTACAGAATGCCTCCAGATGTGCATCGGAAACTACAACTGGTCGTCCAGGGAACGATCAAAGCGTAGACTGTTTGAGACATTACTCCAATGGAAGAGAGTGTGCATGGTGAATGTTGTACTCTATCCCGATGCAATTTCTGTGTTTTATCAACACTTTGATGGTCCACAGCTTACAGAATGCCTCCAGATGTGCATCGGAAACTGCTATTGGTCTTCCAGGAAACGATCAAAGCCTAGACTGTTTGAGACATTACTCCCATGGAGGAAGGTGCGCATGGTGACTGTTGTATTCAGTCCCGATGCAATTTCTGTCTTTCATCAACACTCTGATAGTCCACAGATTACAGAATGCCTACAGATGTGCATCGGAAACTACTACTGGTCTTCCAGGGAACGTTCAAAGCGTAGAGTGTTTGAGACATTACTCCCATTGAGGAAAGTGCGCATGGTGACTGTTGTATTCAATCCCGATGCAATTTCTGTGTTTCAACAACACTCTGATGGCCCACAGATTACACAATGCCTCCAGATGTGCATAGGAAACTACTACTGGTCTTCCAGGGAACGATCGAACGAACAACAGTTTGAGACATTACTTCCATGGAGGAAAGGGCGTATTGTGACTGTTGTATTCAATCCCGATGCAATTTCTGTCTTTCATCAACACTCTGATAGTCCACAGATTACAGAATGCCTCCAGAAGTGCATCGGAAAGTGTTATTGGTCTTCCAGGAAACGATCAAAGCGTAGACTGTTAGAGACATTACTCCCATGGAGGAAAGGGCGCATTGTGACTGTTGTATTCAATCCCGATGCAATTTTTGTGTTTCATCAACACTCTGATAGACCACAGATTACAGAATGCCTCCAGATGTGCATCGGAAACTACAACTGGTCTTCCAGGGAACGATCAAAGCGTAGACTGTTTGAGACATTACTCCCATGGAAGAAAGTGCGCATGGTGAATGTTGTACTCAATCCCGATGCAATTTCTGTGTTTTATCAACACTTTGAAGGTCCACAGCTTACAGAATGATTCCAGATGTACATCGGAAACTACTACTGGTCTTCCAGGGAACGATCAAAGCGTAGAATGTTTGAGGAATTACTCCCATGTTGGAAAGTGTGCATGGTGACTGTTGTATTCAATCCAGATGAAATTTCTGTTCTACATCAACACTCTGATAGTCCACAGATTACAGAATGCCTCCAGATGTGCATCGGAAACTACTACTGGTCTTCCAGGGAACGATCAAAGCAAATACTGTTTAAGACATTACTCTCATGGAGGAAAGTGCGCATGGTGACTGTTGTATTCAATCCCGATGCAATTTTGGTTTCATCAACACTCTGATAGTCCACAGATTACAGAATGAATCCAGATGTACATCGGAAACTACTACTGGTCTTCCAGGAAACTATCAAAGCGAAGACTGTTTGAGACATTACTCCCATGGAAGAAAGTGCGCATGGTGACTATTGTATTCAATCCCGATGCAATTACGGTTTTATCAACACTCTGATAGTCCACAGAATATAGAATGCCTCCAGATGTGCATCGGAAACTACTACTGGTCTACCAGGAAACGATCATATCGTAGATTGTTTGAGGCATTACACCCATGGAGGTAAGTAGTCATGGTGACTGTTGTTTTCAATCCCGATGCATTTTCTGTGTTTCATCAACACTCTGATAGTCCACAGATTACAGAATGCCTCCAGATGTGCATCGGAAACTACTACTGGTCTTCCAGGGAACGATCAAAGCGTAAGCTGTTTGAGAATTTACTCCGATGGAGTGAAGTGCGCATGGTGTCTGTTGTATTAAATCTCGATGCAATATCTGTGTTTCACCACCACTCTGATAGTCCACAGATTACAGAATGCCTCCAGATGTGCATCGGAATCTGCTATTGGTCTTCCAGGAAACGATCAAAGCGTAGACTGTTTGAGACATTACTCCCATGGAGGAAAGTGCGCATGGTGACTGTTGTATTCAATCCCGATGCAATTTTGTTTTCATCAACACTCTGATAGTCAACAGATGACAGAATGCCACCAGATGTGCGACGGAAACTACTAACGGTCTTCTTGGGAGCGATCAAAACGTAGACTGTTTGAGACATTACTCCCATGGAAGAAAGTATGCATGGTGACTGTTGTATTCAATCCCGATGAAATTTCTGTCCTACATCAACACTCTGATAGTCCAAAGATTACAGAATGCCTCCAGATGTGCATCGGGAACTACTACTGGTCTACCAGGAAACGATCAAAGCGTAGATTGTTTGAGGCATTACTCCCATGGAGGTAAGTGCGCATGGTGTCTGTTGTTTTCAATCAGATGCAATTTTAGTGTTTCATCAACACTCAGATAGTCCACAGATTACAGAATGCCTCCAGACGTGCATCGGAAACTACTACTGGTCTTCCAGGGAACGATCAAAGCGTAATCTGTTTGAGACATTACTCCGATGGAGTGAAGTGCGCATGGTGACTGTTGTATTAAATCTCGATGCAATTTCTGTGTTTCATCACCACTCTGATAGTCCACAGATTACAGAATGACTCCAGATGTGCATCGGAAACTGCTATTGGTCTTCCAGGAAACGATCAAAACGTAGACCGTTTGAGACCTTACTCCCATGGAGGAAGGTGCGCATGGTGACTTCTGTATTCAGTCCTGATGCAATTTCAGTCTTTCATCAACACTCTGATAGTCCACAGATTACAGAATGCCTCCAGATGTGCATCGGAAACTACTACTGGTCTTCCAGGGAACGATCAAAGCGTAGAGTGTTTAAGACATTAAGCCCATGGAGGAAAGTTCGTATGGTGACTGTTGTACTCAATCCCGATGCAATCTCTGTGTTTTATCAACACTTTGAAGGTCCACAGCTTACAGAATGCCTCCAGATGAACATCGGAAACTACTACTGGTCTTCCAGGGAACGATCAAAGCATAGACTGTTTGAGACATTACTCCCATATTGGAAAGTGTGCATGGTGACTGTTGTATACAATCCCGATGCAATTTCTGTCTTTCATCAACACTCTGATAGTCCACAGATTACAGAATGCCTCCAGATGTGCATCGGAAACTACTACTGGTCTTCCAGGGAACGATCAAAGCGTAGACTGTTTGAGACATTACTCCGATGGTGTGAAGTGCGCATGGTGACTGTTGTATTAAATCCACATTCAATTTCTGTCTTTCATCAACACTCTGATAGTCCACAGATTACAGAATGCCTCCAGATGTGCATCGGAAACTACAACTGGTCTTCCAGGGAACGATCAAAGCGTAGACTGTTTGAGACATTACTCCAATGGAAGAGAGTGTGCATGGTGAATGTTGTACTCTATCCCGATGCAATTTCTGTGTTTTATCAACACTTTGATGGTCCACAGCTTAAAGAATGCCTCCAGATGTGCATTGGAAACTGCTATTGGTCTTCCAGGAAACGATCAAAGCCTAGACTGTTTGAGACATTACTCCCATGGAGGAAAGTGCGCATGGTGACTGTTGTATTCAATCCCGATGCAATTTTGGTTTCATCAACACTCTGATAGTCAAGAGATTACAGACTGCCACCAGTTTTGCATCGGAAACTACTAACGGTCTTCTTGGGAACGATCAAAACGTAGACTGTTTGAGACATTACTCCCATGGAGGAAGGTGCGCATGGTGACTGTTGTATTCAGTCCCGATGCAATTTCTGTCTTTCATCAACACTCTGATAGTCCACAGATTACAGAATGCCTACAGATGTGCATCGGAAACTACTACTGGTCTTCCAGGGAACGATCTAAGCGTAGACTTTTTAAGACATTACTCCCATGGAGGAAAGTGCGCATGGTGACTGCTGTATTCAATCCCAATGCAATTTTGGTTTCATCAACACACTGATAGTCCACAAATTGCAGAATGCCTCCAGATGTACATCGGAAACTACTACTGGTCTTCCAGGGAACTATCAAAGCGTAGACTGTTTGAGACATTACTCCCATGGAAGAAAGTGCGCATGGTGACTGTTGTATTCAATCCCGATGCAATTACGCTTTTATCAACACTCAGATAGTCCACAGATTACAGAATGCCTCCAGATGTGCATCGGAAACTACTACTGGTCTTCCTGGGAACGTTCAAAGCGTACAGTGTTTGAGACATTACTCCCATTGAGGAAAGTGCGCATGGTGACTGTTGTATTCAGTCCCGATGCAATTTCTGTCTTTTATCAACACTCTGATAGTCCACAGATTACAGAATGCCTACAGATGTGCATCGGAAACTACTACTGGTCTTCCAGGGAACGATCTAAGCGTATACTTTTTAAGACATTACTCCCATGGAGGAAAGGGCGTATTGTGACTGTTGTATTCAATCCCGATGCAATTTCTGTCTTTCATCAACACTCTGATAGTCCACAGATTACAGAATGCCTCCAGAAGTGCATCGGAAAGTGTTATTGGTCTTCCAGGAAACGATCAAAGCGTAGACTGTTAGAGACATTACTCCCATGGAGGAAAGGGCGCATTGTGACTGTTGTATTCAATCCCGATGCAATTTTTGTGTTTCATCAACACTCTGATAGACCACAGATTACAGAATGCCTCCAGATGTGCATCGGAAACTACAACTGGTCTTCCAGGGAACGATCAAAGCGTAGACTGTTTGAGACATTACTCCCATGGAAGAAAGTGCGCATGGTGAATGTTGTACTCAATCCCGATGCAATTTCTGTGTTTTATCAACACTTTGAAGGTCCACAGCTTACAGAATGCCTCCAGATGTACATCGGAAACTACTACTGGTCTTCCAGGGAACGATCAAAGCGTAGAATGTTTGAGGCATTACTCCCATGTTGGAAAGTGTGCATGGTGACTGTTGTATTCAATCCCGATGCAATTTTGGTTTCATCAACACTCTGGTAGTCCACAGATTACAGAATGAATCCAGATGTACATCGGAAACTACTACTGGTCTTCCAGGGAACGATCAAAGCGTAGACTGTTTGAGGCATTACACCCATGGAGGTAAGTGGTCATGGTGACTGTTGTTTTCAATCCCGATGCAATTTCTGTGTTTCATCAACACTCTGATAGTCCACAGATTACAGAATGCCTCCAGATGTGCATCGGAAACTACTACTGGTCTTCCAGGGAACGATCAAAGCGTAAGCTGTTTGAGAATTTACTCCGATGGAGTGAAGTGCGCATGGTGTCTGTTGTATTAAATCTCGATGCAATTTCTGTGTTTCATCACCACTCTGATAGTCCACAGATTACAGAATGCCTCCAGATGTGCATCGGATACTGCTATTGGTCTTCCAGGAAACGATCAAAGCGTAGACTGTTTGAGACATTACTCCCATGGAGGAAAGTGCGCATGGTGACTGTTGTATTCAATCCCGATGCAATTTTGTTTTCATCAACACTCTGATAGTCAACAGATGACAGAATGCCACCAGATGTGCAACGGAAACTACTAACGGTCTTCTTGGGAGCGATCAAAACGTAGACTGTTTGAGACATTAATCCCATAAAGGAAGGTGCGCATGGTGACTGTTGTATTCAGTCCCGATGCAATTTCTGTCTTTCATCAACACTCTGATAGTCCACAGATTACAGAATGCCTCCAGATGTGCATCGGAAACTACTACTGGTCTTCCAGGGAACGATCAAATTGTAGACTGTTTAAGACACTACTCCCATGGAGGAAAGTGCGCATGGTGACTGTCGTACTCAATCCCGATGCAATCTCTGTATTTTATCAACACTTTGAAGGTCCACAGCTTACAGAATGCCTCCAGATGTACATCGGAAACTACTACTGGTCTTCCAGGGAACGATCAAAGCGTAGACTGTTTGAGACATTACTCCGATGGTGTGAAGTGCGCATGGGGACTGTTGTATTAAATCCACATTCAATTTCTGTGTTTCATCAACACTCTGATAGTCCACAGATTACAGAATGCCTCCAGAAGTGCATCGGAAACTGCTATTGGTCTTCCAGGGAACGATCAAACCGTTAGCGGTTTGAGAATTTACTCCCATGGAGGAAAGTGCGCATGGTGACTGTTGTATTCAATCCCGATGCAATTTTGTTTTCATCAACACTCTGATAGTCAACAGATGACAGAATGCCACCAGATGTACATCGGAAACTACTACTGGTCTTATAGGGAACTATCAAAGCGTAGAATGTTTGAGACATTACTCCCATGGAAGAAAGTGCGCATGGTGACTGTTGTATTCAATCCCGATGCAATTACGGTTTTATCAACACTCTGATAGTCCACAGATTACAGAATGCCTCCAGATGTGCATCGTAAGCTACTACTGGTCTTCCTGGGAACGTTCAAAGCGTAGAGTGTTTGAGACATTACTCCCATTGAGGAAAGTGCGCATGGTGACTGTTGTATTCAATCCCGATGCAATTTCTGTGTTTCATCAACACTCTGATGGTCCACAGATTACACAATGCCTCCAGATGTGCATAGGAAACTACTACTGGTCTTCCAGGGAACGATCGAACGAAGAACAGTTTGAGACATTACTTCCATGGAGGAAAGTGCGCATGGTGACTGTTGTATTCAATTCCGATGCACTTTCTGTGTTTCATCAACATTCTGTTAGTCCACAGATTAGAGAATGCCTCCAGATGTGCTTCGGAAACTACTACTGGTCTTCTAGGGAACGATGACAGCGTAGACTGTTAGAGACATTACTCCCATGGAGGAAAGGGCGCATTGTGACTGTTGTATTCAATCCCGATGCAATTTCTGTCTTTCATCAACACTCTGATAGTCCACAGATTACAGAATGCCTCCAGAAGTGCATCGGAAAGTGTTATTGGTCTTCCAGGAAACGATCAAAGCGTAGACTGTTAGAGACATTACTCCCATGGAGGAAAGGGCGCATTGTGACTGTTGTATTCAATCCCGATGCAATTTTTGTGTTTCATCAACACTCTGATAGACCACAGATTACAGAATGCCTCCAGATGTGCATCGGAAACTACAACTGGTCTTCCAGGGAACGATCAAAGCGTAGACTGTTTGAGACATTACTCCCATGGAAGAAAGTGCGCATGGTGAATGTTGTACTCAATCCCGATGCAATTTCTGTGTTTTATCAACACTTTGAAGGTCCACAGCTTACAGAATGCCTCCAGATGTACATCGGAAACTGCTACTGGTCTTCCAGGGAACGATCAAAGCGTAGAATGTTTGAGGCATTACTCCCATGTTGGAAAGTGTGCATGGTGACTGTTGTATTCAATCCAGCTGAAATTTCTGTTCTACATCAACACTCTGATAGTCCACAGATTACAGAATGCCTCCAGATGTGCATCGGAAACTACTACTGGTCTTCCAGGGAACGATCAAAGCGTAGACTGTTTAAGACATTACTCCCAAGGAAGAAAGTGCGCATGGTGACTGTTGTATTCAATCCCGATGCAATTACGGTTTTATCAACACTCTGATAGTCCACAGATTACAGAATGCCTCCAGATGTGCATCGGAAACTACTACTGGTCTTCCAGGGAACGATCAAAGCGTTAGCGGTTTGAGAATTTACTCCGATGGGGTGAAGTGCGCATGGTGACTCTTGTATTAAATCTCGATGCAATTTCTGTGTTTCATCACCACTCTGATATTCGACAGATTACAGAATGCCTCCAGATGTGCATCGGAAACTGCTATTTGTCTTCCAGGAAACGATCAAAGCGTAGACTGTTTGAGACATTACTCCCATGGAAGAAAGTTTGCATGGTGACTGTTGTATTCAATCCCAAGAAATTACGGTTTTATCAACACTCTGATAGTCCACAGATTACAGAATGCCTCAAGATGTCCATCGGAAACTACTACTGGTCTTCCAGGGAACGATCAAAGCGTATACTGTTTAAGACATTACTCCCATGCAGGAAAGTGCGCATGGTGACTGTTGTATTCAATCCCGATGCAATTTTGGTTTCATCAACACTCTGATAGTCCATAGATTACAGAATGAATAAAGATGTACATCGGAAACTACTACTGGTCATCCAGGAAACGATCAAAGCGAAGACTGTTTGAGACATTACTCCCACGGAAGAAAGTGCGCAAGGTGACTGATGTATTCAATCCCGATGCAATTACGGTTTTATCAACACTCTGATAGTCCACAGAATACAGAATGCCTCCAGATGTGCATCGGAAACTACTACTGGTCTACCAGGAAACGATCATATCGTAGATTGTTTGAGGCATTACTCCCATGGTGGTAAGTGCTCATGGTGACTGTTGTTTTCAATCCCGATGCAATTTCTGTGTTTCATCAACACTCTGATAGTCCACAGATTACAGAATGCCTCCAGATGTGCATCGGAAACTACTACTGGTCTTCCAGGGAACGATCAAAGCGTAAGCCGTTTGAGAATTTACTCCGATGGAGTGAAGTGCGCATGGTGACTGTTGTATTAAATCTCGATGCAATTTCTGTGTTTCATCACCACTCTGATAGTCCACAGATAACAGAATGCCTCCAGATGTGCATCGGAAACTGCTATTGGTATTCCAGGAAACGATCAAAGCGTAGACTGTTTGAGACATTACTCCCATGGAAGAAAGTGCGCATGGTGACTGTTGTATTCAATCCTGATGCAATTGCGGTTTTATCAACACTCTGATAGTCCACAGATTACAGAATGCCTCCAGATGTGCATCGGAAACTACTACTGGTCTTCCAGGAAACGATCAAAGCGTAGACTGTTTGAGACATTACACCCATGGAGGAAAGTGCGCATGGTGACTGTTGTATTCAATCCCGATGCAATTTTGTTTTCATCAACACTCTGATAGTCAACAGATGACAGAATGCCACCAGATGTGTAACGGAAACTACTAACGGTCTTCTTGGGATCGATCAAAGCGTAGACTGTTTGAGACATTACTCCCATGGAAGAAAGTGCGCATGGTGACTGTTGTATTCAATCCTGATGCAATTGCGGTTTTATCAACACTCTGATAGTCCACAGATTACAGAATGCCTCCAGATGTGCATCGGAAACTGCTACTGGTCTTCCAGGGAACGATCAAAGCGTAGAATGTTTGAGGCATTACTCCCATGTTGGAAAGTGTGCATGGTGACTGTTGTATTCAATCCAGCTGAAATTTCTGTTCTACATCAACACTCTGATAGTCCACAGATTACAGAATGCCTCCAGATGTGCATCGGAAACTACTACTGGTCTTCCAGGGAACGATCAAAGCGTAGACTGTTTAAGACATTACTCCCAAGGAAGAAAGTGCGCATGGTGACTGTTGTATTCAATCCCGATGCAATTACGGTTTTATCAACACTCTGATAGTCCACAGATTACAGAATGCCTCCAGATGTGCATCGGAAACTACTACTGGTCTTCCAGGGAACGATCAAAGCGTTAGCGGTTTGAGAATTTACTCCGATGGGGTGAAGTGCGCATGGTGACTCTTGTATTAAATCTCGATGCAATTTCTGTGTTTCATCACCACTCTGATATTCGACAGATTACAGAATGCCTCCAGATGTGCATCGGAAACTGCTATTTGTCTTCCAGGAAACGATCAAAGCGTAGACTGTTTGAGACATTACTCCCATGGAAGAAAGTTTGCATGGTGACTGTTGTATTCAATCCCAAGAAATTACGGTTTTATCAACACTCTGATAGTCCACAGATTACAGAATGCCTCAAGATGTCCATCGGAAACTACTACTGGTCTTCCAGGGAACGATCAAAGCGTATACTGTTTAAGACATTACTCCCATGCAGGAAAGTGCGCATGGTGACTGTTGTATTCAATCCCGATGCAATTTTGGTTTCATCAACACTCTGATAGTCCATAGATTACAGAATGAATAAAGATGTACATCGGAAACTACTACTGGTCATCCAGGAAACGATCAAAGCGAAGACTGTTTGAGACATTACTCCCACGGAAGAAAGTGCGCAAGGTGACTGATGTATTCAATCCCGATGCAATTACGGTTTTATCAACACTCTGATAGTCCACAGAATACAGAATGCCTCCAGATGTGCATCGGAAACTACTACTGGTCTACCAGGAAACGATCATATCGTAGATTGTTTGAGGCATTACTCCCATGGTGGTAAGTGCTCATGGTGACTGTTGTTTTCAATCCCGATGCAATTTCTGTGTTTCATCAACACTCTGATAGTCCACAGATTACAGAATGCCTCCAGATGTGCATCGGAAACTACTACTGGTCTTCCAGGGAACGATCAAAGCGTAAGCCGTTTGAGAATTTACTCCGATGGAGTGAAGTGCGCATGGTGACTGTTGTATTAAATCTCGATGCAATTTCTGTGTTTCATCACCACTCTGATAGTCCACAGATAACAGAATGCCTCCAGATGTGCATCGGAAACTGCTATTGGTATTCCAGGAAACGATCAAAGCGTAGACTGTTTGAGACATTACTCCCATGGAAGAAAGTGCGCATGGTGACTGTTGTATTCAATCCTGATGCAATTGCGGTTTTATCAACACTCTGATAGTCCACAGATTACAGAATGCCTCCAGATGTGCATCGGAAACTACTACTGGTCTTCCAGGAAACGATCAAAGCGTAGACTGTTTGAGACATTACACCCATGGAGGAAAGTGCGCATGGTGACTGTTGTATTCAATCCCGATGCAATTTTGTTTTCATCAACACTCTGATAGTCAACAGATGACAGAATGCCACCAGATGTGTAACGGAAACTACTAACGGTCTTCTTGGGATCGATCAAAGCGTAGACTGTTTGAGACATTACTCCCATGGAGGAAGGTGCGCATGAAGACTATTGTATTCAGTCCCGATTCAATTTCTGTGTTTTATCAACACTCTGATAGTCCACAGATTACAGAATGCCTACAGATGTGCATCGGAAACTACTACTGGTCTTCCAGGGAACGATCTAAGCGTATACTTTTTGAGACATTACTCCCATGGAGGAAAGGGCGTATTGTGACTGTTGTATTCAATCCCGATGCAATTTCTATCTTTCATCAACACTCTGATAGTCCACAGATTACAGAATGCCTCCAGAAGTGCATCGGAAAGTGTTATTGGTCTTCCAGGAAACGATCAAAGCGTAGACTGTTAGAGACATTACTCCCATGGAGGAAAGGGCGCATTGTGACTGTTGTATTCAGTCCCGATGCAATTTTTGTGTTTCATCAACACTATGAATGTCCACAGCTTACAGAATGCCTCCAGATGTGCATCGGAAACTACAACTGGTCTTCCAGGAAACGATCAAAGCGTAGACTGTTTGAGACATTACTCCCATGGAAGAAAGTGCGCATGGTGAATGTTGTACTCAATCCCGATGCAATTTCTGTGTTTTATCAACACTTTGAAGGTCCACAGCTTACAGAATGCCTCCAGATGTACATCGGAAACTACTACTGGTCTTCCAGGGAACGATCAAAGCGTAGAATGTTTGAGGCATTACTCCCATGTTGGAAAGTGTGCATGGTGACTGTTGTATTCAATCCAGATGAAATTTCTGTTCTACATCAACACTCTGATAGTCCACAGATTACAGAATGCCTCCAGATGTGCATCGGAAACTACTACTGGTCTACCAGGAAACGATCATATCGTACATTGTTTGAGGCATTACTCCCATGGTGGTAAGTGCTCATGGTGACTGTTGTTTTCAATCCCGATGCAATTTCTGTGTTTCATCAACACTCTGATAGTCCACAGATTACAGAATGCCTCCAGATGTGCATCGGAAACTACTACTGGTCTTCCAGGGAACGATCAAAGCGTAAGCCGTTTGAGAATTTACTCCGATGGAGTGAAGTGCGCATGGTGACTGTTGTATTAAATCTCGATGCAATTTCTGTGTTTCATCACCACTCTGATAGTCCACAGATAACAGAATGCCTCCAGATGTGCATCGGAAACTACTACTGGTCTTCCAGGAAACGATCAAAGCGTAGACTGTTTGAGACATTACACCCATGGAGGAAAGTGCGCATGGTGACTGTTGTATTCAATCCCGATGCAATTTTGTTTTCATCAACACTCTGATAGTCAACAGATGACAGAATGCCACCAGATGTGTAACGGAAACTACTAACGGTCATCTTGGGATCGATCAAAACGTAGACTGTTTGAGACATTACTCCCATGGAGGAAGGTGCGCATGGTGACTATTGTATTCAGTCCCGATTCAATTTCTGTGTTTTATCAACACTCTGATAGTCCACAGATTACAGAATGCCTACAGATGTGCATCGGAAACTACTACTGGTCTTCCAGGGAACGATCTAAGCGTATACTTTTTAAGACATTACTCCCATGGAGGAAAGGGCGTATTGTGACTGTTGTATTCAATCCCGATGCAATTTCTGTCTTTCATCAACACTCTGATAGTCCACAGATTACAGAATGCCTCCAGAAGTGCATCGGAAAGTGTTATTGGTCTTCCAGGAAACGATCAAAGCGTAGACTGTTAGAGACATTACTCCCATGGAGGAAAGGGCGCATTGTGACTGTTGTATTCAATCCCGATGCAATTTTTGTGTTTCATCAACACTTTGAATGTCCACGGCTTACAGAATGCCTCCAGATGTGCATCGGAAACTACAACTGGTCTTCCAGGGAACGATCAAAGCGTAGACTGTTTGAGACATTACTCCCATGGAAGAAAGTGCGCATGGTGAATGTTGTACTCAATCCCGATGCAATTTCTGTGTTTTATCAACACTTTGAAGGTCCACAGCTTACAGAATGCCTCCAGATGTACATCGGAAACTACTACTGGTCTTCCAGGGAACGATCAAAGCGTAGAATGTTTGAGGCATTACTCCCATGTTGGAAAGTGTGCATGGTGACTGTTGTATTCAATCCAGATGAAATTTCTGTTCTACATCAACACTCTGATAGTCCACAGATTACAGAATGCCTCCAGATGTGCATCGGAAACTACTACTGGTCTTCCAGGGAACGATCAAAGCAAATACTGTTTAAGACATTACTCCCATGGAGGAAAGTGCGCATGGTGACTGTTGTATTCAATCCCGATGCAATTTTGGTTTCATCAACACTCTGATAGTCCACAGATTACAGAATGAATCCAGATGTACATCGGAAACTACTACTGGTCTTCCAGGAATTTATCAAAGCGAAGACTGTTTGAGACATTACTCCCATGGAAGAAAGTGCGCATGGTGACTATTGTATTCAATCCCGATGCAATTACGGTGTTATCAACACTCTGATAGTCCACAGAATATAGAATGCCTCCAGATGTGCATCGGAAACTACTACTGGTCTACCAGGAAACGATCATATCGTAGATTGTTTGAGGCATTACACCCATGGAGGTAAGTGGTCATGGTGACTGTTGTTTTCAATCCCGATGCAATTTCTGTGTTTCATCAACACTCTGATAGTCCACAGATTACAGAATGCCTCCAGATGTGCATCGGAAACTACTACTGGTCTTCCAGGGAACGATCAAAGCGTAAGCTGTTTGAGAATTTACTCCGATGGAGTGAAGTGCGCATGGTGTCTGTTGTATTAAATCTCGATGCAATTTCTGTGTTTCATCACCACTCTGATAGTCCACAGATTACAGAATGCCTCCAGATGTGCATCGGAAACTACTATTGGTCTTCCAGGAAACGATCAAAGCGTAGACTGTTTGAGACATTACTCCCATGGAGGAAAGTGCGCATGGTGACTGTTGTATTCAATCCCGATGCAATTTTGTTCTCATCAACACTCTGATAGTCAACAGATGACAGAATGCCACCAGATGTGCAACGGAAACTACTAACGGTCTTCTTGGGAGCGATCAAAACGTAGACTGTTTGAGACATTACTCCCATAAAGGAAGGTGCGCTTGGTGACTGTTGTATTCAGTCCCGATGCAATTTCTGTCTTTCATCAACACTCTGATAGTCCACAGATTACAGAATGCCTCCAGATGTGCATCGGAAACTACTACTGGTCTCCCAGGGAACGATCAAAGTGTAGACTGTTTAAGACACTACTCCCATGGAGGAAAGTGCGCATGGTGACTGTCGTACTCAATCCCGATGCAATCTCTGTGTTTTATCAACACTTTGAAGGTCCACAGCTTACAGAATGCCTCCAGATGTACATCGGAAACTACTACTGGTCTTCCAGGGAACGATCAAAGCGTAGACTGTTTGAGACATTACTCCGATGGTGTGAAGTGCGCATGGTGACTGTTGTATTAAATCCACATTCAATTTCTGTGTTTCATCAACACTCTGATAGTCCACAGATTACAGAATGCCTTCAGAAGTGCATCGGAAACTGCTATTGGTCTTCCAGGGAACGATCAAACCGTTAGCGGTTTGAGAATTTACTCCCATGGAGGAAAGTGCGCATGGTGACTGTTGTATTCAATCCCGATGCAATTACGGTTTTATCAACACTCTGATAGTCCACAGATTACAGAATGCCTCCAGATGTGCATCGTAAGCTACTACTGGTCTTCCTGGGAAGGTTCAAAGCGTAGAGTGTTTGAGACATTACTCCCATTGAGGAAAGTGCGCATGGTGACTGTTGTATTCAATCCCGATGCAATTTCTGTGTTTCATCAACACTCTGATGGTCCACAGATTACACAATGCCTCCAGATGTGCATAGGAAACTACTACTGGTCTTCCAGGGAACGATCGAACGAAGAACAGTTTGAGACATTACTTCCATGGAGGAAAGTGCGCATGGTGACTGTTGTATTCAATTCCGATGCACTTTCTGTGTTTCATCAACATTCTGATAGTCCACAGATTAGAGAATGCCTCCAGATGTGCTTCGGAAACTACTACTGGTCTTCTAGGGAACGATGACAGCGTAGACTGTTAGAGACATTACTCCCATGGAGGAAAGGGCGCATTGTGACTTTTGTATTCAATCCCGATGCAATTTCTGTGTTTCATCAACACTCTGATGGTCCACAGATTACACAATGCCTCCAGATGTGCATCGGAAACTACAACTGGTCTTCCAGGGAGCGATCAAAGCGTAGACTGTTTGAGACATTACTCCCATGGAAGAAAGTGCGCATGGTGACTGTTGTTTTCAATCCCGATGCAATTTCTGTGTTTCATCAACACTCTGATAGTCCACAGATTACAGAATGCCTCCAGATGTGCATCGGAAACTGCTATTGGTCTTCCAGGAAACGATCAAATCGTAGACTGTTTGTGACATTACTCCCATAGAGGAAAGGGCGCATTGTGACTGTTGTATTCAATCCCGATGCAATTTCTGTCTTTCATCAACACTCTGATAGTCCACAGATTACAGAATGCCTCTAGATGTGCATCGGAAACTACTACTGGTTTTCCAGGGAACGATCAAAGCGTAAACAGTTTGAGAGATTACTACGATGGAGTGAAGTGCGCATGGTGACTGTTGTATTAAATCCACATTCAATTTCTTTGTTTCATCAACACTCTGATAGTCCACAGATTACAGAATGCCTCCAGAAGTGCATCGGAAAGTGTTATTGGTCTTCCAGGAAACGATCAAAGCGTAGACTGTTAGAGACATTACTCCCATGGAGGAAATAGCGCATTGTGACTGTTGTATTCAATCCCGATGCAATTTTTGTGTTTCATCAACACTCTGATAGACCACAGATTACAGAATGCCTCCAGATGTGCATCGGAAACTACAACTGGTCTTCCAGGGAACGATCAAAGCGTAGACTGTTTGAGACATTACTCCCATGGAAGAAAGTAAGCATGGTGACTGTTGTATTCAATCCCGATGAAATTTCTGTCATACATCAACACTCTGATAGTCCACAGATTACAGAATGCCTCCAGATGTGCATCGGAAGCTACTACTGGTCTACCAGGGAACGATCAAAGCGTTGACTGTTTAAGATATTACTCCCATGGAAGAAAGTGCGCATGGTGACTGTTGTATTCAATCCCGATGCAATTACGGTTTTATCAACACTCTGATAGTCCACAGATTACAGAATGCCTCCAGATGTGCATCGGAAACTACTACTGGTCTACCAGGAAGCGATCAAAATGTAGATTGTTTGAGGCATTACTCCCATGGAGGTAAGTGCGCATGGTGACTGTTGTTTTCAATCCCGATGCAATTTCTGTGTTTCATCAACACTCTGATAGTCCACAGATTACAGAATGCCTCCAGATGTGCATCGGAAACTACTACTGGTCTTCCAGGGAACGATCAAAGCGTAATCTGTTTGAGACATTACTCCGATGGAGTGAAGTGCGCATGGTGACTGTTGTATTAAATCTCGATGCATTTTCTGTGTTTCATCACCACTCTGATAGTCCACAGATTACAGAATGACTCCAGATGTGCATCGGAAACTGCTATTGGTCTTCCAGGAAACGATCAAAACGTAGACCGTTTGAGACATTACTCCCATGGAGGAAGGTGCGCATGGTGTCTTCTGTATTCAGTCCTGATGCAATTTCAGTCTTTCATCAACACTCTGATAGTCCACAGATTACAGAATGCCTCCAGATGTGCATCGGAAACTACTACTGGTCTTCCAGGGAACGATCAAAGCGTAGACTGTTTAAGACATTAAGCCCATGGAGGAAAGTTCGCATGGTGACTGTTGTACTCAATCCCGATGCAATCTCTGTGTTTTATCAACACTTTGAAGGTCCACAGCTTACAGAATGCCTCCAGATGAACATCGGAAACTACTACTGGTCTTCCAGGGAACGATCAAAGCATAGACTGTTTGAGACATTACTCCCATATTGGAAAGTGTGCATGGTGACTGTTGTATACAATCCCGATGCAATTTCTGTCTTTCATCAACACTCTGATAGTCCACAGATTACAGAATGCCTCCAGATGTGCATCGGAAACTACTACTGGTCTTCCAGGGAACGATCAAAGCGTAGACTGTTTGAGACATTACTCCGATGGTGTGAAGTGCGCATGGTGACTGTTGTATTAAATCCACATTCAATTTCTGTCTTTCATCAACACTCTGATAGTCCACAGATTACAGAATGCCTCCAGATGTGCATCGGAAACTACAACTGGTCTTCCAGGGAACGATCAAAGCGTAGACTGTTTGAGACATTACTCCAATGGAAGAGAGTGTGCATGGTGAATGTTGTACTCAATCCCGATGCAATTTCTGTGTTTTATCAACACTTTGACGGTCCACAGCTTACAGAATGCCTCCAGATGTGCATCGGAAACTGCTATTGGTCTTCCAGGAAACGATCAAAGCCTAGACTGTTTGAGACATTACTCCCATGGAGGAAAGTGCGCATGGTGACTGTTGTATTCAATCCCGATGCAATTTTGGTTTCATCAACACTCTGATAGTCAAGAGATTACAGAATGCCACCAGTTTTGCATCGGAAACTACTAACGGTCTTCTTGGGAACGATCAAAACGTAGACTGTTTGAGACATTACTCCCATGGAGGAAGGTGCGCATGGTGACTGTTGTATTCAGTCCCGATGCAATTTCTGTCTTTCATCAACACTCTGATAGTCCACAGATTACAGAATGCCTACAGATGTGCATCGGAAACTACTACTGGTCTTCCAGGGAACGATCTAAGCGTAGACTTTTTAAGACATTACTCCCATGGAGGAAAGTGCGCATGGTGACTGTTGTATTCAATCCCAATGCAATTTTGGTTTCATCAACACACTGATAGTCCACAAATTGCAGAATGCCTCCAGATGTACATCGGAAACTACTACTGGTCTTCCAGGGAACTATCAAAGCGTAGACTGTTTGAGACATTACTCCCATGGAAGAAAGTGCGCATGGTGACTGTTGTATTCAATCCCGATGCAATTACGCTTTTATCAACACTCAGATAGTCCACAGATTACAGAATGCCTCCAGATGTGCATCGGAAACTACTACTGGTCTTCCTGGCAACGTTCAAAGCGTAGAGTGTTTGAGACATTACTCCCATTGAGGAAAGTGCGCATGGTGACTGTTGTATTCAATCCCGATGCAATTTCTGTGTTTCAACAACACTCTGATGGCCCACAGATTACACAATGCCTCCAGATGTGCATAGGAAACTACTACTAGTCTTCCAGGGAACGATCGAACGAAGAACAGTTTGAGACATTACTTCCATGGAGGAAAGTGCGCATGGTGACTGTTGTATTCAGTCCCGATGCAATTTCTGTCTTTTATCAACACTCTGATAGTCCACAGATTACAGAATGCCTACAGATGTGCATCGGAAACTACGACTGGTCTTCCAGGGAACGATCTAAGCGTATACTTTTTAAGACATTACTCCCATGGAGGAAAGGGTGTATTGTGACTGTTGTATTCAACCCCGATGCAATTTCTGTCTTTCATCAACACTCTGATAGTCCACAGATTACAGAATGCCTCCAGAAGTGCATCGGAAAGTGTTATTGGTCTTCCAGGAAACGATCAAAGCGTAGACTGTTAGAGACATTACTCCCATGGAGGAAAGGGCGCATTGTGACTGTTGTATTCAATCCCGATGCAATTTTTGTGTTTCATCAACACTCTGATAGACCACAGATTACAGAATGCCTCCAGATGTGCATCGGAAACTACAACTGGTCTTCCAGGGAACGATCAAAGCGTAGACTGTTTGAGACATTACTCCCATGGAAGAAAGTGCGCATGGTGAATGTTGTACTCAATCCCGATGCAATTTCTGTGTTTTATCAACACTTTGAATGTCCACAGCTTACAGAATGCCTCCAGATGTACATCGGAAACTACTACTGGTCTTCCAGGGAACGATCAAAGCGTAGAATGTTTGAGGCATTACTCCCATGTTGGAAAGTGTGCATGGTGACTGTTGTATTCAATCCAGATGAAATTTCTGTTCTACATCAACACTCTGATAGTCCACAGATTACAGGATGCCTCCAGATGTGCATCGGAAACTACTACTGGTCTTCCAGGGAACGATCAAAGCAAATACTGTTTAAGACATTACTCCCATGGAGGAAAGAACGCATGGTGACTGTTGTATTCAATCCCGATGCAATTTTGGTTTCATCAACACTCTGATAGTCCACAGATTACAGAATGAATCCAGATGTACATCGGAAACTACTACTGGTCTTCCAGGAAACTATCAAAGCGAAGACTGTTTGAGACATTACTCCCATGGAAGAAAGTGCGCATGGTGACTATTGTATTCAATCCCGATGCAATTACGGTTTTATCAACACTCTGATAGTCCACAGAATATAGAATGCCTCCAGATGTGCATCGGAAACTACTACTGGTCTACCAGGAAACGATCATATCGTAGATTGTTTGAGGCATTACACCCATGGAGGTAAGTGGTCATGGTGACTGTTGTTTTCAATCCCGATGCAATTTCTGTGTTTCATCAACACTCTGATAGTCCACAGATTACAGAATGCCTCCAGATGTGCATCGGAAACTACTACTGGGCTTCCAGGGAACGATCAAAGCGTAAGCTGTTTGAGAATTTACTCCGATGGAGTGAAGTGCGCATGGTGTCTGTTGTATTAAATCTCGATGCAATTTCTGTGTTTCATCACCACTCTGATAGTCCACAGATTACAGAATGCCTCCAGATGTGCATCGGAAACTGCTATTGGTCTTCCAGGAAACGATCAAAGCGTAGACTGTTTGAGACATTACTCCCATGGAGGAAAGTGCGCATGGTGACTGTTGTATTCATTCCCGATGCAATTTTGTTTTCATCAACACTCTGATAGTCAACAGATGACAGAATGCCACCAGATGTGCAACGGAAACTACTAACGGTCTTCTTGGGAGCGATCAAAACGTAGACTGTTTGAGACATTAATCCCATAAAGGAAGGTGCGCATGGTGACTGTTGTATTCAGTCCCGATGCAATTTCTGTCTTTCATCAACACTCTGATAGTCCACAGATTACAGAATGCCTCCAGATGTGCATCGGAAACTACTACTGGTCTTCCAGGGAACGATCAAAGTGTAGACTGTTTAAGACACTACTCCCATGGAGGAAAGTGCGCATGGTGACTGTCGTACTCAATCCCGATGCAATCTCTGTGTTTTATCAACACTTTGAAGGTCCACAGCTTACAGAATGCCTCCAGATGTACATCGGAAACTACTACTGGTCTTCCAGGGAACGATCAAAGCGTAGACTGTTTGAGACATTACTCCGATGGTGTGAAGTGCGCATGGTGACTGTTGTATTAAATCCACATTCAATTTCTGTGTTTCATCAACACTCTGATAGTCCACAGATTACAGAATGCCTCCAGAAGTGCATCGGAAACTGCTATTGGTCTTCCAGGGAACGATCAAACCGTTAGCGGTTTGAGAATTTACTCCCATGGAGGAAAGTGCGCATGGTGACTGTTGTATTCAATCCCGATGCAATTTTGTTTTCATCAACACTCTGATAGTCAACAGATGACAGAATGCCACCAGATGTACATCGGAAACTACTACTGGTCTTCCTGGGAACGTTCAAAGCGTAGAGTGTTTGAGACATTACTCCCATTGAGGAAAGTGCGCATGGTGACTGTTGTATTCAATCCCGATGCAATTTCTGTGTTTCATCAACACTCTGATGGTCCACAGATTACACAATGCCTCCAGATGTGCATAGGAAACTACTACTGGTCTTCCAGGGAACGATCGAACGAAGAACAGTTTGAGACATTACTTCCATGGAGGAAAGTGCGCATGGTGACTGTTGTATTCAATTCCGATGCACTTTCTGTGTTTCATCAACATTCTGTTAGTCCACAGATTAGAGAATGCCTCCAGATGTGCTTCGGAAACTACTACTGGTCTTCTAGGGAACGATGACAGCGTAGACTGTTAGAAACATTACTCCCATGGAGGAAAGGGCGCATTGTGACTGTTGTATTCAATCCCGATGCAATTTCTGTCTTTCATCAACACTCTGATAGTCCACAGATTACAGAATGCCTCCAGAAGTGCATCGGAAAGTGTTATTGGTCTTCCAGGAAACGATCAAAGCGTAGACTGTTAGAGACATTACTCCCATGGAGGAAAGGGCGCATTGTGACTGTTGTATTCAATCCCGATGCAATTTTTGTGTTTCATCAACACTCTGATAGACCACAGATTACAGAATGCCTCCAGATGTGCATCGGAAACTACAACTGGTCTTCCAGGGAACGATCAAAGCGTAGACTGTTTGAGACATTACTCCCATGGAAGAAAGTGCGCATGCTGAATGTTGTACTCAATCCCGATGCAATTTCTGTGTTTTATCAACACTTTGAAGGTCCACAGCTTACAGAATGCCTCCAGATGTACATCGGAAACTACTACTGGTCTTCCAGGGAACGATCAAAGCGTAGAATGTTTGAGGCATTACTCCCATGTTGGAAAGTGTGCATGGTGACTGTTGTATTCAATCCAGCTGAAATTTCTGTTCTACATCAACACTCTGATAGTCCACAGATTACAGAATGCCTCCAGATGTGCATTGGAAACTACTACTGGTCTTCCAGGGAACGATCAAAGCGTAGACTGTTTAAGACATTACTCCCAAGGAAGAAAGTGCGCATGGTGACTGTTGTATTCAATCTCGATGCAATTACGGTTTTATCAACACTCTGATAGTCCACAGATTACAGAATGCCTCCAGATGTGCATCGGAAACTACTACTGGTCTTCCAGGGAACGATCAAACCGTTAGCGGTTTGAGAATGTACTCCGATGGAGTGAAGTGCGCATGGTGACTCTTGTATTAAATCTCGATGCAATTTCTATGTTTCATCACCACTCTGATATTCGACAGATTACAGAATGCCTCCAGATGTGCATCGGAAACTGCTATTTGTCTTCCAGGAAACGATCAAAGCGTAGACTGTTTGAGACATTACTCCCATGGAAGAAAGTGCGCATGGCGACTGTTGTATTCAATCCCAAGAAATTACGGTTTTATCAACACTCTGATAGTCCACAGTTTACAGAATGCCTCAAGATGTCCATCGGAAACTACTACTGGTCTTCCAGGGAACGATCAAAGCGTATACTGTTTAAGACATTACTCCCATGCAGGAAAGTGCGCATGGTGACTGTTGTATTCAATCCCGATGCAATTTTGGTTTCATCAACACTCTGATAGTCCATAGATTACAGAATGAATAAAGATGTACATCGGAAACTACTACTGGTCTTCCAGGAAACGATCAAAGCGAAGACTGTTTGAGACATTACTCCCATGGAAGAAAGTGCGCAAGGTGACTGTTGTATTCAATCCCGATGCAATTACGGTTTTATCAACACTCTGATAGTCCACAGAATACAGAATGCCTCCAGATGTGCATCGGAAACTACTACTGGTCTACCAGGAAACGATCATATCGTAGATTGTTTGAGGCATTACTCCCATGGTGGTAAGTGCTCATGGTGACTGTTGTTTTCAATCCCGATGCAATTTCTGTGTTTCATCAACACTCTGATAGTCCACAGATTACAGAATGCCTCCAGATGTGCATCGGAAACTACTACTGGTCTTCCAGGAAACGATCAAAGCGTAAGCCGTTTGAGAATTTACTCCGATGGAGTGAAGTGCGCATGGTGACTGTTGTATTAAATCTCGATGCAATTTCTGTGTTTCATCACCACTCTGATAGTCCACAGATAACAGAATGCCTCCAGATGTGCATCGGAAACTGCTATTGGTATTCCAGGAAACGATCAAAGCGTAGACTGTTTGAGACATTACTCCCATGGAAGAAAGTGCGCATGGTGACTGTTGTATTCAATCCTGATGCAATTACGGTTTTATCAACACTCTGATTGTCCACAGATTACAGAATGCCTCCAGATGTGCATCGGAAACTACTACTGGTCTTCCAGGAAACGATCAAAGCGTAGACTGTTTGAGACATTACACCCATGGAGGAAAGTGCGCATGGTGACTGTTGTATTCAATCCCGATGCAATTTTGTTTTCATCAACACTCTGATAGTCAACAGATGACAGAATGCCACCAGATGTGTAACGGAAACTACTAACGGTCTTCTTGGGATCGATCAAAACGTAGACTGTTTGAGACATTACACCCATGGAGGAAGGTGCGCATGGTGACTATTGTATTCAGTCCCGATTCAATTTCTGTGTTTTATCAACACTCTGATAGTCCACAGATTACAGAATGCCTACAGATGTGCATCGGAAACTACTACTGGTCTTCCAGGGAACGATCTAAGCGTATACTTTTTAAGACATTACTCCCATGGAGGAAAGGGCGTATTGTGACTGTTGTATTCAATCCCGATGCAATTTCTGTCTTTCATCAACACTCTGATAGTCCACAGATTACAGAATGCCTCCAGAAGTGCATCGGAAAGTGTTATTCGTCTTCCAGGAAACGATCAAAGCGTAGACTGTTAGAGACATTACTCCCATGGAGGAAAGGGCGCATTGTGACTGTTGTATTCAAACCCGATGCAATTTTTGTGTTTCATCAACATTTTGAAGGTCCACAGCTTACAGAATGCCTCCAGATGTGCATCGGAAACTACAACTGGTCTTCCAGGGAACGATCAAAGCGTAGACTGTTTGAGACATTACTCCCATGGAAGAAAGTGCGCATGGTGAATGTTGTACTCAATCCCGATGCAATTTCTGTGTTTTATCAACACTTTGAAGGTCCACAGCTTACAGAATGCCTCCAGATGTACATCGGAAACTACTACTGGTCTTCCAGGGAACGATCAAAGCGTAGAATGTTTGAGGCATTACTCCCATGTTGGAAAGTGTGCAAGGTGACTGTTGTATTCAATCCAGATGAAATTTCTGTTCTACATCAACACTCTGATAGTCCACAGATCACAGAATGCCTCCAGATGTGCATCGGAAACTACTACTGGTCTTCCAGGGAACGATCAAAGCAAATACTGTTTAAGACATTACTCCCATGGAGGAAAGTGCGCATGGTGGCTGTTGTATTCAATCCCGATGCAATTTTGGTTTCATCAACACTCTGATAGTCCACAGATTACAGAATGAATCCAGATGTACATCGGAAACTACTACTGGTCTTACAGGAAACTATCAAAGCGAAGACTGTTTGAGACATTACTCCCATGGAGGAAAGTGCGCATGGTGACTATTGTATTCAATCCCGATGCAATTACGGTTTTATCAACACTCTGATAGTCCACAGAATATAGAATGCCTCCAGATGTGCATCGGAAACTACTACTGGTCTACCAGGAAACGATCAAAGCGTAGATTGTTTGAGGCACTACTCCCATGAAGGTAATTGCGCATGGTGACTGTTGTTTTCAATGCCGATGCAATTTCTGTGTTTCATCACCACTCTCATAGTCCACAGATAACAGAATGCCTCCAGATGTGCATCGTAAACTGCTATTGATCTTCCAGGAAACGATGAAAGCGTAGACTGTTTGAGACATTACTCCCATGGAGGAAAGTGCGCATGGTGACTGTTGTATTCAATCCCGATGCAATTTTGTTTTCATCAACACTCTGATAGTCAACAGATGACAGAATGCCACCAGATGTGCAACGGAAACTACTAACGGTCTTCTTGGGAGCGATCAAAACGTAGACTGTTTGAGACATTACTCCCATAAAGGAAGGTGCGCATGGTGACTGTTGTATTCAGTCCCGATGCAATTTCTGTCTTTCATCAACACTCTGATAGTCCACAGATTACAGAATGCCTCCAGATGTACATCGGAAACTACTACTGGTCTTCCAGGGAACGATCAAAGCGTAGACTGTTTGAGACATTACTCCGATGGTGTGAAGTGCGCATGGTGACTGTTGTATTAAATCCACATTCAATTTCTGTGTTTCATCAACACTCTGATAGTCCACAGATTACAGAATGCCTCCAGAAGTGCATCGGAAACTGCTATTGGTCTTCCAGGGAACGATCAAACCGTTAGCGGTTTGAGAATTTACTCCCATGGAGGAAAGTGCGCATGGTGACTGTTGTATTCAATCCCGATGCAATTTTGTTTTCATCAACACTCTGATAGTCAACAGATGACAGAATGCCACCAGATGTACATCGGAAACTACTACTGGTCTTATAGGGAACTATCAAAGCGTAGAATGTTTGAGACATTACTCCCATGGAAGAAAGTGCGCATGGTGACTGTTGTATTCAATCCCGATGCAATTACGGTTTTATCAACACTCTGATAGTCCACAGATTACAGAATGCCTCCAGATGTGCATCGTAAGCTACTACTGGTCTTCCTGGGAACGTTCAAAGCGTAGAGTGTTTGAGACATTACTCCCATTGAGGAAAGTGCGCATGGTGACTGTTGTATTCAATCCCGATGCAATATCTGTGTTTCATCAACACTCTGATGGTCCACAGATTACACAATGCCTCCAGATGTGCATAGGAAACTACTACTGGTCTTCCAGGGAACGATCGAACGAAGAACAGTTTGAGACATTACTTCCATGGAGGAAAGTGCGCATGGTGACTGTTGTATTCAATTCCGATGCACTTTCTGTGTTTCATCAACATTCTGATAGTCCACAGATTAGAGAATGCCTCCAGATGTGCTTCGGAAACTACTACTGGTCTTCTAGGGAACGATGACAGCGTAGACTGTTAGAGACATTACTCCCATGGAGGAAAGGGCGCATTGTGACTGTTGTATTCAATCCCGATGCAATTTCTGTCTTTCATCAACACTCTGATAGTCCACAGATTACAGAATGCCTCCAGAAGTGCATCGGAAAGTATTATTGGTCTTCCAGGAAACGATCAAAGCGTAGACTGTTAGAGACATTATTCCCATGGAGGAAAGGGCGCATTGGGACTGTTGTATTCAATCCCGATGCAATTTTTGTGTTTCATCAACACTCTGATAGACCACAGATTACAGAATGCCTCCAGATGTGCATCGGAAACTACAACTGGTCTTCCAGGGAACGATCAAAGCGTAGACTGTTTGAGACATTACTCCCATGGAAGAAAGTGCGCATGGTGAATGTTGTACTCAATCCCGATGCAATTTCTGTGTTTTATCAACACTTTGAAGGTCCACAGCTTACAGAATGCCTCCAGATGTACATCGGAAACTACTACTGGTCTTCCAGGGAACGATCAAAGCGTAGAATGTTTGAGGCATTACTCCCATGTTGGAAAGTGTGCATGGTGACTGTTGTATTCAATCCAGCTGAAATTTCTGTTCTACATCAACACTCTGATAGTCCACAGATTACAGAATGCCTCCAGATGTGCATCGGAAACTACTACTGGTCTTCCAGGGAACGATCAAAGCGTAGACTGTTTAAGACATTACTCCCAAGGAAGAAAGTGCGCATGGTGACTGTTGTATTCAATCCCGACGCAATTACGGTTTTATCAACACTCTGATAGTCCACAGATTACAGAATGCCTCCAGATGTGCATCGGAAACTACTACTGGTCTTCCAGGGAACGATCAAACCGTTAGCGGTTTGAGAATTTACTCCGATGGAGTGAAGTGCGCATGGTGACTCTTGTATTAAATCTCGATGCAATTTCTGTGTTTCATCACCACTCTGTTATTCGACAGATTACAGAATGCCTCCAGATGTGCATCGGAAACTGCTATTTGTCTTCCAGGAAACGATCAAAGCGTAGACTGTTTGAGACATTACTCCCATGGAAGAAAGTGCGCATGGTGACTGTTGTATTCAATCCCAAGAAATTACGGTTTTATCAACACTCTGATAGTCCACAGATTACAGAATGCCTCAAGATGTCCATCGGAAACTACTACTGGTCTTCCAGGGAACGATCAAAGCGTATACTGTTTAAGACATTACTCCCATGCAGGAAAGTGCGCATGGTGACTGTTGTATTCAATCCCGATGCAATTTTGGTTTCATCAACACTCTGATAGTCCATAGATTACAGAATGAATAAAGATGTACATCGGAAACTACTACTGGTCTTCCAGGAAACGATCAAAGCGAAGACTGTTTGAGACATTACTCCCATGGAAGAAAGTGCGCAAGGTGACTGTTGTATTCAATCCCGATGCAATTACGGTTTTATCAACACTCTGATAGTCCACAGAATACAGAATGCCTCCAGATGTGCATCGGAAACTACTACTGGTCTACCAGGAAACGATCATATCGTAGATTGTTTGAGGCATTACTCCCATGGTGGTAAGTGCTCATGGTGACTGTTGTTTTCAATCCCGATGCAATTTCTGTGTTTCATCAACACTCTGATAGTCCACAGATTACAGAATGCCTCCAGATGTGCATCGGAAACTACTACTGGTCTTCCAGGGAACGATCAAAGCGTAAGCCGTTTGAGAATTTACACCGATGGAGTGAAGTGCGCATGGTGACTGTTGTATTAAATCTCGATGCAATTTCTGTGTTTCATCACCACTCTGATAGTCCACAGATAACAGAATGCCTCCAGATGTGCATCGGAAACTGCTATTGGTATTCCAGGAAACGATCAAAGCGTAGACTGTTTGAGACATTACTCCCATGGAAGAAAGTGCGCATGGTGACTGTTGTATTCAATCCTGATGCAATTACGGTTTTATCAACACTCTGATAGTCCACAGATTACAGAATGCCTCCAGATGTGCATCGGAAACTACTACTGGTCTTCCAGGAAACGATCAAAGCGTAGACTGTTTGAGACATTACACCCATGGAGGAAAGTGCGCATGGTGACTGTTGTATTCAATCCCGATGCAATTTTGTTTTCATCAACACTCTGATAGTCAACAGATGACTGGTCTACCAGGAAACGATCAAAGCGTAGATTGTTTGAGGCATTACTCCCATGGAGGAAAGGGCGCATTGTGACTGTTGTATTCAATCCCGATGCAATTTTTGTGTTTCATCAACACTCTGATAGACAACAGATTACAGAATGCCTCCAGATGTGCATCGGAAACTACAACTGGTCTTCCAGGGAACGATCAAAGCGTAGACTGTCTGAGACATTACTCCAATGGAAGAAAGTGCGCATGGTGAATGTTGTACTCAATCCCTATGCAATTTCTGTGTTTTATCTACACTTTGAAGGTCCACAGCTTACAGAATGCCTTCAGATGTACATCGGAAACTACTACTGGTCTTCCAGGGAACGATCAAAGCGTAGACTGTTTAAGACATTACTCCCATGGAAGAAAGTGCGCATGGTGACTGTTGTATTCAATCCCGATGCAATTACGGTTTTACCAACTTTCTGATAGTCCACAGATTACAGAATGCCACCAGATGTGCATCGGAAACTACTACTGGTCTACCAGGAAACGATCAAAGCGTAGATTGTTTGAGGCACTACTCCCATGAAGGTAATTGCGCATGGTGACTGTTGTTTTCAATGCCGATGCAATTTCTGTGTTTCATCACCACTCTGATAGTCCACAGATTACAGAATGCCTCCAGATGTGCATCGTAAACTGCTATTGATCTTCCAGGAAACGATGAAAGCGTAGACTGTTTGAGACATTACTCCCATTTAAGAAAGGGCGCATGGTGACTGTTGTATTCAATCCCATGCAATTACGGTTTTATCAACACTCTAATAGTCCACAGATTACAGAATGCCTCCAGATGTGCATCGGAAACTACTACTGGTCTTCCAGGGAACGATCAAAGCGTAGACTGTTTAAGACATTACTCCCATGGAGGAAAGTACGCATGCTGACTGTTGTATTCAATCCCGATGCAATTTTGGTTTCATCAACACTCTGATAGTCCACAGATTACAGAATGCCTCCAGATGTGCATCGGAAACTACTACTGGTCTTCTAGGGAACGATCAAAGCGTAAGATGTTTGAGACATTACTCCCATGGGAGAAAGTGCGCATGGTGCCTGTTGTATTCAATCCCGATGCATTTACGGTTTTATCAACACTCTGATAGTCCACAGATTACAGAATGCCTCCAGATGTGCATCGGAAACTACTACTGGTCTACTAGGAAACGATCAAAGCGTAGATTGTTTGAGGCATTACTCCCATGGAAGTAAGTTCTCATGGTGACTGTTGTTTTCAATCCGGATGCAATTTCTGTGTTTCATCAACACTCTGATAGTCCACAGATTACAGAATGCCTCCAGATGTGCATCGGAAACTACTACTGGTCTTCAAGGGAACGATCAAAGCGTAAGCTGTTTGAGAATTAACTCCGATGGAGTGAAGTGCGCATGGTGACTGTTGTATTAAATCTCGATGCAATTTCTGTGTTTCATCACCACTCTGATTGTCGGCAGATTACAGAACGCCTCCAGATGTGCATCGGAAACTACTAACTGTCTTCTTGGGAACGATCAAAACGCATACTGTTTGAGACATTACTCCCATGGAGGAAGGTGCGCATGGTGACTGTTGTATTCAGTCCCGAAGCAATTTCTGTCTTTCATCAACACTCTGATAGTCCACAGATTACAGAATGCCTCCAGATGTGCATCGGAAACTACTACTGGTCTTCCAGGGAACGATCAAGGCGTAGACTGTTTAAGACATTACTCCTATGGAGGAAAGTGCGCATGGTGACTGTTGTATTCAATCCCGATGCAATTTTGGTTTCATCAACACTCTGATAGTCCACAGATTATAGAATACCTCCAGATGTACATCGGAAACAGCTATTGGTCCCCCAGGAAACGATCAAAGCGTAGACTGTTTGAGACATTACTCAAAAAGATGAAAGTGCGCATGGTGACTGTTGTATACGATCCCGTTGCAATTACGGTTTTATCAACACTCTGATAGTCCACAGATTACAGAATGCCTCCAGATGTGAATCGGAAACTACTACTGGTCTACCAGGAAACGATCAAAGCGTAGATTGTTTGAGGAATTACTCCCATGGAGGTAAGTGCGCATGGTGTCTGTTGTTTTCAATCCCGATGCAATTTTAGTGTTTCATCAACACTCTGATAGTCCACAGATTACAGAATGCATCCAGATGTGCATCGGAAACTACTACTGGTCTTCCAGGGAACGATCAAAGCGTAAGCTGTTTGAGACATTACTCCGATGGAGTGAAGTGCGCATGGTGACTGTTGTATTAAGTCTCGATGCAATTTCTGTGTTTCATTACCACTCTGATAGTCCACAGATTACAGAATGCCTCCAGATGTGCATCGGAAACTGCTATTGGTCTTCCAGGAAACGATCAAAGCGTAGACTGTTTGAGACATTACTCCCATGGAGGAAAGTGCGCATGGTGACTGTTGTATTCAATCCCGATGCAATTTTGGTTTCATCAACACTCTGATAGTCAACAGATTACAGAATGCCACCAGATGTGCATCGGAAACTACTAACGGTCTTCTTGGGAACGATCAAAACGTAGACTGTTTGAGACATTACTCCCATGGAGGAAGGTGCGCATGGTGACTGTTGTATTCAGTCCCGATGCAATTTCTGTCTTTCATCAACACTCTGATAGTCCACAGATTACAGAATGCCTCCAGATGTGCATCGGAAACATCTACTGGTCTACCAGGAAACGATCAAAGCGTAGATTGTTTGAGGCACTACTCCCATGAAGGTAAGTGCGCATGGTGACTGTTGTTTTCAATCCCGATGCAATTTCTGTGTTTCATCATCACTCTGATAGTCCACAGATTACAGAATGCCTCCAGATGTGCATCGGAAACTACTACTGGTCTTCCAGGGAACGATCAAAGCGTAAGCGGTTTGAGAATTTTCTCCGATGGAGTGAAGTGCGCATGGTGACTGTTGTATTAAATCTCGATGCAATTTCTGTGTTTCATCACCACTCTGATAGTCGGCAGATTACAGAATGCCACCAGATGTGCATCGTAAACTGCTATTGGTCTTCCAGGAAACGATGAAAGCGTAGACTGTTTGAGACATTACTCCCATTTAAGAAAGAGCGCATTGTGACTGTTGTATTCAATCCCATGCAATTACGGTTTTATCAACACTCTGATAGTCCACAGATTACAGAAAGCCTCCAGTTGTGCATCGGAAACTACTACTGGTCTTCCAGGGAACGATCAAAGCGTAGACTGTTTAAGACATTACTCCCATGGAGGGAAGTACGCATGCTGACCGTTGTATTCAATCCCGATGCAATTTTGGTTTCATCAACACTCTGATAGTCCACAGATTACAGAATGCCACCAGATGTGCATCGGATACTGCTATTTGTCTTTCAGGAAACGATCAAAGCGTAGACTGTTTGAGACATTACTCCCATGGAAGAAAAGGCGCATGGTGACTGTTGTATTCAATCCCATGCAATTACGGTTTTATCAACACTCTGATAGTCCACAGATTACAGAATGCCTCCAGATGTACATCGGAAACTACTACTGGTCTTCCAATAAACGATCAAAGTGAAGACTGTTTGAGACATTACTCCCATGGAAGAAAGTGCGCATGGTGATTGTTGTATTCAATCCCGATGCAATTACGGTTTTATCAACACTCTGATAGTCCACAGATTACAGAATGCCTCCAGATGTGCATCGGAAACTACTACTGGTCTACCAGGAAACGATCAAAGAGTAGATTGTTTGAGGCATTACTCCCATGGAGGTAAGTGGTCATGGTGACTGTTGTTTTCAATCCCGATGCAATTTCTGTGTTTCATCAACACTGTGATAGTCCACAGATTACAGAATGCCTCCAGATGTGCATCGGAAACTACTACTGGTCTTCCAGGGAACGATCAAAGCGTAAGCTGTTTGAGAATTTACTCCGATGGAGTGAAGTGCGCATGGTGACTGTTGTATTAAATCTCGTTGCAATTTCTGTGTTTCATCACCACTCTGATAGTCCACAGATTGCAGAATGCCTCCAGATGTGCATCGGAAACTGCTATTGGTCTTCCAGGAAAGGATCAAAGCGTAGACTGTTTGAGACATTACTCCCATGGAGGAAAGTGCGCATGGTGACTGTTGTATTCAATCCCGATGCAATTTTGGTTTCATCAACACTCTGATAGTCAACAGATTACAGAATGCCACCAGATGTACATCGGAAACTACTAACGGTCTTCTTGGGAACGATCAAAACGTACACTGTTTGAGACATTACTCCCATGGAGGAAGGTGCGCATGGTGACTGTTGTATTCAGTCCCGATGCAATTTCTGTCTTTCATCAACACTCTGATAGTCCACAGATTGCAGAATGCCTCCAGATGTGCATCGGAAACTACAACTGGTCTTCCAGGGAACGATCAAAGCGTAGACTGTTTGAGACATTACTCCAATGGAAGAAAGTGCGCATGGTGAATGTTGTACTCAATCCCTATGCAATTTCTGTCTTTTATCAACACTTTGAAGGTCCACAGCTTACAGAATGCCTTCAGATGTACATCGGAAACTACTTCTGGTCTTCCAGGGAACGATCAAAGCGTAAGCTGTTTGAGAATTTACTCCGATGGAGTGAAGTGCGCATGGTGACTGTTGTATTAAATCTCGATGCAATTTCTGTGTTTCATCACCACTCTGATAGTCCACAGATTACAGAATGCCTCCAGATGTGCATCGGAAACTGCTATTGGTCTTCCAGGAAACGATCAAAGCGTAGACTATTTGAGACATTACTCCCATGGAGGAAGGTGCGCATGGTGACTGTTGTATTCAGTCCCGATGCAATTTCTGTCTTTCATCAACACTCTGATAGTCCACAGATTACAGAATGCCTACAGATGTGCATCGGAAACTACTACTGGTCTTCCAGGGAACGATCAAAGCGTAAGATGTTTGAGACATTACTCCGATGGAGTGAAGTGCGCATGGTGACTGTTGTATTAAGTCTGGATGCAATTTCTGTGTTTTATCAACACTCTGATAGTCCACAGATTACAGAATGCCTCCAGATGTGCATCGGAGACTACAACTGGTCTTCCAGGGAACGATCAAAGCGTAGACAGTTTGGGACATAACTCCAATGGAAGAAAGTGCGCATGGTGAATGTTGTACTCAATCCCGATGCAATTTCTGTTATTTATCAACACTTTGAAGGTCCACAGCTTACAGAATGCCTCCAGATGTACATCGGAAACTACTACTGGTCTTCCAGGGAACGATCAAAGCGTAGAATGTTTGAGCCATTACTCCCATGTTGGAAAGTGTGCATGGTGACTGTTGTACTCAAGCCCGATGCATTTCCTGTGTTTCATCAAGAGTCTGATAGTCCACAGATTACAGAATGCCTCCAGATGTGCATCGGAAACTACTACTGGTCTTCCAGGGAACGATCAAAGCGTAGACTGTTTAAGACATTACTCCCATGGAAGAAAGTGTGCATGGTGACTGTTGTATTCAATCCCGATGTAATTACGGTTTTATCAACTTTCCGATAGTCCACAGATTACAGATTGCCTCCAGATGTGCATCGTAAACTTCTACTGGTCTACCAGGAAACGATCAAAGCGTAGATTGTTTGAGGCACTACTCCCATGAAGGTAAGTACGCATGGTGACTGTTGTTTTCAATCCCGATGCAATTTCTGTGTTTCATCATTACTCTGACAGTCCACAGATTACAGAATGTCTCCAGATGTGCATCGGAAACTACTACTGGTCTTCCAGGGAACGATCAAACCGTAAGCGGTTAGAGAATTTACTCCGATAGAGTGAAGTGCACATGGTGACTGTTGTATTAAATCTCGATGCAATTTCTGTGTTTCATCACCACTCTGATTGTCGGCAGATTACAGAACGCGTCCAGATGTGCATCGGAAACTGCTATTGGTCTTCCAGGAAACTATCAAAGCGTAGACTGTTTGAGACATTACTCCCACGGAAGAAAGGGCGCATGGTGACTGTTGTATTCAATCCCATGCAATTACGGTTTTATCAACACTCTGATAGTCCACAGATTACAGAATGCCTCCAGATGTGCATCGGGAACTACTACTGGTCTTCCAGGGAACGATCAAAGCGTAGACTGTTTAAGACATTACTCCCATGAAGGAAAGTGCGCATGGTGACTGTTGTATTCAATCCCGATGCAATTTTGGTTTTTTCAACACTCTGATAGTCCACAGATTACAGAATGCCTCCAGATGTACATCGGAAACTACTACTTGTCTTCCAGGGAACGATCAAAGCGTAGACTGTTTGAGACATTACTCCCATGGAAGAAAGTGCGCATGGTGCCTGTGGTATTCAATCCCGATGCAATTACGGTTTTATCAACACTCTGATAGTCCACAGATTACAGAATGCCTCCAGATGTGCATCGGAAACTACTACTGGTCTTCCAGGGAACGATCAAAGCGTAGACTGTTTAAGACATTACTCCCATGGACGAAACTGCGCATGGTGACTGTTGTATTCAATCCCGATGCAATTTCGGTTTCATCAACACTCCAATAGTCCACAGATTACAGAATGATTCCAGATGTACATCGGAAACTGCTATTGGTCTTCCAGGAAACGATCAAAGCGTAGACTGTTTGAGACATGACTCCCATGAAAGAAAGTGCGCATGGTGACTGTTGTATTCAATCCCGATGCATAACGGTTTTATCAACACTCAGATAGTCCACAGATTACAGAATGCCTCATGATGTGCATCGGAAACTACTACTGGTCTACCAGGAAACGATCAAAGCGTAGATTGTTTGAGGCATTACTCCCATGGAGGTAAGTGCGCATGGTGTCTGTTGTTTTCAATCCCGATGCTATTTTAGTGTTTCATCAACACTCTGATAGTCCACAGATTACAGAATGCCTCCAGATGTGCATCGGAAACTACTACTGGTCTTCCAGGGAACGATCAAAGCGTAAGATGTTTGAGACATTACTCCGATGGAGTGAAGTGCGAATGGTGACTGTTGTCTTAAGTCTGGATGCAATTTCTGTGTTTTATCAACACTCTGATAGTCCACAGATTACAGAATGCCTCCAGATGTGCATCGGAAACTACAACTGGTCTTCCAGGGAACGATCAAAGCGTAGACAGTTTGGGACATTACTCCAATGGAAGAAAGTGCGCATGGTGAATGTTGTACTCAATCCCGATGCAATTTCTGTTATTTATCTACACCTTAAAGGTCCACAGCTTACAGAATGCCTCCAGATGTACATCGGAAACTACTACTGGTCTTCCAGGGAACGATCAAAGCGTAGAATGTTTGAGACATTACTCCCATGTTGGAAAGTGTGCATGGTGACTGTTGTACTCAATCCCGATGCATTTCCTGTGTTTCATCAAGAGTCAGATAGTCCACAGATTACAGAATGCCTCCAGATGTGCATCGGAAACTACTACTGGTCTTCCATGGAACGATCAAAGCGTAGACTGTTTAAGACATTACTCCCATGGAAGAAAGTGTGCAAGGTGACTGTTGTATTCAATCCCGATGCAATTACGGTTTTATCAACTTTCTGATAGTCCACAGATTACAGATTGCCTCCAGATGTGCATCGGAAACTTCTACTGGTCTACCAGGAAACGATCAAAGCGTAGATTGTTTGAGGCACTACTCCCATGAAGGTAAGTGTGCATGGTGACTGTTGTTTTCAATCCCGATGCAATTTCTGTGTTTCATCACCACTCTGATAGTCGGCAGATTACAGAACGCCTCCAGATGTGCATCGGAAACTGCTATTGGTCTTCCAGGAAACGATCAAAGCGTAGACTGTTTGAGACATTACTCCCACGGAAGAAAGGGCGCATGGTGACTGTTGTATTCAATCCCATGCAATTACGGTTTTATCAACACTCTGATAGTCCACAGATTACAGAATGCCTCCAGATGTGCATCGGGAACTACTACTGGTCTTCCAGTGAACGATCAAAGCGTAGACTGTTTAAGACATTACTCCCATGGAGGAAAGTGCGCATGGTGACTGTTGTTTTCAATCCCGACGCAATTTCTGTGTTTCATCACCACTCTGATAGTCGGCAGATTACAGAACGCCTCCAGATGTGCATCGGAAACTGCTATTGGTCTTCCAGGAAACGATCAAAGCCTAGACTGTTTGAGACATTACTCCCAGGGAAGAAAGGGCGCATGGTGACTGTTGTATTCAATCCCGATGCATAACGGTTTTATCAACACTCTGATAGTCCACAGATTACAGAATGCCTCCAGATGTCCATCGGAAACTACTACTGGTCTTCCAGGGAACGATCAAACCGTAAGCGGTTAGAGAATTTAACCCAATAGAGTGAAGTGCACATGGTGACTGTTGTATTAAATCTCGATGCAATTTCTGTGTTTCATCACCACTCTGATAGTCGGCAGATTACAGACCGCCTCCAGATGTACATCGGAAACTTCTACTGGTCTTCCAGGGAACGATCAAGCGTAGACTGTTTGAGACATTACTCCCATGGAAGAAAGTGCGCATGGTGCCTGTGGTATTCAATCCCGATGCAATTACGGTTTTATCAACACTCTGATAGTCCACAGATTACAGAATGCCTAAGGATGTGCATCGGAAACTACTACTGGTCTTCCAGGGAACGATCAAAGCGTAGACTGTTTAAGACATTACTCCCATGGAGGAAAGTGCGCATGGTGACTGTTGTATTCAATCCCGATGCAATTTTGGTTTCATCAACACTCTAATAAACCACAGATTACAGAATGCCTCCAGATGTACATCGGAAACTGCTATTGGTCTTCCAGGAAACGATCAAAGCGTAGACTGTTTGAGACATTACTCCCATGGAAGAAAGTGCGCATGGTGACTGTTGTATTCAATCCCGATGCATAACGGTTTTATCAACACTCTGATAGTCCACAGATTACAGAATGCCTCCAGATGTGCATCGGAAACTAATACTGGTCTACCAGGAAACGATCAAAGCGTAGATTGTTTGAGGCATTACTCCCATGGAGGTAAGTGCGCATGGTGTCTGTTGTTTTCAATCCCGATGCAATTTTAGTGTTTCATCAACACTCTGATAGTCCACAGATTACAGAATGCCTCCAGATGTGCATCGGAAACTACTACTGGTCTTCCAGGGAACGATCAAAGCGTAAGAAGTTTGAGACATTACTCCGATGGAGTGAAGTGCGCATGGTGACTGTTGTATTAAGTCTGGATGCAATTTCTGTTATTTATCAACACTTTGAAGGTCCACAGCTTACAGAATGCCTCCAGATGTACATCGGAAACTACTACTGGTCTTCCAGGGAATGATTAAAGCGTAGAATGTTTGAGACATTACCCCCATGTTGGAAAGTGTGCATGGTGACTGTTGTACTCAATCCCGATGCATTTCCTGTGTTTCATCAAGAGTCTGATAGTCCACAGATTACAGAATGCCTCCAGATGTGCATCGGAAACTACTACTGGTCTTCCAGGGAACGATCAAAGCGTAGACTGTTTAAGACATTACTCCCATGGAAGAAAGTGTGCATGGTGACTGTTGTATTCAATCCCGATGCAATTAGGGTTTTATCAACTTTCTGATAGTCCACAGATTACAGAATGCCTCCAGATGTGCATCGGAAACTTCTACTGGTCTACCAGGAAACGATCAAAGCGTAGACCGTTTGAGACATTTCTCCCATGGAAGAAAGTGCGCATGGTGAATGTTGTACTCAATCCCGATGCAATTTCTGTGTTTTATCAACACTTTGAAGGTCAACAGCTTACAGAATGCCTCCAGATGTACATTGGAAACTACTACTGGTCTTCCAGGGAACGATCAAAGCGTAGAATGTTTCAGACATTACTCCCATGTTGGAAAGTGTGTATGGAGACTGTTGTATTCAATCCCGATGGGATATCTGTCCTTCATCAACACTCTGATAGTCCACAGGTTACAGAATGCCTCCAGATGTGCATCGGAAACTACTACTGGTCTTCCAGGGAACGATCAAAGCGTAAGCGGTTTGAGAATTTACTCCGATGGAGTGAAGTGCGCATGGTGACTGTTGTATTAAATCTCGATGCAATTTTGGTTTCATCAACACTCTGATAGTAGACAGATTACAGAATGCCTCCAGATGTACATCGGAAACTACTACTGGTCTTCCAGGCAACGATCAAAGCGAAGACTGTTTGAGACATTACTCCCATGAAAGAAAGTGCGCTTGGTGAATGTTGTATTCAATCCCGATGCAGTTACGGTTTTATCAACACTCTGATAGTCCACAGATTACAGAATGCTTCCAGATGTGCATCGGAAACTACTACAGGTCTACCAGGAAACGATCAAAGCGTAGATTCTTTGAGGCATTACTCCCATGGAGGTAAGTGCGCATGGTGACTGTTGTTTTCAATCCCGATGCAATTTCTGTGTTTCATCAACACTCTGATAGTCCACAGATTACAGAATGCCTCCAGATGTGCATCGGAAACTACTACTGGTCTTCCAGGGAACGATCAAAGCGTAAGCTGTTTGAGACATTACTCCGATGGAGTGAAGTGCGCATGGTGACTGTTGTGTTAAATCTCGATGCAATTTCTGTGTTTCATCACCACTCTGATAGTCCACAGATTACAGAATGCTTCCAGATGTGCATCGGAAACTACTACTGGCCTTCCAGGGAACGATCAAAGCGTAGACTGTTTAAGACATTACTCCCATGGAGGAAAGTGTGCATGGGGACTGTTGTATTCAATCCCGATGCAATTTTGGTTTCATCAACACTCTGATAGTCCACAAATTACAGAATGCCTCCAGATGTACATCGGAAACTACTACTGGTCTTCCAGGGAACTATCAAAGCGTAGACTGTTTGAGACATTACTCCCATGGAAGAAAGTGCTCATGGTGACTGTTGTATTCAATTCCGATGCAATTACGGTTTTATCAACACTCCGATATTCCACAGATTACAGAATGCATCAAGATGTGCATCGGAAACTACTACTGGTCTACCAGGAACCGATCAAAGCGTAGATTGTTTGAGGCATTACTCCCATGGAGGTAAGTGCGCATGGTGACTGTTGTTTTCAATCCCGATGCAATTAGTGTGTTTCATCAACACTCTGTTAGTCCACAGATTACAGAATGCCTCCAGATGTGCATCGGAAACTACTACTGGTCTTCCAGGGAACGATCAAAGCGTAAGCTGTTTGAGAATTTACTCTGATGGAGTGAAGTGCGCATGGTGACTGTTGTATTACATCTCGATGCAATTTCTGTGTTTTATCACCATTCTGATAGTCCACAGATTACTGAATGCCTCCAGATGTGCATCGGAAACTACTATTGGTCTTCCTGGAAATGATCAAAGCGTAGACTGTTTGTGACATTACTCCCATGGAAGAAAGTGCGCATGGTGACTGTTGTATTCAATCCCGATGCAATTACGGTTTTATCAACACTCTGATAGTCCACAGATTACAGAATGCCTCCAGATGTGCATCGGAAACTACTACTGGTCTTCCAGGGAACTATCAAAGCGTAGACTGTTTGAGACATTACTCCCATGGAAGAAAGTGTGCATGGTGACTGTTGTATTCAATCCCGATGCAATTACGGTTTTATCAACACTCCGATAGTCCACAGATTACAGAATGCAACCAGATGTGCGTCGGAAACTACTACTGGTCTACCAGGAAGCGATCAAAGCGTAGATTGTTTGAGGCATTACTGCCATGGAGGTAAGTGCGCATGGTGACTGTTGTTTTCAATCCCGAAGCAATATCTTTGTTTCATCAACACTCTGATAATCCACAGATTACAGAATGCCTCCAGATGTGCATCGGGAAGTACTACTGGTCTTCCAGTGAACGATCAAAGCGTAAGCTGTTTGAGAATTTACTCCGATGGAGTGAAGTGCGCATGCCGACTCTTGTATTAAATCTCGATGCAATTTCTGTGTTTCATCACCACTCTGATAGTCCACAGATTACTGGATGCCTCCAAATGTGCATCGGAAACTGCAATTGTTCTTCCAGGAAACGATCAAAGCGTAGACTGTTTGAGACATTACTCCCATAGAAGAAAGTGCGCATGGTGACTGTTGTATTCAATCCAGATGCAATTACGATTTTATCAACACTCTGATAGTCCACAGATTACAGAATGCCTCCAGATGTGCATCGGAAACTACTACTGGTCTTCCAGGGAACGATCAAAGCGTAGACTGTGTGAGGCATTACTCCCGTGGAGGTAAGTGCGCATGGCGACTCTTGTATTCAATCCCGATGCAATTTCTGTGTTTTATCAACACTCTGATAGTCCACAGATTACAGAATGCCTCCAGATGGGCATCAGAAACTACTACTGCTCTTCCAGGGAACGATCAAAGCGTAAACTGTTTGAGACATTACTCAGATGGAGTGAAGTGCGCATGGTGACTGTTGTATTAAATCCACATTCAATTTCTGTGTTTCATCAACACTCTGATAGTCCACAGATTACAGAGTGCCTAAAGATGTGCATCGGAAACTGCTATTTGTCTTCAAGGAAACGATCAAAGCATAGACTGTTTGAGACATTACTCCCATGGAAGAAAGTGCGCATGGTGTTTGTTGTATTCAATCCCATGCAATTACAGTTTTATCAACACTCTGATAGTCCACAGATTACAGAATGCCTCCAGATGTGCATCGGAAACTACTACTGGTCTTCCAGGGAACGATCAAAGCGTAGACTGTTTAAGACATTACACCCATGGAGGAAAGTGCGCATAGTGACTGTTGTATTCAATCCCGATGCAATTTTGGTTTCATCAACACTCTGATAGTCCACAGATTACAGAGTGCCTCCAGATGTACATCGGAAGCTACTACTCTTCTTCCAGGCAACGATCAAAGCGAAGACTGTTTGACACATTACTCCCATGGAAGAAAGTGCGCATGGTGACTTTTGTATTCAATTCCGATGCAATTACGGTTTTATCAACACTCTGATAGTCCACGGATTACAGAATGCCTCCAGATGTGCATCGGAAACTACTACTGGTCTTCCAGGGAACGATCAAAGCGTAAGAAGTTTGAGACATTACTCCGATGGAGTGAAGTGCGCATGGTGACTGTTGTATTAAGTCTGGATGCAATTTCTGTTATTTATCAACACTTTGAAGGTCCACAGCTTACAGAATGCCTCCAGATGTACATCGGAAACTACTACTGGTCTTCCAGGGAATGATTAAAGCGTAGAATGTTTGAGACATTACCCCCATGTTGGAAAGTGTGCATGGTGACTGTTGTACTCAATCCCGATGCATTTCCTGTGTTTCATCAAGAGTCTGATAGTCCACAGATTACAGAATGCCTCCAGATGTGCATCGGAAACTACTACTGGTCTTCCAGGGAACGATCAAAGCGTAGACTGTTTAAGACATTACTCCCATGGAAGAAAGTGTGCATGGTGACTGTTGTATTCAATCCCGATGCAATTAGGGTTTTATCAACTTTCTGATAGTCCACAGATTACAGAATGCCTCCAGATGTGCATCGGAAACTTCTACTGGTCTACCAGGAAACGATCAAAGCGTAGATTGTTTGAGGCACTACTCCCATGAAGGTACCTGCGCATGGTGACTGTTGTTTTCAATCCCGATGCAATTTCTGTGTTTCATCAACACTCTGATAGTCCACAGATTACAGAATGCCTCCTGATGTGCATCGGAAACTACTAACGGTCTTCTTGGGAACGATCAAAACGTTGACAGTTTAAGACATTACTCCCATGGAGGAAGGTGCGCATGGTGACTGTTGAATTCAGTCCCGATGCAATTACGGTTTTATCAACACTCTGATAGTCCACAGATTACAGAATGCCTATAGATGTGCTTCGGAAACTACTGCTGGTCTTCTAGGGAACGATGAAAGCGTAGACTGTTAGAGACATTACTCCCATGTTGGAAAGTGTGTATGGTGACTGTTGTATTCAATCCCGATGAAATATCTGTCCTTCATCAACACTCTGATAGTCCACAGGTTACAGAATGCCTCCAGATGTGCATCGGAAACTACTACTGGTCTTCCAGGGAACGATCAAAGCGTAAGCGGTTTGAGAATTTACTCCGATGGAGTGAAGTGCGCATGGTGACTGTTGTATTAAATCTCGATGCAATTTTGGTTTCATCAACACTCTGATAGTAGACAGATTACAGAATGCCTCCAGATGTACATCGGAAACTACTACTGGTCTTCCAGTCAACGATCAAAGCGAAGACTGTTTGAGACATTACTCCCATGAAAGAAAGTGCGCATGGTGAATGTTGTATTCAATCCCGATGCAGTTACGGTTTTATCAACATTCTGATAGTCCACAGATTACAGAATGCTTCCAGATGTGCATCGGAAACTACTACTGGTCTACCAGGAAACGATCAAAGCGTAGATTGTTTGAGGCATTACTCCCATGGAGGTAAGTGCGCATGGTGACTGTTGTTTTCAATCCCGATGCAATTTCTGTGTTTCATCAACACTCTGATAGTCCACAGATTACAGAATGCCTCCAGATGTGCATCGGAAACTACTACTGGTCTTCCAGGGAACGATCAAAGCGTAATCTGTTTGAGAATTTACTCCGATGGAGTGAAGTGCGCATGGTGACTGTTGTATTAAATCTCGATGCAATTTCTGTATTTCATCACCACTCTGATAGTCCGCAGATTACAGAATGCCTCCAGATGTCCATCGGAAACTGCTATTGGTCTTCCAGGAAACGATCAAAGCGTATACTGTTTGAGACATCACTCCCATGGAAGAAAGTGCGCATGGTGACTGTTGTATTCAATACCGATGCAATTACGGTTTTATCAACACTCTGATAATCCACAGATTACAGAATGCCTCCAGATGTGCATCGGAAACTACTACTGGTCTACCAGGAAACGATCAAAGCGTAGATTGTTTGAGTCATTACTCCCATTGAGGTAAGTGCGCATGGTGTCTGTCGGTTTCAATCCCTATGCAATTTTAGTGTTTCATTAACACTCTGATAGTCCACAGATTACAGAATACCTCCAGATGTGCATCGGAAACTACTACTGGCCTTCCAGGGAACGATCAAAGCGTAGACTGTTTAAGACATTACTCCGATGGAGGAAAGTGTGCATGGTGACTGTTGTATTCAATCCCGATGCAATTTTGGTTTCATCAACACTCTGATAGTCCACAAATTACAGAATGCCTCCAGATGTACATCGGAAACTACTACTGGTCTTCCAGGGAACTATCAAAGCGTAGACTGTTTAAGACATTACTCCCATGGAAGAAAGTGCTCATGGTGACTGTTGTATTCAATCCCGATGCAATTACGGTTTTATCAACACTCCGATATTCCACAGATTACAGAATGCATCAAGATGTGCATCGGAAACTACTACTGGTCTACCAGGAACCGATCAAAGCGTAGATTGTTTGAGGCATTACTCCCATGGAGGTAAGTGCGCATGGTGACTGTTGTTTTCAATCCCGATGCAATTTGTGTGTTTCATCAACACTCTGATAGTCCACAGATTACAGAATGCCTCCAGATGTGCATCGGAAACTACTACTGGTCTTCCGGGGAACGATCAAAGCGTAAGCTGTTTGAGAATTTACTCTGATGGAGAGAAGTGCGCATGGTGACTGTTGTATTAAATCTCGATGCAATTTCTGTGTTTTATCACCATTCTGATAGTCCACAGATTACTGAATGCCTCCAGATGTGCATCGGAAACTACTATTGGTCTTCCTGTAAATGATCAAAGCGTAGACTGTTTGTGACATTACTCCCATGGAAGAAAGTGCGCATGGTGACTGTTGTATTCAATCCCGATGCAATTACGGTTTTATCAACACTCTGATAGTCCACAGATTACAGAATGCCTCCAGATGTGCATCGGAAACTACTACTGGTCTTCCAGGGAACTATCAAAGCGTAGACTGCTTGAGACATTACTCCCATGGAAGAAAGTGTGCATGGTGACTGTTGTATTCAATCCCGATGCAATTACGGTTTTATCAACACTCCGATAGTCCACAGATTACAGAATGCAACCAGATGTGCGTCGGAAACTACTACTGGTCTACCAGGAAGCGATCAAAGCGTAGATTGTTTGAGGCATTACTGCCATGGAGGTAAGTGCGCATGGTGACTGTTGTTTTCAATCCCGAAGCAACTTCTTTGTTTCATCAACACTCTGATAATCCACAGATTACAGAATGCCTCCAGATGTACATCGGAAACTACTACTGGTCTACCAGGAAACGATCAAAGCGCAGATTGTTTGAGGCATTACTCCCATGGAGGAAGGTGTGCATGATGACTGTTGTATTCAGTCCCGATGCAATTTCGGTCTTTCATCAACACTCTGATAGTCCACAGATTACAGAATGCCTCCAGATGTGCATCGGAAACTACTACTGGTATTCCAGGGAACGATCAAAGCGTAGACTGTTTAAGACATTACTCCCATGGAGGAAAGAGCGCATGGTGACTGTTGTATACAATCCCGAAGCAATTTTGGTTTCATCAACTCTCTGATAGTCCACAAATTACAGAATGCCACCAGATGTGCATCGGAAACTACTAACGGTCTTCTTGGGAACGATCAAAACGTAGACTGTTTGAGACATTACTCTCATGGAGGAAGGTGCGCATGGTGACTGTTGTATTCAGTCCCGATGCAATCTCTGTCTTTCATCAACACTCTGATAGTCCACAGATTACAGAATGCCTCCAGATGTGCATCGGAAACTACTACTGGTCTTCCAGGGAACGATGAAAGCGTAGACTGTTTAAGACATTACTCCCATGGAGGAAAGTGCGCATGGTGACTGTTGTATACAATCGCGATGCAATTTTGGTTTCATCAACACGCTGATAGTCCACAAATTACAGAATGCCTCCAGATGTACATCGGAAACTACTACTGGTCTTCCAGGGAACTATCAAACCGTAGACTGTTTGAGACATTACTCCCATGGAAGAAAGTGCGCATGGTGACTGTTGTATTCAATCCCGATGCAATTACTGTTTTATCAACACTCCGATAGTCCACAGATTACAGAATGCATCCAGATGTGCATCGGAAACTACTACTGGTCTACCAGGAAGCGATCAAAGCGTAGATTGTTTGAGGCATTACTCCCATGGAGGTAAGTGCGCATGGTGACTGTTGTTTTCAATCCCGATGCAATTTCTGTGTTTCATCAACACTCTGATAGTCCACAGGTTACAGAATGCCTCCAGATGTGCATCGGAAACTATTACTGGTCTTCCAGGGAACGATCAAAGCATAAGCTGTTTGAGAATTTACTCCGATGGAGTGAAGTGCGCATGGCGACTGTTGTATTAAATCTCGATGCAATTTCTCTGTTTCATCACCACTCTGATAGTCCACAGAGAACTGAATGCCTCCAGATGTGCATCGGAAACTGCTATTGGTCTTCCAGGAAACGATCAAAGTGTAGACTCTTTGAGACATTACTCCCATGGAAGGAAGTGCGCATGGTGAGTGTTGTATTCAATCCCGATGCAATTACGTTTTTATCAACACTCTGATAGTCCACAGATGTGCATCGGAAACTACTACTAGTCTACCAGGAAACGATCAAAGCGTAGATTGTTTGTGGCATTACTCCCATGGAGGTAAGTGCGCATGGTGTCGGTTGTTTTCAATCCCGATGCAATTTCTGTGTTTCATCACCACTATGACAGTCCACAGATTACAGAATGCCTCCAGTTGTGCATCGGAAAGTACTACTGGTCTTCCAGGGAACGATAAAAACGTAAGCTGTTTGAGACATTACTCCAATGGAGTGAAGTGCGCATGGTGACTGTTGTATCAAATCTCGATGCAATTTCTGTGTTTCATCACCACTCTGATAGTCCACAGATTACAGAATGCCTCCAGATGTACATCGGAAACTGCTGTTGGTCTTCCAGGAAACGATCAAAGCGTAGACTGTTTGAGACATTACTCCCATGGAGGAAAGTGCGCATGGTGACTGATGTATTCAGTCCCGATGCAATTTTGGTTTTAACAACAGTCTGATAGTCCACAGATTACAGAATGCCACCAGATGTGCATCAGAAACTACTACTGGTCATCCAGGAAACGATCAAAGCGTAGACCGTTTGAGATATTACTCCCATGGAGGTAAGTGCGCATGGCGACTGTTGTATTCAATCCCGATGCAATTTCTGTGTTTCATCAACACTCTGATAGTCCACAGATTACAGATAGACAAGAGATGTGCATCGGAAACTACTACTGGTCTTCCAGGGAACGATCAAAGCGTAAACGGTTTGAGACATTACTCCCATGGAGGAAAGGGCGCATTGTGACTGTTGTATTCAATCCCGATGCAGTTATGGTTTTATCAACACTCTGATAGTCCACAGATTACCGAATGCCTCCAGATGTGCATCGGAATCTACTACAGGTCTTCCAGGGAACGATCAAAACGTAGACTGTTTGAGACATTACTCCCATGGAGGGAAGTGCGCATGATGACTCTTGTATTCAATCCCGATGCAGTTTCTGTGTTTCATCAAAACTGTGATAGTCCACATATTACAGAAATCCTCCAGATGTGCATCGGAAACTACTACTGGTCTTCCAGGAAACGATCAAAGCGTAGACTGTTTGAGACTTTACTCCCATGGAGGAATGTGCGCATGGTGACTGATGTAATCAATCCCGATGCCATTTCTGTGTTTCATCAACACTCTTATGGTCCACAGATTACAGAATTCCTTCAGATGTGCATCGGAAACTACAACTGGTCTTCCAGGGAACGATCAAAGCGTAGGCTGTTTGAGACATAACTTCCATGGAGGAAAGTGCGCATGGAGACTGTTGTATTACATCATGATGCAATTTCTGTGTTTCATCAACACTTTGAACGTCCACAGATTGCAGAATGCCTCCAGATGTGCATCGGAAACTACTACTGGTCTTCCAGGAATCGATCTAAGCGTAGACTGTTTGAGACATTACTCCCATGGAAGAAAGTGCGCATGGTGTTTGTTGCATTCAATCCCGATGCAATTATGGTTTTATCAACACTCTGATAGTCCACAGATAACAGAATGCCTCCAGATGTGCATCGGAAACTACTACTGATCTAACAGGAAACGATCAAATCGTAGATTGTTTGAGGCATTCCTCCCATGGAGGTAAGTGCGCATGGTGACTGTTGTATTCAATCCCGATGCAATTTCTGTGTTTCATCAACACTCTGATAGTCCACAGATTACAGAATGCCTCCAGAAGTGCATCGGAAACTGCTATTGGTCATCCAGGAAACGATCAAAGCGTAGACTGTTTGAGACATTACTCCCATGGAGGAAAGAGCGCATGGTGACTGTTGTAGTCAATCCCGATGCAATTTTGGTTTCATCAACACTCTGATAGTCAACAGATTAAAGAATGCCACCAGATATGCATCGGAAACTACTAACGGTCTTCTTGGGAACGATCTAAACGTAGACTGTTTGAAACATTACTCCCATGGAGGAAAGTGCGCATGGTGACTGTTGTATTCAGTCCCGATGCAATTTTGGTTTTATCAACACTCTGATTGTCCACAGATTACAGAATGCCTCAAGGTGTGCTTCGGAAACTACTACTGGTCTTCCAGGGAACGATCAAAGCATAAACTGTTTGAGACATTACTCCCATGGAGGTAAGTGCGCATGGTGACTGGTCTATTCAATCCCGATGCAATTTCTGTGTTTCATTAACACTCTGATAGTCCACAGATTACAGAATGCCTCCAGATTTGCATCGAAAACTACTACTGGACTTCCTGGGAACGATCAAAGCGTAGACTGTTTGAGACATCACTCCCATTGAGGAAAGTGCGCATGGTGACTGTTGTATTCAATCCCGATGCAATTTCTGTGTTTCATCAACACTCTGATGGTTCACAGATTATAGAATGCCTCCAGATGTGCATCGGAAACTACTACTGGTCTTCCAGGGGTCGATCAAAGCGTAAACTGTTTGAGACATTACGCCCATGGAGGTAAGTGCGCATGGTGACTGGTCTATTCAATCCCGATGCAATTTCTGTGTTTCATTAACACTCTGATAGTCCATAGATTACAGAATGCCTCCAGATGTGCATCGGAAACTACTGCTGGTCTTCCAGGGAACGATCAAATCGTAGACTGTTTGAAACATTACTTCCATGGAGGAAAGATGCGCATGGTGACTGTTGTATTCAATCCCGATGTACTTTGTGTGTTTTATCAACATTCCGATAGTCCACAGATTACAGAATGCCTCCAGATGTGCTCCGGAAACTACTACTGGTCTTCTAGGGAACGATCAAAGCGTGACTGTAAGAGACATTTCTCCCATGGAGGAAAGGGCGCATTGTGACTGTTGTATTCAATCCCGATGCAATTTCTGTGTTTCATCAACACTCTGATAGTCCACAGATTACAGAAACCCTCCAGATGTGCATCGGAAACTACTACTGGTCTTCCAGGGAACGACCAAAGCGTAGACTGTTTGAGGCATTACTCCCATGGAGGTAAGTGCGCATGGTGACTGTTGTATTCAATCCCGATGCAATTTCTGTGCTTCATCAACACTTTGATAGTCCACAGATTACAGAATGCCTCCAGATGTGCATCAGAAACTAGTACTGCTCTTCCAGGGAACGATCAAAGCGTAAACTGTTTGAGACGTTACTCCGATGGAGTGAAATGCGCATGGTGACAGTTGTATTACATCCCGATTCAATTTCTGTGTTTCATCAACACTCTTATAGTCCACAGATTACAGAATGACTCCAGATGTGCATCAGAAACTAGCACTCCTCTTCCAGGGAACGATCAAAGCGTAAACTGTTTGAGACATTACTCCGATTGAATGAAATGCGCATGGTGACAGTTGTATTAAAACCCGATTCAATATCTGTGTTTCATCAACACTCTTATAGTCCACAGATTACAGAATTCCTTCAGATGTACATCGGAAACTACTACTGGTCTTTCAGGGAACGATCAAAGCGTAGGCTGTTTGAGACATTACACCCATGGATGAAAGTGCGCGTGGTGACTGTTGTATTCAATCCTGATGCAATTTTGGTTTCATCAACACTCTGATAGTAAACAGATTGCAGAATGCCACCAGATGTGCATCGGAAACTAATAACGGTCTCCTAGGTAAAGATAAAAACGTAGACTTTTTGAGTCATTACTCCCATGGAGGTAAGTGCGCATGGAGACTGTTGTATTCAGTCCCGATGCAACTTTGGTTTTGTCAAGACTCTGATAGTCCAAGGATTACAGAATGCCTTTAGATGTGCATCGGAAACTACTACTTGTTTTTCAGGAAACGATCAAAGCGTAGACCGTTTGAGACATTACTCCCATGGAGGTAAGTGCGCATGGCGACTGTTGTATTCAATCCGGATGCAATTTCTGTGTTTCATCATCACCCTGACAGTCCACAGATTGCAGAATGCCACCAGATGTGCATCGGAAACTAATAACGGTCTCCTAGGTAAAGATCAAAACGTAGACTTTTTGAGACATTACTCCCATTGAGGTAAGTGCGCATGGTGACTGGTCTATTCAATCCCGATTCAATTTCTTTGTTTCATTAACACTCTGATAGTCCACAGATTACAGAATGCCTACAGATTTGCATCGGAAACTACTACTGGTCTTCCTGGGAATGATCAAAGCGTAGACTGTTTTAGACATCACTCCCATTGAGGAAAGTGCGCATGGTGACTGTTGTATTCAGTCCCGATGCAATTTTGGTTTTATCAACACTCTGATTGTCCACAGATTACAGAATGCCTCCAGGTGTGCATCGGAAACTACTACAGGTCTTCCAGGGAACGATCAAAGCGTAAACTGTTTGAGACATTACTCCCATGGAGGTAAGTGCGCATGGTGACTGGTCTATTCAATCCCGATGCAATTTCTGTGTTTCATTAACACTCTGATAGTCCACAGATTTCAGAATGCCTCCAGATTTGCATCGAAAACTACTACTGGACTGCCTGGGAACGACCAAAGCGTAGACTGTTTGAGACATCACTCCCATTGAGGAAAGTGCGCATGGTGACTGTTGTATTCAATCCCGATGCAATTTCTGTGTTTCATCAACACTCTGATGGTCCACAGATTATAGAATGCCTCCAGATGTGCATCGGAAACTACTACTGGTCTTCCAGGGAACGATCAAAGCGTAAACTGTTTGAGACATTACGCCCATGGAGGTAAGTGCGCATGGTGACTGGTCTAATCAATCCCGATGCAATTTCTGTGTTTCATTGACACTCTGATAGTCCATAGATTACAGAATGCCTCCAGATGTGCAACGGAAACTACTACTGGTCTTCCAGGGAACGATCAAATCGTAGACTGTTTGAGACATTACTTCCATGGAGGAAAGTGCACATGGTGACTGTTGTATTCAATCCCGATGCACTTAGTGTGTTTTATCAACATTCTGATAGTCCACAGATTACAGACTGTCTCCAGATGTGCTTCGGAAACTACTACTGGTCTTCTAGGGAACGATCAAAGCGTGACTGTAAGAGACATTACTCCCATGGAGGAAAGGGCGCATTGTGACTGCTGTATTCAATCCAAATGCAATTTCTGTGTTTCATCAACACTCTGATAGTCCACAGATTACAGAATCCCTCCAGATGTGCATCGGAAACTACTACTGGTCTTCCAAGGAACGATCGAAGCGTAGATTGTTTGAGACATTACTACCATGGAAGAAAGTGCGCATGGAGATAGTTGCATTCAATCCCGATGCAGTTATGGTTTTATCAACACTCTGATAGTACACAGATTACAGAATGCCTCCATATGTGCATCGGAAATTACTACTGGTGTACCAGGAAACTATCAAAGAGTAGACTGTTTGAGGCATTACTCCCATGGAGGTAAGTGCGCATGGTGATTGTTGTATTCAATCCCGATGCAATTTCTTTGTTTCATCAACATTCTGATAGTCCACAGATTACAGAATGCCTCCAGATGTATATCAGAAACTACTACTGCTCTTCCAGGGAACGATCAAAGCGTAAACTGTTTGAGACATTACTCACATGGAGGAAAATGCGCATGGTGACTGTTGTACTCAATCCCGATGCAATTTCTGTGTTTTATCAACACTTTGAAGGTCCACAGCTTACAGAATGTCTCCAGATGTACATCGGAAACTACTACTGGTCTTCCAGGGAACGATCAAAGCGTAGACTGTTTGAGACATTACTCCCATATTGGAAAGAGTGCATGGTGACTGTTGTATTCAATCCCGATGCAATTATGGTTTTATCAACGCTCTGATAGTCCACAGATTACAGAATGCCTCCAGATGTGCATCGGAAACTACTACTGGTCTACCAGGAAACGATCAAAGCGTAGACTGTTAGAGACATTACTCCCATGGAGGAAAAGGCGCATTGTGACTGTTATATTCAATCCCGATGAAATTTTTGTGTTTCATCAACACTCTGATAGACCACAGATTACAGAATGCCTTCAGATGTACATCGGAAACTACAACTGGTCTTCCAGGGAACGATCAAAGCGTAGACTGTTTGAGAAATTACTCCCATGGAGGAAAGTGCGCATGGTGAATGTTGTACTCAATCCCGATGCAATTTCTGTGTTTTATCAACACTTTGAAGGTCCACAGCTTACAGAATGCCTTTAGAAGTACATCGGAAACTACTACTGGTCTTCCAGGGAACGATCAAAGAGTAGAATGTTTGAGACAATACTCCCATGTTGGAAAGTGTGCATGGTGACTGTTGTATTCAATCCCGATGAAATTTCTGTCTTTCATCAACACTCTGATAGTCAACAGATTACAGAATGCCTCCAGATGTGCATCGGAAACTACTACTGGTCTTCCAGGGAACGATCAAAGCGTAGACTGTTTGAGACATTACTCTAATGGAGGAAAGTGCGCATGGTGAATGTTGTACTCAATCCCGATGCAATTTCTGTGTTTTATCAACACTTTGAAGGTCCACAGCTTAGAGAATGCCTCCAGATGAACATCGGTAACTACTACTGGTCTTCCAGGGAACGATCAAAGCGTAGACTGTATGAGACATTACTCCCATTGAGGAAAGTGCGCATGGTGACTGTTGTATTCAATCCCGATGCAATTTCTGTGTTTCATCAACACTCTGATGGTCCACAGATTATAGAATACCTCCAGATGTGCATCAGAAACTACTACTGGTCTTCCAGGGAACGATCAAAGCGTAGACTGTATGAGACACTACTACCATGGAGGAATGTGCGCATGGTGACTGCTGTATTCAATCCCGATGCAATATCTGCGTTTCATCAACACCCTGCTAGTCCACAGATTACAGAATGCCTCCAGATATGCATCGGAAATAACTACTGGTCTTCCAGGGAACGATTAAACGAAGAACTGTTTGAGACATTACTTTCATGGAGGAAAGTGCGCATGGTTACTGTTGTATTCAATCCCGATGCACTTTCTGTGTTTCATCAACATTCTGATAGTCCACAGATTAGAAAATGCCTCCAGCTGTGCTTCGGAAACTACTGCTGGTCTTCTAGGGAACGATGAAAGCGTAGACTGTTAGAGACATTACTCCCATGGAGGAAAGCGCGCATTGTGACTGTTGTATTCAATCCCGATGCAATTTTTGTCTTTCATCAACACTCTGATAGTCCACAGATTACAGAATGCCTCCAGATGTGCATCGGAAACTACTACTGGTTCCAGGGAACGATCAAAGCGTAGACTGTTTGAGACATTACTCCCATGGCAGAAAGTTTGCATGGTTACTGTTGTATTCAATCCCGATGCAATTATGATTTATTAACTGATAGTACACAGATTACAGAGTGCCTCCAGATGTGAATCGGAAACTACTACTGGTGTACCAGGAAACGATCAAAGCGTAGACTGTTTGAGGCATTACTCCCATGGAGGTAAGTGCGCATGGTGACTGTTGTATTCAATCCCGATGCAATTTCTGTGTTTCATCAACACTCTGATAGTCCACAGATTACAGAATGCTTCCAGATGTGCATCGGAAACTACTACTGGTCTTCCAGGATACGATCAAAGACTAGACCGTTTGAGACTTTACTCCCATGGAGGTATGTGCGCATGGCGACTCTTGTATTCAATCCCGATGCAATTTCTGTCTTTCATCAACACTCTAATAGCCAACAGATTACAGAATGCCTCCAGATGTGCATCGGAAACTACTACTGCTCTTCCAGGGAACGATCAAAGCGTAAACTGTTTGAGACATTACTCCGATGGAGTGAAGTGCGCATGGTGACTGTTGTATTAAATCCACATTCAATTTCTGTGTTTCATCAACACTCTGATAGTCCACAGATTACAGAATGCCTCCAGAAGTGCATCGGAAACTGCTATTGGTCTTCCAGGAAACGATCAAAGCGTAGACTGCTAGAGACATTACTCCCATGGAGGAAAGGGCGCATTGTGACTGTTGTATTGAATCCCGATGCAATTTTTGTGTTTCATTAACACTCTGATAGACCACAGATTACAGAATGCCTTCAGATGTGCATCGGAAACTACAACTGGTCTTCCAGGGAACGATAAAAGCGTAGACTGTTTGAGACATTACTCTCATGGAGGAAAGTGCGCATGGTGAATGTTGTACTCAATCCCGATGCAATTTCTGTGTTTTATCAACACTTTTAAGGTCCACAGCTTACAGAATGCCTCCAGATGTACATCGGAAACTACTACTGGTCTTCCAGGGAACGATCAAAGAGTAGAATGTTTGAGACATTACTCCCATGTTGGAAAGTGTGCATGGTGACTGTTGTATTCAATCCCGATGAAAATTCTGTCTTTCATCAACACTCTGATAGTCCACAGATTACAGAATGCCTCCAGATGTGCATCGGAAACTACTACTGGTCTTCCAGGGAACGATCAAAGCGTAGACTGTTTAAGACATTTCTCCCATGGAGGAAATTGCGCATGGTGACTGTTGTATTCTATCCCGATGCAATTTTGGTTTCATCAACACTCGATAGTCCACAGATTACAGAATGCCTCCAGATGTACATCGGAAACTACTACTGGTCTTCCAGATAACGATCAAAGCGTAGACTGTTTGAGACATTACTCCCATGGAAGAAAGTGCGCATGGTGACTGTTGTATTCAATCCCGATGCAATTTCGGTTTTATCAACACTCTGATAGTCCACAGATTACAGAATGCCTCCAGATGTGCATCGGAAACTACTACTGGTCTACCAGGAAACGCTCAAAGCGTAGATTGTTTGAGGCACTACTCCCATTTAGGTAAGTGCGCATGGTGACTGTTGTTTTCAATCCCGATGCAATTTCTGTGTTTCATCAACACTCTGATAGTCCACAGATTACAGAATGCCTCCAGATGTGCATCGGAAACTGCTATTGGTCTTCCAGGAAACGATCAAAGCGTTGACTGTTTGAGACATTACTCCCATGGAAGAAAGTGCGCATGGTGACTGTTGTATTCAATCCCGATGCAATTACGTTTTTATCAACACTCGGATAGTCCACAGATTACAGAATGCCTCCAGATGTGCATCGGAAACTACTATTGGTCTTCCAGGGAACGATCAAAGCGTAGACTCTTTAAGACATTACTCCCATGGACTAAAGTGCGCATGGTGACTGTTGTATCCAATCCCGATGCAATTTTGGTTTCATCAACACTCTGATAGTCCACAGATTACAGAATGCCTCCAGATGTGCATCGGAAACTACTACTGGTCTACCAGGAAACGATCAAAACGTAGATTGTTTGAGGCATTACTCGCATGGAGGTAAGTGCGCATAGTGATTGTTGTTTTCAATCCCGATGCAATTTCTGTGTTTCATCACCACTCTGACAGTCCACAGATTACAGAATGCCTCCAGATGTGCATCGGAAACAACTACTGGTCTTCCAGGGAACGATCAAAGCGTAAGCTGTTTGAGACATTACTCCGAAGGAGTGAAGTTCGCATGGTGACTGTTGTATTAAATCTCGATGCAATTTCTGTGTTTCATCACCACTCTGATAGTCCACAGATTACAGAATGCCTACAGATGTGCATCGGAAACTGCTATTGGTCTTCCAGGAAACGATCAAATCGTAGACTGTTTCAGACATTACTCCCATGGAGGAAAGTGCGCATGGTGACTGTTGTATTCAATCCCGATGCAATTTTCGTTTCATCAACACTCTGATAGTCCACAGTTTACTGAATGCCTCCAGATGTGCATCAGAAACTACAACTGGTCTTCCAGGAAACGATCAAAGCGTAGAACGTTTTAGACATTACTCCCATGGAGGTATGTGCGCATGGCGACTGTTGTATTCAATCCCGATGCAATTTCTGTCTTTCATCAACACTCTGATAGTCCACAGATTACAGAATGCCTCCAGATGTGCATCGGAAACTACTACTGGTCTACCAGGAAACGATCAAATCGTAGATTGTTTGAGGCACTACTCCCATTTAGGTAAGTGCGCATGGTGACTGTTGTTTTCAATCCCGATTCAATTTCTGTGTTTCATCAACACTCTGATAGTCCACAGATTACAGAATGCCTCCAGATGTGCATCGGAAACTGCTATTGGTCTTCCAGGAAACGATCAAAGCGTTGACTGTTTGAGTCATTACTCCCATGGAAGAAAGTGCGCATGGTGACTGTTGTATTCAATCCCGATGCAAATACGTTTTTATCAACACTCGGATAGTCCACAGATTACAGAATGCCTCCAGATGTGCATCGGAAACTACTACTGGTCTTCCAGGGAACGATCAAAGCGTAGACTCTTTAAGACATTACTCCCATGGAGGAAAGTGCGCATGGTGACTGTTGTATCCAATCCCGATGCAATTTTGGTTTCATCAACACTCTGATAGTCCACAGATTACAGAATGCCTCCAGATGTACATCGGAAACTACTACTGGTCTTCCAGGGAACGATCAAAGCGTAGACTGTTTGAGACATTACTCCCATGGAAGAAAGTGTGCATGGTGACTGTTGTACTCAATCCCGATGCAGTTACGGATTTATCAACACTCTGATAGTCCACAGATTACAGAATGCCTCCAGATGTGCATCGGAAACTACTACTGGTCTACCAGGAAACGATCAAAACGTAGATTGTTTGAGGCATTACTCGCATGGAGGTAAGTGCGCATAGTGATTGTTGTTTTCAATCCCGATGCAATTTCTGTGTTTCATCACCACTCTGATAGTCCACAGATTACAGAATGCCTCCAGATGTGCATCGGAAACAACTACTGGTCTTCCAGGGAACGATCAAAGCGTAAGCTGTTTGAGACATTACTCCGAAGGAGTGAAGTTCGCATGGTGACTGTTGTATTAAATCTCGATGCAATTTCTGTGTTTCATCACCACTCTGATAGTCCACAGATTACAGAATGCCTACAGATGTGCATCGGAAACTGCTATTGGTCTTCCAGGAAACGATCAAATCGTAGACTGTTTCAGACATTACTCCCATGGAGGAAAGTGCGCATGGTGACTGTTGTATTCAATCCCGATGCAATTTTCGTTTCATCAACACTCTGATAGTCCACAGTCTACTGAATGCCTCCAGATGTGCATCAGAAACTACTACTGGTCTTCCAGGAAACGATCAAAGCGTAGAACGTTTGAGACATTACTCCCATGGAGGTAAGTGCGCATGGCGACTGTTGTATTCAATCCCGATGCAATTTCTGTCTTTCATCAACACTCTGATAGTCCACAGATTAATGAATGCTTCCAGATGTGCATCGGAAACTACTACTGGTCTAACAGGAAACGTTCAAAGCGTAGATTGTTTGAGGCATTACTCCCATGGAGGTAAGTTTTCATGGTGACTGTTGTATTCAATTCCGATGCAATTTCTGTGTTTCATCAACACTACGATAGTCCACAGTTTACAGAATGCCACCAGATATGCATCGGAAACTACTAACGGTCTTCTAGGGAACGATCAAAACGTAGACTGTTCGAGACATTTCTCCCATGGAGGAAAGTGCGCATGGTGACTGTTGTATTCAGTCCCGATGCAATTTTGGTTTTATGAACACTCTGATAGTCCACAGATTACAGAATGCCTCCAGATGTGCATCAGAAACTACTACTGGTCTTTCAGGAAACGATCAAAGCGTAGACCGTTTGAGACACTACTCCCATGGAGGTAAGTGCTCATGGCGACTGTTGTATTCAATCCCGATGCAATTTCTGTGTTTCATCAACACTCTGATAGTCCTCAGATTACAGATAGACTCCAGATGTGCATCGGAAACTACCACTGGTCTTCCAGGGAACGATCAAAGCGTAAACTGTTTGAGACATTACTCCCATGGTGGAAAGGGCGCATTGTGATTGTTGTAATCAATCCCGATGCAATTTCTGTGTTTCATCAACACTCTGATAGTCCACAGATTACAGAATGCCTCCAGATGTGCATCGGAAACTACTACTGGTCTTCCAGGGAACGATCAAAGCGTAGACTGTTTAAGACATTTCTCCCATGGAGGAAATTGCGCATGGTGACTGTTGTATTCTATCCCGATGCAATTTTGGTTTCATCAACACTCGATAGTCCAAAGATTACAGAATGCCTCCAGATGTACATCGGAAACTACTACTGGTCTTCCAGATAACGATCAAAGCGTAGACTGTTTGAGACATTACTCCCATGGAAGAAAGTGCGCATGGTGACTGTTGTATTCAATCCCGATGCAATTTCGGTTTTATCAACACTCTGATAGTCCACAGATTACAGAATGCCTCCAGATGTGCATCGGAAACTACTACTGGTCTACCAGGAAACGCTCAAAGCGTAGATTGTTTGAGGCACTACTCCCATTTAGGTAAGTGCGCATGGTGACTGTTGTTTTCAATCCCGATGCAATTTCTGTGTTTCATCAACACTCTGATAGTCCACAGATTACAGAATGCCTCCAGATGTGCATCGGAAACTGCTATTGGTCTTCCAGGAAACGATCAAAGCGTTGACTGTTTGAGACATTACTCCCATGGAAGAAAGTGCGCATGGTGACTGTTGTATTCAATCCCGATGCAATTACGTTTTTATCAACACTCGGATAGTCCACAGATTACAGAATGCCTCCAGATGTGCATCGGAAACTACTATTGGTCTTCCAGGGAACGATCAAAGCGTAGACTCTTTAAGACATTACTCCCATGGACTAAAGTGCGCATGGTGACTGTTGTATCCAATCCCGATGCAATTTTGGTTTCATCAACACTCTGATAGTCCACAGATTACAGAATGCCTCCAGATGTGCATCGGAAACTACTACTGGTCTACCAGGAAACGATCAAAACGTAGATTGTTTGAGGCATTACTCGCATGGAGGTAAGTGCGCATAGTGATTGTTGTTTTCAATCCCGATGCAATTTCTGTGTTTCATCACCACTCTGACAGTCCACAGATTACAGAATGCCTCCAGATGTGCATCGGAAACAACTACTGGTCTTCCAGGGAACGATCAAAGCGTAAGCTGTTTGAGACATTACTCCGAAGGAGTGAAGTTCGCATGGTGACTGTTGTATTAAATCTCGATGCAATTTCTGTGTTTCATCACCACTCTGATAGTCCACAGATTACAGAATGCCTACAGATGTGCATCGGAAACTGCTATTGGTCTTCCAGGAAACGATCAAATCGTAGACTGTTTCAGACATTACTCCCATGGAGGAAAGTGCGCATGGTGACTGTTGTATTCAATCCCGATGCAATTTTCGTTTCATCAACACTCTGATAGTCCACAGTTTACTGAATGCCTCCAGATGTGCATCAGAAACTACAACTGGTCTTCCAGGAAACGATCAAAGCGTAGAACGTTTGAGACATTACTCCCATGGAGGTATGTGCGCATGGCGACTGTTGTATTCAATCCCGATGCAATTTCTGTCTTTCATCAACACTCTGATAGTCCACAGATTACAGAATGCCTCCAGATGTGCATCGGAAACTACTACTGGTCTACCAGGAAACGATCAAATCGTAGATTGTTTGAGGCACTACTCCCATTTAGGTAAGTGCGCATGGTGACTGTTGTTTTCAATCCCGATTCAATTTCTGTGTTTCATCAACACTCTGATAGTCCACAGATTACAGAATGCCTCCAGATGTGCATCGGAAACTGCTATTGGTCTTCCAGGAAACGATCAAAGCGTTGACTGTTTGAGTCATTACTCCCATGGAAGAAAGTGCGCATGGTGACTGTTGTATTCAATCCCGATGCAATTACGTTTTTATCAACACTCGGATAGTCCACAGATTACAGAATGCCTCCAGATGTGCATCGGAAACTACTACTGGTCTTCCAGGGAACGATCAAAGCGTAGACTCTTTAAGACATTACTCCCATGGAGGAAAGTGCGCATGGTGACTGTTGTATCCAATCCCGATGCAATTTTGGTTTCATCAACACTCTGATAGTCCACAGATTACAGAATGCCTCCAGATGTACATCGGAAACTACTACTGGTCTTCCAGGGAACGATCAAAGCGTAGACTGTTTGAGACATTACTCCCATGGAAGAAAGTGTGCATGGTGACTGTTGTACTCAATCCCGATGCAGTTACGGATTTATCAACACTCTGATAGTCCACAGATTACAGAATGCCTCCAGATGTGCATCGGAAACTACTACTGGTCTACCAGGAAACGATCAAAACGTAGATTGTTTGAGGCATTACTCGCATGGAGGTAAGTGCGCATAGTGATTGTTGTTTTCAATCCCGATGCAATTTCTGTGTTTCATCACCACTCTGATAGTCCACAGATTACAGAATGCCTCCAGATGTGCATCGGAAACAACTACTGGTCTTCCAGGGAACGATCAAAGCGTAAGCTGTTTGAGACATTACTCCGAAGGAGTGAAGTTCGCATGGTGACTGTTGTATTAAATCTCGATGCAATTTCTGTGTTTCATCACCACTCTGATAGTCCACAGATTACAGAATGCCTACAGATGTGCATCGGAAACTGCTATTGGTCTTCCAGGAAACGATCAAATCGTAGACTGTTTCAGACATTACTCCCATGGAGGAAAGTGCGCATGGTGACTGTTGTATTCAATCCCGATGCAATTTTCGTTTCATCAACACTCTGATAGTCCACAGTTTACTGAATGCCTCCAGATGTGCATCAGAAACTACTACTGGTCTTCCAGGAAACGATCAAAGCGTAGAACGTTTGAGACATTACTCCCATGGAGGTAAGTGCGCATGGCGACTGTTGTATTCAATCCCGATGCAATTTCTGTCTTTCATCAACACTCTGATAGTCCACAGATTAATGAATGCTTCCAGATGTGCATCGGAAACTACTACTGGTCTAACAGGAAACGTTCAAAGCGTAGATTGTTTGAGGCATTACTCCCATGGAGGTAAGTTTTCATGGTGACTGTTGTATTCAATTCCGATGCAATTTCTGTGTTTCATCAACACTACGATAGTCCACAGTTTACAGAATGCCACCAGATATGCATCGGAAACTACTAACGGTCTTCTAGGGAACGATCAAAACGTAGACTGTTCGAGACATTTCTCCCATGGAGGAAAGTGCGCATGGTGACTGTTGTATTCAGTCCCGATGCAATTTTGGTTTTATGAACACTCTGATAGTCCACAGATTACAGAATGCCTCCAGATGTGCATCAGAAACTACTACTGGTCTTTCAGGAAACGATCAAAGCGTAGACCGTTTGAGACACTACTCCCATGGAGGTAAGTGCTCATGGCGACTGTTGTATTCAATCCCGATGCAATTTCTGTGTTTCATCAACACTCTGATAGTCCTCAGATTACAGATAGACTCCAGATGTGCATCGGAAACTACCACTGGTCTTCCAGGGAACGATCAAAGCGTAAACTGTTTGAGACATTACTCCCATGGTGGAAAGGGCGCATTGTGATTGTTGTAATCAATCCCGATGCAATTTCTGTGTTTCATCAACACTCTGATAGTCCACAGATTACAGAATGCCTCCAGATGTGCATCGGAAACTACTACTGGTCTTCCAGGGAACGATCAAAGCGTAGACTGTTTGAGACATTACTCCCATGGAAGAAAGTGTGCATGGTGACTGTTGTATTCAATCCCGATGCAATTATGGTTTTTTCAACACTCTGATAGTACACAGATTACAGAATGCCTTCAGATGTGCATCGGAAACTACTACTGGTGTACCAGGAAACGATCAAAGCGTAGACTGTTTGAGGCATTACTCAAATGGAGGTAAGTGCGCATGGTGACTGTTGTATTCAATCCCGATGCAATTTCTGTGTTTCATCAATACTTTGATAGTCCACAGATTACAGAATGCCTCCAGATGTGCATCAGAAACTACTACTGCTCTTCCAGGGAACTATCAAAGCGTAAACTGTTTGAGACATTATTCCGATGGAGTGAAGTGCGCAAGGTGACTGTTGTATTAAATCCCGATTCAATTTCTGTGTTTCATCAACACTCTGATAGTCCACAGATTACAGAATGCCTCCAGATGTGCATCGGAAACTACTACTGGTATTCCGGGGAACGACCAAAGCATAGACTGTTTGAGACATTACTCCCATGGAGGTAAGTGCTCATGGTGACTTTTGTATTCAATCCCGATGCAATTTCTGTGTTTCATCAACACTCTGATAGTCCACAGATTACAGAACGCCTCCAGATGTGCATCGGAAACTACTACTGGTCTTCCACGGAACGATCAAAGCGTAGACTGTTTGAGACATTACTCCCATGGAAGAATGTGCGCATGGTGTTTGTTGTATTCAATCCCGATGCAATTTCTGAGTTTCATTAACACTTTGATAGTCCACAGATTGTAAAATGCCTCCAGATGTGCATCGGTAACTACTACTGGTAATCCGGGGAACGACCAAATCGTAGACTGTTTGAGACATTATTCCCATGGAGGGAAGTGCGCATGGTGACTGTTGTATTCTATCAAGATGCAATTTCTGTGTTTAATCAATAGTCTGATAGTCCACAGATTACAGAATGCCTCATGATGTGCATCGGAAACTACTACTGGTCTTCTAGAGTACGATCAATGCGTAGACTGTTTGAGACATTAGTCAAATGGAGGAAATAGCGCATGGTGACTGTTGTATTCAATCCCGATGCAATTTCTGTGTTTCATAAACACTCTGATAGTCCACAGATTACAGAATGCCTCCAGATGTGCATCGGAAACTACTACTGGTCTTCCAGAGAACGATAAATGCGTAGACTGTTTGAGACATTACTCGCATGGATGAAAGTTTGCATTACGACTGTTGTATTCAATCCCGATGCAATTATGATTTATCAACACTCTGATAGTCCACAGATTACAGAATGCCTCCAGATGTGCATCGGAAACTACTACTGGTGTACGAGGAAACGATCAAAGCGTAGACTGTTTGAGGCATTACTCCCATGGAGGTAAGTGTGCATGGTGACTGTTGTTTTCAATCCCGATGCAATATCCGTGTTTCATCAACACTCTGATAGTCCACAGATTACAGAATGCCTCCAAATGTGCATCAGAAACTACTACTGCTCTTGCAGGGGACGATCAAAGCGTTCACTGTTTGAGACATTACTCCGATGGATTGAAGTGCGCATGGTGACTGTTGTATTAAATCGCGATTCAATTTCTGTGTTTCATCAACACTCTGATAGTCCACAGATTACAGAATGCTTCCAGATGTGAATCGAAAACTGCTATTGGTCATCCAGGAAACGATCAAAGCGTAGACTGTTAGAGACATAATTCCCATGGATGAAAGGGCGCATTGTGACTGTTGTATTCAATCCCGATGCAATTTCTGTGTTTCATCAACACTCTGATAGACCACAGATTACAGAATGCCTCCAGATGTGTATCGGAAACTACAACTGGTCTTCCAGCTAACGATCAAAGCGTAGGCTGTTTGAGACATTACTCCCTTGGAGGAAAGTGCGCATGGTGACTGTTGTACTCAATCCCGATGCAATTTCTGTGTTTTATCAACAGTTTGAAGGTCCACAGCTTACAGAATGCCGCCAGATGTACATCGGAAACTACTACTGGTCTTCCAGGGAACGATCAAAACGTAGACTGTTCGAGACTTTACTCCCATGGAGGAAAGTGCGCATGGTGACTGTCCTATTCAGTCCCGATGCAATTTCTGTCTTTCATCAACACTCTGATAGTCCACAGATTACAGAATGCCTCCAGATGTGCATCGGAAACTACTACTGGTCTTCCAGGGAACAATCAAAGCGTAGACTGTTTAAGACATAACTCCCATGGAGGAAAGTGCGCATGGTGACTGTTGTATTCAATCCCGATGCAATTTTGGTTTCATCAACACTCTGATAGTCCACAGATTATAGAATGCCTCTAGATGTACATCGGAAACTACTACTGGTCTTCCAGGGAAAGATCAAAGCGTAGACTGTTTGAGCCATTACTCCCATGGAAGAAAGTGCGCATGGTGACTGTTGTATTCAATCCCGATGCAATTATGGTTTTATCAACACTCTGATAGTCCACAGATTACAGAATACCTCCAGATGTGCATCGGAAAGTACTACTGGTCTTTCAGGGAACGAACAAAGCGTAGACTGTTTGAGACATTACTCCCATGGAAGAATGTGCGCATGGTGTTTGTTGTATTCAATCCCGATGCAATTTCTGAGTTTCATCAACACTTTGATAGTCCACAGATTGTAAAATGCCTCCAGATGTGCATCGGTAGCTACTACTGGTAATCCGGGGAACGACCAAATCGTAGACTGTTTGAGATATTACTCCCATGGAGGTAAGTGCGCATGGTGACTGTTGTATTCAATCAAGATGCAATTTCTGTGTTTCATCAACACTTTGATAGTCCACAGATTACAGAATGCCTCCAGATGTGCATCAGAAACAACTACTGCTCTTCCAGGGAACAATCAAAGCGTAAACTGTTTGAGACATTACTCCGATGGAGTGAAATGCGCATGGTGACTGTTGTATTAAATCCCGAATCAATTTCTGTGTTTCATCAACACTCTGGTAGTCCACAGATTACAGAATTCCTTTAGATGTGCATCGGAAACTACTTCTGGTCTTCCAGGGAACGATCAAAGCGTAGACTGTTTGAGACATTACTCACATGGAGGAAAGTGGGCATGGTGAATTTTGTGTTCAATCCCGATGCCATTTCTGTGTTTCATCAACACTTTGAAGGTCCACAGATTACAGTATGCCTCCAGATGTGCATCGGAAACTACTACTGGTCTTCCAGGGAACGATCAATGCGTAGACTGTTTGAGACATTACTCGCATGGAAGAAAGTTTGCATGGTGACTGTTGTATTAAAACGCGATTCAATTTCTGTGTTTCATCAGCACTCTGATAGTCCACAGATTACAGAATGCCTCCAGATGTGAATTGGAAACTGCTATTGGTCTTCCAGGAAACGATCAAAGCGTAGACTGTTAGAGACATAACTCCCATGGAGGAAAGGGCGCATTGTGACTGTTGTATTCAATCCCGATGCAATTTCTGTGTTTCATCAACACTCTGATAGACCACAGATTACAGAATGCCTCCAGATGTGTATCGGAAACTACAACTGGTCTTCCAGGGAACGATCAAAGCGTAGGCTGTTTGAGACATTACTCCCTTGGAGAAAAGTGCGCATGGTGACTGTTGTACTCAATCCCGATGCAATTTCTGTGTTTTATCAACAGTTTGAAGGTCCACAGCTCACAGAATGCCGCCAGATGTACATCGGAAACAACTACTGATCTTCCAGGGACCGATCAAAACGTAGACTGTTTGAGACATTACTCCCATGGAAGAATGTGATCATGGTGTTTGTTGTATTCAATCCCGATGCAATTTCTGAGTTTGATCAACACTTTGATAGTCCACAGATTGTAAAATGCCTCCAGATGTGCATCGGTAACTACTACTGGTAATCCGGGGAACGACCAAATCGTAGACTGTTTAAGACAATACTCCCATGGAGGTAAGTGCGCATGGTGACCGTTGTATTCAATTAAGATGCAATTTCTGTGTTTCATCAACAGTCTGATAGTCCACAGATTACAGAATGCCTCCAGATGTGCATCGGAAACTACTACTGGTCTTCTAGAGAACGATCAATGCGTAGACTGTTTGAGACATTAGTCCCATGGAGGAAATTGCGCATGGTGACTGTTGTATTCAATCCCGATGCAATTTCTGTGTTTCATAAACACTCTGATAGTCAACAGATTACAGAATGCCTCCAGATGTGCATCGGAAACTACTACTGGTCTTCCAGAGAACGATCAATGCGTAGACTGTTTGAGACATTACTCGCATGGAAGAAAGTTTGCATGGTGACTGTTGTATTCAATCCCGATGCAATTATGATTTATTAACACTCTGATAGTCCACAGATTACAGAATGCCTCCAGATGTGCATCGGAAACTACTACTGGTCTTCCAGGGAACGATCAAAGCGTAGACTGTTTAAGACATAACTCCCATGGAGGAAAGTGCGCATGGTGACTGTTGTATTCAATCCCGATGCAATTTTGGTTTTATCAACACTCTGATAGTCCACAGACTACAGAATGCCTCCAGATGTGCATCGGAAAGTACTACTGGTCTTCCAGGGAAAGATCAAAGGGTAGACTGTTTGAGACATTACTCCCATGGAAGAATGTGCGCATGGTGTTTGTTGTATTCAATCCCGATGCAATTTCTGAGTTTGATCAACACTTTGATAGTCCACAGATTGTAAAATGCCTCCAGATGTGCATCGGTAACTACTACTGGTAATCCGGGGAACGACCAAATCGTAGACTGTTTAAGACAATACTCCCATGGAGGTAAGTGCGCATGGTGACTGTTGTATTCAATCAAGATGCAATTTCTGTGTTTCATCAACAGTCTGATAGTACACAGATTACAGAATGCCTCCAGATGTGCATCGGAAACTACTACTGGTTTTCTAGAGAACGATCAATGCGTAGACTGTTTGAGACATTAGTCCCATGGAGGAAATTGCGCATGGTGACTGTTGTATTCAATCCAGATGCAATTTCTGTGTTTCATAAACACTCTGATAGTCCACAGATTACAGAATGCCTCCAGATGTGCATCGGAAACTACTACTGGTCTTCCAGAGAACGATCAATGCGTAGACTGTTTGAGACATTACTCGCATGGAAGAAAGTTTGCATGGTGACTGTTGTATTCAATCCCGATGCAATTATGATTTATCAACACTCAGATAATCCACAGATTACAGAATGCCTCCAGATGTGCATCGGAAACTACTACTGGTCTTCCAGGGAACGATCAAAGCGTAGACTGTTTAAGACATAACTCCCATGGAGGAAAGTGCGCATGGTGACTGTTGTATTCAATCCCGATGCAATTTTGGTTTCATCATCATTCTGATAGTCCACAGATTACAGAATGCCTCTAGATGTACATCGGAAACTACTACTGGTCTTCCAGGGAAAGTTCAAAGCGTAGACTGTTTGAGACATTACTCCCATGGAAGAAAGTGCGCTTGGTGACTGTTGTATTCAATCACGATGCAATTATGGGTTTATCAACACTCTGATAGTCCTAAGATTACAGAATGCCTCCAGATGTGCATCGGAAAGTACTACTGGTCTTCCAGGGAACGATCAAAGCGTAGACTGTTTGAGATATTACTCCCATGGAAGAATGTGCGCATGGTGTTTGTTGTATTCAATCCCGATGCAATTTCTGAGTTTCATCAACACTTTGATAGTCCACAGATTGTAAAATGCCTCTGGATGTGCATCGGTAACTACTACTGGTATTCCAGTTAACTACCAAATCGTAGACTGTTTGAGACATTACTCCCATGGAGGTAAGTGCGCATGGAGACTGTTGTATTCATTCAATATGCAATTTCTGTGTTTGATCAACAGTCTGATAGTCCACAGATTACAGAATGCCTCCAGATGTGCATCGGAAACTACTACTGGTCTTCTAGGGAACGATCAATGCGCAGACTGTTTGAGACATTAGTCCCATGGAGGAAAGTGCACATGGTGAATGTTGTATTCAATCCCGATGCAATTTCTTCGTTTCATCAACACTTTGAAGCTCAACAGTTTACTGAATGCCGCCAAATGTGCATCGGAAACTACTACTGGTCTTCCAGAGAACGATCAATGCGTAGACTGTTTGAGACATTTGTCCCATGGAGGAAAGTGCACATGGTGACTGTTGTATTCAATCCCGATGCAATTTCTACGTTTCTTCAACACTTTGAAGCTCCACCGTTTATAGAATGCTTCCAAATGTGCATCGGAAACTACTACTGGTCTTCCAGGGAACGATCAAATCGTAGACTGTTTGAGGCATTACTCCCATGGAGGTAAGTGCACATGGTGAATGTTGTATTCTATCCCGATGCAATCTCTGTGTTTCTTCAACACTTTCATAGTCCACAGATTACAGAATGCCTCCAGATGTGCATCAGAAACTACTACTGCTCATCCAGGGAACGATCAAAGCGTAAGCTGTTTGAGACATTACTCCGATGGAGTGAAATGCGCATGGTGACTGTTGTATTAAATCCCGAATTAATTTCTGTGTTTCATCAACACTCTGGTAGTCCACAGATTACAGAATTAGTTCAGATGTGCATCGGAAACTACTACTGGTCTTCCAGGGAACGATCAAAGCGTAGGCTGTTTGAGACATTACTCCCATGGAGGAAAGTGTGCATGGTGACTGTTGTATTAAATCACGATGCAATTTCTGTGTTTCATCAACACTTTGAAAGTCCACATATTACAGAATACCTCCAGATGTGCATCGGAAACTACTACTGGTCTTCCACGAATCGATCTAAGCGTAGACTGTTTGAGACATTACTCCCATGGAGGAAAGTGCGCATGGTGACTGTTGTATTCTATCCCGATGCAATTTCTGTGTTTCATCACCACTCTGATAGTCCACAGATTACAGAATGCCTCCAGATGTGCAGCGGAATCAACTACTGGTCTTCCAGGGAACGATCAAATCGTAGACTGTTTGAGACATTACTCACATGGAGGAAAGTGCGCATGGTGACTGTTGTATTCATTCCCGATGCAATTTCGGTTTCATCAACACTCTGATAGTCCACAGATTACAGAATGCCTCTAGATGTACATCGGAAACTACTACTGGTCTTCCAGGGAAAGATCAAAGCGTAGACTGTTTGAGACATTACTCCCATGGAAGAAAGTGCGCATGGTGACTGTTGTATTCAATCCCGATGCAATTATGGTTTTATCAACACTCTGATAGTCCACAGATTACAAAATGCCTCCAGATGTGCATCGGAAACTCCTACTAGGTCTTCCAGGGAACGATCAAAGCGTAGACTGTATGAGACATTACTCCCATGGGGGAAAGTGCACATGGTGACTGTTGTATTCAATCCAGATGCAACTTCAGTGTTTCGTCAACACTCTGATAGTCCACAGGTTACAGAATTCCTTCAGATGTGCATCGGAAACTACTACTGGTCTTCCAGGGAACGATCAAATCGTGGGCTGTTTGAGACATTACTCCCATGTAGGAAAGTGCGCATGGTGACTGTTGTATTAAATCACGATGCAATTTCTGTGTTTCATCAACACTTTGAAAGTCCACAGATTACAGAATGCCTCTAGATGTGCATCGGAAACTACTACTGGTCTTCCACGAATCGATCTAAGCGTAGACTGTTTGAGACATTACTCCGATGGAGTGAAATGCGCATGGTGACTGTTGTATTAAATCCCGAAGCAATTTCAGTGTTTCAACAACATTCTGCTAGTCCACAGATTACAGAATTCCTTCAGATGTGCATCGGAAACTACTACTGGTCTTCCAGGGTACGATCAAAGCGTGGGCTGTTTGAGACATTACTCCCATGGAGGAAAGTGCGCATGGTGACTGTTGTATTAAATCACGTTGCAATTTCTGTGTTTCATCAACACTTTGAATGTCCACAGTTTACAGAATGCCTCCAGATGTGCATCGGAAACTACTACTGGTCTTCCACGAATCGATCTAAGCGTAGACTGTTTGAGACATTACTCCCATGGAGGAAAGTGCGCATGGTGACTGTTGTATTCTATCCCGATGCAATTTCTGTGTTTCATCACCACTCTGATAGTCCACAGATTACAGAATGCCTCCAGATGTGCAGCGGAAACTACTACTGGTCTTCCAGGGAACGATCAAATCGTAGACTGTTTGAGACAATACTTACATGGAGGAAAGTGCGCATGGTGAATGTTGTATTCAATCCCGATGCATTTTCTGTGTTTCATCAACACCTTGAACGTCCACAGATTACAGTATGCCTCCAGATGTGCATCGGAAACTACTACTGGTCTTCCAGGGAACGATCAAAGCGTAGACTCTTTGAGACATTACTCGCATGGAAGAAAGTTTGCATGGTGACTGTGAGATTCAATCCCGATGCAATTATGATTTATCAACACTCTGATAGTCCACAGATTACAGAATGCCTCCAGATGTGCATCGGAAACTACTACTGGTGTACCAGGATACGATCAAAGCGTAGACTGTTTGAGGCATTACTCCCATGGAGTAAGTGCGCATGGTGACTGTTGTATTCAATCCCGCTGCAATTTCTGTGTTTCATCAACACTCTGATAGTCCACAGATTACAGAATGCCTCCAGATGTGAATCGGAAACTGCTATTGGTCTTCCAGTAAACGATCAAAGCGTAGACTGTTAGAGACATTACTCCCATGGAGGAAAGGGCGCATTGTGACTGTTGTATTCAATCCCGATGCAATTTCTGTGTTTCATCAACACTCTTATAGACCACAGATTACAGAATGCATCCAGATGTGCATCGGAAACTACAGCTGGTCTTCCAGGGAACGATCAAAGCGTAAACTGTTTGAGACATTACTCCGATGGAGTGAAATGCGCATGGTGACTGTTGTATTAAATCCCGAATCAATTTCTGTGTTTCATCAACACTCTGGTAGTCCACAGATTACAGAATGCCCCCAGATGTGCATCGGAAACTACTACTTGTCTTCAAGGGAACGATCAAAGCGTAGACTGTTTAAGACATAACTCCCATGGAGGAAAGTGCGCATGGTGACTGGTGTATTCAATCCCGATGCAATTTTGGTTTCATCAACACTCTGATAGTCCACAGATTACAGAATGCCTCTAGATGTACATCGGAAACTACTACTGGTCTTCCAGGGAAAGATCAAAGCGTAGACTGTATGAGACATTACTCCCATGGAAGAAAGTGCACATGGTGACTGTTGTATTCAATCCCGATGCAATTATGGTTTTATCATCACTCTGATAGTCCACAGATTACAGAATGCCTCCAGATGTGCATCGGAAAGTACTACTGGTCTTCCAGGGAACGATCAAAGCGTAGACTGTTTGAGACATTACTCTAATGGAAGAATGTGCGCATGGTGTTTGTCATATTCAATCCCGATGCAATTTCTGAGTTTCATCAACACTTTGATAGTCCACAGATTGAAAATGCCTAAAGATGTGCATCGGTAACTACTACTGGTAAACTGGAGAACGACCAAATCGTAGACTGTTTGAAACATTACTCCCATGGAGGTAAGTGCGCATGGTGACTGTTGTATTCAATCAAGATTCAATTTCTGTGTTTTATCAACAGTGTGATAGTCCACAGATTACAGAATGCCTCCAGATGTGCATCGGAAACTACTACTGGTCTTCCAGAGAACGATCAAAGCGTAGACTGTTTGAGACATTAGTCCCACGGAGGAAAGTGCACATGGTGACTGTTGTATTCAATCCCGATGCAATTTCTGTGTTTCATCAACACTTTGAACGTTAACAGTTTACAGAATGCCGCCAAATGTGCATCGGAAACTACTACTGGTCTTCCAGCGAACGATCAAAGCGTAGACTGTTTGAGACATTACTACCATTAAGGAAATTGCGCATGGTGACTGTTGTATTCAATCCCGATGCAATTTCTATGATTCGTCAACACTCTGATAGACCACAGATTACAAAATGCCTCCAGATGTGCATCGGAAACTCCTACTAGGTCTTCCAGGGAGCGATCAAAGCCTAGACTGTATGAGACATTACTCCCATGGGGGAAAGTGCTCATGGTGACTGTTATATTCAATCCAGATGCAACTTCTGTGTTTCGTCAACACTCTGATAGTCCACAGGTTACAGAATTCCTTCAGATGTGCATCGGAAACTACTACTGGTCTTCCAGGGAACGATCAAAGCGTGGGCTGTTTGAGACATTACTCCCATGGAGGAAAGTGCGAATGGTGATTGTTGTATTAAATCACGATGCAATTTCTGTGTTTCATCAACACTTTGAAAGTCCACAGATTACAGAATGCCTCCAAATGTGCATCGGAAACTACTACTGGTCTTCCAGGGATCGATCAAAGCGTAGACTGTTTGAGACATTACTCCCATGGAGGGAAGTGCGCATGGTGACTGTTGTATTCCATCCCGATGCAATTTCTGTGTTTCATCAACACTCTGATAGTCCACAGATTACAGAATGCCTCCAGATGTGCAGCGGAAACTACTACTGGTCTTCCAGGGAACGATCAAAGCGAAGCCTGTTTGAGACATTACTAACATGGAGGAAAGTGCGCATGGTGACTGTTGTATTTCATTCCGATGAAATTTCTGTGTTTCATCAACACTTTGAAGGTCCACAGATTACAGAATGATTCCAGATGTGCATCGGAAACTACTACTGGTCTTCCAGGGAACGATCAAAGCGTAAGCTGTTTGGGACATTACTCCCATGGTGGAAAGTGTGTATGGTGACTGTTGTATTCAATCCCGATGCAATTTCTGTCTTTCATCAACACTCTGATAGTCCACAGATTACAGAATGCCTCCAGATGTGCATCGGAAACTACTACTGGTCTTCCAGGGAAAGATCAAAGCGTAGACTGTTTAAGACATTACTCCCATGGAGGAAAGTGCGCATGGTGACTGTTGTATTCAATCACGATGCAATTTTGGTCTCATCAACACTCTGATAGTCCACAGATTACAGAATGCCTCCAGATGTACATAGGAAACTACTACTGGTCTTCCAGGGAACGATCAAAGCGTAGAATGTTTGAGACATTACTCCCATGGAAGAAAGTGCGCATGGTGACTGTTGTACTCAATCCCGATGCAATTATGTTTTTATCAACACTCTGATAGTCGACAGATTCCAGAATGCCTCCAGATGTGCATCGGAAACTACTACTGGTCCACCAGGAAACGATCAAAGCGTAGATTGTTTGAGGCATTACTCCCATGGAGGTAAGTGCGCATGGTGACTGTTGTATTCAATCCCAATGCAATATCTGTGTTTCATCAACACTCTGATAGTCCACAGATTACAGAATTCTTCCAGTTGTGCATCGGAAACTACTACTGCTCTTCCAGGGAACGATCAAAGCGTAAGCTGTTTGAGACATTACTCCGATGGAGTGAAGTGCGCATGGTGACTGTTGTATTAAATCCCGATGCAATTTCTGTGTTTCATCACCACTCTGATAGTCCACATATTACAGAATGCCACCAGATGTGCATCGGAAACTACTAACGGTCTTCTAGGGAACGATCAAAACGTAGACTGTTTGAGAAATTACTCCCATTGAGGAAAGTGCGCATGGTGACTGTTGTATTCAGTCCCGATGCAATTTGGGTTTTATCAACACGCTGATAGACCACAGATTACAGAATGCCTCCAGATGTGCATCGGAAAATACTAATGGTCTTCCAGGTAACGATCAAAGCGTAGACCGTTTGAGACATTACTCCCTTTGAGGTAAGTGCGCATGGCGACTGTTGTATCCAATCCCGATGCAATTTCTGTGTTTCATCAACACTCTGATAGCCCACAGATTTCAGAATGCCTCCAGATGTGCATCGGAAACTACTACTGGTCTTCCAGGGAACGATCAAAGCGTAAACTGTTTTAGACATTACTCCCATGGAGGTAAGTGCGCATGGTGACTGGTCTATTCAATCCCAATGCAATTTCTGTGTTTCATCAACACTCTGATAGTCCACAGATTACAGAATGCCTCCAGATGTGCATCGGAAACTACTACTGGTCTTCCCGGGAACGATCAAAGTGTAGACTGTTTGAGACATTACTCCAATTGACGAAAGTTCGCATGGTGACTGTTGTATTCAATCCCGATGCAATTATGTTTTTATCAACACTCTTATAGTCGACAGATTACAGAATGCCTCCAGATGTGCATCGGAAACTACTACTGGTCCACCAGGAAAAGATCAAAACGTAGATGGTTTGAGGCTTTACTCCCATGGAGTTAAGTGCGCATGGTGACTGTTGTATTCAATCCCGATGCAATATCTGTCTTTCATCAACACTCTGATAGTCCACAGATTACAGAATTCTTCCAGATGTGCATCGGAAACGACTACTGCTCTTCCAGGGAACGATCAAAGCGTAAGCTGTTTGAGACATTACTCCGATTGACTGAACTGCGCGTGGTGACTGTTGTATTAAATCCCGATGCAATTTCTGTGTTTCATCACCACTCTGACAGTCCACAGATTACAGAATGCCTCCAGATGTGAATCGGAAACTACTATTGGTCTTCCAGGAAACGATCAAAGCGTAGACTGTTTGAGACATTACTCCCATGGAGGAAAGTGCGCATGGTGACTGTTGTATTCAATCGAGATGCAATTTTGGTTTCATCAACACTCTGATAGTCAACAGATTACAGAATGCCACCAGATGTTCATCAGAAACTACTACTGGTCTTCCAGGAAACGATCAAAGCGTAGACCGTTTGAGACATTACTCCCATGGAGGTAAGTGCGCATGGCGACTGTTGTATTCAAACCCGATGCAATTTCTGTGTTTCATCAACATTCTGATAGTCCACAGATTGCAGAATGCCTCCAGAGTTGCGTCGGAAACTACTACTGGTCTTCCAGGGGACGATCAAATCGTAAACTGTTTGAGACATTACTCCCATAAAGGTAAGTGCGCATGGTGACTGGTGTATTCAATCCCAATGCAATTTCTGTGTTTCATCAACACTCTGATAGTCCACAGATTAAAGAATTCCTCCAGATGTGCATCGGAAACTACTACTGGTCTTCCCGGGAACGATCAAAGCGTAGACTGTTTGAGACATTACTCCCATGGAGGAAAGTGCGCATGGTGACTGTTGTATTCAGTCCCGATGCAATTTCTGTCTTTCATCACACTCTGATAGTCCACAGATTACAGAATGCCTCCAGATGTGCACTGTTTGAGACTTTATTCCCATCAAGGAAAGTGCACATGGTGACTGTTGTATTCCACCCCGATGCAATTTCTGTGTTCCATCAACACTTTGAAGGTCCACAGATTACAGAATCCCTCCAGATGTACATCGGAAACTACTATTGGTCTTCCGGGGAAAGATCAAAGCGTAGACTCTTTGAGACAATGCTCCCATGGAGGAAAGTGCGCATGGTAACTGTTGTATTCAATCCCGATGCAATATCTGTGTTTCATCAACATTTTGAAGGTCCACAGATTACAGAATGCCTCCAGATGAGCATCGGAAACTACTAATGGTCTTCCAGGGAACGATCAAAGCGTAAACTGTTTGAGAGATTACTCCCATGGAGGAAAGTGCGCATGGTGACTGTTGTATTCAATCCCGTTGCAATTTCTGTGTTTCATCAACACTCTGATAGTCCGCAGATTACAGAATGCCTCCAATATGCATCGGAAACTATTACTGGTCTTCCAGGGAACAATCAAAACGTAGACAGTTTGAGACATTACTCCCGTGGCGAAAACCAGCATGGTGCCTGTTGTATTCAATCCCGATGCTATTTCTGTGTTTAATCAACACTCCGACTGTCCACAGATTACAGAATGACTCCAGATGGGCTTCGGAAACTACTACTGGTCTTCCAGGGAGCGATCAAAGCGTAGACAGTTTGAGACATTAGTCCCATTGAGGAAAGTGCGCATGGTGACTGTTGTATTCAATCCCGAAGCAATTTCTGTGTTTCATCAACACTTTGAAGGTCGGCAGATTACAGAATGCCTCCAGATTTACATCGAAAATTACTACTGGTCTTCCAGGGAACGATCAAAGCGTAGACTGTTTGAGACATTACTCCCATGTTGGAAAGTGCGCATGGTGACTGTTGTATTCAATCCCGATGCAATTTCTGTGTTTCATCAACACTCTGATGGTCCACAGATTACAGAATGCCTCCATACGTGCATCGGAAACTATTACTGGACTTCCAGGGAACGATCAAAGCGTAGACTGTTTGAGATATTACTCCCATGTAGGAAAGTGCGCATGATGACTGTTGTATTCAATCCCGATGCAATATCTGTGTTTCATCAACACTCAGATAGTCCACAGATTACAGAATGCCTCCAGATGTGCATCGGAAACTACTACTGGTCTTCCAGGTAACGATCAAAGCGTAGACTGTTTGAGACATTACTCACATGGAGGAAAGTGCGCATGGTGACTGTTGTATTCAATCCCGATGCAATTTCTGTGTTACATCAACACTTTGAAGGTCCACAGATTACAGAATGCCACCAGATGTGCATCGGAAACTACTACTGGTCTTTCAGGGAACGTTCAAAGCGTAGACTGTTTGACACATTAATCCCATGGAGGTAACTGCGCATGGTGACTGTTGTATTCAATCCCGATGCAATTTTTGTGTTTCATCAACACTCTGATAGTCCACAGATTACAGAATGCCTCCAAATGTGCATCCAAAACTACTACTGGTCTTCCAGGGAACGATCAAAGCGTAGACTGTTTGAGACATTACTCACATGGAGGAAAGTGCGCATGGTGACTGTTGTATTCCATCCCGATGAAATTTCTGTGTTTCATCAAGACTGTAATAGTCCACAGATTACAGAATGCCTCCAGATGTGCATCGGAAACTACTACTGGTCTTCCAGGGAACGATCAAAGCGTAGACTGTTTGAGACATTACTCCCATGGAGGATAGTGCACATGGTGACTTTTGTATTCAATCCCGATGCAATTTCTGTGTTTCATCAACACTCTGATAGTCCACAGATTACAGAATGCATCCAGATGAGCATCGGAAACTACTAATGGTCTTCCAGGGAACGATCAAAGCGTAGACTGTTTCAGACACTACTCCCATGGAGGAAAGTGCGCATGATGACTCTTGTATTCAATCCCGATGCAATTTCTGTGTTTCATCAAAACTGTGATAGTCCACATATTACAGAATGCCTCCAGATGTGCTTCGGAAACTACTACTGGTCTTCCAGGGAACGATCAAAGCGTAGACTGTTTGAGACTTTACTCCCATGGAGGAAAGTGCACATGGTGACTGTTGTATTCCATACCGACGCAATTTCTGCGTTCCATCAACACTTTGAATGTCCACAGATTACAGAATCCCTCCAGATGTACATCGGAAACTACTATTCGTCTTCCAGGGAAAGATCAAAGCGTAGACTGTTTGAGACAATGCTCCCATGGAAGAAAGTGCGCATGGTGACTGTTGTATTCAATCCCGATGCAATATCTGTGTTTCATCAACACTTTGAAGGTCCACAGATTACAGAATGCCTCCAGATGAGCATCGGAAACTACTAATGGTCTTCCAGGGAACGATCAAAGCGTAGACTGTTTGAGACATTAGTCCCATGGAGGGAAGTGCGCATGGTGACTGTTGTATTCAATCCCGATGCAATTTCTGTGTTTCATCAACACTCTGATAGTCCGCAGATTACAGAATGCCTCCAATATGCATCGGAAACTACTACTGGTCTTCCAGAGAACAATCAAAACGTAGACAGTTTGAGACATTACTCCCGTGGCGAAAACCCGCATGGTGCCTGTTGTATTCAATCCCGATGCTATTTCTGTGTTTAATCAACACTCTGACTGTCCACAGATTACAGAATGACTCCAGATGGGCTTCGGAAACTACTATTCGTCTTCCAGGGAGCGATCTAAGCGTAGACAGTTTGAGACATTAGTCCCATGGAGGAAAGTGCGCATGGTGACTGTTGTATTCAATCCCGAAGCAAGTTCTGTGTTTCATCAACACTTTGAAGGTCGACAGATTACAGAATGCCTCCAGATGTACATCGAAAATTACTACTGGTCTTCCAGGGAACGATCAAAGCGTAGACTGTTTGAGACATTGCTCCCATGTGGAAAGTGCGCAGGGTGACTGTTGTATTCAATCCCGATGCAATTTCTGTGTTTCATCAACACTGTGATGGTCCACAGATTACAGAATGCCTCCATACGTGCATCTGAAACTATTACTGGACTTCCAGGGAACGATCAAAGCGAAGACTGTTTGAGATATTACTCCCATGTAGGAAAGTGCGCATGGTGACTGTTGTATTCCATCCCGATGCAATATCTGTGTTTCATCAACTCTCTGATAGTCCACAGATTACAGAATGCCTCCAGATGTGCATCGGAAACTACTACTGGTCTTCCAGGTAACGATCAAAGCGTAGACTGTTTGAGACATTACTCACATGGAGGAAAGTGCGCATGGTGACTGTTGTATTCAATCCCGATGCAATTTCTGTGTTACATCAACACTTTGAAGGTCCACAGATTACAGAATGCTTCCAGATGTGCATCGGAAACTACTATCGGTCTTTCAGGGAACGATCAAAGCGTAGACTGTTTGACACATAAATCCCATGGTGGTAAGTGCGCATGGTGACTGTTGTATTCAATCCCGATGGAATTTTTGTGTTTCATCAACACTCTGATAGTCCACAGATTACAGAATGCCTCCAAACATGCATCCAAAACTACTACTGTTCATCCAGGGAACGATCAAAGCGTAGACTGTTTGCGACATTACTCACATGGAGGAAAGTGCGCATGGTGACTGTTGTATTCCATCCCGATGAAATTTCTGTGTTTCATCAAGACTCTAATAGTCCACAGATTACAGAATGCCTCCAGATGTGCATGGGAAACAACTACTGGTCTTACAGGGAACGATCAAAGCGTAGTCTGTTTGAGACAATACTCACATGTAGGAAAGTGCGCATGGTGACTGTTGTATTCAATCCCGATGCAATTTCTGTGTTTCATCAACACTTTGAAGGTCCACAGATTACAGAATGCCTCCAGATGTGCATCTGAAACTACTACTGGTCTTCCAGGGAACGATCAAAGCGTTGACTGTTTGAGACATTACTCCCATGGAGGGAAGTGCGCATGATGACACTTGTATTCAATCCCGATGCAATTTCTGTGTTTCATCAAAACTGTGATAGTCCACATATTACAGAAATCCTCCAGATGTGCTTCGGAAACTACTACTGGTCTTCCAGGGAACGATCAAAGCGTAGACTGTTTGAGACTTTACTCCCATGGAGGAAAGTGCACATGGTGACTGTTGTATTCCATCCCGATGCAATTTCTGTGTTTCATCAACACTTTGAAGGTCCACAGTTTACAGAAACCCTCCAGATGTCCATCGAAAATTACTACTGGTCTTCCAGGAAACGATCAAAGCGTAGACTGTTTGAGACATTACTCCCATGTTGGAAAGTGCGCATGGTGACTGTTGTATTCAATCCCGATGCAATTTCTGTGTTTCATCAACACTCTGATAGTCCACAGATTACAGAATTCCTCCATATGTGCATCGGAAACTATTACTGGTCTTCCAGGGAACGATCAAAGCGTAGACTGTTTGAGATATTACTCCCATGTAGGAAAGTGCGCATGGTGACTGTTGTATTAAATCCCGATGCAATATCTGTGTTTCATCAACACTCTGATAGTCCACAGAATACAGAATGCCTCCAGATGTGCATCGGAAACTACTACTGGTCTTCCAGGGAACGATCAATGCGTAGACTGTTTGAGACATTACTCACATGGAGGAAAGTGCGCAAGGTGACTGTTGTATTCAATCCCGATGCAATTTTTGTGTTACATCAACACTTTGAAGGTCCACAGATTACAGAATGCCTCCAGATGGCCACCGGAAACTACTACTGGTCTTCCAGGAAACGATCGAAGCGTAGACTGTTTGATACATTACTCCCATTGAGGAAAGTGCGAATGGTGACTGTTGTCTTCAATCCAGATGCAATTTCTGTGTTTCATCAACACTCTGATAGTCCGCAGATTACAGAATGCCTCCAAATATGCATCGGAAACTACTACTGGTCTTCCAGGGAAAGATAAAAACGTAGACAGTTTGAGACATTACTCCCGTGGAGAAAAGCCCACATGGTGCCTGTTGTATTCAATCCCGATGCAATTTCTGTGTTTCATCAACACTTTGAAAGTCCACAGATTACAGAATGCATCAAGATGTGCATCGGAAACTACTACTGGTCTTCCAGGGAACGATCAAAGCGTAGACTGTTTGAGACATTACTCCCATGGCGGATAGTGCGCTTGATGACTGTTGTATTCAATCCCGATGCAATTTCAGTGTTTCATCAACACTCTGATAGTCCACAGATTACAGAATGCCTCCAGATGTGCATCGGAAACTACTACTGGTCTTCCAGGGAACGATCAAAACGTAGACTGTTTGAGACATTACTCCCATGGAGGGAAGTGCGCATGATGACTCTTGTATTCAATCCCGATGCAATTTCTGTGTTTCATCAAAACTGTAATAGTCCACATATTACAGAAATCCTCAAGATGTGCTTCGGAAACTACTACTGGTATTCCAGGGAACGACCAAAGCGTAGACTGTTTGAGACTTTACTCCCATGGAGGAAAGTGCGCATGGTGACTGTTGTATTCAATCCCGATGCAATTTCTGTGTTTCATCAACACTCTGAGAGGCCACAGATTACAGAATACCTCCATATGTGCATCGGAAACTATTACTGGTCTTCCAGGGAACGATCAAAGCGTAGACTGTTTGAGATATTACTCCCATGTAGGAAAGTGCGCATGGTGACTGTTGTATTCAATCCCGATGCAATATCTGTGTTTCATCAACACTCTGATAGTCCACAGATTACACAATGCATCCAGATGTGCATGGGAAACTACTACTGGTCTTGCAGGGAACGATCGAGGCGTATACTGTTTGATACATTACTCCCATTGAGGAAAGTGCGAATGGTGACTGTTGTCTTCAATCCAGATGCAATTTCTGTGTTTCATCAACACTCTGATAGTCCACAGATTACAGAATGCCTCCAAATATGCATCGGAAACTACTACTGGTCTTCCAGGGAACGATCAAAACGTAGACAGTTTGAGACATTACTCCCGTGGAGAAAAGCCCGCATGGTGCCTGTTGTATTCAATCCCGATGCTATTTCTGTGTTTAATCAACACTCTGACTGTCCACAAATTACAGAATGACTCCAGATGGGCTTCGGAAACTACTACTGGTCTTCCAGGGAGCGATAAAAGCGTAGACAGTTTGAGACAACACTCCCATGGAGAAAAGCCTGCATGGTGACTGTTGTATTCAATCCCGATGCAATTTCTGTGTTTCATCAACACTTTGAAAGTCCACAGATTACAGAATGCCTCAAGATGTGCATCGGAAACTACTACTGGTCTTCCAGGGAACGATCAGAGCGTAGACTGTTTGAGACATTACTCCCATGGCGGAAAGTGCGCTTAATGACTGTTGTATCAATCCCGATGCAATTTCAGTGTTTCATCAACACTCTGATAGTCCACAGATTACAGAATGCCTCCAGATGTGCATCGGAAACTACTACTGGTGTTCTGGGGAACGATCAAAGCGTAGACTGTTTGAGACATTACTCACATGGAGGAAAGTGCGCATGGTGACTGTTGTATTCAATCCCGATGCAATTTCTGTGTTACATCAACACTTTGAAGGTCCACAGATTACAGAATGCCTCCAGATGTGCATCGGAAACTACTACTGGTCTTTCAGGGAACGATCAAAGCGTAGACTGTTTGACACATAAATCCCATGGAGGTAAGTGCGCATGGTGACTGTTGTATTCAATCCCGATGAAATTTCTGTGTTTCATCAAGACTCTAATAGTCCACAGATTACAGAATACCTCCATATGTGCATCGGAAACTATTACTGGTCTTCCAGGGAACGATCAAAGCGTAGACTGTTTGAGATATTACTCCCATGTAGGAAAGTGCGCATGGTGACTGTTGTATTCAATCCCGATGCAATTTCTGTGTTTCATCAACACTTTGAAGGTCCACAGATTACAGAATGCCTCCAGATGTGCATCTGAAACTACTACTGGTCTTCCAGGGAACGATCAAAGCGTAGACTGTTTGAGACATTACTCCCATGGAGGATAGTGCGCATGGTGACTTTTGTATTCAATCCCGATGCAATTTCTGTGTTTCATCAACACTCTGATAGTCCACAGATTACAGAATGCCTCCAGATGTGCATCGGAATCTACTACAGGTCTTCCAGGGAACGATCAAAACGTAGACTGTTTGAGACATTACTCCCATGGAGGGAAGTGCGCATGATTACTCTTGTATTCAATCCCGATGCAGTTTCTGTGTTTCATCAAAACTGTGATAGTCCACACATTACAGAAATCCTCCAGATGTGCTTCGGAAACTACTACTGGTCTTCCAGTTAACGATCAAAGCGTAGACTGTTTGAGACTTTACTCCCATGGAGGAATGTGCGCATGGTGACTGTTGTATTCAATCCCGATGCAATTTCTGTGTTTCATCAACACTCTGATAGGTTACAGATTACAGAATTCCTCCATGTGTGCATCGGAAACTATTACTGGTCTTCCAGGGAACGATCAAAGCGTAGACTGTTTGAGATATTACTCCCATGTAGGAAAGTGCGCATGGTGACTGTTGTATTCAATCCCGATGCAATATCTGTGTTTCATCAACACTCTGATAGTCCACAGATTACAGAATGCCTCCAGATGTGCATCGGAAACTACTACTGGTCTTCCAGGGAACGATCAAAGCGTAGACTGTTTGAGACATTACTCACATGGAGGAAAGTGCGCATGGTGACTGTTGTATTCAATCCCGATGCAATTTCTGTGTTACATCAACACTTTGAAGGTCCACAGATTACCGAATGCCTCCAGATGGGCACCGGAAACTACTACTGGTCTTCCAGGGAACGATCGAAGCGTAGACTGTTTGATACATTACTCCCATTGAGGAAATTGCGAATGGTGACTGTTGTCTTCAATCCAAATGCAATTTCTGTGTTTCATCAACACTCTGATAGTCCGCAGATTACAGAATGCCTCCAAATATGCATCGGAAACTACTACTGGTCTTCCAGGGAACGATCAAAACGTAGACAGTTTGAGACATTACTCCCGTGGAGAAAAGCCCGCATGGTGCCTGTTGTATTCAATCCCGATGCTATTTCTGTGTTTAATCAACACTCTGACTGTCCACAAATTACAGAATGACTCCAGATGGGCTTCGGAAACTACTACTGGTCTTCCAGGGAGCGATAAAAGCGTAGACAGTTTGAGACAACACTCCCATGGAGAAAAGCCTGCATGGTGACTGTTGTATTCAATCCCGATGCAATTTCTGTGTTTAATCAACACTTTGAAAGTCCACAGATTACAGAATGCCTCAAGATGTGCATCGGAAACTACTACTGGTCTTCCAGGGAACGATCAGAGCGTAGACTGTTTGAGACATTACTCCCATGGCGGAAAGTGCGCTTAATGACTGTTGTATCAATCCCGATGCAATTTCAGTGTTTCATCAACACTCTGATAGTCCACAGATTACAGAATGCCTCCAGATGTGCATCGGAAACTACTACTGGTCTTCCAGGGAACGATCAAAGCGTAGACTGTTCGAGACATTACTCACATGGAGGAAAGTGCGCATGGTGACTGTTGTATTCAATCCCGATGCAATTTCTGTGTTACATCAACACTTTGAAGGTCCACAGATTACAGAATGCCTCCAGATGTGCATCGGAAACTACTACTGGTCTTTCAGGGAACGATCAAAGCGTAGACTGTTTGACACATAAATCCCATGGAGTTAAGTGCGCATGGTGACTGTTGTATTCAATCCCGATGCAATTTTTGTGTTTCATCAACACTCTGATAGTCCACAGATTACAGAATGCCTCCAAACATGCATCCAAAACTACTACTGGTCTTCCAGGGAACGATCAAAGCGTAGACTGTTTGCGACATTACTCACATGGAGGAAAGTGCGCATGGTGACTGTTGTATTCCATCCCGATGAAATTTCTGTGTTTCATCAAGACTCTAATAGTCCATAGATTACAGAATGCCTCCAGATGTGCATGGGAAACAACTACTGGTCTTCCAGGGATCGACCAAAGCGTAGTCTGTTTGAGACAATACTCACATGTAGGAAAGTGCGCATGGTGACTGTTGTATTCAATCCCGATGCAATTTCTGTGTTTCATCAACACTTTGAAGGTCCACAGATTACAGCATGCCTCCAGATGTGCATCTGAAACTACTACTGGTCTTCCAGGGAACGATCAAAGCGTAGACTGTTTGAGACATTACTCCCATGGAGGATAGTGCGCATGGTGACTTTTGTATTCAATCCCGATGCAATTTCTGTGTTTCATCAACACTCTGATAGTCCACAGATTACAGAATGCCTCCAGATGTGCATCGGAATCTACTACAGGGCTTCCAGGGACCGATCAAAACGTAGACTGTTTGAGACATTACTCCCATGGAGGGAAGTGCGCATGATTACTCTTGTATTCAATCCCGATGCAGTTTCTGTGTTTCATCAAAACTGTGATAGTCCACATATTACAGAAATCCTCCAGATGTGCTTCGGAAACTACTACTGGTCTTCCAGTTAACGATCAAAGCGTAGACTGTTTGAGACTTTACTCCCATGGAGGAATGTGCGCATGGTGACTGTTGTATTCAATCCCGATGCAATTTCTGTGTTTCATCAACACTCTGATAGTCCACAGATTACAGAATTCCTCCATGTGTGCATCGGAAACTATTACTGGTCTTCCAGGGAACGATCAAAGCGTAGACTGTTTGAGATATTACTCCCATGTAGGAAAGTGCGCATGGTGACTGTTGTATACAATCCCGATGCAATATCTGTGTTTCATCAACACTCTGATAGTCAACAGATTACAGAATGCCTCCAGATGTGCATCGGAAGCTACTACTGGTCTTCCAGGGAACGATCAAAGCGTAGACTGTTTGAGACATTACTCACATGGAGGCAAGTGCGCATGGTGACTGTTGTATTCAATCCCGATGCAATTTCTGTGTTACATCAACACTTTGAAGGTCCACAGATTACAGAATGCCTCCAGATGGGCACCGGAAACTACTATTGGTCTTCCAGGGAACGATCGAAGCGTAGACTGTTTGATACATTACTCCCATTGAGGAAAGTGCGAATGGTGACTGTTGTCTTCAATCCAAATGCAATTTCTGTGTTTCATCAACACTCTGATAGTCCGCAGATTACAGAATGCCTCCAAATATGCATCGGAAACTACTACTGGTCTTCCAGGGAAGGATCAAAACGTAGACTGTTTGAGACATTACTCCCGTGGAGAAAAGCCCGCATGGTGCCTGTTGTATTCAATGCCGATGCTATTTCTGTGTTTAATCAACACTCTGACTGTCCACAAATTACAGAATGACTCCAGATGGGCTTCGGAAACTACTACTGGTCTTCCAGGGAGCGATAAAATCGTAGACAGTTTGAGACAACACTCCCATGGAGAAAAGCCTGCATGGTGCCTGTTGTATTCAATCCCTATGCAATTTCTGTGTTTCATCAACACTTTGAAAGTCCACAGATTACAGAATGCCTCAAGATATGCATCGGAAACTACTACTGGTCTTCCAGGAAACCATCAAAGCGTAGACTGTTTGAGACATTACTCCCATGGCTGAAAGTGCGCTTGATGACTGTTGTATTCAATCCCGATGCAATTTCAGTGTTTCATCAACACTCTGATAGTCCACAGATTACAGAATGCCTCCAGAAGTGCATCGGATACTACTACTGGTCTTCCAAGGAACGATCAAAGCGTAGACTCTTTGAGACATTACTCACATGGAGGAAAGTGCGCATGGTGGCTGTTGTATTCAATCCCGATGCAATTTCTGTGTTTTATCAACACTTTGAAGGTTTACTTATTACAGAATGAACCCAGGTGTGTATCGAAAATTACTACTGGTCTCCCAGGGTGACGATCAAAAGCGTAGACTGTTTGAGACATTACTCCCAAGTAGGAAAGTGCGCATGCTGACTGTTGTATTCAATCCCGATGCAATTTCTGTGTTTCATCAACACTCTGATGGTCCACAGATTACGGAATGCCTCCATACGTGCATCGGAAACTATTACTGGAATTCCAGGGAACGATCAAAGCGTAGACTGTTTGAGATATTACTCCCATGTAGGAAAGTGCGCATGATGACTGTTGTATTCAATCCCGATGCAATATCTGTGTTTCATCAACACTCTGATAGTCCACAGATTACAGAATGCCTCCAGATGTGCATCGGAAACTACTACTGGTCTTCCAGGTAACGATCAAAGCGTAGACTGTTTGAGACATTATTCACATGGAGGAAAGTGCGCATGGTGACTGTTGTATTCAATCCCGATGCAATTTCTGTGTTACATCAACACTTTGATGGTCCACAGATTACAGAATGCCTCTAGATGTGCATCAGAAACTACTACTGGTCTTTCAGGGAACGATCAAAGCGTAGACTGTTTGACACATTAATCCCATGGAGGTAAGTGCGCATGGTGACTGTTGTATTCAATCCCGATGCAATATTTTTGTTCCATCGACACTCTGATAGTCCACAGATTACAGAGTGCCTCCAAATGTGCATCCAAAACTACTACTGGTCTTCCAGGGAACGATCAAAGCGTAGACTGTTTGAGACATTACTCACATGGAGGAAAGTGCGCATGGTGACTGTTGTATTCCATCCCGATGAAATTTCTGTGTTTCATCAAGACTCTAATAGTCCACAGATTACAGAATGCCTCCAGATGTGCATCGGAAACTACTACTGGTCTTCCAGGGAACGATCAAAGCGTAGACTGTTTGAGACATTACTCCCATGGAGGATAGTGCGCATGGTGACTTTTGTATTCAATCCCGATGCAATTTCTGTGTTTCATCAACACTCTGATAGTCCACAGATTACAGAATGCATCCAGATGAGAATCGGAAACTACTAATGGTCTTCCAGGGAACGATCAAATCGTAGACTGTTTGAGACATTCCTCCCATGGAGGAAAGTGCGCATGATGACTCTTGTATTCAATCCGGATGCAATTTCTGTGTTTCATCAAAACTGTGATAGTCCACATATTACAGAATGCCTCCAGATGTGCTTCGGAAACTACGACTGGTCTTCCAGGGAACGATCAAAGCGTAGACTGTTTGAGACTTTACTCCCATGGAGGAAATTGCACATGGTGACTGTTGTATTCCATCCCGATGCGATTTCTGTGTTCCATCAACACTTTGAAGGTCCACAGATTACAGAATCCCTCCAGCTGTACATCGGAAACTACTATTCGTCTTCCAGGGAAAGATCAAAGCGTAGACTGTTTGAGACAATGCTCCCATGGAGGAAAGTGTGCATGGTGACTATTGTATTCAATCCCGATGCAATATCTGTGTTTCATCTACACTTTGAAGATCCACAGATTACAGAATGCCTCCAGATGAGCATCGGAAACTACTAATGGTCTTCCAGGGAACGATCAAAGCGTAGAGTATGTGAGACATTACTCCCATGGAAGAAAGTGCGCATGGTGACTGTTGTATTCAATCCCGATGCAATTTCTGTGTTTCATCAACACTCTGATAGTCCGCAGATTTCAGAATGCCTCCAATATGCATCGGAAACTACTACTGGTCTTCCAAGGAACAATCAAAACGTAGACAGTTTGAGACATTACTCCCGTTGCGAAAACCCGCATGGTGCCTGTTGTATTCAATCCCGATGCTATTTCTGTGTTTAATCAACACTCTGACTGTCCACAGATTACGGAATGACTCCAGATGGGCTTCGGAAACTACTACTGGTCTTCCAGGGAGCGATCTAAGCGTAGACAGTTTGAGACATTAGTCCCATGGAGGAAAGTGCGCATGGTGTCTGTTGTACTCAATCCCGAAGCAATTTCTGTGTTTCATCTACACTTTGAAGGTCGACAGATTACAGAATGCCTCCAGATGTACATCGAAAATTACTACTGGTCTTCCAGGGAACGATCAAAGCGTAGACTGTTTGAGACATTACTCCCATGTTGGAAAGTGCGCATGGTGACTGTTGTATTCAATCCCGATGCAATATCTGTGTTTCATCAACACTTTGAAGGTCCACAGATTACAGAATGAATCCAGATGTGGATCTGAAACTACTACTGGTCTTCCAGGGAACGATCAATGCGTAGACTGTTTGAGACATTACTCCCATGGAGGATAGTGCGCATGGTGACTGTTGTATTCCATCCCGATGAAATTTCTGTGTTTCATCAAGACACTAATAGTCCACAGATTACAGAATGCCTCCAGATGTGCATGGGACACAACTACTGGTCTTACAGGGAACGATCAAAGCGTTGTCTGTTTGAGACAATACTCACATGTAGGAAAGTGCGCATGGTGACTGTTGTATTCAATCCCGATGCAATTTCTGTGTTTCATCAACACTTTGAAGGTCTACAGATTACATAATGCCTCCAGATGTGGATCTGAAACTACTACTGGTCTTCCAGGGAACGATCAAAATGTAGACTGTTTGAGACATTACTCCCATGGAGGATAGTGCGCATGGTGACTTCTGTATTCAATCCCGATGCAATTTCTGTGTTTCATCAACACTCTGATAGTCCACAGATTACAGAATGCCTCCAGATGTGCATCGGAATCTACTACAGGTCTTTTTAGGGAACGATCAAAGCGTAAACTGTTTGAGAAATTACTCCCATGGAGGAAAGTGCGCATGGTGACTGTTGTATTCAATCCCGATGCAATTTTTGTGTTTATTCAACACTCTGATAGTCCACAGATTACAGAATGCCTCCAAACATGCATCCAAAACTACTACTGGTCTTCCAGGGAACGATCAAAGCGTAGACTGTTTGCGACATTACTCACATGGAGGAAAGATCGCATGGTGACTGTTGTATAACATCCCGATGAAATTTCTGTGTTTCATCAACACTCTGATAGGCCACAGATTACAGAATGCCACGAGATGTGCATCGCAAACTACTACTGGTCTTCCAGGGAACGATCAAAGCGTAGACTGTTTGAGACATTACTCCCATGGAGGATAGTGCGCATGGTGACTTTTGTATTCAATCCCGATGCAATTTCTGTGTTTCATCAACACTCTGATAGTCGACAGATTACAGAATGCCTCCAGATGTGCATCGGAATCTACTACAGGTCTTCCAGGGAACGATCAAAGCGTAAACTGTTTGAGACATTACTCCCATGGAGAAAAGTGCGCATGGTGACTGTTGTATTCAATCCCGATGCAATTTCTGTGTTTCATCAACACTCTGATAGTCCGCAGATTACAGAATGCCTCCAATATGCATCGGAAACTACTACTGGTCTTCCAGGGAACAATCAAAATGTAGACAGTCTGAGATATTACTCCCGTGGCGAAAACCAGCATGGTGCCTGTTGTATTCAATCCCGATGCTATTTCTGTGTTTAATCAACACTCTGACTGTCCACAGATTACAGAATGACTCCAGATGGGCTTCGGAAACTACTACTGGTCTTCCAGGAGCGATCAAAGCGTAGACTGTTTGAGACAATGCTCCCATGGAGGAAAGTGCGCATGGTGACTGTTGTATTCAATCCCGATGCAATATCTGTGTTTCATCAACACTTTGAAGGTCCACAGATTACAGAATGAATCCAGATGAGCATCGGAAACTAGTAATGGTCTTCGAGGGAACGATCAAAGCGTAATCTGTTTGAGACATTACTCCCATGGAGGAAAGTGCGCATGGTGACTGATGTATTCAATCCCGATGCAATTTCTGTGTTTCATCAACACTCTGATAGTCCGCAGATTACAGAATGCCTCCAATATGCATGGGAAACTACTACTGGTCTTCCAGGGAACAATCAAAACGTAGACAGTTTGAGACATTACTCCCGTGGCGAAAACCAGCATGGTGCCTGTTGTATTCAATCCCGATGCTATTTCTGTGTTTAATCAACACTCTGACTGTCCACAGATTACAGAATGACTCCAGATGGGCTTCGGAAACTACTACTGGTCTTCCAGGGAGCGATCAAAGCGTAGACAGTTTGAGACATTTGTCCCATGGAGGAAAGTGCGCTTGGTGACTGTTGTATTCAATCCCGAAGCAATTTCTGGGTTTCATCAACACTTTGAAGGCCGACAGATTACAGAACGCCTCCAGATGTACATCGAAAATTACTACTGGTCTTCCAGGGAACGATCAAAGCGTAGACTGTTTGAGACATTACTCCCATGTTGGAAAGTGCGCATGGCGACTGTTGTATTCAATCCCGATGCAATTTCTGTGTTTCATCAACACTCTGATGGTCCACAGATTACAGAATGCCTCCATACGTGCATCGGAAACTATTACTGGACTTCCAGGGAACGATCAAAGCGTAGACTGTCTGAGATATTACTCCCATGTAGGAAAGTGCGCATGGTGACTGTTGTATTCAATCCCGATGCAATTTCTGTGTTACATCAGCACTTTGAAGGTCCACAGATTACAGAATGCCTCCAGATGTGCATCGGAAACTACTACTGGTCTTTCAGGGAACGATCAAACGTAGACTGTTTGACACATTAATCCCATGGAGGTAAGTGCGCATGGTGACTGTTGTATTCAATCCCGATGCAATTTTTGTGTTTCATCAACACCCTTATAGTCCACAGATTACAGAATGCCTCCAAATGTGCATCCAAAACTACTACTGGTCTACCAGAAAACGATCAAAGCGTAGACTGTTTGAGACATTACTCACATGGAGGAAAGTTCGCATGGTGACTGTTGTATTCCATCCCGATGAAATTTCTGTGTTTCATCAAGACTCTAATAGTCCACAGATTACAGAATGCCTCCAGATGTGCATCGGAAACTACTACTGGTCTTCCAGGGAACGATCAAAGCGTAGACTGTTTGAGACATTACTCCCATGGAGGATAGTGCGCATGGCGACTTTTGTATTCAATCACGATGCAATTTCTGTGTTCCATCAACACTCTGATAGTCCACAGATTACAGAATGCATCCAGATGAGCATCGGAAACTACTAATGGTCTTCCAGGGAACGATCAAAGCGTAGTCTGTTTAAGACATTACTCCCATGGAGGAAAGTGCGCATGATGACTCTTGTATTCAATCCCGATGCAATTTCTGTGTTTCATCAAAAGTGTGATAGTCCACAGATTACAGAATGCATCCAGATGAGCATCAGAAACTACTAATGGTCTTCCAGGGAAAAATCAAAGCGTAGACTGTTTGAGACATTACTCCCATGGAGGAAAGTGCGCATGATGACTGTTGTATTCCATCACGAAGCAATTTCTGTGTTCCATCACCACTTTGAAGGTCCACAGATTACAGAATCCCTCCAGATGTACATCGGAAACTACTATTCGTCTTCCAGGGAAAGATCAAAGCGTAGACTGTTTGAGACAATGCTCCCATGGAGGATAGTGCGCATGGTGACTGTTGTATTCAATCCCGATGCAATTTTTGTGTTTCATCAACACTCTGATGGTCCACAGATTACAGAATGCCTCCATACGTGCGTCGGAAACTATTACTGGACTTCCAGGGAACGATCAAAGCGTAGACTGTCTGAGATATTACTCCCATGTAGGAAAGTGCGCATGGTGACTGTTGTATTCAATAACGATGCAATATCTGTGTTTCATCAACACTCTGATAGTCCACAGATTACAGAATGCCTCCAGATGTGCATCGGAAACTACTACTGGTCTTCCAGGTAACGATCAAAGCGTAGACTGTTTGAGACATTACTCACATGGAGGAAAGTGCGCATGGTACTGTTGTATTCAATCCCGATGCAATTTCTGTGTTACATCAACATTTTGAAGGTCCACAGATTACAGAATGCCTCCAGATGTGCATCGGAAACTACTACTGGTCTTTCAGGGAACGATCAAAGCGTAGACTGTTTGACAAATTAATCCCATGGAGGTAAGTGCGCATGGTGACTGTTGTATTCAATCCCGATGCAATTTTTGTGTTTCATCAACACTCTGATAGTCCACAGATTACAGAATGCCTCCAAACATGCATCCAAAACTACTACTGGTCTTCCAGGGAACGATCAAAGCGTTGACTGTTTGCGACATTACTCACATGGAGGAAAGAGCGCATGGTGACTGTTGTATTCCATCCCGATGAAATTTCTGTGTTTCATCAAGACTCTAATAGTCCACAGATTACAGAATGCCTCCAGATGTGCATGGGAAACAACTACTGGTCTTACAGGGAACGATCAAAGCGTAGTCTGTTTGAGACAATACTCACATGTAGGAAAGTGCGCATGGTGACTGTTGTATTCAATCCCGATGCAATTTCTGTGTTTCATCAACACTTTGAAGGTCCACATATTACATAATGCCTCCAGATGTGGATCTGAAACTACTACAGGTCTTCCAGGGAACGATCAAAGCGTAGACTGTTTAGACATTACTCCCATGGAGGATAGTGCGCATGGTGACTTTTGTATTCAATCCCGATGCAATTTCTGTGTTTCATCAACACTCTGATAGTCCACAGATTACAGAATGCCTCCAGATGTGAATCGGAATCTACTACAGGTCTTCCAGGGGACGATCAAAGCGTAAACTGTTTGAGACATTACTCCCATGGAGGAAAGTGCGCATGGTGACTGTTGTATTCAATCCCGATGCAATTTCTGTGTTTCATCAACACTCTGATAGTCCGCAGATTACAGAATGCCTCCAATATGCATCGGAAACTACTACTGGTCTTCCAGGGAACAATCAAAACGTAGACAGTTTGAGACATTACTCCCGTGGCGAAAACCAGCATGGTGCCTGTTGTATTCAATCCCGATGCTATTTCTGTGTTTAATCAACACTCTGACTGTCCACAGATTACAGAATGACTCCAGATGGGCTTCGGAAACTACTACTGGTCTTCCAGGGAGCGATCAAAGCGTAGACAGTTTGAGACATTTGTCCCATGGAGGAAAGTGCGCATGGTGACTGTTGTATTCAATCCCGAAGCAATTTCTGGGTTTCATCAACACTTTGAAGGTCGACAGATTACAGAATGCCTCCAGATGTACATCGAAAATTACTACTGGTCTTCCAGGGAACGATCAAAGCGTAGACTGTTTGAGACATTACTCCCATGTTGGAAAGTACGCATGGTGACTGTTGTATTCAATCCCGATGCAATTTCTGTGTTTCATCAACACTCTGATGGTCCACAGATTACAGAATGCCTCCATACGTGCATCGGAAACTATTACTGGACTTCCAGGGAACGATCAAAGCGTAGACTGTCTGAGATATTACTCCCATGTAGGAAAGTGCGCATGATGACTGTTGTATTCAATCCCGATGCAATATCTGTGTTTCATCAACACTCTGATAGTCCACAGATTACAGAATGCCTCCAGATGTGCATCGGAAACTACTACTGGTCTTCCAGGTAACGATCAAAGCGTAGACTGTTTGAAACATTACTCACATGGAGGAAAGTGCGCATGGTGACTGTTGTATTCAATCCCGATGCAATTTCTGTGTTACATCAACACTTTCAAGGTCCACAGATTACAGAATGCCTCCAGATGTGCATCGGAAACTACTACTGGTCTTTCATGGAACGATCAAAGCGTAGACTGTTTGACACATTAATCCCATGGAGGTAACTGCGCATGGTGACTGTTGTATTCAATCCCGATGCAATTTTTGTGTTTCATCAACACTCTGATAGTCCACAGATTACAGAATGCCTCCAAATGTGCATCCAAAACTACTACTGGTCTTCCAGGGAACGATCAAAGCGTAGACTGTTTGAGACATTACTCACATGGAGGAAAGTTCGCATGGTGACTGTTGTATTCCATCCCGATGAAATTTCTGTGTTTCATCAAGACTCTAATAGTCCACAGATTACAGAATGCCTCCAGATGTGCATCGGAAACTACTACTGGTCTTCCAGGGAACGATCAAAGCGTAGACTGTTTGAGACATTACTCCCATGGAGGATAGTGCGCATGGCGACTTTTGTATTCAATCACGATGCAATTTCTGTGTTTCATCAACACTCTGATAGTCCACAGATTACAGAATGCATGCAGATGAGCATCTAAAACTAGTAATGGTCTTCCAGGGAACGATCAAAGCGTAGTCTCTTTAAGACATTACTCCCATGGAGGAAAGTGCGCATGATGACTCTTGTATTCAATCCCGATGCAATTTCTGTGTTTCATCAAAACTGTGATAGTCCACAGATTACAGAATGCATCCAGATGAGCATCGGAAACTACTAATGGTCTTCCAGGGAACAATCAAAGCGTAGACTGTTTGAGACATTACTCCCATGGAGGAAAGTGCGCATGGTGACTGTTGTATTCAATCCCGATGCAATTTCTGTGTTACATCAACATTTTGAAGGTCCACAGATTACACAATGCCTCCAGATGTGCATCGGAAACTACTACTGGTCTTCCAGGGAACGATCAAAGCGTAGACTGTTTGAGACATTACTCCCATGGAGGATAGTGCGCATGGCGACTTTTGTATTCAATCACGATGCAATTTCTGTGTTTCATCAACACTCTGATAGTCCACAGATTACAGAATGCATGCAGATGAGCATCTAAAACTAGTAATGGTCTTCCAGGGAACGATCAAAGCGTAGTCTCTTTAAGACATTACTCCCATGGAGGAAAGTGCGCATGATGACTCTTGTATTCAATCCCGATGCAATTTCTGTGTTTCATCAAAACTGTGATAGTCCACAGATTACAGAATGCATCCAGATGAGCATCGGAAACTACTAATGGTCTTCCAGGGAACAATCAAAGCGTAGACTGTTTGAGACATTACTCCCATGGAGGAAAGTGCGCATGGTGACTGTTGTATTCAATCCCGATGCAATTTCTGTGTTACATCAACATTTTGAAGGTCCACAGATTACACAATGCCTCCAGATGTGCATCGGAAACTACTACTGGTCTTCCAGGGAACGATCAAAGCGTAGACTGTTTGAGACATTACTCCCATGGAGGATAGTGCGCATGGCGACTTTTGTATTCAATCACGATGCAATTTCTGTGTTTCATCAACACTCTGATAGTCCACAGATTACAGAATGCATGCAGATGAGCATCTAAAACTAGTAATGGTCTTCCAGGGAACGATCAAAGCGTAGTCTCTTTAAGACATTACTCCCATGGAGGAAAGTGCGCATGATGACTCTTGTATTCAATCCCGATGCAATTTCTGTGTTTCATCAAAACAGTGATAGTCCACAGATTACAGAATGCATCCAGATGAGCATCGGAAACTACTAATGGTCTTCCAGGGAACAATCAAAGCGTAGACTGTTTGAGACATTACCCCCATGGAGGAAAGTGCGCATGATGACTCTTGTATTCAATCCCGATGCAATTTCTGTGTTTCATCAAAACTGTGATAGTCCACTTATTACAGAATGCCTCCAGATGTGCTTCGGAAACTACTACTGGTCTTCCAGGGAACGATCAAAGCGTAGACTGTTTGAGACTTTACTCCCATGGAGGAAAGTGCACATGGTGACTGTTGTTTTCCATCCCGATGCAATTTCTGTGTTCCATCAACACTTTGAAGGTCCACAGATTACAGAATCCCTCCAGATGTACATTGGAAACTACTATTCGTCTTCCAGGGAAAGATCAAAGCCTAGACTGTTTGAGACAATGCTCCCATGGAGGAAAGTGCGCATGGTGACTGTTGTATTCAATCCCGATGCAATTTCTGTGTTTCATCAACACTCTGATAGTCCGCAGATTACAGAATGCCTCCAATATGCATCGGAAACTACTACTGGTCTTCCAGGGAACAATCAAAACGTAGACAGTTTGAGACTATACTCACATGTAGGAAAGTGCGCATGGTGACTGTTGTATTCAATCCCGAAGCAATTTCTGTGTTTCATCAACACTTTGAAGGTCGACAGATTACAGAATGCCTCCAGATGTACATCGAAAATTACTACTGGTCTTCCAGGGAACGATCAAAGCATAGACTGTTTGAGACATTACTCCCATGTTGGAAAGTGCGCATGGTGACTGTTGTATTCAATCCAGATGCAATTTCTGTGTTTCATCAACACTCTGATAGTCCACAGATTACAAAATGCCTCCATATGTGCATCGGAAACTATTACTGGTCTTCCATTGAACGATCAAAGCGTAGACTGTTTGAGATATTACTCGCATGGAGGGAAGTGCGCATGATGACACTTGTATTCAATCCCGATGCAATTTCTGTGTTTAATCAAAACTGTGATAGTCCACATATTACAGAATGCCTCCAGATGTGCATCGGAATCTACTACAGGTCTTCCAGGGAACGTTCAAAGCGTAGACTGTTTGAGACATTGCTCTCATGGAGGAAAGTGCGCATGGTGACTGTTGTATTCAATCATGATGCAATATCTGTGTTTCATCAACACTCTGATAGTCCACAGATTACAGAATGCCTCCAGATGTGCATCGGAAACTACTACTGGTCTTCCAGGGAGCGATCAAAGCGTAGACTGTTTGAGACATTACTCACATGGAGGAAAGTGCGCATGGTGACTGTTGTATTCCATCCTGATGCAATTTCTGTGTTTCATCAACACTTTGAAAGTCCACAGATTACAGAATGCCTCATGATGTGCATCGGAAACTACTACTGTTCTTCCAGGGAACGATCAAAGCGTAGACAGTTTGAGACTTTACTCAAATGGCGGAAAGTGCGCTTGATGACTGTTGTATTCAATCATGATGCAATTTCAGTGTTTCATCAACACTCTGATAGTCCACAGATTACAGAATGCCTCCAGATGTGCATGGGAAACTACTACTGGTCTTCCAGGGAACGATCAAAGCGTAGTCTGTTTGAGACTATACTCACATGTAGGAAAGTGCGCATGGTGACTGGTGTATTCAATCCCGGTGCAATTTCTGTGTTACATCAACACTTTGAAGCTCCACAGATTACAGAATGCCTCCAGATGGGCACCGGAAACTACTACTGGTCTTCCAGGGAATGATCAAAGCGTAGACTGTTAGAGACATCACTCCCATGGAGGAAAGTGAGCATGGTGCCTGTTGTATTCCATCCCGATGCAATTTCTGTGTTTCATCAACAATTTGAAGGTCCACAGACTACAGAATGCCTCCAGATGTGCATCGGAAACTACTACTGGTCTTTCAGGGAACGATCAAAGCGTAGACTGTTTGAGACATTAATCCCATGGAGGTAAGTGCGCATGGTGACTGTTGTATTCGATCCCGATGCAATTTTTGTGTTTCATCAACACTCTGATAGTCCACAGATTACAGAATGCCTCCAAATGTGCATCAGAAACTACTGCTGGTCTTCCAGGGAGCGATCAAAGCGTTGACAGTTTGAGACATTACTCCCATGGAGGAAAGTGCGCATGGTGACTCTTGTATTCAATCCAGATGCAATTTCTGTGTTTCATCAACACTCTGATAGTCCGCAGATTACAGAATGCCTCCAAATATGCATCGGAAACTACTACTGGTCTTCCAGGGAACAATCAAAACGTAGACAGTTTGAGACATTACTGCCGTGGCGAGAACCAGCATGGTGCCTGTTGTATTCAATCCCGATGCTATTTCTGTGTTTAATCAACACTCTGACTGTCCACAGATTACAGAATGACTCCATATGTACATCGGAAACTATTACTGGTCTTCCAGGGAACAATCAAATCGTAGACTGTTTGAGATATTACTCGCATGGAGGAAAGTGCGCATGATGACACTTGTATTCAATCCCGATGCAATTTCTGTGTTTAATCAAAACTGTGATAGTCCACATATTACAGAATCCCTCCAGATGTGCATCGGAATCTACTACAGGTCTTCCAGGGAACGATCAAAGCGTAGACTGTTTGAGACATTGCTCTCATGGGGGAAAGTGCGCATGGTGACTGTTGTATTGAATCCCGATGCAATTTCTGTGTTTCATCAACACTTTGAAGGTCCACAGATTACAGAATGCCTCCAGATGTGCATCGGAATCTACTACTGGTCTTCCAGGGAACGATCAAAGCGTAGACTGTTTAATACATTACTCCCATGGAGGAAAGTGCGAATGGTGACTGTTGTCTTCAATCCAGATGCAATTTCTGTGTTTCATCAACACTCTGATAGTCCGCAGATTACAGAATGCCTCCAAATATGCATCGGAAACTACTACTGGTCTTCCAGGGAACAATCAAAACGCAGACAGTTTGAGACATTACTCCCGTGGCGAGAACCCGCATGGTGCCTGTTGTATTCAATCCCGATGCTATTTCTGTGTTTAATCAACACTCTGACTGTCCACAGATTACAGAATGACTCCAGATGGGCTTCGGAAACTACTGCTGGTCTTCCAGGGAGCGATCAAAGCGTAGACAGTTTGAGACATTAGTCCCATGGAGGAAAGTGCGCATGGTGACTGTTGTATTCAATCCCGAAGGAATTTCTGTGTTTCATCAACACTTTGAAGGTCGACAGATTACAGAATGCCTCCAGATGTACATCGAAAATTACTACTGGTCTTCCAGGGAACGATCAAAGCATAGACTGTTTGAGACATTACTCCCATGTTGGAAAGTGCGCATGGTGACTGTTGTATTCAGTCCAGATGCAATTTCTGTGTTTCATCAACACTCTGATAGTCCACAGATTACAAAATGCCTCCATATGTGCATCGGAAACTATTACTGGTCTTCCAGGGAACGATCAAAGCGTAGACTGTTTGAGATATTACTCCCATTAAGGAAAGTGCGCATGGTGACTGTTGTATTCAATCCCGATGCAATATCTGTGTTTCATCAACACTCTGATAGTCCACAGATTACAGAATGCCTACAGATGTGCATCGGAAACTACTACTGGTCTTCCAGGGAACGATCAAAGCGTAGACTGTTTGAGACATTACTCCCATGGAGGAAAGTGCGCATGGTTACTGTTGTATTCAATCCCAATGCAATTTCTGTGTTTTATCAACACTCTGTAGTCCGCAGATTACAGAATGCCTCCAAATATGCATCGGAAACTACTACCGGTCTTCCAGGGAACGATCAAAGCGTAGAATGTTTGAGACATTACTCACATGTAGGAAAGTGCGCATGGTGACTGGTGTATTCAATCCCGGTGCAATTTCTGTGTTACATCAACACTTTGAAGCTCCACAGTTTACAGAATGCCTCCAGATGGGCACCGGAAACTACTACTGGTCTTCCAGGGAATGATCAAAGCGTAGACTGTTAGAGACATCACTCCCATGGAGGAAAGTGAGCATGGTGCCTGTTGTGTTGAATCCCGATGCAATTTCTGTGTTCCATCAACAATTTGAAGGTCCACAGACTACAGAATGCCTCCAGATGTGCATCGGAAACTACTACTGGTCTTTCAGGGAACGATAAGAGCGTAGACTGTTTGAGACATTAATCCCATGGAGGTAAGTGCGCATGGTGACTGTTGTATTCGATCCCGATGCAATTTTTGTGTTTCATCAACACTCTGATAGTCCACAGATTACAGAATGCCTCCAAATGTGCATCAGAAACTACTGCTGGTCTTCCAGGGAGCGATCAAAGCGTTGACAGTTTGAGACATTACTCCCATGGAGGAAAGTGCGCATGGTGACTCTTGTATTCAATCCAGATGCAATTTCTGTGTTTCATCAACACTCTGATAGTCCGCAGATTACAGAATGCCTCCAAATATGCATCGGAAACTACTACTGGTCTTCCAGGGAACAATCAAAACGTAGACAGTTTGAGACATTACTGCCGTGGCGAGAACCAGCATGGTGCCTGTTGTATTCAATCCCGATGCTATTTCTGTGTTTAATCAACACTCTGACTGTCCACAGATTACAGAATGACTCCATATGTACATCGGAAACTATTACTGGTCTTCCAGGGAACGATCAAATCGTAGACTGTTTGAGATATTACTCGCATGGAGGAAAGTGCGCATGATGACACTTGTATTCAATCCCGATGCAATTTCTGTGTTTAATCAAAACTGTGATAGTCCACATATTACAGAATCCCTCCAGATGTGCATCGGAATCTACTACAGGTCTTCCAGGGAACGATCAAAGCGTAGACTGTTTGAGACATTGCTCTCATGGGGGAAAGTGCGCATGGTGACTGTTGTATTGAATCCCGATGCAATTTCTGTGTTTCATCAACACTTTGAAGGTCCACAGATTACAGAATGCCTCCAGATGTGCATCGGAATCTACTACTGGTCTTCCAGGGAACGATCAAAGCGTAGACTGTTTAATACATTACTCCCATGGAGGAAAGTGCGAATGGTGACTGTTGTCTTCAATCCAGATGCAATTTCTGTGTTTCATCAACACTCTGATAGTCCGCAGATTACAGAATGCCTCCAAATATGCATCGGAAACTACTACTGGTCTTCCAGGGAACAATCAAAACGCAGACAGTTTGAGACATTACTCCCGTGGCGAGAACCCGCATGGTGCCTGTTGTATTCAATCCCGATGCTATTTCTGTGTTTAATCAACACTCTGACTGTCCACAGATTACAGAATGACTCCAGATGGGCTTCGGAAACTACTGCTGGTCTTCCAGGGAGCGATCAAAGCGTAGACAGTTTGAGACATTAGTCCCATGGAGGAAAGTGCGCATGGTGACTGTTGTATTCAATCCCGAAGGAATTTCTGTGTTTCATCAACACTTTGAAGGTCGACAGATTACAGAATGCCTCCAGATGTACATCGAAAATTACTACTGGTCTTCCAGGGAACGATCAAAGCATAGACTGTTTGAGACATTACTCCCATGTTGGAAAGTGCGCATGGTGACTGTTGTATTCAGTCCAGATGCAATTTCTGTGTTTCATCAACACTCTGATAGTCCACAGATTACAAAATGCCTCCATATGTGCATCGGAAACTATTACTGGTCTTCCAGGGAACGATCAAAGCGTAGACTGTTTGAGATATTACTCCCATTAAGGAAAGTGCGCATGGTGACTGTTGTATTCAATCCCGATGCAATATCTGTGTTTCATCAACACTCTGATAGTCCACAGATTACAGAATGCCTACAGATGTGCATCGGAAACTACTACTGGTCTTCCAGGGGACGATCAAAGCGTAGACTGTTTGAGACATTACTCCCATGGAGGAAAGTGCACATGGTTACTGTTGTATTCAATCCCAATGCAATTTCTGTGTTTTATCAACACTCTGTAGTCCGCAGATTACAGAATGCCTCCAAATATGCATCGGAAACTACTACCGGTCTTCCAGGGAACGATCAAAGCGTAGAATGTTTGAGACATTACTCACATGGAGGAAAGTGCGCATGGTGACTGGTGTATTCAATCCCGGTGCAATTTCTGTGTTACATCAACACTTTGAAGCTCCACAGTTTACAGAATGCCTCCAGATGGGCACCGGAAACTACTACTGGTCTTCCAGGGAATGATCAAAGCGTAGACTGTTAGAGACATCACTCCCATGGAGGAAAGTGAGCATGGTGCCTGTTGTGTTGAATCCCGATGCAATTTCTGTGTTCCATCAACAATTTGAAGGTCCACAGACTACAGAATGCCTCCAGATGTGCATCGGAAACTACTACTGGTCTTTCAGGGAACGATCAAAGCGTAGACTGTTTGAGACATTAATCCCATGGAGGTAAGTGCGCATGGTGACTGTTGTATTCGATCCCGATGCAATTTTTGTGTTTCATCAACACTCTGATAGTCCACAGATTACAGAATGCCTCCAAATGTGCATCGGAAACTACTACTGGTGTTCCATTGAACGATCAAAGCGTATACTGTTTAAGACATTACCCCATGGAGGAAAGTGCGCATGGTGACTGTTGTATTCAATCCAGATGCCATTTCTGTGTTTCATCAACACTCTGATAGTCCACAGATTACAAAATGCCTCCATATGTACATCGGAAACTATTACTGGTCTTCCAGGGAACGATCAAATCGTAGACTGAAACTTCCTGGCAGATTAAAACTGTGTGCCCGACCGAGACTCGAACTCGGGTACTGGCAGAAGTAAAGCTGTGAGTACCGGACGTGAGTCGTGCTTCGGTAGCTCAGTTGGTAGAGCACTTGCCCGCGATAGGCAAAGGTCCCGAGTTCGAGTCTCGGTCGGGCACACATTTTTAATCTGCCAGGAAGTTTCATATCAGCGCACACTCCGCTGCAGAGTGAAAATCTCATTCTGGAAATCGTAGACTGTTTGAGATATTACTCGCATGGAGGGAAGTGCGCATGATGACACTTGTATTCAATCCCGATGCAATATCTGTGTTTAATCAAAACTGTGATAGTCCACATATTACAGAATCCCTCCAGATGTGCATCGGAATCTACTACAGGTCTTCCAGGGAACGATCAAAGCGTAGACTGTTTGAGACATTGCTCTCATGGAGGAAAGTGCGCATGGTGACTGTTGTATTGAATCCCGATGCAATTTCTGTGTTTCATCAACACTTTGAAGGTCCACAGATTACAGAATGCCTCCAGATGTGCATCGGAATCTACTACTGGTCTTCCAGGGAACGATCAAAGCGTAGACTGTTTGATACATTACTCCCATGGAGGAAAGTGCGAATGGTGACTGTTGTCTTCAATCCAGATGCAATTTCTGTGTTTCATCAACACTCTGATAGTCCGCAGATTACAGAATGTCTCCAAATATGCATCGGAAACTACTACTGGTCTTCCAGGGAACAATCAAAACGCAGACAGTTTGAGACATTACTCCCGTGGCGAGAACCCGCATGGTGCCTGTTGTATTCAATCCCGATGCTATTTCTGTGTTTAATCAACACTCTGACTGTCCACAGATTACAGAATGACTCCAGATGAGCTTCGGAAACTACTGCTGGTCTTCCAGGGAGCGATCAAAGCGTAGACAGTTCGAGACATTAGTCCCATGGAGGAAAGTGCGCATGGTGACTGTTGTATTCAATCCCGAAGGAATTTCTGTGTTTCATCAACACTTTGAAGGTCGACAGATTACAGAATGCCTCCAGATGTACATCGAAAATTACTACTGGTCTTCCAGGGAACGATCAAAGCATAGACTGTTTGAGACATTACTCCCATGTTGGAAAGTGCGCATGGTGACTGTTGTATTCAATCCAGATGCAATTTCTGTGTTTCATCAACACTCTGATAGTCCACAGATTATAAAATGCCTCCATATGTGCATCGGAAACTATTACTGGTCTTCCAGGGAACGATCAAAACGTTGACTGTTTGAGATATTACTCGCATGGAGGGAAGTGCGCATGATGACACTTGTATTCAATCCCGATGCAATTTCTGTGTTTAATCAAAACTGTGATAGTCCACATATTACAGAATGCCTCCAGATGTGCATCGGAATCTACTACAGGTCTTCCAGGGAACGATCAAAGCGTAGACTGTTTGAGACATTAGTCCCATGGAGGAAAGTGCGCATGGTGACTGTTGTATTCAACCCCGAAGGAATTTCTGTGTTTCATCAACACTTTGAAGGTCGACAGATTACAGAATGCCTCCAGATGTACATCGAAAATTACTACTGGTCTTCCAGGGAACGATCAAAGCATAGACTATTTGAGACATTACTCCCATGTTGGAAAGTGCGCATGGTGACTGTTGTATTCAATCCAGATGCAATTTCAGTGTTTCATCAACACTCTGATAGTCCACAGATTACAAAATGCCTCCATATGTGCATCGGAAACTATTACTGGTCTTCCAGGGAACGATCAAAGCGTAGACTGTTTGAGATATTACTCCCATTAAGGAAAGTGCGCATGGTGACTGTTGTATTCAATCCCGATGCAATACCTGTGTTTCATCAACACTCTGATAGTCCACAGATTACAGAATGCCTCCAGATGTGCATCGGAAACTACTACTGGTCTTCCAGGGAACGATCAAAGCGTAGACTGTTTGAGACATTACTCACATGGAGGAAAGTGCGCATGGTGACTGTTGTATTCAATCCCGATGCAATTTCTGTGTTACATCAACACTTTGAAGGTCCACAGATTACAGAATGCCTCCAGATGGGCACCGGAAACTACTACTGGTCTTCCAGGGAACGATCAAAGCGTAGGCTGTTAGAGACATCACTCCCATGGAGGAAAGTGAGCATGGTGACTGTTGTATTCCATCCCGATGCAATTTCTGTGTTTCATCAACACTTTGAAGGTCCACAGATCATAGAATGCCTCCAGATGTGCATCGGAAACTACTACTTGTCTTTCAGGGAACGATCATAGCGTAGACTGTTTGAGACATTAATGCTATGGAGGTAAGTGCGCATGATGACACTTGTATTCAATCCCGATGCTATTTCTGTGTTTCATCAACACTCTGATAGTCCACAGATTACAGAATGCCTCCAGATGTGCATCGGAAACTACTACTGGTCTTCCAGGAAACGATCAAAGCGTATACTGTTTGAGACATTACTCACATGGAGGAAAGTGCGCATGGTGACTGTTGTATTCAATCCCGATGCAATTTCTGTGTTTCATCAACACTTTGAAGGTCCACAGATTACAGAATGCCTCCAGATGTGCATCGGAAAGTACTACTGGTCTTCCAAGGAACGATCAAAGCGTAGACTGTTTGATACACTACTCCCATGGAGGAAAGTGCGCATGGGGACTGTTGTATTCAATCCCAATGCAATTTCTGTCTTTCATCAACACTCTGATAGTCCACAGATTACAGAATGCCTCCAGATGTGCATCGGAAACTACTACTGGTCTTCCAGGGAACGATCAAAAACGTAGACTGTTTGAGACATTACTCCCATGGAGGAAAGTGCGCATGGTTACTGTTGTATTCAATCCCAATGCAATTTCTGTCTTTCATCAACACTCTGATAGTCCACAGATTACAGAATGCCTCCAGATGTGCATCGGAAACTACTACTGGTCTTCCAGGGAACAATCAAAAACGTAGACTGTTTGAGACATTACTCCCATGGAGGAAAGTGCGCATGGTTACTGTTGTATTCAATCCCGATGCAATTTCTGTGTTTCATGAACACTCTGATATTACACAGATTACAGAATGCCTCCAGATGTGCATCGAAATCTACTACAGGTCTTCTAGGGAACGATCAAAGCGTAGACTGTTTGAGACATTACTCCCATGGAGGAAAGTGCGCATAATGACTGTTGTATTCAATCCCGATGCAATTTCTGTGTTTCATCAACACTCTGATAGTACACAGATTACAGAATGCCTCCAGATGAGCATCGGAATCTACTACAAGTCTTCCAGGGAACGATCAATGTGTAGACTGTTTGAGATAGTGCCCTCATGGAGGAAAGTGCGCATGGTGACAGTTGTATTCAATCCCGATGCAATTTCTGTGTTTCATCAACACTTTGAAGGTCCACAGACTACAGAATGCCTCCAGATGTGCATCGGAAACTACTACTGGTCTTCCAGGGAACGATCAAAGCGTAGACTGCTAGATACATTACTCCCATGGAGGAAAGTGCGAATGGTGACTGTTGTCTTCAATCCAGATGCTATTTCTGTGTTTCGTCAACACTCTGATAGTCCGCAGATTACAGAATGCCTCCAAATATGCATCGGAAACTACTACTGGTCTTTTTAGGGAACAATCAAAACGTAGACAGTTTGAGACATTACTCCCGTGGCGAAAACACGCATGGTGCCTGTTGTATTCAATCCCGATGCTACTTCTGTGTTGAATCAACACTCTGACTGTCCACAGATTACAGAATGACTCCAGATGGGCTTCGGAAACTACTGCTGGTCTTCCAGGGAGCGATCAAAGCGTAGACAGTTTGAGACATTAGTCCCATGGAGGAAAGTGCGCATCGTGACTGTTGTATTCAATCCCGAAGCAATTTCTGTGTTTCACCAACAATTTGAAGTTCCACAGATTACAGAATGCCTCCAGATGTACATCGAAAATTACTACTGGTCTCCCAGGGAACGATCAAAGCGTAGACTGTTTGGGACATTACTCCCATGTTGGAAAAAGCGCATAGTGACTGTTGGGTTCAATCCCGTTGCAATTTCTGTGTTTCATCAACACTCTGATAGTCCACAGATTACAGAATGCCTCCATATGTGCATCGGAAACTACTACTGGTCTTCCAGGGAACGATCAAAGCGTAGGCTGTTAGAGACATCACTCCCATGGAGGACAGAGAGCATGGTGACTGTTGTATTCAATCCCGATGCAATATCTGTGTTTCATCAACACTCTGATAGTCCACAGATTACAGAATGCCTCCAGATGTGCATCGGAAACTACTACTGGTCTTCCAGGGAACGATCAAAGCGTAGACTGTTTGAGACATTACTCACATGGAGGAAAGTGCGCATGGTGACTGTTGTATTCCATCCCGATGCAATTTCTGTGTTTCATCAACACTCTGATAGTCCACATATTACAGAATGCCTCCAGATGTGCATCGGAATCTACTACAGGTCTTCCAGGGAACGATCAAAGCCTAGACTGTTTGAGACATTGCTCTCATGGAGGAAAGTGCGCATGGTGACTGTTGTATTAATTCCCGATGCAATTTCTGTGTGTCATCAACACTTTGAAGGTCCACAGATTACAGAATGCCTCCAGATGTGCATCGGAAACTACTACTGGTCATCCAGGGAACGATCAAATCGTAGACTGTTTGATACATTACTCCCATGGAGGAAAGTGCGAATGGTGACTGTTGTCTTCAATCCAGATGCAATTTCTGTGTTTCATCAATTCTCTGATAGTCCGCAGATTACAGAAAGCCTCCAAATATGCATCGGAAACTACTACTGGTCTTCCAGGGAACAATCAAAACGTAGACAGTTTGAGACATTACTCCCGTGGCGAGAACCCGCATGGTGCCAGTTGTATTCAATCCCGATGCTATTTCTGTGTTTAATCAACACTCTGACTGTCCACAGATTACAGAATGACTCCAGATGGGCTTCGGAAACTACTGCTGGTCTTCCAGGGAGCGATCAAAGCGTAGACAGTTTGAGACATTAGTCCCATGGAGGAAAGTGCGCATGGTGACTGTTGTATTCAATCCCGAAGCAATTTCTGTGTTTCATAAACACTTTGAAGGTCGACAGATTACAGAATGCCTCCAGATGTACATCGAAAATTACTACTGGTCTTCCAGGGAACGATCAAAGCATAGACTTTTTGAGACATTACTCCCATGTTGGAAAGTGCGCATGGTGACTGTTGTATTCAATCCAGATGCAACTTCTGTGTTTCATCAACACTCTGATAGTCCACAGATTACAAAATGCCTCCATATGTGCATCGGGAACTATTACTGGTCTTCCAGGGAACGATCAAAGCGTAGACTGTTTGAGATATTACTCACTTGTAGGAAAGTGCGCATGGTGACTGTTGTATTCAATCCCGATGCAATTTCTGTGTTAAATCAACACTTTGAAGGTCCACAGATTACAGAATGCCTCCATATGTGCATCGGAATCTACTACTGGTCTTCCAGGGAACGATCAAAGCGTAGGCTGTTAGAGACATCACTCCCATGGAGGAAAGTGAGCATGGTGACTGTTGGATTCCATCCCGATGCAATTTCTGTGTTTCATCAACACTTTGAAGGTCCACAGATTACAGAGTGCCTCCAGATGTGCATCGGAAACTACTACTGGTCTTTCGGGGAACGATCATAGCGTAGACTGTTTGAGACATTAATCCTATGGAGGTAAGTGCGCATGATGACACTTGTATTCAATACCGACGCTATTTCTGTGTTTCATCAGCACTCTGATAGTCCACATATTACAGAATGTCTCCAGATGTGCATCGGAAACTACTACTGGTCTTCCAGGGAACGATCAAAGCGTAGACTGTTTGAGACATTACTCCCATGGAGGAAAGTGCGCATGGTGACTGTTGTATTCAATCCCAATGCAATTTCTGTCTTTCATCAACACTCTGATGGTCCACAGATTACAGAATGCCTCCAGATGTGCATCGGAATCTACTACTGGTCTTCCAGGGAACAATCAAAACGTAGACAGTTTGAGACATTACTCCCGTGGTGAAAACCAGCATGGTGCCTGTTGTATTCAATCCCGATGCTATTTCTGTGTTTAATCAACACTCTGACTGTCCACAGATTACAGAATGACTCCAGATGGGCTTCGGAAACTACTGCTGGTCTTCCAGGGAGCGATCAAAGCGTAGACAGTTTGGGACATTACTCCCATGTTGGAAAAAGCGCATAGTGATTGTTGTATTCAATCCCGATGCAATTTCTGTGTTACATCAACACTTTGAAGGTCCACAGATTACAGAATGCCTCCAGATGGGCACCGGAAACTACTACTGGTCTTCCAGGGAACGATCAAAGCGTAGGCTGTTAGAGACATCACTCCCATGGAGGAAAGTGAGCATGGTGACTGTTGTATTCCATCCCGATGCAATTTCTCCGTTTCATCAACACTTTGAAGGTCCACAGATTACAGAATGCCCCCATATGTGTATCGATAATTACTACAGGTCTTCCAGGGTACGATCAAAGCGTAGACTGTTTGAGACATTACTCCCATGTTGGCAAAATCGCATGGTGAGTGTTATATCCAATCCCGATGCAATTTCTGTGTTGCATCAACACTCTGATAGTCCACAGATTACAGAATGCCTCCATATGTGAATCGGAAACTATTACTGGTCTTCCAGGGAACGATCAAAGCGTAGACTGTTTGAGATATTACTCCCATTAGGAAAGTGCGCATGGTGACTGTTGTATTCAATCCCGATGCAATTTCTGTGTTTCATCAACACTCTGATAGTTCACAGATTGCAGAATGCCTTCGTATGTGCATCTGAAACTATTACTGGTCTTCCAGGTAACAATCTAAGCGTAGACTGTTTGAGATATTACTCCCATGTAGGAAAGTGCGCATGGTGACTGTTGTATTCAATCCCGATGCAATATCTGTGTTTCATCAACACTCTGATAGTCCACAGATTACAGAATGCCTCCAGATGTGCATCGGAAACTACCACTGGTCTTCCAGGGAACGATCAAAGCGTAGACTGTTTGAGACATTACTCACATGGAGGAAAGTGCGCATGGTGACTGTTGTATTCAATCCCGATGCAATTTCTGTGTTACATCAACTCTTTGAAGGTCAACAGATTACAGAATGCCTCCAGATGGGCACCGGAAACTACTACTGGTCTTCCAGGGAACGATCAAAGCGTAGGCTGTTAGAGACATCACTCCCATGGAGGACAGTGAGCATGGTGGCTGTTGTATTATTCCATCCCGATGCAATTTCTGTGTTTCATCAACACTTTGAAGGTCCACAGATTACAGAATGCCTCCAGATGTGCATCGGAAACTACTACTGGTCTTTCAGTTAACGATCAAAGCGTAGACTGTTTGAGACATTAATCCCATGGAGGTAAGTGCGCATGATGACACTTGTATTCAATCCCTATGCAATTTCTGTGTTTCATCAACACTCTGATAGTCCACAGATTACAGAATGCCTCAGATGTGCATCGGAAACAACTACTGGTCTTCCAGGGAACGATCAAATCGTATACTGTTTGAGACATAAGTCCCATGGAGGAAAGTGCGCATGGTGTCTGTTGTATTCAATCCCGATGCAATTTCTGAGTTTCATCAACACTTTGAAGGTCCACAGATTACAGAATGCCCCCAGATGTGTATCGATAATTACTACTGGTCTTCCAGGGAACGATTAAAGCGTAGACTGTTTGAGACATTACTCCCATGTTGGCAAAGGCGCATGGTGAGTGTTGCATCCAATCCCGATGCAATTTCTGTGTTTCATCAACACTCTGATAGTCCACAGATTACAGAATGCCTCCATATGTGCATCGGAAATTATTACTGGTCTTCCAGGGAACGATCAAAGCGTAGACTGTTTGAGATATTGCTCTCATTAGGAAAGTGCGCATGGTGACTGTTGTATTCAATCCCGAAGCAATATCTGTGTTTCATCAACACTCTGATAGTCCACAGATTACAGAATGCCTCCAGATGTGCATCGGAAACTACTACTGGTCTTCCAGGGAACGATCAAAGCGTAGACTGTTTGAGACATTACTCACATGGAGGAAAGTGCGAATGGTGGCTCTTGTATTCAATCCCGATGCAATTTCTGTGTTTTATCAACACTTTGAAGGTTTACTTAATACAGAATGCACTCAGATGTGTATCGAAAATTACTACTGGTCTTGCAGGGAACGATCAAAAGCGTAGACTGTTACAGACATCACTCCCATGGAGGAAAGTGCGCATGGTGTCTGTTGTATTCCATCCCGATGCAATTTCTGTGTTTCATCACCACTTTGAAGGTCCACAGATTACAGAATGCTTCCAGATGTGCATCGGAAACTACTACTGGTCTTTTAGGGAACGATCAAAGCGTAGACTGTTTGAGACATTAATCCTATGGAGGCAAGTGCGCATGGTGACTGTTGTATTCAATCCCGATGCAATTTCTGTGTTTCGTCAACACACTGATAGTCCACAGATTACAGAATGCCTCCAAATGTACATCGGAAACTACTACAGGTCTTCCAGGGAACGATCAAATCGTAGACTGTTTGAGACATTACTCACATGGAGGAAAGTGCGCATGCTGACTGTTGTATTCAATCCCGATGCAATTTCTGTGTTTCATCAACACTCTGATAGTCCACAGATTACAGAATGCCTCCAGATGTGCATCGGAATCTACTACTGGTCTTCCATGGAACGATCAAAGCGTAGACTGTTTGAGACATTACTCCCATTTAGGGAAGTGCACATGATGACTCTTGTATGCAATCCCGATGCAATTTCTGTGTTTCATCAAAACTGTGATAGTCCACATATTACTGAATGCCTCCAGATGTGCATAGGAAACTACTACTGGTCTTCCAGGGAACGATCAAAGCTTAGACTGTGTAAGACATAACTCCTATGGAGGAAAGTGCGCATGGTGACTGTTGTATTCCGTCCCGAAGCAATTTCTGTGTTTCATCAACCCTTTGAAGGTTAACAGATTACTGTATGCCTCCAGATGTGCATCATAAACTACTAGTCGTCTTCTAGGGAACGATCAAAGCGTAGACTGTTTGAGACATTACTCCCATGGAGGAAAGTGCGCATGGTGACTGTGGTATTCAATCCCGATGCAATTTCTGTGTCTCAACAACACTCTGATCGTCGACAGATTACAGAATGCCTCCAGATGTGCATCGGAAACTACTAATGGTCTTCCAGGGAACGATCAAAGCGTAGACTGTTAGAGACATTACTCCCATGGAGGGAAGTGCGCATGGTGACTGTTGTATTCCATCGCGATGCAATTTCTGTGTTTCATCAACACTTTGAAGGTCCACAGATTACAGAATGCCTCCAGATGTGCATCGGAAACTACTACTGGTCTTCCAGGGAACGATCAAAGCGTAGACTGTTTGAGACATTACTCACATGGAGGAAAGTGCGCATGGTGACTGTTGTATTCAAGCCCGATGCAATTTCTGTGTTACACCAACACTTTGAAGGTCCACAGATTACAGAATGCCTCCAGATGGGCTCCGGAAACTACTACTGGTCTTCCAGGGAACGATCAAAGCGTAGGCTGTTAGAGACATCACTCCCATGGAGGAAAGTGAGCGTGGTGACTGTTGTATTCCATCCTGATGCAATTTCTGTGTTTCATCAACACTTTGAAGGTCCACAGATTACAGAATGCCTCCAAATGTACATCGGAAACTACTACTGGTCTTCCAGGGAACGAGCAAATCGTAGACTGTTTGAGACATTACTCACATGGAGGAAAGTGCGCATGGTGACTGTTGTATTCAATCCCGATGCAATTTCTGTGTTTCATCAGCACTCTGATAGTCCACAGATTACAGAATGCCTCCAGAAGTGCATCGGAAACTACAACTGGTCTTCCAGGGAACGATCAAATCGTAGACTGTTTGAGACACTACTCCCATGGAGGAAAGTGCGCCTGCTGACTGTTGTATTCAATCCCGATGCAATTTCTATATTTCATCAACACTCTGATAGTCCACAGATTACAGAATGCCTCCAGATGTGCATCGGAATCTACTACTGGTCTTCCATGGAACGATCAAAGCGTAGACTGTTTGAGACATTACTCCCATGGAGGGAAGTGCGCATGATGACTCTTGTATTCAATCCCGATGCAATTTTGTGTTTCATCAAAACTGTGACAGTCCACAGATTACAGAATGCCTCCAGATGTGCATCGGAAACTACTACTGGTCTTCCAGGGAAAGATCAAAGCGTAGACTGTTTGAGACATTACTCACATGGAGGAAAGTGCGAATGGTGGCTGTTGAATTCAATCCCGATGCAATTTCTGTGTTTTATCAACACTTTGAAGGTTTACTTAATACAGAATGCACTCAGATGTGTATCGAAAATTACTACTGGTCTTCCAGGGAACGATCAAAAGCGTAGACTGTTACAGACATCACTCCCATGGAGGAAAGTGCGCATGGTGACTGTTGTATTCCATCCCGATGCAATTTCTGTGTTTCATCACCACTTTGAAGGTCCACAGATTACAGAATGCCTCCAGATGTGCATCGGAAACTACTACTGGTCTTCCAGGGAACGATCAAATCGTAGACTGTTTGAGACATTACTCCCATGGAGGAAAGTGCGCATGGTGACTGTTGTATTCAATCCCGATGCACTTTCTGTGTTTCATCAACACTCTGATAGTACACAGATTACAGAATGCCTCCAGATGTGCATCGGAATCTACTACAGGTCTTCCAGGGAACGATCAATGCGTAGACTGTTTGAGATTGTGCCCTCATGGAGGAAAGTGCGCATGGTGACAGTTGTATTCAATCCCGATGCAATTTCTGTGTTTCATCAACACTTTGAAGGTCCACAGACTACAGAATGCCTCCAGATGTGCATCGGAAACTACTACTGGTCTTCCAGGGAACGATCAAAGCGTAGACTGCTAGATACATTACTCCCATGGAGGAAAGTGCGAATGGTGACTGTTGTCTTCAATCCAGATGCTATTTCTGTGTTTCGTCAACACTCTGATAGTCCGCAGATTACAGAATGCCTCCAAATATGCATCGGAATCTACTACTGGTCTTTTTAGGGAACAATGAAAACGTAGACAGTTTGAGACATTACTCCCGTGGCGAAAACCCGCATGGTGCCTGTTGTATTCAATCCCGATGCTATTTCTGTGTTTAATCAAAACTCTGACTGTCCACAGATTACAGAATGACTCCAGATGGGCTTCGGAAACTACTGCTGGTCTTCCAGGGAGCGATCAAAGCGTAGACAGTTTGAGACATTAGTCCCATGGAGGAAAGTGCGCATGGTGACTGTTGTATTCAATCCCGATGCAATTTCTGTGTTTCATCAACAATTTGAAGGGTCACAGATTACAGAATGCCTCCAGATGTACATCGAAAATTACTACTGGTCTTCCAGGGAACGATCAAAGCGTAGACTGTTTGGGACGTTACTCCCATGTTGGAAAAAGCGCATAGTGACTGTTGGGTTCAATCCCGATGCAATTTCTGTGTTTCATCAACACTCTGATAGTCCACAGATTACAGAATGTCTCCATATGTGCATCGGAAACTACTACTGGTCTTCCAGGGAACGATCAAAGCGTAGGCTGTTAGAGACATCACTCCCATGGAGGACAGTGAGCATGGTGACTGTTGTATTCAATCCCGATGCAATATCTATGTTTCATCAACACTCTGATAGTCCACAGATTACAGAATGCCTCCAGATGTGCATCGGAAACTACTACTGGTCTTCCAGGGAACGATCAAAGCGTAGACTGTTTGAGACATTACTCACATGGAGGAAAGTGCGCATGGTGACTGTTGTATTACATCCCGATGCAATTTCTGTGTTTCATCAACAATTTGAAGGTCCACAGCTTACAGAATGCCTCCAGATGTGCATCGGAAACTACTACTGGTCTTTCAGGGAACGATCAAAGCGTAGACTGTTTGAGACATTAATCCCATGGAGGTAAGTGCACATGGTGACTGTTGTATTCGATCCCGATGCAATATTTGTGTTTCATCAACACTCTGATAGTCCACAGATTGCAGAATGCCTCCAAATGTGCATCGGAAACTACTACTGGTCTTCCAGGGAACGATCAAAGCGTAGACTGTTTGAGACATTACTCCCATGGAGGAAAGTGCGCATGGTGACTGTTGTATTCACTCCCGATGCAATTTCTGTGTTTCATCAAACCTCTGATAGTCCACAGATTACAGAAAGCCTCCATATGTGCATCGAAATCTACTACAGGTATTCCAGGGAACGATCAAAACGTAGACTGTTTGAAACATTACTCGCATGGAGGGAAGTGCGCATGATGACACTTGTATTCAATCCCGATGCAATTTCTGTGTTTAATCAAAACTGTGATAGTCCACATATTACAGAATGCCTCCAGATGTGCATCGGAATCTACTACAGGTCTTCCAGGGAACGATCAAAGCGTAGACTGTTTGAGACATTGCTCCCATGGAGGAAAGTGCGCATGGTGACTGTTGTATTGAATCCCGATGCAATATCTGTGTGTCATCAACACTTTGAAGGTCCACAGATTACAGAATGCCTCCAGATGTGCATCGGAAACTACTACTGGTCTTCCAGGGAACGATCAAAGCGTAGACTGTTTGATACATTACTCCCATGGAGGAAAGTGCGAATGGTGACTGTTGTCTTCAATCCAGATGCAATTTCTGTGTTTCATCAACACTCTGATAGTCCGCAGATTACAGAAAGCCTCCAAATATGCATCGGAAACTACTACTGGTCTTCCAGGGAACAATCAAAACGTAGACAGTTTTAGACATTACTCCCGTGGCGAGAACCCGCATGGTGCCTGTTGTATTCAATCCGATGCTATTTCTGTGTTTAATCAACACTCTGACTGTCCACAGATTACAGAATGACTCCAGATGGGCTTCGGAAACTACTGCTTATCTTCCAGGGAACGATCAAAGCGTAGACAGTTTGAGACATTAGTCCCATGGAGGAAAGTGCGCATGGTGACTGTTGCATTCAATCCCGAAGCAATTTCTGTGTTTCATCAACACTTTGAAGGTCCACAGATTACAGAATGCCTCCAGATGTGCATCGGAAACTACTACTTGTCTTTCTGGGAACGATCATAGCTTAGACTGTTTGAGAAATTAATCCTATGGAGGTAAGTGCGCATGATGACACTTGTATTCAATCCCGATGCTATTTCTGTGTTTCATCAACACTCTGATAGTCCACAGATTACAGAATGCCTCCAGATGTGCATCGGAAACTACTACTTGTCTTTCAGGGAACGATCATAGCGTAGACTGTTTGAGACATTAATCCTATGGATGTAAGTGCGCATGATGACACTTGTATTCAATCCCGATGCTATTTCTGTGTTTCATCAACACTCTGATAGTCCACATATTACAGAATGCCTCCAGATGTGCATCGGAAACTACTACTGGTCTTCCAGGGAACGATCAAAGCGTAGACTGTTTGATACATTACTCCCATGGAGGAAAGTGCGAATGGTGACTGTTGTCTTCAATCCAGATGCAATTTCTGTGTTTCATCAACACTCTGATAGTCCGCAGATTACAGAATGCCTCCAAATATGCATCGGAAACTACTACTGGTCTTCCAGGAAACAATCAAAACGTAGACAGTTTGAGACATTACTCCCGTGGCGAGAACCCGCATGGTGCCAGTTGTATTCAATCCCGATGCTATTTCTGTGTTTAATCAACACTCTGACTGTCCACAGATGACAGAATGACTCCAGATGGGCTTCGGAAACTACTGCTGGTCTTCCAGGGAGCGATCAAAGCGTAGACAGTTTGAGACATTAGTCCCATGGAGGAAAGTGCGCATGGTGACTGTTGTATTCAATCCCGAAGCAATTTCTGTGTTTCATCAACACTTTGAAGGTCGACAGATTACAGAATGCCTCCAGATGTACATCGAAAATTACTACTGGTCTTCCAGGGAACGATCAAACTTAGACTGTTTGAGACATTACTCCCATGTTGGAAAGTGCGCATGGTGACTGTTGTATTCAATCCAGATGCAATTTCTGTGTTTCATCAACACTCTGATAGTCCACAGATTACAAAATGCCTCCATATGTGCATCGGAAACTATTACTGGTCTTCCAGGGAACGATCAAACCGTAGACTGTTTGAGATATTACTCACATGTAGGAAAGTGCACATGGTGACTGTTGTATTCAATCCCGATGCAATATCTGTGTTTCATCAACACTCTGATAGTCCACAGACTACAGAATGCCTCCAGATGTGCATCGGAAACTACTACTGGTCTTCCAGGGAACGATCAAAGCGTAGACTGTTTGGGACGTTACTCCCATGTTGGAAAAAGCGCATAGTGACTGTTGGGTTCAATCCCGATGCAATTTCTGTGTTTCATCAACACTCTGATAGTCCACAGATTACAGAATGTCTCCATATGTGCATCGGAAACTACTACTGGTCTTCCAGGGAACGATCAAAGCGTAGGCTGTTAGAGACATCACTCCCATGGAGGACAGTGAGCATGGTGACTGTTGTATTCAATCCCGATGCAATATCTGTGTTTCATCAACACTCTGATAGTCCACAGATTACAGAATGCCTCCAGATGTGCATCGGAAACTACTACTGGTCTTCCAGGGAACGATCAAAGCGTAGACTGTTTGAGACATTACTCACATGGAGGAAAGTGCGCATGGTGACTGTTGTATTACATCCAGATGCAATTTCTGTGTTTCATCAACAATTTGAAGGTCCACAGATTACAGAATGCCTCCAGATGTGCATCGGAAACTACTACTGGTCTTTCAGGGAACGATCAAAGCGTAGACTGTTTGAGACATTAATCCCATGGAGGTAAGTGCACATGGTGACTGTTGTATTCGATCCCGATGCAATTTTTGTGTTTCATCAACACTCTGATAGTCCACAGATTGCAGAATGCCTCCAAATGTGCATCGGAAACTACTACTGGTCTTCCAGGGAACGATCAAAGCGTAGACTGTTTGAGACATTACTCCCATGGAGGAAAGTGCGCATGGTGACTGTTGTATTCACTCCCGATGCAATTTCTGTGTTTCATCAAACCTCTGATAGTCCACAGATTACAGAAAGCCTCCATATGTGCATCGAAATCTACTACAGGTATTCCAGGGAACGATCAAAACGTAGACTGATTGAAACATTACTCGCATGGAGGGAAGTGCGCATGATGACACTTGTATTCAATTCCGATGCAATTTCTGTGTTTAATCAAAACTGTGATAGTCCACATATTACAGAATGCCTCCAGATGTGCATCGGAATCTACTACAGGTCTTCCAGGGAACGATGAAAGCGTAGACTGTTTGAGACATTGCTCCCATGGAGGAAAGTGCGCATGGTGACTGTTGTATTGAATCCCGATGCAATTTCTGTGTGTCATCAACACTTTGAAGGTCCACAGATTACAGAATGCCTCCAGATGTGCATCGGAAACTACTACTGGTCTTCCAGGGAACGATCAAAGCGTAGACTGTTTGATACATTACTCCCATGGAGGAAAGTGCGAATGGTGACTGTTGTCTTCAATCCAGATGCAATTTCTGTGTTTCATCAACACTCTGATAGTCCGCAGATTACAGAAAGCCTCCAAATATGCATCGGAAACTACTACTGGTCTTCCAGGGAACAATCAAAACGTAGACAGTTTGAGACATTACTCCCGTGGCGAGAACCCGCATGGTGCCTGTTGTATTCAATCCGATGCTATTTCTGTGTTTAATCAACACTCTGACTGTCCACAGATTACAGAATGACTCCAGATGGGCTTCGGAAACTACTGCTTATCTTCCAGGGAACGATCAAAGCGTAGACAGTTTGAGACATTAGTCCCATGGAGGAAAGTGCGCATGGTGACTGTTGCATTCAATCCCGAAGCAATTTCTGTGTTTCATCAACACTCTGATAGTCCACAGATTACAGAATGCCTCCAGATGTGCATCGGAAACTACTACTTGTCTTTCAGGGAACGATCATAGCGTAGACTGTTTGAGACATTAATCCTATGGATGTAAGTGCGCATGATGACACTTGTATTCAATCCCGATGCTATTTCTGTGTTTCATCAACACTCTGATAGTCCACATATTACAGAATGCCTCCAGATGTGCATCGGAAACTACTACTGGTCTTCCAGGGAACGATCAAAGCGTAGACTGTTTGATACATTACTCCCATGGAGGAAAGTGCGAATGGTGACTGTTGTCTTCAATCCAGATGCAATTTCTGTGTTTCATCAACACTCTGATAGTCCGCAGATTACAGAATGCCTCCAAATATGCATCGGAAACTACTACTGGTCTTCCAGGAAACAATCAAAACGTAGACAGTTTGAGACATTACTCCCGTGGCGAGAACCCGCATGGTGCCAGTTGTATTCAATCCCGATGCTATTTCTGTGTTTAATCAACACTCTGACTGTCCACAGATGACAGAATGACTCCAGATGGGCTTCGGAAACTACTGCTGGTCTTCCAGGGAGCGATCAAAGCGTAGACAGTTTGAGACATTAGTCCCATGGAGGAAAGTGCGCATGGTGACTGTTGTATTCAATCCCGAAGCAATTTCTGTGTTTCATCAACACTTTGAAGGTCGACAGATTACAGAATGCCTCCAGATGTACATCGAAAATTACTACTGGTCTTCCAGGGAACGATCAAACTTAGACTGTTTGAGACATTACTCCCATGTTGGAAAGTGCGCATGGTGACTGTTGTATTCAATCCAGATGCAATTTCTGTGTTTCATCAACACTCTGATAGTCCACAGATTACAAAATGCCTCCATATGTGCATCGGAAACTATTACTGGTCTTCCAGGGAACGATCAAACCGTAGACTGTTTGAGATATTACTCACATGTAGGAAAGTGCGCATGGTGACTGTTGTATTCAATCCCGATGCAATATCTGTGTTTCATCAACACTCTGATAGTCCACAGACTACAGAATGCCTCCAGATGTGCATCGGAAACTACTACTGGTCTTCCAGGGAACGATCAAAGCGTAGACTGTTTGAGACATTACTCACATGGAGGAAAGTGCGCATGGTGACTGTTGTATTCAATCCCGATGCAATTTCTGTGTTACATCAACACTTTGAAGGTCCACAGATTACAGAATGCCTCCATATGTGCATCGGAATCTACTACTGGTCTTCCAGGGAACGATCAAAGCGTAGGCTGTTAGAGACATCACTCCCATGGAGAAAAGGGGGCATGGTGACTGTTGTATTCCATCCCGATGCAATTTCTGTGTTTCATCAACACTTTGAAGGTCCACAGATTACAGAGTGCCTCCAGATGTGCATCGGAAACTACTACTTGTCTTTCAGGGAACGATCATAGCGTAGACTGTTTGAGACATTAATCCTATGGTGGTAAGTGCGCATGATGACACTTGTATTCAATACCGATGCTATTTCTGTGTTTCATCAACACTCTGATAGTCCACAGATTACAGAATGCCTCCAGATGTGCATCGGAAACTACTACTGGTCTTCCAGGGAACGATCAAAGCGTATACTGTTTGAGACATTACTCACATGGAGGAAAGTGCGCATGGTGACTGTTGTATTCAATCCCGATGCAATTTCTGTCTTTCATCAACACTCTGATAGTCCACAGATTACAGAATGTCTCCAGATGTGCATCGGAAACTACTACTGGTCTTCCAGGGAACGATCAAAGCGTAGACTGTTTGAGACATTACTCCCATGGAGGAAAGTGCGCATGGTGACTGTTGTATTCAATCCCAATGCAATTTCTGTCTTTCATCAACACTCTGATAGTCCACAGATTACAGAATGCCTCCAGATGTGCATCGGAATCTACTACTGGTCTTCCAGGGAACAATCAAAACGTAGACAGTTTGAGACATTACTCCCGTGGCGAAAACCCGCATGGTGCCTGTTGTATTCATCCCGATGCTATTTCTGTGTTTAATCAACACTCTGACTATCCACAGATTACAGAATGACTCCAGATGGGCTTCGGAAACTACTGCTGGTCTTCCAGGGAGCGATCAAAGCGTAGACAGTTTGGGACATTACTCCCATGTTGGAAAAAGCGCATAGTGATTGTTGTATTCAATCCCGATGCAATTTCTGTGTTACATCAACACTTTGAAGGTCCACAGATTACAGAATGCCTCCAGATGGGCACCGGAAACTACTACTGGTCTTCCAGGGAACGATCAAAGCGTAGGCTGTTAGAGACATCACTCCCATGGAGAAATGTGAGCATGGTGACTGTTGTATTCCATCCCGATGCTATTTCTGTGTTTCATCAACACTTTGAAGGTCCACAGATTACAGAATGCCCCCATATGTGTATCGATAATTACTACAGGTCTTCCAGGGTACGATCAAAGCGTAGACTGTTTGAGACATTACTCCCATGTTGGCAAAATCGCATGGTGAGTGTTGTATCCAATCCCGATGCAATTTCTGTGTTGCATCAACACTCTGATAGTCCACAGATTACAGAATGCCTCCATATGTGCATCGGAAACTATTACTGGTCTTCCAGGGAACGATCAAAGCGTAGACTGTTTGAGATATTACTCCCATTAGGAAAGTGCGCATGGTGACTGGTGTATTCAATCCCGATGCAATTTCTGTGTTTCATCAACACTCTGATAGTTCACAGATTGCAGAATGCCTCCGTATGTGCATCTGAAACTATTACTGGTCTTCCAGGTAACAATCTAAGCGTAGACTGTTTGAGATATTACTCCCATGTAGGAAAGTGCGTATGGTGACTGTTGTATTCAATCCCGATGCAATATCTGTGTTTCATCAACACTCTGATAGTCCACAGATTTCAGAATGCCTCCAGATGTGCATCGGAAACTACTACTGGTCTTCCAGGGAACGATCAAAGCGTAGACTGTTTGAGACATTACTCACATGGAGGAAAGTGCGCATGGTGACTGTTGTATTCAATCCCGATGCAATTTCTGTGTTACATCAACACATTGAAGGTCAACAGATTACAGAATGCCTCCAGATGGGCACCGGAAACTACTACTGGTCTTCCAGGGAACGATCAAAGCGTAGGCTGTTAGAGATATCACTCCCATGGAGGACAGTGAGCATGGTAACTGTTGTATTATTCCATCCCGATGCAATTTCTGTGTTTCATCAACACTTTGAAGGTCCACAGATTACAGAATGCCTCCAGATGTGCATCGGAAACTACTACTGGTCTTTCAGTTAACGATCAAAGCGTAGACTGTTTGAGACATTAATCCCATGGAGGTAAGTGCGCATGATGACACTTGTATTCAATCCCGATGCAATTTCTGTGTTTCATCAACACTCTGATAGTCCACAGATTACAGAATGCCTCAGATGTGCATCGGAAACAACTACTGGTCTTCCAGGGAACGATCAAAGCGTATACTGTTTGAGACATAAGTCCCATGGAGGAAAGTGCGCATGGTGTCTGTTGTATTCTTTCCCGATGCAATTTCTGAGTTTCATCAACACTTTGAAGGTCCACAGATTACAGAATGCCCCCAGATGTGTATCGATAATTACTACTGGTCTTCCAGGGAACGATTAAAGCGTTGACTGTTTGAGACATTACTCCCATGTTGGCAAAAGCCCATGGTGAGTGTTGTATCCAATCCCGATGCAATTTCTGTGTTTAATCAACACTCTGATAGTCCACAGGTTACAGAATGCCTCCATATGTGCATCGGACATTATTACTGGTCTTCCAGGGAACGATCAAAGCGTAGACTGTTTGAGATATTACTCCCATTTGGAAAGTGCGCATGGTGACTGTTGTATTCAATCCCGAAGCAATATCTGTGTTTCATCAACACTCTGATAGTCCACAGATTACAGAATGCCTCCACATGTGCATCGGAAACTACTACTGGTCTTCCAGTGAACGATCAAAGCGTAGACTGTTTGAGACATTACTCACATGGAGGAAAGTGCGAATGGTGGCTGTTGTATTCAATCCCGATGCAATTTCTGTGTTTTATCAACACTTTGAAGGATTACTTAATACAGAATGCACTCAGATGTGTATCGAAAATTACTACTGGTCTTGCAGGGAACGATCAAAAGCGTAGACTGTTACAGACATCACTCCCATGGAGGAAAGTGCGCATGGTGACTGTTGTATTCCATCCCGATGCAATTTCTGTGTTTCATCACCACTTTGAAGGTCCACAGATTACAGAATGCCTCCAGATGTGCATCGGAAACTACTACTGGTCTTTTAGGGAACGATCAAAGCGTAGACTGTTTGAGACATTAATCCTATGGAGGTAAGTGCGCATGGTGACTGTTGTATTCAATCGCGATGCAATTTCTGTGTTTCATCAACACACTGATAGTCCACAGATTACAGAATTCCTCCAAATGTACATCGGAAACTACTACAGGTCTTCCAGGGAACGATCAAATCGTAGACTGTTTGAGACATTACTCACATGGAGGAAAGTGCGCATGCTGACTGTTGTATTCAATCCCGATGCAATTTCTGTGTTTCATCAACACTCTGATAGTCCACAGATTACAGAATGCCTCCAGAAGTGCATCGGAAACTACTACTGGTCTTCCAGGGAACGATCAAAGCGTAGACTGTTTGAGACACTACTCCCATGGAGGAAAGTGCGCCTGCAGACTGTTGTATTCAATCCCGATGCAATTTTTATGTTTCATCAACACTCTGATAGTCCACACATTACAGAATGCCTCCAGATGTGCATCGGAATCTACTACTGCTCTTCCATGGAACGATCAAAGCGTAGACTGTTTGAGACATTACTCCCATTTAGGGAAGTGCACATGATGACTCTTGTATGCAATCCCGATGCAATTTCTGTGTTTCATCAAAACTGTGATAGTCCACATATTACTGAATGCCTCCAGATGTGCATAGGAAACTACTACTGGTCTTCCAGGGAACGATCAAAGCTTAGACTGTTTGAGACATAACTCCTATGGAGGAAAGTGCGCATGGTGACTGTTGTATTCTGTCCCGAAGCAATTTCTGTGTTTCATCAACCCTTTGAAGGTTAACAGATTACTGTATGCCTCCAGATGTGCATCATAAACTACTACTCGTCTTCTAGGGAACGATCAAAGCGTAGACTGTTTGAGACATTACTCCCATGGAGGAAAGTGCGCATGGTGACTGTGGTATTCAATCCCGATGCAATTTCTGTGTCTCATCAACACTCTGATCGTCGACAGATTACAGAATGCCTCCAGATGTGCATCGGAAACTACTACTGGTCTTCCAGGGAACGATCAAAGCGTAGGCTGTTAGAGACATCACTCCCATGGAGGAAAGTGAGCGTGGTGACTGTTGTATTCCATCCTGATGCAATTTCTGTGTTTCATCAACACTTTGAAGGTCCACAGATTACAAAATGCCTCCAAATGTACATCGGAAACTACTACTGGTCTTCCAGGGAACGATCAAATCGTAGACTGTTTGAGACATTACTCACATGGAGGAAAGTGCGCATGGTGACTGTTGTATTCAATCCCGATGCAATTTCTGTGTTTCATCAACACTCTGATAGTCCACAGATTACAGAATGCCTCCAGAAGTGCATCGGAAACTACAACTGGTCTTCCAGGGAACGATCAAAGCGTAGACTGTTTGAGATACTACTCCCATGGAGGAAAGTGCGCCTGCTGACTGTTGTATTCAATCCCGATGCAATTTCTATGTTTCATCAACACTCTGATAGTCCACAGATTACAGTATGCCTCCAGATGTGCATCGGAATCTACTACTGGTCTTCCATGGAACGATCAAAGCGTAGACTGTTTGAGACATTACTCCCATGGCGGGAAGTGCGCATGATGACTCTTGTATTCAATCCCGATGCAGTTTTGTGTTTCATCAAAACTGTGACAGTCCACATATTACAGAATGCCTCCAGATGTGCATCGGAAACTACTACTGGTCTTCCAGGGAACGATCAAAGCGTAGACTGTTTGAGACATTACTCCCATTTAGGGAAGTGCACATGATGACTCTTGTATGCAATCCCGATGCAATTTCTGTGTTTCATCAAAACTGTGATAGTCCACATATTACTGAATGCCTCCAGATGTGCATCGGAAACTACTACTGGTCTTTTAGGGAACGATCAAAGCGTAGACTGTTTGAGACATTAATCCTATGGAGGTAAGTGCGCATGGTGACTGTTGTATTCAATCCCGATGCAATTTCTGTGTTTCATCAACACATTGATAGTCCACAGATTACAGAATGCCTCCAGATGTGCATCGGAAACTACTACTGGTCTTCCAGGGAACGATCAAAGCGTAGACTGTTTGAGACATTACTCACATGGAGGAAAGTGCGAATGGTGGCTGTTGAATTCAATCCCGATGCAATTTCTGTGTTTTATCAACACTTTGAAGGTTTACTTAATACAGAATGCACTCAGATGTGTATCGAAAATTACTACTGGTCTTCCAGGGAACGATCAAAAGCGTAGACTGTTACAGACATCACTCCCATGGAGGAAAGTGCGCATGGTGACTGTTGTATTCCATCCCGATGCAATTTCTGTGTTTCATCACCACTTTGAAGGTCCACAGATTACAGAATGCCTCCAGATGTGCATCGGAAACTACTACTGGTCTTTTAGGGAACGATCAAATCGTAGACTGTTTGAGACATTAATCCTATGGAGATAAGTGCGCATGGTGACTGTTGTATTCAATCCCGATGCAATTTCTGTGTTTCATCAACACACTGATAGTCCACAGATTACAGAATGCCTCCAGATGTGCATCGGAAACTACTACTGGTCTTCTAGGGAACGATCAAAGCGTAGACTGTTTGAGACATTACTCCCATTAGGAAAGTGCGCATGGTGACTGTTGTATTCAATCCCGAAGCAATATCTGTGTTTCATCAACACTCTGATAGTCCACAGATTACAGAATGCCTCCAGATGTGCACCGGAAACTACTACTGGTCTTCCAGGGAACGATCAAAGCGTAGACTGTTTGAGACATTACTCACATTGAGGAAAGTGCGCATGGTGACTGTTGTATTCCATCGAGATGCAATTTCTGTGTTTTATCAACACTTTGAAGGTTTACTTATTACAGAATGCACCCAGAGGTGTATCGAAAATTACTACTGGTCTTCCAGGGAACGATCAAAGCGTAGACTGATAGAGACATTACTCCCATGGAGGGAAGTGCGCATGGTGACTGTTGTATTCCGTCGCGATGCAATTTCTGTGTTTCATCAACACTTTGAAGGTCCACAGATTACAGAATGCCTCCAGATGTGCATCGGAAACTACTACTGGTCTTCCAGGGAACGATCAAAGCGTAGACTGTTTGAGACATTACTCACATGGAGGAAAGTGCGCATGGTGACTGTTGTATTCAATCCCGATGCAATTTCTGTGTTACACCAACACTTTGAAGGTCCACAGATTACAGAATGCCTCCAGATGGGCACCGGAAACTACTACTGGTCTTCCAGGGAACGATCAAAGCGTAGGCTGTTAGAGACATCACTCCCATGGAGGAAAGTGAGCGTGGTGACTGTTGTATTCCATCCTGATGCAATTTCTGTGTTTCATCAACACTTTGAAGGTCCACAGATTACAGAATGCCCCCATATGTGTATCGATAATTACTACAGGTCTTCCAGGGTACGATCAAAGCGTAGACTGTTTGAGACATTACTCCCATGTTGGCAAAATCGCATGGTGAGTGTTATATCCAATCCCGATGCAATTTCTGTGTTGCATCAACACTCTGATAGTCCACAGATTACAGAATGCCTCCATATGTGAATCGGAAACTATTACTGGTCTTCCAGGGAACGATCAAAGCGTAGACTGTTTGAGATATTACTCCCATTAGGAAAGTGCGCATGGTGACTGTTGTATTCAATCCCGATGCAATTTCTGTGTTTCATCAACACTCTGATAGTTCACAGATTGCAGAATGCCTTCGTATGTGCATCTGAAACTATTACTGGTCTTCCAGGTAACAATCTAAGCGTAGACTGTTTGAGATATTACTCCCATGTAGGAAAGTGCGCATGGTGACTGTTGTATTCAATCCCGATGCAATATCTGTGTTTCATCAACACTCTGATAGTCCACAGATTACAGAATGCCTCCAGATGTGCATCGGAAACTACCACTGGTCTTCCAGGGAACGATCAAAGCGTAGACTGTTTGAGACATTACTCACATGGAGGAAAGTGCGCATGGTGACTGTTGTATTCAATCCCGATGCAATTTCTGTGTTACATCAACTCTTTGAAGGTCAACAGATTACAGAATGCCTCCAGATGGGCACCGGAAACTACTACTGGTCTTCCAGGGAACGATCAAAGCGTAGGCTGTTAGAGACATCACTCCCATGGAGGACAGTGAGCATGGTGGCTGTTGTATTATTCCATCCCGATGCAATTTCTGTGTTTCATCAACACTTTGAAGGTCCACAGATTACAGAATGCCTCCAGATGTGCATCGGAAACTACTACTGGTCTTTCAGTTAACGATCAAAGCGTAGACTGTTTGAGACATTAATCCCATGGAGGTAAGTGCGCATGATGACACTTGTATTCAATCCCTATGCAATTTCTGTGTTTCATCAACACTCTGATAGTCCACAGATTACAGAATGCCTCAGATTTGCATCGGAAACAACTACTGGTCTTCCAGGGAACGATCAAATCGTATACTGTTTGAGACATAAGTCCCATGGAGGAAAGTGCGCATGGTGTCTGTTGTATTCAATCCCAATGCAATTTCTGAGTTTCATCAACACTTTGAAGGTCCACAGATTACAGAATGCCCCCAGATGTGTATCGATAATTACTACTGGTCTTCCAGGGAACGATTAAAGCGTAGACTGTTTGAGACATTACTCCCATGTTGGCAAAGGCGCATGGTGAGTGTTGCATCCAATCCCGATGCAATTTCTGTGTTTCATCAACACTCTGATAGTCCACAGATTACAGAATGCCTCCAGATGTGCATCGGAAACTACTACTGGTCTTCCAGGGAACGATCAAAGCGTAGACTGTTTGAGACATTACTCACATGGAGGAAAGTGCGAATGGTGGCTCTTGTATTCAATCCCGATGCAATTTCTGTGTTTTATCAACACTTTGAAGGTTTACTTAATACAGAATGCACTCAGATGTGTATCGAAAATTACTACTGGTCTTGCAGGGAACGATCAAAAGCGTAGACTGTTACAGACATCACTCCCATGGAGGAAAGTGCGCATGGTGTCTGTTGTATTCCATCCCGATGCAATTTCTGTGTTTCATCACCACTTTGAAGGTCCACAGATTACAGAATGCTTCCAGATGTGCATCGGAAACTACTACTGGTCTTTTAGGGAACGATCAAAGCGTAGACTGTTTGAGACATTAATCCTATGGAGGCAAGTGCGCATGGTGACTGTTGTATTCAATCCCGATGCAATTTCTGTGTTTCGTCAACACACTGATAGTCCACAGATTACAGAATGCCTCCAAATGTACATCGGAAACTACTACAGGTCTTCCAGGGAACGATCAAATCGTAGACTGTTTGAGACATTACTCACATGGAGGAAAGTGCGCATGCTGACTGTTGTATTCAATCCCGATGCAATTTCTGTGTTTCATCAACACTCTGATAGTCCACAGATTACAGAATGCCTCCAGATGTGCATCGGAATCTACTACTGGTCTTCCATGGAACGATCAAAGCGTAGACTGTTTGAGACATTACTCCCATTTAGGGAAGTGCACATGATGACTCTTGTATGCAATCCCGATGCAATTTCTGTGTTTCATCAAAACTGTGATAGTCCACATATTACTGAATGCCTCCAGATGTGCATAGGAAACTACTACTGGTCTTCCAGGGAACGATCAAAGCTTAGACTGTGTAAGACATAACTCCTATGGAGGAAAGTGCGCATGGTGACTGTTGTATTCCGTCCCGAAGCAATTTCTGTGTTTCATCAACCCTTTGAAGGTTAACAGATTACTGTATGCCTCCAGATGTGCATCATAAACTACTAGTCGTCTTCTAGGGAACGATCAAAGCGTAGACTGTTTGAGACATTACTCCCATGGAGGAAAGTGCGCATGGTGACTGTGGTATTCAATCCCGATGCAATTTCTGTGTCTCAACAACACTCTGATCGTCGACAGATTACAGAATGCCTCCAGATGTGCATCGGAAACTACTAATGGTCTTCCAGGGAACGATCAAAGCGTAGACTGTTAGAGACATTACTCCCATGGAGGGAAGTGCGCATGGTGACTGTTGTATTCCATCGCGATGCAATTTCTGTGTTTCATCAACACTTTGAAGGTCCACAGATTACAGAATGCCTCCAGATGTGCATCGGAAACTACTACTGGTCTTCCAGGGAACGATCAAAGCGTAGACTGTTTGAGACATTACTCACATGGAGGAAAGTGCGCATGGTGACTGTTGTATTCAAGCCCGATGCAATTTCTGTGTTACACCAACACTTTGAAGGTCCACAGATTACAGAATGCCTCCAGATGGGCTCCGGAAACTACTACTGGTCTTCCAGGGAACGATCAAAGCGTAGGCTGTTAGAGACATCACTCCCATGGAGGAAAGTGAGCGTGGTGACTGTTGTATTCCATCCTGATGCAATTTCTGTGTTTCATCAACACTTTGAAGGTCCACAGATTACAGAATGCCTCCAAATGTACATCGGAAACTACTACTGGTCTTCCAGGGAACGAGCAAATCGTAGACTGTTTGAGACATTACTCACATGGAGGAAAGTGCGCATGGTGACTGTTGTATTCAATCCCGATGCAATTTCTGTGTTTCATCAGCACTCTGATAGTCCACAGATTACAGAATGCCTCCAGAAGTGCATCGGAAACTACAACTGGTCTTCCAGGGAACGATCAAATCGTAGACTGTTTGAGACACTACTCCCATGGAGGAAAGTGCGCCTGCTGACTGTTGTATTCAATCCCGATGCAATTTCTATATTTCATCAACACTCTGATAGTCCACAGATTACAGAATGCCTCCAGATGTGCATCGGAATCTACTACTGGTCTTCCATGGAACGATCAAAGCGTAGACTGTTTGAGACATTACTCCCATGGAGGGAAGTGCGCATGATGACTCTTGTATTCAATCCCGATGCAATTTTGTGTTTCATCAAAACTGTGACAGTCCACAGATTACAGAATGCCTCCAGATGTGCATCGGAAACTACTACTGGTCTTCCAGGGAAAGATCAAAGCGTAGACTGTTTGAGACATTACTCACATGGAGGAAAGTGCGAATGGTGGCTGTTGAATTCAATCCCGATGCAATTTCTGTGTTTTATCAACACTTTGAAGGTTTACTTAATACAGAATGCACTCAGATGTGTATCGAAAATTACTACTGGTCTTCCAGGGAACGATCAAAAGCGTAGACTGTTACAGACATCACTCCCATGGAGGAAAGTGCGCATGGTGACTGTTGTATTCCATCCCGATGCATTTTCTGTGTTTCATCACCACTTTGAAGGTCCACAGATTACAGAATGCCTCCAGATGTGCATCGGAAACTACTACTGGTCTTCCAGGGAACGATCAAATCGTAGACTGTTTGAGACATTACTCCCATGGAGGAAAGTGCGCATGGTGACTGTTGTATTCAATCCCGATGCACTTTCTGTGTTTCATCAACACTCTGATAGTACACAGATTACAGAATGCCTCCAGATGTGCATCGGAATCTACTACAGGTCTTCCAGGGAACGATCAATGCGTAGACTGTTTGAGATTGTGCCCTCATGGAGGAAAGTGCGCATGGTGACAGTTGTATTCAATCCCGATGCAATTTCTGTGTTTCATCAACACTTTGAAGGTCCACAGACTACAGAATGCCTCCAGATGTGCATCGGAAACTACTACTGGTCTTCCAGGGAACGATCAAAGCGTAGACTGCTAGATACATTACTCCCATGGAGGAAAGTGCGAATGGTGACTGTTGTCTTCAATCCAGATGCTATTTCTGTGTTTCGTCAACACTCTGATAGTCCGCAGATTACAGAATGCCTCCAAATATGCATCGGAATCTACTACTGGTCTTTTTAGGGAACAATGAAAACGTAGACAGTTTGAGACATTACTCCCGTGGCGAAAACCCGCATGGTGCCTGTTGTATTCAATCCCGATGCTATTTCTGTGTTTAATCAAAACTCTGACTGTCCACAGATTACAGAATAACTCCAGATGGGCTTCGGAAACTACTGCTGGTCTTCCAGGGAGCGATCAAAGCGTAGACAGTTTGAGACATTAGTCCCATGGAGGAAAGTGCGCATGGTGACTGTTGTATTCAATCCCGATGCAATTTCTGTGTTTCATCAACAATTTGAAGGGTCACAGATTACAGAATGCCTCCAGATGTACATCGAAAATTACTACTGGTCTTCCAGGGAACGATCAAAGCGTAGACTGTTTGGGACGTTACTCCCATGTTGGAAAAAGCGCATAGTGACTGTTGGGTTCAATCCCGATGCAATTTCTGTGTTTCATCAACACTCTGATAGTCCACAGATTACAGAATGTCTCCATATGTGCATCGGAAACTACTACTGGTCTTCCAGGGAACGATCAAAGCGTAGGCTGTTAGAGACATCACTCCCATGGAGGACAGTGAGCATGGTGACTGTTGTATTCAATCCCGATGCAATATCTGTGTTTCATCAACACTCTGATAGTCCACAGATTACAGAATGCCTCCAGATGTGCATCGGAAACTACTACTGGTCTTCCAGGGAACGATCAAAGCGTAGACTGTTTGAGACATTACTCACATGGAGGAAAGTGCGCATGGTGACTGTTGTATTACATCCCGATGCAATTTCTGTGTTTCATCAACAATTTGAAGGTCCACAGATTACAGAATGCCTCCAGATGTGCATCGGAAACTACTACTGGTCTTTCAGGGAACGATCAAAGCGTAGACTGTTTGAGACATTAATCCCATGGAGGTAAGTGCACATGGTGACTGTTGTATTCGATCCCGCTGCAATATTTGTGTTTCATCAACACTCTGATAGTCCACAGATTGCAGAATGCCTCCAAATGTGCATCGGAAACTACTACTGGTCTTCCAGGGAACGATCAAAGCGTAGACTGTTTGAGACATTACTCCCATGGAGGAAAGTGCGCATGGTGACTGTTGTATTCACTCCCGATGCAATTTCTGTGTTTCATCAAACCTCTGATAGTCCACAGATTACAGAAAGCCTCCATATGTGCATCGAAATCTACTACAGGTATTCCAGGGAACGATCAAAACGTAGACTGTTTGAAACATTACTCGCATGGAGGGAAGTGCGCATGATGACACTTGTATTCAATCCCGATGCAATTTCTGTGTTTAATCAAAACTGTGATAGTCCACATATTACAGAATGCCTCCAGATGTGCATCGGAATCTACTACAGGTCTTCCAGGGAACGATCAAAGCGTAGACTGTTTGAGACATTGCTCCCATGGAGGAAAGTGCGCATGGTGACTGTTGTATTGAATCCCGATGCAATTTCTGTGTGTCATCAACACTTTGAAGGTCCACAGATTACAGAATGCCTCCAGATGTGCATCGGAAACTACTACTGGTCTTCCAGGGAACGATCAAAGCGTAGACTGTTTGATACATTACTCCCATGGAGGAAAGTGCGAATGGTGACTGTTGTCTTCAATCCAGATGCAATTTCTGTGTTTCATCAACACTCTGATAGTCCGCAGATTACAGAAAGCCTCCAAATATGCATCGGAAACTACTACTGGTCTTCCAGGGAACAATCAAAACGTAGACAGTTTTAGACATTACTCCCGTGGCGAGAACCCGCATGGTGCCTGTTGTATTCAATCCGATGCTATTTCTGTGTTTAATCAACACTCTGACTGTCCACAGATTACAGAATGACTCCAGATGGGCTTCGGAAACTACTGCTTATCTTCCAGGGAACGATCAAAGCGTAGACAGTTTGAGACATTAGTCCCATGGAGGAAAGTGCGCATGGTGACTGTTGCATTCAATCCCGAAGCAATTTCTGTGTTTCATCAACACTTTGAAGGTCCACAGATTACAGAATGCCTCCAGATGTGCATCGGAAACTACTACTTGTCTTTCTGGGAACGATCATAGCTTAGACTGTTTGAGAAATTAATCCTATGGAGGTAAGTGCGCATGATGACACTTGTATTCAATCCCGATGCTATTTCTGTGTTTCATCAACACTCTGATAGTCCACAGATTACAGAATGCCTCCAGATGTGCATCGGAAACTACTACTTGTCTTTCAGGGAACGATCATAGCGTAGACTGTTTGAGACATTAATCCTATGGATGTAAGTGCGCATGATGACACTTGTATTCAATCCCGATGCTATTTCTGTGTTTCATCAACACTCTGATAGTCCACATATTACAGAATGCCTCCAGATGTGCATCGGAAACTACTACTGGTCTTCCAGGGAACGATCAAAGCGTAGACTGTTTGATACATTACTCCCATGGAGGAAAGTGCGAATGGTGACTGTTGTCTTCAATCCAGATGCAATTTCTGTGTTTCATCAACACTCTGATAGTCCGCAGATTACAGAATGCCTCCAAATATGCATCGGAAACTACTACTGGTCTTCCAGGAAACAATCAAAACGTAGACAGTTTGAGACATTACTCCCGTGGCGAGAACCCGCATGGTGCCAGTTGTATTCAATCCCGATGCTATTTCTGTGTTTAATCAACACTCTGACTGTCCACAGATGACAGAATGACTCCAGATGGGCTTCGGAAACTACTGCTGGTCTTCCAGGGAGCGATCAAAGCGTAGACAGTTTGAGACATTAGTCCCATGGAGGAAAGTGCGCATGGTGACTGTTGTATTCAATCCCGAAGCAATTTCTGTGTTTCATCAACACTTTGAAGGTCGACAGATTACAGAATGCCTCCAGATGTACATCGAAAATTACTACTGGTCTTCCAGGGAACGATCAAACTTAGACTGTTTGAGACATTACTCCCATGTTGGAAAGTGCGCATGGTGACTGTTGTATTCAATCCAGATGCAATTTCTGTGTTTCATCAACACTCTGATAGTCCACAGATTACAAAATGCCTCCATATGTGCATCGGAAACTATTACTGGTCTTCCAGGGAACGATCAAACCGTAGACTGTTTGAGATATTACTCACATGTAGGAAAGTGCACATGGTGACTGTTGTATTCAATCCCGATGCAATATCTGTGTTTCATCAACACTCTGATAGTCCACAGACTACAGAATGCCTCCAGATGTGCATCGGAAACTACTACTGGTCTTCCAGGGAACGATCAAAGCGTAGACTGTTTGGGACGTTACTCCCATGTTGGAAAAAGCGCATAGTGACTGTTGGGTTCAATCCCGATGCAATTTCTGTGTTTCATCAACACTCTGATAGTCCACAGATTACAGAATGTCTCCATATGTGCATCGGAAACTACTACTGGTCTTCCAGGGAACGATCAAAGCGTAGGCTGTTAGAGACATCACTCCCATGGAGGACAGTGAGCATGGTGACTGTTGTATTCAATCCCGATGCAATATCTGTGTTTCATCAACACTCTGATAGTCCACAGATTACAGAATGCCTCCAGATGTGCATCGGAAACTACTACTGGTCTTCCAGGGAACGATCAAAGCGTAGACTGTTTGAGACATTACTCACATGGAGGAAAGTGCGCATGGTGACTGTTGTATTACATCCAGATGCAATTTCTGTGTTTCATCAACAATTTGAAGGTCCACAGATTACAGAATGCCTCCAGATGTGCATCGGAAACTACTACTGGTCTTTCAGGGAACGATCAAAGCGTAGACTGTTTGAGACATTAATCCCATGGAGGTAAGTGCACATGGTGACTGTTGTATTCGATCCCGATGCAATTTTTGTGTTTCATCAACACTCTGATAGTCCACAGATTGCAGAATGCCTCCAAATGTGCATCGGAAACTACTACTGGTCTTCCAGGGAACGATCAAAGCGTAGACTGTTTGAGACATTACTCCCATGGAGGAAAGTGCGCATGGTGACTGTTGTATTCACTCCCGATGCAATTTCTGTGTTTCATCAAACCTCTGATAGTCCACAGATTACAGAAAGCCTCCATATGTGCATCGAAATCTACTACAGGTATTCCAGGGAACGATCAAAACGTAGACTGATTGAAACATTACTCGCATGGAGGGAAGTGCGCATGATGACACTTGTATTCAATTCCGATGCAATTTCTGTGTTTAATCAAAACTGTGATAGTCCACATATTACAGAATGCCTCCAGATGTGCATCGGAATCTACTACAGGTCTTCCAGGGAACGATGAAAGCGTAGACTGTTTGAGACATTGCTCCCATGGAGGAAAGTGCGCATGGTGACTGTTGTATTGAATCCCGATGCAATTTCTGTGTGTCATCAACACTTTGAAGGTCCACAGATTACAGAATGCCTCCAGATGTGCATCGGAAACTACTACTGGTCTTCCAGGGAACGATCAAAGCGTAGACTGTTTGATACATTACTCCCATGGAGGAAAGTGCGAATGGTGACTGTTGTCTTCAATCCAGATGCAATTTCTGTGTTTCATCAACACTCTGATAGTCCGCAGATTACAGAAAGCCTCCAAATATGCATCGGAAACTACTACTGGTCTTCCAGGGAACAATCAAAACGTAGACAGTTTGAGACATTACTCCCGTGGCGAGAACCCGCATGGTGCCTGTTGTATTCAATCCGATGCTATTTCTGTGTTTAATCAACACTCTGACTGTCCACAGATTACAGAATGACTCCAGATGGGCTTCGGAAACTACTGCTTATCTTCCAGGGAACGATCAAAGCGTAGACAGTTTGAGACATTAGTCCCATGGAGGAAAGTGCGCATGGTGACTGTTGCATTCAATCCCGAAGCAATTTCTGTGTTTCATCAACACTCTGATAGTCCACAGATTACAGAATGCCTCCAGATGTGCATCGGAAACTACTACTTGTCTTTCAGGGAACGATCATAGCGTAGACTGTTTGAGACATTAATCCTATGGATGTAAGTGCGCATGATGACACTTGTATTCAATCCCGATGCTATTTCTGTGTTTCATCAACACTCTGATAGTCCACATATTACAGAATGCCTCCAGATGTGCATCGGAAACTACTACTGGTCTTCCAGGGAACGATCAAAGCGTAGACTGTTTGATACATTACTCCCATGGAGGAAAGTGCGAATGGTGACTGTTGTCTTCAATCCAGATGCAATTTCTGTGTTTCATCAACACTCTGATAGTCCGCAGATTACAGAATGCCTCCAAATATGCATCGGAAACTACTACTGGTCTTCCAGGAAACAATCAAAACGTAGACAGTTTGAGACATTACTCCCGTGGCGAGAACCCGCATGGTGCCAGTTGTATTCAATCCCGATGCTATTTCTGTGTTTAATCAACACTCTGACTGTCCACAGATGACAGAATGACTCCAGATGGGCTTCGGAAACTACTGCTGGTCTTCCAGGGAGCGATCAAAGCGTAGACAGTTTGAGACATTAGTCCCATGGAGGAAAGTGCGCATGGTGACTGTTGTATTCAATCCCGAAGCAATTTCTGTGTTTCATCAACACTTTGAAGGTCGACAGATTACAGAATGCCTCCAGATGTACATCGAAAATTACTACTGGTCTTCCAGGGAACGATCAAACTTAGACTGTTTGAGACATTACTCCCATGTTGGAAAGTGCGCATGGTGACTGTTGTATTCAATCCAGATGCAATTTCTGTGTTTCATCAACACTCTGATAGTCCACAGATTACAAAATGCCTCCATATGTGCATCGGAAACTATTACTGGTCTTCCAGGGAACGATCAAACCGTAGACTGTTTGAGATATTACTCACATGTAGGAAAGTGCGCATGGTGACTGTTGTATTCAATCCCGATGCAATATCTGTGTTTCATCAACACTCTGATAGTCCACAGACTACAGAATGCCTCCAGATGTGCATCGGAAACTACTACTGGTCTTCCAGGGAACGATCAAAGCGTAGACTGTTTGAGACATTACTCACATGGAGGAAAGTGCGCATGGTGACTGTTGTATTCAATCCCGATGCAATTTCTGTGTTACATCAACACTTTGAAGGTCCACAGATTACAGAATGCCTCCATATGTGCATCGGAATCTACTACTGGTCTTCCAGGGAACGATCAAAGCGTAGGCTGTTAGAGACATCACTCCCATGGAGAAAAGGGAGCATGGTGACTGTTGTATTCCATCCCGATGCAATTTCTGTGTTTCATCAACACTTTGAAGGTCCACAGATTACAGAGTGCCTCCAGATGTGCATCGGAAACTACTACTTGTCTTTCAGGGAACGATCATAGCGTAGACTGTTTGAGACATTAATCCTATGGTGGTAAGTGCGCATGATGACACTTGTATTCAATACCGATGCTATTTCTGTGTTTCATCAACACTCTGATAGTCCACAGATTACAGAATGCCTCCAGATGTGCATCGGAAACTACTACTGGTCTTCCAGGGAACGATCAAAGCGTATACTGTTTGAGACATTACTCACATGGAGGAAAGTGCGCATGGTGACTGTTGTATTCAATCCCGATGCAATTTCTGTCTTTCATCAACACTCTGATAGTCCACAGATTACAGAATGTCTCCAGATGTGCATCGGAAACTACTACTGGTCTTCCAGGGAACGATCAAAGCGTAGACTGTTTGAGACATTACTCCCATGGAGGAAAGTGCGCATGGTGACTGTTGTATTCAATCCCAATGCAATTTCTGTCTTTCATCAACACTCTGATAGTCCACAGATTACAGAATGCCTCCAGATGTGCATCGGAATCTACTACTGGTCTTCCAGGGAACAATCAAAACGTAGACAGTTTGAGACATTACTCCCGTGGCGAAAACCCGCATGGTGCCTGTTGTATTCATCCCGATGCTATTTCTGTGTTTAATCAACACTCTGACTATCCACAGATTACAGAATGACTCCAGATGGGCTTCGGAAACTACTGCTGGTCTTCCAGGGAGCGATCAAAGCGTAGACAGTTTGGGACATTACTCCCATGTTGGAAAAAGCGCATAGTGATTGTTGTATTCAATCCCGATGCAATTTCTGTGTTACATCAACACTTTGAAGGTCCACAGATTACAGAATGCCTCCAGATGGGCACCGGAAACTACTACTGGTCTTCCAGGGAACGATCAAAGCGTAGGCTGTTAGAGACATCACTCCCATGGAGGAAAGTGAGCATGGTGACTGTTGTATTCCATCCCGATGCTATTTCTGTGTTTCATCAACACTTTGAAGGTCCACAGATTACAGAATGCCCCCATATGTGTATCGATAATTACTACAGGTCTTCCAGGGTACGATCAAAGCGTAGACTGTTTGAGACATTACTCCCATGTTGGCAAAATCGCATGGTGAGTGTTGTATCCAATCCCGATGCAATTTCTGTGTTGCATCAACACTCTGATAGTCCACAGATTACAGAATGCCTCCATATGTGCATCGGAAACTATTACTGGTCTTCCAGGGAACGATCAAAGCGTAGACTGTTTGAGATATTACTCCCATTAGGAAAGTGCGCATGGTGACTGGTGTATTCAATCCCGATGCAATTTCTGTGTTTCATCAACACTCTGATAGTTCACAGATTGCAGAATGCCTCCGTATGTGCAGCTGAAACTATTACTGGTCTTCCAGGTAACAATCTAAGCGTAGACTGTTTGAGATATTACTCCCATGTAGGAAAGTGCGTATGGTGACTGTTGTATTCAATCCCGATGCAATATCTGTGTTTCATCAACACTCTGATAGTCCACAGATTTCAGAATGCCTCCAGATGTGCATCGGAAACTACTACTGGTCTTCCAGGGAACGATCAAAGCGTAGACTGTTTGAGACATTACTCACATGGAGGAAAGTGCGCATGGTGACTGTTGTATTCAATCCCGATGCAATTTCTGTGTTACATCAACACATTGAAGGTCAACAGATTACAGAATGCCTCCAGATGGGCACCGGAAACTACTACTGGTCTTCCAGGGAACGATCAAAGCGTAGGCTGTTAGAGATATCACTCCCATGGAGGACAGTGAGCATGGTAACTGTTGTATTATTCCATCCCGATGCAATTTCTGTGTTTCATCAACACTTTGAAGGTCCACAGATTACAGAATGCCTCCAGATGTGCATCGGAAACTACTACTGGTCTTTCAGTTAACGATCAAAGCGTAGACTGTTTGAGACATTAATCCCATGGAGGTAAGTGCGCATGATGACACTTGTATTCAATCCCGATGCAATTTCTGTGTTTCATCAACACTCTGATAGTCCACAGATTACAGAATGCCTCAGATGTGCATCGGAAACAACTACTGGTCTTCCAGGGAACGATCAAAGCGTATACTGTTTGAGACATAAGTCCCATGGAGGAAAGTGCGCATGGTGTCTGTTGTATTCTTTCCCGATGCAATTTCTGAGTTTCATCAACACTTTGAAGGTCCACAGATTACAGAATGCCCCCAGATGTGTATCGATAATTACTACTGGTCTTCCAGGGAACGATTAAAGCGTTGACTGTTTGAGACATTACTCCCATGTTGGCAAAAGCCCATGGTGAGTGTTGTATCCAATCCCGATGCAATTTCTGTGTTTAATCAACACTCTGATAGTCCACAGGTTACAGAATGCCTCCATATGTGCATCGGACATTATTACTGGTCTTCCAGGGAACGATCAAAGCGTAGACTGTTTGAGATATTACTCCCATTTGGAAAGTGCGCATGGTGACTGTTGTATTCAATCCCGAAGCAATATCTGTGTTTCATCAACACTCTGATAGTCCACAGATTACAGAATGCCTCCACATGTGCATCGGAAACTACTACTGGTCTTCCAGTGAACGATCAAAGCGTAGACTGTTTGAGACATTACTCACATGGAGGAAAGTGCGAATGGTGGCTGTTGTATTCAATCCCGATGCAATTTCTGTGTTTTATCAACACTTTGAAGGATTACTTAATACAGAATGCACTCAGATGTGTATCGAAAATTACTACTGGTCTTGCAGGGAACGATCAAAAGCGTAGACTGTTACAGACATCACTCCCATGGAGGAAAGTGCGCATGGTGACTGTTGTATTCCATCCCGATGCAATTTCTGTGTTTCATCACCACTTTGAAGGTCCACAGATTACAGAATGCCTCCAGATGTGCATCGGAAACTACTACTGGTCTTTTAGGGAACGATCAAAGCGTAGACTGTTTGAGACATTAATCCTATGGAGGTAAGTGCGCATGGTGACTGTTGTATTCAATCGCGATGCAATTTCTGTGTTTCATCAACACACTGATAGTCCACAGATTACAGAATTCCTCCAAATGTACATCGGAAACTACTACAGGTCTTCCAGGGAACGATCAAATCGTAGACTGTTTGAGACATTACTCACATGGAGGAAAGTGCGCATGCTGACTGTTGTATTCAATCCCGATGCAATTTCTGTGTTTCATCAACACTCTGATAGTCCACAGATTACAGAATGCCTCCAGAAGTGCATCGGAAACTACTACTGGTCTTCCAGGGAACGATCAAAGCGTAGCCTGTTTGAGACACTACTCCCATGGAGGAAAGTGCGCCTGCAGACTGTTGTATTCAATCCCGATGCAATTTTTATGTTTCATCAACACTCTGATAGTCCACACATTACAGAATGCCTCCAGATGTGCATCGGAATCTACTACTGCTCTTCCATGGAACGATCAAAGCGTAGACTGTTTGAGACATTACTCCCATTTAGGGAAGTGCACATGATGACTCTTGTATGCAATCCCGATGCAATTTCTGTGTTTCATCAAAACTGTGATAGTCCACATATTACTGAATGCCTCCAGATGTGCATAGGAAACTACTACTGGTCTTCCAGGGAACGATCAAAGCTTAGACTGTTTGAGACATAACTCCTATGGAGGAAAGTGCGCATGGTGACTGTTGTATTCTGTCCCGAAGCAATTTCTGTGTTTCATCAACCCTTTGAAGGTTAACAGATTACTGTATGCCTCCAGATGTGCATCATAAACTACTACTCGTCTTCTAGGGAACGATCAAAGCGTAGACTGTTTGAGACATTACTCCCATGGAGGAAAGTGCGCATGGTGACTGTGGTATTCAATCCCGATGCAATTTCTGTGTCTCATCAACACTCTGATCGTCGACAGATTACAGAATGCCTCCAGATGTGATCGGAAACTACTACTGGTCTTCCAGGGAACGATCAAAGCGTAGGCTGTTAGAGACATCACTCCCATGGAGGAAAGTGAGCGTGGTGACTGTTGTATTCCATCCTGATGCAATTTCTGTGTTTCATCAACACTTTGAAGGTCCACAGATTACAAAATGCCTCCAAATGTACATCGGAAACTACTACTGGTCTTCCAGGGAACGATCAAATCGTAGACTGTTTGAGACATTACTCACATGGAGGAAAGTGCGCATGGTGACTGTTGTATTCAATCCCGATGCAATTTCTGTGTTTCATCAACACTCTGATAGTCCACAGATTACAGAATGCCTCCAGAAGTGCATCGGAAACTACAACTGGTCTTCCAGGGAACGATCAAAGCGTAGACTGTTTGAGATACTACTCCCATGGAGGAAAGTGCGCCTGCTGACTGTTGTATTCAATCCCGATGCAATTTCTATGTTTCATCAACACTCTGATAGTCCACAGATTACAGTATGCCTCCAGATGTGCATCGGAATCTACTACTGGTCTTCCATGGAACGATCAAAGCGTAGACTGTTTGAGACATTACTCCCATGGCGGGAAGTGCGCATGATGACTCTTGTATTCAATCCCGATGCAGTTTTGTGTTTCATTAAAACTGTGACAGTCCACATATTACAGAATGCCTCCAGATGTGCATCGGAAACTACTACTGGTCTTCCAGGGAACGATCAAAGCGTAGACTGTTTGAGACATTACTCCCATTTAGGGAAGTGCACATGATGACTCTTGTATGCAATCCCGATGCAATTTCTGTGTTTCATCAAAACTGTGATAGTCCACATATTACTGAATGCCTCCAGATGTGCATCGGAAACTACTACTGGTCTTTTAGGGAACGATCAAAGCGTAGACTGTTTGAGACATTAATCCTATGGAGGTAAGTGCGCATGGTGACTGTTGTATTCAATCCCGATGCAATTTCTGTGTTTCATCAACACATTGATAGTCCACAGATTACAGAATGCCTCCAGATGTGCATCGGAAACTACTACTGGTCTTCCAGGGAACGATCAAAGCGTAGACTGTTTGAGACATTACTCACATGGAGGAAAGTGCGAATGGTGGCTGTTGAATTCAATCCCGATGCAATTTCTGTGTTTTATCAACACTTTGAAGGTTTACTTAATACAGAATGCACTCAGATGTGTATCGAAAATTACTACTGGTCTTCCAGGGAACGATCAAAAGCGTAGACTGTTACAGACATCACTCCCATGGAGGAAAGTGCGCATGGTGACTGTTGTATTCCATCCCGATGCAATTTCTGTATTTCATCACCACTTTGAAGGTCCACAGATTACAGAATGCCTCCAGATGTGCATCGGAAACTACTACTGGTCTTTTAGGGAACGATCAAATCGTAGACTGTTTGAGACATTAATCCTATGGAGATAAGTGCGCATGGTGACTGTTGTATTCAATCCCGATGCAATTTCTGTGTTTCATCAACACACTGATAGTCCACAGATTACAGAATGCCTCCAGATGTGCATCGGAAACTACTACTGGTCTTCTAGGGAACGATCAAAGCGTAGACTGTTTGAGACATTACTCCCATTAGGAAAGTGCGCATGGTGACTGTTGTATTCAATCCCGAAGCAATATCTGTGTTTCATCAACACTCTGATAGTCCACAGATTACAGAATGCCTCCAGATGTGCACCGGAAACTACTACTGGTCTTCCAGGGAACGATCAAAGCGTAGACTGTTTGAGACATTACTCACATTGAGGAAAGTGCGCATGGTGACTGTTGTATTCCATCGAGATGCAATTTCTGTGTTTTATCAACACTTTGAAGGTTTACTTATTACAGAATGCACCCAGAGGTGTATCGAAAATTACTACTGGTCTTCCAGGGAACGATCAAAGCGTAGACTGATAGAGACATTACTCCCATGGAGGGAAGTGCGCATGGTGACTGTTGTATTCCGTCGCGATGCAATTTCTGTGTTTCATCAACACTTTGAAGGTCCACAGATTACAGAATGCCTCCAGATGTGCATCGGAAACTACTACTGGTCTTCCAGGGAACGATCAAAGCGTAGACTGTTTGAGACATTACTCACATGGAGGAAAGTGCGCATGGTGACTGTTGTATTCAATCCCGATGCAATTTCTGTGTTACACCAACACTTTGAAGGTCCACAGATTACAGAATGCCTCCAGATGGGCACCGGAAACTACTACTGGTCTTCCAGGGAACGATCAAAGCGTAGGCTGTTAGAGACATCACTCCCATGGAGGAAAGTGAGCGTGGTGACTGTTGTATTCCATCCTGATGCAATTTCTGTGTTTCATCAACACTTTGAAGGTCCACAGATTAAAGTATGCCTCCAAATGTACATCGGAAACTACTACTGGTCTTCCAGGGAACGATCAAATCGTAGACTGTTTGAGACATTACTCACATGGAGGAAAATGCGCATGGTGACTGTTGTATTCCATCCCGATGCAATTTCTGTGTTTCATCAACACACTGATAGTCCACAGATTACAGAATGCCTCCAGACGTGCATCGGAAACTACTACTGGTCTTCCAGGGAACGATCAAAGCGTAGACTGTTTGAGACATTACTCACATGGAGGAAAGTGCGCATGGTGACTGTTGTATTCAATCCCGATGCAATTTCTGTGTTACACCAACACTTTGAAGGTCCACAGATTACAGAATGCCTCCAGATGGGCACCGGAAACTACTACTGGTCTTCCAGGGAACGATCAAAGCGTAGGCTGTTAGAGACATCACTCCCATGGAGGAAAGTGAGCGTGGTGACTGTTGTATTCCATCCTGATGCAATTTCTGTGTTTCATCAACACTTTGAAGGTCCACAGATTACAGAATGCCTCCAAATGTACATCGGAAACTACTACTGGACTTCCAGGGAACGATCAAAGCGTAGACTGTTTGAGACATTACTCCCATGGAGGGAAGTGCGCATGATGACTCTTGTATTCAATCCCGATGCAATTTTGTGTTTCATCAAAACTGTGACAGTCCACATATTACAGAATGCCTCCAGATGTGCATCGGAAACTACTACTAGTCTTCCAGGGAACGATCAAAGCGTAGACTGTTTGAGACATTACTCCCATTTAGGGAAGTGCACATGATGACTCTTGTATGCAATCCCGATGCAATTTCTGTGTTTCATCAAAACTGTGATAGTCCACATATTACTGAATGCCTCCAGTTGTGCATAGGAAACTACTACTGGTCTTCCAGGGAACGATCAAAGCTTAGACTGTTTGAGACATAACTCCTATGGAGGAAAGTGCGCATGGTGACTGTTGTATTCCGTCCCGAAGCAATTTCTGTGTTTCATCAACCCTTTGAAGGTTAACAGATTACTGTATGCCTCCAGATGTGCATCATAAACTACTACTCGTCTTCTAGGGAACGATCAAAGCGTAGACTGTTTGAGACATTACTCCCATGGAGGAAAGTGCGCATGGTGACTGTGGTATTCAATCCCGATGCAATTTCTGTGTCTCATCAACACTCTGATCGTCGACAGATTACAGAATGCCTCCAGATGTGCATCGGAAACTACTACTGGTCTTCCAGGGAACGATCAAAGCGTAGACTGTTAGAGACATTACTCCCGTGGAGGGAAGTGCGCATGGTGACTGTTGTATTCCATCGCGATGCAATTTCTGTGTTTCATCAACACTTTGAAGGTCCACAGATTACAGAATGCCTCCAGATGTGCATCGGAAACTACTACTGGTCTTCCAGGGAACGATCAAAGCGTAGACTGTTTGAGACATTACTCACATGGAGGAAAGTGCGCATGTTGACTGTTGTATTCAATCCCGATGCAATTTCTGTGTTACACCAACACTTTGAAGGTCCACAGATTACAGAATGCCTCCAGATGTGCATCGGAAACTACTACTGGTCTTCCAGGGAAAGATCAAAGCGTAGGCTGTTAGAGACATCACTCCCATGGAGGAAAGTGAGCGTGGTGACTGTTGTATTCCATCCTGATGCAATTTCTGTGTTTCATCAACACTTTGAAGGTCCACAGATTACAGAATGCCCCCAGATGTGTATCGATAATTACTACTGGTCTTCCAGGGAACGATCAAAGCGTAGACTGTTTGAGACATTACTCCCATGTTGGCAAAAGCGCATGGTGAGTGTTATATCCAATCCCGATGCAATTTCTGTGTTTCATCAACACTCTGATAGTCCGCAGATTACAGAATGCCTCCATATAAGCATCGGAAACTATTACTGGTCTTCCTGGGAACGATCAAAGCGTAGACTGTTTGAGATATTACTCCCATTAGGAAAGTGCGCATGGTGACTGTTGTATTCAATCCCGAAGCAATATCTGTGTTTCATCAACACTCTGATAGTCCACAGATTACAGAATGCCTCCAGATGTGCATCGGAAACTACTACTGGTCTTCCAGGGAACGATCAAAGCGTAGACTTTTCGAAACATTACTCACATGGAGGAAAGTGCGCATGGTGACTGTTGTATTCTGTGTTACACCAACACTTTGAAGGTCCACAGATTACAGAATGCCTCCAGATGGGCACCGGAAACTACTACTGGTCTTCCAGGGAACGATCAAAGCGTAGGCTGTTAGAGACATCACTCCCATGGAGGAAAGTGATTATGGTGACTGTTGTATTCCATACCGATGCAATTTCTGTGTTTTATCAACACTTTGAAGGTCCACAGATTACAGAATGCCCCCAGATGTGTATCGATATTTACTACTGGTCTTCCAGGGAACGATCAAAGCGTAGACTGTTTGAGACATTACTCCCATGTTGACAAAAGCGCATGGTGAGTGTTGTATCCAATTCCGATGCAATTTCTGTGTTTCATCAACACTCTGATAGTCCACAGATTACAGAATGCCTCCATATGTGCATCGGAAACTATTACTAGTCTTCCAGGGAACGATCAAAGCGTAGACTGTTTGAGATATTACTCCCATTAGGAAAGTGCGCATGGTGACTGTTGTATTCAATCCCGAAGCAATATCTGTGTCAAATCAACACTCTGATAGTCCACAGATTACTGAATGCCTCCAGATGTGCATCGGAAACTACTACTGGTCTTCCAGGGAACGATAAAAGCGTAGACTGTTTGAGACATTACTCACATTGAGGAAAGTGCGCATGGTGACTGTTGTATTCCATCGAGATGCAATTTCTGTGCTTTATCAACACTTTGAAGGTTTACTTATTACAGAATGCACCCAGAGGTGTATCGAAAATTACTACTGGTCTTCCAGGGAACGATCAAGAGCGTAGACTGTTGGAGACATTACACCCATGTAGGAAAGTGCGCATGGTGACTGTTGTATTCAATCCCGATGCAATTTCTGTGTTTCATCAACACTCTGATAGTTCACAGATTGCAGAATGCCTCCGTATGTGAATCTGAAACTATTACTGGTCTTCCAGGTAACAATCTAAGCGTAGACTGTTTGAAATATTACTCCCATGTAGGAAACTGCGCATCGTGACTGTTGTATTCAATCCCGATGCAATATCTGTGTTTCATCAACACTCTGATAGTCCACAGATTATGCAATGCCTCCACATCTGCATCGGAAACTACTACTGGTCTTCCAGGGAACGATCAAAGCGTAGACTGTTAGAGACATCACTCCCATGGAGGAAAGTGCGCATGGTGACTGTTGTATTCCATCCAGATGCAATTTCTGTGTTTCATCACCACATTGAAGGTCCACAGATTACAGAATGCCTCCAGATGTGCATCGGAAACTACTACTGGTCTTCCAGGGAACGATCAAAGCGTAGACTGTTTGAGACATTACTCACATGGAGGAAAGTGCGCATGGTGACTGTTGTATTCAATCCCGATGCAATTTCTGTGTTACATCAACACATTGAAGGTCAACAGATTACAGAATGCCTCCAGATGGGCACCGGAAACTACTACTGGTCTTCCAGGGAACGATCAAAGCGTAGGCTGTTAGAGATATCACTCCCATGGAGGACAGTGAGCATGGTAACTGTTGTATTATTCCATCCCGATGCAATTTCTGTGTTTCATCAACACTTTGAAGGTCCACAGATTACAGAATGCCTCCAGATGTGCATCGGAAACTACTACTGGTCTTTCAGTTAACGATCAAAGCGTAGACTGTTTGAGACATTAATCCCATGGAGGTAAGTGCGCATGATGACACTTGTATTCAATCCCGATGCAATTTCTGTGTTTCATCAACACTCTGATAGTCCACAGATTACAGAATGCCTCAGATGTGCATCGGAAACAACTACTGGTCTTCCAGGGAACGATCAAAGCGTATACTGTTTGAGACATAAGTCCCATGGAGGAAAGTGCGCATGGTGTCTGTTGTATTCTTTCCCGATGCAATTTCTGAGTTTCATCAACACTTTGAAGGTCCACAGATTACAGAATGCCCCCAGATGTGTATCGATAATTACTACTGGTCTTCCAGGGAACGATTAAAGCGTTGACTGTTTGAGACATTACTCCCATGTTGGCAAAAGCGCATGGTGAGTGTTGTATCCAATCCCGATGCAATTTCTGTGTTTAATCAACACTCTGATAGTCCACAGATTACAGAATGCCTCCATATGTGCATCGGACATTATTACTGGTCTTCCAGGGAACGATCAAAGCGTAGACTGTTTGAGATATTACTCCCATTTGGAAAGTGCGCATGGTGACTGTTGTATTCAATCCCGAAGCAATATCTGTGTTTCATCAACACTCTGATAGTCCACAGATTACAGAATGCCTCCAGATGTGCATCGGAAACTACTACTGGTCTTCCAGTGAACGATCAAAGCGTAGACTGTTTGAGACATTACTCACATGGAGGAAAGTGCGAATGGTGGCTGTTGTATTCAATCCCGATGCAATTTCTGTGTTTTATCAACACTTTGAAGGATTACTTAATACAGAATGCACTCAGATGTGTATCGAAAATTACTACTGGTCTTGCAGGGAACGATCAAAAGCGTAGACTGTTACAGACATCACTCCCATGGAGGAAAGTGCGCATGGTGACTGTTGTATTCCATCCCGATGCAATTTCTGTGTTTCATCACCACTTTGAAGGTCCACAGATTACAGAATGCCTCCAGATGTGCATCGGAAACTACTACTGGTCTTTTAGGGAACGATCAAAGCGTAGACTGTTTGAGACATTAATCCTATGGAGGTAAGTGCGCATGGTGACTGTTGTATTCAATCGCGATGCAATTTCTGTGTTTCATCAACACACTGATAGTCCACAGATTACAGAATTCCTCCAAATGTACATCGGAAACTACTACAGGTCTTCCAGGGAACGATCAAATCGTAGACTGTTTTAGACATTACTCACATGGAGGAAAGTGCGCATGCTGACTGTTGTATTCAATCCCGATGCAATTTCTGTGTTTCATCAACACTCTGATAGTCCACAGATTACAGAATGCCTCCAGAAGTGCATCGGAAACTACTACTGGTCTTCCAGGGAACGATCAAAGCGTAGACTGTTTGAGACACTACTCCCATGGAGGAAAGTGCGCCTGCAGACTGTTGTATTCAATCCCGATGCAATTTGTATGTTTCATCAACACTCTGATAGTCCACACATTACAGAATGCCTCCAGATGTGCATCGGAATCTACTACTGCTCTTCCATGGAACGATCAAAGCGTAGACTGTTTGAGACATTACTCCCATGGAGGAAAGTGCGCATGGTGACTGTGGTATTCAATCCCGATGCAATTTCTGTGTCTCATCAACACTCTGATCGTCGACAGATTACAGAATGCCTCCAGATGTGCATCGGAAACTACTACTGGTCTTCCAGGGAACGATCAAAGCGTAGGCTGTTAGAGACATCACTCCCATGGAGGAAAGTGAGCGTGGTGACTGTTGTATTCCATCCTGATGCAATTTCTGTGTTTCATCAACACTTTGAAGGTCCACAGATTACAGAATGCCTCCAAATGTACATCGGAAACTACTACTGGTCTTCCAGGGAACGATCAAATCGTAGACTGTTTGAGACATTACTCACATGGAGGAAAGTGCGCATGGTGACTGTTGTATTCAATCCCGATGCAATTTCTGTGTTTCATCAACACTCTGATAGTCCACAGATTACAGAATGCCTCCAGAAGTGCATCGGAAACTACAACTGGTCTTCCAGGGAACGATCAAAGCGTAGACTGTTTGAGATACTGCTAACATGGAGGAAAGTGCGCCTGCTGACTGTTGTATTCAATCCCGATGCAATTTCTATGTTTCATCAACACTCTGATAGTCCACAGATTACAGTATGCCTCCAGATGTGCATCGGAATCTACTACTGGTCTTCCATGGAACGATCAAAGCGTAGACTGTTTGAGACATTACTCCCATGGCGGGAAGTGCGCATGATGACTCTTGTATTCAATCCCGATGCAATTTTGTGTTTCATCAAAACTGTGACAGTCCACATATTACAGAATGCCTCCAGATGTGCATCGGAAACTACTACTGGTCTTCCAGGGAACGATCAAAGCGTAGACTGTTTGAGACATTACTCCCATTTAGGGAAGTGCACATGATGACTCTTGTATGCAATCCCGATGCAATTTCTGTGTTTCATCAAAACTGTGATAGTCCACATATTACTGAATGCCTCCAGATGTGCATCGGAAACTACTACTGGTCTTTTAGGGAACGATCAAAGCGTAGACTGTTTGAGACATTAATCCTATGGAGGTAAGTGCGCATGGTGACTTTTGTATTCAATCCCGATGCAATTTCTGTGTTTCATCAACACATTGATAGTCCACAGATTACAGAATGCCTCCAGATGTGCATCGGAAACTACTACTGGTCTTCCAGGGAACGATCAAAGCGTAGACTGTTTGAGACATTACTCACATGGAGGAAAGTGCGAATGGTGGCTGTTGAATTCAATCCCGATGCAATTTCTGTGTTTTATCAACACTTTGAAGGTTTCCTTAATACAGAATGCACTCAGATGTGTATCGAAAATTACTACTGGTCTTCCAGGGAACGATCAAAAGCGTAGACTGTTACAGACATCACTCCCATGGAGGAAAGTGCGCATGGTGACTGTTGTATTCCATCCCGATGCAATTTCTGTGTTTCATCACCACTTTGAAGGTCCACAGATTACAGAATGCCTCCAGATGTGCATCGGAAACTACTACTGGTCTTTTAGGGAACGATCAAATCGTAGACTGTTTGAGACATTAATCCTATGGAGATAAGTGCGCATGGTGACTGTTGTATTCAATCCCGATGCAATTTCTGTGTTTCATCAACACACTGATAGTCCACAGATTACAGAATGCCTCCAGATGTGCATCGGAAACTACTACTGGTCTTCTAGGGAACGATCAAAGCGTAGACTGTTTGAGACATTACTCCCATTAGGAAAGTGCGCATGGTGACTGTTGTATTCAATCCCGAAGCAATATCTGTGTTTCATCAACACTCTGATAGTCCACAGATTACAGAATGCCTCTAGATGTGCACCGGAAACTACTACTGGTCTTCCAAGGAACGATCAAAGCGTAGACTGTTTGAGACATTACTCACATTGAGGAAAGTGCGCATGGTGACTGTTGTATTCCATCGAGATGCAATTTCTGTGTTTTATCAACACTTTGAAGGTCTACTTATTACAGAATGCACCCAGAGGTGTATCGAAAATTACTACTGGTCTTCCAGGGAACGATCAAAGCGTAGACTGTTAGAGACATTACTCCCATGGAGGGAAGTGCGCATGGTGACTGTTGTATTCCATCGCGATGCAATTTCTGTGTTTCATCAACACTTTGAAGGTCCACAGATTACAGAATGCCTCCAGATGTGCATCGGAAACTACTACTGGTCTTCCAGGGAACGATCAAAGCGTAGACTGTTTGAGACATTACTCACATGGAGGAAAGTGCGCATGGTGACTGTTGTATTCAATCCCGATGCAATTTCTGTGTTACACCAACACTTTGAAGGTCCACAGATTACAGAATGCCTCCAGATGGGCACCGGAAACTACTACTGGTCTTCCAGGGAACGATCAAAGCGTAGGCTGTTAGAGACATCACTCCCATGGAGGAAAGTGAGCGTGGTGACTGTTGTATTCCATCCTGATGCAATTTCTGTGTTTCATCAACACTTTGAAGGTCCACAGATTACAGTATGCCTCCAAATGTACATCGGAAACTACTACTGGTCTTCCAGGGAACGATCAAATCGTAGACTGTCTGAGACATTACTCACATGGAGGAAAGTGCGCATGGTGAGTGTTGTATTCCATCCCGATGCAAATTCTGTGTTTCATCAACACACTGATAGTCCACAGATTACAGAATGCCTCCAGACGTGCATCGGAAACTACTACTGGTCTTCCAGGGAACGATCAAAGCGTAGACTGTTTGAGACATTACTCACATGGAGGAAAGTGCGCATGGTGACTGTTGTATTCAATCCCGATGCAATTTCTGTGTTACACCAACACTTTAAAGGTCCACAGATTACAGAATGCCTCCAGATGGGCACCGGAAACTACTACTGGTCTTCCAGGGAACGATCAAAGCGTAGGCTGTTAGAGACATCACTCCCATGGAGGAAAGTGAGCGTGGTGACTGTTGTATTCCATCCTGATGCAATTTCTGTGTTTCATCAACACTTTGAAGGTCCACAGATTACAGAATGCCTCCAAATGTACATCGGAAACTACTACTGGTCTTCCAGGGGACGATCAAAGCGTAGACTGTTTGAGACATTACTCCCATGGAGGGAAGTGCGCATGATGACTCTTGTATTCAATCCCGATGCAATTTTGTGTTTCATCAAAACTGTGACAGTCCACATATTACAGAATGCCTCCACATGTGCATCGGAAACTACTACTGATCTTCCAGGGAACGATCAAAGCGTAGACTGTTTGAGACATTACTCCCATTTAGGGAAGTGCACATGATGACTCTTGTATGCAATCCCGATGCAATTTCTGTGTTTCATCAAAACTGTGATAGTCCACATATTACTGAATGCCTCCAGTTGTGCATAGGAAACTACTACTGGTCTTCCAGGGAACGATCAAAGCTTAGACTGTTTGAGACATAACTCCTATGGAGGAAAGTGCGCATGGTGACTGTTGTATTCCGTCCCGAAGCAATTTCTGTGTTTCATCAACCCTTTGAAGGGTAACAGATTACTGTATGCCTCCAGATGTGCATCATAAACTACTACTCGTCTTCTAGGGAACGATCAAAGCGTAGACTGTTTGAGACATTACTCCCATGGAGCAAAGTGCGCATGGTGACTGTGGTATTCAATCCCGATGCAATTTCTGTGTCTCATCAACACTCTGATCGTCGACAGATTACAGAATGCCTCCAGATGTGCATCGGAAACTACTACTGGTCTTCCAGGGAACGATCAAAGCGTAGACTGTTAGAGACATTACTCCCGTGGAGGGAAGTGCGCATGGTGACTGTTGTATTCCATCGCGATGCAATTTCTGTGTTTCATCAACACTTTGAAGGTCCACAGATTACAGAATGCCTCCAGATGTGCATCGGAAACTACTACTGGTCTTCCAGGGAACGATCAAAGCGTAGACTGTTTGAGACATTACTCACATGGAGGAAAGTGCGCATGTTGACTGTTGTATTCAATCCCGATGCAATTTCTGTGTTACACCAACACTTTGAAGGTCCACAGATTACAGAATGCCTCCAGATGTGCATCGGAAACTACTACTGGTCTTCCAGGGAAAGATCAAAGCGTAGGCTGTTAGAGACATCACTCCCATGGAGGAAAGTGAGCGTGGTGACTGTTGTATTCCATCCTGATGCAATTTCTGTGTTTCATCAACACTTTGAAGGTCCACAGATTACAGAATGCCCCCAGATGTGTATCGATAATTACTACTGGTCTTCCAGGGAACGATCAAAGCGTAGACTGTTTGAGACATTACTCCCATGTTGGCAAAAGCGCATGGTGAGTGTTATATCCAATCCCGATGCAATTTCTGTGTTTCATCAACACTCTGATAGTCCGCAGATTACAGAATGCCTCCATATAAGCATCGGAAACTATTACTGGTCTTCCTGGGAACGATCAAAGCGTAGACTGTTTGAGATATTACTCCCATTAGGAAAGTGCGCATGGTGACTGTTGTATTCAATCCCGAAGCAATATCTGTGTTTCATCAACACTCTGATAGTCCACAGATTACAGAATGCCTCCAGATGTGCATCGGAAACTACTACTGGTCTTCCAGGGAACGATCAAAGCGTAGACTTTTCGAAACATTACTCACATGGAGGAAAGTGCGCAAGGTGACTGTTGTATTCTGTGTTACACCAACACTTTGAAGGTCCACAGATTACAGAATGCCTCCAGATGGGCACCGGAAACTACTACTGGTCTTCCAGGGAACGATCAAAGCGTAGGCTGTTAGAGACATCACTCCCATGGAGGAAAGTGATTATGGTGACTGTTGTATTCCATCGAGATGCAATTTCTGTGCTTTATCAACACTTTGAAGGTTTACTTATTACAGAATGCACCCAGAGGTGTATCGAAAATTACTACTGGTCTTCCAGGGAACGATCAAGAGCGTAGACTGTTGGAGACATTACACCCATGTAGGAAAGTGCGCATGGTGACTGTTGTATTCAATCCCGATGCAATTTCTGTGTTTCATCAACACTCTGATAGTTCACAGATTGCAGAATGCCTCCGTATGTGAATCTGAAACTATTACTGGTCTTCCAGGTAACAATCTAAGCGTAGACTGTTTGAAATATTACTCCCATGTAGAAAACTGCGCATCGTGACTGTTGTATTCCATCCCGATGCAATATCTGTGTTTCATCAACACTCTGATAGTCCACAGATTATGCAATGCCTCAACATCTGCATCGGAAACTACTACTGGTCTTCCAGGGAACGATCAAAGCGTAGACTGTTAGAGACATCACTCCCATGGAGGAAAGTGCGCATGGTGACTGTTGTATTCCATCCAGATGCAATTTCTGTGTTTCATCACCACATTGAAGGTCCACAGATTACAGAATGCCTCCAGATGTGCATCGGAAACTACTACTGGTCTTTTAGGGAACGATCAAAGCGTAGACTGTTTGAGACATTACTCCCATGTTGGAAAGTGTTCATGGTGACTGTTGTATTCAATCCCGATGCTATTGCTGTGTTTCATCAACACTCTGATAGTCCACAGATTACAGAATGCCTCCAGATGTGCATCGGAAACTACTACTGGTCTTCCAAGGAACGATCAAAGCGTAGACTGTTTGAGACATTACTCACATGGAGGAAAGTGCGCATGGTGACTGTTGTATTCCATCCCGATGCAATTTCTGTGTTTCATCAACACTTTGAAGGTCCACAGATTGCAGAATGCCCCCAGATGTGTATCGATAATTACTACTGGCCTTCCAGCTAACGATCAAAGCGTAGACTGTTTGAGACATTATTCCCATGTTGGCAAAAGCGCATGGTGAGTGTTGTATCCAATCCCGATGCAATTTCTGTGTTTCATCAACACTCTGATAGTCCACAGATTACAGAATGCCTCCATATGTGAATCGGAAATTATTACTGGCCTTCCAGGGAACGATCAAAGCGTAGACTGTTTGAGATATTACTCCCATTAGCAAAGTGCGCATGGTGACTGTTGTATTCAATCCCGAAGCAATATCTGTGTTCCATCAACACTCTGATAGTCCACAGATTACAGAATGCCTCCAGATGTGCATCGGAAACTACTACTGGTCTTCCAGGGAACGATCAAAGCGTAGACTGTTTGAGACATTACTCACATGGAGGAAAGTGCGCATGGTGGCTGTTGTATTCAATCCGGATGCAATTTCTGTCTTTTATCAAAACTTTGAAGGTTTACTTAATACAGAATGCACTCAGATGTGTATCGAAAATTACTACTGGTCTTCCAGGGAACGATCAAAAGCGTAGACTGTTTGAGACATTACTCCCATGTTGGAAAGTGCGCATGGTGACTGTTGTATTCAATCCCGATGCAATTTCTGTGTGTCATCTACACTCTGATAGTTCACAGATTGCAGAATGCCTCCGTATGTGCATCTGAAACTATTACTGGTCTTCCAGGGAACGATCAAAGCGTAGACTGTTTGAGATATTACTCCCATTAGGAAAGTGCGCATGGTGAATGTTGTATTCAATCCCGAAGCAATATCTGTGTTTCATCAACACTCTGATAGTCCACAGATTACAGAATGCCTCCAGATGTGCATCGGAAACTACTACTGGTCTTCCAGGGAACGATCAAAGCGTAGACTGTTTGAAACATTACTCACATGGAGGAAAGTGCGCATGGTGACTGTTGTATTCAATCCCGATGCAATTTCTGTGTTACACCAACACTTTGAAGGTCCACAGATTACAGAATGCCTCCAGATGGGCACCGGAAACTACTACTGGTCTTCCAGGGAACGATCAAAGCGTAGGCTGTTAGAGACATCACTCCCATGGAGGACAGTGAGCATGGTGACTGTTGTATTCCATCCCGATGCAATTTCTGTGTTTCATCAACACTTTGAAGGTCCACAGATTACAGAATGCCTCCAGATGTGCATCGGAAACTACTACTGGTCTTTAAGAGAACGATCAAAGCGTAGACTGTTTGAGACATTAATCACATGGAGGTAAGTGCGCATGATGACACTTGTATTCAATCCCGATGCAATTTCTGTGTTTCATCAACACTCTGATAGTCCACAGATTACAGAATGCCTCCAGATGTGCACCGGAAACTACTACTGGTCTTCCAGGGAACGATCAAAGCGTAGGCTGTTAGAGACATCACTCCCATGGAGGGAAGTGAGCGTGGTGACAGTTGTATTCCATCCCGATGCAATTTCTGTGTTTCATCAACACTTTGAAGGTCCACAGATTGCAGAATGCCCCCAGATGTGTATCGATAATTACTACTGGCCTTCCAGCTAACGATCAAAGCGTAGACTGTTTGAGACATTATTCCCATGTTGGCAAAAGCGCATGGTGAGTGTTGTATCCAATCCCGATGCAATTTCTGTGTTTCATCAACACTCTGATAGTCCACAGATTACAGAATGCCTCCATATGTGAATCGGAAATTATTACTGGCCTTCCAGGGAACGATCAAAGCGTAGACTGTTTGAGATATTACTCCCTTTAGCAAAGTGCGCATGGTGACTGTTGTATTCAATCCCGAAGCAATATCTGTGTTCCATCAACACTCTGATAGTCCACAGATTACAGAATGCCTCCAGATGTGCATCGGAAACTACTACTGGTCTTCCAGGGAACGATCAAAGCGTAGACTGTTTGAGACATTACTCACATGGAGGAAAGTGCGCATGGTGGCTGTTGTATTCAATCCGGATGCAATTTCTGTCTTTTATCAAAACTTTGAAGGTTTACTTAATACAGAATGCACTCAGATGTGTATCGAAAATTACTACTGGTCTTCCAGGGAACGATCAAAAGCGTAGACTGTTTGAGACATTACTCCCATGTTGGAAAGTGCGCATGGTGACTGTTGTATTCAATCCCGATGCAATTTCTGTGTGTCATCTACACTCTGATAGTTCACAGATTGCAGAATGCCTCCGTATGTGCATCTGAAACTATTACTGGTCTTCCAGGGAACGATCAAAGCGTAGACTGTTTGAGATATTACTCCCATTAGGAAAGTGCGCATGGTGAATGTTGTATTCAATCCCGAAGCAATATCTGTGTTTCATCAACACTCTGATAGTCCACAGATTACAGAATGCCTCCAGATGTGCATCGGAAACTACTACTGGTCTTCCAGGGAACGATCAAAGCGTAGACTGTTTGAAACATTACTCACATGGAGGAAAGTGCGCATGGTGACTGTTGTATTCCATCCCGATGCAATTTCTGTGTTTCATCAACACTTTGAAGGTCCACAGATTGCAGAATGCCCCCAGATGTGTATCGATAATTACTAATGGTCTTCCAGGGACCGATCAAAGCGTAGACTGTTTGAGACATTACTCCCATGTTGGCAAAAGCGCATGGTGAGTGTCGTATCCAATCCCGATGCAATTTCTGTGTTTCATCAACACTCTGATAGTTCACAGATTGCAGAATGTCTCCGTATGTGAATCTGAAACTATTACTGGTCTTCCAGGTAACAATCTAAGCTTAGACTGTTTGAAATATTACTCCCATGTAGAAAAGTGCGCATCGTGACTGTTGTATTCAATCCCGATGCAATATCTGTGTTTCATCAACACTCTGATAGTCCATAGATTATGCAATGCCTCCACATCTGCATCGGAAACTACTACTGGTCTTCCAGGGAACGATCAAAGCGTAGACTGTTAGAGACATCACTCCCATGGAGGAAAGTGCGCATGGTGACAGTTGTATTCCATCCAGATGCAATTTCTGTGTTTCATCACCACATTGAAAGTCCACAGATTACAGAATGCCTCCAGATGTGCATCGGAAACTACTACTGGTCTTTTAGGGAACGATCAAAGTGTAGACTGTTTGAGACATTACTCCCATGTTGGAAAGTGTTCATGGTGACTGTTGTATTCAATCCCGATGCAATTGCTGTGTTTCATCAACACTCTGATAGTCCACAGATTACAGAATGCCTCCAAATGTGCATCGGAAACTACTACTGGTCTTCCATTGAACGATCAAAGCGTTTACTGTTTGAGATATTACTCCCATGTAGGAAAGTGCGCATGGTGACTGTTGTATTCAATCCCGATGCAATATCTGTGTTTCATCAACACTCTGATAGTCCACAGATTACAGAATGCCTCCAGATGTGCATCGGAAACTACTACTGGTCTTCCAGGGAACGATCAAAGCGTAGACTGTTTGAGACATTACTCACATGGAGGAAAGTGCGCATGGTGACTGTTGTATTCAATCCCGATGCAATTTCTGTGTTACATCAACACTTTGAAGGTCAACAGATTACAGAATGCCTCCAGATGGGCACCGGAAACTACTACTGGTCTTCCAGGGAGCGATCAAAGCGTAGGCTGTTAGAGACATCACTCCCATGGAGGACAGTGAGCATGGTGACAGTTGTATTCCATCCCGATGCAATTTCTGTGTTTCATCAACACTTTGAAGGTCCACAGATTACAAAATGCCTCCAGATGTGCATCGGAAACTACTACTGGTCTTTCAGGGAACGATCAAAGCGTAGACTGTTTGAGACATTAATCCCATGGAGGTAAGTGCGCATGATGACACTTGTATTCAATCAAGATGCAATTTCTGTGTTTCATCAACACTCTGATAGTCCACAGATTACAGAATGCCTCCAGATGTGCATCGGAAACTACTACTGGTCTTCCAGGGAACGATCAAATCGTATACTGTTTGAGACATAAGTCCCATGGAGGAAAGTGCGCATGGTGTCTGTTGTATTCAATCCCGATGCAATTTCTGAGTTTCATCAACACTTTGAAGGTCCACAGATTACAGAATGCAACCAGATGTGTATCGATAATTACTACTGGTCTTCCAGCTAACGATCAAAGCGTAGACTGTTTGAGACATTACTCCCATGTTGGCAAAAGCGCATGGTGAGTGTTGTATTCAATCCCGATGCAATTTCTGTGTTTCATCAACACTCTGATAGTCCACAGATTACAGAATGTCTCCAAATGTGCATCGGAAACTACTACTGGTCTTCCAGGGAACGATCAAATCGTAGACTGTTTGAGACATTACTCACATGGAGGAAAGTGCGCATGGTGACTGTTGTATTCAATCCCGATACAATTTCTGTGTTTCATCAACACTTGAAGGTCCACAGGTTACAGAATGCCTCCAGATGTGCATCGGAAACTACTACTGGTCTTCCAGGGAACGATCAAAGCGTAGATTGTTTGAGACACTACTCCCATGGAGGACAGTGCGCCAACTGACTGTTGTATTCAATCCCGATGCAATTTCTATGTTTCATCAACACTCTGACAGTCCACAGATTACAGTATGCCTCCAGACGTGCATCGGAATCTACTACTGGTCTTCCATGGAACGATCAAAGCGTAGACTGTTTGAGACATTACTCCCATTGAGGGAAGTGCGCATGATGACTCTTGTATTCAATCCCGATGCAATTTCTGTGTTTCATCAAAACTGTGACAGTCCACATATTACAGAATGCCTCCAGATGTGCATCGGAAACTACTACTGGTCTTCCAGGGAACGATCAAAGCGTAGACTGTTTGAGACATTACTCCTATGGAGGAAAGTGCGCATGGTGACTGTTGTATTCCGTCCCGAAGCAATTTCTGTGTTTCATCAACCCTTTGCAGGTTAACAGATTACTGTATGCCTCCAGATGTGCATCATAAACTACTACTCGTCTTCTAGGGAACGATCAAAGCGTAGACTGTTTGAGACATTACTCCCATGGAGTGAAGTGCGCATGGTGAATGTTGTATTTAATCCCGATGCAATTTCTTTGTTTCATAAACACTCTGATAGTCCACATATTACAGAATGCCTCCAGATGTGTATCGGAAACAACTACTGGTCTTCCAGGGAACGATCAAACCGTAGACTGTTTGAGACATTACTCCCATGGAGGGAAGTGCGCATGATGACTCTTGTATTCAATCCCGATGCAATTCCTGTGTTTCATCAAAACTGTGATAGTCCACATATAACAGAATGCCTCCAGATGTGCATCGGAAACTACTACTGGTCTTCCAGGCAACGATCAATGCGTAGACTGTTTGAGACATTACTCCCATGGAGGAAAGTGCGCATTGTGACTGTTGTATTCCATCCCGATGCAATTTCTGTGTTTCATGAACACTCTGATAGTCCACAGATTACAGAATGCCTCCAAATGTGCATCGGAAACTACTACTGGTCTTCCAGGGAACGATCAAAGCGTAGACTGTTTGAGACATTACTCCCATGGAGGAAAGTGCGCATGGTGACTGTTGTATTCAATCCCGATGCAATTTCTGTGTTACATCAACACTCTCATAGTTTACAGATTACAGAATGCCTCCAGATGTGCATCGGAATCTACTACTGGTCTTCCATGGAACGATCAAAGCGCAGACTGTTTTGGACATTACTCCCATGGAGGGAAGTGCGCATGGTGACTGTTGTATTCAATCCCGATGCAATTTCTGGGTTTCAACAACACTTTGAAGGTCCACAGATTACAGAATGCCCCCAGATGTGCATCGAAAATTACTACTGGTCTTCCAGGGAACGATCAAAGCGTAGGCTGGTTGAAACATTACTCCCATGTTGGAAAGTGCGCATGGTGACTGTTGTATTCAATCCCGATGCAATTTCTGTTTTTCATCAACACTCTGATAGTCCACAGATTACAGAATGCCTCCATATGTGCATCGGAAACTATTACTGGTCTACCAGGGAACGATCAATGCGTAGACTGTTTGAGATATTACTCCCATGTAGGAAAGTGCGCATGGTGACTGTTGTATTCAATCCCGATGCAATATCTGTGTTTCATCAACACTCTGATAGTCCACAGATTACAGAATGCCTCCAGATGGGCATCGGAAACTACTACTGGTCTTCGAGGGATCGATGAAAGCGTCGACTGTTAGAGACATCACTCCCATGGAGGAAAGTGCAAATGGTGACTGTTGTATTCCATCCGGATGCAATTTCTGTGTTTCATCAACACTTTGAAGGCGCACAGATTACAGAATGCCTCCAGATGTGCATCGGAAACTACTACTGGTCTCCAGGGAACGATCAAAGCGTAGACTGTTTGAGACATTACTCCCATGTTGGCAAAAGCGCATGGTGAGTGTTGTATTCAATCCCGATGCAATTTCTGTGTTTCATCAACACTCTGATAGTCCACAGATTACAGAATGTCTCCAAATGTGCATCGGAAACTACTACTGGTCTTCCAGGGAACGATCAAATCGTAGACTGTTTGAGACATTACTCACATGGAGGAAAGTGCGCATGGTGACTGTTGTATTCAATCCCGATACAATTTCTGTGTTTCATCAACACTTGAAGGTCCACAGGTTACAGAATGCCTCCAGATGTGCATCGGAAACTACTACTGGTCTTCCAGGGAACCATCAAAGCGTAGATTGTTTGAGACACTACTCCCATGGAGGAAAGTGCGCCAACTGACTGTTGCATTCAATCCCGATGCAATTTCTATGTTTCATCAACACTCTGACAGTCCACAGATTACAGTATGCCTCCAGACGTGCATCGGAATCTACTACTGGTCTTCCATGGAACGATCAAAGCGTAGACTGTTTGAGACATTACTCCCATTGAGGGAAGTGCGCATGATGACTCTTGTATTCAATCCCGATGCAATTTCTGTGTTTCATCAAAACTGTGACAGTCCACATATTACAGAATGCCTCCAGATGTGCATCGGAAACTACTACTGGTCTTCCAGGGAACGATCAAAGCGTAGACTGTTTGAGACATTACTCCTATGGAGGAAAGTGCGCATGGTGACTGTTGTATTCCGTCCCGAAGCAATTTCTGTGTTTCATCAACCCTTTGCAGGTTAACAGATTACTGTATACCTCCAGATGTGCATCATAAACTACTACTCGTCTTCTAGGGAACGATCAAAGCGTAGACTGTTTGAGACATTACTCCCATGGAGTGAGTGCGCATGGTGAATGTTGTATTTAATCCCGATGCAATTTCTTTGTTTCATAAACACTCTGATAGTCCACATATTACAGAATGCCTCCAGATGTGTATCGGAAACAACTACTGGTCTTCCAGGGAACGATCAAACCGTAGACTGTTTGAGACATTACTCCCATGGAGGGAAGTGCGCATGATGACTCTTGTATTCAATCCCGATGCAATTCCTGTGTTTCATCAAAACTGTGATAGTCCACATATAACAGAATGCCTCCAGATGTGCATCGGAAACTACTACTGGTCTTCCAGGCAACGATCAATGCGTAGACTGTTTGAGACATTACTCCCATGGAGGAAAGTGCGTATTGTGACTGTTGTATTCCATCCCGATGCAATTTATGTGTTTCATCAACACTCTGATAGTCCACAGATTACAGAATGCCTCCAAATGTGCATCGGAAACTACTACTGGTCTTCCAGGGAACGATCAAAGCGTACACTGTTTGAGACATTACTCACATGGAGGAAAGTGCGCATGGTGACTGTTGTATTCAATCCCGATGCAATTTCTGTGTTTCATCAACACTCTCATAGTTTACAGATTACAGAATGCCTCCAGATGTGCATCGGAATCTACTACTGGTCTTCCATGGAACGATCAAAGCGCAGACTGTTTTGGACATTACTCCCATGGAGGGAAGTGCGCATGGTGACTGTTGTATTCAATCCCGATGCAATTTCTGGGTTTCAACAACACTTTGAAGGTCCACAGATTACAGAATGCCCCCAGATGTGCATCGAAAATTACTACTGGTCTTCCAGGGAACGATCAAAGCGTAGGCTGGTTGAAACATTACTCCCATGTTGGAAAGTGCGCATGGTGACTGTTGTATTCAATCCCGATGCAATTTCTGTTTTTCATCAACACTCTGATAGTCCACAGATTACAGAATGCCTCCATATGTGCATCGGAAACTATTACTGGTCTACCAGGGAACGATCAAAGCGTAGACTGTTTGAGATATTACTCCCATGTAGGAAAGTGCGCATGGTGACTGTTGTATTCAATCCCGATGCAATATCTGTGTTTCATCAACACTCTGGTAGTCCACAGATTACAGAATGCCTCCAGATGGGCATCGGAAACTACTACTGGTCTTCGAGGGATCGATGAAAGCGTCGACTGTTAGAGACATCACTCCCATGGAGGAAAGTGCAAATGGTGACTGTTGTATTCCATCCGGATGCAATTTCTGTGTTTCATCAACACTTTGAAGGCGCACAGATTACAGAATGCCTCCAGATGTGCATCGGAAACTACTACTGGTCTCCAGGGAACGATCAAAGCGTAGACTGTTTGAGACACTACTCCCATGGAGGAAAGTTCGCATGGTGACTGTTCTATTCAATCCCGATGCAATATCTGTGGTTCATCAACACTCTGATAGTCCACAGATTACAGAATGCCTCCAGTTGTGCATCGGAATCTACTACTGGCCTTCCAGGGTACGATCAAAGCGTAAAATGTTTGAGACATTACTCCCATCTAGGGAAGTGCGCATGATGACTCTTGTATTCAATCCCGATGCATTTTCTGTGTTTCATCAAAACTGTGATAGTCCACATATTACTGAATGCCTCCAGATGTGCATAGGAAACTACTACTGGTCTTCCAGGAAACGATCAAAGCTTAGACTGTTTGAGACTTTACTCCTATGGAGGAAAGTGCGCATGGTGTCTGTTGCATTCCGTCCCGATGCAATTTCTGAGTTTCATCAACACTTTGAAGGTTAACAGATTACTGTATGCCTCCAGATGTGCATCATAAACTAGTACTGCTCTTCCAGGGAACGATCAATGCGTAGACTGTTTGAGACATTACTCCCATGGAAGAAAGTGCGAGTCGTGACTGTGGTATTCAATCCCGATGCAATTTCTGTGTCTCATCAACACTCTGATCGTCGACAGATTACAGAATGCCTCCAGATGTGCATCGGAAGCTACTACTGGTCTTCCAGGGAACGATCAAAGCGTACACTGTTTGAGACATTACTCACATGGAGGAAAATGCGCATGGTCACTGTTGTATTCAATCCCGATTCAATTTCTGTGTTTCGTCAGCACTCTGAAAGTCCACAGATTACAGAATGCCTCCAGATGTGCATCGGAAACAACTACTGGTCTTCCAGGGAACGATCAAAGCGTAGACTGTTTGAGATATTACTCCCATGTAGGAAAGTGCGCATGGTGACTGTTGTATTCAATCCCGATGTATTTTCTGTGTTTCATCAACACTCTGATAGTATAAAGATTACAGAATGCCTCCAGATGTGCATCGGAATCTACTACTGGTCTTCTATGGAACGATCAAAGCGTAGACTGTTTGAGACATTACTCCCATGGAGGGAAGTGCGCATGGTGACTGTTGTATTCCGTCCCGAAGCAATTTCTGTGTTTCATCAACACTTTGAAGGTTAACAGATTACTGTATGCCTCCAGATGTGCATCATAAACTACTACTGGTCTTCCAGGGAACGATCAAAGCGTAGACTGTTTGAGACATTATTCCCATGGAAGAAAGTGCGCATGGTGACTGTGGTATTCAATCCCGATGCAATTTCTGTGTCTCATCAACACTCTGATCGTCGACAGATTACAGAATGCCTCCAGATGTGCATCGGAAACTACTACTGGTCTTCCAGGGAACGATCAAAGCGTAGACTGTTAGAGACATTACTCCCATGGAGGGAAGTGCGCATGGTGACTGTTGTAATCCATCCCGATGCAATTTCTGTGTTTCATCAACACTTTGAAGGTCCACAGGTTACAGAATGCCTCCAGATGTGCATCGGAAATTACTACTGGTCTTTCAGGGAACGATCAAAGCGTAGACTGTTTGAGACATTAATCCCATGGAGGTAAGTGCGCATGGTGACTGTTGTATTCAATCCCGATGCAATATCTGTGTTTCATCAACACTCTGATAGTTCACAGGTTACAGAATGCTTCCAGATGGGCATCGGAAACTACTACTGGTCTTCCAGGGATCGATGAAAGCGTAGACTGTTAGAGACATCACTCCCATGGAGGAAAGAGCGCATGGTGACTGTTGTATTCAATCCCGATGCAATTTCTGTGTTTCATCAACACTTTGAAGGTCCACAGATTACAGAATGCCTCCAGATGTGCATCGGAAACTACTACTGGTCTTTCAGGGAACGACCAAAGCGTAGACTGTATGAGACATTAATCCCATGGAGGTAAGTGCGCATGGTGACTGTTGTATTCAATCCCGATGCAATTTCTGTTTTTTCATCAAAACTGTGATAGTCCACATATTACAGAATGCATCCAGATGTGCATCGGAAACTACTACTGGTCTCCCAGGGAACGATCAAAGCGTAGACTCTTTGAGACATTACTCCTATGGAGGAAAGTGCGCATGGTGACTGTTGTATTCAATTCCGATGCAATTTCTGTGTTTCATCAATACTCTCATAGTCCACAGATTACAGAATGCCTCCAGATGTGCATCGGAATCTACTACAGGTCTTCCAGGGAACGATCAAAACGTAGACTGTTTGAGACATTACTCCCATGGAGGGAAGTGGGCATGATGACTCTTGTATCCAAACCCGATGCAATTTCTGTGTTTTATCAATACTGTGTGAGTCCACATATTACAGAATGCCTCCAGATGTGCATCGGAAACTACTACTGGTCTTCCAGGGAACGATCAAAGCGTAGACTGTTTGAGACATTACTCCCATGTAGGAAAGTGCGCATGGTGACTGTTGCATTCGATCCCGATGGAATTTCTGTGTTTCATCAACACTCTGATATTCCGCAGATTACAGAATGCCTCCAAACATGCATCGGAAACTACTACTGGTCTTCCAGGGAACGATCAAAACGTAGACAGTTTTAGACATTAATCCCGTGGCGAAAAGCCCGCAGGGTGCCTGTTGTATTCAATCCCGATTCTAAATCTGTGTTTAATCAACACTCTGACTGTCCACAGATTACAGAATGACTCCAGATGGGCTTCGGAAACTGCTACTGGTCTTCCAGGTAGCGATCAAATCGTAGACAGTTTGAGACAATGCTCCCATGGAGAAAAGCCTGCATGGTGCCTGTTGTATTCAATCCCGATGCAATTTCAGTGTTTCATCAACACTGTGAAAGTCCACAGATTACAGAATGCCTCCAGATGTGCATCGGAAACTACTATTGGTCTTCCAGGGAACGATCAAAGCGTAAACTATTTGACACATTACTCCCATGGAGGAAAGTGCGCATGATGACTGTTGTATTCAATCCCGATGCAATTTCATTGTTTCAACAACACTCTGATAGCCCACAGATTACAGAATTCCTCCAGATGTGCATCGGAATCTACTACTGGTCTTCCAAGGAACGATCAAAGCGTATACTGTTTGAGACATTAGTCCCATAGAGGAATGTGCGCATGGTGACTGTTGTATTCAATCCCGATGCAATTTCTGTGTTTCATCAACACTTTGAAGGTCCACAGATTACAGAATGCCACCAGATGTACATCGAAAATTACTACTGGTCTTCCAGTGAACGATCAAAGCGTAGACTGTTTGAAACATTACTCCCATGTAGGAGAGTGCGTATGGTGACTGTTGTATTCAATCCCGATGCAATTTCTGTGTTAAATCAACACTCTGATAGTCCACAGATTACAGAATGCCTCCATATGTGCATCGGAAACTATTACTGGTCTTCCAGGGAACGATCAAAGCGTAGACTGTTTGAGATATTACTCACATGTAGGAATGTGCGCATGGTGACTGTTGTATTCAATCCCGATGCAATATCTGTGTTTCATCAACACTCTGATAGTCCACAGATTACAGAATGCCTCCAGATTGACATTGGAAACTACTACTGGTATTCCAGGGATCGATGAAAGCGTAGACTGTTAGAGACATCACTCCCATGGAGGTAAGTGCGCATGGTGACTGTTGTATTCCATCCCGTTGCAATTTCTTTGTTTCATCAACACTTTGAAGGTCCACAGATTACAGAATGCCCCCAGATGTCCATCGGAAACTACTACTGGTCTTCCTGGGAACGATCAAAGCGTAGACTGTTTGAGACACTACTCCCATGGAGGAAAGTTCGCATGGTGACTGGTGTATTCAATCCCGATGCAATTTCTGTGTTTCATCAACACTCTGATCGTCCACAGATTACAGAATGCCTCCAGATGTGCATCGGAATCTACTACTGGTCTTCCAGGGAACGATCAAAGCGTAGACTGTTTGCGACATTACTCCCATGTAGGGAATTGCGCATGATGACTCTTGTATGCAATCCCGATGCAATTTCTGTGTTTCATCAAAACTGTGATAGTCCACATATTACTGAATGCCTCCAGATGTGCATAGGAAACTACTACTGGTCTTCCAGGGAACGATCAAAGCTTAGACTGTTTGAGACATCACTCCCATGGAGGAAAGTGCGCATGGTGACTGTTGTATTCCGTCGCGAAGCAATTTCTGTGTTTCATCAACACTTTGAAGGTCCACAGATTACAGAATGCCCCCAGATGTACATCGATAAATACTACTGGTCTTCCAAGGAACGATCAAAGCGCAGACTGTTAGAGACATTACTCCCATGGAGGAAAGTGCGCATGGTGACTGTTGTATTCCATCCCGTTGCAATTTCTGTGTTTCATCATCACTTTGAAGGTCCATAGATTACAGAATGCCTCCAGATGTGCATCGGAATCTACTACTGGTCTTCCAGGGAAAAATCAAATCGTAGACTATTTGAGACATTACTCCCATGGAGGAAAGTGCGCATGGGGACTGTTGTATTCCATCCCGATGCAATATCTGTGTATCATCAACACTTTGAAGGTTAACAGATTACTGTATGCCTCCAGATGTGCATCATAAACTACTACTGGTCTTCCAGGGAACGATCAAAGCGTAGCCTGTTTGAGACATTACCACCATGGAGGAAAGTGCGCATGGTGACTGTTGTATTAAATCCCGATGCAATTTCTGTGCTTCATCAACACTCTGATCGTCCACAGATTACAGAATGCCTCCAAATACGCATCGGAAACTACTACTGGACGTCCAGGGAACAATCAAAGCGTAGACAGTTTGAGACATTACTCCCATGGACAAAAGGCCACATGGTGCCTTTTGTATTGAATCCCGATGCAATTTCCGTGTTTCATCAACACTCTGAAGGTCAACAGATCACAGAATGTCTGCAGATGTGCTTCGAAAAATTACTACTGGTCTTCCAGGAATCGATCAAATCGCAGAGTGTTTGAGACATTACCCCCATGGAATAAATTGCGCATGGTGACTGTTGTATTCCATCCCGATGCAATTTCTGTGTTTCATCAACACTCTGAAAGTCCACAGATTACAGAATGCCTCCAGATGTGCATCGGAAACAACTACTGGTCTTCCAGGGAACGATCAAAGCGTAGACTGTTTGAGACATTACTCCCATAGAGGAATGTGCGCATGGTGACTGTTGTATTCAATCTCGATGCAATTTCTCTGTTTCATCAACACTCTGATATTCAACAGATTACAGAATGCCTCCAGATGGGCATCGGAAACTACTACTGGTCTTCCAGGGAACGATCAAAGCGAATACTGTATGAGACATTACTCCCATGGAGGAAAGTGCGCATGGTGACTGTTGTACTCAATCCCGAGGCACTTTCTGTGTTTCATCAACACTTTGAAGGTCCACAGATTACAGAATGACTCCAGATGTACATCGGAAACTATTACTGGTCTTCCAGGCAACGATCAAAGCGTAGACTGTTTGAGACATTACTCCCATGTTGGAAAGTGCGCATGGTGACTGTTGTATTCAATCTCGATGCAATTTCTCTGTTTCATCAACACTCTGATAGTCCACAGATTGCAGAATGCCTCCAGATGTGCATCGGAGACTACTACTGGTCTTCCAGGGAACGATCAAAGCGTAGACTGTTTGAGACAATACTCCCATGGAGGGAAGTGCGCATGATGACTCTTGTATTCAATCCCGATGCAATTTCTGTGTTTCATGAAGACTCTGAAAGTCCACAGATTACAGAATGCCTCCAGATGTGCATCGGAAACTACTAATAGTCTTCCTGGGAACTATCAAAGCTTAGACTGTTTGAGACAGTAATCCCATGGAGGTAAGTGCGCATGGTGACTGTTGTATTCAATCGCGATGCAATTTCTGTGTTTCATCAACACTCTGATAGTCCACAGATTACAGAATGCCTCCAAATGTGCATCGGAAAGTACTACTGGTTTCCAGTGAACGATCAAAGCGTAGACTGTTTGAGACATTACTACCATGGAGGAAAGAGCGCATGGTGACTGTTGTATTCAATCCCGATGCAATTTCTGTGTTTCATCAACACTCTGAAGGTCAACAGATTACAGAATGCCTGCAGATTTGCTTCGGAAAATTACTACTGGTCTTCCAGGAATCGATCAAATCGCAGAGTGTTTGAGACATTACTCCCGTAAAAAAAAGCCCGCATGGTGCCTGTTGTATTCAATCCCGATGCAATTTCTGTGTTTCGTCAACACTCTGAAAGTCCACAGATTACAGAATGCATCCAGATGTGCATCGGAAACAATTACTGGTCTTCCAGGGAACGGTCAAAACGTAGACTGTTTGAGATATTACTCCCATGTAGGAAAGTGCGCATGATGACTGTTGTATTCAATCCCAATGCAATATCTGTGTTTCATCAACACTCTGATAGTCCACAGATTACCGAATGCCTCCTGATGGGCATAGGAAACTACTACTGGTCTTCCAGGGAACGATCAAATCGTAGACTGTTTGAGACATTACTCCCATAGAGGATTGTGCGCATGGTGACTGTTGTATTCAATCCCGATGCAATTTCTGTGTCTCATCAACACTCTGATCGTCGACAGTTTACAGAATGCCTCCAGATGTGCATCGGAAACTACTACTGGTCTTCCAGGGAACGATCAAAGCGTAGACTGTTAGAGACATTACTCCCATGGAGGGAAGTGCGCATGGTGACTGTTGTAATCCATTACGATGCAATTTCTGTGTTTCATCAACATTTTTAAGGTCCACAGATTACAGAATGCCTCCAGATGTGCATCGGAAACCACTACTGGTCTTCCGGGGATCGATGAAAGCGTAGACTCTTAGAGACATCACTCCCATGGAGGAAGGAGCGCATGGTGACTGTTGTATTCCATCCCGATGCATTTCCTGTGTTTCATCAACACTTTGAAGTACCCCAGATTACAGAATGCCTCCAGATGTGCATCGGAAAATACTACTGGTCTTCCAGGGAACGATCAAAGCGTAGACTGTTTGAGACTCTACTCCCATGGAGGAAAGTTCGTATGGTGTCTGTTGTATTCAATCCCGATGCAATATCTGTGTTATCAACACTCTGATAGTCCACAGATTACAGAATGCCTCCAGATGTGCATCGGAATCTACTACTGGTCTTCCAGGGAACGATCAAAGCGTAAACTGTTTGAGACATTACTCCCATGTAGGGAAGTGCGCATGATGAGTCTTGTATTCAATCCCGCTGCAATTTCTGTGTTTCATCAAAACTGTGATAGACAACATATTACTGAATGCCTCCAGAAGTGCATAGGAAGCTACTACTGGTCTTCCAGGGAACGATCAAAGCGTAGACTGTTAGAGACATTACTCCCATGGAGGGAAGAGCGCATGGTGACAGTTGTATTCCATCCCGATGCAATTTCTATGTTTCATCAACACTTTGAAGGTCCACAGATTACAGAATGCCTCCAGATGTGCATCGGAAACTACTACTTGTCTTTCAGGGAACGATCAAAGCGTAGACTGTTTGAGACATTAATCCCATAGAGGTAAGTGCGCATGGTGACTGTTGTATTCAGTCCCGATGCAATTTCTGTGTTTCATCAACACTCTGATAGTCCACATATTACAGAATGCCTCCAGATGTGCATCGGAAACAACTACTGGTCTTCCAGGGAACGATCAAAGCGTAGACTGTTTGAGACATTACTCCCAAGGAAAAAAGCCTGCATGGTGCCTGTTGTATTCAATCCCGATGCAATTTCTGTGTATCATCAACACTCTGAAAGTCCACAGATTACAGAATGCCTCCAGATGTGCATCGGAATCTACTACTGGAGTTCCAGGGAACGATCAAATCGAAGACTGCTTGAGACATTACTCCTATGGAGGGAAGTGCGCATGATGACTCTTGTATTCAATCCTGATGCAATTTCTGTGTTTCATCAAAACTGTGATAGTCCACATATTACAGAATGCCTCCAGATGTGCATCGGAAACTACTACTGGTCTTAAAGGGAACGATCAAAGCGTAGACTGTTTGAGACATTACTCCCATGGAGGAATGTGCGCATTGTGACTGTTGTATTCCATCCCGATGCAATTTCTGTGTTTCATCAACACTTTGAAGGTTAACAGATTACTGTATGCCTCCAGAAGTGCATCATAAACTACTACTGGTCTTCCTGGGAACGATCAAAACGTAGACTGTTTGAGACATTACTCCCATGGAGAAAATTTCCGCATGGTGCCTTTTGTATTGAATCCCGATGCAATTTCCGTGTTTCTACAACACTCTGAAGGTCAACAGATCACAGAATGCCTGCAGATGTGCGTCGGAAAATTACTACTGGTCTTCCAGGAATCGATCAAATCGCAGAGTGTTTGAGACATTACTCCCATGGAGAAAGGCACGCATGGTGTGTGTTGAATTCAATCCCGATGCAATTTCTGTGTTTCGTCAACACTCTGAAAGTCCACAGATTACAGAATGCCTCCAGATGTGCATCGGAAACAACTACTGGTCTTCCAGGGAACGATCAAAGCGTAGACTGTTTGAGATATTACTCCCATGTAGGAAAGTGCGCATGGTGACTGTTGTATTCAATCCCGATGCAATATCTGTGTTTCATCAACACTCTGATAGTCCACAGATTACCGAATGCCTCCTGATGGGCATAGGAAACTACTACTGGTCTTCCAGGGAACGATCAAAACGTAGACTGTTTGAGACATTACTCCCATAGAGGATTGTGCGCATGGTGACTGTTGTATTCAATCCCGATGCAATTTCTGTGTCTCATCAACACTCTGATCGTCGACAGATTACAGAATGCCTCCAGATGTGCATCGGAAACTACTACTGGTCTTCCAGGGATCGATGAAAGCGTAGACTCTTAGAGACATCACTCCCATGGAGGAAAGAGCGCATGGTGACTGTTGTATTCCATCCCGATGCATTTCCTGTGTTTCATCAACACTTTGAAGTTCCCCAGATTACAGAATGCCTCCAGATGTGCATCGGAAAATACTACTGGTCTTCCAGGGAACGATCAAAGCGTAGACTGTTTGAGACACTACTCCCATGGAGGAAAGTTCGTATGGTGTCTGTTGTATTCAATCCCGATGCAATATCTGTGTTATCAACACTCTGATAGTCCACAGATTACAGAATGCCTCCAGATGTGCATCGGAATCTACTACTGGTCTTCCAGGGAACGATCAAAGCGTAAACTGTTTGAGACATTACTCCCATGTAGGGAAGTGCGCATGATGAGTCTTGTATTCAATCCCGCTGCAATTTCTGTGTTTCATCAAAACTGTGATAGACAACATATTACTGAATGCCTCCAGAAGTGCATAGGAAGCTACTACTGGTCTTCCAGGGAACGATCAAAGCGTAGACTGTTAGAGACATTACTCCCATGGAGGGAAGAGCGCATGGTGACAGTTGTATTCCATCCCGATGCAATTTCTGTGTTTCATCAACACTTTGAAGGTCCACAGATTACAGAATGCCTCCAGATGTGCATCGGAAACTACTACTGGTCTTTCAGGGAGCGATCAAAGCGTAGACTGTTTGAGACATTAATCCCATAGAGGTAAGTGCGCATGGTGACTGTTGTATTCAGTCCCGATGCAATTTCTGTGTTTCATCAACACTCTGATAGTCCACATATTACAGAATGCCTCCAGATGTGCATCGGAAACAACTACTGGTCTTCCAGGGAACGATCAAAGCGTAGACTGTTTGAGACATTACTCCCAAGGAAAAAGGCCTGCATGGTGCCTGTTGTATTCAATCCCGATGCAATTTCTGTGTATCATCAACACTCTGATAGTCCACAGATTACAGAATGCCTCCAGATGTGCATCGGAATCTACTACTGGAGTTCCAGGGAACGATCAAATCGAAGACTGCTTGAGACATTACTCCTATGGAGGGAAGTGCGCATGATGACTCTTGTATTCAATCCCAATGCAATTTCTGTGTTTCATCAAAACTGTGATAGTCCACATATTACAGAATGCCTCCAGATGTGCATCGGAAACTACTACTGGTCTTAAAGGGAACGATCAAAGCGTAGACTGTTTGAGACATTACTCCCATGGAGGAATGTGCGCATTGTGACTGTTGTATTCCATTCCGATGCAATTTCTGTGTTTCATCAACACTTTGAAGGTTAACAGATTACTGTATGCCTCCAGAAGTGCATCATAAACTACTACTGGTCTTCCAGGGAACGATCAAAGCGTAGACAGTTTGAGACATTACTACCATGGAGGAAAGTGCGCATGGTGACGGTTGTATTCAATCCCGATGCAATTTCTGTGTTTCATCAACACTCTGATCGTCCACAGATTACAGAATGCCTCCAAATACGCATCGGAAACTACTACTGGTCTTCCAGGGAACGATCAAAGCGTAGACAGTTTGAGACATTACTCCCATGGAGAAAATTTCCGCATGGTGCCTTTTGTATTGAATCCCGATGCAATTTCCCTTTTTCTACAACACTCTGAAGGTCAACAGATCACAGAATGCCTGCAGATGTGCGTCGGAAAATTACTACTGGTCTTCCAGGAATCGATCAAATCGCAGAGTGTTTGAGACATTACTCCCATGGAGAATGGCACGCATGGTGTGTGTTGAATTCAATCCCGATGCAATTTCTGTGTTTCGTCAACACTCTGAAAGTCCACAGATTACAGAATGCCTCCAGATGTGCATCGGAAACAACTACTGGTCTTCCAGGGAACGATCAAAGCGTAGACTGTTTGAGACATTACTCACATAGAGGAAAGTGCGCATGGTGACTGTTGTATTCCATCCCGATGCAATTTCTGTGTTTCATCGACACTTTGAGGTTAACAGATTACTGTAAGCCTCCAGATGTGCATCATAAACTACTACTGGTCTTCCAGGGAACGATCAACGCGTAGACTGTTTGAGACATTACTCCCGTAGAGTAAAGGGCTCATGGTGACTGTTGTATTCAATCCCGATGCAATTTCTGTGTTTCATCAACACTCTGATCGTCCACAGATTACAGAACGCCTCCAGATGTGCATCGGAAACTACTACTGGTCATCCAGGGAACGATAAAAGCGTAAACTGTTTGAGGCATTACTCCCATGGAGGAAAGTGCGCATGGAGACTGTTGTATTTCATCCGGATGCAATTTCTGTGTTTCATCAACACTTTGAAGGTCCACAGATTACAGAATGCCTCCAGATGAGCATCGGAAACTACTACTGGTCTTCCAGGGAACGATCAAAGCGTAGACAGTTTGAGACATTACTACCATGGAGGAAAGTGCGCATGGTGACGGTTGTATTCAATCCCGATGCAATTTCTGTGTTTCATCAACACTCTGAACGTCCACAGATTACAGAATGCCTCCAAATACGCATCGGAAACTACTACTGGTCTTCCAGGGAAGGATCGAAGCGTAGACAGTTTGAGACATTACTCCCATGGAGAAAATTTCCGCATGGTGCCTTTTGTATGGAAGCCCGATGCAATTTCCCTTTTTCTACAACACTCTGAAGGTCAACAGATCACAGAATGCCTGCAGATGTGCGTCGGAAAATTACTACTGGTCTTCTAGGAATCGATCATATCGCAGAGTGTTTGAGACATTACTCCCAAGGAGAAAAGCACGCATGGTGTGTGTTTAATTCAATCCCGATGCAATTTCTGTGTTTCGTCAACACTCTGAAAGTCCACAGATTACAGAATGCCTCCAGATGTGCATCGGAAACAACTACAGGTCTTCTAGGGAACGATCAAAGCGTAGACTGTTTGAGACATTACTCACATAGAGGAAAGTGCGCATGGTGACTGTTGCATTGAATCCCGATGCAATTTCTGTGTTTCATCAACACTTTGAAAGTCCACAGATTACAGAATGCCTCCAGATGTGAATCGGAAACTACTACTGGTCTTCCAGGGATCGATCAAAGCGTAGACTGTTTGAGACATTAGTCCCATGGAGGAAAATGCGCATAGTGACTGTTGTATTCCATCCCGATGCAATTTCTGTGTTTCGTCAACACTTTGAAGGTCCACAGATTACAGAATGCCTCCAGATGTGCATCGGAAACTACTACTGGTCTTTCAGGGAACGATCAAAGCGTAGGCTGTTTGAGACATTAAACCCATGGAGGTAAGTGCGCATGGTGACTGTTGTATTCAATCCCGAGCGCAATTTCTGTGTTTCATCAACACGCTGATAGTCCACAGATTACAGAATGCCTCCAAATGTGCATCGGGAACTACTACTGGTCTTTCAGGGAACGATCAAAGCGTAGACAGTTTGAGTTATTACTCCCGTGGAGAAAAGCCCGCATGGTGCCTGTTGTATTCAATCCCGATGCAATTTCTGTGTTTCATCAACACTCTGATAGTCCACAGATTACAGAATGCCTCCAGATGTGCATCGGAATCTACTACTGGTCTTCCAGGGAACGATCAAAGCGTAGACTATTTGAGACATTACTCCCATGGAGGAAAGTGCGCATGGTGACTGTTGAATTCCATCCCGATGCAATTTCTGTGCTTCATCAACACTTTGAAGGTTAACAGATTACTGCATGCTTGAAGATGTGCATTATAAACTACTACTGGTCTTCCAGGGAACGATCAAAGCGTAGACAGTTTGAGACATTACTACCATGGAGGAAAGTGCGCATGGTGACGGTTGAATTCAATCCCGATGCAATTTCTGTGTTTCATCAACACTCTGATCGTCCACAGATTACAGAATGCCTCCAAATACGCATCGGAAACTACTACTGGTCTTCCAGGGAACGATCAAAGCGTAGACAGTTTGAGACATTACTCCCATGGAGAAAATTTCCGCATGGTGCCTTTTGTATTGAATCCCGATGCAATTTCCGTGTTTCTACAACACTCTGAAGGTCAACAGATCACAGAATGCCTGCAGATGTGCGTCGGAAAATTACTACTGGTCTTCCAGGAATCAATCAAATCGCAGAGTGTTTGAGACATTACTCCCATGGAGAAAAGCACGCATGGTGTGTGTTGAATTCAATCCCGATGCAATTTCTGTGCTTCGTCAACACTCTGAAAGTCCACAGATTGCAGAATGCCTCCAGATGTGCATCGGAAACAACTACTGGTCTTCCAGGGAACGATCAAAGCGTAGACTGTTTGAGACATTACTCACATAGAGGAAAGTGCGCATGGTAGCAGTGGTATTAAATCCCGATGCAATTTCTGTGTTTCATCAACACTTTGAAGGTTAACAGATTACTGTATGCCTCCAGAAGTGCATCATAAACTACTACTGGTCATCCAGGGAACGATAAAAGCGTAAACTGTTTGAGGCATTACTCCCATGGAGGAAAGTGCGCATGGTGACTGTTGTATTCCATCCGGATGCAATTTCTGTGTTTCATCAACACTTTGAAGGTCCACAGATTACAGAATGCCTCCAGATGAGCATCGGAAACTACTACTGGTCTTTCAGGGAACGATCAAAGCGTAGGCTGTTTGAGACATTAAACCCATGGAGGTAAGTGCGCATGGTGACTGTTGTATTCAATCCCGAGCGCAATTTCTGTGTTTCATCAACACTCTGATAGTCCACAGATTACAGAATGCCTCCAAATGTGCATCGGGAACTACTACTGGTCTTTCAGGGAACGATCAAAGCGTAGACAGTTTGAGTTATTACTCCCGTGGAGAAAAGCCCGCATGGTGCCTGTTGTATGCAATTTCTGTGTTTCATCAACACTCTGATAGTCCACAGATTACAGAATGCCTCCAGATGTGCATCGGAATCTACTACTGGTCTTCCAGGGAACGATCAAAGCGTAGACTATTTGAGACATTATTCCCATGGAGGAAAGTGCGCATGGTGACGGTTGTATTCAATCCCGATGCAATTTCTGTGTTTCATCAACACTCTGATCGTCCACAGATTACAGAATGCCTCCAAATACGCATCGGAAACTACTACTGGTCTTCCAGGGAACGATCAAAGCGTAGACAGTTTGAGACATTACTCCCATGGAGAAAATTTCCGCATGGTGCCTTTTGTATTGAATCCCGATGCAATTTCCCTTTTTCTACAACACTCTGAAGGTCAACAGATCACAGAATGCCTGCAGATGTGCGTCGGAAAATTACTACTGGTCTTCCAGGAATCAATCAAATCGCAGAGTGTTTGAGACATTACTCCCATGGAGAAAGGCACGCATGGTGTTTGTTGAATTCAATCCCGATGCAATTTCTGTGTTTCGTCAACACTCTGAAAGTCCACAGATTACAGAATGCCTCCAGATGTGCATCGGAAACAACTACTGGTCTTCCAGGGAACGATCAAAGCGTAGACTGTTTGAGATATTACTCACATAGAGGAAAGTGAGCATGGTGACTGTTGTATTCCATCCCGATGCAATTTCTGTGTTTCATCGACACTTTGAGGTTAACAGATTACTGTAAGCCTCCAGATGTGCATCATAAACTACTACTGGTCTTCCAGGGAACGATCAACGCGTAGACTGTTTGAGACATTACTCCCGTAGAGGAAAGGGCGCATGGTGACTGTTGTATTCAATCCCGATGCAATTTCTGTGTTTCATCAACACTCTGATCGTCCACAGATTACAGAACGCCTCCAGATGTGCATCGGAAACTACTACTGGTCTTTCAGGGAACGATCAAAATGTAGACTATATGAGACATTAATCCCATGGACGTAAGTGCGCACCGTGAAATTTGTATTCAATCCCGATGCAATTTCTGTGTTTCATCAACACTCTGATAGTCCACAGATTACAGAATGACTCCAGATGGGCTTCGGAAACTAATACTGGTCTTCCAGGGAACGATCAAAACGTAGACAGTTTGAGACATTACTCCCGAGGAATAAAGCCTGTATGGTGCCTGTTGTATTCAATCCCGATGCAATTTCTGTGTATCATCAACACTCTGATAGTCCACAGATTACAGAATGCCTCCAGAGGTGCATCGGAATCTACTACTGGAGTTCCAGGGAACGATCAAATTGAAGACTGCTTGAGACATCACTCCCATGGAGGGAAATGCACATGATGACTATTGTATTCAATCCCGATGCAATTTCTGTGTTTCATCAAAACTGTGATAGTCCACATATTACAGAATGCCTCCAGATGTGCATCGGAAACTACTACTGGTCTTAAAGGGAACGATCAAAGCGTAGACTGTTTGAGACATTACTCCCATGGAGGAATGTGCGCATTGTGACTGTTGTATTCAATCCCGATGCAATTTCTGTGTTTCATCAACACTTTGAAGGTTAACAGATTACTGTATGCCTCCAGAAGTGCATCATAAACTACTACTGGTCATCCAGGGAACGATAAAAGCGTAAACTGTTTGAGGCATTACTCCCATGGAGGAAAGTGCGCATGGTGACTGTTGTATTCCATCCGGATGCAATTTCTGTGTTTCATCAACACTTTGAAGGTCCACAGATTACAGAATGCCTCCAGATGAGCATCGGAAACTACTACTGGTCTTTCAGGGAACGATCAAAGCGTAGGCTGTTTGAGACATTAAACCCATGGAGGTAAGTGCGCATGGTGACTGTTGTATTCAATCCCGAGCGCAATTTCTGTGTTTCATCAACACTCTGATAGTCCACAGATTACAGAATGCCTCCAAATGTGCATCGGGAACTACTACTGGTCTTTCAGGGAACGATCAAAGCGTAGACAGTTTGAGTTATTACTCCCGTGGAGAAAAGCCCGCATGGTGCCTGTTGTATGCAATCCCGATGCAATTTCTGTGTTTCATCAACACTCTGATAGTCCACAGATTGCAGAATGCCTCCAGATGTGCATCGGAATCTACTACTGGTCTTCCAGGGAACGATCAAAGCGTAGACTATTTGAGACATTACTCCCATGGAGGAAAGTGCGCATGGTGACTGTTGAATTCCATCCCGATGCAATTTCTGTGTTTCATCAACACTTTGAAGGTTAACAGATTACTGCATGCTTGAAGATGTGCATCATAAACTACTACTGGTCTTCCAGGGAACGATCAAAGCGTAGACAGTTTGAGACATTACTACCATGGAGGAAAGTGCGCATGGTGACGGTTGTATTCAATCCCGATGCAATTTCTGTGTTTCATCAACACTCTGATCGTCCACAGATTACAGAATGCCTCCAAATACGCATCGGACACTACTACTGGTCTTCCAGGGAAGGATCGAAGCGTAGACAGTTTGAGACATTACTCCCATGGAGAAAATTTTCGCATGGTGCCTATTGTATTGAATCCCGATGCAATTTCCGTATTTCTACAACACTCTGAAGGTCAACAGATCACAGAATGCCTGCAGATGTGCGTCGGAAAATTACTACTGGTCTTCCAGGAATCGATCAAATCGCAGAGTGTTTGAGACATTACTCCCATGGAGAAAAGCACGCATGGTGTGTGTTGAATTCAATCCCGATGCAATTTCTGTGTTTCGTCAACACTCTGAAAGTCCACAGATTACAGAATGCCTCCAGATGTGCATCGGAAACAACTACAGGTCTTCCAGGGAACGATCAAAGCGTAGACTGTTTGAGACATTACTCACATAGAGGAAAGTGCGCATGGTGACTGTTGTATTAAATCCCGATGCAATTTCTGTGTTTCATCAACACTCTGAAAGTCCACAGATTACAGAGTGCCTCCAGATGTGAATCGGAAACTACTACTGGTCTCCAAGGGATCGATCAAAGCGTAGACTGTTTGAGACATTAGTCTATGGAGGAAAATGCGCATAGTGACTGTTGTATTCCATCCCGATGCAATTTCTGTGTTTCGTCAACACTTTGAAGGTCCACAGATTACAGAATGCCTCCAGATGTGCATCGGAAACTACTACTGGTCTTTCAGGGATCGATCAAAGCGTAGGCTGTTTGGGACATTAAACTCATGGAGGTAAGTGCGCATGGTGACTGTTGTATTCAATCCCGAAAGCAATTTCTGTGTTTCATCAACACTCTGATAGTCCACAGATTACAGAATGCCTCCAAATGTGCATCGGGAACTACTACTGGTCTTTCAGGGAACGATCAAAGCGTAGACAGTTTGAGTTATTACTTCCGTGGAGAAAAGCCCGCATGGTGCCTGTTGTATTCAATCCCGATGCAATTTCTGTGTTTGATCAACACTCTGATAGTCCACAGATTACAGAATGCCTCCAGATGTGCATCGGAATCTACTACTGGTCTTCCAGGGAACGATCAAAGCGTAGACTATTTGAGACATTACTCCCATGGAGGAAAGTGCGCATGGTGACTGTTCTATTCCATCCCGATGCAATTTCTGTGTTTCATCAACACTTTGAAGGTTAACAGACTACAGTATGCCTCCAGAAGTGCATCATAAACTACTACTGGTCTTCCAGGGAACGATCAAAGCGTAGACTGTTTGTGACATTACTACCATCGAGGAAAGTGCGCATGGTGACTGTTTTATTCAATCCCGATGCAATTTCTGTGTTTCATCAACACTCTGATCGTCCACAGATTACAGAATGCCTCCAAATAGGCATCGGAAACTACTACTGGTCTTCCAGGGAAGGATCAAAGCGTAGACAGTTTGAGACATTACTCCCATGGAGAAAAGTCCTCATGGTGCCTTTTGTATTGAATCCTAATGCAATTTCCGTGTTTCATCAACACTCTGAAGGTCAACAGATCACAGAATGCCTGCAAATGTGCTTCGAAAAATTACTACTGGTCTTCCAGGAATCGATCAAATCGCAGAGTGTTTGAGACATTACTCCCATGGAGAAAAGCCCGCATGGTGTGTGTTGAATTCAACCCCGATGCAATTTGTGTGTTTCATCAACACTCTGATAGTCCACAGATTACAGAATGCCTCCAAATGTGCATCTGAAACTACTACTGGTCTTCCAGGGAACGATCAGAGCGTAGACAGTTTGAGACATTACTCCCGTGGAGAAAAGCCGCATGGTGCCTGTTGTATTCAATCCCGATGCAATTTCTGTGTTTCATCAACACTTTGAAAGTCCACGGATTACAGAATGCCTCCAGATGTGCATCGGAAACTACTAGTGGCCTTCCAGGGATCGATCAAAGCTAGACTGTTTGAGACATTACTCCCATGGTGGAAAGTGCGCATGGTGACTGTTGTATTCAATCCCGATGCAATTTCTGTGTTTCATCAACACTTTGAAGGTCCACAGATTACAGAATGCCTCCAGATGTACATCGGAAACTATTACTGGTCCTCCAGGCAACGATCAGAGCGTAGACTGTTTGAGACATTACTCACATGTTGGAATGTGCGCATGGTGTATGTTGTATTCAATCCCGATGCAATATCTGTATTTCATCAACACTCTGATAGTCCACAGATTACAGAATGCCTCCAGATGTGCATCGGAAACAACTACTGGTCTTCCAGGGAACGATCAAAGCGTAGACTGTTTGAGACATTACTCCCATAGAGGAATGTGCGCATGGTGCCTGTTGTATTCAATCCCGATGCAATTTCTGTGTTTCATCAACACTCTGAAAGTCCACAGATTACAGAATGACTCCAGATGGGCATCGGAAACTTTTACTGGTCTTCCAGGGAACGATCAAAGCGTAGACTGTTTGAGGTATTCCTCCCATGTAGGAAAGTGCGCATGGTGACTGTTGTATTCAATCCCGATGCAATTTCTGTGTTTCATCAAACACTCTGATAGTCCACAGATTACAGAATGCCTCCAGTTGTGCATCGGAAACTACTACTGGTCTTCCAGGGAACGATCAAAGCGTAGACTGTTTGAGACATTACTCCCATAGAGGTAAGTGCGCATGGTCACTGTTATATTCAATCCCGATGCAACTTCAGTGTTTCATCAACACTCCGATAGGCCACAGATTACAGAATGCCTCCAGATGTGCATCGGAAACTACTACTGGTCTTTCTGGGAACGATCAAAGCGTACACTGTATGAGACATTACTCGCGTGGAGAAAAGCTCGCATGGTGCCTTTTGTATTGAATCCCGATGCAATTTCCGTGTTTCATCAACACTCTGAAGGTCAACAGATCACAATATGCCTGCAGATGTGCTTCGGAAAATTACTACTGGTCTTCCAGGAATCGATCAAATCGCAGAGTGTTTGAGACATTACTCCCGTGGAGAAAAGCCCGCATGGTGCCTGTTGTATTCAATCCCGATGCAATTTCTGTGTTTCGTCAACACTCTGAAAGTCCACAGATTACAGAATGCCTCCAGATGTGCGTCGGAAACTACTACTATTCTTCCAGGGATCGATGAAAGCGTAGACTGTTGGAGACATTACTCCCATGGAGGAAAGTGCGAATGGTCACTGTTGTATTCAATCCCGATGCAATTTCAGTGTTTCATCAACACTCTGACAGTAAACAGATTACAGAATGCCTCCAGATGTGCATCGGAAACTACTACTGGTCTTCCAGGGAACGATCAAAGCGTATACTGTATGAGACATTACTCCCATGGAGGAAAGTGCTCATGGTGACTGTTGTATTCAATCCCGAGGCAATTTCTGTGTTTCATCAACACTTTGAAGGTCCACAGATTACAGAATGCCTCCAGATGTACATCGGAAACTATTACTGGTCTTCCAGGCAACGATCAAAGCGTAGACCTTTTGAGACATTTCTCCCATGTTGGAAAGTGCGCAAGGTGACTGTTGTATTCAATCCCGATGCAATTTCTGTGTTTCATCAACACTCAGTTAGTCCACAGATTACAGATTGCCTCCAGATGTGCATCGGAGACTACTACTGGTCTTCCAGGGAACGATCAAATCGTACACTGTTTGAGACATTACTCCCATAGAGGAATGTGCGCATGGTGACTGTTGTATTCAATCCCGATGCAATATCTGTGTTTCATCAAGACTCGGAAAGTCCACAGATTACAGAATGCCTCCATATGTGCATCGGAAACTATTACTGTTCTTCCAGGGAACGATCAAAGCGTAGACTGTTTGAGATATTACTGCCATGTAGGAAAGTGCGCATGGTGACTATTGTATTCAATCCCGATGCAATACCTGTGTTTCATCAACACTTTGAATGTCCAAAGAATACAGAATGCCTCCAGATCTGCATCGGAAACTACTACTAGTCTTCCAGGGAACGATCAAAGCTTACACTGTTGAGACAGTAATCCCATGGAGGTAAGTGCGCATGGTGACTGTTCTATTCAATCCCGATGCAATTTCTTTGTTTCATCAACACTCTGATAGTCCAAAGAATACAGAATGCCTCCAAATGTGCATCGGAAACTACTACTGGTCTTCCAGGGAACGATCAAAGCGTAGACAGTTTGAGACATTACTCCCATAGAGGAAAGAGCGCCTAGTCACTGTTGTATTCAATCCCGATGCAATTTAAGTGTTTCATCAACACTCTGATAGTCCACAGATTACAGAATGCCTCCAGATGTGCATCGGAATCTACTACTGGTCTTCCAGGGAACGATCAAGGCGTAGACTATTCGACACATTACTCCCATGGAGGAAAGTGCGCATGGTGACTGTTGTATTCCATCCCGATGCAATTTCTGTGTTTCATCAACACTTTGATGGTTAACAGATTACTGTATGCCTCCAGATGTGCATCATAAACTACTACTGTTCTTCCAGGGAACGATCAAAGCGTAGACTGTTTGAGACATTACTACCATGGAGGAAAGAGCGCATGGTGACTGTTGTATTCAATCCCGATGCCATTTCGGTGTTTTATCAACACTCTGATCGTCCACAGATTAAAGAATGCCTCCAAATACGCATCGGAAACTACTACTGGTCTTCCAGTGAACGTCAAATCGTAGACAGTTTGAGACATTACTCCCATGGAGAAAAGTCCGCATGGTGCCTTTTGTATTGAATCCCGATGCAATGTCCGTGTTTCTACAACACTCTGAAGGTCAACAGATCACAGAATGCCTGCAGATGTACGTCGGAAAATTACTACTGGTCTTCCAGGAATCGATCAAATCGCAGAGTGTTTGAGACATTACTCCCATGGAGAAAGGCACGCATGGTGTGTGTTGAATTCATTCCCGATGCAATTTCTGTGTTTCGTCAACACTCTGAAAGTCCACAGATTACAGAATGCCTCCAGATGTGCATCGGAAACAACTACTGGTCTTCCAGGGAACGATCAAAGCGTAGACTGTTTGAGACATTACTCACATAGAGGAAAGTGCGCATGGTGACTGTTGTATTCCATCCCGATGCAATTTCTGTGTTTCATCGACACTTTGAGGTTAACAGATTACTGTAAGCCTCCAGATGTGCATCATAAACTACTACTGGTCTTCCAGGGAACGATCAACGCGTAGACTGTTTGAGACATTACTCCCGTAGAGGAAAGGGCGCATGGTGACTGTTGTATTCAATCCCGATGCAATTTCTGTGTTTCATCAACACTCTGATCGTCCACAGATTACCGAACGCCTCCAGATGTGCATCGGAAACTACTACTGGTCTTTCAGGGAACGATCAAAAAGTAGACTGTTTGAGACATTAATCCCATGGACGTAAGTGCGCACCGTGAAAGTTGTATTCAATCCCGATGCAATTTCTGTGTTTCATCAACACTCTGATAGTCCACAGATTACAGAATGACTCCAGATGGGCTTCGGAAACTAATACTGGTCTTCCAGGGAACGATCAAAACGTAGACAGTTTGAGACATTACTCCCGAGGAATAAAGCCTGCATGGTGCCTGTTGTATTCAATCCCAATGCAATTTCTGTGTATCATCAACACTCTGATAGTCACCACATTACAGAATGCCTCCAGAGGTGCATCGGAATCTACTACTGGAGTTCCAGGGAACGATCAAATTGAAGACTGCTTGAGACATTACTCCCATGGAGGAAAGTGCGCATGGTGACTGTTGTATTCCATCCGGATGCAATTTCTGTGTTTCATCAACACTTTGAAGGTCCAGAGATTACAGAATGCCTCCAGATGAGCATCGGAAACTACTACTGGTCTTCCAGGGAACGATCAAAGCGTAGACAGTTTGAGACATTACTCCCATGGAGAAAATTTCCGCATGGTGCCTTTTGTATTGAATCCCGATGCAATTTCCGTGTTTCTACAACACTCTGAAGGTCAACAGATCACAGAATGCCTGCAGATGTGCGTCGGAAAATTACTACTGGTCTTCCAGGAATCGATCAAATCGCAGAGTGTTTGAGACATTACTCCCATGGAGAAAGGCACGCATGGTGTGTGTTGAATTCAATCCCGATGCAATTTCTGTCTTTCATCAACACTATGAAAGTCCACAGATTACAGAATGCCTCCAGATGTGAATCGGAAACTACTACTGGTCTCCAAGGGATCGATCAAAGCGTAGACTGTTTGAGACATTAGTCCATGGAGGAAAATGCGCATAGTGACTGTTGTATTCCATCCCGATGCAATTTCTGTGTTTCGTCAACACTTTGAAGGTCCACAGATTACAGAATGCCTCCAGATGTGCATCGGAAACTACTACTGGTCTTTCAGGGAACGATCAAAGCGTAGGCTGTTTGAGACATTAAACCCATGGAGGTAAGTGCGCATGGTGACTGTTGTATTCAATCCCGAAAGCAATTTCTGTGTTTCATCAACACTCTGATAGTCCACAGATTACAGAATGCCTCCAAATGTGCATCGGGAACTACTGCTGGTTTTTCAGGGAACGATCAAAGCGTAGACAGTTTGAGTTATTACTCCCGTGGAGAAAAGCCCGCATAGTGCCTGTTGTATTCAATCCCGATGCAATTTCTGTGTTTCATCAACACTCTGATAGTCCACAGATTACAGAATGCCTCCAGATGTGCATCGGAAACAACTACTGGTCTTCCAGGGAACGATCAAAGCGTAGACTATTTGAGACATTACTCCCATGGAGGAAACTGCGCATGGTGACTGTTGAATTCCATCCCGATGCAATTTCTGTGTTTCATCAACACTTTGAAGGTTAACAGATTACTGCATGCTTGAAGATGTGCATCATAAACTACTACTGGTCTTCCAGGGAACGATCAAAGCGTAGACAGTTTGAGACATTACTACCATGGAGAAAAGCACGCATGGTGTGTGTTGAATTCAATCCCGATGCAATTTCTGTGTTTCATCAACACTCTGATCGTCCACAGATTACAGAATGCCTCCAAATACGCATCGGAAACTACTACTGGTCTTCCAGGGAACGATCAAAGCGTAGACTATTTGAGACATTACTCCCATGGAGGAAACTGCGCATGGTGACTGTTGAATTCCATCCCGATGCAATTTCTGAGTTTCATCAACACTTTGAAGGTTAACAGATTACTGCATGCTTGAAGATGTGCATCATAAACTACTACTGGTCTTCCAGGGAACGATCAAAGCGTAGACTGTTTGAGACGTTAGTCCCATGGAGGAAAATGCGCATAGTGACTGTTGTATTCCATCCCGATGCAATTTCTGTGTTTCGTCAACACTTTGAAGGTCCACAGATTACAGAATGCCTCCAGATGTGCATCGGAATCTACTACTGGTCTTTCAGGGAACGATCAAAGCGTCGACTGTTTGAGACATTAATCCCATGGAGGTAAGTGCGCATGGAGACTGTTGTATTCAATCCCGATGCAATTTCTGTGTTTCATCAACACTCTGATAGTCCACAGATTACAGAATGCCTCCAAATGTGCATCGGAAACTACTACTGGTCTTCCAGGGAACGATCAAAGCGTAGACAGTTTGAGTTACTACTCACGTGGAGAAAAGCCCGCATCGTGCCTGTTGTATTCAATCCCGATGAAATTTCTTTGTTTAATCAACACTCTGATAGTCCACAGATTACAGAATGCCTCCAGATGTGCATCGGAATCTACTACTGGTCTTCCAGGGAACGATCAAAGCGTAGACTATTTGAGACATTACTCCCATGGACGAAAGTGCGCATGGTGACTGTTGTATTCCATCGCGATGCAATTTCTGTGTTTCATCAACACTTTGAAGGTTAACAGACTACAGTATGCCTCCAGAAGTGCATCATAAACTACTACTGGTCTTCCAGGGAACGATCAAAGCGTAGACTGTTTGTGACATTACTACCATCGAGGAAAGTGCGCATGGTGAGTGTTTTATTCAATCCCGATGCAATTTCTGTGTTTCATCAACACTCTGATCGTCCACAGATTACAGAATGCCTCCAAATACGCATCGGAAACTACTACTGGTCTTCCAGGGAACGATCAAAGCGTAGACAGTTTGAGACATTACTCCCATGGAGAAAAGTCCTCATGGTGCCTTTTGTATTGAATCCCCATGCAATTTCCGTGTTTCATCAACACTCTGAAGGTCAACAGATCACAGAATGCCTGCAGATGTGCTTCGAAAAATTACTACTGGTCTTCCAGGAATCGATCAAATCGCAGAGTGTTTGAGACATTACTCCCATGGAGAAAAGCCCGCATGGTGTGTGTTGAATTCAATCCCGATGCAATTTGTGTGTTTCATCAACACTCTGATAGTCAACAGATTACAGAATGCCTCCAAATGTGCATCTGAAACTACTACTGGTCTGCCAGGGAACGATCAAAGCGTAGACAGTTTGAGACATTACTCCCGTGGAGAAAAGCCGCATGGTGCCTGTTGTATTCAATCCCGATGCAATTTCTGTGTTTCATCAACACTTTGAAAGTCCACAGATTACAGAATGCCTCCAGATGTGCATCGGAAACTACTAGTGGCCTTCCAGGGATCGATCAATGCTAGACTGTTTGAGACATTACTCCCATGGTGGAAAGTGCGCATGGTGACTGTTGTATTCAATCCCGATGCAATTTCTGTGTTTCATCAACACTTTGAAGGTCCACAGATTACAGAATGCCTCCAGATGTACATCGGAAACTATTACTGGTCTTCCAGGCAACGATCAAAGCGTAGACTGTTTGAGACATTACTCACATGTTGGAAAGTGCGCATGGTGTATGTTGTATTCAATCCCGATGCAATATCTGTGTTTCATCAACACTCTGATAGTCCACAGATTACAGAATGCCTCCAGATGTGCATCGGAAACAACTACTGGTCTTCCAGGGAACGATCAAAGCGTAGACTGTTTGAGACATTACTCCCATAGAGGAATGTGCGCATGGTGCCTGTTGTATTCAATCCCGAGGCAATTTCTGTGTTTCATCAAAACTCTGAAAGTCCACAGATTACAGAATGACTCCAGATGGGCATCGGAAACTATTACTGGTCTTCCAGGGAACGATCAAAGCGTAGACTGTTTGAGATATTCCACCCATGTAGAAAAGTGCGCATGGTGACTGTTGTATTCAATCCCGATGCAATTTCTGTGTTTCATCAAACACTCTGATAGTCCACAGATTACAGAATGTCTCCAGTTGTGCATCGGAAACTACTACTGGTCTTCCAGGGAACGATCAAAGCGTAGACTGTTTGAGACATTACTCCCATAGAGGTAAGTGCGCATGGTCACTGTTATATTCAATCCCGATGCAACTTCAGTGTTTCATCAACACTCCGATTGGCCACAGATTACAGAATGCCTCCAGATGTGCATCGGAAACTACTACTGGTCTTTCAGGGAACGATCAAAGCGTATACTGTATGAGACATTACTCGCGTGGAGAAAAGCTCGCATGGTGCCTTTTGTATTGAATCCCGATGCAATTTCCGTGCTTCATCAACACTCTGAAGGTCAACAGATCACAGAATGCCTGCAGATGTGCTTCGGAAAATTACTACTGGTCTTCCAGGAATCGATCAAATCGCAGAGTGTTTGAGACATTACTCCCGTGGAGAAAAGCCCGCATGGTGCCTGTTGTATTCAATCCCGATGCAATTTCTGTGTTTCATCAACACTCTGAAAGTCCACAGATTACAGAATGCCTCCAGATGCGCGTCGGAAACTACTACTATTCTTCCAGGGATCGATGAAAGCGTAGACTGTTGGAGACATTACTCCCATGGAGGAAAGTGCGAATGGTCACTGTTGTATTCAATCGCGATGCAATTTCAGTGTTTCATCAACACTCTGACAGTAAACAGATTACAGAATGCCTCCAGATGTGCATCGGAAACTACTACTGGTCTTCCAGGGAACGATCAAAGCTTATACTGTATGAGACATTACTCCCATGGAGGAAAGTGCTCATGGTGACTGTTGTATTCAATCCCGAGGCAATTTCTGTGTTTCATCAACACTTTGAAGGTCCACAGATTACAGAATTCCTCCAGATGTACATCGGAAACTATTACTGGTCTTCCAGGCAACGATCAAAGCGTAGACTGTTTGAGACATTTCTCCCATGTTGGAAAGTGCGCAAGGTAACTGTTGTATTCAATCCCGATGCAATTTCTGTGTTTCATCAACACTCAGTTAGTCCACAGTTTACAGAATGCCTCCAGATGTGCATCGGAATCTACTACTGGTCTTCCAGGGAACGATCAAAGCGTAGACTATTCGACACATTACTCCCATGGAGGAAAGTCTGCATGGTGACTGTTGTATTCCATCCCGATGCAATTTCTGTGTTTCATCAACACTTTGTTGGTTAACAGATTACTGTATGCCTCCAGATGTGCATCATAAACTACTACTGTTCTTCCAGGAAACGATCAAACCGTAGACTGTTTGAGACATTACTACCATGGAGGAAAGAGCGCTTGGTGACTGTTGTATTCAATTCCGATGCAATTTCTGTGTTTCATCAACACTCTGATCGTCCTCAGATTACAGAATGCCTCCAAATACGCATCGGAAACTACTACTGGTCTACCAGGGAACGTCAAAACGTTGACAGTTTGAGACATTACTCCCATGGAGAAAAGTCCGCATGGTGCCTTTTGTATTGAATCCCGATGCAATTTCCGTGTATCATCTACACTCTGAAGGTCAACAGATCACAGAATGCCTGCAGATGTGCTTCGGGGAATTACTACTGGTCTTCCAGGAATCGATCAAATGGCAGAGTGTTTGAGACATTACTCCCGTGGAGAAAAGCCCGCATGGTGCCTGTTGTATTCAATCCCGATGCAATATTTGTGTTTCGTCAACACTCTGAAAGTCCACATATTACAGAATGCCTCCAGATGTGCATCGGAAACAACTACTGGTCTTCCAGGGAACGATCAAAGCGTAGACTGCTTGAGATATTACACCCATGTAGGAAAGTGCGCATGGTGACTGTTGTATTCAATCCCGATGCAATATCTGTGTTTCATCAACAGTCTGATAGTCCACAGATTACAGAATGCCTCCAATTGTCCATCGGAAACTGCTACTGGTCTTCCAGGGAACGATCAAAGCGTAGACAGTTTGAGACATTACTCCCGTGGAGAAAAGCCCGCATGGTGCCTGTTGTATTCAATCCCGATGCAATTTCTGTGTATCATCAACACTCTGAAAGTCCACAGATCACAGAATGACTCCAGATGGGCTTCGGAACCTACTACTGGTCGTCCAGGGAACGATCAAAGCGTAGACAGTTTGAGACATTACTCCCATTGAGAAAAGCCTGGATGGTGTCTATTGTATTCAATCCCGATGCAATTTCTGTGTTTCATCAACACTCTAATAGTCCACAGATTACAGAATGCCTCCATATGTGCATCGGAAACTATTACTGGTCTCCAGGGAACGATCAAAGCGTAGACTGTTTGAGATATTACTCCCATGTAGGAAAGTGCGCATGGTGACTGTTGTATTCAAACCCGATTCAATATCTGTGTTTCATCATCACTCTGATAGTCCACAGATTACAGAATGCCTCCAAATGTGCATCGGAAACTACTACTGGTCTTCCAGGGAACGATCAAAGCGTAGACAGTTTGAGAAATTACTCCCATGTTGGAAAGTGCGCCTGGTCACTGTTGTATACAATCCCGATGCAATTTCAGTGTTTCATCAACACTTTGATAGTCTACAGATTACAGAATGCCTCCAGATGTGCATCGGAATCTACTACTAGTCTTCCAGGGAACGATCAATGCGTAGACTATTTGAGACATTACTCCCATGGAGGAAAGTGCGCATGGTGACTGTTGTATTCCATCCCGATGCAATTTCTGAGTTTCATCAACACTTTAATGGTTAACAGATTACTGTATGCCTCCAGATGTGCATCATAAACTACTACTGTTCTTCCAGGGAACGATCAAAGCGTAGATTATTTGAGACATTACTACCATGGAGGAAAGAGCGCATGGTGACTGTTGTATTCAATCCCGATGCAATTTCTGTGTTTCATCAACACTCTGATAGTCCACAGATTACAGAATGCCTCCAGATGTGCATCGGAAACTACTGCTGGTCTTAAAGGGGACGATCAAAGCGTAGACTATTTGAGACATTACTCAGATGGAGGAAAGTGCGCATGATGACTGTTGTATTCAATCCCGATGCAATTTCTGTGTTTCATCAACACTTTGAAGGTCCACAGATTACAGAATGCCCCCAGATGTACATCGAAAATTACTACTGGTATTCCAGGGAACGATCAAAGCGTAGACTGGTTGAGACATTGCTCCTATGTTGGAAAGTGCGCATTGTGACTGTTGTATTCAATCCCGATGTAATTTCTGTGTTTCATCATCACTCTGATAGTCCACAGATTTCAGAATGCCTCCATATGTGCATCGGAAACTATTACTGGCGTTCCAGGGAACGATCAAAAAGTAGACTGTTTGAGATATTACTCTCATGTAGGAAAGTGCGCATGGTGACTATTGTATTCAATCCCGATGCAATAACTGTGTTTCATCAACACTCTGAAAGTCCACAGATTACAGAATGCCTCCAGATGTGCATCGGAATCTACTACTGGTCTTCCAGGGAACGATCAAAACGTAGACTGTTTGAGATATTACTCCCATGTGGGAAAGTGCGCATGGTGACTGTTGTATTCAATTCCGATTCTATTCCTGTGTGTCATCAACACTCTGATAGTACACAGATTACAGAATGCCTCCAAATGTGCATCGGAAACTGCTACTGGTCTTCCAGGAAACGTTCAAAGCGTAGACAGTTTGAGACATTACTCCCGTGGATAAAAGCCCGCATGGTGCCTGTTGTATTCAATCCCGATGCAATATCTGTGTTTCATCAACACTCTGAAAGTCCACAGATTAGAGAATGACTTCAGATGGGCTTCGGAAACTACTACTGTTCTTCCAGGGAACGATCAAAGCGTAGATTGTTTGAGACATTACTACCATGGAGGAAAGAGCTCATGGTGACTGTTGTATTCAATCCCGATGCAAATTCTGTGTTTCATCAACACTCTGATAGTCCACAGATTACAGAATGCCTCCAGATGTGCATCGGAAACTACTACTGGTCTTCCAGGGAACGATCAAAGCGTAGACTGTTTGAGATATTACACCCATGTAGGAAAGTGCGCATGGTGACTGTTGTATTCAATCCCGATGCAATTTCTGTGTTTCATCAACACTCTGATAGTCCACAGATTACAGAATGCCTCCAGATGTGCATCGGAAACTACTACTGGTCTTCCAGGGAACGATCAAAGCGTAGACTATTTGAGACATTACTCCCATGGAGGAAAGTGCGCATGATGACTGTTGTATTTAATCCCGATGCAATTTCTGTGTTTCATCAACACTTTGAAGGTCCACAGATTACAGAATGCCCCCAGATGTACATCGAAAATTACTACTGGTCTTCCAGGGAACGATCAAAGCGTAGACTGGTTGAGACATTACTCCCATGTTGAAAAGTGCGCATTGTGACTGTTGTATTCAATCCCGATGAAATTTCTGGGTTTCATCAACACTCTGATAGTCAACAGATAACAGAATGCTTCCATATGTGCATCGGAAACTATTACTGGTCTCCAGGGAACGATCAAAGAGTAGACTGTTTGAGATATTACTCTCATGTAGCAAAGTGCGCATGGTGACTGTTGTATTCAATCCCGATGCAATAACTGTGTTTCATCAACACTCTGATAGTCCACAGATTACAGAATGCCTCCAAATGTGCATCGGAAACTGCTACTGGTCTTCCAGGAAACGATCAAAGCGTAGACAGATTGAGAAATTACTCCCGTGGAGCAAAGCCCGCATGGTGCCTGTTGTATTCAATCCCGATTCAATTTCTGTATTTCATCAACAATCTGAAAGTCCACAGATTACAGAATGACTCCAGGTGGGCTTCGGAAACTACTACTGGTCTTCCAGGGAACGATCAAAGTGTAGACAGTTTGAGACATTACTCCCATTGAGAAAAGCCTGGATGGTGCCTATTGTATTCAATCCCGATGCAATTTCTGTGTTTCATCAACATTCTAATAGTCCACAGATTACAGAACGCCTCCATATGTGCATCGTAAACTGTTACTGGTCTTCCAGGGAACGATCAAAGCGTAGACTGTTTGAGATATTACTCCCATGTAGGAAAGTGGGCTTGGTGACTGTTGTATTCAAACCCGATGCAATATCTGTGTTTCATCATCACTCTGATAGTCCACAGATTACAGAATGCCTCCAGATGGGCATCGGAAACTATTACTGGTTTTCCAGGGAACGATCAAAGCGTAGACTGTTTGAGATATTACTCCCATGTAGGAAAGTGCGCATGGTGACTGTTGTATTCAATCCCGATGCAATTTCTGTGTTTCATCAACACTCTGATAGTCCACAGATTACAGAATGCCTCCAGATGTGAATCGGAAACTACTACTGGTCTTCAAGGGAACGATCAAAGCGTAGACTATTTGAGACATTAGTCCCATTTAAGAAAGTGCGCATGATGAGTGTTGTATTCCATCCCGATGCAATTTCTGTGTTTCATCAAAACTTTGATGGTTAACCGATTACTTTATGCCTCCAGATGTGCATCATAAACTTCTACTGTTCTTCCAGGGAACGATCAAAGCGTAGACTGTTTGAGACATTACTACCATGGAGGAAAGAGCGCATGGTGACTGTTGTAATCAATCCCGATGCAATTTCTGTGTTTCATCAACACTCTGATCGTCCACAGATTACAGAATGCCTCCAAATACGCATCGGAAACTACTACTGGTCTTCCAGGGAACGTCAAAACGTAGACAGTTTGAGACATTACTCCCATGGAAAAAAGTCCGCATGGTGCCTTTTGTATTGAATCCCGATGCAATTTCCGTGTTTCATCAACACTCTGAACGTCAACAGATCACAGAATGCCTGCAGATGTGCTTCGGAAAATTACTACTGGTCTTCCAGGAATCGATCAAATCCCAGAGTGTTTGAGACATTACTCCCGTGGAGAGAAGCCCTCATGGTGCCTGTTGTATTCAATCCCGATGCAATTTCTGTGTTTCGTCAACACTCTGAAAGTCCACAGATTACAGAATGCCTCCAGATGTGCATCGGAAACAACTACTCGACTTCCAGGGAACGATCAAAGCGTAGACTGTTGGAGATATTACTCCCATGTAGGAAAGTGCGCATGGTGACTGTTGTATTCAATCCCGATGCAATATCTGTGTTTCATCAACACTCTGATAGTCCACAGATTACCGAATGCCTCCAGATGGGCATCGGAAACTACTACTGGTCTTCCAGGGAACGATCAAGGCATAGACTCTTTGAGACATTACTCCCATAGAGGAATGTGCGCATGGTGACTGTTGTGTTCAATCCCGATGCAATTTCTGTGTTTCATCAACACTCTGATAGTCCACAGATTACAGAATGCCTCCAGATGTGCATCGGAAACTACTACTGGTCTTCCAGGGAACGATCAAAGCGTAGACTATTTGAGACATTACTCCCATGGAGGAAAGTGCGCATGATGACTGTTGTATTCAATCCCGATGCAATTTCTGTGTTTCATCAACACTTTGAAGGTCCACAGATTACAGAATGCCCCCAGATGTACATCGAAAATTACTACTGGTCTTCCAGGGAACGATCAAAGCGTAGACTGGTTGAGACATTACTCCCATGTTGAAAAGTGCGCATGGTGACTGTTGTATTCAATCCCGATGCAATTTCTGTGTTTCATCAACACTCTGATAGTCAACAGATAACAGAATGCTTCCATATGTGCATCGGAAACTATAACTGGTCTCCAGGGAACGATCAAAGAGTAGACTGTTTTAGATATTACTCTCATGTAGGAAAGTGCGCATGGTGACTGTTGTATTCAATCCCGATGCAATAACTGTGTTTCATCAACACTCTGATAGTCCACAGATTACAGAATGCCTCCAAATGTGCATCGGAAACTGCTACTGGTCTTCCAGGAAACGATCAAAGCGTAGACAGTTTGAGAAATTACTCCCATTGAGAAAAGCCCGCATGGTGCCTGTTGTATTCAATCCCGATGCAATTTCTGTGTTTCATCAACAATCTGAAAGTCCACAGATTACAGAATGCCTCCAGATGGGCTTCGGAAACTACTACTGGTCTTCCAGGGAACGATCAAAGCGTAGACAGTTTGAGACATTACTCCCATTGAGAAAAGCCTGGATGGTGCCTATTGTATTCAATCCCGAGGCAATTTCTGTGTTTCATCAACATTCTAATAGTCCACAGATTACAGAACGCCTCCATATGTGCATCGTAAACTGTTACTGGTCTTCCAGGGAACGATCAAAGCGTAGACTGTTTGAGATATTACTCCCATGTAGGAAAGTGGGCTTGGTGACAGTTGTATTCAAACCCGATGCAATATCTGTGTTTCATCATCACTCTGATAGTCCACAGATTACAGAATGCCTCCAGATGGGCATCGGAAACTATTACTGGTTTTCCAGGGAACGATCAAAGCGTAGACTGTTTGAGATATTACTCCCATGTAGGAAAGTGCGCATGGTGACTGTTGTATTCAATCCCGATGCAATTTCTGTGTTTCATCAACACTCTGATAGTCCACAGATTACAGAATGCCTCCAGATGTGAATCGGAAACTACTACTGGTCTTCAAGGGAACGATCAAAGCGTAGAATATTTGAGACATTACTCCCATTTAAGAAAGTGCGCATGATGACTGTTGTATTCCATCCCGATGCAATTTCTGTGTTTCATCAAAACTTTGATGGTTAACAGATTACTGTATGCCTCCAGATGTGCATCATAAACTTCTACTGTTCTTCCAGGGAACGATCAAAGCGTAGACTGTTTGAGACATTACTACCATGGAGGAAAGAGCGCATGGTGACTGTTGTAATCAATCCCGATGGAATTTCTGTGTTTCATCAACACTCTGATCGTCCACAGATTACAGAATGCCTCCAAATACGCATCGGAAACTACTACTGGTCTTCCAGGGAACGTCAAAACGTAGACAGTTTGAGACATTACTCCCATGGAAAAAAGTCCGCATGGTGCCTTTTGTATTGAATCCCGATGCAATTTCCGTGTTTCATCAACACTCTGATAGTCCACAGATTACAGAATGCCTCCAGATGTGCATCGGAATCTACTACTGGTCTTCCAGGGAACGATCAAAGCGTAGACTATTTGAGACATTACTCCCATGGAGGAAACTGCGCATGGTGACTGTTGAATTCCATCCCGATGCAATTTCTGTGTTTCATCAACACTTTGAAGGTTAACAGATTACTGCATGCTTGAAGATGTGCATCATAAACTACTACTGGTCTTCCAGGGAACGATCAAAGCGTAGACAGTTTGAGACATTACTACCATGGAGAAAAGCACGCATGGTGTGTGTTGAATTCAATCCCGATGCAATTTCTGTGTTTCATCAACACTCTGATCGTCCACAGATTACAGAATGCCTCCAAATACGCATCGGAAACTACTACTGGTCTTCCAGGGAACGATCAAAGCGTAGACTATTTGAGACATTACTCCCATGGTGGAAACTGCGCATGGTGACTGTTGAATTCCATCCCGATGCAATTTCTGTGTTTCATCAACACTTTGAAGGTTAACAGATTACTGCATGCTTGAAGATGTGCATCATAAACTACTACTGGTCTTCCAGGGAACGATCAAAGCGTAGACTGTTTGAGACGTTAGTCCCATGGAGGAAAATGCGCATAGTGACTGTTGTATTCCATCCCGATGCAATTTCTGTGTTTCGTCAACACTTTGAAGGTCCACAGATTACAGAATGCCTCCAGATGTGCATCGGAAACTACTACTGGTCTTTCAGGGAACGATCAAAGCGTCGACTGTTTGAGACATTAATCCCATGGAGGTAAGTGCGCATGGGGACTGTTGTATTCAATCCCGATGCCATTTCTGTGTTTCATCAACACTCTGATAGTCCACAGGTTACAGAATGCCTCCAAATGTGCATCGGAAACTACTACTGGTCTTCCAGGGAACGATCAAAGCGTAGACAGTTTGAGTTACTACTCACGTGGAGATAAGCCCGCATGGTGCCTGTTGTATTCAATCCCGATGAAATTTCTGTGTTTAATCAACACTCTGATAGTCCACAGATTACAGAATGCCTCCAGATGTGCATCGGAATCTACTACTGGTCTTCCAGGGAACGATCAAAGCGTAGACTATTTGAGACATTACTCCCATGGACGAAAGTGCGCATGGTGACTGTTGTATTCCATCCCGATGCAATTTCTGTGTTTCATCAACACTTTGAAGGTTAACAGACTACAGTATGCCTCCAGAAGTGCATCATAAACTACTACTGGTCTTCCAGGGAACGATCAAAGCGTAGACTGTTTGTGACATTACTACCATCGAGGAAAGTGCGCATGGTGACTGTTTTATTCAATCCCGATGCAATTTCTGTGTTTCATCAACACTCTGATCGTCCACAGATTACAGAATGCCTCCAAATACGCATCGGAAACTACTACTGGTCTTCCAGGGAACGATCAAAGCGTAGACAGTTTGAGACATTACTCCCATGGAGAAAAGTCCTCATGGTGCCTTTTGTATTGAATTCCCATGCAATTTCCGTGTTTCATCAACACTCTGAAGGTCAACAGATCACAGAATGCCTGCAGATGTGCTTCGAAAAATTACTACTGGTCTTCCAGGAATCGATCAAATCTCAGAGTGTTTGAGACATTACTCCCATGGAGAAAAGCCCGCATGGTGTGTGTTGAATTCAATCCCGATGCAATTTGTGTGTTTCATCAACACTCTGATAGTCAACAGATTACAGAATGCCTCCAAATGTGCATCTGAAACTACTACTGGTCTTCCAGGGAACGATCAAAGCGTAGACTGTTTGAGACATTACTCACATGTTGGAAAGTGCGCATGGTGTATGTTGTATTCAATCCCGATGCAATATCTGTGTTTCATCAACACTCTGATAGTCCACAGATTACAGAATGCCTCCAAATACGCATCGGAAACTACTACTGGTGTTCCAGGGAACGATCAAAGCGTAGACAGTTTGAGACATTACTCCCGTGGAGAAAAGCCGCATGGTGCCTGTTGTATTCAATCCCGATGCAATTTCTGTGTTTCATCAACACTTTGAAAGTCCACAGATTACAGAATGCCTCCAGATGTGCATCGGAAACTACTAGTGGTCTTCCAGGGATCGATCAAAGCTAGACTGTTTGAGACATTACTCCCATGGAGGAAAGTGCGCATGGTGACTGTTGTATTCAATCCCGATGCAATTTCTGTGTTTCATCAACACTTTGAAGGTCCACAGATTACAGAATGCCTCCAGATGTACATCGGAAACTATTACTGGTCTTCCAGGCAACGATCAAAGCGTAGACTGTTTGAGACATTACTCACATGTTGGAAAGTGCGCATGGTGTATGTTGTATTCAATCCCGATGCAATATCTGTGTTTCATCAACACTCTGATAGTCCACAGATTACAGAATGCCTCCAGATGTGCATCGGAAACAACTACTGGTCTACCAGGGAACGATCAAAGCGTAGACTGTTTGAGACATTACTCCCATAGAGGAATGTGCGCATGGTGCCTGTTGTATTCAATCCCGAGGCAATTTCTGTGTTTCATCAACACTCTGAAAGTCCACAGACTACAGAATGACTCCAGATGGGCATCGGAAACTATTACTGGTCTTCCAGGGAACGATCAAAGCGTAGACTGTTTGAGATATTCCTCCCATGTAGGAAAGTGCGCATGGTGACTGTTGTATTCAATCCCGATGCAATTTCTGTGTTTCATCAAACACTCTGATAGTCCACAGATTACAGAATGTCTCCAGTTGTGCATCGGAAACTACTACTGGTCTTCCAGGGAACGATCAAAGCGTAGACAGTTTGAGACATTACTCCCATAGAGGTAAGTGCGCATGGTCACTGTTATATTCAATCCCGATGCAACTTCAGTGTTTCATCAACACTCCGATTGGCCACAGATTGCAGAATGCCTCCAGATGTGCATCGGAAACTACTACTGGTCTTTCAGGGAACGATCAAAGCGTATACTGTGTGAGACATTACTCGCGTGGAGAAAAGCTCGCATGGTGCCTTTTGTATTGAATCCCGATGCAATTTCCGTGTTTCATCAACACTCTGAAAGTCAACAGATCACAGAATGCCTGCAGATGTGCTTCGGAAAATTACTACTGGTCTTCCAGGAATCGATCAAATCGCAGAGTGTTTGAGACATTACTCCCGTGGAGAAAAGCCCGCATGGTGCCTGTTGTATTCAATCCCGATGCAATTTCTGTGTTTCGTCAACACTCTGAAAGTCCACAGATTACAGAATGCCTCCAGATGCGCGTCGGAAACTACTACTATTCTTCCAGGGATCGATGAAAACGTAGACTGTTGGAGACATTACTCCCATGGAGGAAAGTGCGAATGGTCACTGTTGTATTCAATCCCGATGCAATTTCAGTGTTTCATCAACACTCTGACAGTAAACAGATTACAGAATGCCTCCAGATGTGCATCGGAAACTACTACTGGTCTTCCAGGGAACGATCAAAGCTTATACTGTATGAGACATTACTCCCATGGAGGAAAGTGCTCATGGTGACTGTTGTATTCAATCCCGAGGCAATTTCTGTGTTTCATCAACACTTTGAAGGTCCACAGATTACAGAATTCCTCCAGATGTACATCGGAAACTATTACTGGTCTTCCAGGCAACGATCAAAGCGTAGACTGTTTGAGACATTTCTCCCATGTTGGAAAGTGCGCAAGGTTACTGTTGTATTCAATCCCGATGCAATTTCAGTGTTTCATCAACACTCAGTTAGTTCACAGATTACAGATTGCCTCCAGATGTGCATCGGAGACTACTATTGGTCTTCCAGGGAACGATCAAATCGTACACTGTTAGAGACATTACTCCCATAGAGGAATGTGCGCATGGTGACTGTTGTATTCAATCCCGATGCAATATCTGTGTTTCATCAAGACTCGGAATGTCCACAGATTACAGAATGCCTCCATATGTGCATCGGAAACTATTACTGTTCTTCCAGGGAACGATCAAAGCGTAGACTGTTTGAGATATTACTCCCATGTAGGAAAGTGCGCATGGTGACTATTGTATTCAATCCCGATGCAATACCTGTGTTTCATCAACACTTTGAATGTCCAAAGAATACAGAATGCCTCCAGATCTGCATCGGAAACTACTACTAGTCTTCCAGGGAACGATCAAAGCTTACACTGTTGAGACAGTAATCCCATGGAGGTAAGTGCGCATGGTGACTGTTGTATTCAATCCCGATGCAATTTCTTTGTTTCATCAACACTCTGATAGTCCACAGATTACAGAATGCCTCCAAATGTGCATCGGAAACTACTACTGGTCTTCCAGGGAACGATCAAAGCGTAGACAGTTTGAGACATTACTCCCATAGAGGAAAGTGCGCCTAGTCACTGTTGTATTCAATCCCGATGCAATTTCAGTGTTTCATCAACACTCTGATAGTCCACAGATTACAGAATGCCTCCAGATGTGCATCGGAATCTACTACTGGTCTTCCAGGGAACGATCAAAGCGGAGACTATTCGACACATTACTCCCATGGAGGAAAGTGCGCATGGTGACTGTTGTATTCCATCCCGATGCAATTTCTGTGTTTCATCAACACTTTGATGGTTAACAGATTACTGTATGCCTCCAGATGTGCATCATAAACTACTACTGTTCTTCCAGGGAACGATCAAAGCGTAGACTGTTTGAGACATTACTACTATGGAGGAAAGAGCGCATGGTGACTGTTGTATTCAATCCCGATGCAATTTCGGTGTTTTATCAACACTCTGATCGTCCACAGATTAAAGAATGCCTCCAAATACGCATCGGAAACTACTACTGGTCTTCCAGGGAACGTCAAATCGTAGACAGTTTGAGACATTACTCCCATGGAGAAAAGTCTGCATGGTGCCTTTTGTATTGAATCCCGATGCAATTTCCGTGTTTCATCAACAATCAGAAGGTCAACAGATCACAGAATGCCTGCAGATGTGCTTCGGAAAATTACTACTCTACTTCCAGGAATCGATCAAATCGCAGTGTGTTTGAGACATTACTCCCATGGAAAAAAGCCCGCATGGTGTCTGTTGTATTCAATCCCGATGCAATTTCTGTGTTTCGTCAACACTCTGAAAGTCCACAGATTACAGAATGCCTCCAGATGTGCATCGGAAACAGCTACTGGTCTTCCAGGGAACGATCAAAGCGTATTCAGTTTGAGACATTAATCCCGTGGAGAAAATCCCGCATGGTGCCTGTTGTATTCAATCTCGATGCAATTTCTGTGTTTCATCAACACTCTAATAGTCCACAGATTACAGAATGCCTCCATATGTGCATCGGAAACTATTACTGGTCTTCCAGGGAACGATCGAAGCGTAGACTGTTTGAGATATTCCTCCCATGTAGGAAAGTGCGCATGGTGTCTGTTGTATTCAAACCCGAAGCAATATCTGTGTTTCATCATCACTCTGATAGTCCACAGATTACAGAATGCCTCCAGATGTGCATCGGAAACTACTACTGGTCTTCCAGGGAACGATCAAAGCGTAGACTATTTGGGACATAACTCCCATGGAGGAAAGTGCGCATGATGACTGTTGTATTCAATCCTGATGCAATTTCTGTGTTTTATCAACACTTTGAAGGTCCACAGATTACAGAATGACCCCAGATGTACATCGAAAATTACTACTGGTCTTCCAGGGAACGATCAAAGCGTAGACTGGTTGAGACATTACTTCCATGTTGGAAAGTGCGCATTGTGACTGTTGTATTCAATCCCGATGCAATTTCTGTGTTTCATCAACACTCTGATAGTCCACAGATTACAGAATGCCTAGATATGTGCATCGGAAACTATTACTGGTCTTCCAGGGAACGATCAAAGAGTAGACTGTTTGAGATATTACTCTCATGTAGGGAAGTGCGCATGTTGAATGTTGTATTCAATCCCGATGTTATAACTGTGTTTCATCAACACTCTGATAGTCCACAGATTACAGAATACCTCCAGATGTGCATCGGAATCTACTACTGGCCTTCCAAGGAACGATCAAAGCTTAGACTATTTGAGACATTACTCCCATGGAGGAAAGTGCGCATGGTGACTGTTGTATTCCATCCCGATGCAATTTCTGTGTTTCATCAACACTTTGTTGGTTAACAGATTACTGTATGCCTCCAGATGTGCATCATAAACTACTACTGTTCTTCCAGGAAACGATCAAACCGTAGACTGTTTGAGACATTACTACCATCGAGGAAAGTGCGCATGGTGACTGTTTTATTCAATCCCGATGCAATTTCTGTGTTTCATCAACACTCTGATCGTCCACAGATTACAGAATGCCTCCAAATACGCATCGGAAACTACTACTGGTCTTCCAGGGAACGATCAAAGCGTAGACAGTTTGAGACATTACTCCCATGGAGAAAAGTCCTCATGGTGCCTTTTGTATTGAATCCCCATGCAATTTCCGTGTTTCATCAACACTCTGAAGGTCAACAGATCACAGAATGCCTGCAGATGTGCTTCGAAAAATTACTACTGGTCTTCCAGGAATCGATCAAATCTCAGAGTGTTTGAGACATTACTCCCATGGAGAAAAGCCCGCATGGTGTGTGTTGAATTCAATCCCGATGCAATTTGTGTGTTTCATCAACACTCTGATAGTCAACAGATTACAGAATGCCTCCAAATGTGCATCTGAAACTACTACTGGTCTTCCAGGGAACGATCAAAGCGTAGACTGTTTGAGACATTACTCACATGTTGGAAAGTGCGCATGGTGTATGTTGTATTCAATCCCGATGCAATATCTGTGTTTCATCAACACTCTGATAGTCCACAGATTACAGAATGCCTCCAAATACGCATCGGAAACTACTACTGGTGTTCCAGGGAACGATCAAAGCGTAGACAGTTTGAGACATTACTCCGGTGGAGAAAAGCCGCATGGTGCCTGTTGTATTCAATCCCGATGCAATTTCTGTGTTTCATCAACACTTTGAAAGTCCACAGATTACAGAATGCCTCCAGATGTGCATCGGAAACTACTAGTGGTCTTCCAGGGATCGATCAAAGCTAGACTGTTTGAGACATTACTCCCATGGAGGAAAGTGCGCATGGTGACTGTTGTATTCAATCCCGATGCAATTTCTGTGTTTCATCAACACTTTGAAGGTCCACAGATTACAGAATGCCTCCAGATGTACATCGGAAACTATTACTGGTCTTCCAGGCAACGATCAAAGCGTAGACTGTTTGAGACATTACTCACATGTTGGAAAGTGCGCATGGTGTATGTTGTATTCAATCCCGATGCAATATCTGTGTTTCATCAACACTCTGATAGTCCACAGATTACAGAATGCCTCCAGATGTGCATCGGAAACAACTACTGGTCTACCAGGGAACGATCAAAGCGTAGACTGTTTGAGACATTACTCCCATAGAGGAATGTGCGCATGGTGCCTGTTGTATTCAATCCCGAGGCAATTTCTGTGTTTCATCAACACTCTGAAAGTCCACAGACTACAGAATGACTCCAGATGGGCATCGGAAACTATTACTGGTCTTCCAGGGAACGATCAAAGCGTAGACTGTTTGAGATATTCCTCCCATGTAGGAAAGTGCGCATGGTGACTGTTGTATTCAATCCCGATGCAATTTCTGTGTTTCATCAAACACTCTGATAGTCCACAGATTACAGAATGTCTCCAGTTGTGCATCGGAAACTACTACTGGTCTTCCAGGGAACGATCAAAGCGTAGACAGTTTGAGACATTACTCCCATAGAGGTAAGTGCGCATGGTCACTGTTATATTCAATCCCGATGCAACTTCAGTGTTTCATCAACACTCCGATTGGCCACAGATTGCAGAATGCCTCCAGATGTGCATCGGAAACTACTACTGGTCTTTCAGGGAACGATCAAAGCGTATACTGTGTGAGACATTACTCGCGTGGAGAAAAGCTCGCATGGTGCCTTTTGTATTGAATCCCGATGCAATTTCCGTGTTTCATCAACACTCTGAAAGTCAACAGATCACAGAATGCCTGCAGATGTGCTTCGGAAAATTACTACTGGTCTTCCAGGAATCGATCAAATCGCAGAGTGTTTGAGACATTACTCCCGTGGAGAAAAGCCCGCATGGTGCCTGTTGTATTCAATCCCGATGCAATTTCTGTGTTTCGTCAACACTCTGAAAGTCCACAGATTACAGAATGCCTCCAGATGCGCGTCGGAAACTACTACTATTCTTCCAGGGATCGATGAAAACGTAGACTGTTGGAGACATTACTCCCATGGAGGAAAGTGCGAATGGTCACTGTTGTATTCAATCCCGATGCAATTTCAGTGTTTCATCAACACTCTGACAGTAAACAGATTACAGAATGCCTCCAGATGTGCATCGGAAACTACTACTGGTCTTCCAGGGAACGATCAAAGCTTATACTGTATGAGACATTACTCCCATGGAGGAAAGTGCTCATGGTGACTGTTGTATTCAATCCCGAGGCAATTTCTGTGTTTCATCAACACTTTGAAGGTCCACAGATTACAGAATTCCTCCAGATGTACATCGGAAACTATTACTGGTCTTCCAGGCAACGATCAAAGCGTAGACTGTTTGAGACATTTCTCCCATGTTGGAAAGTGCGCAAGGTTACTGTTGTATTCAATCCCGATGCAATTTCAGTGTTTCATCAACACTCAGTTAGTTCACAGATTACAGATTGCCTCCAGATGTGCATCGGAGACTACTATTGGTCTTCCAGGGAACGATCAAATCGTACACTGTTAGAGACATTACTCCCATAGAGGAATGTGCGCATGGTGACTGTTGTATTCAATCCCGATGCAATATCTGTGTTTCATCAAGACTCGGAATGTCCACAGATTACAGAATGCCTCCATATGTGCATCGGAAACTATTACTGTTCTTCCAGGGAACGATCAAAGCGTAGACTGTTTGAGATATTACTCCCATGTAGGAAAGTGCGCATGGTGACTATTGTATTCAATCCCGATGCAATACCTGTGTTTCATCAACACTTTGAATGTCCAAAGAATACAGAATGCCTCCAGATCTGCATCGGAAACTACTACTAGTCTTCCAGGGAACGATCAAAGCTTACACTGTTGAGACAGTAATCCCATGGAGGTAAGTGCGCATGGTGACTGTTGTATTCAATCCCGATGCAATTTCTTTGTTTCATCAACACTCTGATAGTCCACAGATTACAGAATGCCTCCAAATGTGCATCGGAAACTACTACTGGTCTTCCAGGGAACGATCAAAGCGTAGACAGTTTGAGACATTACTCCCATAGAGGAAAGTGCGCCTAGTCACTGTTGTATTCAATCCCGATGCAATTTCAGTGTTTCATCAACACTCTGATAGTCCACAGATTACAGAATGCCTCCAGATGTGCATCGGAATCTACTACTGGTCTTCCAGGGAACGATCAAAGCGGAGACTATTCGACACATTACTCCCATGGAGGAAAGTGCGCATGGTGACTGTTGTATTCCATCCCGATGCAATTTCTGTGTTTCATCAACACTTTGATGGTTAACAGATTACTGTATGCCTCCAGATGTGCATCATAAACTACTACTGTTCTTCCAGGGAACGATCAAAGCGTAGACTGTTTGAGACATTACTACTATGGAGGAAAGAGCGCATGGTGACTGTTGTATTCAATCCCGATGCAATTTCGGTGTTTTATCAACACTCTGATCGTCCACAGATTAAAGAATGCCTCCAAATACGCATCGGAAACTACTACTGGTCTTCCAGGGAACGTCAAATCGTAGACAGTTTGAGACATTACTCCCATGGAGAAAAGTCTGCATGGTGCCTTTTGTATTGAATCCCGATGCAATTTCCGTGTTTCATCAACAATCAGAAGGTCAACAGATCACAGAATGCCTGCAGATGTGCTTCGGAAAATTACTACTCTACTTCCAGGAATCGATCAAATCGCAGTGTGTTTGAGACATTACTCCCATGGAAAAAAGCCCGCATGGTGTCTGTTGTATTCAATCCCGATGCAATTTCTGTGTTTCGTCAACACTCTGAAAGTCCACAGATTACAGAATGCCTCCAGATGTGCATCGGAAACAGCTACTGGTCTTCCAGGGAACGATCAAAGCGTATTCAGTTTGAGACATTAATCCCGTGGAGAAAATCCCGCATGGTGCCTGTTGTATTCAATCTCGATGCAATTTCTGTGTTTCATCAACACTCTAATAGTCCACAGATTACAGAATGCCTCCATATGTGCATCGGAAACTATTACTGGTCTTCCAGGGAACGATCGAAGCGTAGACTGTTTGAGATATTCCTCCCATGTAGGAAAGTGCGCATGGTGTCTGTTGTATTCAAACCCGAAGCAATATCTGTGTTTCATCATCACTCTGATAGTCCACAGATTACAGAATGCCTCCAGATGTGCATCGGAAACTACTACTGGTCTTCCAGGGAACGATCAAAGCGTAGACTATTTGGGACATAACTCCCATGGAGGAAAGTGCGCATGATGACTGTTGTATTCAATCCTGATGCAATTTCTGTGTTTTATCAACACTTTGAAGGTCCACAGATTACAGAATGACCCCAGATGTACATCGAAAATTACTACTGGTCTTCCAGGGAACGATCAAAGCGTAGACTGGTTGAGACATTACTTCCATGTTGGAAAGTGCGCATTGTGACTGTTGTATTCAATCCCGATGCAATTTCTGTGTTTCATCAACACTCTGATAGTCCACAGATTACAGAATGCCTAGATATGTGCATCGGAAACTATTACTGGTCTTCCAGGGAACGATCAAAGAGTAGACTGTTTGAGATATTACTCTCATGTAGGGAAGTGCGCATGTTGAATGTTGTATTCAATCCCGATGTTATAACTGTGTTTCATCAACACTCTGATAGTCCACAGATTACAGAATACCTCCAGATGTGCATCGGAATCTACTACTGGCCTTCCAAGGAACGATCAAAGCTTAGACTATTTGAGACATTACTCCCATGGAGGAAAGTGCGCATGGTGACTGTTGTATTCCATCCCGATGCAATTTCTGTGTTTCATCAACACTTTGTTGGTTAACAGATTACTGTATGCCTCCAGATGTGCATCATAAACTACTACTGTTCTTCCAGGAAACGATCAAACCGTAGACTGTTTGAGACATTACTACCATGGAGGAAAGAGCGCATGGTGACTGTTGTATTCAATTCCGATGCAATTTCTGTGTTTCATCAACACTCTGATCGTCCTCAGATTACAGAATGCCTCCAAATACGCATCGGAAACTACTACTGGTCTACCAGGGAACGTCAAAACGTTGACAGTTTGAGACATTACTCCCATGGAGAAAAGTCCGCATGGTGCCTTTTGTATTGAATCCCGATGCAATTTCCGTGTATCATCTACACTCTGATGGTCAACAGATCACAGAATGCCTGCAGATGTGCTTCGGAGAATTACTACTGGTCTTCCAGGAATCGATCAAATGGCAGAGTGTATGAGACATTACTCCCGTGGAGAAAAGCCCGCATGGTGCCTGTTGTATTCAATCCCGATGCAATATTTGTGTTTCGTCAACACTCTGAAAGTCCACATATTACAGAATGCCTCCAGATGTGCATCGGAAACAACTACTGGTCTTCCAGGGAACGATCAAAGCGTAGACTGCTTGAGATATTACTCCCATGTAGGAAAGTGCGCATGGTGACTGTTGTATTCAATCCCGATGCAATATCTGTGTTTCATCAACACTCTGATAGTCCACAGATTACCGAATGCCTCCAGATGGGCATCGGAAACTACTACTGGTCTTCCAGGGAACGATCAAAGCGTAGACTGTTTGAGACATTACTCCCATAGAGGAATGTGCGCATGGTGACTGTTGTATTCAATCCCGATGCAATTTCTGTGTTTCATCAACAGTCTGATAGTCCACAGATTACAGAATGCCTCCAATTGTCCATCGGAAACTGCTACTGGTCTTCCAGGGAACGATCAAAGCGTAGACAGTTTGAGACATTACTCCCGTGGAGAAAAGCCCGCATGGTGCCTGTTGTATTCAATCCCGATGCAATTTCTGTGTTTCATCAACACTCTGAAAGTCCACAGATCACAGAGTGACTCCAGATGGGCTTCGGAAACTACTACTGGTCGTCCAGGGAACGATCAAAGCGTAGACAGTTTGAGACATTACTCCCATTGAGAAAAGCCTGGATGGTGCCTATTGTATTCAATCCCGATGCAATTTCTGTGTTTCATCAACACTCTAATAGTCCACAGATTACAGAATGCCTCCATATGTGCATCGGAAACTATTACTGGTCTTCCAGGGAACGATCAAAGCGTAGACTGTTTGAGATATTACTCCCATGTAGGAAAGTGCGCACGGTGACTGTTGTATTCAAACCCGATTCAATATCTGTGTTTCATCATCACTCTGATAGTCCACAGATTACAGAATGCCTCCAAATGTGCATCGGAAACTACTACTGGTCTTCCAGGGAACGATCAAAGCGTAGACAGTTTGAGAAATTACTCCCATGTTGGAAAGTGCGCCTGGTCACTGTTGTATTCAATCCCGATGCAATTTCAGTGTTTCATCAACACTTTGATAGTCTACAGATTACAGAATGCCTCCAGATGTGCATCGGAATCTACTACTAGTCTTCCAGGGAACGATCAATGCGTAGACTATTTGAGACATTACTCCCATGGAGGAAAGTGCGCATGGTGACTGTTGTATTCCATCCCGATGCAATTTCTGAGTTTCATCAACACTTTAATGGTTAACAGATTACTGTATGCCTCCAGATGTGCATCATAAACTACTACTGTTCTTCCAGGGAACGATCAAAGCGTAGATTGTTTGAGACATTACTACCATGGAGGAAAGAGCGCATGGTGACTGTTGTATTCAATCCCGATGCAAGTTCTGTGTTTCATCAACACTTTGAAGGTCCACAGATTACAGAATGCCCCCAGATGTACATCGAAAATTACTACTGGTCTTCCAGGGAACGATCAAAGCGTAGACTGGTTGAGACATTGCTCCTATGTTGGAAAGTGCGCATTGTGACTGTTGTATTCAATCCCGATGCAATTTCTGTGTTTCATCAACACTCTGAAAGTCCACAGATTACAGAATGCCTCCAGATGTGCATCGGAATCTACTACTGGTCTTCCAGGGAACGATCAAAGCGTAGACTGTTTGAGATATTACTCCCATGTGGGAAAGTGCGCATGGTGACTGTTGTATTCAATCCCGATGCAATATCTGTGTTTCATCAACACTCTAATAGTCCACAGATTACCGAATGCCTCCAGAAGGGCATCGGAAACTACTACTGGTCTTCCATGGAACGATCAAAGCCTAGACTGTTTGAGACATTACTCCCATAGAGGAATGTGCGCATGGTGACTGTTGTATTCAATTCCGATTCTATTCCTGTGTGTCATCAACACTCTGATAGTACACAGATTACAGAATGCCTCCAAATGTGCATCGGAAACTGCTACTGGTCTTCCAGGAAACGTTCAAAGCGTAGACAGTTTGAGACATTACTCCCGTGGATAAAAGCCCGCATGGTGCCTGTTGTATTCAATCCCGATGCAATATCTGTGTTTCATCAACACTCTGAAAGTCCACAGATTAGAGAATGACTCCAGATGGGCTTCGGAAACTACTACTGTTCTTCCAGGGAACGATCAAAGCGTAGATTGTTTGAGACATTATTACCATGGAGGAAAGAGCTCATGGTGACTGTTGTATTCAATCCCGATGCAAATTCTGTGTTTCATCAACACTCTGATAGTCCACAGATTACAGAATGCCTCCAGATGTGCATCGGAAACTACTACTGGTCTTCCAGGGAACGATCAAAGCGTAGACTGTTTGAGATATTACACCCATGTAGGAAAGTGCGCATGGTGACTGTTGTATTCAATCCCGATGCAATTTCTGTGTTTCATCAACACTCTGATAGTCCACAGATTACAGAATGCCTCCAGATGTGCATCGGAATCTACTACTGGTCTTCCAGGGAACGATCAAAGCGGAGACTATTCGACACATTACTCCCATGGAGGAAAGTGCGCATGGTGACTGTTGTATTCCATTCCGATGCAATTTCTGTGTTTCATCAACACTTTGATGGTTAACAGATTACTGTATGCCTCCAGATGTGCATCATAAACTACTACTGTTCTTCCAGGGAACGATCAAAGCGTAGACTGTTTGAGACATTACTACTATGGAGGAAAGAGCGCATGGTGACTGTTGTATTCAATCCCGATGCAATTTCGGTGTTTTATCAACACTCTGATCGTCCACAGATTAAAGAATGCCTCCAAATACGCATCGGAAACTACTACTGGTCTTCCAGGGAACGTCAAATCGTAGACAGTTTGAGACATTACTCCCATGGAGAAAAGTCTGCATGGTGCCTTTTGTATTGAATCCCGATGCAATTTCCGTGTTTCATCAACAATCAGAAGGTCAACAGATCACAGAATGCCTGCAGATGTGCTTCGGAAAATTACTACTCTACTTCCAGGAATCGATCAAATCGCAGTGTGTTTGAGACATTACTCCCATGGAAAAAAGCCCGCATGGTGTCTGTTGTATTCAATCCCGATGCAATTTCTGTGTTTCGTCAACACTCTGAAAGTCCACAGATTACAGAATGCCTCCAGATGTGCATCGGAAACAGCTACTGGTCTTCCAGGGAACTATCAAAGCGTATTCAGTTTGAGACATTAATCCCGTGGAGAAAATCCCGCATGGTGCCTGTTGTATTCAATCTCGATGCAATTTCTGTGTTTCATCAACACTCTGAAAGTCCACAGATTACAGAATCACTCCAGATGGGCTTCGGAAACTACTACTGGTCTTCCAGGGAACGATCAAAGCGTAGACAGTTTGAGACATTACTCCCATTGAGAAAAGCTTGGATGGTGCCTATTGTATTCAATCCCGATGCAATTTCTGTGTTTCATCAACACTCTAATAGTCCACAGATTACAGAATGCCTCCATATGTGCATCGGAAACTATTACTGGTCTTCCAGGGAACGATCAAAGCGTAGACTGTTTGAGATATTCCTCCCATGTAGGAAAGTGCGCATGGTGTCTGTTGTATTCAAACCCGAAGCAATATCTGTGTTTCATCATCACTCTGATAGTCCACAGATTACAGAATGCCTCCAGATGTGCATCGGAAACTACTACTGGTCTTCCAGGGAACGATCAAAGCGTAGACTATTTGGGACATAACTCCCATGGAGGAAAGTGCGCATGATGACTGTTGTATTCAATGCTGATGCAATTTCTGTGTTTTATCAACACTTTGAAGGTCCACAGATTACAGAATGACCCCAGATGTACATCGAAAATTACTACTGGTCTTCCAGGGAACGATCAAAGCGTAGACTGGTTGAGACATTACTTCCATGTTGGAAAGTGCGCATTGTGACTGTTGTATTCAATCCCGATGCAATTTCTGTGTTTCATCAACACTCTGATAGTCCACAGATTACAGAATGCCTAGATATGTGCATCGGAAACTATTACTGGTCTTCCAGGGAACGATCAAAGAGTAGACTGTTTGAGATATTACTCTCATGTAGGGAAGTGCGCATGTTGAATGTTGTATTCAATCCCGATGTTATAACTGTGTTTCATCAACACTCTGATAGTCCACAGATTACAGAATACCTCCAGATGTGCATCGGAATCTACTACTGGCCTTCCAAGGAACGATCAAAGCTTAGACTATTTGAGACATTACTCCCATGGAGGAAAGTGCGCATGGTGACTGTTGTATTCCATCCCGATGCAATTTCTGTGTTTCATCAACACTTTGTTGGTTAACAGATTACTGTATGCCTCCAGATGTGCATCATAAACTACTACTGTTCTTCCAGGAAACGATCAAACCGTAGACTGTTTGAGCCATTACTACCATGGAGGAAAGAGCGCATGGTGACTGTTGTATTCAATTCCGATGCAATTTCTGTGTTTCATCAACACTCTGATCGTCCTCAGATTACAGAATGCCTCCAAATACGCATCGGAAACTACTACTGGTCTACCAGGGAACGTCAAAACGTTGACAGTTTGAGACATTACTCCCATGGAGAAAAGTCCGCATGGTGCCTTTTGTATTGAATCCCGATGCAATTTCCGTGTATCATCTACACTCTGATGGTCAACAGATCACAGAATGCCTGCAGATGTGCTTCGGAGAATTACTACTGGTCTTCCAGGAATCGATCAAATGGCAGAGTGTATGAGACATTACTCCCGTGGAGAAAAGCCCGCATGGTGCCTGTTGTATTCAATCCCGATGCAATATTTGTGTTTCGTCAACACTCTGAAAGTCCACATATTACAGAATGCCTCCAGATGTGCATCGGAAACAACTACTGGTCTTCCAGGGAACGATCAAAGCGTAGACTGCTTGAGATATTACTCCCATGTAGGAAAGTGCGCATGGTGACTGTTGTATTCAATCCCGATGCAATATCTGTGTTTCATCAACACTCTGATAGTCCACAGATTACCGAATGCCTCCAGATGGGCATCGGAAACTACTACTGGTCTTCCAGGGAACGATCAAAGCGTAGACTGTTTGAGACATTACTCCCATAGAGGAATGTGCGCATGGTGACTGTTGTATTCAATCCCGATGCAATTTCTGTGTTTCATCAACAGTCTGATAGTCCACAGATTACAGAATGCCTCCAATTGTCCATCGGAAACTGCTACTGGTCTTCCAGGGAACGATCAAAGCGTAGACAGTTTGAGACATTACTCCCGTGGAGAAAAGCCCGCATGGTGCCTGTTGTATTCAATCCCGATGCAATTTCTGTGTTTCATCAACACTCTGAAAGTCCACAGATCACAGAATGACTCCAGATGGGCTTCGGAAACTACTACTGGTCGTCCAGGGAACGATCAAAGCGTAGACAGTTTGAGACATTACTCCCATTGAGAAAAGCCTGGATGGTGCCTATTGTATTCAATCCCGATGCAATTTCTGTGTTTCATCAACACTCTAATAGTCCACAGATTACAGAATGCCTCCATATGTGCATCGGAAACTATTACTGGTCTTCCAGGGAACGATCAAAGCGTAGACTGTTTGAGATATTACTCCCATGTAGGAAAGTGCGCATGGTGACTGTTGTATTCAAACCCGATTCAATATCTGTGTTTCATCATCACTCTGATAGTCCACAGATTACAGAATGCCTCCAAATGTGCATCGGAAACTACTACTGGTCTTCCAGGGAACGATCAAAGCGTAGACAGTTTGAGAAATTACTCCCATGTTGGAAAGTGCGCCTGGTCACTGTTGTATTCAATCCCGATGCAATTTCAGTGTTTCATCAACACTTTGATAGTCTACAGATTACAGAATGCCTCCAGATGTGCATCGGAATCTACTACTAGTCTTCCAGGGAACGATCAATGCGTAGACTATTTGAGACATTACTCCCATGGAGGAAAGTGCGCATGGTGACTGTTGTATTCCATCCCGATGCAATTTCTGAGTTTCATCAACACTTTAATGGTTAACAGATTACTGTATGCCTCCAGATGTGCATCATAAACTACTACTGTTCTTCCAGGGAACGATCAAAGCGTAGATTGTTTGAGACATTACTACCATGGAGGAAAGAGCGCATGGTGACTGTTGTATTCAATCCCGATGCAATTTCTGTGTTTCATCAACACTTTGAAGGTCCACAGATTACAGAATGCCCCCAGATGTACATCGAAAATTACTACTGGTCTTCCAGGGAACGATCAAAGCGTAGACTGGTTGAGACATTGCTCCTATGTTGGAAAGTGCGCATTGTGACTGTTGTATTCAATCCCGATGCAATTTCTGTGTTTCATCAACACTCTGAAAGTCCACAGATTACAGAATGCCTCCAGATGTGCATCGGAATCTACTACTGGTCTTCCAGTGAACGATCAAAGCGTAGACTGTTTGAGATATTACTCCCATGTGGGAAAGTGCGCATGGTGACTGTTGTATTCAATCCCGATGCAATATCTGTGTTTCATCAACACTCTAATAGTCCACAGATTACCGAATGCCTCCAGAAGGGCATCGGAAACTACTACTGGTCTTCCATGGAACGATCAAAGCCTAGACTGTTTGAGACATTACTCCCATAGAGGAATGTGCGCATGGTGACTGTTGTATTCAATTCCGATTCTATTCCTGTGTGTCATCAACACTCTGATAGTACACAGATTACAGAATGCCTCCAAATGTGCATCGGAAACTGCTACTGGTCTTCCAGGAAACGTTCAAAGCGTAGACAGTTTGAGACATTACTCCCGTGGATAAAAGCCCGCATGGTGCCTGTTGTATTCAATCCCGAAGCAATATCTGTGTTTCATCAACACTCTGAAAGTCCACAGATTAGAGAATGACTCCAGATGGGCTTCGGAAACTACTACTGTTCTTCCAGGGAACGATCAAAGCGTAGATTGTTTGAGACATTATTACCATGGAGGAAAGAGCTCATGGTGACTGTTGTATTCAATCCCGATGCAAATTCTGTGTTTCATCAACACTCTGATAGTCCACAGATTACAGAATGCCTCCAGATGTGCATCGGAAACTACTACTGGTCTTCCAGGGAACGATCAAAGCGTAGACTGTTTGAGATATTACACCCATGTAGGAAAGTGCGCATGGTGACTGTTGTATTCAATCCCGATGCAATTTCTGTGTTTCATCAACACTCTGATAGTCCACAGATTACAGAATGCCTCCAGATGTGCATCGGAAACTACTACCGGTCTTCCAGGGAACGATCAAAGCGTAGACTATTTGAGACATTACTCCCATGGAGGAAAGTGCGCATGATGACTGTTGTATTTAATCCCGATGCAATTTCTGTGTTTCATCAACACTTTGAAGGTCCACAGATTACAGAATGCCCCCAGATGTACATCGAAAATTACTACTGGTCTTCCAGGGAACGATCAAAGCGTAGACTGGTTGAGACATTACTCCCATGTTGAAAAGTGCGCATTGTGACTGTTGTATTCAATCCCGATGCAATTTCTGGGTTTCATCAACACTCTGATAGTCAACAGATAACAGAATGCTTCCATATGTGCATCGGAAACTATTACTGGTCTCCAGGGAACGATCAAAGAATAGCTGTTTGAGATATTACTCTCATGTAGGAAAGTGTGCATGGTGACTGTTATATTCAATCCCGATGCAATAACTGTGTTTCATCAACACTCTGAAAGTCCACAGATTACAGAATGCCTCCAAATGTGCATCGGAAACTGCTACTGGTCTTCCAGGAAACGATCAAAGCGTAGACAGTTTGAGAAATTACTCCCGTGGAGCAAAGCCCGCATGGTGCCTGTTGTATTCAATCCCGATGCAATTTCTGTATTTCATCAACAATCTGAAAGTCCACAGATTACAGAATGACTCCAGATGGGCTTCGGAAACTACTACTGGTCTTCCAGGGAACGATCAAAGCGTAGACAGTTTGAGACATTACTCCCATTGAGAAAAGCCTGGATGGTGCCTATTGTATTCAATCCCGATGCAATTTCTGTGTTTCATCAACATTCTAATAGTCCACAGATTACAGAACGCCTCCATATGTGCATCGTAAACTGTTACTGGTCTTCCAGGGAACGATCAAAGCGTAGACTGTTTGAGATATTACTCCCATGTAGGAAAGTGGGCTTGCTGACTGTTGTATTCAAACCCGATGCAATATCTGTGTTTCATCATCACTCTGATAGTCCACAGATTACAGAATGCCTCCAGATGGGCATCGGAAACTATTACTGGTTTTCCAGGGAACGATCAAAGCGTAGACTGTTTGAGATATTACTCCCATGTAGGAAAGTGCGCATGGTGACTGTTGTATTCAATCCCGATGCAATTTCTGTGTTTCATCAACACTCTGATAGTCCACAGATTACAGAATGCCTCCAGATGTGAATCGGAAACTACTACTGGTCTTCAAGGGAACGATCAAAGCGTAGACTATTTGAGACATTAGTCCCATTTAAGAAAGTGCGCATGATGAGTGTTGTATTCCATCCCGATGCAATTTCTGTGTTTCATCAAAACTTTGATGGTTAACCGATTACTGTATGCCTCCAGATGTACATCATAAACTTCTACTGTTCTTCCAGGGAACGATCAAAGCGTAGACTGTTTGAGACATTACTACCATGGAGGAAAGAGCGCATGGTGACTGTTGTAATCAATCCCGATGGAATTTCTGTGTTTCATCAACACTCTGATCGTCCACAGATTACAGAATGCCTCCAAATACGCATCGGAAACTACTACTGGTCTTCCAGGGAACGTCAAAACGTAGACAGTTTGAGACATTACTCCCATGGAAAAAAGTCCGCATGGTGCCTTTTGTATTGAATCCCAATGCAATTTCCGTGTTTCATCAACACTCTGAACGTCAACAGATCACAGAATGCCTGCAGATGTGCTTCGGAAAATTACTACTGGTCTTCCAGGAATCGATCAAATCCCAGAGTGTTTGAGACATTACTCCCGTGGAGAGAAGACCTCATGGTGCCTGTTGTATTCAATCCCGATGCAATTTCTGTGTTTCGTCAACACTCTGAAAGTCCACAGATTACAGAATGCCTCCAGATGTGCATCGGAAACAACTACTGGGCTTCCAGGGAACGATCAAAGCGTAGACTGTTGGAGATATTACTCCCATGTAGGAAAGTGCGCATGGTGACTGTTGTATTCAATCCCGATGCAATATCTGTGTTTCATCAACACTCTGATAGTCCACAGATTACCGAATGCCTCCAGATGGGCATCGGAAACTACTACTGGTCTTCCAGGAAACGATCAAGGCATAGACTCTTTGAGACATTACTCCCATAGAGGAATGTGCGCATGGTGACTGTTGTGTTCAATCCCGATGCAATTTCTGTGTTTCATCAACACTCTGATAGTCCACAGATTACAGAATGCCTCCAGATGTGCATCGGAAACTACTACTGGTCTTCCAGGGAACGATCAAAGCGTAGACTATTTGAGACATTACTCCCATGGAGGAAAGTGCGCATGATGACTGTTGTATTAAATCCCGATGCATTTTCTGTGTTTCATCAACACTTTGAAGGTCCACAGATTACAGAATGCCCCCAGATGTACATCGAAAATTACTACTGGTCTTCCAGGGAACGATCAAAGCGTAGACTGGTTGAGACATTACTCCCATGTTGAAAAGTGCGCATGTTGACTGTTGTATTCAATCCCGATGCAATTTCTGTGTTTCATCAACACTCTGATAGTCAACAGATAACAGAATACTTCCATATGTGCATCGGAAACTATAACTGGTCTCCAGGGAACGATCAAAGAGTAGACTGTTTTAGATATTACTCTCATGTAGGAAAGTGCGCATGGTGACTGTTGTATTCAATCCCGATGCAATAACTGTGTTTCATCAACACTCTGATAGTCCACAGATTACAGAATGCCTCCAAATGTGCATCGGAAACTGCCACTGGTCTTCCAGGAAACGATCAAAGCGTAGACAGTTTGAGAAATTACTCCCATTGAGAAAAGCCCGCATGGTGCCTGTTGTATTCAATCCCGATGCAATTTCTGTGTTTCATCAACAATCTGAAAGTCCACAGATTACAGAATGACTCCAGGTGGGCTTCGGAAACTACTACTGGTCTTCCAGGGAACGATCAAAGCGTAGACAGTTTGAGACATTACTCCCATTGAGAAAAGCCTGGATGGTGCCTATTGTATTCAATCCCGATGCAATTTCTGTGTTTCATCAACATTCTAATAGTCCACAGATTACAGAACGCCTCCATATGTGCATCGTAAACTGTTACTGGTCTTCCACGGAACGATCAAAGCGTAGACTGTTTGAGATATTACTCCCATGTAGGAAAGTGGGCTTGGTGACTGTTGTATTCAAACCCGATGCAATATCTGTGTTTCATCATCACTCTGATAGTCCACAGATTACAGAATGCCTCCAGATGGGCATCGGAAACTATTACTGGTTTTCCAGGGAACGATCAAAGCGTAGACTGTTTGAGATATTACTCCCATGTAGGAAAGTGCGCATGGTGACTGTTGTATTCAATCCCGATGCAATTTCTGTGTTTCATCAACACTCTGATAGTCCACAGATTACAGAATGCCTCCAGATGTGAATCGGAAACTACTACTGGTCTTCAAGGGAACGATCAAAGCGTAGACTATTTGAGACATTACTCCCATTTAAGAAAGTGCGCATGATGACTGTTGTATTCCATCCCGATGCAATTTCTGTGTTTCATCAAAACTTTGATGGTTAACAGATTACTGTATGCCTCCAGATGTGCATCATAAACTTCTACTGTTCTTCCAGGGAACGATCAAAGCGTAGACTGTTTGAGACATTACTACCATGGAGGAAAGAGCGCATGGTGACTGTTGTAATCAATCCCGATGCAATTTCTGTGTTTCATCAACACTCTGATCGTCCACAGATTACAGAATGCCTCCAAATACGCATCGGAAACTACTAATGGTCTTCCAGGGAACGTCAAAACGTAGACAGTTTGAGACATTACTCCCATGGAAAAAAGTCCGCATGGTGCCTTTTGTATTGAATCCCGATACAATTTCCGTGTTTCATCAACACTCTGAACGTCAACAGATCACAGAATGCCTGCAGATGTGCTTCGGAAAATTACTACTGGTCTTCCAGGAATCGATCGAAGCGTAGACTGTTGGAGATATTACTCCCATGTAGGAAAGTGCGCATGGTGACTGTTGTATTCAATCCCGATGCAATAACTGTGTTTAATCAACACTCTGATAGTCCACAGATTACCGAATGCCTCCAGATGGGCATTGGAAACTACTACTGGTCTTCCAGGGAACGATCAAGGCGTAGACTCTTTGAGACATTACTCCCATGGAGGAAAGTGCGCATGATGACTGTTGTAATCAATCCCGATGCAACATCTGTGTTTCATCAACACTTTGCAGGTCCACAGATTACAGAATGCCCCCAGATGTACATCGAAAATTACTACTGGTCTTCCAGGTAATTATCAAAGCGTAGACTGGTTGAGACATTGCTCCCATGTTGGAAAGTCCGCATTGTTACTGTTGTATTCAATCCCAAAGCAATTTCTGTGTTTCATCAACACTTTGATGGTTAACAGATTACTGTATGCCTCCAGATGTGCATCATAAACTACTACTGTTCTTCCAGGGAACGATCAAAGCGTAGACTGTTTGAGACATTACTCCCATTTAAGAAAGTGCGCATGATGACTGTTGTATTCCATCCCGATGCAATTTCTGTGTTTCATCAAACTTTGATGGTTAACAGATTACTGTATGCCTCCAGATGTGCATCATAAACTTCTACTGTTCTTCCAGGGAACGATCAAAGCGTAGACTGTTTGAGACATTACTACCATGGAGGAAAGAGCGCATGGTGACTGTTGTAATCAATCCCGATGGAATTTCTGTGTTTCATCAACACTCTGATCGTCCACAGATTACAGAATGCCTCCAAATACGCATCGGAAACTACTACTGGTCTTCCAGGGAACGTCAAAACGTAAACAGTTTGAGACATTACTCCCATGGAAAAAAGTCCGCATGGTGCCTTTTGTATTGAATCCCGATGCAATTTCCGTGTTTCATCAACACTCTGAACGTCAACAGATCACAGAATGCCTGCAGATGTGCTTCGGAAAATTACTACTGGTCTTCCAGGAATCGATCGAAGCGTAGACTGTTGGAGATATTACTCCCATGTAGGAAAGTGCGCATGGTGACTGTTGTATTCAATCCCGATGCAATAACTGTGTTTAATCAACACTCTGATAGTCCACAGATTACCGAATGCCTCCAGATGGGCATTGGAAACTACTACTGGTCTTCCAGGGAACGATCAAGGCGTAGACTCTTTGAGACATTACTCCCATAGAGGAATGTGCGCATGGTGACTGTTGTATTCAATCCCGATGCAATTTCTGTGTTTCATCAACACTCTGATAGTCCACAGATTACAGAATGCCTCCAAATGTGCATCGGAAACTGCTACTGGTCTTCCAGGGAACGATCAAAGCGTTGACAGTTTGAGACATTACTCCCGTGGAGAAAAGCCCGCATGGTGCCTGTTGTATTCAATCCCGATGCAATTTCTGTGTTTCATCAACACTTTAATGGTTAACAGATTACTGTATGCCTCCATATGTGCTTCATAAACTACTACTGTTCTTCCAGGGAACGATCAAAGCGTAGATTGTTTGAGACATTACTACCATGGAGGAAAGAGCTCATGGTGACTGTTGTATTCAATCCCGATGCAAATTCTGTGTTTCATCAACACTCTGATAGTCCACAGATTACAGAATGCCTCCAGATGTGCATCGGAAACTACTACTGGTCTTCCAGGGAACGATAAAAGCGTAGACTATTTGAGACATTACTCCCATGGAGGGAAGTGCGCATGATGACTGTTGTATTCAATCCCGATGCAATTTCTGTGTTTCATCAACACTCTGATAGTCCACCGATTGCAGAATGCCTCCATATGTGCATCGGAAACTGCTACTGGTCTTCCAGGGAACGATCAAAGCGTTGACAGTTTGAGACATTACTCCCGTGGAGAAAAGCCCGCATGGTGCCTGTTGTATTCAATCCCGATGCAATTTCTGTGTTTCATCAACACTCTGAAAGTCCACAGATTACAGAGTGACTCCAGATGGGCTTTGGAAACTACTACTGGTCTTCCAGGGAACGATCAAAGCGTAGACAGTTTGAGACATTACTCCCATGGAGGAAAGTGCGCATGATGACTGTTGTATTCAATCCCGATGCAACATCTGTGTTTCATCAACACTTTGCAGGTCCACAGATTACAGAATGCCCCCAGATGTACATCGAAAATTACTACTGGTCTTCCAGGGAATTATCAAAGCGTAGACTGGTTGAGACATTGCTCCCATGTTGGAAAGTGCGCATTGTTACTGTTGTATTCAATCCCAAAGCAATTTCTGTGTTTCATCAACACTTTGATGGTTAACAGATTACTGTATGCCTCCAGATGTGCATCATAAACTACTACTGTTCTTCCAGGGAACGATCAAACCGTAGACTGTTTGAGACATTACTACCATGGAGGAAAGAGCGCATGGTGACTGTTGTATTCAATCCCGATGCAATTTCTGTGTTTCATCAAAACTCTGAATGTCAACAGATCACAGAATAACTGCAGATGTGCTTCGGAAAATTACTACTGGTCTTCCAGGAATCGATCAAATCGCAGAGTGTTTGAGACATTACTCCTGTGGAGAAAAGCCCGCATGGTGCCTGTTGTATTCAATCCCGATTCAATTTCTGTGTTTCGTCAGCACTCTGAAAGGCCACAGATTACAGAATGCCTCCAGATGTGCATCGGAAACAACTACTGGTCTTCCAGGGAACGATCAAAGCGTAGACTGTTTGAGATATTACTCCCATGTACGAAAGTGCGCATGGTGACTGTTGTATTCAATCCCGATGCAATATCTGTATTTCATCAACACTCTGATAGTCCACAGATTACCGAATGATCCAGATGGGCAATGGAAACTACTACTGGTCTTCCAGGGAACGATCAATGCGTAGACTCTTTGAGACATTACTCCCATAAAGGAATGTGCGCATGGTGACTGTTGTATTCAATCCCGATGCAATTTCTGTGTTTCATCAACACTCTGATAGTCCACAGATTACAGAATGCCTCCAAATGTGCATCGGAAACTGCTACTGGTCTTCCAGGGAACGATCAAAGCGTTGACAGTTTGAGACATTACTCCCGTGGAGAAAAGCCCGCATGGTGCCTGTTGTATTCAATCCCGATGCAATTTCTGTGTTTCATCAACACTCTGAAAGTCGACAGATTACTGAATGACTCCAGATGGGCTTTGGAAACTACTACCTGTCTTCCAGGGAACGATCAAAGCGTAGACAGTTTGAGACATTACTCCCATGGAGGAAAGTGCGCATGATGACTGTTGTATTCAATCCCGATGCAACATCTGTGTTTCATCAACACTTTGCAGGTCCACAGATTACAGAATGCCCCCAGATGTACATCGAAAATTACTACTGGTCTTCCAGGGAATTATCAAAGCGTAGACTGGTTGAGACATTGCTCCCATGTTGGAAAGTGCGCATTGTTACTGTTGTATTCAATCCCGATGCAATTTCTGTGTTTCATCAACACTTTGATGGTTAACAGATTACTGTATGCCTCCAGATGTGCATCATAAACTACTACTGTTCTTCCAGGGAACGATCAAACCGTAGACAGTTTGAGACATTACTACCATGGAGGAAAGTGCGCATGGTGACTGTTGTATTCAATCCCGATGTAATTTCTGTGTTTCATCAACACTCTGATCGTCCACAGATTACAGAATGCCTCCAAATACGCATCGGAAACTACAACTGGTCTTCCAGGGAACGTCAAAACCTTGACAGTTTGAGACATTACTCCCATGGAGAAAAGTCCGCATGGTGCCTTTTGTATTGAATCCCGATGCAATTTCCGTGTTTCATCAACACTCTGAAGGTCAACAGATCACAGAATGCCTGCAGATGTGCTTCGGAAAATTACTACTGGTCTTCCAGGAATTGATCAAATGGCAGAGTGTTTGAGACATTACTCCCGTGGAGAAAATCCCGCATGGTGCCTGTTGTATTCAGACCCGATGCAATATTTGTGTTTCGTCAACACTCTGAAAGTCCCCATATTACAGAATGCCTCCGGATGGGCATCGGAAACTATTACTGGTCTTCCAGGGAACGATCAAAGCGTAGACTGTTTGAGATATTACTCCCATGTAGGAAAGTGCGCATGGTGACTGTTGTATTCAAACCCGATTCAATATCTGTGTTTCATCATCACTCTGATAGTCCACAGATTACAGAATGCCTCCAGATGGGCATCGGAAACTATTACTGGTCTTCCAGGGAACGATCAAAGCGTAGACTGTTTGAGATATTAATCCCATGTAGGAAAGTGCGCATGGTGACTGTTGTATTCAATCCGGATGCAATATCTGTGTTTCATCAACACTCTGATAGTCCACAGATTATAGAATGCCTCCAAATGTGCATCGGAAACTACTACTGGTCTTCCAGGGAACGATCAAAGCGTAGACAGTTTGAGACATTACTCCCATAGAGGAAAGTGCGCCTGGTCACTGTTGTATTCAATCCCGATGCAATTTCAGTGTTTCATCAACACTTTGATAGTCCTCAGATTACAGAATGCCTCCAGATGTGCATCGGAATCTACTACTAGTCTTCCAGGGAACGATCAAAGCGTAGACTATTTGAGACATTACTCCCATGGAGGAAAGTGCGCATGGTGACCGTTGTATTCCATCCCGATGCAATTTCTGTGTTTCATCAACACTTTAATGGTTAACAGGTTACTGTATGCCTCCAGATGTGCATCATAAACTACTACTGTTCTTCCAGGGAACGATCAAAGCGTAGATTGTTTGAGACATTACTACCATGGAGGAAAGAGCTCATGGTGACTGTTGTATTCAATCCCGATGCAAATTCTGTGTTTCATCAACACTCTGATAGTCCACAGATTACAGAATGCCTCCAGATGTGCATCGGAAACTACTACTGGTCTTCCAGGGAACGATAAAAGCGTAGACTATTTGAGACATTACTCCCATGGAGGGAAGTGCGCATGATGACTGTTGTATTCAATCCCGATGCAATTTCTGTGTTTCATCAACACTCTGATAGTCCACAGATTGCAGAATGCCTCCATATGTGCATCGGAAACTGCTACTGGTCTTCCAGGGAACGATCAAAGCGTTGACAGTTTGAGACATTACTCCCGTGGAGAAAAGCCCGCATGGTGCCTGTTGTATTCAATCCCGATGCAATTTCAGTGTTTCATCAACACTCTGAAAGTCCACAGATTACAGAATGACTCCAGATGGGCTTTGGAAACTACTACTGGTCTTCCAGGGAACGATCAAAGCGTAAACAGTTTGAGACATTACTCCCATGAAGGGAAAGTGCGCATGATGACTGTGGTATTCAATCCCGATGCAACATCTGTGTTTCATCAACACTTTGCAGGTCCACAGATTACAGAATGCCCCCAGATGTACATCGAAAATTACTACTGGTCTTCCAGGGAATTATCGAAGCGTAGACTGGTTGAGACATTGCTCCCATGTTGGAAAGTGCGCATTGTAACTGTTGTATTCAATCCCGATGCAATTTCTGTGTTTCATCAACACTTTGATGGTTAACAGATTACTGTATGACTCCAGATGTGCATCATAAACTACTACTGTTCTTCCAGGGAACGATCAAACCGTAGACTGTTTGAGACATTACTACCATGGAGGAAAGAGCGCATGGTGACTGTTGTATTCAATCCCGATGCAATTTCTGTGTTTCATCAACACTCTGAATGTCAACAGATCACAGAATAACTGCAGATGTGCTTCGGAAAATTAGTACTGGTCTTCCAGGAATCGATCAAATCGCAGAGTGTTTGAGACATTACTCCTGTGGAGAAAAGCCCGTATGGTGCCTGTTGTATTCAATCCCGATTCAATTGCTGTGTTTCGTCAGCACTCTGAAAGTCCACAGATTACAGAATGCCTCCAGATGTGCATCGGAAACAACTACTGGTCTTCCAGGGAACGATCAAAGCGTAGACTGTTTGAGATATTACTCCCATGTACGAAAGTGCGCATGGTGACTGTTGTATTCAATCCCGATGCAATATCTGTATTTCATCAACACTCTGATAGTCCACAGATTACCGAATGATCCAGATGGGCATCTGAAACTACTACTGGTCTGCCAGGGAACGATCAAAGCATAGACTCTTTGAGACATTACTCCCATAAAGGAATGTGCGCATGGTGACTGTTGTATTCAATCCCGATGCAATTTCTGTGTTTCATCAACACTCTGATAGTCCACAGATTACAGAATGCCTCCAAATGTGCATCGGAAACTGCTACTGGTCTTCCAGGGAACGATCAAAGCGTTGACAGTTTGAGACATTACTCCCGTGGAGAAAAGCCCGCATGGTGCCTGTTGTATTCAATCCCGATGCAATTTCTGTGTTTCATCAACACTCTGAAAGTCCACAGATTACAGAATGACTCCAGATGGGCTTTGGAAACTACTACTGGTCTTCCAGGGAACGATCAAAGCGTAGACAGTTTGAGACATTACTTCCATGGAGGAAAGTGCGCATGATGACTGTTGTATTCAATCCCGATGCAACATCTGTGTTTCATCAACACTTTGCAGGTCCACAGATTACAGAATGCCCCCAGATGTACATCGAAAATTACTACTGGTCTTCCAGGGAATTATCAAAGCGTAGACTGGTTGAGAGATTGCTCCCATGTTGGAAAGTGCGCATTGTTACTGTTGTATTCAATCCCGATGCAATTTCTCTGTTTCATCAACACTTTGATGGTTAACAGATTACTGTATGCCTCCAGATGTGCATCATAAACTACTACTGTTCTTCCAGGGAACGATCAAACCGTAGACAGTTTGAGACATTACTACCATGGAGGAAAGTGCGCATGGTGACTGTTGTATTCAATCCCCATGCAATTTCTGTGTTTCATCAACACTCTGATCGTCCACAGATTACAGTATGCCTCCAAATACGCATCGGAAACTACAACTGGTCTTCCAGGGAACGTCAAAACCTTGACAGTTTGAGACATTACTCCCATGGAGAAAAGTCCGCATGGTGCCTTTTGTATTGAATCCCGATGCAATTTCCGTGTTTCATCAACGCTCTGAAGGTCAACAGATCACAGAATGCCTGCAGATGTGCTCCGGAAAATTACTACTGGTCTTCCAGGAATCGATCAAATGGCTGAGTGTTTGAGACATTACTCCCGTGGAGAAAAGCCCGCATGGTGCCTGTTGTATTCAGACCCGATGCAATATTTGTGTTTCGTCAACACTCTGAAAGTCCACATATTACAGAATGCCTCCAGATGGGCATCGGAAACTATTACTGGTCTTCCAGGGAACGATCAAAAAGTAGACTGTTTGAGATATTACTATCATGTAGGAAAGTGCGCATGGTGACTATTGTATTCAATCCCGACGCAGTAACTGTGTTTCATCAACACTCTGATAATCCACAGATTACAGAATGCCTCCAGATGTGCATCGGAATCAACTACTGGTCTTTCAGGGAACGATCAAAGCGTAGACTGTTTGAGATATTACTCCCATGTGGGAAAGTGCGCATGGTGACTGTTGTATTCAATCCCGATGCAATATCTGTGTTTCATCAACACTCTGATAGTCCACAGATTACCGAATGCCTCCGGAAGGGCATCGGAAACTACTACAGGTCTTCCAGGGAACGAACAAAGCCTAGACTGTTTTTGACATTACTCCAATAGAGGAATGTGCGCATGGTGACTGTTGTATTCAATCCCGATGCAATTTCTGTGTGTCATCAACACTCTGATAGTCCACAGATTACAGAATGCCTCCAAATGTGCATCGGAAACTGCTACTGTTCTTCCAGGAAACGATCAAAGTGTAGACAGTTTGAGACATTACTCCCGTGGATAAAAGCCCGCATGGTGCCTGTTGTATTCAATCCCGATGCAATATCTGTGTTTCATCAACACTCTGAAAGTCCACAGATTAGAGAATGACTCCAGATGGGCTTCGGAAACTACTACTGGTCTTCCAGGGAACGATCAAAGCGTAGACAGTTTGAGACATTACTCCCATTGAGAAAAGCCTGGATGATGCCTATTGTATTTAATCCCGATGCAATTTCTGTGTTTCATCAACACTCTAATAGTCCACAGATTACAGAATGCCTCCATATGTGCATCGGAAACTATTAGTGGTCTTCCAGGGACCGATCAAAGCCTAGACTGTTTGTGAGATTACTCCCATAGAGGAATGTGCGCATGGTGACTGTTGTATTCAATCCCGATGCAATTTCTGTGTGTCATCATCACTCTGATAGTCCACAGATTACAGGATGCCTCCAAATGTGCATCGGAAACTGCTACTGTTCTTCCAGGGAACGATCAAAGCGTAGACTATTTGAGACATTACTCCCATGGAGGTAAGTGCGCATGGTGACTGTTGTATTCCATCCCGATGCAATTTCTGTGTTTCATCAACACTTTAATGCTTAACAAATTACTGTATGCCTCCAGATGTGCATCATAAGCTACTACTGTTCTTCCAGGGAACGATCAAAGCGTAGATTGTTTGAGACATTACTACCACGGAGGAAAGAGCGCATGGTGACTGTTGTATTCAATCCCGATGCAATTTCTGTGTGTCATCAACACTCTGATAGTCCACAGATTACAGGATGCCTCCAAATGTGCAACGGAAACTACTACTGGTCTTCCAGGGAACGATAAAAGCGTAGACTATTTGAGCCATTACTCCCATGGAGGAAAGTACGCATGATGACTGTTGTATTCAATCCCTATGCAATTTCTGTGGTTCATCAACACTTTGAAGGTCCACAGATTACAGAATGCCCCCAGAAGGGCATCGGAAACTACTACTGGTCTTCCAGGGAACGATCAAAGCGTAGACTGGTTGAGACATTACTCCCATGTTGGAAAGTGCGCATTGTGACTGTTGTATTCAATCCCGATGCAATTTCTGTGTTTCATCAACACTCTGACAGTCCACAGATTACAGAATGCCTCCAGATGTGCATCATAAACTACTACTGTTCTTCCAGGGAACAATCAAAGAGTAGACTGTTTGAGACATTACTACCATGGAGGAAAGAGCGCATGGTGACTGTTGTATTCAATCCCGATGCAATTTCTGTGTTTCATCAACACTCTGATCGTCCACAGATTATAGAATGCCTCCAAATTTGCATCGGAAACTACTACTGGTCTTCCAGGGAACGTCAAAACGTAGACAGTTTGAGACATTACTCCCATGGAGAAAAGTCCGCATGGTGCCTTTTGTATTGAATCCCGATGCAATTTCCGTGTTTCATTAACACTCTGAACGTCAACACATCACAGAATGCCTGCAGATGTGCTTCGGAAAATTACTACTGGTCTTCCAGGAATCGATCAAATCGCAGAGTGTTTGTGACATTACTCCCATAGAGTTATGTGCGCAGGGTGACTGTTGTATTCAATCCCGATGCAATTTCTGTGTTTCATCAACACTCTTATAGTCCACAGATTACAGAATGCCTCCAAATGTGCATCGGAAACTGCTACAGGTCTTCCAGGGAACGATCAAAAAGTAGACTGTTTGAGATATTACTATCATGTAGGAAAGTGCGCATGGTGACTATTGTATTCAATCCCGACGCAATAACTGTGTTTCATCAACACTCTGATAATCCACAGATTACAGAATGCCTCGAGATGTGCATCGGAATCAACTACTGGTCTTTCAGGGAACGATCAAAGCGTAGACTGTTTGAGATATTACTCCCATGTGGGAAAGTGCGCATGGTGACTGTTGTATTCAATCCCGATGCAATATCTGTGTTTCATCAACACTCTGATAGTCCACAGATTACCGAATGCCTCCGGAAGGGCATCGGAAACTACTACAGGTCTTCCAGGGAACGATCAAAGCCTAGACTGTTTGTGACATTACTCCAATAGAGGAATGTGCGCACGGTGACTGTTGTATTCAATCCCGATGCAATTTCTGTGTGTCATCAACACTCTGATAGTCCACAGATTACAGGATGCCTCCAAATGTGCAACGGAAACTACTACTGGTCTTCCAGGGAACGATAAAAGCGTAGACTATTTGAGACATTACTCCCATGGAGGAAAGTACGCATGATGACTGTTGTATTCAATCCCTATGCAATTTCTGTGGTTCATCAACACTTTGAAGGTCCACAGATTACAGAATGCCCCCAGAAGGGCATCGGAAACTACTACTGGTCTTCCAGGGAACGATCAAAGCGTAGACTGGTTGAGACATTACTCCCATGTTGGAAAGTGCGCATTGTGACTGTTGTATTCAATCCCGATGCAATTTCTGTGTTTCATCAACACTCTGACAGTCCACAGATTACAGAATGCCTCCAGATGTGCATCATAAACTACTACTGTTCTTCCAGGGAACAATCAAAGCGTAGACTGTTTGAGACATTACTACCATGGAGGAAAGAGCGCATGGTGACTGTTGTATTCAATCCCGATGCAATTTCTGTGTTTCATCAACACTCTGATCGTCCACAGATTATAGAATGCCTCCAAATTTGCATCGGAAACTACTACTGGTCTTCCAGGGAACGTCAAAACGTAGATGGTTTGAGACATTACTCCCATGGAGAAAAGTCCGCATGGTGCCTTTTGTATTGAATCCCGATGCAATTTCCGTGTTTCATTAACACTCTGAACGTCAACAGATCACAGAATGCCTGCAGATGTGCTTCGGAAAATTACTACTGTTCTTCCAGGAATCGATCAAATCGCAGAGTGTTTGTGACATTACTCCCATAGAGTTATGTGCGCAGGGTGACTGTTGTATTCAATCCCGATGCAATTTCTGTGTTTCATCAACACTCTGATAGTCCACAGATTACAGAATGCCTCCAAATGTGCATCGGAAACTGCTACTGGTCTTCCAGGGTGCGATCAAAGCGTAGACAGTTTGAGACATTACTCCCGTGGAGAAAAGCCCGCATGGTGCCTGTTGTATTCAATCCCGATGCAATTTCTGTGTTCCATTAACACTCTGAAAGTCCACAGATTACAGAATGACTCCAGATGGCCTTCGAAAACTATTACTGGTCTTCCAGGGAACGATCAAAGCGTAGACAGTTTGAGACATTACTCCCATTGAGAAAAGCCTGGATGGTGCCAATTGTATTCAATCGCGATTCAATTACTGTGTTTCATCAACACTCTAATAGTCCACAGATTAAGAATGCCTCCATATGTGCATCGGAAACTATTACAGGTCGTCCAGGGAACGATCAAAGCGTAGACTGTTTGAGATATTACTCCCATGTAGGAAAGTGCTCATGGTGACTGTTGTATTCAAACCCGATGCAATATTGTGTTTCATCATCACTCTGATAGTCCACAGATTACAGAATGCCTCCAGATGTGCATCGGAATCTACTACTGGTCTTCCAGGGAACGATAAAAGCGTAGACTATTTGAGACATTACTCCCATGGAGGAAAGTGCGCATGGTGACTGTTGTATTCCATCCCGATGCAATTTCTGTGTTTCATCAACAGTTTGATGGTTAACAGATTACTGTATGCCTGCAGATGTGCATCATAAACTACTAATGTTCTTCCAGGGAACAATCAAAGCGTAGACTGTTTGAGACATTACTACCATGGAGGAAAGAGCGCATGGTGACTGTTGTATTCAATCCCGATGCAATTTTTGTGTTTCGTCAACACTCTGATCGTCCACAGATTACAGAATGCCTCCAAATACGCATCGGAAACTACTACTGGTCTTCCAGGGAACGTCAAAACGTAGACAGTTTGAGACATTACTCCCATGGAGAAAAGTCCGCATGGTGCCTTTTGTATTGAATCCCGATGCAATTTCCGTGTTTCATCAACACTCTGAACGTCAACAGATCACAGAATGCCTGCAGATGTGCTTCGGAAAATTACTACTGGTCTTCCAGGAATCGATCAAATCGCAGAGTGTTTGAGACATTACTCCTGTGGAGAAAAGCCCGCATGGTGAATGTTGTATTCAATCCCGATGCAATTTCTGTGTTTCATCAACACTCTGATAGTCCACAGGTTACAGAATGCCTCCAGATGTGCATCGGAATCTACTACTGGTCTTCCAGGGAACGATAAAAGCATAGACTATTTGAGACATTACTCCCATAGAGGAATGTGCGCAGGGTGACTGTTGTATTTTATCCCGATGCAATTTCTGTGTTTCATCAACACTCTGATAGTCCACAGATTACAGAATGCCTCCAAATGTGCATCGGAAACTGCTACTGGTCTTCCAGGGAGCGATCAAAGCGTAGACAGTTTGAGACATTACTCCCGTGGAGAAAAGCCCGCATGGTGCCTGTTGTATTCAATCCCGATGCAATTTCTGTGTTTCATTAACACTCTGAAAGTCCACAGGTTACAGAATGACTCCAGATGGGCTTCGAAAACTACTACTGGTCTTCCAGGGAACGATCAAAGCGTAGACAGATTGAGACATTACTCCCATTGAGAAAAGCCTGGATGGTGCCAATTGTATTCAATCGCGATGCAATTTCTGTGTTTCATCAACACTCTAATAGTCCACAGATTAAGAATGCCTCCATATGTGCATCAGAAACTATTACAGGTCGTCCAGGGAACGATCAAAGCGTAGACTGTTTGAGATATTACTCCCATGTAGGAAAGTGCGCATGGTGACTGTTGTATTCAAACCCGATGCAATATCTGTGTTTCATCATCACTCTGATAGTCCACAGATTACAGAATGCCTCCAGATGGGCATCAGAAACTATTACTGGTCTTCCAGGGAACGATCAAAGCGTAGACTGTTTGAGATATTACTCCCATGTAGGAAAGTGCGCATGGTGACTGTTGTATTCAATCCCGATGCAATTTCTGTGTTTCATCAACACTTTGATGGTTAACAGATTACTGTATGCCTCCAGATGTGCATCATAAACTACTACTGTTCTTCCAGGGAACGATCAAAGCGTAGACTGTTTGAGACATTACTACCATGGAGGAAAGAGCGCATGGTGACTGTTGTATTCAGTCCCGATGCAATTTATGTGTTTCATCAACACTCTGATCGTCCACAGATTACAGAATGCCTCCAAATACGCATCGGAAACTACTACTGGTCTTCCAGGGAACGTCAAAGCGTAGACTGTTTGAGACATTACTCCCATGGAGAAAAGTCCGCATGGTGCCTTTTGTATAGAATCCCGATGCAATTTCCGTGTTTCATCAACACTCTGAATGTCAACAGATCACAGAATAACTGCAGATGTGCTTCGGAAAATTACTACTGGTCTTCCAGGAATCGATCAAATAGCAGAGTGTTTGAGACATTACTCCTGTGGAGAAAAGCCCGCATGGTGCCTGTTGTATTCAATCCCGATGCAATTTCTGTGTTTCGTCAATAATCTGAAAGTCCACGGATTACAGAATGCCTCCAGATGTGCATCGGAAACAACTACTGGTCTTCCAGGGAACGATCAAATCGTAGACTGTTTGAGATATTACTCCCATGTAGGAAAGTGCGCATGGTGACTGTTGTATTCAATCCCGATGCAATTTCTGTGTTTCATCAACACTCTGATAGTCCACAGATTACCGAATGCCTCCAGATGGGCATCGGAAACTACTACTGGTCTTCCAGGGTACGATCAAGGCGTAGACTCTTTGAGACATTACTCCCATAGAGGAATGTGCGCATGGTGACTGTTGTATTCAATCCCGATGCAATTTCTGTGTTTCATCAACACTCTGATAGTCCACAGATTACAGAATGCCTCCAAATGTGCATCGGAAACTGCTACTGGTCTTCCAGGGAACGATCAAAGCGTAGACAGTTTGAGACATTACTCCCATGGAGGAAAGTGCGCATGATGACTGTTGTATTCAATCCCGATGCAACATCTGTGTTTCATCAACACTTTGCAGGTCCACAGATTACAGAATGCCCCCAGATGTACATCGAAAATTACTACTGGTCTTCCAGGGAATTATCAAAGCGTAGACTGGTTGAGACATTGCTCCCATGTTGGAAAGTGCGCATTGTTACTGTTGTATTCAATCCCGATGCAATTTCTGTGTTTCATCAACACTTTGATGGTTAACAGATTACTGTATGCCTCCAGATGTGCATCATAAACTACTACTGTTCTTCCAGGGAACGATCAAACCGTAGACAGTTTGAGACATTACTACCATGGAGGAAAGTGTGCATGGTGACTGTTGTATTCAATCCCGATGCAATTTCTGTGTTTCATCAACACTCTGATCGTCCACAGATTACAGAATGCCTCCAAACACGCATCGGAAACTACAACTGGTCTTCCAGGGAACGTCAAAACCTTGACAGTTTGAGACATTACTCCCATGGAGAAAAGTCCGCATGGTGCCTTTTGTATTGAATCCCGATGCAATTTCCGTGTTTCATCAACACTCTGAAGGTCAACAGATCACAGAATGCCTCCAGATGGGCATCGGAAACTATTACTGGTCTTCCAGGGAACGATCAAAAGCGTAGACTGTTTGAGATATTACTCCCACGTAGGAAAGTGCGCATGGTGACTGTTGAATTCAATCCCGATGCAATTTCTGTGTTTCGTCAATAATCTGAAAGTCCACGGATTACAGAATGCCTCCAGATGTGCATCGGAAACAACTACTGGTCTTCCAGGGAACGATCAAATCGTAGACTGTTTGAGATATTACTCCCATGTAGGAAAGTGCGCATGGTGACTGTTGTATTCAATCCCGATGCAATATCTGTGTTTCATTAACACTCTGATAGTCCACAGATTACCGAATGCCTCCAGATGGGCATCGGAAACTACTACTGGTCTTCCAGGGAACGATCAAGGCGTAGACTCTTTGAGACATTACTCCCATAGAGGAATGTGCGCATGGTGACTGTTGTATTCAATCCCGATGCAATTTGTGTGTTTCATCAACACTCTGATAGTCCACAGATTACAGAATGCCTCCAAATGTGCATCGGAAACTGCTACTGGTCTTCCAGGGAACGATCAAAGCGTTGACAGTTTAAAACATTACTCCCGTGGAGAAAAGCCCGCATGGTGCCTGTTGTATTCAATCCCGATGCAATTTCTGTGTTTCATCAACACTCTGAAAGTCCACAGATTACAGAATGACTCCAGATGGGCTTTGGGAACTACTACTGGTCTTCCAGGGAACGATCAAAGCGTAGACAGTTTGAGACATTACTCCCATGGAGGAAAGTGCGCATGATGACTGTTGTATTCAATCCCGATGCAACATCTGTGTTTCATCAACACTTTGCAGGTCCACAGATTACAGAATGCCCCCAGATGTACATCGAAAATTACTACTGGTCTTCCAGGGAATTATCAAAGCGTAGACTGGTTGAGACATTGCTCCCATGTTGGAAAGTGCGCATTGTTACTGTTGTATTCAATCCCGATGCAATTTCTGTGTTTCATCAACACTTTGATGGTTAACAGATTACTGTATGCCTCCAGATGTGCATCATAAACTACTACTGTTCTTCCAGGGAACGATCAAACCGTAGACAGTTTGAGACATTACTACCATGGAGGAAAGTGTGCATGGTGACTGTTGTATTCAATCCCGATGCAATTTCTGTGTTTTAACAACACTCTGATCGTCCACAGATTACAGAATGCCTCCAAACACGCATCGGAAACTACAACTGGTCTTCCAGGGAACGTCAAAACCTTGACAGTTTGAGACATTACTCCCATGGAGAAAAGTCCGCATGGTGCCTTTTGTATTGAATCACGATGCAATTTCCGTGTTTCATCAACACTCTGAATGTCAACAGATCACAGAATGCCTCCAGATGGGCATCGGAAACTATTACTGGTCTTCCAGGGAACGATCAAAAGCGTAGACTGTTTGAGATATTACTCCCACGTAGGAAAGTGCGCATGGTGACTGTTGAATTCAATCCCGATGCAATTTCTGTGTTTCGTCAATAATCTGAAAGTCCACGGATTACAGAATGCCTCCAGATGTGCATCGGAAACAACTACTGGTCTTCCAGGGAACGATCAAATCGTAGACTGTTTGAGATATTACTCCCATGTAGGAAAGTGCGCATGGTGACTGTTGTATTCAATCCCGATGCAATATCTGTGTTTCATCAACACTCTGATAGTCCACAGATTACCGAATGCCTCCAGATGGGCATCGAAAACTACTACTGGTCTTCCAGGGAACGATCAAGGCGTAGACTCTTTGAGACATTACTCCCATAGAGGAATGTGCGCATGGTGACTGTTGTATTCAATCCCGATGCAATTTCTGTGTTTCATCAACACTCTGATAGTCCACAGATTACAGAATGCCTCCAAATGTGCATCGGAAACTGCTACTGGTCTTCCAGGGAACGATCAAAGCGTTGACAGTTTAAAACATTACTCCCGTGGAGAAAAGCCCGCATGGTGCCTGTTGTATTCAATCCCGATGCAATTTCTGTGTTTCATCAACACTCTGAAAGTCCACAGATTACAGAATGACTCCAGATGGGCTTTGGAAACTACTACTGGTCTTCCAGGGAACGATCAAAGCGTAGACAGTTTGAGACATTACTCCCATGGAGGAAAGTGCGCATGATGACTGTTGTATTCAATCCCGATGCAACATCTGTGTTTCATCAACACTTTGCAGGTCCACAGATTACAGAATGCCCCCAGATGTACATCGAAAATTACTACTGGTCTTCCAGGGAATTATCAAAGCGTAGACTGGTTGAGACATTGCTCCCATGTTGGAAAGTGCGCATTGTTACTGTTGTATTCAATCCCGATTCAATTTCTTTGTTTCATCAACACTTTGATGGTTAACAGATTACTGTATGCCTCCAGATGTGCATCATAAACTACTACTGTTCTTCCAGGGAACGATCAAACCGTAGACAGTTTGAGACATTACTACCATGGAGGAAAGTGTGCATGGTGACTGTTGTATTCAATCCCGATGCAATTTCTGTGTTTCATCAACACTCTGATCGTCCACAGATTACAGAATGCCTCCAAACACGCATCGGAAACTACAACTGGTCTTCCAGGGAACGTCAAAACCTTGACAGTTTGAGACATTACTCCCATGGAGAAAAGTCCGCATGGTGCCTTTTGTATTGAATCCCGATGCAATTTCCGTGTTTCATCAACACTCTGAAGGTCAACAGATCACAGAATGCCTCCAGATGGGCATCGGAAACTATTACTGGTCTTCCAGGGAACGATCAAAAGCGTAGACTGTTTGAGATATTACTCCCACGTAGGAAAGTGCGCATGGTGACTGTTGAATTCAATCCCGATGCAATATCTGTGTTTCATCAACACTCTGATAGTCCACAGATTACCGAATGCCTCCAGATGGGCATCGAAAACTACTACTGGTCTTCCAGGGAACGATCAAGGCGTAGACTCTTTGAGACATTACTCCCATAGAGGAATGTGCGCATGGTGACTGTTGTATTCAATCCCGATGCAATTTCTGTGTTTCGTCAATAATCTGAAAGTCCACGGATTACAGAATGACTCCAGATGGGCTTTGGAAACTACTACTGGTCTTCCAGGGAACGATCAAAGCGTAGACAGTTTGAGACATTACTCCCATGGAGGAAAGTGCGCATGAAGACTGTTGTATTCAATCCCGATGCAACATCTGTGTTTCATCAACACTTTGCAGGTCCACAGATTACAGAATGCCCCCAGATGTACATCGAAAATTACTACTGGTCTTCCAGGGAATTATCAAAAACGTAGACTGGTTGAGACATTGCTCCCATGTTGGAAAGTGCGCATTGTTACTGTTGTATTCAATCCCGATACAATTTCTGTGTTTCATCAACAATTTGATGGTTAACAGATTACTGTATGCCTCCAGATGTGCATCATAAACTACTACTGTTCTTCCAGGGAACGATCAAACCGTAGACCGTTTGAGACATTACTACCATGGAGGAAAGTGTGCATGGTGACTGTTGTATTCAATCCCGATGCAATTTCTGTGTTTCATCAACACTCTGATCGTCCACAGATTACAGAATGCCTCCAAACACGCATCGGAAACTACAACTGGTCTTCCAGGGAACGTCAAAACCTTGACAGTTTGAGACATTACTCCCATGGAGAAAAGTCCGCATGGTGCCTTTTGTATTGAATCCCGATGCAATTTCCGTGTTTCATCAACACTCTGAAGGTCAACAGATCACAGAATGCCTGCAGATGTGCTCCGGAAAATTACTAGTGGTCTTCCAGGAATCGATCAAATGGCAGAGTGTTTGAGACATTACTCCCGTGGAGAAAAGCCCGCATGGTGCCTGTTGTATTCAGACCCGATGCAATATTTGTGTTTCGTCAACACTCTGAAAGTCCACATATTACAGAATGCCTCCAGATGGGCATCGGAAACTATTACTGGTCTTCCAGGGAACGATCAAAGCGTAGACTGTTTGAGATATTACTCCCATGTAGGAAAGTGCGCATGGTGACTGTTGTATTCAAACCCGATTCAATATCTGTGTTTCATCATCACTCTGATAGTCCACAGACTACAGAATGCCTCCAGATGGGCATCGGAAACTATTACTGGTCTTCCAGGGAACGATCAAAGCGTAGACAGTTTGAGACATTACTCCCATAGAGGAAAGTGCGCCTGGTCACTGTTGTATTCCATCCCGATGCAATTTCAATGTTTCATCAACACTTTGATAGACCACAGATTACAGAATGCCTCCAGATGTGCATCGGAATCTACTACTAGTCTTCCAGGGAACGATCAAAGCGTAGACTATTTGAGACATTACTCCCATGGAGGAAAGTGCGCATGGTGACTGTTGTATTCCATCCCGATGCAATTTCTGTGTTTCATCAACACTTTAATGGTTAACAGATTACTGTATAGCTCCAGATGTGCATCATAAACTACTACTGTTCTTCCAGGGAACGATCAAAGCGTAGATTGTTTGAGACATTACTACCATGGAGGAAAGAGCTCATGGTGACTGTTGTATTCAATCCCGATGCAATTTCTGTGTTTCATCAACACTCTGATAGTCCACAGATTACAGAATGCCTCCAGATGTGCATCGGAAACTACTACTGGTCTTCCAGGGAACGATAAAAGCGTAGACTATTTGAGACATTACTCCCATGGAGGGAAGTGCGCATGATGACTGTTGTATTCAATCCCGATGCAATTTCTGTGTTTCATCAACACTCTGATAGTCCACAGATTGCAGAATGCCTCCATATGTGCATCGGAAACTATTACTGGTCTTCCAGAGAACGATCAAAAAGTAGACGGTTTGAGATATTACTATCATGTAGGAAAGTGCGCAAGGTACTATTGTATTCAATCCCGATGCAATAACTGTGTTTCATCAACACTCTGATAGTCCACAGATTACAGAATGCCTCCAGATGTGCATCGGAATCAACTACTAGTCTTTCAGGGAACGATCAAAGCGTAGACTGTTTGAGATATTACTCCCATGTGGGAAAGTGCGCATGGTGACTGCTGTATTCAATCCCGATGCAATATCTGTGTTTCATCAACACTCTGATAGTCCACAGATTACCGAATGCCTCTAGAAGGGCATCGGAAACTACTACTGGTCTTCCAGGGAACGATCAAAGCCTAGACTGTTTGTGACATTACTCCCATAGAGGAATGTGCGCATGGTGACTGTTGTATTCAATCCCGATGCAATTTCTGTGTGTCATCAACACTCTGATAGTCCACAGATTACAGAATGCCTCCAAATGTGCATCGGAAACTGCTACTGTTCTTCCAGGAAACGATCAAAGCGTAGACAGTTTGAGACATTACTCCCGTGGATAAAAGCCCGCATGGTGCCTGTTGTATTCAATCCCGATGCAATATCTGTGTTTCATCAACACTCTGAAAGTCCACAGATTAGAGAATGACTCTAGATGGGCTTCGGAAACTACTACTGGTCTTCCAGGGAACGATCAAAGCGTAGACAGTTTGAGACATTACTCCCATTGAGAAAAGCCTGGATGGTGCCTATTGTATTCAATCCCGATGCAATTTCTGTGTTTCATCAACACTCTAATAGTCTACAGATTACAGAATGCCTCCAGATGGGCATCGTAAACTATTACTGGTCTTCCAGGGAACGATTTAAGCGTAGACTGTTTGAGATATTACACCCATGTAGGAAAGTGCGCATGGTAACTGTTGTATTCAATCCCGATGCAATTTCTGTGTTTCATCAACACTCTGATCGTCCACAGATTACAGAATGCCTCCAAACCCGCATCGGAAACTACAACTGGTCTTCCAGGGAACGTCAAAACCTTGACAGTTTGAGACATTACTCCCATGGAGAAAAGTCCGCATGGTGCCTTTTGTATTGAATCCCGATGCAATTTCCGTGTTTCATCAACACTCTGAAGGTCAACAGATCACAGAATGCCTGCAGATGTGCTCCGGAAAATTACTACTGGTCTTCCAGGAATCGATCAAATGGCAGAGTGTTTGAGACATTACTCCCGTGGAGAAAAGCCCGCATGGTGACTGTTGTATTCAAACCCGATTCCATATCTGTGTTTCATCATCACTCTGATAGTCCACAGACTACAGAATGCCTCCAGATGGGCATCGGAAACTATTACTGGTCTTCCACCGAACGATCAAAGCGTAGACAGTTTGAGACATTACTCCCATAGAGGAAAGTGCGCCTGGTCACTGTTGTATTCAATCCCGATGCAATTTCAGTGTTTCATCAACACTTTGATAGACCACAGATTACAGAATGCCTCCAGATGTGCATCGGAATCTACTACTAGTCTTCCAGGGAACGATCAAAGCGTAGACTATTTGAGACATTACTCCCATGGAGGAAAGTGCGCATGGTGACTGTTGTATTCCATCCCGATGCAATTTCTGTGTTTCATCAACACTTTAATGGTTAACAGATTACTGTATGCCTCCAGATGTGCATCATAAACTACTACTGTTCTTCCAGGGAACGATCAAAGCGTAGATTGTTTGAGACATTACTACCATGGAGGAAAGAGCTCATGGTGACTGTTGTATTCAATCCCGATGCAATTTCTGTGTTTCATCAACACTCTGATAGTCCACAGATTACAGAATGCCTCCAGATGTGCATCGGAAACTACTACTGGTCTTCCAGGGAACGATAAAAGCGTAGACTATTTGAGACATTACTCCCATGGAGGGAAGTGCGCATGATGACTGTTGTATTCAATCCCGATGCAATTTCTGTGTTTCATCAACACTCTGATAGTCCACAGATTGCAGAATGCCTCCATATGTGCATCGGAAACTATTACTGGTCTTCCAGGGAACGATCAAAAAGTAGACGGTTTGAGATATTACTATCATGTAGGAAAGTGCGCATGGTACTATTGTATTCAATCCCGATGCAATAACTGTGTTTCATCAACACTCTGTTAGTCCACAGATTACAGAATGCCTCCAGATGTGCATCGGAATCAACTACTGGTCTTTCAGGGAACGATCATAGCGTAGACTGTTTGAGATATTACTCCCATGTGGGAAAGTGCGCATGGTGACTGTTGTATTCAATCCCGATGCAATATCTGTGTTTCATCAACACTCTGATAGTCCACAGATTACCGAATGCCTCTAGAAGGGCATCGGAAACTACTACTGGTCTTCCAGGGAACGATCAAAGCCTAGACTGTTTGTGACATTACTCCCATAGAGGAATGTGCGCATGGTGACTGTTGTATTCAATCCCGATGCAATTTCTGTGTGTCATAACACTCTGATAGTCCACAGATTACAGAATGCCTCCAAATGTGCATCGGAAACTGCTACTGTTCTACCAGGAAACGATCAAAGCGTAGACAGTTTGAGACATTACTCCCGTGGATAAAAGCCCGCATGGTGCCTGTTGTATTCAATCCCGATGCAATATCTGTGTTTCATCAACACTCTGAAAGTCCACAGATTAGAGAATGACTCTAGATGGGCTTCGGAAACTACTACTGGTCTTCCAGGGAACGATCAAAGCGTAGACAGTTTGAGACATTACTCCCATTGAGAAAAGCCTGGATGGTGCCTATTGTATTCAATCCCGATGCAATTTCTGTGTTTCATCAACACTCTAATAGTCCACAGATTACAGAATGCCTCCAGATGGGCATCGTAAACTATTAATGGTCTTCCAGGGAACGATTTATGCGTAGACTGTTTGAGATATTACACCCATGTAGGAAAGTGCGCATGGTGACTGTTGTATTCAATCCCGATGCAATTTCTGTGTTTCATCAACACTCTGATCGTTCACAGATTACAGAATGCCTCCAAACACGCATCGGAAACTACAACTGGTCTTCCAGGGAACGTCAAAATCTTGACAGTTTGAGACATTACTCCCATGGAGAAAAGTCCGCATGGTGCCTTTTGTATTGAATCCCGATGCAATTTCCGTGTTTCATCAACACTCTGAAGGTCAACAGATCACAGAATGCCTGCAGATGTGCTCCGGAAAATTACTACTGGTCTTCCAGGAATCGATCAAATGGCAGAGTGTTTGAGACATTACTCCCGTGGAGAAAAGTCCGCATGGTGCCTGTTGTATTCAGACCCGATGCAATTTCTGTGTTTCATCAACACTTTAATGGTTAACAGATTACTGTATGCCTCCAGATGTGCATCATAAACTACTACTGTTCTTCCAGGGAACGATCAAAGCGTAGATTGTTTGAGACATTACTACCATGGAGGAAAGAGCTCATGGTGACTGTTGTATTCAATCCCGATGCAATTTCTGTGTTTCATCAACACTCTGATAGTCCACAGATTACAGAATGCCTCCAGATGTGCATCGGAAACTACTACTGGTCTTCCAGGGAACGATAAAAGCGTAGACTATTTGAGACATTACTCCCATGGAGGGAAGTGCGCATGATGACTGTTGTATTCAATCCCGATGCAATTTCTGTGTTTCATCAACACTCTGATAGTCCACAGATTGCAGAATGCCTCCATATGTGCATCGGAAACTATTACTGGTCTTCCAGGGAACGATCAAAAAGTAGACGGTTTGAGATATTACTATCATGTAGGAAAGTGCGCATGGTACTATTGTATTCAATCCCGATGCAATAACTGTGTTTCATCAACACTCTGATAGTCCACAGATTACAGAATGACTCCAGATGTGCATCGGAATCAACTACTGGTCTTTCAGGGAACGATCAAAGCGTAGACTGTTTGAGATATTACTCCCATGTGGGAAAGTGCGCATGGTGACTGTTGTATTCAATCCCGATGCAATATCTGTGTTTCATCAACACTCTGATAGTCCACAGATTACCGAATGCCTCTAGAAGGGCATCGGAAACTACTACTGGTCTTCCAGGGAACGATCAAAGCCTAGACTGTTTGTGACATTACTCCCATAGAGGAATGTGCGCATGGTGACAGTTGTATTCAATCCCGATGCAATTTCTGTGTTTCATCAACACTCTGATAGTCCACAGATTACAGAATGCCTCCAGATGTGCATCGGAAACTACTACTGGTCTTCCAGGGAACGATCAAAGCGTAGACTATTTGAGACATTACTCCCATGGAGGTAAGTGCGCATGATGACTGTTGTATTCAATCCCGATCCAATTTCTGTGTGTCATCAACACTCTGATAGTCCACAGATTACAGAATGCCTCCAAATGTGCATCGGAAACTGCTACTGTTCTTCCAGGAAACGATCAAAGCGTAGACAGTTTGAGACATTACTCCCGTGGATAAAAGCCCGCATGGTGCCCATTGTATTCAATCCCGATGCAATATCTGTGCCTCCAGATGGGCATCGTAAACTATTACTGGTCTTCCAGGGAACGATTTAAGCGTAGACTGTTTGAGATATTACACCCATGTAGGAAAGTGCGCATGGTGACTGTTGTATTCAATCCCGATGCAATTTCTGTGTTTCATCAACACTCTGATAGTCCACAGATTACAGAATGCCTCCAGATGTGCATCGGAAACTACTACTGGTCTTCCAGGGAACGATCAAAGCGTAGACTATTTGAGACATTACTCCCATGGAGGTAAGTGCGCATGATGACTGTTGTATTCAATCCCGATCCAATTTCTGTGTTTCATCAACACTTTGAAGGTCCACAGATTACAGAATGCCCCCAGATGTACATCGAAAATTACTACTGGTCTTCCAAGGAACGATCAAAGCGTAGACTGGTTGAGACATTACTCCCATGTTGGAAAGTGCGCATTGTGACTGTTGTATTCAATCCCGATGCAATTTCTGTGTTTCATCAACACTCTGATAGTCCACAGATTACAGAATGAATCCATATGTGCATCGGAAACTATTACTGGTCTTCCAGGGAACGATCAAAGAGTAGACTGTTTGAGATATTACTCTCATGTAGGAAAGTGCGCATGGTGACTGTTGTATTCAATCCCGATGCAATAACTGTGTTTCATCAACACTCTGATAGTCCACAGATTACAGAATGCCTCCAAATGTGCATCGGAAACTGCTACTGGTCTTCCAGGAAACGATCAAAGCGTAGACAGTTTGAGAAATTACTCCTGCTGAGAAAAGCCCGCATGGTGCCTGTTGTATTCAATCCCGATGCAATTTCTGTGTTTCATCAACACTCTGAAAGTCCACAGATTACAGAATGACTCCAGATGGGCTTCGGAAACTACTACTGGTCTTCCAGGGAACGATCATAGCGTAGACAGTTTGAGACATTACTCCCATTGAGAAAAGCCTGGATGGTGCCTATTGTATTCAATCCCGATGCAATTTCTGTGTTTCATCAACATTCTAATAGTCCACAGATTACAGAATGCCTCCAAATGTGCATCGGAAACTATTAGTGGTCTTCCAGGGACCGATCAAAGCCTAGACTGTTTGTGACATTACTCCCATAGAGGAATGTGCGCATGGTGACTGTTGTATTCCATCCCGATGCAATTTCTGTGTGTCATCAACACTCTGATAGTCCACAGATTACAGGATGCCTCCAAATGTGCATCGGAAACTGCTACTGTTCTTCCAGGGAACGATCAAAGCGTAGACAATTTGAGACATTACTCCCATGGAGGAAAGTGCGCATGGTGACTGTTGTATTCCATCCCGATGCAATTTCTGTGTTTCATCAACACTTTAATGGTTAACAGATTACTGTATGCCTCCAGATGTGCATCATAAACTACTACTGTTCTTCCAGGGAACGATCAAAGCGCAGATTGTTTGAGACATTACTACCACGGAGGAAAGAGCGCATGGTGACTGTTGTATTCAATCCCGATGAAATTTCTGTGTGTCATCAACACTCTGATAGTCCACAGATAACAGGATGCCTCCAAATGTGCATCGGAAACTACTACTGGTCTTCCAGGGAACGATAATAGCGTAGACTATTTGAGACATTACTCCCATGGAGGAAAGTACGCATGGTGACTGTTGTATTCAATCCCGATGCAATTTCTGTGTTTCATCAACACTCTGAAAGTCCACAGATTACAGAATGACTCCAGATGGGCTTCGGAAACTACTACTGGTCTTCCAGGGAACGATCAAAGCGTAGACAGTTTGAGACATTACTCCCATTGAGAAAAGCCTGGATGGTGCCTATTGTATTCAATCCCGATGCAATTTCTGTGTTTCATCAACATTCTAATAGTCCACAGGTTACAGAATGCTTCCATATGTGCATCGGAAACTATTACTGGTCTTCCAGGGACCGATCAAATCAAAGACTGTTTGAGACATTACTCTCATGTAGGAAAGTGCGCATGGTGACTGTTGTATTCAATCCCGATGCAATTTCTGTGTTTCATCAACACTCTGATAGTCCACAGATTACCAAATGCCTCCAAATGTGCATCGGAAACTGCTACTGGTCTTCCAGGGAGCGATCAAAGCGTAGACAGTTTGAGACATTACTCCCGTGGAGAAAAGCCCGCATGGTGCCTGTTGTATTCAATCCCGATGCAATTTCTGTGTTTCATTAACACTCTGAAAGTCCACAGATTACAGAATGACTCCAGATGGGCTTCGAAAACTACTACTGGTCTTCCAGGGAACGATCAAAGCGTAGACAGTTTGAGACATTACTCCCATTGAGAAAAGCCTGGTTGGTGCAAATTGTATTCAATCGCGATGCAATTTCTGTGTTTCATCAACACTCTAATAGTCCACAGATTAAGAATGCCTCCATATGTGCATCGGAAACTGTTACAGGTCGTCCAGGGAACGATCAAAGCGTAGACTGTTTGAGATATTACTCCCATGTAGGAAAGTGCGCATGGTGACTGTTGTATTCAAACCCGATGCAATATCTGTGTTTCATCATCACTCTGATAGTCCACAGATTACAGAATGCCTCCAGATGGGCATCGGAAACTATTACTGGTCTTCCAGGGAACGATCAAAGCGTAGACTGTTTGAGATATTACTCCCATGTAGGAAAGTGCGCATGGTGACTGTTGTATTCAATCCCGATGCAATTTCTGTGTTTCATCAACACTTTGATGGTTAACAGATTACTGTATGCCTCCAGATGTGCATCATAAACTACTACTATTCTTCCAGGGAACGATCAAAGCGTAGACTGTTTGAGACATTACTACCATGGAGGAAAGAGCGCATGGTGACTGTTGTATTCAGTCCCGATGCATTTTCTGTGTTTCATCAACACTCTGAATGTCAACAGATCACAGAATAACTGCAGATGTGCTTCGGAAAATTACTACTGGTCTTCCAGGAATCAATCAAATAGCAGAGTGTTTGAGACATTACTCCTGTGGAGAAAAGCCCGCATGGTGCCTGTTGTATTCAATCCCGATACAATTTCTGTGTTTCGTCAACAATCTGAAAGTCCACGGATTACAGAATGCCTAAAGATGTGCATCGGAAACAACTACTGGTCTTCCAGGGAACGATCAAATCGTAGACTGTTTGAGATATAACTCTCATGTAGGAAAGTGCGCATGGTGACTGTTGTATTCAATCCCGATGCAATAACTGTGTTTTATCAACACTCTGATAGTCCACAGATTACAGAATGCCTCCAGATGTGCATCGGAATCTACTACTGGTCTTCCAGGGAACGATAAAAGCGTAGACTATTTGAGACATTACTCCCATGGAGGAAAGTGCGCATGGTGACTGTTGTATTCCATCCCGATGCAATTTCTGTGTTTCATCAACACTTTGATGGTTAACAGATTACTGTATGCCTCCAGATGTGCATCATAAACTACTACTGTTCTTCCAGGGAACAATCAAAGCGTAGACTGTTTGAGACATTACTACCATGGAGGAAAGTCCGCATGGTGCCTTTTGTATTGAATCCCGATGCAATTTCCGTGTTTCATCAACACTCTGAACGTCAACAGATCACAGAATGCCTGCAGATGGGCTTCGGAAACTACTACTGGTCATCCAGGGAACGATCATAGCGTAGACAGTTTGAGACATTACTCCCATTTAGAAAAGCCTTGATGGTGCCTATTGTATTCAATCCCGATGCAATTTCTGTGTTTCATCAACATTCTAATAGTCCACAGATTACAGAATGCCTCCAAATGTGCATCGGAAACTATTAGTGGTCTTCCAGGGACCGATCAAAGCCTAGACTGTTTGTGACATTACTCTTATAGAGGAATGTGCGCATGGTGACTGTTGTATTCAATCCCGATGCAAATTCTGTGTGTCATCAACACTCTGATAGTCCACAGATTACAGAATGCCTCCAAATGTGCATCGGAAACTGCTACTGTTCTTCCAGGAAACGATCAAAGCGTAGACAGTTTGAGACATTACTCCCGTGGATAAAAGCCCGCATGGTGCCTGTTGTATTCAATCCCGATGCAATATCTGTGTTTCATCAACACTCTGAAAGTCCACAGATTAGAGAATGACTCTAGATGGGCTTCGGAAACTACTACTGGTCTTCCAGGGAACGATCAAAGCCTAGACTGTTTGTGACATTACTCACATAGAGGAATGTGCGCATGGTGACTGTTGTATTCAATCCCGATGCAATTTCTGTGTGTCATCAACACTCTGATAGTCCACAGATTACAGAATGCCTCCAAATGTGCATCGGAAACTGCTACTGTTCTTCCAGGAAACGATCAAAGCGTAGACAGTTTGAGACATTACTCCCGTGGATAAAAGCCCGCATGGTGCCTGTTGTATTCAATCCCGATGCAATATCTGTGTTTCATCAACACTCTGAAAGTCCACAGATTAGAGAATGACTCTAGATGGGCTTCGGAAACTACTACTGGTCTTCCAGGGAACGATCAAAGCGTAGACAGTTTGAGACATTACTCCCATTGAGAAAAGCCTGGATGGTGCCTATTGTATTCAATCCCGATGCAATTTCTGTGTTTCATCAACACTCTAATAGTCTACAGATTACAGAATGCCTCCAGATGGGCATCGTAAACTATTACTGGTCTTCCAGGGAACGATTTAAGCGTAGACTGTTTGAGATATTACACCCATGTAGGAAAGTGCGCATGGTAACTGTTGTATTCAATCCCGATGCAATATCTGTGTTTCATCAACACTCTGATCGTCCACAGATTACAGAATGCCTCCAAACCCGCATCGGAAACTACAACTGGTCTTCCAGGGAACGTCAAAACCTTGACAGTTTGAGACATTACTCCCATGGAGAAAAGTCCGCATGGTGCCTTTTGTATTGAATCCCGATGCAATTTCCGTGTTTCATCAACACTCTGAAGGTCAACAGATCACAGAATGCCTGCAGATGTGCTCCGGAAAATTACTACTGGTCTTCCAGGAATCGATCAAATGGCAGAGTGTTTGAGACATTACTCCCGTGGAGAAAAGCCCGCATGGTGACTGTTGTATTCAAACCCGATTCAATATCTGTGTTTCATCATCACTCTGATAGTCCACAGACTACAGAATGCCTCCAGATGGGCATCGGAAACTATTACTGGTCTTCCAGGGAACGATCAAAGCGTAGACAGTTTGAGACATTACTCCCATAGAGGAAAGTGCGCCTGGTCACTGTTGTATTCAATCCCGATGCAATTTCAGTGTTTCATCAACACTTTGATAGACCACAGATTACAGAATGCCTCCAGATGTGCATCGGAATCTACTACTAGTCTTCCAGGGAACGATCAAAGCGTAGACTATTTGAGACATTACTCCCATGGAGGAAAGTGCGCATGGTGACTGTTGTATTCCATCCCGATGCAATTTCTGTGTTTCATCAACACTTTAATGGTTAACAGATTACTGTATGCCTCCAGATGTGCATCATAAACTACTACTGTTCTTCCAGGGAACGATCAAAGCGTAGATTGTTTGAGACATTACTACCATGGAGGAAAGAGCTCATGGTGACTGTTGTATTCAATCCCGATGCAATTTCTGTGTTTCATCAACACTCTGATAGTCCACAGATTACAGAATGACTCCAGATGTGCATCGGAATCAACTACTGGTCTTTCAGGGAACGATCATAGCGTAGACTGTTTGAGATATTACTCCCATGTGGGAAAGTGCGCATGGTGACTGTTGTATTCAGTCCCGATGCAATATCTGTGTTTCATCAACACTCTGATAGTCCACAGATTACCGAATGCCTCTAGAAGGGCATCGGAAACTACTTCTGGTCTTCCAGGGAACGATCAAAGCCTAGACTGTTTGTGACATTACTCCCATAGAGGAATGTGCGCATGGTGACTGTTGTATTCAATCCCGATGCAATTTCTGTGTGTCATAACACTCTGATAGTCCACAGATTACAGAATGCCTCCAAATGTGCATCGGAAACTGCTACTGTTCTACCAGGAAACGATCAAAGCGTAGACAGTTTGAGACATTACTCCCGTGGATAAAAGCCCGCATGGTGCCTGTTGTATTCAATCCCGATGCAATATCTGTGTTTCATCAACACTCTGAAAGTCCACAGATTAGAGAATGACTCTAGATGGGCTTCGGAAACTACTACTGGTCTTCCAGGGAACGATCAAAGCGTAGACAGTTTGAGACATTACTCCCATTCAGAAAAGCCTGGATGGTGCCTATTGTATTCAATCCCGATGCAATTTCTGTGTTTCATCAACACTCTAATAGTCCACAGATTACAGAATGCCTCCAGATGGGCATCGTAAACTATTAATGGTCTTCCAGGGAACGATTTATGCGTAGACTGTTTGAGATATTACACCCATGTAGGAAAGTGCGCATGGTGACTGTTGTATTCAATCCCGATGCAATTTCTGTGTTTCATCAACACTCTGATCGTCCACAGATTACAGAATGCCTCCAAACACGCATCGGAAACTACAACTGGTCTTCCAGGGAACGTCAAAATCTTGACAGTTTGAGACATTACTCCCATGGAGAAAAGTCCGCATGGTGCCTTTTGTATTGAATCCCGATGCAATTTCCGTGTTTCATCAACACTCTGAAGGTCAACAGATCACAGAATGCCTGCAGATGTGCTCCGGAAAATTACTACTGGTCTTCCAGGAATCGATCAAATGGCAGAGTGTTTGAGACATTACTCCCGTGGAGAAAAGTCCGCATGGTGCCTGTTGTATTCAGACCCGATGCAATATTTGTGTTTCGTCAACACTCTGAAAGTCCACATATTACAGAATGCCTCCAGATGGGCATCGGAAACTATTACTGGTCTTCCAGGGAACGATCAAAGCGTAGACTGTTTGAGATATTACACCCATGTAGGAAAGTGCGCATGGTGACTGTTGTATTCAAACCCGATTCAATATCTGTGTTTCATCATCACTCCGATAGTCCACAGACTACAGAATGCCTCCAGATGGGCATCGGAAACTATTACTGGTCTTCCAGGGAACGATAAAAGCGTAGACAGTTTGAGACATTACTCCCATAGAGGAAAGTTCGCCTGGTCACTGTTGTATTCAATCCCGATGCAATTTCAGTGTTTCATCAACACTTTGATAGACCACAGATTACAGAATGCCTCCAGATGTGCATCGGAATCTACTACTAGTCTTCCAGGGAACGATCAAAGCGTAGACTATTTGAGACATTACTCCCATGGAGGAAAGTGCGCATGGTGACTGTTGTATTCCATCCCGATGCAATTTCTGTGTTTCATCAACACTTTAATGGTTAACAGATTACTGTATGCCTCCAGATGTGCATCATAAACTACTACTGTTCTTCCAGGGAACGATCAAAGCGTAGATTGTTTGAGACATTACTACCATGGAGGAAAGAGCTCATGGTGACTGTTGTATTCAATCCCGATGCAATTTCTGTGTTTCATCAACACTCTGATAGTCCACAGATTACAGAATGCCTCCAGATGTGCATCGGAAACTACTACTGGTCTTCCAGGGAACGATAAAAGCGTAGACTATTTGAGACATTACTCCCATGGAGGGAAGTGCGCATGATGACTGTTGTATTCAATCCCGATGCAATTTCTGTGTTTCATCAACACTCTGATAGTCCACAGATTGCAGAATGCCTCCATATGTGCATCGGAAACTATTACTGGTCTTCCAGGGAACGATCAAAAAGTAGACGGTTTGAGATATTACTATCATGTAGGAAAGTGCGCATGGTACTATTGTATTCAATCCCGATGCAATAACTGTGTTTCATCAACACTCTGATAGTCCACAGATTACAGAATGACTCCAGATGTGCATCGGAATCAACTACTGGTCTTTCAGGGAACGATCAAAGCGTAGACTGTTTGAGATATTACTCCCATGTGGGAAAGTGCGCATGGTGACTGTTGTATTCAATCCCGATGCAATATCTGTGTTTCATCAACACTCTGATAGTCCACAGATTACCGAATGCCTCTAGAAGGGCATCGGAAACTACTACTGGTATTCCAGGGAACGATCAAAGCCTAGACTGTTTGTGACATTACTCCCATAGAGGAATGTGCGCATGGTGACAGTTGTATTCAATCCCGATGCAATTTCTGTGTGTCATCAACACTCTGATAGTCCACAGATTACAGAATGCCTCCAAATGTGCATCGGAAACTGCTACTGTTCTTCCAGGAAACGATCAAAGCGTAGACAGTTTGAGACATTACTCCCGTGGATAAAAGCCCGCATGGTGCCTATTGTATTCAATCCCGATGCAATATCTGTGCCTCCAGATGGGCATCGTAAACTATTACTGGTCTTCCAGGGAACGATTTAAGCGTAGACTGTTTGAGATATTACACCCATGTAGGAAAGTGCGCATGGTGACTGTTGTATTCAATCCCGATGCAATTTCTGTGTTTCATCAACACTCTGATAGTCCACAGATTACAGAATGCCTCCAGATGTGCATCGGAAACTACTACTGGTCTTCCAGGGAACGATCAAAGCGTAGACTATTTGAGACGTTACTCCCATGGAGGTAAGTGCGCATGATGACTGTTGTATTCAATCCCGATCCAATTTCTGTGTTTCATCAACACTTTGAAGGTCCACAGATTACAGAATGCCCCCAGATGTACATCGAAAATTACTACTGGTCTTCCAAGGAACGATCAAAGCGTAGACTGGTTGAGACATTACTCCCATGTTGGAAAGTGCGCATTGTGACTGTTGTATTCAATCCCGATGCAATTTCTGTGTTTCATCAACACTCTGATAGTCCACAGATTACAGAATGAATCCATATGTGCATCGGAAACTATTACTGGTCTTCCAGGGAACGATCAAAGAGTAGACTGTTTGAGATATTACTCTCATGTAGGAAAGTGCGCATGGTGACTGTTGTATTCAATCCCGATGCAATAACTGTGTTTCATCAACACTCTGATAGTCCACAGATTACAGAATGCCTCCAAATGTGCATCGGAAACTGCTACTGGTCTTCCAGGAAACGATCAAAGCGTAGACAGTTTGAGAAATTACTCCCGCTGAGAAAAGCCCGCATGGTGCCTGTTGTATTCAATCCCGATGCAATTTCTGTGTTTCATCAACACTCTGAAAGTCCACAGATTACAGAATGACTCCAGATGGGCTTCGGAAACTACTACTGGTCTTTCAGGGAACGATCATAGCGTAGACAGTTTGAGACATTACTCCCATTGAGAAAAGCCTGGATGGTGCCTATTGTATTCAATCCCGATGCAATTTCTGTGTTTCATCAACATTCTAATAGTCCACAGATTACAGAATGCCTCCAAATGTGCATCGGAAACTATTAGTGGTCTTCCAGGGACCGATCAAAGCCTAGACTGTTTGTGACATTACTCCCATAGAGGAATGTGCGCATGGTGACTGTTGTATTCCATCCCGATGCAATTTCTGTGTGTCATCAACACTCTGATAGTCCACAGATTACAGGATGCCTCCAAATGTGCATCGGAAACTGCTACTGTTCTTCCAGGGAACGATCAAAGCGTAGACAATTTGAGACATTACTCCCATGGAGGAAAGTGCGCATGGTGACTGTTGTATTCCATCCCGATGCAATTTCTGTGTTTCATCAACACTTTAATGGTTAACAGATTACTGTATGCCTCCAGATGTGCATCATAAACTACTACTGTTCTTCCAGGGAACGATCAAAGCGCAGATTGTTTGAGACATTACTACCACGGAGGAAAGAGCGCATGGTGACTGTTGTATTCAATCCCGATGAAATTTCTGTGTGTCATCAACACTCTGATAGTCCACAGATAACAGGATGCCTCCAAATGTGCATCGGAAACTACTACTGGTCTTCCAGGGAACGATAATAGCGTAGACTATTTGAGACATTACTCCCATGGAGGAAAGTACGCATGGTGACTGTTGTATTCAATCCCGATGCAATTTCTGTGTTTCATCAACACTCTGAAAGTCCACAGATTACAGAATGACTCCAGATGGGCTTCGGAAACTACTACTGGTCTTCCAGGGAACGATCAAAGCGTAGACAGTTTGAGACATTACTCCCATTGAGAAAAGCCTGGATGGTGCCTATTGTATTCAATCCCGATGCAATTTCTGTGTTTCATCAACATTCTAATAGTCCACAGGTTACAGAATGCTTCCATATGTGCATCGGAAACTATTACTGGTCTTCCAGGGACCGATCAAATCAAAGACTGTTTGAGACATTACTCCCGTGGAGAAAAGCCCGCATGGTGCCTGTTGTATTCAATCCCGATGCAATTTCTGTGTTTCATTAACACTCTGAAAGTCCACAGATTACAGAATGACTCCAGATGGGCTTCGAAAACTACTACTGGTCTTCCAGGGAACGATCAAAGCGTAGACAGTTTGAGACATTACTCCCATTGAGAAAAGCCTGGTTGGTGCAAATTGTATTCAATCGCGATGCAATTTCTGTGTTTCATCAACACTCTAATAGTCCACAGATTAAGAATGCCTCCATATGTGCATCGGAAACTGTTACAGGTCGTCCAGGGAACGATCAAAGCGTAGACTGTTTGAGATATTACTCCCATGTAGGAAAGTGCGCATGGTGACTGTTGTATTCAAACCCGATGCAATATCTGTGTTTCATCATCACTCTGATAGTCCACAGATTACAGAATGCCTCCAGATGGGCATCGGAAACTATTACTGGTCTTCCAGGGAACGATCAAAGCGTAGACTGTTTGAGATATTACTCCCATGTAGGAAAGTGCGCATGGTGACTGTTGTATTCAATCCCGATGCAATTTCTGTGTTTCATCAACACTTTGATGGTTAACAGATTACTGTATGCCTCCAGATGTGCATCATAAACTACTACTATTCTTCCAGGGAACGATCAAAGCGTAGACTGTTTGAGACATTACTACCATGGAGGAAAGAGCGCATGGTGACTGTTGTATTCAGTCCCGATGCATTTTCTGTGTTTCATCAACACTCTGAATGTCAACAGATCACAGAATAACTGCGGATGTGCTTCGGAAAATTACTACTGGTCTTCCAGGAATCAATCAAATAGCAGAGTGTTTGAGACATTACTCCTGTGGAGAAAAGCCCGCATGGTGCCTGTTGTATTCAATCCCGATACAATTTCTGTGTTTCGTCAACAATCTGAAAGTCCACGGATTACAGAATGCCTCCAGATGTGCATCGGAAACAACTACTGGTCTTCCAGGGAACGATCAAATCGTAGACTGTTTGAGATATAACTCTCATGTAGGAAAGTGCGCATGGTGACTGTTGTATTCAATCCCGATGCAATAACTGTGTTTCATCAACACTCTGATAGTCCACAGATTACAGAATGCCTCCAGATGTGCATCGGAATCTACTACTGGTCTTCCAGGGAACGATAAAAGCGTAGACTATTTGAGACATTACTCCCATGGAGGAAAGTGCGCATGGTGACTGTTGTATTCCATCCCGATGCAATTTCTGTGTTTCATCAACACTTTGATGGTTAACAGATTACTGTATGCCTCCAGATGTGCATCATAAACTACTACTGTTCTTCCAGGGAACAATCAAAGCGTAGACTGTTTGAGACATTACTACCATGGAGGAAAGTCCGCATGGTACCTTTTGTATTGAATCCCGATGCAATTTCCGTGTTTCATCAACACTCTGAACGTCAACAGATCACAGAATGCCTGCAGATGGGCTTCGGAAACTACTACTGGTCATCCAGGGAACGATCATAGCGTAGACAGTTTGAGACATTACTCCCATTTAGAAAAGCCTTGATGGTGCCTATTGTATTCAATCCCGATGCAATTTCTGTGTTTCATCAACATTCTAATAGTCCACAGATTACAGAATGCCTCCAAATGTGCATCGGAAACTATTAGTGGTCTTCCAGGGACCGATCAAAGCCTAGACTGTTTGTGACATTACTCTTATAGAGGAATGTGCGCATGGTGACTGTTGTATTCAATCCCGATGCAATTTCTGTGTGTCATCAACACTCTGATAGTCCACAGATTACAGGATGCCTCCAAATGTGCATCGGAAACTGCTACTGTTCTTCCAGGGAACGATCAAAGCGTAGACTATTTGAGACATTACTCCCATGGAGGAAAGAGCGCATGGTGACTGTTGTATTCCATCCCGATGCAATTTCTGTGTTTCATCAACACTTTAATGGTTAACAGATTACTGTATGCCTCCAGATGTGCATCATAAACTACTACTGTTCTTCCAGGGAACGAGCAAAGCGTAGATTGTTTGAGACATTACTACCACGGAGGAAAGAGCGCATGGTGACTGTTGTATTCAATCCCGATGCAATTTCTGTGTGTCATCAACACTCTGATAGTCCACAGATAACAGGATGCCTCCAAATGTGCATCGGAAACTACTACTGGTCTTCCAGGGAACGATAATAGCGTAGACTATTTGAGACATTACTCCCATGGAGGAAAGTACGCATGATGACTGTTGTATTCAATCCCTATGCAATATCTGTGTTTCATCAACACTTTGAAGGTCCACAGATTACAGAATGCCCCCAGGTGTACATCGAAAATTACTACTGGTCTTCCAGGGAACGATCAAAGCGTAGACTGGTTGAGACATTACTCCCATGTTGGAAAGTGCGCATTGTGACTGTTGTATTCAATCCCGATGCAATTTCTGTGTTTCATCAACACTCTGATAGTCCACAGATTGTAGAATGCCTCCATATGTGCATCGGAAACTATTACAGGTCTTCCAGGGAACGATCAAAAAGTAGACGGTTTGAGATATTACTATCATGTAGGAAAGAGCGCATGGTACTATTGTATTCAATCCCGATGCAATAACTGTGTTTCATCAACACTCCGATAGTCCACAGATTACAGAATGCCTCCAGATGTGCATCGGAATCAACTACTGGTCTTTCATCGAACGATCAAAGCGTAGACTGTTTGAGATATTACTCCCATGTGGGAAAGTGCGCATGGTGACTGTTGTATTCAATCCCGATGCAATATCTGTGTTTCATCAACACTCTGATAGTCCACAGATTACCGAATGCCTCCAGAAGGGCATCGGAAACTACTACTGGTCTTCCAGGGAACGATCAAAGCCTAGATGTTTGTGACATTACTCCCATAGAGGAATGTGCGCATGGTGACTGTTGTATTCAATCCCGATGCAATTTCTGTGTGTCATCAACACCCTGATAGTCCACAGATTACAGAATGCCTCCAAATGTGCATCGGAAACTGCTACTGTTCTTCCAGGAAACGATCAAAGCGTAGACAGTTTGAGACATTACTCCCGTGGATAAAAGCCCGCATGGTGCCTGTTGTATTCAATCCCGATGCAATATCTGTGTTTCATCAACACTCTGAAAGTCCACAGATTAGAGAATGACTCCAGATGGGCTTCGGAAACTACTACTGGTCTTCCAGGGAACGATCAAAGCGTAGACAGTTTGAGACATTACTCCCATTGAGAAAAGCCTGGATGGTGCCTATTGTATTCAATCCCGATGCAATTTCTGTGTTTCATCAACACTCTAATAGTCCACAGATTACAGAATGCCTCCAGATGGGCATCATAAACTATTACTGGTCTTCCAGGGAACGATTTAAGCGTAGACTGTTTGAGATATTACACCCATGTAGGAAAGTGCGCATGGTGACTGTTGTATTCAATCCCGATGCAATTTCTGTGTTTCATCAACACTCTGATAGTCCACAGATTACAGAATGCCTCCAGATGTGCATCGGAAACTACTACTGGTCTTCCAGGGAACGATCAAAGCGTAGACTACTTGAGACATTACTCCCATGGAGGTAAGTGCGCATGATGACTGTTGTATTCAATCCCGATCCAATTTCTGTGTTTCATCAACACTTTGAAGGTCCACAGATTACAGAATGCCCCCAGATGTACATCGAAAATTACTACTGGTCTTCCAAGGAACGATCAAAGCGTAGACTGTTTGAGATATTACTCTCATGTAGGAAAGTGCGCATGGTGACTGTTGTATTCAATCCCGATGCAATAACTGTGTTTCATCAACACTCTGATAGTCCACAGATTACAGAATGCCTTCAAATGTGCATCGGAAACTGCTACTGGTCTTCCAGGAAACGATCAAAGCGTAGACAGTTTGAGAAATTACTCCCGCTGAGAAAAGCCCGCATGGTGCCTGTTGTATTCAATCCCGATGCAATTTCTGTGTTTCATCAACACTCTGAAAGTCCACAGATTACAGAATGACTCCAGATGGGCTTCGGAAACTACTACTGGTCTTCCAGGGAACGATCATAGCGTAGACAGTTTGAGACATTACTCCCATTGAGAAAAGCCTGGATGGTGCCTATTGTATTCAATCCCGATGCAATTTCTGTGTTTCATCAACATTCTAATAGTCCACAGATTACAGAATGCCTCCAAATGTGCATCGGAAACTATTAGTGGCCTTCCAGGGACCGATCAAAGCCTAGACTGTTTGTGACATTACTCCCATAGAGGAATGTGCGCATGGTGACAGTTGTATTCCATCCCGATGCAATTTCTGTCTGTCATCAACACTCTGATAGTCCACAGATTACAGGATGCCTCCAAATGTGCATCGGAAACTGCTACTGTTCTTCCAGGGAACGATCAAAGCGTAGACAATTTGAGACATTACTCCCATGGAGGAAAGTGCGCATGGTGACTGTTGTATTCCATCCCGATGCAATTTCTGTGTTTCATCAACACTTTAATGGTTAACAGATTACTGTATGCCTCCAGATGTGCATCATAAACTACTACTGTTCTTCCAGGGAACGATCAAAGCGCAGATTGTTTGAGACATTACTACCACGGAGGAAAGAGCGCATGGTGACTGTTGTATTCAATCCCGATGAAATTTCTGTGTGTCATCAACACTCTGATAGTCCACAGATAACAGGATGCCTCCAAATGTGCATCGGAAACTACTACTGGTCTTCCAGGGAACGATAATAGCGTAGACTATTTGAGACATTACTCCCATGGAGGAAGGTACGCATGGTGACTGTTGTATTCAATCCCGATGCAATTTCTGTGTTTCATCAACACTCTGAAAGTCCACAGATTACAGAATGACTCCAGATGGGCTTCGGAAACTACTACTGGTCTTCCAGGGAACGATCAAAGCGTAGACAGTTTGAGACATTACTCCCATTGAGAAAAGCCTGGATGGTGCCTATTGTATTCAATCCCGATGCAATTTCTGTGTTTCATCAACATTCTAATAGTCCACAGGTTACAGAATGCTTCCATATGTGCATCGGAAACTATTACTGGTCTTCCAGGGACCGATCAAATCAAAGACTGTTTGAGATATTACTCTCATGTAGGAAAGTGCGCGTGGTGCCTGTTGTATTCAATCCCGATGCAATTTCTGTGTTTCATCAACACTCTGATAGTCCACAGATTACCGAATGCCTCCAAATGTGCATCGGAAACTACTACTGGTCTTCCAGGGAACGATAATAGCGTAGACTATTTGAGACATTACTCCCATGGAGGAAAGTACGCATGATGACTGTTGTATTCAATCCCTATGCAATATCTGTGTTTCATCAACACTTTGAAGGTCCACAGATTACAGAATGCCCCCAGGTGTACATCGAAAATTACTACTGGTCTTCCAGGGAACGATCAAAGCGTAGACTGGTTGAGACATTACTCCCATGTTGGAAAGTGCGCATTGTGACTGTTGTATTCAATCCCGATGCAATTTCTGTGTTTCATCAACACTCTGATAGTCCACAGATTGTAGAATGCCTCCATATGTGCATCGGAAACTATTACAGGTCTTCCAGGGAACGATCAAAAAGTAGACGGTTTGAGATATTACTATCATGTAGGAAAGAGCGCATGGTACTATTGTATTCAATCCCGATGCAATAACTGTGTTTCATCAACACTCCGATAGTCCACAGATTACAGAATGCCTCCAGATGTGCATCGGAATCAACTACTGGTCTTTCATCGAACGATCAAAGCGTAGACTGTTTGAGATATTACTCCCATGTGGGAAAGTGCGCATGGTGACTGTTGTATTCAATCCCGATGCAATATCTGTGTTTCATCAACACTCTGATAGTCCACAGATTACCGAATGCCTCCAGAAGGGCATCGGAAACTACTACTGGTCTTCCAGGGAACGATCAAAGCCTAGATGTTTGTGACATTACTCCCATAGAGGAATGTGCGCATGGTGACTGTTGTATTCAATCCCGATGCAATTTCTGTGTGTCATCAACACTCTGATAGTCCACAGATTACAGAATGCCTCCAAATGTGCATCGGAAACTGCTACTGTTCTTCCAGGAAACGATCAAAGCGTAGACAGTTTGAGACATTACTCCCGTGGATAAAAGCCCGCATGGTGCCTGTTGTATTCAATCCCGATGCAATATCTGTGTTTCATCAACACTCTGAAAGTCCACAGATTAGAGAATGACTCCAGATGGGCTTCGGAAACTACTACTGGTCTTCCAGGGAACGATCAAAGCGTAGACAGTTTGAGACATTACTCCCATTGAGAAAAGCCTGGATGGTGCCTATTGTATTCAATCCCGATGCAATTTCTGTGTTTCATCAACACTCTAATAGTCCACAGATTACAGAATGCCTCCAGATGGGCATCATAAACTATTACTGGTCTTCCAGGGAACGATTTAAGCGTAGACTGTTTGAGATATTACACCCATGTAGGAAAGTGCGCATGGTGACTGTTGTATTCAATCCCGATGCAATTTCTGTGTTTCATCAACACTCTGATAGTCCACAGATTACAGAATGCCTCCAGATGTGCATCGGAAACTACTACTGGTCTTCCAGGGAACGATCAAAGCGTAGACTACTTGAGACATTACTCCCATTGAGGTAAGTGCGCATGATGACTGTTGTATTCAATCCCGATCCAATTTCTGTGTTTCATCAACACTTTGAAGGTCCACAGATTACAGAATGCCCCCAGATGTACATCGAAAATTACTACTGGTCTTCCAAGGAACGATCAAAGCGTAGACTGTTTGAGATATTACTCTCATGTAGGAAAGTGCGCATGGTGACTGTTGTATTCAATCCCGATGCAATAACTGTGTTTCATCAACACTCTGATAGTCCACAGATTACAGAATGCCTCCAAATGTGCATCGGAAACTGCTACTGGTCTTCCAGGAAACGATCAAAGCGTAGACAGTTTGAGAAATTACTCCCGCTGAGAAAAGCCCGCATGGTGCCTGTTGTATTCAATCCCGATGCAATTTCTGTGTTTCATCAACACTCTGAAAGTCCACAGATTACAGAATGACTCCAGATGGGCTTCGGAAACTACTACTGGTCTTCCAGGGAACGATCATAGCGTAGACAGTTTGAGACATTACTCCCATTGAGAAAAGCCTGGATGGTGCCTATTGTATTCAATCCCGATGCAATTTCTGTGTTTCATCAACATTCTAATAGTCCACAGATTACAGAATGCCTCCAAATGTGCATCGGAAACTATTAGTGGTCTTCCAGGGACCGATCAAAGCCTAGACTGTTTGTGACATTACTCCCATAGAGGAATGTGCGCATGGTGACAGTTGTATTCCATCCCGATGCAATTTCTGTCTGTCATCAACACTCTGATAGTCCACAGATTACAGGATGCCTCCAAATGTGCATCGGAAACTGCTACTGTTCTTCCAGGGAACGATCAAAGCGTAGACAATTTGAGACATTACTCCCATGGAGGAAAGTGCGCATGGTGACTGTTGTATTCCATCCCGATGCAATTTCTGTGTTTCATCAACACTTTAATGGTTAACAGATTACTGTATGCCTCCAGATGTGCATCATAAACTACTACTGTTCTTCCAGGGAACGATGAAAGCGCAGATTGTTTGAGAAATTACTACCACGGAGGAAAGAGCGCATGGTGACTGTTGTATTCAATCCCGATGAAATTTCTGTGTGTCATCAACACTCTGATAGTCCACAGATAACAGGATGCCTCCAAATGTGCATCGGAAACTACTACTGGTCTTCCAGGGAACGATAATAGCGTAGACTATTTGAGACATTACTCCCATGGAGGAAAGTACGCATGGTGACTGTTGTATTCAATCCCGATGCAATTTCTGTGTTTCATCAACACTCTGAAAGTCCACAGATTACAGAATGACTCCAGATGGGCTTCGGAAACTACTACTGGTCTTCCAGGGAACGATCAAAGCGTAGACAGTTTGAGACATTACTCCCATTGAGAAAAGCCTGGATGGTGCCTATTGTATTCAATCCCGATGCAATTTCTGTGTTTCATCAACATTCTAATAGTCCACAGGTTACAGAATGCTTCCATATGTGCATCGGAAACTATTACTGGTCTTCCAGGGACCGATCAAATCAAAGACTGTTTGAGATATTACTCTCATGTAGGAAAGTGCGCGTGGTGACTGTTGTATTCAATCCCGATGCAATTTCTGTGTTTCATCAACACTCTGATAGTCCACAGATTACCGAATGCCTCCAAATGTGCATCGGAAACTGCTACTGGTCTTCCAGGGAGCGATCAAAGCGTAGACAGTTTGAGACATTACTCCCGTGGAGAAAAGCCCGCATGGTGCCTGTTGTATTCAATCCCGATGCAATTTCTGTGTTTCATTAACACTCTGAAAGTCCACAGATTACAGAATGACTCCAGATGGGCTTCGAAAACTACTACTGGTCTTCCAGGGAACGATCAAAGCGTAGACAGTTTGAGACATTACTCCCATTGAGAAAAGCCTGGATGGTGCAAATTGTATTCAATCGCGATGCAATTTCTGTGTTTCATCAACACTCTAATAGTCCACAGATTAAGAATGCCTCCATATGTGCATCGGAAACTGTTACAGGTCGTCCAGGGAACGATCAAAGCGTAGACTGTTTGAGATATTACTCCCATGTAGGAAAGTGCACATGGTGACTGTTGTATTCAAACCCGATGCAATATCTGTGTTTCATCATCACTCTGATAGTCCACAGATTACAGAATGCCTCCAGATGGGCATCGGAAACTATTACTGGTCTTCCAGGGAACGATCAAAGCGTAGACTGTTTGAGATATTACTCCCATGTAGGAAAGTGCGCATGGTGACTGTTGTATTCAATCCCGATGCAATTTCTGTGTTTCATCAACACTTTGATGGTTAACAGATTACTGTATGCCTCCAGATGTGCATCATAAACTACTACTATTCTTCCAGGGAACGATCAAAGCGTAGACTGTTTGAGACATTACTACCATGGAGGAAAGAGCGCATGGTGACTGTTGTATTCAGTCCCGATGCAATTTCTGTGTTTCATCAACACTCTGAATGTCAACAGATCACAGAATAACTGCAGATGTGCTTCGGAAAATTACTACTGGTCTTCCAGGAATCAATCAAATAGCAGAGTGTTTGAGACATTACTCCTGTGGAGAAAAGCCCGCATGGTGCCTGTTGTATTCAATCCCGATACAATTTCTGTGTTTCGTCAACAATCTGAAAGTCCACGTATTACAGAATGCCTCCAGATGTGCATCGGAAACAACTACTGGTCTTCCAGGGAACGATCAAATCGTAGACTGTTTGAGATATAACTCTCATGTAGGAAAGTGCGCATGGTGACTGTTGTATTCAATCCCGATGCAATAACTGTGTTTCATCAACACTCTGATAGTCCACAGATTACAGAATGCCTCCAGATGTGCATCGGAATCTACTACTGGTCTTCCAGGGAACGATAAAAGCGTAGACTGTTTGAGACATTACTCCCATGGAGGAAAGTGCGCATGGTGACTGTTGTATTCCATCCCGATGCAATTTCTGTGTTTCATCAACACTTTGATGGTTAACAGATTACTGTATGCCTCCAGATGTGCATCATAAACTACTACTGTTCTTCCAGGGAACAATCAAAGCGTAGACTGTTTGAGACATTACTACCATGGAGGAAAGTCCGCATGGTGCCTTTTGTATTGAATCCCGATGCAATTTCCGTGTTTCATCAACACTCTGAACGTCAACAGATCACAGAATGCCTGCAGATGGGCTTCGGAAACTACTACTGGTCTTCCAGGGAACGATCATAGCGTAGACAGTTTGAGACATTACTCCCATTTAGAAAAGCCTTGATGGTGCCTATTGTATTCAATCCCGATGCAATTTCTGTGTTTCATCAACATTCTAATAGTCCACAGATTACAGAATGCCTCCAAATGTGCATCGGAAACTATTAGTGGTCTTCCAGGGACCGATCAAAGCCTAGACTGTTTGTGACATTACTCTTATAGAGGAATGTGCGCATGGTGACTGTTGTATTCAATCCCGATGCAATTTCTGTGTGTCATCAACACTCTGATAGTCCACAGATTACAGGATGCCTCCAAATGTGCATCGGAAACTGCTACTGTTCTTCCAGGGAACGATCAAAGCGTAGACTATTTGAGACATTACTCCCATGGAGGAAAGAGCGCATGGTGACTGTTGTATTCCATCCCGATGCAATTTCTGTGTTTCATCAACACTTTAATGGTTAACAGATTACTGTATGCCTCCAGATTTGCATCATAAACTACTACTGTTCTTCCAGGGAACGATCAAAGCGTAGATTGTTTGAGACATTACTACCACGGAGGAAAGAGCGCATGGTGACTGTTGTATTCAATCCCGATGCTATTTCTGTGTTTAATCAACACTCTGACTGTCCACAAATTAAGAATGCCTCCATATGTGCATCGGAAACTGTTACAGGTCGTCCAGGGAACGATCAAAGCGTAGACTGTTTGAGATATTACTCCCATGTAGGAAAGTGCACATGGTGACTGTTGTATTCAAACCCGATGCAATATCTGTGTTTCATCATCACTCTGATAGTCCACAGATAACAGGATGCCTCCAAATGTGCATCGGAAACTACTACTGGTCTTCCAGGGAACGATAATAGCGTAGACTATTTGAGACATTACTCCCATGGAGGAAAGTACGCATGATGACTGTTGTATTCAATCCCTATGCAATATCTGTGTTTCATCAACACTTTGAAGGTCCACAGATTACAGAATGCCCCCAGGTGTACATCGAAAATTACTACTGGTCTTCCAGGGAACGATCAAAGCGTAGACTGGTTGAGACATTACTCCCATGTTGGAAAGTGCGCATTGTGACTGTTGTATTCAATCCCGATGCAATTTCTGTGTTTCATCAACACTCTGATAGTCCACAGATTGCAGAATGCCTCCATATGTGCATGGGAAACTATTACAGGTCTTCCAGGGAACGATCAAAAAGTAGACGGTTTGAGATATTACTATCATGTAGGAAAGAGCGCATGGTACTATTGTATTCAATCCCGATGCAATAACTGTGTTTCATCAACACTCTGATAGTCCACAGATTACAGAATGCCTCCAGATGTGCATCGGAATCAACTACTGGTCTTTCATCGAACGATCAAAGCGTAGACTGTTTGAGATATTACTCCCATGTGGGAAAGTGCGCATGGTGACTGTTGTATTCAATCCCGATGCAATATCTGTGTTTCATCAACACTCTGATAGTCCACAGATTACCGAATGCCTCCAGAAGGGCATCGGAAACTACTACTGGTCTTCCAGGGAACGATCAAAGCCTAGATGTTTGTGACATTACTCCCATAGAGGAATGTGCGCATGGTGACTGTTGTATTCAATCCCGATGCAATTTCTGTGTGTCATCAACACTCTGATAGTCCACAGATTACAGAATGCCTCCAAATGTGCATCGGAAACTGCTACTGTTCTTCCAGGAAACGATCAAAGCGTAGACAGTTTGAGACATTACTCCCGTGGATAAAAGCCCGCATGGTGCCTGTTGTATTCAATCCCGATGCAATATCTGTGTTTCATCAACACTCTGAAAGTCCACAGATTAGAGAATGACTCCAGATGGGCTTCGGAAACTACTACTGGTCTTCCAGGGAACGATCAAAGCGTAGACAGTTTGAGACATTACTCCCATTGAGAAAAGCCTGGATGGTGCCTATTGTATTCAATCCCGATGCAATTTCTGTGTTTCATCAACACTCTAATAGTCCACAGATTACAGAATGCCTCCAGATGGGCATCGTACACTATTACTGGTCTTCCAGGGAACGATTTAAGCGTAGACTGTTTGAGATATTACACCCATGTAGGAAAGTGCGCATGGTGACTGTTGTATTCAATCCCGATGCAATTTCTGTGTTTCATCAACACTCTGATAGTCCACAGATTACAGAATGCCTCCAGATGTGCATCGGAAACTACTACTGGTCTTCCAGGGAACGATCAAAGCGTAGACTATTTGAGACATTACTCCCATGGAGGTAAGTGCGCATGATGACTGTTGTATTCAATCCCGATCCAATTTCTGTGTTTCATCAACACTTTGAAGGTCCACAGATTACAGAATGCCCCCAGATGTACATCGAAAATTACTACTGGTCTTCCAAGGAACGATCAAAGCGTAGACTGGTTGAGACATTACTCCCATGTTGGAAAGTGCGCATTGTGACTGTTGTATTCAATCCCAATGCAATTTCTGTGTTTCATCAACACTCTGATAGTCCACAGATTACAGAATGAATCCATATGTGCATCGGAAACTATTACTGGTCTTCCAGGGAACGATCAAAGAGTAGACTGTTTGAGATATTACTCTCATGTAGGAAAGTGCGCATGGTGACTGTTGTATTCAATCCCGATGCAATAACTGTGTTTCATCAACACTCTGATAGTCCACAGATTACAGAATGCCTCCAAATGTGCATCGGAAACTGCTACTGGTCTTCCAGGAAACGATCAAAGCGTAGACAGTTTGAGAAATTACTCCCGCTGAGAAAAGCCCGCATGGTGCCTGTTGTATTCAATCCCGATGCAATTTCTGTGTTTCATCAACACTCTGAAAGTCCACAGATTACAGAATGACTCCAGATTGGCTTCGGAAACTACTACTGGTCTTCCAGGGAACGATCATAGCGTAGACAGTTTGAGACATTACTCCCATTGAGAAAAGCCTGGATGGTGCCTATTGTATTCAATCCCGATGCAATTTCTGTGTTTCATCAACACTCTGATAGTCCACAGATTACAGAATGAATCCATATGTGCATCGGAAACTATTACTGGTCTTCCAGGGACCGATCAAAGCCTAGACTGTTTGTGACATTACTCCCATAGAGGAATGTGCGCATGGTGACTGTTGTATTCCATCCCGATGCAATTTCTGTGTGTCATCAACACTCTGATAGTCCACAGATTACAGGATGCCTCCAAATGTGCATCGGAAACTGCTACTGTTCTTCCAGGGAACGATCAAAGCGTAGACAATTTGAGACATTACTCCCATGGAGGAAAGTGCGCATGGTGACTGTTGTATTCCATCCCGATGCAATTTCTGTTATTCATCAACACTTTAATGGTTAACAGATTACTGTATGCCTCCAGATGTGCATCATAAACTACTACTGTTCTTCCAGGGAACGATCAAAGCGTAGATTGTTTGAGACATTACTACCACGGAGGAAAGAGCGCATGGTGACTGTTGTATTCAATCCCGATGAAATTTCTGTGTGTCATCAACACTCTGATAGTCCACAGATAACAGGATGCCTCCAAATGTGCATCGGAAACTACTACTGGTCTTCCAGGGAACGATAATAGCGTAGACTATTTGAGACATTACTCCCATGGTGGAAAGTACGCATAGTGACTGTTGTTTTCAATCCCGATGCAATTTCTGTGTTTCATCAACACTCTGAAAGTCCACAGATTACAGAATGACTCCAGATGGGCTTCGGAAACTTCTACTGGTCTTCCAGGGAACGATCAAAGCGTAGACAGTTTGAGACATTACTCCCATTGAGAAAAGCCTGGATGGTGCCTATTGTATTCAATCCCGATGCAATTTCTGTGTTTCATCAACATTCTAATAGTCCACAGGTTACAGAATGCTTCCATATGTGCATCGGAAACTATTACTGGTCTTCCAGGGACCGATCAAATCAAAGACTGTTTGAGATATTACTCTCATGTAGGAAAGTGCGCATGGTGACTGTTGTATTCAATCCCGATGCAATTTCTGTGTTTCATCAACACTCTGATAGTCCACAGATTACCGAATGCCTCCAAATGTGCATCGGAAACTGCTACTGGTCTTCCAGGGAGCGATCAAAGCGTAGACAGTTTGAGACATTACTCCCGTGGAGAAAAGCCCGCATGGTGCCTGTTGTATTCAATCCCGATGCAATTTCTGTGTTTCATTAACACTCTGAAAGTCCACAGATTACAGAATGACTCCAGATGGGCTTCGAAAACTACTACTGGTCTTCCAGGGAACGATCAAAGCGTAGACAGTTTGAGACATTACTCCCATTGAGAAAAGCCTGGATGGTGCAAATTGTATTCAATCGCGATGCAATTTCTGTGTTTCATCAACACTCTAATAGTCCACAGATTAAGAATGCCTCCATATGTGCATCGGAAACTGTTACAGGTCGTCCAGGGAACGATCAAAGCGTAGACTGTTTGAGATATTACTCCCATGTAGGAAAGTGCGCATGGTGACTGTTGTATTCAAACCCGATGCAATATCTGTGTTTCATCATCACTCTGATAGTCCACAGATTACAGAATGCCTCCAGATGGGCATCGGAAACTATTACTGGTCTTCCAGGGAACGATCAAAGCGTAGACTGTTTGAGATATTACTCCCATGTAGGAAAGTGCGCATGGTGACTGTTGTATTCAATCCCGATGCAATTTCTGTGTTTCATCAACACTTTGATGGTTAACAGATTACTGTATGCCTCCAGATGTGCATCATAAACTACTACTATTCTTCCAGGGAACGATCAAAGCGTAGACTGTTTGAGACATTACTACCATGGAGGAAAGAGCGCATGGTGACTGTTGTATTCAGTCCCGATGCAATTTCTGTGTTTCATCAACACTCTGAATGTCAACAGATCACAGAATAACTGCAGACGTGCTTCGGAAAATTACTACTGGTCTTCCAGGAATAAATCAAATAGCAGAGTGTTTGAGACATTACTCCTGTGGAGAAAAGCCCGCATGGTGCCTGTTGTATTCAATCCCGATACAATTTCTGTGTTTCGTCAACAATCTGAAAGTCCACGGATTACAGAATGCCTCCAGATGTGCATCGGAAACAACTACTGGTCTTCCAGGGAACGATCAAATCGTAGACTGTTTGAGATATAACTCTCATGTAGGAAAGTGCGCATGGTGACTGTTGTATTCAATCCCGATGCAATAACTGTGTTTCATCAACACTCTGATAGTCCACAGATTACAGAATGCCTCCAGATGTGCATCGGAATCTACTACTGGTCTTCCAGGGAACGATAAAAGCGTAGACTATTTGAGACATTACTCCCATGGAGGAAAGTGCGCATGGTGACTGTTGTATTCCATCCCGATGCAATTTCTGTGTTTCATCAACACTTTGATGGTTAACAGATTACTGTATGCCTCCAGATGTGCATCATAAACTACTACTGTTCTTCCAGGGAACAATCAAAGCGTAGACTGTATGAGACATTACTACCATGGAGGAAAGTCCGCATGGTGCCTTTTGTATTGAATCCCGATGCAATTTTTGTGTTTCGTCAACACTCTGAAAGTCCACAGATTACAGAATGCCTCCAGATGTGCATCGGAGACAACTACTGGTCTTCCAGGGAACGATCAAAGCGTAGACTGTTTGAGATATTACTCCCATGTAGGAAAGTGCGCATGGTGACTGTTGTATTCAATCCCGATGCAATATCTGTGTTTCATCAACACTCTGATAGTCCACAGATTATCGAATGCCTCCAGATGTACATCGGAAACTACTACTGGCCTTCCAGGGAACGATCAAAGCGTAGACTGTGTAAGACATTACTCCCATAGAGGAATGTGCGCATGGTGACTGTTGTATTCAATCCCGATGCAATTTCTGTGTTTCATCAACACTCTGATAGTCCACAGATTACAGAATGCCTCCAAATGTGCATCGGAAACTGCTACAGGTCTTCCAGGTAGCGATCAAAGCGTAGACAGTTTGAGACATTACTCCCGTGGAGAAAAGCCTGCATGGTGCCTGTTGTATTCAATCCCGATGCAATTTCTGTGTTTCATTAACACTCTGAAAGTCCACAGATTACAGAATGACTCCAGATGGGCTTCGGAAACTACTACTGGTCTTCCAGGGAACGGTCAAAGCGTAGACATTTTGAGACATTACTCCCATTGAGAAAATCCTGGATGGTGCCAATTGTATTCAATCGCGATGGAATTTCTGTGCTTCATCAACACTCTAATAGTCTACAGATTAAGAATGCCTCCATATGTGCATCGGAAACTATTACAGGTCGTCCAGGGAACGATCAAAGCGTAGACTGTTTGAGATATTACTCCCATGTAGGAAAGTGCGCATGGTGACTGTTGTATTCAAACCCGATGCAATATCTGTGTTTCATCATCACTCTGATAGTCCACAGATTACAGAATGCCTCCACTTGTGCATCGGAATCTAATACTGGTCTTCCAGGGAACGATAAAAGCCTAGACTATTTGAGACATTATTCCCATGGAGGAAAGTGCGCATGGTGACTGTTGTATTCCATCCCGATGCAATTTCTGTGTTTCATCAACACTTTGATGGTTACAAGATTACTGTATGCCTCCAGATGTGCATCACAAACTACTACTGTTCTTCTAGGGAACAATCAAAGCGTAGACTGTTTGAGACATTACTACCATGGAGGAAAGAGCGCCTGGTGACTGTTGTATTCAATCCCGATGCAATTTCTGTGTTTCATCAACACTCTGATCGTCCACAGATTATAGAATGCCTCCAAATACGCATCGGAAACTACTACTGGTCTTCCAGAGATCGATGAAAGCGTAGACTGTTAGAGACATCACTCCCATGGAGGAAAGTGCGCATGGTGACTGTTGTATTCAATCCCGATGCAATTTCTGTGTTTCATCAACACTCTGATAGTCCACAGATTACAGAATGCCTCCAGATGTGCATCGGAATGTACTACTGGTCTTCCAGGGAACGATCAAAGCGTAGACTGTTTGAGACATTACTCCCATGTAGGGAAGTGCGCATGATGACTCTTGTATTCAATCCCGATGCAATTTCTGTGTTTCATCAAAAATGTGATAGTCCACATATTACTGAATGCCTACAGATGTGCATCGGGAACTACTGCTGGTCTTCCAGGGAACGATCAAATCGTAGACAGTTTGAGACATTACTCCCATGGCGAAAAGCCCGCATGGTGCCTGTTGTATTCAATCCCGATGCAATTTCTGTGTTTCATCAACACTCTGAAAGTCCACAGATTACAGAATGACTCCAGATGGGCTTCGGAAACTACAACTAGTCCTCCAGGGGACGATCAAAGCGTAGACAGTTTGAGACATTACTCCCATCGAGAAAAGCCTACATGGTGCCTGTTGTATTCAATCCCGAAGCAATTTCTGTGTTTCATCAACACTCTGATAGTCCACAGATTACAGAATGCCTCCAGATGTGCATTGGAAACTACTACTGGTCTTCCAGGGAACGATCAAAGCGTAGACTGTTTGAGACAGTACTCCTATGGAGGGAAGTGCGCATGATGACTCTTGTATTCCATCCCGATGCAATTTCTGTGTTTCATCAACACTGTGAAGGTCCACAAATTACAGAATGCCTCCAGACGTACATCGGATACTACTACTGGTCTTTCAGGGAACGATCAAAGCGTAGACTGTTTGACAGATTAATCCCATGGAGGTAAGTGCGAATGGTGACTGTTGTATTCAATCCCGATGCTATCTCTGTGTTTCATCAACACTCTGATAGTCCACATATTACAGAATGCCTCAAGATGTGCATCGGAAACTACTACTGGTCTTCCAGGGATCGATCAAAGCGTAGACAGTTTGAGACATTACTCCCGTGGTGAAAAGCCCGCATGGCGCCTGTTGTATTCAATCCCGAAGCATTTTCTGTGTTTCATCAACACTCTGAAAGTCCACAGATTACAGAATGACTCCAGATGGACTTCGGAAACTACTACTGGTCTTCCAGGGGACGATCAAAGCGTAGGCAGTTTGAGACATTACTCCCATGGAGAAAAGCCTGCATGGTGCCTGTTGTATTCAATCCCGATGCAATTTCAGTGTTTCATCAACACTCTGATAATCCACAGATTACAGAATGCTCCAGATGGGCATCGGAAACTACTACTGGTCTTCCAGGGATAGATGAAAGAGTAGACTGTTAGAGACATCACTCCCATGGAGGAAAGTGCGCATGGTGACTGTTGTATTCAATCCCGTTGCAATTTCTGTGTTTCATCAACACTTTGAAGGTCCACAGATTACAGAATGCCTCCAGATGTGCATCGGAAACTACTACTGGTCTTTCAGGGAACGATCAAAGCGTAGACTGTTTGAGACAGTAATCCCATGGAGGTAAGTGCGCATGGTGACTGTTGTATTCAATCCCGATGCAATTTCTGTGTTTCATCAACTCTCTGAAAGTCCACAGATTACAGAATGACTCCAGATGGGCTTCGGAAACTACTACTGGTCTTCCAGGGAACGATCAAAGCGTAGACAGTTTGAGAAATTACTCCCATTGAGAAAAGCCTGGATGGTGCCTATTGTATTCAATCCCGATGCAATAACTGTGTTTCATCAACACTCTGATAGTCCACAGATTACAGAATGCCTCCAGATGTGCATCGGAATCTACTACTGGTCTTCCAGGGAACGATAAAAGCGTAGACTATTTGAGACATTACTCCCATGGAGGAAAGTGCGCATGGTGACTGTTGTATTCCATCCCGATGCAATTTCTGTGTTTCATCAACACTTTGATGGTTAACAGATTACTGTATGCCTCCAGATGTGCATCATAAACTACTACTGTTCTTCCAGGGAACAATCAAAGCGTAGACTGTTTGAGACATTACTACCATGGAGGAAAGAGCGCATGGTGACTGTTGTATTCAATCCCGATGCAATTTCTGTGTTTCATCAACAATCTGATCGTCCACAGATTACAGAATGCCTCCAAATACGCATCGGAAACTACTACTGGTCTTCCAGGGAACGTCAAAACGTAGACAGTTTGAGACATTACTCCCATGGAGAAAAGTCCGCATGGTGCCTTTTGTATTGAATCCCGATGCAATTTCCGTGTTTCATCAACACTCTGAACGTCAACAGATCACAGAATGCCTGCAGATGTGCTTCGGAAAATTACTACTGGTCTTCCAGGAATCTATCAAATCGCAGAGTGTTTGTGACATTACTCCCGTGGAGAAAAGCCCGCAAGGTGCCTGTTGTATTCAATCCCGATGCAATTTTTGTGTTTCGTCAACACTCTGAAAGTCCACAGATTACAGAATGCCTCCAGATGTGCATCGGAAACAACTACTGGTCTTCCAGGGAACGATCAAAGCGTAGACTGTTTGAGATATTACTCCCATGTAGGAATGTGCGCATGGTGACTGTTGTATTCAATCCCGATGCAATTCCTGTGTTTCATCAAAACTGTGATAGTCCACATATTACACAATGCCTCCAGATGTGGATCGGAAACTACTACTGGTCTTCCAGGGAGCGATCAAAGCGTAGACTGTTTGAGACATTACTCCCATGGGGGAATGTGCGCATGGTGACTGTTGTATTCCATCCCGATGCAATTTCTGTGTTTCATCGACACTTTGAAGGTTACCCGATTACTGTAAGCCTCCAGATGTGCATCATAAACTAATACCTGTCTTCCAAGGAACGATCAACTCGTGGACTGTTTGAGACATTACTCCCATGGAGGAAAGTGCGCATGGTGACTGTTGTGTTCCATCCCGATGCAATTTCTGTGTTTCATCAACACTGTGAAGGTCCACAAATTACAGAATGCCTCCAGACGTACATCGGAAACTACTACTGGTCTTTCAGGGAACGATCAAAGCGTAGACTGTTTGAGACATTAATCCCATGGAGGTAAGTGCGCATAATGACTGTTGTATTCAATCCCCATGCATTTTCTGTGTTTCATCAACACTTTGAAGGTCCACAGATTACAGAATGCCTCCAGATGTGCATCGGAAACTACTACTGGTCTTTCAGGGAACGATCAAAGCGTAGACTGTTTGAGACAGTAATCCCATGGAGGTAAGTGCGCATGGTGACTGTTGTATTCAATCCCGATGCAATTTCTGTGTTTCATCAACACTCTGATAGTCCACAGATTACAGAATGCCTCCAGATGGGCATCGGAAACTACTACTGGTCTTCCAGGGAACGATCAAAGCGTAGACTGTTTGAGATATTACTCCCATGTAGGAAAGTGCACATGGTGGCTGTTGTATTCAATCCCGATGCAATATCTGTGTTTCATCAACACTCTGATAGTCCACAGATTACAGAATGCCTCCAGATGTTCATCGGAAACTACTACTGGTCTTCCAGGGAACGATCAAAGCGTAGACAGTTTGAGACATTACTCCCGTGGAGAAAAGCCCGCATGGTGCCTGTTGTATTCGATCCCGATGCAATTTTTGTGTTTCATCAACACTCTGAATGTCCACAGATTACAGAATGACTCCAGATGGGCTTCGGAAATTACTACTGGTCTTCCAGGGAACGATCAAAGCGTAGACAGTTTGAGACATTACTCCCATTGCGAAAAGCCTGGATGGTGCCTATTGTATTCAATCCCGTTGCAATTTCTGAGTTTCATCAACACTCTAATAGTCCACAGATTGCAGAAAGCCTCCATATGTGCATCGGAAACTATTACTGGTCTTCCAGGGAACGATCAAATCGTAGACTGTTTGAGATATTACTCCCACGTAGGAAAGTGCGCATGGTGACTGTGGTATCCAATCCAGATGCAATATCTGTGTTTCATCATCACTCTGATAGTCCACAGATTACAGAATGCCTCCAGATGGGCATCGGAAACTATTACTGGTCTTCCAGGGAACGATCAACGCGTAGACTTTTTGAGACATTACTCCCATGGAGGAAAGTGCGCATGGTGCCTGTTGTATTCAATCCCGATGCAATTTCTGTGTTTCATCAACACTTTGAAGGTCCACAGATTACAGAATGCCTCCAGATGTGCATCGGAAACTACTACTGGTCTTTCAGGGAACGATCAAAGCGTAGACTGTTTGAGACAGTAATCCCATGGAGGTAAGTGCGCATGGTGACTGTTGTATTCAATCCCGATGCAATTTCTGTGTTTCAGCAACACTCTGATAGTCCACAGATTACAGAATGCCTCCAAATGTGCATCGGAAACTACTACTGGTCTTCCAGGGAACGATCAAAGCGTAGACAGTTTGAGACATTACTCCCATAGAGGAAAGTGCTAATGGTCACTGTTGTATTCAATCCCGATGCAATTTCAGTGTTTCATCAACACTCTGATAGTCCACAGATTACAGAATGCCTCCAGATGTGCATCGGAAACTACTACTAGTCTTCCAGGGAACGATCAAAGCGAGGACTGTTTGAGACATTACTCCCATAGGGGAAAGTGCGCCTGGTCACAGTTGTATTCAATCCCGATGCAATTTCAGTGTTTCATCAACACTCTGATAGTCCACAGATTACAGAATGCCTCCAGATGTGCATTGGAATCTACTACTGGTCTTCCAGGGAACGATCAAAGCGTAGACTATTTGAGACATTACTCCCATGGAGGAAATTGCGCATGGTGACTGTTGTATTCCATCCCGGTGCAATTTCTGTGTTTCATCAACACCTTGATGGTTAACAGATTACTGTATGCCTGCAGATGTGCATCATAAACTACTACTGTTCCTCCAGGGAACGATCAAAGCGTAGACTGTTTGAGACATTACTACCATGGAGGAAAGAGCGCATGGTGACTGTTGTATTCAATCCCGATGCAATTTCTGTGTTTCATCAACACTTTGATCGTCCACAGATTACAGAATGCCTCCAAATACGCATCGGAAACTACTACTGGTCTTCCAGGGAACGATCAAAACGTAGACAGTTTGAGACATTACTCCCATGGAGAAAAGTGCGCATGGTGCCTTTTTTATTGAATCCCGATGCAATTTCCTTGTTTCATCAACACTCTGAACGTCAACAGATCACAGAATGCCTGCAGATGTGCTTCGGAAAATTACTACTAGTCTTCCAGGAATCGATGAAATCGCAGAGTGTTTGAGACATTACTCCGTTTAGAAAAGCCCTCATGGTGCCTGTTGTATTCAATCCCGATGCAATTTCTGTGTTTCGTCAACACTCTGAAAGTCCACAGATTACAGAATGCCTCCAGATGTGCATCGGAAACAGCTACTGGTCTTCCCTGGAAGACGATCAAAGCGTAGACTGTTTGAGATATTACTCCCATGTAGGAAAGTGCGCATGGTGACTGTTGTATCCAATCCAGATGCAATATCTGTGTTTCATCATCACTCTGATGGTCCACAGATTACAGAATGCCTCCAGATGGGCATCGGAAACTATTACTGGTCTTCCAGGGAACGATCAAAAGCGTAGACTGTTTGAGATATTACTCCCACATAGGAAAGTGCGCATGGTGACTGTTGAATTCAATCCCGATGCAATTTCTGTGTTTCATCAACACTCTGATAGTCCACAGATTACAGTATGCCTCCAGATGTGCATCGGAAACTACTACTGGTCTTCCAGGGAACGACCAAAGCGTAGACTATTTGAGACATTACTTCCATGGAGGAAAGTGCGCATGATGACTGTTGTATTCAATCCCGATGCAATTTCTGTGTCTCATCAACACTCTGAACGTCCACAGATTACAGAATGCCTGCAGATGTGCATCGGAAACTACTACTGGTCTTCCAGGGAAGGATCTAAGCGTAGACTGTTAGAGACATTACTCCCATGGAGGGAAGTGCGCATGGTGACTGTTGTATTCCATCCCGATGCAATTTCTGTGTTTCATCAACACTTTGACGGTCCACAAATTACAGAATGCCTCCAGATGTTCATCTGAAACTACTACAGGTCTTTCAGGGAACAATCAAAGCGTAGACTGTTTGAGACATTAATCCCATGGACGTAAGTGCGCTTGGTGACTGTTGTATTCAATCACGATGCAATTTCTGTGTTTCATCAACACTCTGATAGTCCACATATTACAGAATGCCTCCAGATGTGCATCTGAAACTACTACTGGTTTTCCAGGGAACGATCAAAGCGTTGACAGTTTGGGTCATTACTCCCGTGGAGAAAAGCCCGCATGGTGCATGTTGTATTCAATCACGATGCAATTTCTGTCTTTCATCAACACTCTGAAAGTCCACAGATTACAGAATGATTCCAGATGGGCTTCGGAAACTACTACTGGTCTTCCAGGGGACGATCAAAGCGTAGACAGTTTGAGACATTACTCCCATGGAAAAAAGCCTGCATGGCACCTGTTGTATTCAATCCCGATGCAATTTATGTGTTTCATCAACACTCTGATAGTCCATAGATTACAGAATGCCTCCAGATGTGCATCGGAATCTACTACTGGTCTTCCAGGGAACGATCAAAGCGTAGACTGATTGAGACATTACTCCCATCTAGGGAAGTGCGCATGATGACTCTACTATTCAATCCCGATGCAATTCCTGTGTTTCATCAAAACTGTGATAGTCCACATATTACAGAATGCCTCCAGATGTGGATCGGAAACTACTACTGGTCTTCCAGGGAACGATCAAAGCGTAGACTGTTTGAGACATTACTCCCATGGAGGAAAGTGCGCATGGTGACTGTTGTATTCCATCCCGATGCAATTTCTGTGTTTCATCGACACTTTGAAGGTTAACAGATTACTGTAAGCCTCCAGATGTGCATCATAAACTACTACTAGTCTTCCAGTGAACGATCAACGCGTAGACTGTGTGAGACATTACTCCCATGGAGCAAAGTGCGCATGGTGACTGTTGTATTCCATTCCGATGCAATTTCTGTGTTTCATCAACACTTTGAAGGTCCACAAAATACAGAATACCTCCAGACGTACATCGGAAACTACTACTGGTCTTTCAGGGAACGATCAAAGCGTAGACTGTTTGAGACATTACTCCCATGGAGGAAAGTGCGCATGGTGATTGTTGTATTCAATCCCGATTCAATTTCTGTGTTTCATCAACACTCTGATCGTCCACAGATTACAGAACGCCTCCAGATGTGTATAGGAAACCACAACTGGTCTTCCAGGGAACGATCAGAGCGTAGACTGTTAGAAACATTACTCCCATGGAGAAAAGTGTGCATGGTGACTGTTGTATTCCATCCCGATGCAATTTCTGTGTTTCATCCACACTTTGAAGGTCCACAGATTACAGAATGCCTCCAGATGTGCATCGGAAACTACTACGTCTTTGAGGGAACGATCAAAGCGTAGACTGTTTGAGACATTAATCCCATGGAGGTAAGTGCGCATGGTGAATGTTGTATTCAATCCCGATGCAATTTCTGTGTTTCATCAACAAACTGATAGTCCACAGGTTACAGAATGACTCGAGATGGGCTTCGGAAACTACTACTGGTCTTCAAGTGAACGATCAAAACGTAGACAGTTAGAGACATTACTCCCATGGAGTAAAGCCTGCATGCTACCTGTTGTATTCAATCCCGATGCAATTTCTGTGTTTCATCAACACTTTGATAGTCCACAGATTACAGAATGCCTCCAGATGTGCATCGGAATCTACTACTGGTCTTCCAGGGAACTATCAAATCGTAGACTGTTTGAGACATTACTCCCATGGAGGGATATGCGCATGATGACTCTTGTATTAAATCCCGATGCAATTCTTGTGTTTCATCAAAACTGTGATAGTCCACAGGTTACAGAATGCCTCCAGATGTGGATCGGAAACTACTACTGGTCTTCCAGGGAACCATCAAAGCGAAGACTGTTTGAGACATTACTCCCATGCAGGAAAGTGCGCATGGTGACTGATGTATTCCATCCCGATGCAATTTCTGTGTTTCATCGACACTTTGAAGGTTAACAGATTACTGTAAGCCTCCAGATGTGCATCATAAACTACTACCTGTCTTCCAGGGAACGATCAACGCGTAGACTTTTTGTGACATTACTCCCATGGAGGAAAGTGCGCATGGTGACTTTTGTATTCAATCCCGATGCAATTTCTGTGTTTCATCAACACTCTGATCGTCCACAGATTACAGAACGCCTCCAGATGTGCATCGGAAACTACTACTGGTCTTCCAGGGAAAGATCAATGCGTAGACTGTTAGAAACATTACTCCCATGGAGGAAAGTGCGCATGGTGACTGTTATATTCCATCCCGATGCAATTTCTGTGTTTCATCAACACTTTGAAGGTCCACAGATTACAGAATGCCTCTAGATGTGCATCGGAAACTACTACTGGTCTTCCAGGGAACGATCAAAACGTAGACAGTTTGAGACATTACTCCCATGGAGAAAAGTGCGCATGGTGCCTTTTTTATTGAATCCCGATGCAATTTCCTTGTTTCATCAACACTCTGAACGTCAACAGATCACAGAATGCCTGCAGATGTGCTTCGGAAAATTACTACTAGTCTTCCAGGAATCGATGAAATCGCAGAGTGTTTGAGACATTACTCCGTTTAGAAAAGCCCTCATGGTGCCTGTTGTATTCAATCCCGATGCAATTTCTGTGTTTCGTCAACACTCTGAAAGTCCACAGATTACAGAATGCCTCCAGATGTGCATCGGAAACAGCTACTGGTCTTCCCTGGAAGACGATCAAAGCGTAGACTGTTTGGGACATTACTCCCATGGAGGAAAGTGCGCATGGTGACTGTTGTATTCCATCCCGATGCAATTTCTGTGTTTCATCGACACTTTGAAGGTTAACAGATTACTGTAAGCCTCCAGATGTGCATCATAAACTACTACTAGTCTTCCAGTGAACGATCAACGCGTAGACTGTGTGAGACATTACTCCCATGGAGCAAAGTGCGCATGGTGACTTTGTATTCCATTCCGATGCAATTTCTGTGTTTCATCAACACTTTGAAGGTCCACAAAATACAGAATGCCTCCAGACGTACATCGGAAACTACTACTGGTCTTTCAGGGAACGATCAAAGCGTAGACTGTTTGAGACATTACTCCCATGGAGGAAAGTGCGCATGGTGACTGTTGTATTCAATCCCGATGCAATTTCTGTGTTTCATCAACACTCTGATCGTCCACAGATTACAGAACGCCTCCAGATGTGTATCGGAAACCACAACTGGTCTTCCAGGGAACGATCAGAGCGTAGACTGTTAGAAACATTACTCCCATGGAGAAAAGTGTGCATGGTGACTGTTGTATTCCATCCCGATGCAATTTCTGTGTTTCATCCACACTTTGAAGGTCCACAGATTACAGAATGCCTCCAGATGTGCATCGGAAACTACTACGTCTTTCAGGGAACGATCAAAGCGTAGACTGTTTGAGACATTAATCCCATGGAGGTAAGTGCGCATGGTGAATGTTGTATTCAATCCCGATGCAATTTCTGTGTTTCATCAACAAACTGAAAGTCCACAGATTACAGAATGACTCCAGATGGGATTCGGAAACTACTACTGGTCTTCCAGGGGACGATCAAAGCGTAGACAGTTTGAGACATTACTCCCATGGAGGAAAGTGCGCATGGTGACTGTTGTATTCCATCCCGATGCAATTTCTGTGTTTCATCATCACTTTGAAGGTCCACAAATTACATAATGATTCCAGACGTACATCGAAAACTACTACTGGTCTTTCAGGAAACGATCAAAGCGTAGACTGTGTGAGACATTAATCAAATGGAGGTAAGTGCGCATGGTGACTGTTGTATTCAATCCCGATGCAAATCCTGTGTTTCATCAACACTCTGATAGTCCACATATTACAGAATGCCTCCAGATGTGCATCGGAAACTACTACTGGTCTTCCAGGGAACGATCAAAGCGTAGACTGTTTGAGACATTACTCCCATGGAGGAAAGTGCGCATGGTGATTGTTGTATTCCATCCCGATGCAATTTCTGTGTTTCATCAACACTTTGAAGGTTAACAGATTAGTGTAAGCCTCCAGATGGGCATCATAAACTACTACTGGTCTTCCAGGGAATGATCAACGCATAGACTGTTTGAGACATTACTCCCATGGAGGAAAGTTCGCATGGTGACTGTTGTATTCAATCCCGATTCAATTTCAGTGTTTCATCAACACTCTGATCGTCCACAGATCACAGAACGCCTCCAGATGTGTATCGGCCACTACTACTGGTCTTCCAGGGAACGATCAAAGAGTAGACTGTTAGAAACATTACTCCCATGGAGAAAAGTGCGCATGGCGACTGTTGTATTCCATCCCGATGCAATTTCTGTGTTTCATCAACACTTTGAAGGTCCACAGATTACAGAATGCCTCCAGATGTGCATCGGAAACTACTACTGGTCTTTCAGGGAACGATCAAAGCGTAGACTGTTAGAGACATTACTCCCATGGAGGGAAGTGCGCATGATGACTCTAGTATTCAATCCCGATGCAATTCCTGTGTTTCATCAAAACTGTGATAGTCCACATATTACAGAATGCCTCCATATGTGGATCGGAAACTACTTTTCGTCTTCCAGGGAACGATCAAAGCGTAGACTGTTTGAGACATTACTCCCATGGAGGAAAGTGCGCATGGTGACTATTGTATTACATCCCGATGCAATTATGTGTTTCATCAAGACTTTGAAGGTTAACAGATTACTGTAAGCCTCCAGATGTGCATCATAAACTACTACTGTTCTTCCAGGAAACGATCAAAGCGTAGACTGTTTGAGACATTACTCCCATGGAGGAAAGTGCGCATGGTGACTATTGTATTACATCCCGATGCAATTTCTGTGTTTCAGCAAGACTTTGAAGGTTAGCAGATTACTGTAAGCCTCCAGATCTGCATCATAAACTACTACTGGTCTTCCAGGGAACGATCAACGCGTAGACAGTTTGAGACTTTACTCCCATGGAGGAAAGTGCGGATGGTGACTGTTGTATTCAATCCCGATGCAATTTCTGTGTTTCATCAACACTCTGATCGTCCACAGATTCCAGAGCGCCTCCAGATGTGCATCGGAAACTACTACTGGTCTTCCAGGGAACGGTCAAAGCGTAGACTGTTAGAAACATTACTCCCATGGAGGGCAGTGCGCATGGTGACTGTTGTATCCCATCCCGATGCAATTTCTGTGTTTCATCAACACTTTGAAGGTCCACAGATTACAGAATGCATCCAGATGTGCATCGGAAACTACTACTGGTCTTTCAGGGAACGGTCAAAGCGTAGACTGTTTGAGACATTAATCCCATGGAGGTAAGTACGCATGGTGAATGTTGTATTCAATCCCGATGCAATTTCTGTGTTTCATCAACACTCTGATAGTCCACAGATTACAGAGTGACTCCAGATGTGCTTCGGAAACTACTACTGGTCTTCCAGGGAACGATCAAAACGTAGACAGTTTGAGACATTACTCCCATGGAGTAAAGCCTGCATGGTGCTTGTTGTATTCAATGCCGATGCATTTTTTGTGTTTCATCAACACTCTGATAGTCCACAGATTAAAGTAGGCCTCCAGTTGTGCATCGGAATCTACTACTGGTCTTCCAGGGAAACGATCAAAGCGTAGACTATTTGAGACATTACTCCTATGGAGGGAAGTGCGCATGATGACTCTTGTATTCAATCCCGATGCAATTTCTGTGTTTCATCAAAACTATGATAGTCCACATATTACAGAATGCCTCCAGATGTGCATCGGAAACTACTACTGGTCTTCCAGAGAACGATCAAAGCGTAGACTGTTTGAGACATTACTCCCATGGCGGAAAGTGCGCATGGTGACTGTTGTATTCCATCCCGATGCAATTTCTGTGTTTCGTCAACACTTTGAAGGTTAACAGATTACTGTATGCCTCTAGATGTGCATCATAAACTACTACTGGACTTCCAGGGAACGATCAAAGCGTGGAATGTTTGAGACATTACTACCATGGAGGAAAGTGCGCAGGGTGACTGTTGTAGTCAATCCCGATGCAATTTCTGTGTTTCATCAACACTCTGATAGTCCACAGATTGCAGAATGCCTCCAGATGTGCATCGGAAACTACTGCTGGTCTTCCAAGGGAACGATCAAGGCGTAAACTGTTTGAGACATTACTCCCATGGAGGTAAGTGCGCATGGTGACTGTTGTATTCAATCACGATGCAATTTCCGTGTTTCATCACACTCTGACAGTCCGCAGATTACAGAATGCCTCCAGATTTGCATCGGAAACTAATACTGGTCTTCCAAGGAACGATCAAAGCGTAGACTGTTTGAGACATTACTCCCATGGAGAAAAGTCCCCATGGTGCCTTTTGTATTGAATCCCGATGCAATTTCCGAGTTTCATCAACACTCTGCAGGTCAACAGATCACAGAGTGCCTGCAGATGTGCTTCGGAAAATTACTACTGGTCTTCCAGGAATCGATCAAATCGCAGAGTGTTTGAGACATTACTCCCATGGAGAAAAGCCCGCATGGTGTGTGTTGAATCCAATCCCGATACAATTTCTGTGTTTCGTCAACACTCTGAAAGTCCACAGATTACAGAATGCCTCCAGATGTGCATCGGAAACAACTACTGGTCTTTCAGAGAACGATGAGAGCGTAGACTGTTTGTGACATTACTCCCATGGAGGAAAGTACGCATGGTGACTGTTGTATTCAATCCCGATGCAATTTCTGTGTTTCATCAACACTCTGATAGTCCACAGATTACAGAACGCCTCCAGATGTGCATCGGAAACTACTACTGGTCTTCCAGGGAACGATCAATGCGTAGACTGTTACAAACATTACTGCCATGGAGGAAAGTGCGCATGGTGACTGTTGTATTCCATCCCGATGCAATTTCTGTGTTTCATCAACACTTTGAAGGTCCACAGATTACAGAATGCCTGCAGATGTGCATCGGAAACTACTACTGGTCTTTCAGGGAACGGTGAAAGCGTAGACTGTTTGAGACAATACTCCCATGGAGGGAAGTGCGCATGATGACTCTTGTATTCAATCCTGATGCAATTTCTGTGTTTCATCAAAACTGTGATAGTCCACATATACGGAATGCCTCCAGATGTGCATCGGAAACTACTACTGGTCTTCCAAGGAACGATCAAAGCGTAGACTGTTTGAGACATTACTCCTATGGAGGAATGTGCGCATGGTGACAGTTGTATTCCATCCCGATGCAATTTCTGTGTTTCATCAACACTCTGATAGTCCACATATTACAGAATACCCCCAGATGTGGATTGGAAACTACTACTGGTCTTCCAGGGAACGATCAAAGCGTAGACAGTTTGAGACATTACTCCCGTGGAGAAAAGATCGCATGGTGCCTGTTGTATTCAATCCCGATGCCATTTCTGTGTTTCATCAACACTCTGAAAGTCCACAGATTACATAATGACTCCAGATGGGCTTCGGAAGCTACTACTGGTCTTCCAGGGGACGATCAAAGCGTAGACAGTTTGAGACATTACTCCCATGGAGTAAAGCCTGCATTGTGCATGTTGTATTCAATCCCGATGCAATTTCTGTGTTTCATCAACACTCTGATAGTCCACAGATTACAGAATGCCTCCAGATGTGCATCGGAATCTACTACAGGTCTTCCAGGGAACGATCAAAGCGTAGACTGTTAGAGACATTACTCGCATGGAGGGAAGTGCGCATGATGACTCTAGTATTCAATCCCGATGCAATTCCTGTGTTTCATCAAAACTGTGATAGTCCACATATTACAGAATGCCTCCAGATGTGGATCGGAAACTACTTTTCGTCTTCCAGGGAACGATCAAAGCGTAGACTGTTTGAGACATTACTCCCATGGAGGAAAGTGCGCATGGTGACTATTGTATTACATCCCGATGCAATTTCTGTGTTTCATCAAGACTTTGAAGGTTAACAGATTACTGTAAGCCTCCAGATGTGCATCATAAACTACTACTGTTCTCCCAGGGAACGATCAAAGCGTAGACTGTTTGAGACATTACTCCCATGGAGGAAAGTGCGCATGGTGACTATTGTATTACATCCCGATGCAATTTCTGTGTTTCAGCAAGACTTTGAAGGTTAACAGATTACTGTAAGCCTCCAGATCTGCATCATAAACTACTACTGGTCTTCCAGGGAACGATCAACGCGTAGACTGTTTGAGACTTTACTCCCATGGAGGAAAGTGCGGATGGTGACTGTTGTATTCAATCCCGATGCATTTCTTGTGTTTCATCAACACTCTGATAGTCCACAGATTAAAGAAGGCCTCCAGTTGTGCATCGGAATCTACTACTGGTCTTCCAGGGAACGATCAAAGCGTAGACTATTTGAGACATTACTCCTATGGAGGGAAGTGCGCATGATGACTCTTGTATTCAATCCCGATGCAATTTCTGTGTTTCATCAAAACTATGATAGTCCACATATTACAGAATGCCTCCAGATGTGCATCGGAAACTACTACTGGTCTTCCAGAGAACGATCAAAGCGTAGACTGTTTGAGACATTACTCCCATGGCGGAAAGTGCGCATGGTGACTGTTGTATTCCATCCCGATGCAATTTCTGTGTTTCGTCAACACTTTGAAGGTTAACAGATTACTGTATGCCTCTAGATGTGCATCATAAACTACTACTAGACTTCCAGGGAACGATCAAAGCGTGGAATGTTTGAGACATTACTACCATGGAGGAAAGTGCGCATGGTGACTGTTGTACTCAATCCCGATGCAATTTCTGTGTTTCATCAACACTCTGATAGTCCACAGATTGCAGAATGCCTCCAGATGTGCATCGGAAACTACTACTGGTCTTCCAAGGGAACGATCAAGGCGTAAACTGTTTGAGACATTACTCCCATGGAGGTAAGTGCGCATGGTGACTGTTGTATTCAATCACGATGCAATTTCCGTGTTTCATCACACTCTGACAGTCCGCAGATTACAGAATGCCTCCAGATTTGCATCGGAAACTAATACTGGTCTTCCAAGGAACGATCAAAGCGTAGACTGTTTGAGACATTACTCCCATGGAGAAAAGTCCCCATGGTGCCTTTTGTATTGAATCCCGATGCAATTTCCGAGTTTCATCAACACTCTGCAGGTCAACAGATCACAGAATGCCTGCAGATGTGCTTCGGAAAATTACTACTGGTCTTCCAGGAATCGATCAAATCGCAGAGTGTTTGAGACATTACTCCCATGGAGAAAAGCCCGCATGGTGTGTGTTGAATCCAATCCCGATACAATTTCTGTGTTTCGTCAACACTCTGAAAGTCCACAGATTACAGAATGCCTCCAGATGTGCATCGGAAACAACTACTGGTCTTTCAGAGAACGATGAAAGCGTAGACTGTTTGTGACATTACTCCCATGGAGGAAAGTACGCATGGTGACTGTTGTATTCAATCCCGATGCAATTTCTGTGTTTCATCAACACTCTGATAGTCCACAGATTACTGAACGCCTCCAGATGTGCATCGGAAACTACTACTGGTCTTCCAGGGAACGATCAATGCGTAGACTGTTAGAAACATTACTGCCATGGAGGAAAGTGCGCATGGTGACTGTTGTATTCCATCCCGATGCAATTTCTGTGTTTCATCAACACTTTGAAGGTCCACAGATTACAGAATGCCTGCAGATGTGCATCGGAAACTACTACTGGTCTTTCAGGGAACGGTGAAAGCGTAGACTGTTTGAGACAATACTCCCATGGAGGGAAGTGCGCATGATGACTCTTGTATTGAATCCTGATGCAATTTCTGTGTTTCATCAAAACTGTGATAGTCCACATATTACGGAATGCCTCCAGATGTGCATCGGAAACTACTACTGGTCTTCCAGGGAACGATCAAAGCGTAGACTGTTTGAGACATTACTCCTATGGAGGAATGTGCGCATGGTGACAGTTGTATTCCATCCCGATGCAATTTCTGTGTTTCATCAACACTCTGATAGTCCACATATTACAGAATACCCCCAGATGTGGATTGGAAACTACTACTGGTCTTCCAGGGAACGATCAAAGCGTAGACAGTTTGAGACATTACTCCCGTGGAGAAAAGATCGCATGGTGCCTGTTGTATTCAATCCCGATGCCATTTCTGTGTTTCATCAACACTCTGAAAGTCCACAGATTACATAATGACTCCAGATGGGCTTCGGAAGCTACTACTGGTCTTCCAGGGGACGATCAAAGCGTAGACAGTTTGAGACATTACTCCCATGGAGTAAAGCCTGCATTGTGCCTGTTGTATTCAATCCCGATGCAATTTCTGTGTTTCATCAACACTCTGATAGTCCACAGATTACAGAATGCCTCCAGATGTGCATCGGAATCTACTACTGGTCTTCCAGGCAACGATCAAAGCGTAGATTGTTTGTGACATTACTCCCAAGGAGATAAGTGCGCATGATGACTCTTGTACTCAATCCCGATGCAATTCTTGTGTTTCATCAAAACTGTGATAGTCCACATATTACAGAATGCCTCCAGATGTGGATCGGAAACTACTACTGGTCTTCCAGGGAACGATCAAAGCGTAGACAGTTTGAGACATTACTCCCATGGAGAAAAGCCTGCATGGTGCCTGTTGTATTCAATCCCGATGCAATTTCTGTGTTCCATCTACACTCTGATAGTCCACAGATTCCAGAATGCCTCCAGATGTCTATCGGATTCTACCACTGGTCTTCCCGGAAACGATCAAAGCGTAGTCTGTTAGAGACATTACTCCCATGGAGGGAAGTTCGCATGATGACTCTTGTATTCAATCCCGATGCAATTCCTGTGTTTCATCAAAACTGTGATAGTCCACATATTACAGAACGCCTCCAGATGTGAATCGGAAACTACTACTGGTCTTCCAGGGAACGATCAAAGCGTAGACTTTTAGAAACATTACTCCCATGGAGGGAAGTGCGCATGGTGACTGTTGTATTCCATCCCGATGCAATTTCTGTGTTTCATCAACACTTTGAAGGTTAAGAGATTACTGCATGCCTCCAGATGTGCATCATAAACTACTACTGGTCTTCCAGGGAACGATCAAAGCGTAGACTGTTTGAGACATTACTCCCATGGAGGAAAGTGCGCATGGTGACTGTTGTATTCAATCCCGAGGCAATATCTGTGTTTCATCAACACTTTGAAGGTCCACAGTGTGGCGATACCTGTAAGACACCGCTAGCCCACGCCTCTCGCGGTGTGCGTTTAACCCCATTTAAATGACGCGCCAGCGGTCGCCCAGCGGCTGTACGATTAATTAAATAATCGGCGTGCTAATCTCAGTTGAAATCTCTGTTCCAGAGGGACGTGAAGAGGCTGTGGTCCAGAGAGAGAGTAGAGTCAGTCGAGTCTTGTAAAGTCTTAAGAGTCAGTAAGGCTAGAAAGTGTCTTGTGAAACGATCATTCTGTGGATAATATTAGTGTGATGATTTCTTTTATATGTGTTGTGTTGTCTTCTTCGATGAGTAAAAAAAAAATATAGGTAAAATAAATTTTTGTGATGTCCATCAATAAGTTCATTCCAGTAAAAATAGAAACACTTCCCTTCACCTTTATTCACCTTTTTTTCTTTCTTTCCTTTCCACAAAACAAAAAACAAAAAACTACCACCCTCCCTTTTTTTTTTTTTATTCCGGACATCACACTGGCGACCGTTTACAGGACGCCAATCTTCGGATTTTACTGGAATGAACTTAACAAGGGCAAATCAAAGTAAAATCATACTTGTAGTAATATTTATTGTCTTGTACATTGGCTAAAAAACTGTAATTTTCTCTTTCATGCCCAATATGAAAACGAGAGCTAACGTTGTTTCAAGATTAACAAGATTTCTGCAAGCTTCAACGCAGCGCGGTGAGTAGTGCAAAAGCATTTGTTCTGCTATGCCATTGTCCAGCGTGCGCCTCCCGCCTATGCTAACTTTTATTCTCATTTCCCATGCCTTTCTCTAAACAAGAATCATACCCTTTGTCAATGGAATTTCTATTATTGTAACATTGAAATTCAACAGTAAGGTATGCAGAAGTCATTGTTATGAGTCAATCCTGTTTGTTACGTCATGTCACCACTTTCAGATTAGCTATGCGAATACGGTTTCAACCACAATAATAATTCAGACATTTTTGGAAATTCTATCAAGTAATAGTTATTACCGTCTAACTATTTAAATTTTATTTATCTTTTGTACTTTGCAAGCCATCGCCATTCTGCTTGTACTATTTGTATATTTCACGTTTGTTAATTATTGGCAAAAATGGAACAACAGCAACAGCAAACTGATAACGGTGATGCTACTGTATCATCAGCATCCCCTTTCCTACGCTTTTCCAGCCCAGAATCTATGGAATTTACTGCAGGTGTATCACATCAAATAATACTAAGTAACGAAAGTAATTCATCAGGTGACACACCCAATAATCCTGACCCTATGGAAAACGATAGTAGACGTGTCCAACTAGGGATTTCCCACTCCGATCCTAATTTGCACAACTCTAGTGAAAGGAACAATGATCCAAACATTGATCCGAATCAGTACGGAATTTTAATACAACTTCTTACGCGAAGTATGGACAGCATCCTTAATGAAAGGTTTGATAAACTAGACACTAAATTTGATAAACAGGAGCAGAGTACAAAAGAATTAAACAGCAAAATCGATCAATTGTCTTCTGAGGTAACATCTACTCTGGAAAAACAGGCTAACCAAATCTCAGAACTTAATTCAAAAACGACACAATTGACCGAAAGTTTCAACGAATTATCATGTCGTGTAAACACTCACGAAAATTCCTTTGTTAAATATCAAACAGTGACAAATTCCGAAATGCAGTCATGCAAAACCAAGTTGGATCAGGTCACGAACGCTCAGGCTCAGGTCAATGATCTAGTTCAGAATTTCGTGCAAAATCAAACCACCTCACAAAATAAAATTTCGATGGATATCGAAGGTATTACTCAACAAGTTAGCGTAGTATGCTTACAACAATTAAAAATGAAAGAAAAAATTTCCCATTTGGAGGAAAAAACAGAATCGCTTTCTTTAGAGTGTAACGCAAACATTGCAGAAAAATTAGTGCACGAATGTGGTATTTGCAACAAGCTCATTGAGCAAAGGGTAGAAACCGCTACAAAAGAGATTTTACTCCAGGCCATGTCGCAGGTGCAAACCGAGACGAACACTTTAAAAAACCAAATTTCGCAGTTATTAACTCCCGATTCTAACGTAGTTACTGTTCCGCCTACAACCCCACTCACAACGAGTTCACCGCCTAATTCCACTGTGCAGTTTGTTCCACAGTCTAACAGCGAATCACTTGCGAGCGAAAAACATCAAACGGAGCCGCTCTCAGTGATCGCACAAAACAGTAATTCTCAACCACCCTTGTGCCATGAAGTTTCACCAGGGAACAATAGTTCAGGCCCTATAGTGCCTGCCGGTATTGTTGACGGTAACATGATTAAACATGCCTATTTTGCAACGTTCAGTTCCGATGATACCCAAGCGGTGCACCCGATTGTTTTTATTAGGTCTTTTGACGGAATGTTTCCGCACAACTGGTCAGATGCGGAAAAGATTTTTTTTGTAAGTAATCTGTTGAGGGGGCGAGCATCCAGATGGGGAGCTGAAATAAAAAGGCAAAATTTAACTTTCAAGCAATTTGCAGAGCCTTTTCTGCAGGAATTCAGGTCAGAACATGAGCAAAAACAACTTCGACGTGAAGTTCACAATCCCGAACCATACAAACCTCGTAAAGAAACTTTGCGTCACCTTTGCGATACCTGGACAAAACACTTTATTGGTCAAAACCGGCCGATCTTGCCGATGTGATTAACACCTTAAAAAGTCATTTACCCCTGCATTACCGGACAAAATTAATTGGTGTTCCGGAAACTAACATCAAGAAATTTCTAGATTATTTGAATGAAGTAGACCTTGTGTTTAGAGGAGATTCAGGGAACACTCCACATATTTATAATGCTAATTCCAACTCTCGCCAAAACAATTGCCATAATCTCAATCAAAATAACAACAGCGGTAACATGTGGAATGCAAACCCGCTTCCTCAAAATCAGGGGCAAAAATCACAACAGCCCAACTTCACACAATATTCGCAGCAATCTTGCGATCCCCGATTCCAAAATTCCAACAATTACAACAGTTTTGGTAATGGTCAATTTTACCGAAAAAGTAATAGTAATGGCAACAGACGCAATGGTAGTTTCAACAACAATCAGTACTCCAGAGGCAACAACCACCGTAACCGAAACAACAACAATCAAAACAGACGTCAGGATGGAAGATACAACCCTGGTTATTTTGAGAGAAATTCGCCATATCAGCAGAATAATTCAAATTGTCAAAATTTTAGAGTCAGTTATCCAACCCCGCAGTGGGGAAACCCGAACTATACACCACACAACTACAGTTATATGTTTCCGAATGCACGACACTTTGTACCAACAAACAATGCTAATAATCAGGACTGCGGTAATCAAACTCCACCGAATACCAAACAAAGGATAAATATTATTCAGGTAAGTGATGACCAAAATGCGTCGCCTAATAACGCGGCGGAAAACATGAGCAGACCGGCGTAAGCGCCCAAACCCCGGTCGAGAACGTGAGCACGGGCGCAAATAATCTTGCAAATTGTTTTTTGAGATTCCAAGACGGACACACTATGGAACATGACCTTCTTGCCGAGAATAATAAGTCTAGTAATAACGACAAAGTAAAGGTAACGGTCCAGGCAACTGCTGTTTTATCGTTAGAGAAATCCATTGTAGAAGTGTTATTCGACACTGGAGCGTCAGCAAGCGTGATTTCTAGTTCCCTGTACTTGGATCTAGATAAAGGTTCTAAACTTCCGACGTTTCCAGTGCAGAACTGCCGAATCATCGGTGCCACTGGAAACAAATCAAAAAATGTCAAATTACAAGCTCTTCTAACTTTTGTTGTTTCCAACGTGCATGTTCGTTATCATTTGTTTGTTGTGGATAATTTAACAGTTCCATGTCTTTTCGGCATCGATTTCTTAAATCAGTATCGAGCAGTGATTGACTTAGGGAATGGTATCTGTCAATTGACGGTTGAAAAGCAAAGAATTTTGATACCTTTATCTAAAACAATTAATAACAACATTTCTTATCGGGACGTACGTCACTTGAAAGTACAATCTGCGCCCATCACTAATTTTTCTATGAAAAACAATTGCAATTCTTCTTACAATGCTGATAGTAAAACTCTGTGGGAAAAGTGTGCCGAAGCCTACCATCTAACTGATTTGCAAAAACAGAATCTGTTTCACCTTCTTCAACAATTTTCAGTAGTCTTTCAAGATAAACCTGGTATCATACGTGGGTATGTGTACAAGATGGATGTCAAACCCCACCTAACATTTTGTCGTACACACTACAATATACCGTGGTCTAAAAAACCAGCGGTTATGCAGGAAATTAACAGAATGCTACGTTGGAAAATCATAGAAAATTCGCATTCGCCGTATTGCAACCCTTTGTTGTCAGTTTCGAAACCCGATGGAAGCGTGCGTCTTGTTCTCGCTGCACGCAAAATCAACAAAATTATTATACCGGTAAATACTCGCCCTGTAAATCTGGACGAACAACTCCTGAAATTTCACAACGCCAAATTTCTGACTAATATCGACCTACGATCGTCCTACTACCAGGTTCTTCTACATCCTGAATCACGTAAATGTACCGCATTTTTGTGCGAAGGACGATCATACCAATTCCGTGTTTTGCCATTCGGGTTACGAATAAGTGCAGGAATCTTTATCGAGGCGCTTGACGACGTCCTCGGGCCAGATTTACTTTCACAAATCACTCCCTATGTGGATGATTTAGTTGTGGCGACTGCCACCTGGGAAGAACATGTCGATCTTCTAAGACAAATTTTGATTAAATTCGCCGATGCAGGCGTGACAATCAATTTGGAAAAATCAAGGTTCGCCCGACAACAGATTAATTTCCTTGGCCACATCATCACGCCGGAAGGCATCAGGCCGGACTCTAAAAAGACTGAAGCAATTCGCAACTTTCCTGCACCGCGAACCAAAAAACAACTTAAAGCATTTTTGGGTCTTTCGTCATTTTTCAGAAAGTTCGTGACACAGCAAGCTCTTAACAGCACACATCTTCTAAATCTTCTAAAGAAAAATTCCCTTTGGCGATGGACTACAGAATGTCAAGCCGATTTTGAAAAAATTAAACAATCATTAATCCACGCACCACTCCTCTGTCATCCGGACATGTCAAAAGACTTCTGCCTATCGACCGATGCGTCATCTTATGGACTTGGGGCCTTTTTGTTTCAACTGTCTGTTGAACATGATCGAACAATAGTAAAACCTATCAGTTTTGCCAGTCGCACCTTAACTGAATGCGAGAGATCGTATTCAGTTACGGAACGCGAGACCCTTGCAATTATTTGGTCTATGCGAAAATTTCAATATTTTCTCTGGGGAAAACATACACGCATCTATACAGACCACCAAGCTTTATCATATTTACTGTCTTGCAAATTACTTCATTCCCGGCTCACTCGTTGGTGTTTGTCGTTACAAGAATACGATTTCGAAATTATTTACATCTCCGGCGAAACGAATATTGTTGCGGATGCTCTTTCTCGTCTTCCGCACGATGCGAAAAATCTTTCAGATTTGCATGAGCAAACTTCCGACTTTCAGGTCATGTTAATGTATGACGAATCCTACAACCGCTACTATCACCTAATCTGCAGGGATTTTGCACAGTTACAAGATGCCGATCCTAGGTGGTCTACAGTAAAAACAAAATTATGTCAGAATTCAAATTCTAATCTTCAAAATTACTACAAGGTTAACAATGGTGTACTGTTTCATCGTTCCCATCTCGTGTCAGAGCGTTGGTTGGTATGTTTACCGGAAGCTTATGTTGACGACTTCATTTTGTTCACCCACAAAACCTGGGGACATTATGGCATTAATCAATGTGCCGCCAAGATCCTACGCTTCTGCTATTTTCCTAACATGCGACGTAGAGTCCTGCAGGTCATTCGCAAATGTATCATTTGCCAGAAGGCAAAATATTTGAACAAACATGCATCAATTGAATTGCATCCCATTCTTCCAAAGCAACCGTTTGATTTGATTTCCGTAGACATTGGCGGACCCTATCCACAATCCCGCGGTGGTGCTAAATACATTTTGGCTATATTGGACGTTTTTACTAAGTATGTGAAATTGTACGCATTGCGCACAGCCACTGTTGCGGCTATCATTCGACGCTTTTCGGCCGACTACCTAACCCGAATCGGAAAACCTGTCGCTGTCCTAACGGACAATGCATCGTACTTTACGAGTGCAAAGTGGAAATCATTTCTCCAAGATTCCGATATTAAACATGTTCTTACTTCCCGATTTCACCCACAGGGTAACCCCGTTGAGCGAATTTTTAAAGAATTTAATCAATTTATGCGCATCCATTCCTCTACAAAACATTCCAAATAGATAGAATACCTCGCTCCGTTCGAGTACGTTGTGAACAATTTGCCACGTAGTTCAACCGGATTCTCACCTGCCGAGTTATTATCAGACGAATCAGAAAAAAACTCATGGTCAAGTCACCTGCCTAAGTTGTCTTCGAACGATATTTCTTTGCAGGAAAAGATAAGGCAAGCTGCCATTACCCTGGCACACACTGCGGAGCTCCGGAAGAAAAAATTTTATAAACGGGTCAGACCGACACGTGTGTTCGAAATTGATGATTTGGTATTGCTCACAACCCATCCCAAATCTACGAGGCTAAAACGTTTGCTTAAGAAATGGCAATTAGTTTACTCAGGTCCATACCGGATCGTCGATATTCCTCACCCTGGATGTTATTTATTAGCATACCCTACAACACAGAAAGTTAAAGGACTTTACGCCCACCACCACTTAAAGCAGTATGTAAAGTAAGAGAAAGAGAAAGGATGTGCTAGTTACAGTTAAAATGTTAGTGTTAATTGTTAGTCAATGCAAAGAATCATAACGCATTAAACTATAGCAAATCTACGTTAAACATTACATGCAATCCAAGAACTATTTAATCTACGTTATATTTACTATGCTACGAATAATTTGACTACTAGCCAAGGACAACGAAGTTAGCGACCAAACTTACTCCTTAAACAGGCTTTTTTTAGAACAGGAAACTATGTACAAGAAAAAAGATTTTATTATGTTAATAACTGTGATGAATTTGAGAGCCACCAGAATGCTATACTATACGCCAGCATGAGTGAATGATTGTGCTGAAATGAGTGTGAAAGAATGAATGTGAATTTTATTTTATAAGGTAGTTTTTATGATGATGATGAGGATTTCGTTGTGTGTGAGCCAATGATGCCACCACGTAGTATTATTTGATGATTTGCGATTTATATTGAAGCTGTTCTATGAGAAGAAAGGTGAATATTAATTGTATGAAGCTGTATGAATGAAAACGATACGTGTGTATGAATACTGATAGATGTTAATGAGAAATGATTCGCCGTGTAGGCAATAAAAAAGGAGAAAGAAAAACTTATTTGGTATGTGCCCTATTTAAAAAACCATTATCTCAAGCTTGGCATAAAGAGTTTGTGTGCTCTCCATCGTAACAAACGTAAATTTTGTACATAGGTCATTGTGGAGGAAAAATGTTTATCAGCCACAGCGAAATAAATAATCTGCTTACGTAGCGAATAAAAATTGCTGTCGTTATAGAATCTCGTTCCTTACACAGGCTAATTGTGTAGTACCATGCATGCAGGCTGCCTTCGTAAGATTCGTATTCTACATTTACGAAGGTCGTGTTTAATGGTTACGAACTTATGAACTCACTAACATTAACACTATTTAAAAAAAATGTTTTTATCCTGCGAAGTAATTTAGGTGAAATCTAGCACTCATTACTTGATACTGTGAGGACATGGACATATGTATTTGTGTAAGTGGGATAGTATATAAGTTATGCAATTTTATGTCGTTCTGTCTGGACCAGAGTTAAGAAAATGCGACTCTCATAAAACAATTGCTAGGATACGAAGTCTTCCGCTCTCTGCTCATGTTCTCGACCAGGAAACAAAATCTACACGACTACCGGTACGACGTACAATTCACGATTACAAGAAAACATACTTTAGTGTATGAGATTTTTCTTTCTCTTTCAGCAAAGTGGATAAGTTTTTGAAGATTTGTGTGTGAAGCAGTACGACGCAGCTGTCTTCGTGGACACAGCGATTTTCTTGTCTTTATGGAAACTAAAGCGCATTCATTTTCCTTTACCTAAAGGAAATTCATATATTTATTTTACTACGTGATACTCACTAAAGTACACCTCTTATGGTAGGATCCTATAGTCATTTATTAGTACGTTTACTGACCGAATTTATTTCAGGAATATAAACTACCGTGTCATTAAGCGCGTATTTACCTAAACATGACTGATTCAACGAGTGAATTAAACCATATACGGTACTCACATTGATTCTTGCAAAAATCTTTGACTGATTTACAGGAAGTGATTGACAATGATCATTGAATTTCTTTTTGCTTAAACAGCAATTCGGATCAACTTTAAAGCACGAAACTGAATACAACATGAATTGGCTTAAAGTCAGTGACACTTGCGCAATGGCAAAGTTTATGATGCATACGTTACGCAAACAGATACACTATTCGTCGCACACCTGTGTGAAAACACTACTGTATTGATGAAGATTTTGTAAATATGAATATAACCCAATCCTTCTATCTTGATCCTACTCCCACCTCCTTGCCCACTGCTGGACGATGGATAGTGGGGTAGTGAGGTTTTTGCACTATTCTTTTGTATATTTTGTTCATTCATAGTTTGTAGCACTTAGGGTCTCTCGTCGAGTTTTGCAGAATTCTTGATGGCAGATGCCATAGATTTCTATATTCTGTAAAGAAGGAGATAGTACTCCGTTAGTGCACATGCACAGCAAGAAATAGATGGCACAACCTGAATTTCGTGTACATAAATATGTCATGTCATGTCTAATTGTAAAATTTTGTAAATGTAAACAACTAGCAATCTCATTATAAATCTGAATTTTGTAAAGTTTCACAGGACACGACTAGCAAAACATGTCTAATTGTAAGTTTTTGAAGATGTAAACAACTAGTATTCTCTATATAAATATGAATTTTGGGAGAGTTTCACAGGTCACGACTAGCAAAGTATTTCAGTGGCTATTTAGCAACTTAGCTACAAAGAAGTTCATTTGTATTATGTATATTGAATTTCATGTCTATAGTAGGTAATCATTTTATGTATATGTACATGTCCATTTTTTCTATGTAATTTTGAACTTGCCTATTCAAAACTTAAATGTCCTCTTGTGAAGGCTACACACAAAACAGTCTTACTATGTGCACCTAATATAAAAGGAGAAAAGATGCAAAGTGTAATTTTGCTCAAAAGTGAAGTGTCTGTGAAAATGTGTTCTCAGAAGGAACAGGACGTTGAACCTCCCTTCTGAACAGTGTAAAAAAAATCAAATAGTGTTGATAAAGTGAAATCAACCAGTCAAGAGTAAAAATATGATAGAAAAGTGTTTTCCGTACAAAGTGATAAGTTTAATCTCAAATTCTACGATAAAGTGCAATGATGCGTATCACAGTGATCCCTACCTTGGAAAGTGCTTGGAAGTCTGCGTTGTACGGTCTTCGGATGCGGCTACCAGTACTGTCGCGTCCGTCGTAAGGGGTGGCGCCGCCAGACGTGTCACCGCCTATTATACCTCAACAGCGGACCCGAGCGCGAGGCTGTACGCAGTGCCGCGGTGCGTGGTGGATGGACCACTTTATCAAAATTATTGCACTCGTGCACGCACAGCCACTCTTAAACACCAACAATACTGACATGAACTTTGTTGTCATCGACAACTTAAAACCAAATTGTATGACCTTTTGTGTTCTTTTGTCGTAAGCAGATTCATTACCTATTGTCCTGATGTGCAAACTGTAAAGTAAACAAAGTTGTGGTGCTGTGACTTTTACTGTGCTTCGCACGACGCACCACACTGAACTGAGGCAAAGCATAGTGCTCACTGGTCGACAGAATAAGAACTGTGAATACAGGGTAGCAGCTATTGTTTTAATAACAGGACTGCCAACGGCGCAGCCATCTCTCTAAAAAAAAATGAATCATCCATTGATCAATTTCAAAGTGGCTATTTTGTAATGTGCAACAATTTATGTATATTTACTTCAACTTTGTACTTTAGGCTATAATTGTTTATATATGTATGTACTTGTCATATGTTTAAAAATGTTGTATAATGCTGGTGCAAACACTGAACAACCTTGTTCGTCAACTCAAATCTGGTTCTGCCGCGAAGTTTGAAAAACTTACGCACCAGTAGAGGGGGCCGTGTGGCGATACCTGTAAGACACCGCTAGCACACGCCTCTCGCGGTGTGCGTTTAACCCCATTTAAATGACGCGCCAAGAGCGCGCCCAGCGGCTGCACGATTAATTAAATAATCGGCGTGCTAATCTCAGTTGAAATCTCTGGTCCAGAGGGACGTGAAGAGGCTGTGGTCCAGAGAGAGTGTAGAGTCAGTCGAGTCTTGTACAGTCTTAAGAGTCAGTCGAGCTAGAAAGTGTCTTGTGAAACGATCATTCTGTGGATAATATTAGTGTGATGATTTCTTTTATATGTGTTGTGTTGTCTTCTTCGATGAGTAAAACAAAAATATAGGTAAAATAAATTTTTGTGATGTCCATCAATAAGTTCATTCCAGTAAAAATAGAACCACATCCCTTCACCTTTATTCACCCTTTTTTCTTTCTTTCCATTCAACAAAACGAAAAACAAAAAATTACCTCTCTCTTTTTTTTTAATTCCGGACATCACAACAGATTACAGAATGCCTCCAGATGTACATCGGAAACTACTACTGGTCTTCCAGGCAACGATCAAAGCGTAGACTGTTTGGGACATTACTCCCATGTTGCAAAGTGCTCATGGTGACTGTTGTATTCAATCCCGATGCAATTTCGGTGTTTCATCAACACTCTGATAGTCCACAGATTACTGAATGCCTCCAGATGGGCATCGGAATCTACTACTGGTCTTCCAGGGAACGATCAAAGCGTAGACTGTTTGAGACATTACTCCCATGGAGGGAAGTGTGCATGATGACTCTTGTATTCAATCCCAATACAATTTCTGTGTTTAATCAAAACTGTGATAGTCAACATATTACAGAATGCCTCCAGATGTGCATCGGAAACTACTACTGGTCTTCCAGGGAACTATCAAAGCGTAGACTGTTTGAGACATTACTCCCATGGAGGAAAGTGCGCATGGTGACTGTTGTATTCCATCCCGATGCAATTTCTGTGTTTCATCAACACTTTGAAGAATAACAGATTACTGTATGCCTCCACATGTGCATCATAAACTACTACTGCTCTTCCAGGGAACGATCAAAGAGTAGACTGTTTGAGACATTACTCCCATGGAGGAAAGTGTGCATGGTGACTGTTGTATTCAATCCCGATGCAATTTCTGTGATTCATCAACACTCTGATCGTCCACAGATTACAGAATGCCTCCAAATACGTATCGGAAACTACTACTGGTCTTCCAGGGAACGATCAAAGCGTAGACTGTTTGAGACATTACTCCCATAGAGGAATGTGCGCATGGTGACTGTTGTATTCAATCCCGATGCAATTTCTGTGTTTCATCAACACTCTGATAGTCCACAGATTACAGAATGCCTCCAAATGTGTATCGGAAACTACTACTGGTCTTCCAGGGAACGATCAAAGCGTATACTGTATGAGACATTTCTCCCATGGAGGAAAGGGCGCATGGTGAATGTTGTATTCAATCCCGAGGCAATTTCTGTGTTTCATCAACACTTTGAAGGTCTACAGATTACAGAATGCCTCCAGATGAACATCGGAAACTACTACTGGTCTTCCATTGAACGATCAAAGCGTAGATTGTTTGAGACATTACCTCCATGGAGGTAAGTGCGCATGGTGACTGTTGTATTCAATCCCGATGCAATTTCTGTGTTTCATCAACACTTTGAAGGTCCAAAGATTACAGAATGAGTCCAGATGTACATCGGAAACTACTACTGGTCTTCCAGGGAACGGTCAAAGCGTAGACTGTTTGAGACATTGCTCCCATTTTGGAAAGTGCGCATGCTGACTGTTGTATTAAATCCCGATGCTATTTCTGTGTTTCATCAACACTCTGATAGTCCACAGATACAGAATGCCTCCAAATGTGCATCGGAAACTACTACTGGTCTTCCAGGGAATGATCAAAGCGTAGACTGTGTGAGACATTACTCACATAGAGGAAAGTGCGCATGGTACTGTTGTATTCAATCCCGATGCAATTTCTGTGTTTCATCAACACTCTGATAGTCCACAGATTATAGAATGCCAACAGATGTGTATTGGAAACTACTACAGGTCTTCCAGGGAACGATCAAAATGTAGACTGTTTGAGACATTACTCCAATGGAGGAAAGTGCGCATGGTGACTGTTGTATTCCATCCCGATCCGATTTCGGAGTTTCATCAACACTTTGGAGACCCACAGGTTACAGAATGACTCCAAATGGGCTTCGGAAACTACTACTGGTCTTCCAGGGATCGAACAAAGCGTAGACAGTTTGAGACATTTCTCCCATGGAGAAAAGCCTGCATTGAGCCTGTTGTATACAATCAAGATGCAATTTCTGTGTTTCATCAACACTTTGAAAGTCCACAGATTACAGAATGCCTCCAGAAGTGCATCAGAAGCTACTACTGGTCTTCCAGGGAACGTTCAAAGCGTATACTGTATTAGACATTACTCCCATGGAGGAAAGTGCGCATGGTGACTTTTGTATTCATACCGATGCAATTTCTGTCTTTCATCAACACTTTGAAGGTCCACAGATTACAGATTGCCTCCAGATGTACATCAGAAACTACTACTGGTCTTCCAGGGAACGATCAAAGCGTAGACTGTTTGAGACATTACTCCCATGGAGGTAAGTGCGCATGGTGACTGTTGTATTCAATCCCGATGCAATTTCTGTGTTTCGTCAACACTTTGAAGGTCCACAGATGACAGAATTAATCCAGATGTGCATCGGAAACTACTACTGGTCTTCCAGGGAACGATCAAAGCGTATCCAGTTTGAGACATTACTCCCATGGAGAAAAGCCCGCATGGTGCCTGTTGTATTCAATCCCGATGCTATTTCAGTGTTTAATCAACACTCTGATTGTCCACAGATTACAGAATGACTCGAGATGGGCTTCGGAAACTACTACTGGTCTTCCAGGGAACGATCAAAGCGTAGACAGTTTGAGACATTACTCCCATGGAAAAAAGCCTGCATGGTGCATGTTGTATCCAATCCCGATGCAATTTCTGTGTTTCATCCACACTTTGAAAGTCAACAGATTACAGAATGCCTCCAGATGTTCATCAGAAACTACTACTGGTCTTCCAGGGAACGATCAAAGCGTAGACTGTTTCAGACATTACTCCCATGGAGGAATATGCGCATGGTGACTGTTATATTCAATCCCGATGCAATTTCAGTGTTTCATCAACACTCTGATAGTCCACAGATTACAGAATGCCTCCAGATGTGAATCGGTAACTACTACTGGTCTTCCAGGGAACGATCAAAGCGTATACTGTATGAGACATTACTCCCATGGAGGAAAGTGCGTAAGGTGACTGTTGTATTCAATCACGATGCAATTTCTGTGTTTCATCAACACTTTGAAGGTCCAGAGATTACAAAAAGCCTCCAGATGTACATCAGGATCTACTACTGGTCTTCCAGGGAACGATCAAAGCGTAGACTGTTTGAAACATCACTCCCATGGAGGTAAGTGCGCATGGTGACTGTTGTATTCAATCCCGATGCATTTTCTGTGTTTCATCTTCACTTTGAAGGTCCACAGATTACAAAATGCCTCCGAAGGTGCATCGGAAACTGCTACTGGTCTTCCAGGGAACGATCAAAGCGTAGACAGTTTGAGACATTACTCCATTGTTGGAAAGTGCGCATGGTGACTGTTGCATTCAATCCCGATGAAATTTCTCTCATTCATCAACACTCTGATAGTCCACAGATTACAGAATGCCTCCAGATGTTAATCGGTAATTACTACTGGTCTTCCAGGGAACGATCAAAGCGTATACTGAATGAGACATTACTCCCATGGAGGAAAGTGCGCATGGTGACTGTTGTATTCAATCCCGATGCAATTTCTGTGTTTCATCAACAGTTTGAAGGTCCACAGATTACAGAATGCCTCCAGATGTACATCAGAAACTACTACTGGTCTTCCAGGGAACGATCAATGCGTAGACAGCTTGAGACAATACTCCCGTAGAGAAATGCCCGCATGGTGCCTGTTGTATTCAATCCCGATGCTATTTCAGTGTTTAATCAACACTCTGATTGTCCACAGATTACAGAATGACTCCAGATGGGCTTCGGAAACTACTACTGGTCTTCCAGGGAACGATCAAAGCGTAGTCTGTGTGAGACATTGCGCCCATGGAGAAAAGTGCGCATGGTGACTGTTGTATTCAATCCCGATGCAATTTCCGTGTTTCATCAACACTCTGATAGTCCACAGATTACAGAATGCCTCCAGATGTGAATCGGAAACTACTACTGGTCTTCCATGGAACGATCAAATCGTAGACTGTTTGAGACATTACTCACATGGAGGAAAGTGCGCATGGTGACTGTTTTATTCAATCCCGATGCAAATTTTGTGTTTCATCAACACTTTGAAGGTCCACAGATTACAGATTGCCTCCAGATGTACATCAGAAACTACTACTGGTCTTCCAGGGAACGATCAAAGCGTAGACAGTTTGAGACATTACTCCCATGGAGAAAAGCCTGCATGGTGCATGTTGTATACAATCCCGATGCAATTTCTGTGTTTCATCCACACTTTGAAAGTCAACAGATTACAGAATGCCTCCAGATGTTCATCAGAAACTACTACTGGTCTTCCAGGGAACGATCAAAGCGTAGACTGTTTCAGACATTACTCCCATGGAGGAATATGCGCATGGTGACTGTTGTATTCAATCCCGATGCAATTTCAGTGTTTCATCAACACTCTGATAGTCCACAGATTACAGAATGCCTCCAGATGTGAATCGGTAACTACTACTGGTCTTCCAGGGAACGATCAAAGCGTATACTCTATGAGACATTACTCCCATGGAAGAAAGTGCGTAAGGTGACTGTTGTATTCAATCACGATGCAATTTCTGTGTTTCATCAACACTTTGAAGGTCCACAGATTACAAAAAGCCTCCAGATGTACATCAGAATCTACTACTGGTCTTCCAGGGACGATTAAAGCGTAGACTGTTTGAAACATCACTCCCATGGAGGTAAGTGCGCATGGTGACTGTTGTATTCAATCCCGATGCATTTTCTGAGTTTCATCTTCACTTTGAAGGTCCACAGATTACAGAATGCCTCCAAAGGTGCATCGGAAACTGCTACTGGTCTTCCAGGGAACGATCAAAGCGTAGACAGTTTGGGACATTACTCCCATGTTGGAAAGTGCGCATGGTGACCGTTGCATTCAATCCCGATGAAATTTCTCTCTTTCATCAACACTCTGATAGTCCACAGATTACAGAATGCCTCCAGATGTGAATCGGTAATTACTACTGGTCTTCCAGGGAACGATCAAAGCGTATACTGTATGAGACATTACTCCCATGGAGGAAAGTGCGCATGGTGACTGTTGTATTCAATCCCGATGCAATTTCTGTGTTTCATCAACACTCTCTTAGTCCACAGATTACAGAATGCCTCCAGATGTGCATCGGAATCTACTACTGGTCTTCCAGGGAACGATCAAAGCGTAGACTGTTTGAGACATTACTCCCATGTAGGGAAGTGCGCAAGATGTCTCTTGTATTCAATCCCGATGCAATTTCTGTGTTTCATCAAAACTGTGATAGTCCACATATTACTGATGCCTCCAGATGTGCATAGGAAACTACTACTGGTCTTCCAGGGAACGATCAAAGCTTACACTGTTTGAGACATTACTCCCATTGAGAAAAGTGCGCATGGTGACTGTTGTATTCCATCCCGATGCAATTTCTGTGTTTCATCAACACTTTGAAGGTCCACAAATTACAGAATGCCTCCAGATGTACATCGGAAACTACTACTGGTCTTCCAGGGAACGATCAAAGCGTAGACAGTTTGAGACATTACTCCCGTGGAGAAAAGCCCGCATGGTGCCTGTTGTATTCAATCCCGATGCAATTGCTGTGTTTCATCAACACTATGAATGTCCACAGATTACAGAATGACTCCAGATGGGCTTCGGAAACTACTACTGGTCTTCCAGGGGACGATCAAAGCGTAGACTGTTTGAGACATTACTCCCATGGAGGGAAGTTCGCATGATGACTCTTGTATTCAATCCCGATGCAATTCCTGTGTTTCATCAAAACTGTGATAGTCCAAATATTACAGAATGCCTCCAGATGTGGATCGGAAACTACTACTGGTCTTCCAGGGAACGATCAAAGCGTAGACAGTTTGAGACATTACTCCCATGGAGGAAAGTGCGTATGGTGACTGTTGTATTCCATCCCGATGCAATTTCTGTGTTTCATCGACACTTTGAAGGTTAACAGATTACTGTAAGCCTCCAGATGTGCATGATAAACTACTACCTGTCTTCCAGGGAACGAGCAACGCGTAGACTCCTTGAGACATTACTCCCATGGAGGAAAGTGCGCATGGTGACTGTTGTATTCAATCCCGATGCAATTTCTGTGTTTCATGAACACTTTGAAGGTCCAAAGATTACAGAATGAGTCCAGATGTACATCGGAAACTACTACTGGTCTTCCAGGGAACGGTCAAAGCGTAGACTGTTTGAGACATTGCTCCCATGTTGGAAAATGCGCATGCTGACTGTTGTATTAAATCCCGATGCTATTTCTGTGTTCCATCAACACTCTGATTGTCCACAGATACAGAATGCCTCCAAATGTGCATCGGAAACTACTACTGGTCTTCCAGGGAATGATCAAAGCGTAGACTGTGTGAGACATTACTCACATGGAGGAAAGTGCGCATGGTGACTGTTGTATTCAATCCCGATGCAATTTCTGTGTTTCATCAACACTCTTATAGTCCACAGATTACAGAATGCCAACAGATGTGTATCGGAAACTGCTACAGGTTTTCCAGGGAACGATCAAACCGTAGACTGTTTGAGACATTACTCCAATCGAGGAAAGTGCGCATGGTGACTGTTTTATTCCATCCCGATCCGATTTCGGAGTTTCATCAACACTTTGGAGACCCACAGGTTACAGAATGACTCCAAATGGGCTTCGGAAACTACTACTGATCTTCCATTGAACGAACAAAGCGTAGACAGTTTGAGACATTTCTCCCATGGAGAAAAGCCTGCATTGAGCCTGTTGTATACAATCCCGATGCAATTTCTGTGTTTCATCAACACTTTGACAGTCCACAGATTACAGAATGCCTCCAGAAGTGCATCAGAAACTACTACTGGTCTTCCAGGGAACGATCAAAGCGTATACTGTATTAGACATTACTCCCATGGAGGAAAGTGCGCATGGTGACTGTTGTATTCAATCCCGATGCAATTTCTGTGTTTCATCAACACTTTGAAGGTCCACAGATTACAGAATGCCTCCAGATGTACATCGGAAACTACTACTGGTCTTCCAGGGAACGATCAAAGCGTAGACAGTTTGAGACATTACTCCCGTGGAGAAAAGCCCGCATGGTGCCTGTTGTATTCAATCCCGAAGCAATTGCTGTGTTTCATCAACACTATGAATGTCCACAGATTACAGAATGACTCCAGATGGGCTTCGGAAACTACTACTGTTCTTCCAGGCGACGATCAAAGCGTAGACAGTTTGAGACATTACTCCCATGGAGAAGAGCCTGCATGGTGACAGTTGTATCAATCCCGATGCAATTTCTGTGTTGCATCAACACTCTGATAGTCCACAGATACAGAATGCCTCCAAATGTGCATCGGAAACTACTACTGGTCTTCCAGGGAATGATCAAAGCGTAGACTGTGTGAGACATTACTCACATGGAGGAAAGTGCGCATGGTGACTGTTGTATTCAATCCCGATGCAATTTCTGTGTTTCATCAACACTCTGATAGTCCACAGATTACAGAATGCCAACAGATGTGTATCGGAAACTGCTACAGGTCTTCCAGGGAACGATCAAACCGTATACTGTTTGAGACATTACTCCAATGGAGGAAAGTGCGCATGGTGACTGTTTTATTCCATCCCGATCCGATTTCGGAGTTTTATCAACACTTTGGAGACCCACAGGTTACAGAATGACTCCAAATGGGCTTCGGAAACTACTACTGATCTCCCATTGAACGAACAAAGCGTAGACAGTTTGAGACATTTCTCCCATGGAGAAAAGCCTGCATTGAGCCTGTTGTATACAATCCCGATGCAATTTCTGTGTTTCATCAACACTTTGACAGTCCACAGATTACAGAATGCCTCCAGAAGTGCATCAGAAACTACTACTGGTCTTCCAGGGAACGATCAAAGCGTATACTGTATTAGACATTACTCCCATGGAGGAAAGTGCGCATGGTGACTGTTGTATTCAATCCTGATGCAATTTCTGTGTTTCATCAACACTTTGAAGGTCCACAGATTACAGAATGCCTCCAGATGTACATCGGAAACTACTACTGGTCTTCCAGGGAACGATCAAAGCGTAGACAGTTTGAGACATTACTCCCGTGGAGAAAAGCCCGCATGGTGCCTGTTGTATTCAATCCCGATGCAATTGCTGTGTTTCATCAACACTATGAATGTCCACAGATTACAGAATGACTCCAGATGGGCTTCGGAAGCTACTACTGGTCTTCCAGGCGACGATCAAAGCGTAGACAGTTTGAGACATTACTCCCATGGAGAAGAGCCTGCATGGTGACAGTTGTATCAATCCCGATGCAATTTCTGTGTTGCATCAACACTCTGATAGTCCACAGATTACAGAATGCTTCCAGATGTGCATCGGAATCTACTACTGGTCTTCCAGGGAACGATGAAAGCGTAGACTGTTTGAGACATTACTCCCATGGAGGGAAGTTCGCATGATGACTCTTGTATTCAATCCCGATGCAATTCCTGTGTTTCATCAAAACTGTGATAGTCCACATATTACAGAATGCCTCCAGATGTGGATCGGAAACTACTACTGGCCTTCCAGGGAACGATTAAAATCGTAGACAGTTTGAGACATTACTCCCATGGAGGAAAGTGCGTATGGTGACTGTTGTATTCCATCCCGATGCAATTTCTATGTTTCATCGACACTTTGAAGGTTAACAGATTACTGTAAGCATCCAGATGTGCATGATAAACTACTACCTGTCTTGCAGGGAACGATCAACGCGTAGACTGTTTGAGACATTACTCCCATGGAGGAAAGTGCGCATGGTGACTGTTGTATTCAATCCCGATGCAATTTCTCTGTTTTTATCAACACTCTGATCGTCTACAGATTACAGAACGCCTCCAGATGTGCATCGGAAACTACTACTGGTCTTCCAGGGAACGATAAAGCGTAGACTGTTAGAAACATTACTCCCATGGAGGAAAGTGCGCATGGTGACTGTTGTATTCCATCCCGATGCAATTTCTGTGTTTCATCAACACTTTGAAGGTCCACAGATTACAGAATGCCTCCAGATGTGCATCGGAATCTACTACTGGTCTTTCAGGGAACGATCAAAGCGTAGACTGTTTGAGACATTAATCCCATGGAGGTAAGTGAGCATGGTAAATGTTGGATTCAATCCCGATGCAAATTTTATGTTTCATCAACACTTTGAAGGTCCACAGATTACAGAATACCTCTAGATGTGCATCGGAAACTACTAATGATTTTCCAGGGAACGATCAAATCGTAGACTGTTTGAGATATTACTCCCATGTAGGAGAGTGCGCATGGTGACTGTTGTATTCAATCCCGATGCAATATCTGTGTTTCATTAACACTTTGAAGGTCCACAGATTACAGAATGCCCCCAGATGTACATCGAAAATTACTACTGGCCTTCCAGGGAACGATCAAAGCTTACACTGTTTGAGACATTACTCCCATTGAGAAAAGTGCGCATGGTGACTGATGTATTCTGTCCCGATGCAATTTCTGTGTTTCATCTTCACTTTGAAGGTTAACAGATTACAGAATGCCTCCAGATGTGCATCGGAAACTACTACTGGCCTTCCAGGGAAGGATCAAAGCGTAGACTGTTAGAAACATTACGCCCAAAGCATGGTGCCTGTTGTATTCAATCCAAATGCCATTTATGTGTTTCATCAACATTCTGAAGGTCCACAGAATACACAATGGCTATACATGTGTTTCGCAAATACTACTGGTCTCCTAGGGAACGATCAAAGCGTAGACAGTTTGAGCCATTACTCCCATGGAGAATAGTAAGCATGGTGCCTCTTGTATTCAATCCCGATGCAATGTATGTGTTTCATGAACACTTTGAATTTCCACAGATTACAGAATGGCCCCACATGTGCTTCGGAAACTACTACTGGTCTCCCAGCGAACGATCAAAGCGTAGACAGTTTGAGACATTACTCCCATGGAGAAAAGTCCGTATGGTGCATGTTGTATTCAATCCCGATGCTATTTCTGTGTTTCACCAACACGCTGAAGGGCCACAGATTACAGAATGCCTCCAGATGTGCTTCCGAAACTAGTACTGGTCTTCCAGGGATCGGTTAAAGCGTAGACAGTTTGTGACTTTACTCCCTTGGAGAAAAGTCTGCATGGTGCCGGTTGTATTGAATCCCTAAGCAATTTCGTGTTTCATCAACACTCTGAAGGCCCACAGAATACAGAATGGCCCCACATGTGCTTCGGAAACTACTACTGGTCTCCCAGGGAACGATCAAAACGTAGACTGTTTGAGGCATAAGTCCCATTTAGAAAAGTTTCCATGGTGCCGGTTGTATTCAAACCCGATGCAATTTCTGTGTTTCACCAACACTCTGAAGGTCCACAGATTACAGAATGCCTCCAGATGTTCTTCCGAAACTAGTACTGGTCTTCCAGTGAACGATCAAAGCGTAGACAGTTTGAGACATTACTCCCATGGAGAAAAGTCCGCATGGTGAAGGTTGTATTGAATCCCGATGCAATTTCTGTGTTTCATCATCACTCTCATGGTCCACAGATTACGGAATGCCTCCGGGTGTGCTTCGGAAACTACTACTGGTATTCCAGGGAACGATCATAGAGTAGACAATTTGAGACATTACTCCCGTGGAGAAAAGTCCGTATGGTTCGTGTTGTGTTCAGTCCCGATGCGATATCTGTATTTCACCAACACACTGGTCTCCCAGGAGTCGCTCAAACCGTAGAGTGTTTGAGACATTACTCCCTATGACAAAAGTCTTATTGGTGCCTGTTCTATTCATCCCGATGCAATTTCTGTGTTTCATTAACACTCAGAACGTCCACATATTACAGGAAGCCATCGGATGTGCTTCAGAATCTTCTACTGGTCTCCCATGGAACGATCGAAGCGTAGACAGTTTGAGACATTACTCCCATGGAGAAAAGTCGGCATGGTGCCTGTTGTATTCAATGCCGATGCAGTTTCTGTCTTTCATCAACGCTCTGAAGGTCCACAGATTACAGAATGCCTCCAGATGAGCTTCGAAAACTGCCAGTGGTCTACCTGGAATCGATTAAAGGGTAGACTGTTTGAGACATTACTCCCATGGAGAAAAGTCCGCATGGAGTCTGTTGCATTTAATCCCGATGCATCTTCTGTGCTTCATCAAAACTCTGAACGTCCACAGATTACAGAATACCTCCAGATGTGCTTCGGAAACTACTACTGGTCTCCAAAAAATCGCTCAAAGCGTAGAGTGTCTGAGACATTACTCCCTATGACAAAAGTCTTCATGGTTCCTGTTGAATTAATCCCGATGCAATTTCTGTGTTTCATTAACACTCTGACCGTCCACAGATTACATGACGCCTCCAGAAATCCTTCGAAAACTACTACTGGTATCTTAGGGAACGATCAAAGCGTAGACAGTTTGTGACATTACTCCCATGGAGAAAAGACTGCATGGTGCCTGTTGCATTCAATCCCGATGCAATATCTGTGTTTCAACATCACTCTGAAAGTCCACAGATCACAGGAAGCCACCAGATGTGCTTCCGGAACTACTACTTGTCTCCCAGGGAATGATCAAAGCGTAGACAAAATGAGATTTTCACTCGGCAGAAGAGTGTGCGCTGATATGAAACTTCCTGGCAGATTACAACTGTGTGTCCGGCGGCGACTCGAACACGGGACATTTGCCTTTTACGGGCAAGTGCTATACAATCTGAGCTACCGAAGCACGACTCACGCCCGGTACTCACAGCTTTACTTCTGAAAATATCTCGTCTCCAACCTTCCAAATTTAACAGAAGCTCTAATTCTGGAAATATCCCCCAGGCTGTGGCTAAGCCATGTCTCCGCTGTATCCTTTCTATCAGGGGTGCTAGATCTGCAAGTTTCGCATTAGAGCTTCTGTAAAGTTTGGAAGGTAGGAGACGAGATAGTGGCAGAAGTTAAGATGTGGGTACCGGGCGTGAATCGTGCTTCGGTAGCTCAGACGGTAGAGCACTCGTCCGCGAAAGGCAAAAGTTCCGAGTTCGAGTTTCGATAGAGCACACAGTCTTAATCTGCCAGGAAGTTTCAATTTCTGTGTTTCATTAAAACTCTGAACGTCCACAGATTACAGGAAGCCTTCAGATGTGCTTCGGAAACTACTACTGGTCTCCAAGGGAAGGATCAAAGCGCAGACAGTTTGAGACTTTACTCCCATTGAGAGAAGTCCGCATGGTGCATGTTGTATTCAATCCCGATGCTATTTCTGTGTTTCATCAACACTCTGAACGTCCACAGATTTCAGGAAGCCTACAGATGTACTTAAACTACTACTGGTCTCCCAGTGTACGCTCAAAGCGTAGACAGTTTGTGACATTACTCCCATGGAGAGAAGTCCGCATGGACTGTTGTATTCAATGCCGATGGAGTTTCTGTCTTTCATCAACACTCTGAAGGTCCACAGATTACAGAATGCCTCCAGATGAGCTTCGAAAACTACTAATGGCCTCCCAGGAATCGATCAAATGGTAGACTGTTTGACACATTACTCCCATCGAGAAAAGTCCGCATGGTGCCTGTTGTATTCAATGAAGATGCAATTTCTGTTTTTCATCAACAATCTGAACGTACACAGATTGCAGGATGCCTCCAGTTGTCTTTCGGAAACTACTACTGGTCTCCCAGATAACGATCAAAGCGTAGACAGTTTGTGACATTACTGCCTTGGAAATAAGTCCCCATGGTGTCTGTCGTATTCAATTCCGATGCAATTTCTGTGTTTCATCAACACTCTGAATGTCGACGATTACAAGATGCCTCCAGATGTGCTTCGGAAACTACAACTGGTCTCCCAGGAATCGCTCAAAGCGTAGAGTGTTTGAGACATTACTCCCTGTGACAAAAGTCTTCATGGTTCCTGTTGAATTAATCCCGATGCAATTTCTCTGTTTCATCAACACTCTTAAAGTCAACAGATCACAGGAAGCCTTCAGACGTGCTTCCGAAACTACTATTGGTCTCCCAGGGAACGATCAAAGCGTAGACAATTTAGACATTACTCCCATGGAGAAAAGTCCGCATGGTGCCTTCTGTAGTCTATCCCGATGCTAATTCTATGTTTCATCAACACTATGAACGTCCACAGATACAGGAAGAGTAGAGATGTGCTTCAGAAACTACTACTGGTCTCCCAGGTATCGATCAAAGCGTAGACAGTTCGAGACATTACTCCCATGGAGAAAAGTCCGCATGGTGCCTGTTGAATTCAATCCCGATGCAATATCTGTGTTTCATCAACACTCTGAACGTCCACAGATTACAGGAAACCTCCAGATGTGCTTCGGAAACTAGTACTGGTCCCCCAGGAATCGATCAAGGCGTAGACTGTTTGAGACATTACTACCATTGAGAAAAGTCTGCATATGGCCCTTTTTTCAATCCCGACGCAATTTCTGTGTTTCATCAATATTCTAAAGGTCCACACTTTACATGAAGCTTCCAGAAGTCCTTCGAAAACTACTACTGGTCTCCCAGGGAACGATCAAAGCATAGACAGTTTGAGACATTACTCCCGTGGAGAAAAGACTGCAGGTTGCCTGTTGTATTCAATCCCGATGCAATTTCTCTGTTTCATCAACACTCTGAAAGTCCACAGATCACAGGAAGCCACCAGATGTGCTTCTGGAACTACTACTGGTCTCCCAGGGAATGATCAAAGCGTAGACAGAATGACATTTTCACTCGGCAGAAGAGTGTGCGCTGATATGAAACTTCCTGGCAGATTACAACTGTGTGCCCGGCGGCGACTCGAACACGGGACATTTGCCTTTTACGGGCAAGTGCTCTACAATCTGAGCTACCGAAGCACGACTCACGCCCGGTACTCACAGCTTTACTTCTGAAAATATCTCGTCTCCTACCTTCCAAATTTTACAGAGGCTCTAATTCTGGAAACATCCCCCAGGCTGTGGCTAGGCCATGTCTCCGCTGTGTCCTTTCTTTCAGGGGTGCTAGATCTGTAAGTTTCGCAACAGAGCTTCTGTAAAGTTTGGAAGGTAGGAGACGAGATACTGGCAGAAGTTAAGCTGTGAGTACTGGGCGTGAGTCGTGCTTCGGTAGCTCAGATGGTAGAGCACTCGCCCGCGAAAGGCAAAGTTCCCGATTTCGAGTTTCGATCGGGCACACAGTTTTAATCTGCGAGGAAGTTTCAGTTACTGTGTTTCATCAACACTATGAATGTCCTCAGATTACAGGTAGCCTTCAGATGTGCTTCGGACACTACTACTGGTCTCCCAGGAACGATCAAAGCGTAGACAGTTTGAGACATCACTCCCATGGTGAGAAGTCCGCATTGTGCCTGTTGTATTCAATCCCGATTCAATTTATGTGTTTCATTAACACTCTGAACGTCCACAGATTACATGAAGCCTACAGATGTGCTTAGGAAACTACTACTGGTCTCCCAGGAATGGATCAGAGCGTAGACAGTTTGTGACATTACTTCAGAGTGTTAATGAAAAACAGAAATCGCATCGGGATTGAATACAAAAGACACCATGCGGACTCTATAAATGGGAGCAATGTCTCAAACTGTCTATGCTTTGATCGTTCCCTGGGAGACCAGTAGTAGTTTCCGATGCCCATCTGGAGGCTTCCTGTAATCTGTGGACGTTCAGAGTGTTGATGAAACGCCAGGAATTGCATCGGTATTGAATACAACAGTCACCATGCGGAATTTGCGCAATGTGAGTAAGGTCTCAAACTGTCTACGCTTTGATCGATTACTGGGAGACCAGTAGTAGTTTCCGAAGCACATATTGAAGCATTGTGTAAACTGTGGACGTTCAGAGTGTTGATGAAACCCCAGGAGCTGCATCGGGATTGAATACAACAGTCACCAAGCGTAGACAGTTTGAAACATTACTACCATGGAGAAAAGTTCGCATGGTGCCTGTTGTATTCAATCCCGATGCAATTTCTGTGTTTCATCAACGCTCGGAACGTCCACAGATTTCAGGAAGCCTTCAAATGTACTTCTTAAAATACTACTGGTCACCCAGTGTACGCTAAAAGCGTAGACAGTTTGAGACATTACTCCCTTGGAGAGAAATCCACATGGTGTCTGTTGTATTCAATAAAGGTGGAATTTCTGTGTTCCATCAATTTCTAAAATTCCACAGATTACAGGAAGCCTTCACATATGCTTCGGAAACTACTACTGGTCTCCCAGGAATCGATCAAATCGTAGTCAGTTTGACACATTACTCCCATGGAGAAAAGTCCGCATGGTGCCTGTTGTATTCAATCCCGTTGCAATTTTTGTGTTTCATTAACATTCTGAAGGTCCACAGATTACAGAATGCCTCCAGATGTGCTTCGGAAACTACTACTGGTCTCCCAGGAATCGAGCAAAGCGTAGACACTTTGAGACATTACTCCCAATGAGCAAAGACTGCATGGTGCCTGTTGTATTCAATGCCGATGCAATTTCTGTGTTTCATCAATTTCTAAAATTCCACAGATTACAGGAAGCCTTCACATATGCTTCGGAAACTACTACTGGTCTCCCAGGAATCGATCAAAGCGTAGAGTGTTTGAGAAATTCTCCCTATGACATAAGTCTTATTGGTGCCTGTTCTATTCATCCCGATGCAATTTCTGTGTTTCAATAACACTCAGAACGTCCACAGATTACAGGAAGCCACTGGACGTGCTTCGGGATCTTCTACTGGTCTCCCAGGGAACGATCGAAGCGTAGACAGTTTGAGACATTACTCCCATGGAGAAAAGTCGGCATCGTGCCTGTTGTATTCAATGCCGATTCAGTGTCTGTCTTTCATCAACGCTCTGAAGGTCCACAGATTACAGAATGCCTCCAGATGAGCTTCGAAAACTACCACTGGTCTACCAGGAATCGATCAAAGGGTAGACTGTTTGAGACATTACTCCCATGGAGAAAAGTCCGCATGGAGTCTGTTGCATTTAATCCCGATGCATCTTCTCTGCTTCATCAAAACTCTGAACGTCCACAGATTACAGAATACCTCAAGATGTGCTTCGGAAACTACTACTGGTCTCCAAGGAAACGCTCAAACCGTAGAGTGTCTGAGACATTACTCCCTATGACAAAAGTCTTCATGGATCCTGTTGAAATAATCCCGATGCAATATCTGTGTTTCATTAACACTCTGAACGTCCACAGATTACAGGAAGCCTCCAGATGTGTTTCTTAAACTACTACTGATCTACCTCGGTAAGATCAAAGCGTAGGCAGTTTGAGACATTACTCCCTTGGAGAGAACTCCACATGGTGTTTTTTGTATTCAAACCCGATGGATTTTCTGTGTTTCATCAACACTCTGAAGGTATACAGATTACGGAATACCTCCTGAAACTCCTTCGGAAACTACTACTGGTCTCCCAGGAATCGATCAGCGTGTGGACAGTTCGAGGCATGGTGCCTGTTGTATCGCATCCCGAGGCAATTTCTGTGTTTCATCAACACTCTGAACGTCTACAGATTACAGGAAGTCTTCAGATGTGCTTCGGAAACTACTACTGTTCTCCCATTGAACGATAAAATCGTAGACAATTTTACACATTTCTCCCGAGGATAAAAGTCCGCATGATGCCTGTTGTATTCAATCCCGATGCAATTTCTGTGCATCATGAACACTCTGAACGTCCACAGTTTACAGGGAGTCTTCAGATGTGCTTCGGAAACTACTACTGTACTCCCAGGGAACGATTAAATCGTAGAATATTACACACATTACTCCCGTGGAGAAAAGTCCGCATGGTGCCTGTTGTATTCACTCCCGATGCAATATCTGTGTTTCATCAACTCTCTGAACGTTCACAGATTACAGAATGCCACCATATGTTCTACGGAAACTATCACTGGTCTCCCAGGAATCGATCAAAGCGTAGACAGTTTAAGACATTACTCCCATGCAGAAATTTCCGAGTGGTGCCTCTTGTATTATATCACGATGCAATTTCTGTGCCACATCAACACTCTGAACGTCCACAGATTACAGGAAGCCTTCAGATGTGCTTCGAAAACTACTACTGGTCTCCCAGGGAGCGATCGAAGCGTAGACAGTTTGAAACACTACTCCCTATGACAAAAGTCTGCATGATGCCTTTTGTATTCAATCCCAATGCAATTTCTGAGATTCATCAACACTCTGAACGTCCACAGATTACAGGAAGCTTCCAGATGTGCTTCGAAAACTGCTACTGGTCTCCCAGGGAGCGATCAAAGCGTAGACAGTTTGACACATTACTCCCTATGACAAAAGTCCGCATGGTGCCTGTTGTATTCAATGCCGATTCAATTTCTGTGTTTCATCAATATTCTAAAATTCCACAGATTAGAGGAAGCCTCCACATATGCTTCGAAAACTACTACTTTTCTCCCAGGAATCGATCAACGCGTAGACAGTTTGAGACTTTATTCCCTATGACAAAAGTCTTCCTGGTGCCTGTTGCATTTAATCGCGATTCAATATTTGTATTTCATCAACACTCTGAACGTCCACAGATTACAAAATGCCTCCAGATGTGTTTTGGAAAGTACTACTGGTCTCCCAGGGGTCGCTCAAAGCGTACAGTGTTTGAGACATTACACCCTATGACAAAAGTCTTATTGGTGCCTGTTCTATTCATTGCGATGCAATTTCTGTGTTTCATTAACACTCAGAACGTCAACCAATTACAGGAAGCCTCCGGATGTGCTTCGGAATCTTCTACTGGTCTCCCAGGGAACGATCGAAGCGTAGACAGTTTGAGACATTACTCCCATGGAGAAAAGTCGGCATGGTGCCTGTTGTATTCAATGCCGATGCAGTTTCTGTCTTTCATCAACGCTCTGAAGGTCCACAGATTACAGAATGCCTCCAGATGAGCTTCGAAAACTACTACTGGTCTACCAGGAATCGATCGAAGGGTAGACTGTTTGAGACATTACTCCCATGGAGAAAAGTCCGCATGGAGTCTGTTGCATTTAATCCCGATGCTACTTCTGTGCTTCATCAACACTCTGAACGTCCACAGATTACAGAATACCTCCAGATGTGCTTCGGAAACTACTACTGGTCTCCCAGGAATCGCTCAAAGCGTAGAGTGTTTGAGACATTACTCCCTATGACAAAAGTCTTCATGGTTCCTGTTGAATTAATCCCGATGCAATTTCTGTGTTTCATCAACACTCTGGACGTCCACAGATTACAGGAAGCCTCCCGATGTGCTTCGGAAGCTACCACTGGTCTACCAGGGTACGATCAAATCGTAGAAAGTTTGAGACATAACTCCCGTGGAGAAAAGTCCGCATTTGGCCTGTTGTATTCAATGCCGATTCAATTTCTGTGTTTCATCAATATTCTAAAATTCCACAGATTAGAGGCAGCCTCCACATATGCTTCGAAAACTACTACTTTTCTCCCAGGAATCGATCAATGCGTAGGGAGTTTGAGACTTTATTCCCTATGACGAAAGACTTCCTGGTGCCTGTTGCATTTAATCCCGATTCAATATCTGTATTTCATCAACACTCTGAACGTCCACAGATTACAAAATGCCTCCAGATGTGTTTTGGAAAGTACTACTGGTCTCCCAGGAGTCGCTCTATGCGTACAGTGTTTGAGACATTACACCCTATGACAAAAGTCTTAATGGTGCCTGTTCTATTCATTGCGATGCAATTTCTGTGTTTCATTAACACTCAGAACGTCAACCGATTACAGGAAGCCTCCGGATGTGCTTCGGAATCTTCTACTGGTCTCCCAGGGAACGATCGAAGCGTAGACAGTTTGAGACATTACTCCCATGGAGAAAAGTCGGCATGGTGCCTGTTGTATTCAATGACGATGCAGTTTCTGTCTTTCATCAACGCACTGAAGGTCCACAGATTACAGAATGCCTCCAGATGAGCTTCGAAAACAACTACTGGTCTACCAGGAATCGATCGAAGGGTAGACTGTTTGAGACATTACTCCCATGGAGAAAAGTCCGCATGGAGTCTGTTGCATTTAATCCCGATGCTACTTCTGTGCTTCATCAACACTCTGAACGTCCACAGATTACAGAATACCTCCAGATGTGCTTCGGAAACTACTACTGGTATCCCAGGAATCGCTCAAAGCGTAGAGTGTTTGAGACATTACTCCCTATGACAAAAGTCTTCATGGTTCCTGTTGAATTAATCCCGATGCAATTTCTATGTTTCATCAACACTCTGGACGTAAACAGATTACATAATGCTTCCAGATGTGCTTCGGAAAGTTCTACTGGTCTCCCAGGAATCGATCAAAGCGTAGACAGTTAGAGACATTACTCCCATTGAGCAAAGACCGCATGGTGTCTGTTGCATTCCATTCCGATGCAATTTCTGTGCTTCATCAAAACTCTGAACGTCCACAAATTACTGGAATCCTTCTGATGTGCGTCGGAAACCACTACTGGTTTCCCAGGGAATGATCAAAGCGTAGACAGAATGAGATTTTCAGTCTTCAGCTTAGTGTGCGCTGATATGAATCTTCTTGGCAGATTAAATCTGTGTTCCCGACCGAGACTCGAACTCTGGACCTTTGCCATTCGTGGGCAAGTGCTCTACCATCAGAGATACCGAATCACGACTCACGACCGGTACTAACAGCTTTACTTCTACCAGTATCTCGTCTCCTACCTTCCAAACTTTACAGAAGCTCTAATGCTGGAAACATCTGCCAGGCTGTGGCTAAGCCATGTCTCCGCTATGTCCTTTCTTACGGGAGTGCTAGATCTGCAAGTTTCGCATTAAAGCTTCTGTAAAGTTGGGAAGGTAGGAGACGAGATACTGGCAGAAGTAAAGATGTGAGCATGGGGCGTGAGTCGTGCTTCGGTAGCTCAGCTGGTAGAGCACTTGCCCGCGAAAGGCAAAGGTCCCGAGTTCAGGTCTCGGTCGGGCACACAGTTTTAACCTGCCAGGAAGTTTCAAAACGTAGACACTTTGGGACATTATTCCCGTGGAGAAAAGTCCGCATGATGCCTGTTGCATTCAATCCCGACGCAATTTCTGTGTTTCATTAACACTCTGAACGTCCACAGATTACAGAATGCTTCCATATGTGCTACGGAAACTATCACTGGTCTCCCAGGAATCGATCAAAGCGTAGACAGTCTGAGACATTACTCCCATGCAGAAATTTCCGAGTGGTGCCTGTTGTATTCAATCCCGACGCAATTTCTGTGTTTCATTAACACTCTGAACGTCCACAGATTACCAGATTACATAAAGCCTCCAGATGTCCTTGGGAAACTACTACTGGTCTCTCAGTGAACGATCAAAGCGTAGACACTTTGAGACATTACTCCCATGGAGAAAAGTCCGCATTTGGACTGTTGTATACAATCCCGATGCTATATCTGTGTTTCATCAACACACTGAGTGTCCACTGATTGCAGAATGCCTCCAGATGTGCTTCGTAAACTACTACTGGTCTCCCAGGAATCGATCAAATCGTAGACATTTTGAGACTTTACCCCCATTGAACAAAGTCTGCATGGTGCCTGTTGCATTCAATACCGATTCAATTTCTGTGCTTCATCAACACTCTGAACGTCCACGTATTACAGGAAGCTTTCAGATGTGCTTCGGAAACTACTACGGGTTCCCCAGGGTATGATCAAAGCGTAGACAGAATGAGATTTTCACTCGGCAGCCGAGTGTGCGCTGATATGAATCTTCATGGCAGATTAGAACTGTGTTCCCGACCGAGACTAGAACTCGGGACTTTTGCATTTCGTGGGCAAGTGCTCTACCATCACAGTTACCGAAGCAAGACTCACGACCGGCACTCACAGCTTTACTTCTGCCAGTGTCTCGTCTCCTACCTTCCAAACTTCACAGTAGCTCTAATTCTGGAAACATCCCCGAGGCTGTGGCTAAGCCATGTCTTCGCTATATCCTTTCTTTCAGGAGTGCTAGACCTGCAAGTTTCGCATTAAATCTTCTGTAAAATTTGGAAGGTAGGAGACGAGATACTGGCAGAAGTAAAGATGTGGGTACCGGGCGTAAATCCTGCTTTGGTAGCTCAGTTGGAAGAGCATTTGCCCGCGAAAGGCAAATCTCCCGATTTCCAGTCTCGGTCGGGTACATAGTTTTAATCTGCCAGTAAGTTTCAAAGCGTAGACAGTTTGAGACATTATTCCCGTTTATAAAAGTCCGCATGGTGCCTGTTGTATTCAATCCCGATGCAATTTCTGTGTTTCATCAACACTCTGAACGTCCACAGATTACAGGAAGCCTCCAGATGTGCTTCATAAACTACTACTGGTCTCCCAGGGTACGATCAAGGCGTAGCAAATTTGAGACATTACTCCCTTGGAGAGAAGTCCACATGGTGTCTGTTTTAATGAATCCCGATGCAATTTCTGTGCCACATCAAGACTCTGCACGTCCACAGATTACAGGAAGCCTTCAGATGTGTTTCGAAAACTGCTACTGGTCTCCCAGGGAACGATCAAAGCGTACACAGTTTGAGACATTACTCCCTATGACACGAGTCCGCATTGTGCCTGTTTATTCAATCCCGATGGAATTTCTGCGTTTCATCAACACTCTGAAGGTCCACTGATTACAGAATCCTCCAGATGTGCTTCGGAAACTACTACTGGTCTCCAAGGAATCGATCAGAGCGTAGACAGTTTGAGACAATACACACATTGATAAATGTCCGCATGGTGCCTGTTGTATTCAATCCCGATGCAATTTGTGTGTTTCATCAACACTCCGAACGTCCACAGATTACAGGAAGCCTTCAGATGTGCTTCGGAAACTACTACTGGGTTCCCAGGGAACGATCAAAGAGTAGACAGTTTGAGACATTACTCCCTATGACAGAAGTCAGAATGGTGCCTGTTGTATTCAATTTCGGAGCAATTTCCTTGTTTCATCAACTCTGAACGTCCACAGATTACAGGAAGCCTCCAGATGTGCTTCGGAAACTACTACTGGTCTCTCAGGGAATGATCAAAGCGTAGACACTTTGAGACTTTACTCCCATGCAGAGAAGCCCGAATTTGGCTTGTTGTATTCAATCCCGATGCTATATCTGTGTTTCATCAACACACTGAGTGTCCACAGATTGCAGAATGCCTCCAGATGTGCTTCGTAAACTACTACTGGTCTCCCAGGAATCGATCAAAGCGTAGACATTTTGAGACATTACTCCCATGGAGAAAAGTCTGCATGGTGCCTGTTGTATACAATGCCTATGCATTTTCTGTGTTTGATCAAAACTCTGAACGTAAACAGATTACATAATGCTTTCAGATGTGCTTCGGAAAGTACTACTCGTCTCCCAGGAATCGATCAAAGCGTAGACAGTTACAGACATTACTCCCATCGAGCAAAGAACGCATGGTGTCTGTTGCATTCAATTCCGATGCAATTTCTGTGTTTCATCAACGCTCTGAACGTTCACAAATTACGGGAAGCCTTCAGATGTGCTTCGGAAACCACTACTGGCTTCCCAGGGAACGATCAAAGCGTAGACAGAATGCGATTTTCACTCGGCAGCCGAGTGTGCGCTGATATGAAACTTCCTGGCAGATTAGAACTGTGTTCCCGACCGAGACTCGAACTCGGGACCTTTGCATTTCGTGGGCAAGTGCTCTACCATCACAGTTACCGAAGCAAGACTCACGGCCGGTACTCATAGCTTTACTTCTGCCAGTATCTCGTCTCCTACCTTCCAAACTTTACAGAAGCTCTCATTCTGGAAACATCCCCCAGGCTGTGGCTAAGCCATGTCTCCGCTATATCCTTCCTTTCAGGAGTGCTAGACCTGCAAGATTCACATTACATCTTCTGTAAAGTTTGGAAGGTAGGAGACGAGATAGTGGCAGAAGTTAAGATGTGGGGACCGGGCGTGAATCATGCTTTGGTAGCTAAGTTGGAAGAGCATTTGCCCGCGAAAGGTAAATCTCCCGATTTCCAGCCTCGGTCGGGCACATAGTTTTAATCTGCCAGGAAGTTTCAAAGCGTAGACAGTTTGAGACGTTATTCCCGTTTAGAAAAGCCCGCATTGTGCCTGTTGTATTCAATCCCGATGCAATTTATGTGTTTCATCAACACTCTGAAGGTCCACAGATTACGCAATACCTCCTGATGTGCTTCGGAAACTACTACTGGTCTCCCAGGAATCGATCAGATTGTAGACAGTTTGAGACAATACACCCATTGATAAAAGTCCGCATGGTGCCTGTTGTATCGCATCCCGATGCAATTTCTGCGTTTCATCAACACTCTGAACATCAACAGAATACAGAAAGCCTCCAGATGTGCTTCAGAAACTACTACTGGTCTCCCATAGAACGATCAAGTCGTAGACACATTAACACATTACTCCCGTGAAGAAAAGTCCGCATTTGGCCTGTTGTATTCAATCCCGATGCAATTATTGTGCATCATTAACACTCAGAGAGTCCACAGATTACAGGAATCTTCCAGATGTGCTTCAGAAACTACAACTGTTCTCCCAGGAATGGATGAAAGCGTAGACAGATTGAGACATTACTCCCATGGAGAAAAGACCTAATGGTGCCTGTTGTATTCAATCCCGATGCTATTTCTGCATTTCATCAACACTCGGAAGGTCCAAAGATTTCAGAATGCCTCCAGATGTGCTTCGGAAACTACTACTGGTCTCCCAGCAAACGATCGATGCGTAGTCAGTTTGAGACATTACTCCCATGGAAAAAACTGTATGGTGACTGTTGTATATAATCCCGATGCAATATCTGTGTTTCATCAACACTATAAAGGTCCACAGATTAGAGAATGCCTCCTGATGTGCTTCGGAAACTACTACTGGTCTCCAGGGGAACGATCAAAGAGTAGACGGTTTGTGACATTACTCCCATGGAGAAAAGTCCGCATGGTGCCTGTTGTATTCAATGCCGATGCAATTTCTGTGTTTCATCAACACTCTGAACGTCCACAGATTATAGGTAGCCTCCAGATCTGCTTCAGAAACTACAACTTGACTCCCAGGGATCGATCAAAGCGTAGACAGTTCGAGACATTACTCCCATGGAGATAAGGCCGCATGGTGCCTGTTGTATTCAATGCCGATGCAATTTCTGTGTTTCATCAACACTCTGAACGTCCACAGATTACAGGATGGCTCCAGACGTGCTTTGGAAACTACTGCTTTACTCTCAGATAACGATCAAAGATTAGACATTCTGAGACATTACTCCCATGGAGAAAAGTCCGCATGGTGACTGTTGTATTCAATCCCGATGCAAAATCTGTATTTCATCAACACTCTCAATGTCCACAGATTATATAATGCTTTCAGATGTGCTTCAGAAACTACTACTGGTCAACCCGGAATCGATCGGAGTGTGGACAGTTTGAGACAATACACCCATTGAGAAAAGCCCGCATGGTGCCTGTTGTATCGCATCCCGATGCAATTTCTGTGTTTCATCAACACTCTGAACGTCCACAGATTACAAGAACTCTTCAGATGTGCTTCGGAAACAACTACTGTTCTCCCAGGGAACGAACAAATCGTAGACAATTTATCAAATTACACCCGAGGAGAAAAGTCCGCATGATGCCTGTTGTATTCAATCCCAATGGAGAAAAGTCCACATGTTGCCTGTTGTATTCAATCCCGATGCAATTATTGTGCATCATTAACACTCTGAGAGTCCATAGATTACAGGAAGCTTCCAGTTGTGCTACAACTGTTCTCCCAGGAATGGATCAAAGCGTAGACAGATTGAGACATTACTCCCATGGAGAAAAGTCCTAATGGTGACTGTTGTGTTCAATCCCGATGCAATATATGTGTTTCATCAACACTCTGAAGGTCCACAGATTAGAGAATGCCTCCTGATGTGCTTCGGAAACTACTACTGGTCACCAGGGGAACGATCAAATAGTAGACGGTTTGTGACATTACTCCCATGGTAAAAGTCTGCATGGTGCCGTTTGTATTCAATGCCGATGCAATTTATGTGTTTCATCAACACTCTGAACGTCCACAGATTATAGGTAGCCTCCAGATCTGCTTCAGAAACTACAACTTGACTCCCAGGGATCGATCAAATCGTAGACAGTTTGAGACATTACTCCCATGGAGAAAAGTGCGCATGGTGAATGTTGTATGCAATGGAGATGCAATTTCTGTGTTTCATCAACACTCTGAACGTCCACAGATTACAGGAAGCGTACAAATGTGCTTCGGAAACTACTACTGGTCTCCCAGGGAACGATCAAAACGTAGACAGTTTGAGACGTCAATCCCATGGAGAAAAGTCCGTATGCTGCGCTTTGTATTCAGTCACAATGCAATTACTGTGTTTCATCAACACTCTGAACGTCCACAGATTACAGGAAGTCTTCAGATGTGCTACGGGAACTAGTACTGGTCTCCAAGGGAACGATCAAAGCGTAGACAGTTTGAGACATTACTCCCATGGAGAAAAGTCCGCATGGTGACTGTTGTATTCAATCCCGATACAATATCTGTGTTACATCAACACTCTGAACGTCCACAGATTATATAATGCTTTCAGATGTGCTTCGGAAACTACTACTGGTCCAACAGGAATCGATCACAGCGTAGACAGTTTGAAACATTAGTCCCTATAACAAAAGTCCGCATGGTGCATGTTGTATTCAATCCCGATGCAATTTCTGTGTTTCATCAACACTCTGAACGGCCACAAATTACAGGAAGCCTTCAGATGTGCTTCGAAAACTACTACTGTCTCCCAGGGTGCGATCAAAGCGTAGACAGTTCGAGACATTACTCCCTATGACAAAAGTCCGTATTATGCCTGTTGTATTCAATCCCGATGCAATTTCTGTGATTACAGAAAATCTCTAGATGTGCTTCTTAAACTACTACTGGTCTCCCAGTGTACGATCAAAAACGTAGAAAGTTTAGACATTACACCCTTGGAGAGAAGTCCACATGGTATCTGTTGTATTCAATCCCGATAGAATTTCTGTGTCTCATTAGCATTCTAAAGGTCCACAGATTACAGAATCCTCTACATGTGCTTCGAAAACTACTACTGGTTTCCCAGGGAACGATCAAAGCGTAGACAGTTTGAAACATTAATCCCAATGAGAAAATTCTGCATGGTGCCTGTTGTATTCAATGCCGATGCAATTTCTGTGTTTGATCATCACTCTGAACGTCCACAGATTACAGGGAGTCTTCAGATGAGCTTCGGAAACCACTACTGGTTCCCCAGGGAATGATCAAAGCGTAGACAGAATGAGATTTTCACTCGGCAGGCGAGTGTGCGCTGATATGAAACTTTCTGGCAGATTAAAACTGTGTTCTCGACCGAGACTCGAACTCGGGACCTTTGCCTTTCCTGAGCAATTGCTCTACAATAACAGTTACAAATGCACGACTCACGGCCGGTACTCACAGCTTTCCTTTTGCCAGTATCTCTTCTCCTACCTTCCAAACTTTACAGAAATTATAATTCTTGAAACATCCCCCAGGCTGTGGCTAAGCCATGTCTCCGCTATATCCTTTCTTTCGGGAGTGCTAGACCTGCAAGTTTCGCATTAAATCTTCTGTAAAATTTGGAAGGTAGGAGACGAGATACTGGCAGAAGTAAAGATGTGGGAACAAGGCGTGAATCGTGCGTCGGTAGTTCAGTTGCTAGAGCACTTGCCCGCGAAAGGCAAAGGTCCCGATTTCGAGTCTCGGTCGGACACACAGTTTTAATCTGCCAGGAAGTTTTAAAGCGTAGACAATTGGGACGTTATTCCCGTGGAGAAAAGTCCGCATGGTGCCTATTGTATTCAATCCCGATGCAATTTCTGTGTTTCATGAACACTCTGAACGACCACAGATTACAGAATGCCTCCATATGTGCTACGGAAACTATCACTGGTCTCCCAGGAATCGATCAAAGCGTAGACAGCTTCAGAAATTACTCCCATGCAGAAATTTCCCCATGGGGACTGTAGTATTCCATCCCGATGCAATTTCTGTGTTTAATCAACACTCTGAACGTCCATAGATTACATGAAGCCTCCAGATGTGCTTCGGAAACTGCTACTGGCCTATCAGGGAACGATCAAAGCGTAGACAGTTTGAGACATTATTCCCATGGAGAAATGTCTGCATGGTGCCTGTTGTATTCAATCCCGATACAATTTCTCTGTTTCATCAACACTCTGAACGTCCACAAATTACAGGAAGCCTCCAGATATGCTTCGAAAACTACTACTGGCCTCCCAGGGAACGATCAAAGCGTAGACAGTTTGAGATATTACTCCCATGGAGAAAAGTCCGCATTTGCCCTGTTGTATTCAATCCCGATGAAATTTCTGTGTTTCATCAACACTCTGAACGTCCACAGATTACAGGAAGCCTCCAGGAGTGCATCAGAAACTACTACTGGTCTCCGAAGGAACGATCAAAGCGTAGACAGTTTGAGACATTACTCCCATGGAGAGAAGACCGCATTGTTCTTGTTGTATTCAATCCCGATGCAATTTCTTTGTTTCATCAACACTCTGAACGTCCACAGATTACAGCAAGCCTTCAAATGTGCTTCGGAAACTTCTACTGGTCTCCCAGGGAACGATCAAAGCGTAGACAGTTTGAAACATTACTCCCATGGAGAGAAGTCCGCATGGTGCCTGTTCTATTCAATCCCGATGCAATTTCTGTGTTTCATCAACACTCAGATCGTCCACAGATTACATGAAGCCTTCAATTGTCCTTCGGAAAGTACTACTGGTGATCCAGGAAACGATAAAATGGTTGACAGTTTGAGACATTACTCCCATGGAGAAAAGTCTGCATGGTGCCAGTTTATTTAATGCCGATGCAATTTCTGTGTTTCATCAACACTTTGAACGTCCACAGATTACAGGAAGCTTCCAGATGTGCTTCGGAAACTACTTCTAGACTTCCAGGGAACCATCAAAACGTAGACAGTTTGAGACGTCAATCACATGGAGAAAACTCCGTATGGTGTGTGTTGTATTCAATACCGATGCAATTTCTGTGTTTCATCAACACTCTGAACGTCCACAGTTTATAGAATGCCTCCACATGTGCTTCGGAACTACTACTGGTCTCCGAGGGATCGATCAAATCGTAGACAGTTTGAGATATTACTCCCATAGAGAAAAATGGGCATTTGGCCTGTTGTATTCAATCCCGATGCAATTTCTGTGTTTCATCAACACTCAATGTCCACAGATTACGGAAAGACTCCAGATGTGTTTCTTATACTACTACTGGTGTCCCAGGGAACGATCAAGGCGTAGACTGTTTGAGACATTCCTCCCATGGAGAAAAGTCCGCATGGTGCCTGTGGTATTCAATCCCGATGCAATTTCTGTGTTTCATTAACGCTCTGAAAGTCCAAAGATTACAAGAAGTCTCCAGATGTGCTTCGGAAACTACTACTGGTCTCCCAGGGAATAATCAAAGCGTAGACAGTTTGAGACATTACTAGCATTGAGCAAAATCCGCATGGTGACTGTTGTATTCAATCCCAATGCAATTTCTGTGTTTCATCAACACTCTGAACGTCCGCAGATTACAGAATGCTTGCAGATGTGCTTCGGAAACTACTACTTTTCTCCCAGGAATCGATCAAAGCGTAGGCTGTTTGAGACATTACTACAATGGAGAAAAGTCCACATGGTGCCTGTTGTATTCAATCCCGATGCATTTTCTGTGTTTGATCAACACTCTGAACGTCCACAGAATACAGAAAGCCTCCAGATGTGCTTCAGAAACTACTACTGGTCTCCCATGGAACGATCAAGTCGTAGACATATTAAGACATTACTGCGTGAAGAAAAGTCCGCATTTGGCCTGTTGTATTCAATCCCGATGCAATTTCTGTGCATCATTAACACTCTGAGGGTCCCCAGATTACAGGAAGCTTCCAGATGTGATTCGGAAACTACTACTGGTCTCCCAGGAATGGATCAAAACGTAGACAGATTGAGACATTACTCCCATGGAGAAAAGTACTAATGGTGCCTGTTGTATTCAATCCCGAAGCAATTTCTGTGTTTCATCAACACTCAATGTCCACAGATTACGGAAAGATCCCAGCTGTGCTTCTTAAACTACTACTGGTGTCCCAGGGAACGATCAAAGCATATACAGTTTGAGACATTCCTCCCATGGAGAAAAGTTCGCATGGTGCCTGTTGTATTCAATCCCGTTGCAATTTCTGTGTCTCATCAACACTCTGAACGTCCACAGATTACAGGAAGCCTCCAGATGTGCTTCGGAAACTACTACTGGACTCTCAGATAACGATCAAAGTGCAGACAGTTTGAGACATTACTCCATGGAGATAAGTCTGCATGGTGAATGTTGTATTCAATCCCTATGCAATATCTGTGTTTCATCAACACTCTGAATGTCCACAGACTACAGAATGCCTCCAGATGTGCTTCGGAAACTACTACAGGTCTCCCAGGGAACGATCAAAGCGTAGATAGTTTGAGACATTACTCCCAATGAGCAAAGTCTCCATGGTGCCAGTTGTATTCAATACCGATGCAATTTCTGTGTTTGATCAACCCTCTGAACTTCCACAGATTACAGCAAGCCTCCAGATGTGCTTCGGAAACTACAACTGGTCTCCCATTGAGAAAAGTCCACATGGTGCCTGTTGTATTCAATGCCGATGCAATTTCTGTGTTTCATCAACACTCTGAAGGTCCACAGATTACAGAATGCCTCCAGATGAGCTTCGGAAACTACAACTGGTCTCCCAGCAATAGATCAAAGCGTAGACAGTTTGCGACATTACTCCCATGGAGAAAAGTCCACATGGTGCATGTTTATTTAATGCCGATGCAATTTCTGTGTTTCATCAACACTTTGAACGTCCACAGATTACAGGAAGCCTCCAGATGTGCTTCGGAAACTACTTCTAGACTTCCTGGGAACCATCAAAACGTAGACAGTTTGAGACGTCAATCACATGGAGAAAACTCCGTATGGTGTGTGTTGTATTCAATACCCATGCAATTTCTGTGTTTCATCAACACTCTGAACGTCCACAGTTTATAGAATGCCTCCACATGTGCTTCGGAACTACTACTGGTCTCCGAGGGATCGATCAAATCGTAGACAGTTTGAGATATTACTCCCATAGAGAAAAATGGGCATTTGGCCTGTTGTATTCAATCGAGATGGAATTTCTGTGTTTCATCAACACTCTGAACGTTCACAGATTAAAGAATGCCATCAGGATGTGCTTCGGAAATTACTACTGGTCTCCAGGGCATCGATCAAAGCGTAGACGGTTTGTGACATTACCTACACAAAGAGAAGTTCGCATGGTAGCTGTTGTATTCAATGCCGATGCTATTTCTGTGTTTCGTCAAAACTCTGAACGTCCACAGATTACAGGAAGCCTTCAGATGTGCTTCAGATACTACTATCGGTCTCCCAGGGAACGATCAAAACGTAGACAGTTTGAGACGATAATCCCAAGGAGAAAAGTCCACATGGTGCCTGTTGCACTCAATCTCGATGCAATTTCTGTGTTTCATCAACACTCTGAATGTCCACAGATTACAGGAAGCTTCCAAATGTGCTTCGGAAACTACTACTGGTCTCCCAGGAATCGATCATAGCGTAGACAGATTGGGACATTACTCCCAATGACAAATGACGGCATCGTGCCTGTTCTATTCAATCCCGATGCAATGTCTGTGTTTCATCAACACTCTGAACATTCACAGATTACAGGGTGCCTCTGGATGGGCTTCAGAAACTACTACTGGTCTCATAGGAATCGATCAGACCGTAGACTGTTTGAGACATTACTTCCATGGACAAAGGTCTGCATGGTGCCTGTTGTATTCGATCCCGTTGCAATTTCTGTGTTTCACCAACACTCTGAAGGTCCACTGACTATAGAATGCCTCCAGATGTGCTTCGGAAACTACTGCTGGTCGAACTAGAATCGATCAAATCGTACACAGTTTGAGACATTACTCCCGTGGAGAAAAGTCCGCATGGTGCGTGTTGTATTCAATCCCGATTGCAATTTCTGTCTTTCATCAACAGCGTAGACAGATTGGGACATTACTCCCAATGACCAATGACTGCATCGTGCCTGTTCTATTCAATCCCGATGCAATATCTGTGTTTCATCAACACTCTGAACATTCACAGATTACGGGATGCCTCTAAATGTGCTTCGGAAGCTACAACTGGTCTCCCAGGGAACGATTAAAGCGTAGACTGTTTTACACAATACTCCCATTAAGCAAAGTCCGCATGGTGCCTGTTGTATTCAATCTCGATGCAATTTCTGTGTTTCATCAACACTCTGATCGTCCACAGATTACAGGAAGGTTGCAGACGTGCTTCGGAAACTACTACTGGTCTCCTAGGAAAATCGATCAAAGTGTAGACAGATTGGGACAATACTCCCATGGAGAAAAGTCCGCATGGTGCCTCTTGTATTAAATACTGATGCAATTTCTGTGTTTTATCAACATTCTTAACGTCCACAGAATACAGTAAGCCTCCAGATGTGCTTCAGAAATGACTACTGGTCTCCTAGGGAACGTTCAATGCGTAGACACTTTGAGACATTACTCCCATGGAGAAAAGTCCGCATGGTGCCTGTTTATTCAATGTCGATGCAATTTCTGTGTTTCATCAACACTCAGCAGGTCCACATATTACAGAATGCCACCAGAAGTGCTACGGAAACTACTACTGGTCTCCGAGGAATCGATTAAAACATAGACTGTTTGAAACATTACTCCCATGGAAAAAAGGCCGCATGGTGCCTGTTGTATTCAATTCCGATGCAATTTCAGTGTTTCATCAACACTTTGAACGTCCACAGATTACATAATGATTTCAGATGTGCTTCGGAAACTACTACTGGTCTCCCAGGAATCGATCAAAGCGTAGACAGTTTGAGACATTACTCCCATTGACCAAAGTCCGCATGGTGCCTGTTGTACTTAATCCCGATGCAATCTCTGTGTTTCATCAACACTCTGAAGGTCCACAGAATACAGAATGCCTCAAAATGTGCATGGGAAAACACTACTGGTCTCCCAGGATCGAACAAAGCGTAGACACTTTGAGACGTTACTCCCATGGAGAAAAGTCCTCATGGTGCCTGTTTATTTAATGTCGATGCAATTTCTGTGTTTCATCAACACTCTGAACGTCCACAGATTACAGGGTGCCTCTGGATGGGCTTCGGAAACTACTACTGGTCTCACAGGAATCGATCAAACCGTAGACTGTTTGAAACATTACTCCCATGGAGAAAAGTATGCATGGTGCCTGTTATACTTATTCCCGATGCAATTTTTGTGTTTCATCAACACTCTTAACGTCCACAGATTACAGGAAATTTCGTGATGTGCTTCGAAAATTTAAACTGGTCTTCCAGGGAACGATCAAAGCGTAGACAGTTTGAGACATTACTCCCATGGAGAAAAGTCCGCATGGTTCTTGTTGTATTGAATCCCGATTGCAATTTCTGTCTTTCATCAACACTCTGAAGGGCGACAGATTACAGAATGCCTCCAGATGTGTTTCGAAAACTACTACTGGTTTCCCAGGTATCGATCAAATCGTAGACTGTTTGAGACATTACTCACATGGAGAAAAGTCCCCATAGTGCCTGTTGTATTCAATCCCGATGCAATTTCTGTGTTTCATCAACACTCTGAACTTCCACAGATTACAGGAAGCGTAGACCGATTTTGGCATTACTCCCTATGACAAAAGACTGCATCGTGCCTGTTCTATTCTATCCCGATAAAATCTCTGTGTTTCATCAACACTCTTAAAGTTCACAGATTACAGGAAGCCTCCAAATGTGCTTCGGAAACTACTACTGGTCTCCCAGGGAACGATCAAAGCGTAGACAGTTTGAACCATTACTCCAATGGAGAAAAGTCCGCATGGTGCCAGTTGCATTCAATCCCGATGAAATTCATGTGTTTCATCCACACACTGAACGTCGACATATTGTAGGAAGCCTCCAGATGTGCTTCGGAAACTACTACTGGTCTCCCAGAAATCGATCAAAGCGTAGACAGTTTGAGACATTACTCCCAATGAGCAAAGTCTGCATGGCGCCTCTTGTATTCAATACCGATGCAATGTCTGTGTTTGATCAACACTCTGAACGTCCAAGATTACAGAAAGTTTCCAGATATGCTTCGGAAACTACAACTGGTCTCCCAGGGAACGATCAAAGCGTAGACTGTTTTACACATTACTCCAATTGAGCAAAGTCCGCATGGTGCCTGTTGTATTCAATCTCGATGCAATTTCTGTGTTTCATAAAAACTCTGATCGTCCACAGATTACAGGAACCCTGCAGTCGTGTTTCGGAAACTACTACTGGTCTCAAAGGACTCGATCAAAGCGTAGACAAATTGAGACATAACTCCCATGGAGAAAATTCCGCATGGTGCCTGTTGTATTCAGTCCCGATGCAATTTCTATGTCTCATCATCACTCTGAACGTCCGCAGTTTACAGGAAGCCTGAAGACGTGCTTCGGAAACTACTTCTCTGGTCCCAGGTAACGATCAAAGCGTAGATAGTATGAGACATTACTCCCATGGAGAAAAGTCCGAACTGTGCATGTTGTATTCAATCCAAATGCAATTTCAGTGTTTCATCAATACGCTTAACGTTCTCAGATTCCAGGAAGCCTCCAAATGTGCTTCTGAAACTACCACTGGTCTCCTAGGGAACGATCAATGCGTAGACACTTTGAGACATTACTCCCATGGAGAAAAGTCCACATGGTGCCTGTTGTATTCAATCCCGATTCAATTTCTGTGTTTCAACAACACTCCGATGTTCCTCTGATTACAGAATGCCTCCAGATGTGCTTCGGAAACTACTACAGGTCTCAAAAGGAAACGATAAAAACGAAGACAGTTTGAGACATTACGCACATGGAGAAAAGTCTGCGTGGTGCCTGTTGTATTCAATCCAGTTGATTTCTGTGTTTCACCAACACTCTGAAGGTCCTCAGACTATAGAATGCCTCCAAATGTGCTTCGAAAACTACTACTGGTTTTCCAGGGAACGATCAATGCGATGACAGTTTGAGACATTACTCTCACGGGGAAAAGTCCGCATTGTGCCTGTTGTATTCAATCCCGATACAATTTCTATGTGTTATCAACACTCTGAACGTCCACAGATTACAGGAAGCCTTCAGATGCGCTTCGGAAACTACTACTGGTCTCCAAGGGAACGATCAATGCGTAGAAAGTTTGCGACATTACTACCATGGAGAAAAGTAGTCATGGTGCCTGTTGTATTCAATCCCAATAGAATTTTTGTGTTTCATCAGTACTCCACAGGTTACACAATGATTCCAGATGTGCTTCGGAAACTACTACTGGTGTCCCAGGGAACGTTCAAAGAGTAGACGGTTTGAGACATTACTCCTATGCAGAAAAGCCCGCATGGTGCCTGTTGTATTCAATGCCGATGCAATGTCTGTGTTTCATCCACACTCTGAACGTCGACATATTGTAGGAAGCCTCCAGATGTGCTTCGGAAACTACTACTGGTCTGTTAGGGAACAATCAAAGCGTAGAGAGTGCGAGACATTACTCCCATGGAGAAACGTTCGCATGGTGATGTTGTATTCAATCCCGATGCAATATCTGTGTTTCATCAACACTCTGAACGTCCACAAATTACAGAATGTCTCCACATGTGCTTCGGAAACTACTACTGGTCTCCCAGAAATCGATCAAAGCGTAGACAGTTTGAGAGATTACTCGAAATGAGCAAAGTCTGCATGGCGCCTGTTGTATTCAATGCCGATGCAATGTCTGTGTTTGATCAACACTCTGAACGTCCACAGATTACAGAAAGTTTCCAGATGTGCTTCGAAAACTACAACTGGTCTCCCAGGGAACGAACAAAGCGTAGACTGTTTTGCACATTACTCCAATTGAGCAAAGTCTGCATGGTGCCTGTTGTATTCAATCTCGATGCAATTTCTGTGTTTCATCAACACTCTGATCGTCCACAGATTACAGAAAGCCTGCAGACGTGCTTCGGAAACTACTACTGGTCTCATGGGAATATATCAAAGCGTAGACAAATTGAGACATAACTCCCATGGATAAAAATCCGCATGATGCCTGTTGTATTCAGTCCCGATGCAACTTCTATGTTTCATCAACACTCTGAACGTCCACTGATTACAGGAAGCCTCCAGACGTGCCTCGGAAATTACTACTGGGGTCCCAGGGTACGATCAAAGCGTAGACAGTATGAGACATTACTCCCATGAAGAAAAGTCCGAACTGTGCGTGTTGTATTCAATCCAAATGCAATTTCAGTGTTTCATCAACACGCGTAACGTTCTCAGATTCCAGGAAGCCTCCAAATGTGCTTCGGAAACTATTACTGGTCTCCCAGGGAACGATTAAAGCGTAGACAGTTTGAGACATTACTCCCATTGAACGAAGTCCGCATGGTGCCTGCTGTATTCAATCCCGATGCAATTTCTTTGTTTCATTAACACTCTGAACGTCCAAAGATTACAGGAATTTTCCAGATGTGCTTCGGAAACTACTACTGCTGTTCCAGGAATCGATAGAAACGTAGACAGTTTGAGTCATTACTCCCATGTAGAACAGTCCGTATGGTGACTGTTGTATTCAATTCCGACGCATTTTCTGTGTTTCATCAACACTCTGAACGTCCACAGATTACGGAAACACTCCAGATGTGCTTCTGAAACTACTACTGGTCTCCCAGGGAATGATTAAAGCGTATACAGTTTGAGACATTACACCGATGGTGAAAAGTCCTCATGGTGCCTGTTGTATTCAATCGCGATGGAATTTCTTTGTTTCATCAACACACTGAACGTCCACAGATTACAGAATGCCACCAGATGTGCTTCAGAAACTACTACTGGTCTCCCAAGTATCGATCAAAGCGTAGACGGTTTGAGACATTACTCCTATGGAGGAAAGTCCGCATGGTGCTTGTTGTATTCAATGCCGATGCAATTTCTGTGTTATATCAAGAATCTGAACGTCCACAGATAACAGGAAGCCTCCAGATGTTCTTCGGAAACTACTACTGGTCTCCCAGGAATCGATTAAAGCGTAGACAGTATGAGACATTACTCGCATGGAGAAAAGTCCGAACTGTGAGTGTTGTATTCAATCCCGATGCCATTTCTGTGTTTCATCAACACTCTGGACATCCACAGATTACAGGAAGCCTCCAGATGTCCTTTGGAAACTACTACTGGTCTCCCAGGGAACGATCAAAGCGTAGACGGTTTGAGACATTACTCCTATGCAGAAAAGTCCGAACTGTGCGTGTTGTATTCAATGCCGATGCAATTTCTGCGTTTCATCAACACTCTGAACGTCCACAGATTACAGGGAGCCTCTGGATGTCCTTCGGAAACTACAGCTGGTCTCCCAGGGATCGGTCAAAGCGTAGACGGTTTGAGACAGTACTCCTATACAGAAAAGTCCGCATGGTGCCTGTTGTATTCAATGAAGATGCAATATCTGTGTTTCATCAACACTCTGAACGACCACAGAATACAGGAAGCCTACAGATGTCCTTCGGAAACTACAGCTGTTCTCCCAGGGATCAATCAAAGCGTAGACGGTTTGAGACAGTACTCTTATGCAGAAAAGTCCGCATGGTGCCTGTTGTTTTCAACCCCGATGCAATTTATGTGTTTCATCAACACTCTGAACGTCGACAGATTGTAGAAAGCCTCCAGATGTGCTTCGGAAACTGCTACTGATCTCCTAGGGAACAATCAAAGCGTACACAGTGTGAGACGTTACTCCCATGGAGAAAAGTCTGCATTGTGCCTGTTGTATTAAATCCCGATACAATTTCTATGTTTCATCCACACTCTGAACGTCCAGAGATTACAGGAAGCCTTCAGATGCGCTTCGGAAACTACTAATGGTCTCCCAGGGAACTATTAAAGCGTAGACAGATTGAGACATTATTCCCATTGAACAAAGTCCACATGGTGCCTGTTGCATTCAATCCCGATATAATTTCCGTGTTTCATTAACACTCTGAACGTCCAAAGGTTACAGGAAGCTTCCAGATGTTCTTCGGATACTACTAATGCTTTCCCAGGAATCGATTAAAGCGTAGACAGTTTGAGACATTACTCCCATGGAGAAAAGTCCGCATGGTGCCTGTTGAACTCTATCCTGATGCAATTTCTGTGTTTCATCAACACTCAGAAGGTCCATAGATTACAGAATGCTTCCAGATGTGCTTCGGAAACTACTATTGGTCTCCCAGGAATCGATGAGAACGTAAACTGTTTGAGACATTACTCCCATGGAAAAAAGGCCGCATGGTGCCTGTTGTATTCAATACCGATGCAATGTCTGTGTTTGACCAACACTGTGAACGTCCACAGATTACAGGAAATTTGCGGATGTGCTTCGAAAACTACAACTGGTCTCCCAGGGAACGAACAAAGCGTAGACTGTTTTGCACATTACTCCAATTGAGCAAAGTCCGCATGCTGCCTGTTGTATTCAATCTCGATGCAATTTCTGTGTTTCATTAACACTCTGATCGTCCACAGATTACAGGAAGCCTGCAGACGTGCTTCGGAAACTACTACTGGTCTCATGGGAATATATCAAAGCGTAGACAAATTGAGACATAACTCCCATGGATAAAAATCCGCATGATGCCTGTTGTATTCAGTCCCGATGCAACTTCTATGTTTCATCAACACTTTGAACGTCCACTGATTACAGGAAGCCTCCAGACGTGCCTCGGAAATTACCACTGGGGTCCCAGGGAACGATCAAAACGTAGACAGTATGAGCCATTACTCCCATGAAGAAAAGTCCGAACTGTGCATGTTGTATTCAATCCAAATAATATTTCAGTGTTTCATCAACACGCGTAACGTTCTCAGATTCCAGGAAGCCTCCAAATGTGCTTCGGAAACTACTACTGGTCTCCCAGGGAACGATTAAAGCGTAGACAGTTTTAGACATTACTCCCATTGAACGAAGTCCGCATGGTGCCTGCTGTATTCAATCCCGATGCAATTTCTTTGTTTCATTAACACTCTGAACGTCCAAAGATTACAGGAATTTTCCAGATGTGCTTCGGAAACTACTACTGCTGTTCCAGGAATCGATTGAAACGTAGACAGTTTGAGACATTACTCCCATGTAGGAAAGTCCGTATGGTGACTGTTGTATTCAATCCCGACGCATTTTCTGTGTTTCATCAACACTCTGAACGTCCACAGATTACGGAAAGACTCCAGATGTTCTTCTTAAACTACTACTGGTCTCCCAGGGAACGATTAAAGCGTATACAGTTTGAGACATTACACCGATGGTGAAAAGTCCTCATGGTGCCTGTTGTATTCAATCGCGATGGAATTTCTTTGTTTCATCAACACACTGAACGTCCACAGGTTACAGAATGCCACCAGATGTGCTTCAGAAACTACTACTGGCCTCCCAAGTATCGATCAAAGCGTAGACGGTTTGAGACATTACTCCTATGGAGGAAAGTCCGCATGGTGCCTGTTGTATTCAATGCCGATGCAATTTCTGTGTTATATCAAGACTCTGAACGTCCACAGATTACAGGAAGCCTCCAGATGTTCTTCGGAAACTACTACTGGTCTCCCAGGGATCGATTAAAGCGTAGACGGTTTGAGACAGTACTCCTATGCAGAAAAGTACGCATGGTGCCTGTTGTATTCAATGAAGATGCAATTTCTGTGTTTCATCAACACTCTGAACGACCACAGAAGACAGGAAGCCTACAGATGTCCTTCGGAAACTACAGCTGGTCTCCCAGGGATCGATCAAAGCGTAGACGGTTTGAGACAGTACTCTTATGCAGAAAAGTCCGCATGGTGCCTGTTGTTTACAACCCCGATGCAATTTATGGGTTTCATCAACACTCTGAACGACGACAGATTGTAGAAAACCTCCAGATGTGCTTCGGAAACTGCTACTGATCTCCTAGGGAACAATCAAAGCGTACACAGTGTGAGACGTTACTCCCATGCAGAAAAGGCTGCATTGTGCCTGTTGTATTCAATCCCGATACAATTTCTATGCTTCATCCGCACTCTGAACGTCCAAAGGTTACAGGAAGCTTCCAGATGTTCTTCGGATACTACTACTGCTCTCCCATTAATCGATTAAAGCGTAGACAGTTTGAGACATTACTCCCATGGAGAAAAGTCCGCATGGTGCCTGTTGAACTCAATCCTGATGCAATTTCTGTGTTTCGTCAACACTCTGAATGTCCATAGATTACGGAAAGACTCCAGATGTCCTTCTAAAAATACTACTGGTCTCCCAGGGAACGATTAAAGCGTATACAGCTTGAGACATTACACCCATGGATAAAAGTCCTCATGGTGCCTATTGTATTATATCTCGATGGAATTTCTTTGTTTCATCAACACTCTGAACGTCCACAGATTACAGAATGCCACCAGATGTGCTTCGGAAACTACTACTGGTCTACCAGGAATCGATTAAAGCGTAATCAGTTTGAGACATTACTCCCATTGAGCAAAGTCCGCATGGTGCCTGTTGTATTCAATCTCGATGCAATTTCTGTGTTTCATCAACAGTCTGAACGTCCACAGATTACAGGAAGCTTCCAAATGTGCTTCGGAAACTACTACTGGTCTCCCAGAAATCGATCAAAGCGTAGACAGATTGGGACATTGCTCCCTATGACAAAAGACCGCATCGTTCCTGTTCTATTTAATCCCGAAGCAAATTCTGTGTTTCATCAACACTCTGAACGTCCACCGATTACAGACTGCTTCCAGATGTGCTTCGGAAACTACAACTGGTCTCCCAGGAATCGATCATAGCGTAGACAGATTGGGACATTGTACCCTATGACAAAATTCCGCATGTTGCCTGTTGTATTCAGCCCCGATGCAATTTCTGTGTTTCATCAACACTCTGAACGTCCACAGATTACAGAATGCCACAAGATGTGCTTCGGAAACTACTACTGGTCTCCCAGGGAACGATCAAAGCGTATACGGTTTGTGACATTACTCACATGGAGAAAAGTCCGCATGGTGCCTCTTGTATTCAATCCCGATGCAATATCTGTGTTTCATCAACACTCTGAACGTCCACAGATTACAGGAAGCCTCCAGATGTCCTTCGGAAACTACTACTGGTCTCCCAGGGAACGGTCAAAGCGTAGATGGTTTGAGACATTACTCCTATGCAGAAAAGTCTGCATGGTGCCTGTTGTTTTTAATTCCGATGCAATTTCTGTGTTTCATCAACACTCTGATTGTCGACAGATTTTAGGAAGCCTCCAGATGTGCTTCGGAAACTACTACTGGTTTCCTAGGGAACAATCAAAGCGTAAACAGTGTGAGACATTACTCCCATGGAGAAAAATTCGGATGGTGACTGTTGTTTTCAATCCCGATGCAATATCTGTATTTCGTCAACACTCTCAACGTCCACAGATTACAGAATGCCTCCACGTGTCCTTCGGAAACTACTACTGGTATCCCAATAATCGATCAAAGCGTAGACTGTTTGAGACATTACTCGCAATGAGCAAAGTCTGCATAGTGCCTGTTGTATTCAATGCCGATGCAATGTCTGTGTTTGATCAACACTCTGATCGTCCACAGATTACGGAAAGACTCCAGATGTGCTTCTTAAAATACTACTGGTCCCCCAGGGAACGATTAAAGCGTATACAGCTTGAGACATTACACCCATGGAGAAAAGTCCTCATGGTGCCTGTTGTATTCAATCGCGATGGAATTTCTTCGTTTCATCAACACTCTGAACGTCCACAGATTACAGGAAACTTCCAAATGAGCTCCGGAAACTACTACTGGTCTCCCAGGAATCGATCAAAGCGTAGACAGTTTAAGACATTACTCCTATGTAGAAAATTCCTCATGGTCACTGTTGTATTCAATCCCGATGCAATTTCTGTGTTTCATTAACACTCCGAACATCCAAATATTACAGCAAGCGTCCAGATGTGCTTCGGAAACTACTACTGCTCTCCCAAGACTCGATCAAAGCGTAGACAGTTGAGACATTACCCCCATGGAGAAATAACCGCATTTGGCCTGTTGTATTCAATCCCAATGCAATTTCTGAATTTCATCAACACTCTGAACGTCCACAGATTACAGGAAGCATCCAGATGTGCTTCGGAAACTACTACTGGTCTCCCAGGAACGATCATAACGTAGACAGTTTGAGACATTACTCCTATGGAGAAAAGTTTGCATGGTGTCTGTGGTATTCAATACCAGTGAAATATCTGTGTTTCATCAACACTTCGAACGTCCACAGATTACAGAATTAATAAAGATGAGCTTCGGAAACTACTACTGTCTCCCAGGAATCCATCAAAGCGTAAACAGTTTAAGACATTACTCCCAATGAGTAAATTCTGATTGTTGCCTGTTGTATTCAATGCCGATGCAATTCCTATGTTAGATCAACACTCTGAACGTCCACAGATTACAGGAAACCTCCAGATGTGCTTCGGAAACTACTACTTGTCTCCCAGGGAAAGATCAAAGCGTAGACAGTTTCAGATTATTACACCCATGAAGAAAAGTCCTCATGGTGCCAGTTGTATTCAATCCCGATGGAATGTCTGTGTTTCATCAACACTCTGAACGTCCAAATATTACTGAATACCTTCAGATGTGCTTCGGAAACTACTACTGGTCTCCCCGGAATAGATCAAAGCGTAGACAGTTTGAGACATTACTCCCATGGAGAAAAGTCCGCATAGTGAATGTTGTATTCAATCCCGATGCAATTTCTGTGTTTCATTAACACTCTGAACGTCCACAGATTACAGGAAGAATGCATACGTGCTTCGGAAACTGCTACTGGTGTCCCAGGGAACGATCTAAACGTACACAGTTTGAGACATTACTCCCATGGAGAAATGTCCGCATGGTGCCAGATGTATTTAATCCCGATGCAATATCTGTTTTTCATCAACACTCTGAACGTCCACAGATTACATAATGCTTTCTGATTTGCTTCGGATACTACTATTGGTCTCCCAGGAATCGATCAAAGCGTTGACAGTTTGAGACATAACTCCCATTGAGCAAAGTCCGCATGGTGCCTGTTGTATTCAATCTCGATGCAATTTCTCTGTTTCATCAACATCTGAAGGTCCACAGATTACAGAATGGCTCCAGATGTGCTTCGGAAACTACTACTGTTCTCCCCGGAATACATCAAAGCGTAGACAGTTTGAGACATTACTCCAATGGAGAAAAGTCCGCATGGTGCCTGTTGTATTCACTCTCGATGCAATTTCTGTGTTTCATCAACACTCTGAGCGTCCACAGATTACAAGAAGCTTCCAGATGTGCTTCGGAAACTACTACTGGTCTCCCATTAATTGATCAAATCGTAAACAGTTTGAGACATTACTCCCATGAAGAAATATCCGCATATGGCCTGTTGTATTCAATCCCGATGTAATTTCTGTGTTTCATCAACACTCTGAACGTCCACAGATTACAGAATGCCACCAGATGTGCATCGGAAACTAGTACTGGTCGCCCAGGGAACGCTCAAAGCGTAGACGGTTTGAGACAATATTCCCATGGAGAAAAGTCCGCATGGTGCCTGTTGTATTCAAAGCCGTTGCAATTTCCGTGTTTTATCAAAACTCTGAACGTCCACAGATTACAGGAAGCATCCAGAAATGCTTCGTAACTACTGGTCTCCCAGGGAACGATCAAATCGTAGACAGTTTGAGACATTACTCCCATGAAGAAAAGTTTGCACGGTGACTGTTGTATTCAATATCAGGTGAAATATCTTTGTTTCATCAACACATTGAACTTCCACAGATTACAGAATGCCTCCAGATGAGCTTCGGAAACTACTACTGGTCTCCCAGGAATCCACAAAGCGTAAACAATTTGAGAAATTACTCCCAATGAGGAAAGTATGCTTGGTGCCTGTTGTATTCACTGCCGATGCAATTTCTATGTTTGATCAGCACTATGAATGTCCAGAGATTACAGGAAGCCCTCAGATGTGCTTCGGAAACTACAAGATTACAGATTACAAGAAACTTCCAGATGTGCTTCGGAAACTACTTCTGCTCTCCCACGAATCGATCAAAGTGTAGACAGTTTGAGAAATTACTCCCATGGAGAAAAGTCGGAATCTTGTCTTTTGTACTTAATCCCGATGCAATTTCTGTGTTTCATCAACACTCTGAAGCTCTACAGATTACAGAATGCCTCCAGATGTGCTTCAGAAACTACTACTAGACTCCAAGGAATCGATCAAATCCTAGACAATTTTAGACATTACACCCAAGGAGAAAAGTCCTCATAGTGCCTCTTTTATTCAATCCCGATGGAATTTCAGTGTTTCATCAACACTATGAACGTCCACAGATTACAGGAAGCATCCAGATGTGCTTCGTAAACTACTACTGGTCTCCTAGGGAACGATCAAAGCGTAGACAGTTTGAGACATTACTCCCATGAAGAAAAGTTTGCATGGTGACTGTTGTATTCAATACCGGGAAATATCTGTGTTTCATTAACACTTTGAACTTCCACAGATTTCAGAATGCCTCCCGATGAGCTTCGGAAACTACTACTGGTCTCCCAAGAATCCACAAAGCGCAAACAGTTTGAGACATTACTCCCAATTAGGAAGGTATGCTTGGTGCATGTTGTATTCAATACCGATGCAATTTCTATGTTTGATCAGCACTATGAACGTGACGAGATTACAGGATGCACTCTGATGTGTTTCATAAACTGCTGCTGGTCTCCCAGGGAACGATCAAAGCGTAGCCAGTTTGAGACTTTACTCCCATGGAGAAAAATCCGCATTCGGTCTGTTTTATTCAAACCCGATGCAGTTTCTGTGTTTCATCAACACTCTGAACGTCCACAGATTACAGAATGCCTCCAGATGTACTTCGGAAACTACTACTGTTCTCCCAGGAATCAATAAAATCGTAGATAGTTTGAGACATTACTCCCATGGAGAAAAGTCTGCATGGTGCCTGTTGTATTCAATCCCGATGCAATATCTGTGTTTCAGCAACTCTCGGAAAGTCCACATATTACATAATGCTTTAAGATGTGTATCGGAAACTACTACTGGTCTCCTACGGAACAATCAAAGCGTAGACAGTTTGAGACATTACTCCCAGTGAGCAAAGTCCGCTTGGTGGTTGTTGTGTTCAATCCCGATTCTATTTCTGTGTTTCATCAACACTCTGAAGGTCCAGAGATTATAGAATGCCTCCAGATGTGCTTCGGAAACTACTACTGTTGTCCAAGGAATTGATCAATTGTAGACAGTTTGAGACATTACTCCCATGGTGAAAAGTCAGCATGGTGCCTGTTGTATTCAATCCCGATGCGCTTTCTGTGTTTCATCAACACTCTGCAATTCCACAGCTTACACGAAGTCTCCAGATGTGCTTGGGAAACTACTACAGGTCTCCCAGGAATCAATAAAACCGTAGACAGTTTGAGACATTACTCCCATGGAGAAAAGTCCCCATGGTGCCTGTTGTTGTCAATCCCGATGCAATTTCCTTGTTTCATTAACACTCTGAACGTCCACAGATTACTGAAAGCCTCCAGATGAGCTTCGGCAACTACTACTGGTGTCCCAGGGAACGGTCTACACCTAGACAGTTTGAGACATTACTCCCATGGCGAAAAGTCCCCATGGTGCGTGTTGTTTTCATTCCTGATGCAATTTCCTTGTTTCATTAACACTCTGATCGTCCAAAGATTACAGGAAACTTCCAGATGTGCTTCGGAAACTGCTACTGCTCTCCCAGGAATCGATCAAAGCGTAGACGGATTGAGAAATTACTCCAATGGAGAAAAGTCGGCATGGTGACTGTTGTATTCAATCTCGATGCCATTTCTCTGTTTCATCAACACTCTGAACGTCCACATATTACAGAATGCCTCCAGATGTGCTCACGAAACTACTACTGGTCTCCCAGGAATCGATCTAATCGTAGACTCTTTGAGACTTTACTCCCATGGAGAAAAATCCGCATCTGGCCTGTTGTATTCAATCCCGATGGATTTTCTGTGTTTCATCACCACTCTGACCCTCCACAGATTACGGAATGAATCCAGATGTGCTTCTTAAACTACTACTGGTCTCCCAGGGAACGATCAAAGCGTAGACAATTTTAGACATTACACCCATGGAGATAAATCCTCATGGTGACTGTTGTATTCAATCATGATGGAATTCCTGTGTTTCATCAACACTCTCAACGTCCACAGATAACACAATGCTTACAGTTGTGCTTCGGAAACTACTATTGGTCTCCCAGGAATCGATCAAAGTGTAGACGGTTGAGACATTACTCCCATTGAGCAAAGTCCGCATGGTGCCTGTTGTATTCAATCTCGATGCAATTTCTGTTTTCATCAACACTCTGAACGTCCAAAGATTACACGAAACTTCCAGATGCGCTTCGGAAACTACTACTGGTCTCCCCGGAATAGATCAAAGCGTAGACAGTTTGAGAAACTACTCAAATGGAGAATAGTCGGAATGGTGACTGTTGTACTCAATCCCGATGCAATTTCTGCGTCTCATCACACACTGAAGGTCCACAGATTACAGAATGCCTCCAGATGTGCTTCGGAAACTACTACTGGACTCCCAGGAATCGATCAAATCCTAGACAGTTTGAGACATTACTCCCATGGAGAAAAATCCGAATTTGGGCTGTTTTATTCAATCCCGATGCAGTTTCTGTGTTTCGTCAACACTCTGAAAGTCCACAGGTTACAGGAAGTCTCCAGATGTGCTTCGGAAAGTATTACTGGTGTCCCAGGGAACGATCTAAATGTAGACAGTTTGAAACATTACTCCCATAGAGAAAAGTCCGCATGGTGCTTGTTGTATTCAATCCCGATGCAATATCTGTTTTTCATCAACACTCAGAACGTCCAAAGATTACAGGAAACTTCCAGATGCGCACGGAAACTACTTCTGCTCTCCCAGGAATCGAGCAAAGCGTAGACAGTTTGAGAAATTACTCCCATGGAGAAAAGTCGGAATGGTGACTGTTGTACTCAATCCCGATGCAATTTCTGTGTTTCATCAACACTCTGAACGTCCACAGATTACAGAATGCCTCCAGATGTGCTTCGGAAACTACTACTGGTCTCCCAGGAAACAATAATATCGTAGACAGTTTGAGACATTACTCCCATGGAGAAAAGTCTGCATGGTGCCTGTTGTATTCAATCTCGATTCAATATCTGTGTTTCATCAACACTCGGAAAGTCCACAGATTACATAATGGTTTAAGATGTGTATCGGAAACTACTACTGGTCTCCCAGGGAACAGTCAAATCGTAGGCAGTTTGAGACATTACTCCCAGTGAGCAAAGACCGCTTGGTGGTTGTTGTATTCAATCCCGATGCATTATCTGTGTTTCATCAACACTCTGAAGGTCCACAGATTATAGAATGCCTCCAGATGTGCTTCGGAAACTACTACTGTTGTCCAAGGAATTGATCAATTGTAGACAGTTTGTGACATTACTCCCATGGAGAAAAGTCTGCATGGTGCCTGTTGTATTCAATCCCGATGCGCTTTCTGTGTTTCATCAACACTCTGCAATTCCTCAGCTTACAGGAAGCCTCCAGATGTGCTTGGGAAACTACTACAGGTCTCCCAGGAATCAATAAAATCGTAGACAGTTTGAGACATTACTCCCATGGAGAAAAGTCCCCATAGTGCCTGCTGTTTTCAATCCCGATGCAGTTTCCTTGATTCATTAACACTCTGAACGTCCAAAGATTACAGGCAATTTCCAGATGTGCTTCGGAAACTGCTACTGCTCTCCCAGGAATCGATCAAAGCGTAGACGGTTTGAGACATTACTCCCATGGGGTAATGTCCGCATGGTGCCTGTTGTATGCAATCCCGATGCAATTTCTGTGTTCATCAACACTCTGCAATTCCACAGATTACAGGAAGTCTCCAGATGAGCTTCGGAAACTACTATTGGTCTTCCAGGAATCGATTAAAGCGTAGACAGTTTGAGACATTACTCCCATTGAGCAATGTCACCATGGTGCCTGTTGTATTCAATATCGATGTAATTCCTGTGTTACATCAACACTCTGAACGTCCAAAGATTACAAGAAACTTCCAGATGAGCTTCGGAAACTACTATTGATTTCCCAATAATCGATCGAAGCGTAGACAGATTGAGGCATTACTGCCATGGAGAACAGTCCGCATGGAGCCTTTTGCATTCAATCCCGATGCAATTTCTGTGATTCATCAACACTCTGAAGGTCCACAGATTACAGAATGCCTCCAGATGTGCTTCGAAAACTACTACTGGTCTCCCCGGAATAGATCAAAGCGTAGACAGTTTCATACATTTCTCCCATGGAGAAAAGTCCGTTTGGTGCCTGTTGTATTCAATCCCGATGCAATATCTGTGTTTCATCATCACTCTGAACGTCCACAGTTTACATAATGCTTTCAGATGTGCATCGGAAACTACTACTGGTCTCCCAGTGAACACTCAAAGCGTAGACAGTTTGAGACATTACTCCAATGGAGAAAAATCCAAATTTGGCCTGTTGTATTCAATCCCGATGGAATTTCTGTGTTTCATCAACTCTCTGCAATTCCAAAGATTACAGGAAAGTTCCATATGTGCTTCGGAAACTACTACTGCAGTCCCAGGAATCGATCAAAGCGTAGACAGTTTGAGAAATAACTTCCATGGAGAATAGTCGGAATGGTGACTGTTGTATTCAATCCCGATGCAATTTCTGTGTTTCATCAACACTCTGTACGTCCACAGATTACGGAAAGACGCCAGATGTGCTTCTTAAACTACTACTTGTATCCAGCGAAACGATCAAAGCGTAGACAGATTGAGACATTACACCCATGGAGAAAAGTCCTCATGGTGCCTGTTGTATTAAATCCCGATGGAATTTCTGTGTTTCCTCGACTCCCTGACCGTCCACAGATTACAGAATGCCACCAGATGACCTTCGGAAACTACTACTGGTCTCCCAGGGAACGACCAAACTGTAGACTGTTTGAGACATTATTCCCATGGAGATAAGTCCGCATGGTGCCTGTTGTATACAATGAAGTTGCAATTTCTGTGTTTCATCAACACTCTGAACGTCCACAGATTACAGGAAGCATCCAGATGTGCTTCCCAGGGATCTATCAAAGCGTAGACAGTTTGAGACATTACTCCCAATGAGGAAAGTATGCTTGGTGCCTGTTGTATTCAATGCCGATGAAATTTCTATGTTCGAGCAGCACTATGAACGTCCGTTACAGGAAGTCGTAAGATGTGCTTCGGAAACTACTACTGGTCTACCAGGGAACGACGAAATCGTAGACAGTTTGAGACATTACTCCCATGGAGAAAAATCCGCATTTGGCCAGTTGTATTCAGTCCCGATGCAATTTCTGTGTTTCATCAACACTCTGAACGTCCACAGATTACGGAAAGACTCCAGATTTGCTTCTTAAAGTGCTACCGGTCTGCCAGGGAACGATCAAAGCGTAAACAGTTTGAAATTATTACACCCATGGAGAAAAGTCCGCATGGTACCTGTTGTATTCAATCTCGATGCAATTTCTGTGTTTCATCAACACTCTGAAGGTCCACAGATTACAGAATGCCTCCAGATGGGCTTCGGAACTACAACTGGTCTCCCCGGAATAGATTAAATCGTAGACAGTTTGAGACATTACACCAATGGGGAAAAGTCCGCATGGTGCCTGTTGTATTCAATCCCGTTGCAAATTCTGCGTTTTGTCAACACTCTGCAATTCCACAGATTACAGGAAGCCTCCAGATGTGCTTCGGAAACTTCTACTGGTATCCCAGGAATCGATCAAATCGTAGACAGTTTGGGACATTACTCACATGGAGAAAAATCCGATTTGGCCTCTTCTATTCAATCCCGATGCAATTCCTGTGTTTCTACAACACTCTGAACGTCCATCGATAACAGGATGCCTCCAGATGTGCTTCGGAAACTACTACTGGTCTCCCAGGGAACGATCAAATCGTTGATAATTTGAGACATTACTCCCATGGAGAAAAGTCCAATTGGTGCCTGTTGTGTCAATCCCGATGCAATTTCTGAGTTTCATCAACACTCTGAACGTCCACAGATTACAGGTAGCCTCCAGATGTGCTTCGGAAACTACTACTGGTCTCCCAGGAATCAATCAAGGCGTACACAGTTTGAGACATTACTCACAATGAGGAAAGTATGCTTGGTGCCTGTTGTATTCAACGCCGATGCAATTTCTATGTTCGAGCAGCACTATGAACGTCCAGTGATTACAGGAAGCCATAAGCCACTGAACGATCAAACGTAGACAGTTTGAGACATTACTCCCATTTAAAAATGTCCACATAGTGCTTGTATTCAACCCCGTTGCTATTTCTGTGTTTCCTCAACATTCTGAAGGTCCACAGATTACAGGAAGCCTCCATATGTGCTTCGGAAACTACTACTGGTCTCCCAGGAATCAATCAAGGCGTACACAGTTTGAGACATTACTCCCATGGAGAAAAGTCCGATTGGTATCTGTTGTATTCAATGCCGATGCAATTTCTGTGTTTCATCAACACTGAACGTCCACAGATTACAGGAAGCCCCCAGATGTGTTTCGGAAACTACTACTGGTCTCACAGGGAACAATCAAAGCGTAGAAAGTTTGAAACATTACTCTCACGGAGAAAAGTCTGCACGGTGCCTCTTGTATTCAATCCCGATGCAATACCTGTGTTTCATCTGAACGTCCACAGATAACAGGAAGCCTCCAGATGTGCTTCGGAAACTACTACTGGTATCACAGGGAACGATAAATGCGTTGACAAATTGAGACTATATTCCCATGGAGAAAAGTCAAATTGCTGAATGTTGTATTCAATACCGATGCAATATCTGTGTTCCATCAACACTCTACAATTCCACAGGTTACAGGAAGTCTCCAGATGTGCTTCGGAAACTACTACTGGTATCCCAGGGAACGATCAAAGGGTAGACTGTTTGAGACATTATTCCCATGGAGAAAAGTCCGCATGGTGCCTGTTGTATACAATGCCGTTGCAATTTCTGTGTTTCATCAACACTCTGAACGTCCACAGTTTACAGGAAGCATCCAGATGTGCTTCGTAAACTACTACTGGTCTCCCAGGGAACGATCAAAGCGTACACAGTTTGAGACATTACTCCCATGAAGAAAAGTTTGCATGGTGACTGTTGTATTCAATACCGGTAAAATATCTGTGTTTCATCAACACTTTGAACTTCCACAGATTACAGAATGCCTCCACATGAGCTTCGGAAACTACTACCGGTATCCCAGGAATCCACAAAACGTAAACAGTTTGAGACATTACTCCCAATGAGGAAAGTATCTTGGTGCCTGTTGTATTCAATGCCGATGCAATTTCTATGTTCGATCAGCACTATGAACGTCCAGTGATTACAGGAAGCCATATGATGTGCTTCGGAAACTACTACTGGTCTCCCAGGGAACGATCATGGCGTAGACAGTTTGAGACAGTACTCCCACGGAGAAAAATCCGCCTTTGCCTGATGTATTCAATCCCGATGCAATTTCTGTATTTCATCAACACTCTGAACGTCCACAGATTACGGAAAGACTCCAGATGTGCTTCTTAAACTACTACTGGTCAGCCAGTGATCGATCAAAGCGTAGACAGTTTGAAGTTATTACACCCATGGAGAATAGTCCTCATGGTGCCCGTTGTATTCAATCCCGATGGAATTTCTTTGTTTCATCAACACTCTGAACGTCCACAGATTACACAATGCTTTCAGTTGTGCTTCACATACTACTATTGGTCTCCCAGGAACCGATCAAAGCGTAGACGGTTGGGACATTACTCCCATTGAGCAAAGTCCTCATGGTGCCTGTTGTATTCAATCTCGATGCAATTTCTGTGTTTCATCAACACTCTGAACGTCCACAGATTACAGAATGCCTGCAGATGTGCTTCAGACAATACTGTTGGTCTCCCTGGAATAGATCAAATCCTAGACAGTTTGAGACATTACTCCCATTGAGTAAAGTCCGCATGGTGCCTGTTGAATTCACTCTCGATGCAATTTCTGTGTTTCATCAACACTCTGAAGGACCACAGATTACAGAATGCCTCCAGATGGGTTTCGGAAACTACAACTGGTCTCCCCGGAATAGATTAAATCGTAGACAGTTTGAGACATTACACCAATGGGGAAAAGTCCGCATGGTGCCTGTTGTATTCAATCCCGTTGCAAATTCTGCGTTTTGTCAACACTCTGCAATTCCACAGATTACAGGAAGTCTCCAGATGTGCTTCGGAAACTACTACAGTTCTCCCAGTAATCAATAAAAGCGTAGACAGTTTGAGACATAACTCCCATGGAGAAAAGTCTGCATGGTGTCTGTTGTATTTAATCCCGATGCAATTCCTGTGTTTCTACAACACTCTGAACGTCCATCGATAACAGGAAGCCTCCAGATGTGCTTCGGAAAGTACTACTGGTCTCCCAGGGAACGATCAAATCGTTGATAATTTGAGACATTACTCCCATGGAGAAAAGTACAATTGGTGCCTGTTGTGTCAATCCCGATGCAATTTCTGAGTTTCATCAACACTCTGAACGTCCACAGATTACAGGTAGCCTCCAGATGTGCTTCGGAAACTACATCTGGTCTCCCACTGAACGATCAAACGTAGACAGTTTGAGACATTACTCCCATTTAAAAATGTCCGCATAGTGCTTGTATTTAACCCCGTTGCTATTTCTGTGTTTCCTCAACATTCTGAAGGTCCACAGATTACAGGAAGCCTCCATTTGTGCTTCGGAAACTACTACTGGTCTCCCAGGAATCAATCAAGGCGTACACAGTTTGAGACATTACTCCCATGGAGAAAAGTCCGATTGGTATCTGTTGTATTCAATGCCGATGCAATTTCTGTGTTTCATCAACACTGAACGTCCACAGATTACAGGAAGCCTCCAGATGTGCTTCGGAAACTACTACTGATATCACAGGGAACGATAAATGCGTTGACAAATTGAGACTATATTCCCATGGAGAAAAGTCAAATTGCTGAATGTTGTATTCAATCCCGATGCAATATCTGTGTTCCATCAACACTCTACAATTCCACAGGTTACAGGAAGTCTCCAGATGTGCTTCGGAAACTACTACTGGTATCCCAGGGGACGATCAAAGAGTAGACTGTTTGAGACATTATTCCCATGGAGAAAAGTCCGCATGGTGCCTGTTGTATACAATGCCGTTGCAATTTCTGTGTTTCATCAACACTCTGAACGTCCACAGTTTACAGGAAGCATCCAGATGTGCTTCGTAAACTACTACTGGTCTCCCAGGGAACGATCAAAGCGTACACAGTTTGAGACATTACTCCCATGAAGAAAAGTTTGCATGGTGACTGTTGTATTCATTACCGGTGAAATATCTGTGTTTCATCAACACTTTGAACTTCCACAGACTACAGAATGCCTCCAGATGAGCTTCGGAAACTACTACCGGTATCCCAGGAATCCACAAAACGTAAACAGTTTGAGACATTACTCCCAATGAGGAAAGTATCTTGGTGCCTGTTGTATTCAATGCCGATGCAATTTCTATGTTCGATCAGCACTATGAACGTCCAGAGATTACAGGAAGCCATAAGATGTGCTTCGGAAACTACTACTGGTCTCCCAGGGAACGATCATGGCGTAGACAGTTTGAGACAGTACTCCCACGGAGAAAAATCCTCATTTGCCTGATGTATTCAATCTCGATGCAATTTCTGTGTTTCATCAACACTCCGTACGTCCACAGATTACGGAGAGACTCCGGATGTGATTCTTAAACTACTACTGGTATCCCACGAAACGATCAAAGCGTAGACAGATTGAGACATTACACCCATGGAGAAAAGTCCTCATGGTGCCTGATGTATTAAATCACGATGGCATTTCTGTGTTTCATCGACTCTCTGAACGTCCACAGATTACAGAATGCTACCAGATGTGCTTCGGAAACTACTACTGGTCTCCCTTGGAACGATCAAAGGGTAGACTGTTTGAGACATTATTCCCATGGAGAAAAGTCCGCATGGTGCCTGTTGTATACAATGCAGTTGAAATTTCTGTGTTTCATCAACACTCTGAACGTCCACAGTTTACAGGAAGCATCCAGATGTGCTTCCCAGGGAACGATCAAAACGTAGATAGTTTGAGACATTACTCCCTTGAAGAAATTTTGCATGGTGACTGTTGTATTCAATACCGGTGAAATATCTGTGTTTCATCAACACTTTGAACTTCCACAGATTACAGAATGCCTCCAGATGAGCTTCGGAAACTACTACTGGTATCCCAGGAATCCACAAAGCGTAAACAGTTTGAGACATTACTCACAATGAGGAAAGTATGCTTGGTGCCTGTTGTATTCAATGCCGATGCAATTTCTATGTTCGAGCAGTACTATGAAAGTCCAGTGATTACAGGAAGCCATAAGGTGTGCTTCGGAAACTACTACTGGTTTCCCAGGGAAAAATCAAAGCGTAGACAGTTTGAGACATTACTCGTATGGAGAAAAATCCGCATTTGGCCTGTTGTATTCAATCCCGATGCAATTTCTGTGTTTCATCAACACTCTGAACGTCCACATATTACGGAAAGATTCCAGATGTGCTTCTTAAGCTACTACTGGTCTGCCAGGGAACCATCAAAGCGTAGACAGTTTGAAATTATTACACCCATGGAGAATAGTCCTCATGGTTCCTGTTGTATTCAATCCCGATGGAATTTCTGTGTTTCATCAACACTCTGAACGTCCACAGATAACACAATGCTATCAGTTGTGCTTCACAAACTACTATTGGTCTCCCAGGAACGGATCAAAGCGTAGACGGTTGAGACATTACTCCCATTGAGCAAAGTCCTCATGGTGCCTGTTGTATTCAATCTCGATGCAATTTCTGTGTTTCATCAACACTTTGAACGTCCACAGATTACAAGAAGCTTCCAGATGTGCTTCGGAAACTACTACTGGTCTCCCAATAATCGATCAAATCGTAAACAGTTTGAGACATTACTCCCATGAAGAAATATCCGCATTTGCCTGTTGAATTCAATCCCGATGCAATTTCCGTGGTTCACCAACACTCTGTACGTCCACAGATTACGGAAAGACTCCAGATGTGCTTCTTAAACTACTACTGGTATCCCACGAAACGATAAAAACGTAGACAGTTTGAGAAATTACTCCCATGGAGAATAGTCGGAAGGGTGACTGTTGTATTCAATACCGGTGAAATATCTGTGTTTCATCAACACTTTGAACTTCCACAGATTACAGAATGCCTCCAGATGTGCTTCGGAAACTACTCCTGGTATCCCAGGAATCCACAAAGCGTAAACAGTTTGAGACATTACTCCCAATGAGGAAAGTATGCTTGGTGCCTGTTGTATTCAATGCCGATGCAATTTCTATGTTCGAGCAGCACGATGAACGTCCAGTGATTTCAGGAAGCCATAAGATGTGCTTCGGAAACTACTACTGGTTTCCCAGGGAACGATCAAAGCGTAGACAGTTTGAGACATTACTCCCATGGAGAAAAATCCGCATTTGGACTGTTGTATTGTATCGCGATGCAATTTCTGTGTTTCATCAACACTCTGAACGTCCACAGATTACGGAAAGACTCCAGATGTGCTTCTTAAACTACTACTGGTCAGCCAGTGATCGATCAAAGCGTAGACAGTTTGAAATTATTACACCCATGGAGAATAGTCCTCATGGTGCCTGTTGTATTCCATCCCGATGGAATTTCTTTGTTTCATCAACACTCTGAACGTCCACAGATTACACAATGCTTTCAGTTGTGCTTCACATACTACTATTGGTCTCCCAGGAACCGATCAAAGCGTAGACGGTTGGGACATTACTCCCATTGAGCAAAGTCCTCATGGTGCCTGTTGTATTCAATCTCGATGCAATTTCTGTGTTTCATCAACACTCTGAACGTCCACAGATTACAGAATGCCTGCAGATGTGCTTCAGACAATACTGTTGGTCTCCCTGGAATAGATCAAATCCTAGACAGTTTGAGACATTACTCCCATTGAGTAAAGTCCGCATGGTGCCTGTTGAATTCACTCTCGATGCAATTTCTGTGTTTCATCAACACTTTGAACGTCCACAGATTACAAGAAGATTACAGATGTGCTTCGGAAACTACTACTGGTCTCCCAATAATCGATCAAATCGTTAACAGTTTGAGACATTACTATCACGAAGAAATATCCGCATTTGCCTGTTGTCTTCAATCCCGATGCAATTTCTGTGTTTCATCAACACTCTGTACGTCCACAGATTACGGAAAGACTCCAGATGTGCTTCTTAAACTACTACTGGTATCCCACGAAACGATAAAAGCGTAGACAGTTTGAGAAATTACTCCCATGGAGAATAGTCGGAATGGTGACTGTTGTACTCAATCCCGATGCAATTTCTGTGTTTCATCACACTCTGAAGGTCCACAGATTACAGAATGCCTCCAGATGTGCTTCGGAAACTACTACTGGACTCCCAGGAATCGATCAAATCCTAGACAGTTTGAGACATTACTCCCATTGAGTAAAGTCAGCATGGTGCCTGTTGTATTCACTCTCGATGCAATTTCTCTGTTTCATCAACACTCTGAACGTCCACAGATTACAGGAAGCATCCAGATGTGCTTCGGAAACTACTACTGGTCTCCCAGGGAACGATCAAAGCGTACACAGTTTGAGACATTACTCCCATGGAGAAAAGTCCGATTGGTATCTGTTGTATTCAATGCCGATGCAATTTCTGTGTTTCATCAACACTGAACGTCCACAGATTACAGGAAGCCCCCAGATGTGTTTCGGAAACTACTACTGGTCTCACAGGGAACAATCAAAGCGTAGAAAGTTTGAAACATTACTCTCACGGAGAAAAGTCTGCACGGTGCCTCTTGTATTCAATCCCGATGCAATTCCTGTGTTTCATCTGAACGTCCACAGATAACAGGAAGCCTCCAGATGTGCTTCGGAAACTACTACTGGTATCACAGGGAACGATAAATGCGTTGACAAATTGAGACTATATTCCCATGGAGAAAAGTCAAATTGCTGAATGTTGTATTCAATCCCGATGCAATATCTGTGTTCCATCAACACTCTACAATGCCACAGGTTACAGGAAGTCTTCAGATGTGCTTCGGAAACTACTACTGGTTTCCCAGGGAACGATCAAAGGGTAGACTGTTTGAGACATTATTCCCATGGACAAAAGTCCGCATGGTGCCTGTTGTATACAATGCCGTTGCAATTTTTGTGTTTCATCAACACTCTGAACGTCCACAGTTTACAGGAAGCATCCAGATGTGCTTCGTAAACTACTACTGGTCTCCCAGGGAACGATCAAAGCGTACACAGTTTGAGACATTACTCCCATGAAGAAAAGTTTGCATGGTGACTGTTGTATTCAATACCGGTAAAATATCTGTGTTTCATCAACACTTTGAACTTCCACAGATTACAGAATGCCTCCACATGAGCTTCGGAAACTACTACCGGTATCCCAGGAATCCACAAAACGTAAACAGTTTGAGACATTACTCCCAATGAGGAAAGTATCTTGTTGCCTGTTGTCTTCAATGCCGATGCAATTTCTATGTTCGATCAGCACTATGAACGTCCAGAGATTACAGGAAGCCATAAGATGTGCTTCGGAAACTACTACTGGTCTCCCAGGGAACGATCATGGCGTAGACAGTTTGAGACAGTACTCCCACGGAGAAAAATCCGCCTTTGCCTGATGTATTCTATCCCGATGCAATTTCTGTGTTTCATCAACACTCTGTACGTCCACAGATTACGGAGAGACTCCGGATGTGATTCTTAAACTACTACTGGTATCCCACGACACGATCAAAGCGTGGACAGATTGAGACATTACACCCATGGAGAAAAGTCCTCATGGTGCCTGATGTATTAAATCACGATGGCATTTCTGTGTTTCATCGACTCTCTGAACGTCCACAGATTACAGAATGCTACCAGATGTGCTTCGGAAACTACTACTGGTCTCCCTTGGAACGATCAAAGGGTAGACTGTTTGAGATATTATTCCCATGGAGAAAAGTCCGCATGGTGCCTGTTGTATACAATGCAGTTGAAATTTCTGTGTTTCATCAACACTCTGAACGTCCACAGATTACAGGAAGCATCCAGATGTGCTTCCCAGGGAACGATCAAAACGTAGATAGTTTGAGACATTACTCCCTTGAAGAAATTTTGCATGGTGAATGTTGTATTCAATACCGGTGAAATATCTATGTTTCATCAACACTTTGAACTTCCACAGATTACAGAATGCCTCCAGATGAGCTTCGGAAACTACTACCGGTATCCCAGGAATCCACAAAACGTAAACAGTTTGAGACATTACTCACAATGAGGAAAGTATGCTTGGTGCCTGTTGTATTCAACGCCGATGCAATTTCTATGTTCGAGCAGCACTATGAACGTCCAGTGATTACAGGAAGCCATAAGATGTGCTTCGGAAACTACTACTGGTTTCCCAGGGAACGATCAAAGCGTAGACAGTTTCAGACATTACTCGTATGGAGAAAAATCCGCATTTGGCCTGTTGTATTCAATCCCGATGCAATTTCTGTGTTTCATCAACACTCTGAACGTCCACAGATTACGGAAAGACTCCAGATGTGCTTCTTAAGCTACTACTGGTCTGCCAGGGAACCATCAAAGCGTAGACAGTTTGAAATTATTACACCCATGGAGAATAGTCCTCATGGTTCCTGTTGTATTCAATCCCGATGGAATTTCTGTGTTTCATCAACACTCTGAACGTCCACAGACAACACAATGCTATCAGTTGTGCTTCACAAACTACTATTGGTCTCCCAGGAACGGATCAAAGCGTAGACGGTTGAGACATTACTCCCATTGAGTAAAGTCCGCATGGTGCCTGTTGTATTCACTCTCGATGCAAATTCTGTGTTTCATCAACACTTTGAACGTCCACAGATTACAAGAAGCTTCCATATGTGCTTCGGAAACTACTACTGGTCTCCCAGGGATCGATCAATGGGTAGACTGTTTGAGACATTATTGCCATGGAGAAAAGTCCGCATGGTGCCTGTTGTATACAATGCCGTTGCAATTTCTGTGTTTCATCAACACTCTGAAATTCCACAGATTACAGGAAGCATCCAGATGTGCTTCGGAAACTACTACTGGCCTCCAAGGGAACGATCAAAGCGTAGACAGTTTGAGACATTACTCCCATGAAGAAAAGTTAGCATGGTGACTGTTGTATTCAATACCGGTGAAATATCTGTGTTTCATCAACACTTTGAACCTCCACAGATTACAGAATGCCTCCAGATGAGCTTCGGAATCTACTACTGGTATCCCAGGAATCCACATAGCGTAAACAGTTTGAGACATTACTCCCAATGAGGAAAGTATGCTTGGTGCCTGTTGTATTCAATTCCGATGCAATTCCTATGTTCGATCAGCACTATGAACGTCCAGAGATTACAAGAAGCAATAAGATGTGCTTCGGAAACTACTACTGGTCCCCCAGGGAACCATCAAAGCGTAGACAGTTTGAGACATTACTCCCATGGGGAAAAATCGGCATTTGGCCTGTTGTGTTCAATCCCGATTCAATTCCTGTGCTTCATCAACACTCTGAACGTCCACAGATAACACAATGTTTTCAATTGTGCTTCGGAAACTACTATTGGTCTCCCAGGAATCGATCAAAGCGTAGACTGTTGAGACATTACTCCCATTGAACAAAGTCCGCATGGTGAGTGTTGTACTCAATCTCGATGCAATTTCTGTGTTTCATCAACACTCTGAAGGTCCACAGATTACAGAATGCCTCCAGATGTGCTTCGGAAACTGCTACAGGTCTCCCAGTAATCGATAAAAGCGTAGACAGTTTGAGACATAACTCCCATGGAGAATAGTCTGCACGGTGCCTCTTGTATTCAATCCCGATGCAATTCCTGTGTTTCATCAACACTCTGAACGTACACAGATTACAGGAAGCCTCCAGATGTGCTTCGAAAACTACTACTGGTATCACGGGAAACGATAAAAATGTTGACAAATTGAGACTATACTCCCATGGAGAAAAGTCAAATTGCTAAATGTTGTATTCAATCCCGATGCAATTTCTGTGTTCCATCAACACTCTGCATTTCCACAGATTACAGGAAGTCTCCAGATGTGCTTCGGAAACTACAACTGGTCTCACATGGAACGATCAAAGCGTAGACAGTTTGAGACATTACTCCCATGGAGAAAAAGCCGTATGGTGCCTGTTGTAATCAATCCCGATGCAATATCTGTGTTTCATCAACACTCTGACCGTCCACAGATTACACAATGCTTTTAGATGGGCTTCGGAAACTACTACTGGTCTCCCAGGGAACAATCAAAGCGTAGATAGTTTGAGACATCACTCACAGTGAGCAAATGACGCATGGTGCCTGTTGTACTCAATTCCGATTCAATTTCTCGGTGTCATCAACACTCTGAAAGTCCACAGGTAACAGAATGCTTCCAGATGTGTTTCGGAATCTTCTACTGGTTTCCCAGGATTCGATCAAAGCGTAGACTGATTGAGACATAATTCCCATGGAGAAAAGTCCGCATGGTGCCTGTTGTATACAATGCCGTTGCAATTTCTGTGTTTCATCAACACTCTGAACATCTACAGATTAAGGAATGCCTCCAGCTCTGCTTCGGAAACTACTACTGTTCTACCAGGGAACGATCAAATCGCAGACAGTTTGAGACATTACACCCATTTAGAAAAGTCAGCATGGTGCCTGTTGTATTCAATCCCGATGGAATTTCTGTGTTTCATCAAATATCTGAACGTCCACATATTACAAAATTCCTCTAGATGTGCTTCGGAAACTACTACTGGTCTCCCAGGGAACGGTCAAAGCGTAGACGGTTTGAGACATTACTCCCATTGAGAAAAGTCTGCATGCTGCCTGTTCTATTCAATGCCGATTCTATTTCTGTATTTCATCAACACTCTGATCGTCTACACATTACAGAATGCCTTCAGATGTGCTTCGGAATCTTCTACTGGTCTCACAGGAATCGATCAAAGGGTAGACAGTTGGAGACATTACTCCCATGGAGAAAAGTCAACATGGTGAAGGTTGTATTCAATCCCGATGCAATTTATGTGGTTTATCATCACTCTGAACGTCCACAGATCACAGGAAGCCTCCAGATGTGCTTTTGGATTTGCAACTGGTCTCCCAGGGAACGATCAAATCGTAGACAGTTTGAACATTACTCCCATGGAGAGAAGTCTGCATGGCGCCTGTTGTATTCAACCCCGATGCAATTTCCTCGTATCATCAACACTCTGAAAGTCCACAGATTACAGGAAGTCTCCAGATATGCTTCGTAAACTACTACTGGTCTCCCAGGGAACAATAAAATCTTAGACAATTTGAGACATTACTCCAATTAAGCAAAGTGCGCATGGTGCCTGTTGTATTCAATCCCGACGCAATTTCTGTTTTTCATGAACACGCTGAACATCCACAGACTACAGGAAGCCTCCAGATGTGCTTCGGAAGCTACTACTGGTCTCCCAGGGAACGATCAAAGCGTAGACAGTTTGAGATATTACTCCCATGGAGAAAAGGCCGCATGGTTTCTGTTGTATTCAATGCCGATGCAATTCCTGCGTTTCATCAACACTCTGAACGTCCACAGATTACAGAATGCAACCATATATGCTTCGGAAATTTCTACTGGTCTCCAAGGAATCGATCAAAGCGTAGACAGTTTAAGACATTACTCCCATGGAAAGAAGTCCGCATGGTGACTGTTGTATTCAATCCCGATGCACTTTCTGTGTTTCATCAACACTCTGAACGTCCGCAGATTACAGGAAGCCTCCAGATGTGCTTCGGAAACTACCACTGGTCTCCCAGGAAACGATCAAAGCGTAGACAGCTTGAGACATTACTCCCATGGAGGAAAGTCCGCATTTGGCATGTTGTGTTCAATCCCGATTCAATTTCTGTGTTTCATCAATATTCTGAATGTCCACACATTACAGAATGCCTCTAGATGTGCTTCGCAATCTTCTACTGGTCTCCCAAGAATCGATCAAAGCGTAGACAGTTTGAGACATTACTCCCCTGAAGAAAAGTCAACATGGTGCCTGTTGTACTCAATCCCGAAGCAATCTCTGTGTTTTATCAACACTCTGAACGCCCACAAATTACAGGAAGCCTCCAGATGTGCTTCGGAAACTACTACTGGTCTCACAGGAATCGATCAAAGCGAAGACTGTTTGAGACATTACTCCCATGGAGAAACGTCCGCATGGTAGCTGTTGTATTCAATCCCGATGCAATTTCTGTGCTTCATCAACACTGTGAAGGTTCACAGATTATAGAATATCTCCAGATGTGCTTCGGAAACTAGTACTGGTCTCCCAGCAAATGATCAAAACGTAGACAGTTTGAGACATTACTCCCATGGAGAAAATTCAACATGGTGCCTGTTGTATTCAATCCCGATACAATGTCAGTGTTTCATCAACACTCTGAACATCTACAGATTACAGAATGCCTCCAGCTGTGCTTCGGAAACTACTACTGGTCTCCCAGGGAACGATCAAAGCGTAGACGGTTTGAGTCATTACTCCCATTGACAATAGTCTGCATGCAGCCTGTTGTATTCAATGCCGATTCAATTTCTGTGTTTCATCAACACTCTGATCTTCTACACATTACAGTATGTCTTCAGATGTCCTTCGGAATCTTCTATTGATCTCACAGGAATCGATCAAAGCGTAGATAGTTGGATACATTACTCCCATTGAGTAAAGTCAGCATGGTGCCTGTTGTATTCACTCTCGATGCAATTTCTCTGTTTCATCAAAACTCTGAACGTCCACAGATTACAGGAAGCATCCAGATGTGCTTCGGAAACTACTACTGGTCTCCCAGAGAACGATCAAAGCGTACACAGTTTGAGACATTACTCCCATGGAGAAAAGTCCGATTGGTATCTGTTGTATTCAATGCCGATGCAATTTCTGTGTTTCATCAACACTGAACGTCCACAGATTACAGGAAGCCCCCAGATGTGTTTCGGAAACTACTACTGGTCTCACAGGGAACAATCAAAGCGTAGAAAGTTTGAAACATTACTCTCACGGAGAAAAGTCTGCACGGTACCTCTTGTATTCAATCCCGATGCAATTCCTGTGTTTCATCTGAACGTCCACAGATAACAGGAAGCCTCCAGATGTGCTTCGGAAACTACTACTGGTATCACAGGGAACGATAAATGCGTTGACAAATTGACACTATATTCCCATGGAGAAAAGTCAAATTGCTGAATGTTGTATTCAATCGCGATGCAATATCTGTGTTCCATCAACACTCTACAATTCCACAGGTTACAGGAAGTCTCCAGATGTGCTTCGGAAACTACTACTGGTATCCCAGGGAACGATCAAAGGGTAGACTGTTTGAGACATTATTCCCATGGAGAAAAGTCCGCATGGTGCCTGTTGTATACAATGCCGTTGCAATTTCTGTATTTCATCAACGCTCTGAACGTCCACAGTTTACAGGAAGCATCCAGATGTGCTTTGTAAACTACTACTGGTCTTCCAGGGAACGATCAAAGCGTACACAGTTTGAGACATTACTCCCATGAAGAAAAGTTTGCATGGTGACTGTTGTATTCAATACCGGTAAAATATCTGTGTTTCATCAACACTTTGAACTTCCACAGATTACAGAATGCCTCCAGATGAGCTTCGGAAACTACTACCGGTATCCCAGGAATCCACAAAACGTAAACAGTTTGAGACATTACTCCCAATGAGGAAAGTATCTTGGTACCTGTTGTATTCAATGCCGATGCAATTGCTATGCTCGATCAGCACTATGAACGTCCAGAGATTACAGGAAGCCATAAGATGTGCTTCGGAAACTACTACTGGTCTCCCAGGGAACGATCATGGCGTAGACAGTTTGAGACAGTACTCCCACGGAGAAAAATCCGCATTTGCCTGATGTATTCAATCCCCATGCAATTTCTGTGTTTCATCAACACTCTGTACGTCCACAGATTACGGAGAGACTCCGGATGTGATTCTTAAACTACTACTGGTATCCCACGACACGATCAAAGCGTAGACAGATTGAGACATTACACCCATGGAGAAAAGTCCTCATGGTGCCTGATGTATTAAATCACGATGGCATTTCTGTGTTTCATCGACTCTCTGAACGTCCACAGATTACAGAATGCCTCCAGATGTGCTTCGGAAACTACTACTTGTCTCCCTTGGAACGATCAAAGGGTAGACTGTTTGAGACATTATTCCCATGGAGAAAAGTCCGCATGGTGCCTGTTGTATACAATGCAGTTGAAATTTCTGTGTTTCATCAACACTCTGAACGTCCACAGATTACAGGAAGCATCCAGATGTGCTTCCCAGGGAACGATCAAAACGTAGATAGTTTGAGACATTACTCCCATGAAGAAATTTTGCATGGTGACTGTTGTATTCAATACCGGTGAAATATCTGTGTTTCATCAACACTTTGAACTTCCACAGATTACAGAATGCCTCCAGATGAGCTTCGGAAACTACTACTGGTATCCCAGGAATCCACAAAGCGTAAACAGTTTGAGACATTACTCACAATGAGGAAAGTATGCTTGGTGCCTGTTGTATTCAACGCCGATGCAATTTCTATGTTCGAGCAGCACTATGAACGTCCAGTGATTACAGGAAGCCATAAGATGTGCTTCGGAAACTACTACTGGTTTCCCAGGGAACGATCAAAGCGTAGACAGTTTGAGACATTACTCGTATGGAGAAAAATCCGCATTTGGCCTGTTGTATTCAATCCCGATGCAATTTCTGTGTTTCATCAACACTCTGAACGTCCACAGATTACGGAAAGACTCCAGATGTGCTTCTTAAGCTACTACTGGTCTGCCAGGGAACCATCAAAGCGTAGACAGTTTGAAATTATTACACCCATGGAGAATAGTCCTCATGGTTCCTGTTGTATTCAATCCCGATGGAATTTCTGTGTTTCATCAACACTCTGAACGTCCACAGATAACACAATGCTATCAGTTGTGCTTCACAAACTACTATTGGTCTCCCAGGAACGGATCAAAGCGTAGACGGTTGAGACATTACTCCCATTGAGCAAAGTCCTCATGGTGCCTGTTGTATTCAATCTCGATGCAATTTCTGTGTTTCATCAACACTTTGAACGTCCACAGATCACAAGAAGCTTCCAGATGTGCTTCGGAAACTACTACTGGTCTCCCAATAATCGATCAAATCGTAAACAGTTTGAGACATTACTCCCATGAAGAAATATCCGCATTTGCCTGTTGAATTCAATCCCGATGCAATTTCCGTGTTTCACCAACACTCTGTACGTCCACAGATTACGGAAAGACTCCAGATGTGCTTCTTAAACTACTACTGGTATCATACGAAACGATAAAAACGTAGACAGTTTGAGAAATTACTCCCATGGAGAATAGTCGGAAGGGTGGCTGTTGTACTCAATCCCGATGCAATTTCTGTGTCTCATCACACTCTGAAGGTCCACAGATTACAGAATGCCTCCAGATGTGCTTCGGAAACTACTACTGGACTCCCAGGAATCGATCAAATCCTAGATAGTTTGAGACATTACTCCCACTGAGTAAAGTCCGAATGGTTCTTGTTATATTCACTCTCGATGCAATTTCTGTGTTTCATCAACACCTTGAACGTCCACAGATTGCAAGAAGCTTCCAGATGTGCTTCGGAAACTACTACTGGTCTCCCAATTATCGATCAAATCGTAAACAGTTTGAGACATTACTTCCATGAAGAAATATCCGCATTTGCCTGATGTATTCAATCCCGATGCAATTTCTGTGTTTCATCAACACTCTTTACGTCCACAGATTACAGGTAGCATCCAGATGTGCTTCCCAGGGAACGATCAAAGCGTAGACCGTTTGAGACATTACTCCCATGAAGAAATTTTGCATGGTGACTGTTGTATTAAATACCGGTGAAATATCTGTGTTTCATCAACACTTTGAACTTCCACAGTTTACAGAATTCCTCCAGATGAGCTTCGGAAACTACTATTGGTATCCCAGGAATCCACAAAGCGTAAACAGTTTAAAACATTACTCCCAATGAGGAAAGTATGCGTGGTGCCTGTTGTATTCCATGCCGATGCAATTTCTATGTTCGAGCAGCACTATGAACGTCCACAGATTACGGAAAGACTCCAGATGTGCTTCTTAAACTACTACTGGTCAGCCAGTGATCGATCAAAGCGTAGACAGTTTGAAATTATTACACCCATGGAGAATAGTCCTCATGGTGCCTGTTGTATTCAATCCCGATGGAATTTCTTTGTTTCATCAACACTCTGATCGTCCACAGATTACACAATGCTTTCAGTTGTGCTTCACAAACTACTATTGGTCTCCCAGGAACCGATCAAAGCGTAGACGGTTGGGACATTACTCCCATTGAGCAAAGTCCTCATGGTGCCTGTTGTATTCAATCTCGATGCAATTTCTGTGTTTCATCAACACTTTGAACTTCCACAGATTACAGAATGCCTCCAGATGAGCTTCGGAAACTACTACTGGTATCCCAGGAATCCACAAAGCGTAAACAGTTTGAGACATTACTCACAATGAGGAAAGTATGCTTGGTGCCTGTTGTATTCAACGCCGATGCAATTTCTATGTTCGAGCAGCACTATGAACGTCCAGTGATTACAGGAAGCCATAAGATGTGCTTCGGAAACTACTACTGGTTTCCCAGGGAACGATCAAAGCGTAGACAGTTTGAGACATTACTCGTATGGAGAAAAATCCGCATTTGGCCTGTTGTATTCAATCCCGATGCAATTTCTGTGTTTCATCAACACTCTGAACGTCCACAGATTACGGAAAGACTCCAGATGTGCTTCTTATGCTACTACTGGTCTGCCAGGGAACCATCAAAGCGTAGACAGTTTGAAATTATTACACCCATGGAGAATAGTCCTCATGGTTCCTGTTGTATTCAATCCCGATGGAATTTCTGTGTTTCATCAACACTCTGAACGTCCACAGATAACACAATGCTATCAGTTGTGCTTCACAAACTACTATTGGTCTCCCAGGAACGGATCAAAGCGTAGACGGTTGAGACATTACTCCCATTGAGCAAAGTCCTCATGGTGCCTGTTGTATTCAATCTCGATGCAATTTCTGTGTTTCATCAACACTTTGAACGTCCACAGATCACAAGAAGCTTCCAGATGTGCTTCGGAAACTACTACTGGTCTCCCAATAATCGATCAAATCGTAAACAGTTTGAGACATTACTCCCATGAAGAAATATCCGCATTTGCCTGTTGAATTCAATCCCGATGCAATTTCCGTGTTTCACCAACACTCTGTACGTCCACAGATTACGGAAAGACTCCAGATGTGCTTCTTAAACTACTACTGGTATCATACGAAACGATAAAAACGTAGACAGTTTGAGAAATTACTCCCATGGAGAATAGTCGGAAGGGTGGCAGTTGTACTCAATCCCGATGCAATTTCTGTGTCTCATCACACTCTGAAGGTCCACAGATTACAGAATGCCTCCAGATGTGCTTCGGAAACTCCTACTGGACTCCCAGGAATCGATCAAATCCTAGATAGTTTGAGACATTACTCCCACTGAGTAAAGTCCGAATGGTTCTTGTTATATTCACTCTCGATGCAATTTCTGTGTTTCATCAACACCTTGAACGTCCACAGATTGCAAGAAGCTTCCAGATGTGCTTCGGAAACTACTACTGGTCTCCCAATTATCGATCAAATCGTAAACAGTTTGAGACATTACTTCCATGAAGAAATATCCGCATTTGCCTGATGTATTCAATCCCGATGCAATTTCTGTGTTTCATCAACACTCTTTACGTCCACAGATTACAGGTAGCATCCAGATGTGCTTCCCAGGGAACGATCAAAGCGTAGACCGTTTGAGACATTACTCCCATGAAGAAATTTTGCATGGTGACTGTTGTATTAAATACCGGTGAAATATCTGTGTTTCATCAACACTTTGAACTTCCACAGTTTACAGAATTCCTCCAGATGAGCTTCGGAAACTACTATTGGTATCCCAGGAATCCACAAAGCGTAAACAGTTTAAAACATTACTCCCAATGAGGAAAGTATGCTTGGTGCCTGTTGTATTCCATGCCGATGCAATTTCTATGTTCGAGCAGCACTATGAACGTCCACAGATTACGGAAAGACTCCAGATGTGCTTCTTAAACTACTACTGGTCAGCCAGTGATCGATCAAAGCGTAGACAGTTTGAAATTATTACACCCATGGAGAATAGTCCTCATGGTGCCTGTTGTATTCAATCCCGATGGAATTTCTTTGTTTCATCAACACTCTGAACGTCCACAGATTACACAATGCTTTCAGTTGTGCTTCACAAACTACTATTGGTCTCCCAGGAACCGATCAAAGCGTAGACGGTTGGGACATTACTCCCATTGAGCAAAGTCCTCATGGTGCCTGTTGTATTCAATCTCGATGCAATTTCTGTGTTTCATCAACACTGCGAACGTCCACAGATTTCAGAATGCCTCCAGATGTGCTTCGGAAACTACTACTGGACTCCCAGGAATCGATCAAATCCTAGACAGTTTGAGACATTACTCCCATTGAGTAAAGTTAGCATGGTGCCTGTTGTATTCACTCTCGATGCAATTTCTCTGTTTCATCAACACTCTGAACGTCCACAGTTTACAGGAAGCATCCAGATGTGCTTCGGAAACTACTACTGGTCTCCCAGGGAACGATCAAAGCGTACACAGTTTGAGACGTTACTCCCAATGGAGAAAAGTCCGTATGATGCCTGTTGTATACAATGCCGTTGCAATTTCTGTGTTTCATCAACACTCTGAACGTCCAGAGATTACAGGAAGCATCCAGATGTGCTTCCCAGGGAACGATCAAAGCGTAGACAGTTTGAGACATTACTCCCATGGAGAAAAATCCGCATTTGGCCAGTTGTATTCAATCCCGATGCAATTTCTGAGTTTCATCAACACTCTGAACGTCCACAGATAACACAATGCTTTCAGTTGTGCTTCACAAACTAATATTGGTCACCCAGGAACCGATCAAAGCGTAGTCGGTTGAGACATTACTCCCATTGAGCAAAGTCCTCATGGTGCCTGTTGTATTCAATCTCGATGCAATTTCTGTGCTTCATCAACACTCTGAACGTCCACAGATTACAGATTGCCTCCAGATGTGCTTCGGAAACTACTACTGGACTCCCAGGAATCGATCAAAAGGTAGACTGTTTGAGACATAATTCCCATGGAGAAAAGTCCGCATGGTGATTGTTGTATACAATGCCGTTGCAATTTCTGTGTTACCTCAACACTCTGAACGTCCACAGATTACAGGAAGCCATAAGATGTGCTTCGGAAACTACTACTGGTCTCCCAGGGAATGATCAAAGCGTAGACAGTTTGAGACATTACTCCCATGGAGAAAAATCCGCATTTGGCCTGTTGTATCCAATCCCGATGCAATTTCTGTGTTTCCTCAACACTCTGTACGTCCACAGATTACGGAAAGACTCCAGATGTGATTCTTAAACTACTACTGGTATACCACGAAACGATCAAAGCGTAGACAGATTGAGACATTACACCCATGGAGAAAAGTTTGCATGGTGACTGTTGTATTCAATACCGGTGAAATATCTGTGTTTCATCAACACTTTGAACTTCCACAGATTACAGAATGCCTCCAGATGAGCTTCGGACACTACTACTGGTATGCCAGGAATCCACAAAGCGTAAACAGTTTGAGACATTACTCCCAATGAAGAAAGTATGCTTGGTGCCTGTTGTATTCAATGCCGATGCAATTTCTATGTTCGACCATCACTATGAACATCCAGTGATTACAGGAAGCCATAAGATGTGCTTCGGAAACTACTACTGGTCTCCCAATAATCGATCAAATCGTTAACAGTTTGAGACATTACTCCCATGAAGAAATATCCGCATTTGCCTGTTGTATTCAATCCCGATGCAATTTCTGTGTTTCATCAACACTCTGTACGTCCACAGATTACGGAAAGACTCCAGATGTGCTTCTTAAACTACTACTGGTATCCCACGAAACGATAAAAGCGTAGACAGTTTGAGAAATTACTCCCATGGAGAATAGTCGGAATGGTGACTGTTGTACTCAATCCCGATGCAATTTCTGTGTTTCATCACACTCTGAAGGTCCACAGATTACAGAATGCCTCCAGATGTGCTTCTGGAACTACTACTGGACTCCCAGGAATCGATCAAATCCTAGACAGTTTGAGACATTACTCCCATTGAGTAAAGTCAACATGGTGCCTGTTGTATTCACTCTCGATGCAATTTCTGTGTTTCATCAACACTCTGAACGTCCACAGATTACAGGAAGCATCCAGATGTGCTTCGGAAACTACTACTGGTCTCCCAGCGAACGATCAAATCGTAGACAGTTTGAGACATTACTCCCATTGAGTAAAGTCCGCATGGTGCCTGTTGTATTCACTCTCGATGCAATGTCTGTCTTTCATCAACACTTTGAACGTCCACAGATTACAAGAAGCTTCCATATGTGCTTCGGAAACTACTACTGGTCTCCCAGGGAACGATCAATGGGTAGACTGTTTGAGACATTATTGCCATGGAGAAAAGTCCGCATGGTGCCTGTTGTATACAATGCCGTTGCAATTTCTGTGTTTCATCAACACTCTGAAATTCCACAGATTACAGGAAGCATCCAGATGTGCTTCGGAAACTACTACTGGTCTCCCAGGGAACGATCAAAGCGTAGACAGTTTGAGACATTACTCCCATGAAGAAAAGTTAGCATGGTGACTGTTGTATTTAATACCGGTGAAATATCTGTGTTTCATCAACACTTTGAACCTCCACAGATTACAGAATGCCTCCAGATGAGCTTCGGAATCTACTACTGGTATCCCAGGAATCCACATAGCGTAAACAGTTTGAGACATTAATCCCAATGAGGAAAGTATGCTTGGTGCCTGTTGCATTCAATTCCGATGCAATTCCTATGTTCGATCAGCACTATGAACGTCCAGAGATTACAGGAAGCAATAAGATGTGCTTCGGAATACTACTACTGGTCTCCCAGGGAACCATCAAAGCGTAGACAGTTTGAGACATTACTCCCATGGGGAAAAATCGGCATTTGGCCTGTTGTGTTCAATCCCGATTCAATTCCTGTGCTTCATCAACACTCTGAACGTCCACAGATAACACAATGCTTTCAATTGTGCTTCGGAAACTACTATTGGTCTCCCAGGAATCGATCAAAGCGTAGACTGTTGAGACATTACTCCCATTGAACAAAGTACGCATGGTGCCTGTTGTCTTCAGTCTCGATGCAATTTCTGTGTTTCATCAACACTCTGAAGGTCCACAGATTACAGAATGCCTCCAGATGTGCTTCGGAAACTGCTACAGGTCTCCCAGTAATCGATAAAAGCGTAGACAGTTTGAGACATAACTCCCATGGAGAATAGTCTGCACGGTGCCTCTTGTATTCAATCCCGATGCAATTCCTGTGTTTCATCAACACTCTGAACGTACACAGATTACAGGAAGCCTCCAGATGTGCTTCGAAAACTACTACTGGTATCACAGGAAACGATAAAAGCGTTGACAAATTGAGACTATACTCCCATGGAGTAAAGTCAAATTGCTAAATGTTGTATTCAATCCCGATGCAATTTCTGTGTTCCATCAACACTCTGCAATTCCACAGATTACAGGAAGTCTCCAGATGTGCTTCGGAAACTACAACTGGTCTCACATGGAACGATCAAAGCGTAGACAGTTTGAGACTTTACTCCCATGGAGAAAAAGCCGTATGGTGCCTGTTGTAATCAATCCCGATGCAATATCTGTGTTTCATCAACACTCTGACCGTCCACAGATTACACAATGCTTTCAGATGGGCTTCGGAAACTACTACTGGTCTCCCAGGGAACAATCAAAGCGTAGATAGTTTGAGACATCACTCACAGTGAGCAAATGACGCATGGTGCCTGTTGTACTCAATTCCGATTCAATTTCTCGGTGTCATCAACACTCTGAAAGTCCACAGATAACAGAATGCCTCCAGATGTGTTTCGTAATCTTCTACTGGTTTCCCAGGATTCGATCAAAGCGTAGACTGTTTGAGACATAATTCCCATGGAGAAAAGTCCGCATGGTGCCTGTTGTATACAATGCCGTTGCAATTTCTGTGTTTCATCAACACTCTAAACATCTACAGATTACAGAATGCCTCCAGCTCTGCTTCGGAAACTACTACTGTTCTCCCAGGGAACGATCAAATCGCAGACAGTTTGAGACATTACACCCATTTAGAAAAGTCAGCATGGTGCCTGTTGTATTCAATCCCGATGGAATTTCTGTGTTTCATCAAATATCTGAACGTCCACATATTACAAAATTCCTCTAGATGTGCTTCGGAAACTACTACTGGTCTCCCAGAGAACGGTCAAATCGTAGACAGTTTGAACATTACTCCCATGGAGAAAAGTCTGCATGGCGCCTGTTGTATTCAACCCCGATGCAATTTCCTCGTTTCATCAACACTCTGAAAGTCCACAGATTACAGGAAGTCTCCAGATATGCTTCGTAAACTACTACTGGTCTCCCTGGGAACAATAAAATCTTAGACAATTTGAGACATTACTCCAATTAAGCAAAGTGCGCATGGTGCCTGTTGTATTCAATCCCGACGCAATTTCTGTTTTTCATGAACACGCTGAACATCCACAGACTACAGGAAGCCTCCAGATGTGCTTCGGAAGCTACTACTGGTCTCCCAGGGAACGATCAAAGCGTAGGCAGTTTGAGATATTACTCCCATGGAGAAAAGTCCGCATGGTTTCTGTTGTATTCAATGCCGATGCAATTCCTGCGTTTCATCAACACTCTGAACGTCCACAGATTACAGAATGCAACCATATATGCTTCGGAAATTTCTACTGGTCTCCAAGGAATCGATCAAAGCGTAGACAGTTTAAGACAATACTCCCATGGAAAGAAGTCCGCATGGTGACTGTTGTATTCAATCCCGATGCACTTTCTGTGTTTCATCAACACACTGAACGTCCGCAGATTACAGGAAGCCTCCAGATGTGCTTCGGAAACTACCACTGGTCTCACAGGAAACGATCAAAGCGTAGACAGCTTGAGACATTACTCCCATGGAGGAAAGTCCGCATTTGGCATGAGGTGTTCAATCCCGATTCAGTTTCTGTGTTTCATCAATATTCTGAATGTCCACACATTACAGAATGCCTCTAGATGTGCTTCGCAAACTTCTACTGGTCTCCCAAGAATCGATCAAAGCGTAGACGGTTTGAAACATTACTCCCCTGAAGAAAAGTCAACATGGTGCCTGTTGTACTCAATCCCGAAGAAATCTCTGTGTTTTATTTACACTCTGAACGCCCGCAGATTACAGGAAACCTCCAGATGTGCTTCGGAAACTACTACTGGTCTCACAGGAATCGATCAAAGCGTAGACTGTTTGAGACATTACTCCCATGGAGAAACGTCCGCATGGTAGCTGTTGTATTCAATCCCGATGCAATTTCTGTGCTTCATCAACACTGTGAAGGTTCACAGATTATAGAATATCTCCAGATGTGCTTCGGAAACTAGTACTGGTCTCCCAGCAAATGATCAAAACGTAGACAGTTTGAGACATTACTCCCATGGAGAAAATTCAACATGGTGCCTGTTGTATTCAATCCCGATACAATGACAGTGTTTCATCAACACTCTGAACATCTACAGATTACAGAATGCCTCCAGCTGTGCTTCGGAAACTACTACTGGTCTCCCAGGGAACGATCAAAGCGTAGACGGTTTGAGACATTACTCCCATTGACAATAGTCTGCATGCAGCCTGTTGTATTCAATGCCGATTCAATTTCTGTGTTTCATCAACACTCTGATCTTCTACACATTACAGTATGTCTTCAGATGTCCTTCGGAATCTTCTATTGGTCTCACAGGAATCGATCAAAGCGTAGACAGTTGGAGACATTACTCCCATGGAGAAAAGTCAACATGGTGAAAGTAGTATTCAATCCCGATGCAATTTATGTGTTTTATCATCACTCTGAACGTCCACAGATTACAGGAAGCCTCCAGATGTGCTTTTGGATTTACAACTGGTCTCCCAGGGAACGATCAAATCGTAGACAGTTTGAACATTACCCCCATGGAGAAAAGTCTGCATGGTGCCTGTTGTATTCAACCCCGATGCAATTTCCGCGTTTCATCAACACTCTGAACATCCACAGACTAGAGGAAGCCTCCAGATGTGCTTCGGAAATTACTACTGGTCTCCCAGGGAACGATCAAAACGTAGACAGTTTGAGATATTACTCCCATGGAGAAAAGTCCGCAATTGGCATGTTGTACTCAATACCGATGCAATTTCTGTGTTTCATCAACACTCTGAGTGTCCACAGATTACAGAATGCCTCCAGATGTGCTTCGGAAACTACTACTCGTATCCCAGGAATCAATCATAGCATAGACAGTTTGAGACATTACTCCCATGGAGAAAAGTCCGCATGGTGCCTGTTGTATTCAATGCCGATGCAAATCCTGTGTTTCATCAACACTCTGAACGTCCACAGATTACAGAATGCCTCCATATGTGCTTCGGAAAGTACTACTGGTCTCCAAGGAATCGATCAAAGCGTAGACAGTTTAAGAAATTACTCCCATGGAAAGAAGTCCGCATGGTGACTGTTGTATTCAATCCCGATGCACTTTCTGTGTTTCATCAACACTCTGAACGTCCGCAGATTACAGGAAGCCTCCAGATGTGCTTCGGAAACTACTACTGGTCTCCCAGGGAACGATCAAAGCGTAGACAGCTTGAGACATTACTCCCATGGAGAAAAGTCCGCATGGTGCTGTTGTATTCAATTCCGATGCAATTGCTGTCATTCATCAATACTGCGAAGGTTCACAGATTATAGAATATCTCCAGATGTGCTTCGGAAACGAGTACTGGTCTCCCAGGAAGTGATCAAAACGTAGACAGTTTGAGACATTACTCCCATGGAGAAAATTCAACATGGTGCCTGTTGTATTCAATCCCGATACAATGTCTGTGTTTCATCAACACTCTGAACATCTACAGATTGCAGAATGCCTCCAGATGTGCATCGGAAACTACAACTGGTCTCCCAAGGAACGCTCAAAGCGTAGACAGTTTGAGACATTACTCCCATGGAGGAAAGTCCGCATTTGCCATGTTGTGTTCAATCCCGATTCAATTTCTTTGTTTCACCAATATTCTGAATGTCCACACATTACAGAATGCCTCTAGATGTGCTTCGCAATCTTCTACTGGTCTCCCAAGAATCGATCAAAGCGTAGACATTTTGAGATATTACTCCCCTGAAGAAAAGTCAACATGGTGCCTGTTGTATTCAATCCCGAAGCAATCTCTGTGTTTTATTTACACTCTGAACGCCCACAGATTACAGGAAGCCTCCAGATGTGCTTTGGAAACTACTACTGGCCTCCCAGGTAACGATCATAGCGTAGACAGCTTGAGACGTTACTCCTATGGAGAAAAACCATATTTGGACTGTTGTATTCAATCCCGATGCAATTTCTCTATCTCATCAACACTCTGAAGGTCCACATATTACAGAATGCTTCCAGATGCGCGCCGAAAACTACTACTGATCTCCCACGTATCGATCAAAGCGAAGACAGTTTCAGACAATAGTCCCATTGACCAAAGTCCGCATGGTGCCGGTTGTATTCAATCCCGATGCAATTTCTTTGTTTCATCAACACTCTGAACGTTCACAGATTACTGGAAGTTTCCAGGTGTGCTTCGGAAACTACTACTCGTCTCCTAGGAATCGATCCAAGCGTAGACAGTTGGAGACATTACTCCCATGGAGAAAAGTCAACATGGTGAAAGTTGTATTCAATCCCGATGCAATTTCTGTGTTTCATCAACACTCTGAACGTCCGCAGATTACAGGAAGCCTCCAGATGTGATTCGGAAACTAATACTGGTCTCCCAGGGAACGATCAAAGCGTAGACAGTTTGAGACATTACTCCCATGGAGGAAAGTCAGCATTTGGCATGTTGTGTTCAATCCCGATTCAATTTCTGTGTTTCATCAATATTCTGAATGTCCACACATTACAGAATGCCTAGATGTGCTTCGGAATCTTCTACTGGTCTCCCAAGAATCGATCAAAGCGTAGACAGTTTGAGACATTACTCCCCTGAAGAAAAGTCAACATGGTGCCTGTTGTATTCAATCCCGAAGCAATCTCTGTGTTTTATTTACACTCTGAACGCCTACAGACTACAGGAAGCCTCCAGATGTGCTTCAGAAACTACTACTGGCCTCCCAGGTAACGATCAAAGCGTAGACAGCTTGAGACATTACTCTTATGGAGAAAAACCATATTTGGTCTGTTGTATTCAATCCCGATGCAATTTCTCTATCTCATCAACACTCTGAAGGTCCACATATTACAGATTGCCTCCAGATGCGCGCCGAAAACTACTACTGGTCTCCCACGAATCGATCAAAGCGTAGACAGTTTCAGACATTAGTCCCATTGACCAAAGTCCGCATGGTGCCGGTTGTATTCAATCCCGATGCAATTTCTATGTTTCATCAACACTCCGAACGTTCACAGATTACTGGAAGCTTCCAGGTGTGCTTCGGAAACTACTACTGGTCTCCCAGGGAACGATAAAAGCGTAGACAGCTTGAGACATTTCTCCCACGTTGAAAAGTCCGCACGGTGGCTGTTGTATTCAATCCCGATGGAATTGCTGGGCTTCATCAACACTGTGAAGGTTCACAGATTATAGAATATCTCCAGATGTGCTTTGGAAACTAGTACTGGTCTCCCAGGAAATGATCAAAACGTAGACGGTTTGAGACATTACTCCCATTAAGAAAAGTCTGCATGGTGCCTGTTGTATTCAGTGCCGATTCAATTTCTGTGATTCATCAACACTCTGATCGTCTACACATTAGAGAATGCCTTCAGATGTGCTTCGGAATCTTCTACTGGTCTCACAGGAATCAGTCAAAGGGTAGACAGTTGGAGACATTACTCCCATGGAGAAAAGTCAATATGGTGAAAGTTGTATTCAATCCCGATGCAATTTATGTGTTTTATCATCACTCTGAACGTCCACAGATTACAGGAAGCCTCCAGATGTGCTTTTGGATTTACAACTGGTCTCCCAGGGAACGATCAAATCGTAGACAGTTTGAACATTACTCCCATGGAGAAAAATCTGCACGGAGCCTGTTGTATTCAACCCCGATGCAATTTCCGCGTTTCATCAACTCTCTGAAAGTCCACAGATTACTAAAAGTCTCCAGATGTGCTTCGTAAACTATTACTGGTCTCACAGGGAACAATAAAAGCGTAGACAGTTTGAGTCATTACTCCCATTAACCAAAGAGCGCATGGTGCCTGTGTATTCAATCCCGATGCAATTTCTGTGTTTCATGAACACTCTGAACATCCACAGACTACAGGAAGCCTCCAGATGTGCTTTGGAAACTACTGCTGGTCTCCCAGTGAACGATTAAAGCGTAGACAGTTTGAGATATTACTCCCATTTAGAAAAGTCCGCATTTGGCATTTTGTATTCAATCCCGATGCAATTTCTGTGTTTCATCTACACTCTGAAAGTCCACAGATTACAGAATGGCTCCAAATGTGCTTCGGAAACTACTACTGGTATCCCAGGAATCGATCAAAGCGTAGACAGTTTGAGACATTACACCCATGGAAAATGTCCTCATGGAGGTGTTGTATTCAATCCAGATGGAATTTTTGTGTTTCATCAACAATCTGAACGTCTTCAGGTAACAGAATGCCTCCAGATGTGCTTCGGAAACTACTACTGGTCTTTCAGGTAAGGATCAAAGCGTAGACAGTTTGAGACATTACTCCCCTGAAGAAAAGTCAACATGGTGCCTCTTGTATTCAATCCCGAAGCAATCTCTGTGTTTTATCAACACTCTGAACGCCCACAGATTACAGGAAGCCTCCAGATGTGCTTCGGAAACTACTACTGGTCTCACAGGAATCGATCGAAGCGTAGACTCTTTGAGACATTACTCCCATGGAGAAAAGTCCGCATGGTGGGTGTTGTATTCAATCCCGATGCAATTTCTGTGCTTCATCAACATTGTGAAGGTTCACAGATTGTAGAATATCTCCAGATGTGCTTCGGAAACTAGTACTGGTCTCCCAGCAAATGATCAAAACGTAGACAGTTTGAGACATTACTCCCATGGAGAAAACTCAACATGGTGCCTGTTGTATTCAATCCCAATACAATGTCTGTGTTTCATCTACACTCTGAACATCTACAGATTACAGTATGCCTCCAGCTGTGGTTCGGAAACTACTACTGGTTTCCCAGGAAACGATCAAATCGCACCCAGTTTGAGACATTTCACCCATGGAGAAAAGTCAGCATGGTGCCTGTTGTATTCAATCCCGATGGAATTTCTGGGATTTCATCAAATATCTGAACGTCCACATATTACAGAATGCTTCTAGATGCGCTTCGGAAACTACTACCGGTCTCCCAGGGAACGATCAAAGCGTAGACGGTTTGAGACATTACTCCCATTGAGAAAAGTGTGCATGGTGCCTGTTGTATTCAACCCCGATGCAATTTCTGCGTTTCATCAACACTCTGAAAGTCCACAGGTTTCAGGAAGTCTCCAGATGTGCTTCGTAAACTCCCGATGCCGATTCAATTTCTGTGTTTCATCAACACTCTGATCGTCTACACATTACAGATAGCCTTCAGATGTGCTTCGGAATCTTCTACTCGTCTCCCAGGAATCGATCAAAGCGTAGACAGTTGAAGACATTACTCCCATAGAGAAAAGTCTGCATGGTGCCTGTTGTATTCAACCCCGATGCAATTTCTGCGTTTCATCAACACTCTGAAAGTCCACAGATTCACGAAGTCTCCAGATGTGCTTCGTAAACTACTACTGGTCTCCCAGAGAACAATAAAAGCGTAGACAGTTTGAGACATTACTCCCATTAAGCAAAGTGCGCATGGTGCCTGTTGTATTTAATCCCGATGCAATTTCTCTGTTTCATCAACACTCTGAACGTCCACAGATTACGGAAAGACTCCAGATGTGCTTCTCAGACTACTACTGGTCAACTAGGCAACGATCAAATCTTAGACAGTTTGAGACATTCCACCCATGGAAAATGTCCTCATGGTGCTGCTGTATTCAATCCCGATGGAATTTTTGTGTTTCATCAACACTCTGAACGCCCACATATTTCAGAATACCTCCAGATGTCTTTCGGAACCTACTACTGGTCTTTAGGCGTTGATCAAAGCGTAGACGGTTTGAGACATTACTCACATGGAGAAAAGTCCGCATGGTGCCTGTTGTATTCAATGCCGATGCAAATCCTGTGTTTCATCAACACTCTGAACGTCCACAGATTACAGAATGCCTCCATATGTGCTTCGGAAATTACTACTGGTCTCCAAGGAATCTATCAAAGCGTAGACAGTTTAAGACATTACTCCCATGGAAAGAAGTCCGCATGGTGACTGTTGTATTCAATCCCGATGCACTTTCTGTGTTTCATCAACACTCTGAACGTCCGCAGATTACGGGAAGCCTCCAGATGTGCTTCGGAAACTCCTACTGGTCTCCCAGGGAACGATCAAAGCGTAGACAGGTTGAGACATTACTCCCATGGAGAAAAGTCCGCATGGTGACTATTGTATTCAATCCCGATTCAATTTCTGTCTTTCATCAACACTCTGAAGGTCTACAGATTACAGAACGCCTCCTGATGTGCTCCGGAAGCTATTACTGGTCTCATAGGAATCGATCAAATCGTAAACTCTTTGAGACATTACGCCCATGCAGAAAAGTCCGCATGGTGCCTGTTGTATTCAATCCCGATGGAATTTCTGTGTTTCATCAACATTCTGATAGTACACAGGTTACAGAATGCCTCCAGATGTGCTTCGGAAACTACTGCATGTCTGCCAGGAATCGATTAAATCGCAGACATTATCAGACATTACTCCCATGGAGAAAAGTCGGCATGGTGGGCGTTGTATTCAATCCCCATGCAATTACTATGTTTCATCAACACTCTGAACGTCCACAGATTACAAGAAGCCTCCGGATGTGCTTCCGAAACTACTACTGGTCTCCCAGGAATCGTTCAAAGCGTAGACAGTTTGAGACTTTACTCCCATTCAGGAAAGTCAGCATGGTGCCTGGTGTATTCAATCCCGATGCAATTTCTGTGTTTCATCAACACTCTGAACGTCCACAGATTACAGGAAGCCTCCAGATGTGCTCTGGAAACTAATACTGGTCTCCGAGGGAACGATTAAAGCGTAGACAGTTTGAGAAATTACTCCCATGGAAGAATGTCCGCATTTGCATGTTGTATTCTATCCTGGTGCAATTTCTGTGTTTCATCAACACTCTGAACGTCCACAGATTACAGGTAGCATTCCAGATGGGCTTCCGAATCTACTACTGGTCTCCCAGGAATCGAAAAAAGCTTAGACAGTTTGGGACATTACCCTTATTGAGACAAGTCCGCATGGTGCCTGGTGTATTCAATTCCGATGCAATATCTGGTTTCATCAACACTATGAACATCCACAGATTTCAGAAAGCCTCCAGATGTGCTTCGAAAACTACTACTGGTCTCCCAGGTATCGATCAAAGCGTAGACTGTTTGAGACAAACTCCCATTGAGAAAAGTCGGCATTTCGCCCTTTGTATTCAATCCCGATGCATTTTCTGTGTTTCATCAACACCCTAAACGTCCAAGATTACAGGAATCTTCCAAATGTGCTTGGAAACTACTACTGGTCTCCTAGGTATCGATCAAAGCGTAGACAGTTTGAGACATTACACCCGTCGAGAAAAGTCCGCATGGTGACTTTTGTATTCATTCCCGATGCAATTTCTGTGTGTCATCAACAGTCTGAACGTCCACAGATTACAGAATGCCTCCAGATGTGCTTCTTAAATTACTACTGGTCTTCCAGGAATCGTCAAAGCGTAGAAAGTTTCAAATATTACTTCCATGGAGAAAAGTCGTCATGGTGCCTGTTGTATTCAATCCCGATGCTATTTCTGTGTTTCATCAACAATCTGAACATCCACAGATTACAGAATGCCTCCAGCTGTGCCTCGGAAACTACTACTGGTCTCCCAGGAATCGATCAAAGCGTAGACAGTTTGAGACATTACTCCCATGGAGTAAAGTCCGCCTGGTTCCTGTTGTATTCATTCCCGATGCTATTTCTGTGTTTCATCAACACTCTGAGAGTCCACAGATTACAGTAATCCTCCAGATGCGCTTCGGAAACTACTACTGGTCTCCCAGGGATCGATCAAAGCGTAGGCAATTTGACACATTACTCCCATGGAGTAAAGTCCGCCTGGTTCCTGTTGTATTCAATCCCGATGCAATTTCTGGTTGCATCAACACTATGAACATCCACAGATTACAGGAAGCCTCCAGATGTGCTTCGAAAAGTACTACTGGTCTCCCAGGTATTGATCAACGCGTAGACTGTTTGAGACATACTCCCATGGGGAAAAGTCGGCATTTCGCCCTTTGTATTCAATCCCGATGCAATTTCTGTGTTTCATCAACACTTTAAACGTCCACAGATTACAGGAAGCCTCCAAATGTGCTTCGCAAACTACTACTGGTCTCCCAGGTATCGATCAAAGCGTAGACAGTTTGAGACATTACACCCGTCGAGAAAAGTCCGCATGGTGACTGTTGTATTCAATCCCGATGCATTTTCTGTGTGTCATCAACAGTCTGAAAGTCCACAGATTACAGAATGCCTCCAGATGTGCTTCCTAAACTACTACTGGTCTTCCACTAATCGATCAAAGCGTAGATAGTTTGAAACATTACTCCCATGGAGAAAAGTCGTCATGGTGCCTGTTGTATTCAATCCCGATGCTATTTCCGTGTTTCATCAACACTCTAAACGTCCACAGATTACAGGTAGCCTCCAGATGTCTCGCGCTGTTATATGCTAAGGCAGTAAATGCATAATAGTAGAACACAGAAGAAGTTTCTAAATTGATGTAATCGGCCAGTAAGAAGCTTTACATTTTAGGTTGACTTGGACATGAGCTAGGATCTTAAGACTTTGCATTAAACGTTACACGGGAGGATGTGAAAAGTGTTGAAATGTAGTAGAATCCCGAGAAATCCGGCCGTTTTCGTCATTTGCTATCGAATCGACTTAATGCCAGATCGTCACATTTTTCGCTTTCCTCTCTGCAACGGTTACATTTATCGTCTGCAAAACTATGTCGTGTGCTGCGGTAATGCGGAGACACTAAACGCACCATAGTAAAACACAGACAAATTTCTATGTTCATGTAATCGACCAGTAAGAAGCATTACAGTTCAAGTTTTCGTTATCGATTATTGACTTAATAGCCGGGTTTGGTGCCTTGGACATGAGCTAGGACCTTAGAGAGAGAGAGGGTAGACATTTTCCGGGGGGGGGGGGGTAGATATTTTAGAGAAGTAGATTGACATCTTCTCTGAGGGGGGAGATAGTATTCTTCCATGGGGGGAGGTGAGTAGTCAGACATCTTCAAAGGGGGAGGGGGGTAGACAGACATCTTCCTAGAAAGGTCGGTAAGTAGACAGACATCTTCTGTGGGGAGTTATGGTATGTTCACTTACATCCTCCGATGGGTTCGTGTAATAAACAGGCATCTTCCATGAAGGGGGGATAGAGCTCCTCGAAGATGAGGTGTAGATATCTTTAGCGAGGAGGTTAGATATACATCTTCCGAGAGGGGGTTAGATAGATTTCTTCCATAGTGGGGAATAGATAGACTTGTCCCGAGTTTGTGAGGAAGACAGACATACAGACATCTTCCTAGAATTTGGAGGTAGACAGACATCATCAGAATGGGCGGTAGACACATTCCAAGTGTAGCGAGGCTGTAGAAATCTTTTGAGTGTAGGATAAACGTCCTCTGAGGGGCTAGATGGAAATCTTCACAGGGGTGGGGTGGTAGACAGACATATTCCGAGAGGATGGGGTTGGTAGACAGGCATCTTTCATGAGGTAGGTTATAGACATCCTCCTGGGGGATATACATCTTCTGAGGTGGGAATAGGTATCTTCCAGACGGTGTAGATAGACGTCATCTGAGGGTGGGGTAGACAGACATCTTCCGAGCTGTTGGTTGATTGTCACCTTCCGAGTGGAGGGATACATAGATATTTTCTGCATGGCTGGGTAGATTGACATCTTCCGAAGGGGGGTAGATATCTTCCAAGGGGTAGAGAGACAGCTTCCAAAGGGGGTAGATAGACATTTTCCAAGATTGGAGATAGATACACGTCTTCTGAAGGGTGTAGATAGACCTCTTCCGAGGAGGGAGATTGGCATTTTTGGAGGGAATGGATAGATAATCTTATGAGGTGGGTGTGGGTAGGCATCAACCGAAGGGGGCGAGATCGGCATCTTCCGATGTGGAAGGGGTTAGGTAGGCATTTTTAGAGGGAGGGATATCTTCCTAGGGGTTTAGATAGGCATCTTCCAAGGGGATGTAGAAAGACATCTCAGAGAGGGGGTAGACAAAATCTTCCGAGAGGGGGTAGGTAGACAGGCATCTTTGGTTGGGAGAGTAGGTAAGCAGACATCTTTTGAGTGGGGTTGGTAAACTGACATCTTCCAAAGGGGCAAGGTAGACAGACAGTTTCTGAGGGTGGGGCATAAGTAGACTGACACTTTCCGAGGTGTTGTAAGTAGAATTACATCTTCTGAGGTGATGGGGTAAGTAGACAGACATTTTCCGAAGGGGTGTAGGTATAAAAAAAAAAATGGTTCAAATGTCTCTGAGCATTATAGGACTCAACTGCTGTGGTCATCAGTCCCCTAGAACTTAGAACTACTTAAACCTATCTAATCTAAGGACATCACACACATCCATGCCCGAGGCAGGATTCGAACCTGCGACCGTAGCAGTCGCACGGTTTCGGACTGTGCACCTAGAACCGCAAGACCAACGCGGGCGGCTGTAGGTATACAGACATATACCTAGGGGGGAAGGTAGACGGATATGTTCCGAGTGGGGGTAGGTAGACAGCCATCTTCCAGTTGGGTACGTACACAGACATCATCCGAGGGGGTTAGAAGGACAGACACTTTCCATGTGAGGGTTGGTAGATATACATCATCTGATGGGGAAGAGACATCTTTCGAGGGGAGGGTACATAGACAGTCATCTTCAGAGAGGAGGTAGTCATCCTCCGAGAGGGAGATAGTCATCCTCCGAGAGGGAGAGTAGATGTCTTCCGAGATGTGAGGTAGTTGTACATCATCCACTGGTCTTAGGTAGGCAGACATCTTCTGAGGGAGGGTATGTAGACAGACATCTTCTGAAGGGGATAACGTCGACAGTCATCTTCTGATGGGGGTGGGTAGGTAGACAGACATCTTCCGAGTGGTGGTAGGTATGGAGACATCTTCTGAGGCTGGGTTCAGTAAACAGACATCTTCCAAGGTGGGGGGGGGTGTTGGAAGACAGACATCTTCCAAGGGGTGGGAAGCACCTTCTAAAGGATGTAGTTTGGTAGACAGACATCCTCCGAGAGGGGGTGTAGAATTTCTCAGATGGGGAGTGTATATCTTCTGAGAGGAGTGGTAGTTTGATATCTTCCGAGAGGGGGGAGATACTTTTCTTCCATAGTGGCAATAGATAGATATCTTTCGAGAGGAGGTACATAGATAGACATCTTCAAATGTGTGGTGAATGTAGAGAGACAACTTTCGAGAAGTTGGGTAGGTATACAGACACCCTCAGAGGGGGTGGGTAGGGAGACAGACATCTTCCGAGATAGGGATAAGACAGACACAAATCATTCGAGTTGGGGTAGGTAAATATACAGCTTCTGAGGGGTTCAGGTAGACATTCATATTATGAGGGGTTGTGGGTGTAGGTAGACAGAAACCATCTGAGGAGCGGTATTTAGGCAGATAACGTCTGAGAGGGGGTTAGGTAGACTGACATCTTCTGAGGGGTTGTAGAAGGACAGACATCTTCCAAGTGGAAGGCTGGTAGACAGACATCTTCAGAGGTGGGGTGGGGTAGGTAGACAGACATCTTCCAATAGGGGGTTGGTTGGCAGACATCTTCTGTGAGGGGATGGTAGTAGACACCATCTTCTGATGGGTGTAGGTAGACAGACATCTTCCGTGGGGGATGTGTAGGTAGACAGACATCTTCAGATGAGGGGGTAATTAGACAATCATCTTCTGGGGGGTAGATAGACAGACATATTCCGAGGTATGGGTTGGTAGACAATATTTTATGACTGGGGCTACGTAGAGAGACATCTTCCAAGGGGTGTAAGTAGGTAGACAGACCTCTTCTGTTGTGAGATTTGTAGGAAGGCAGACATCTTCCGAGGCACAGGGGTTGGTAAATAGACATCTATTGTGGAAATGGTTAGGTAGGCAGACATCTTCCGGGTGAAATTTTGTAGACAGGCATCTTCCAATGAGGGGTTAGGTAGACTGACACCTTCTGAAGCAGGGTAGGTAGATAGTTATCTTCGGAGGGGTGTTTGGTATACAGACATCTTCCGAACGGGTGTAGGTATACAGACATATACCTAAGGGGGAGGTAGACAGACATCATGGGAGTAGACAGACAGGTGGGTAGGTACACAGACATCTTCCGAGGGGGATTAGGAGGACAGACATTTTCCATTTGAGGGTTGATAGACTTACATCATCTGGCGGAGGAGAGATACCTTTCGAGAGGAGGGTACGTAGACAGATATCTTCAGAGAGGGGGTAGACATCCTCCGAGAGGGAGGTAGTCATCCTCCAAGACAGGGGTAGATATCTTCCAAGAGGGGTGTAAATAAATATCTTCCAAGATGGGAGAAGATGGACCTCTTCCAAGGGTTTTAGGTAGGCACACATGTTCTGAGGGGTGGTATGTAGACATACACCTTCTGAGGGGAATAAGGTAGACAGTCATCATCTTATGGGGAATTGGGTAGGTAGACAGACATATTCCAAGGGGGGGGGGGGGGGGGGTAAGTAAGGAGGAGACATATTCTGAGGGTGAGTTCAGTAGACAGACATCTTCTAAGGGGTGTCCTTGGTAGACAGGCATCCTTCAAGGGGGGGGGGGGGGGGGGAGAGACATCTTTCAACGTATGCGTTTTGGTAGACAGACCAAGAGGGGTGTAGACATTCTCTGATGTGGGAGTAGATATCTTCCGAGAGGAGTGGTAGTTTGACATCTTCTGAGAGGTGGGGTAGGTAGACAGATATCCTCAGAGGTAGGGGTAGGGAGACAGACATCTCCCACAGGAGGGATAAAATCGAATCATTTGAAGGGGGGTAGATAGGCATACATCTTCTGAGGGGCTTAGGTAGACATTCATGTTATGACGGGGGAGGGGGGTAGGTAGACAAATCATGTGGGGGGGGGGGGGGGGTATGTAGAGAGATATCTTACAAGACGGGGGTTGGTAGGCCGACGTATTGTGAAGAGTTGTAGGAGGATAGACATCTTCCAAGGGGGTAGGTAGACAGGTTTCTTCAGATGGCGGTTAGGTAGACAGTCGTCATCAGAGGGGTACAGGTAGACAGACATCCTCTAAGGGGGTTGGTAGACCGACATTTCCTGAGGGGGTGGGCATGTAGACAAACTTCTTCCAAGTGTGGGTGGGTATGTAGACAGACACCTTCTGAAAGGAATTGTAGGTGGACAGACATCCTTCGTGATAGAGGGTAGGTAGGCAGAAATATTCTGAAGGGAGGGTTGGAAAACATACAGCTTCCAAGGGGAGGGGTAGGTAGTCATACATCTTCTGAGGGGTGGGTTTAGGTAGATAGAGATCTTTCCGAGGGAGGGCAGGTAAGTAGACAGACATATCCTCAGGTGGTGGGATGAGAGAGAGACATTTTCCGATGGAGAGGGGTAGGTAAACAGACATCTTCCGACGGTTGGGTAGGTAGGCAGACATCTTCTGGGGTAGATAGCTAATCGGACATGTTTTGAGCGAGCTGAGGTAGACAGACATTTCCGATGGGGTGTGTAGGTAGACAGACATATTCCAAGGGTGGGGAGATGAGACAGACATTTTCTGATGTGGGGATAGGTAGACAGACATCTTCTGAGGGCGGTTTTAGGTAGACAGACATCTTCCAAGCGGGAGCTGTAGGTAGAAAGACATCTTCAGAGGGCGATTGTAGGTTGATGGACATCTTTTGTGCTGGTAATGATAGATAAACAAATTCCAAGGGGTGGTAGTTTAACAGACATCTTCCCAGTGGGGCTGAGTAGATAGACAGACAGACATCATCCAACGTGAGTAGACAGACATATTCCAGGGGGAGTAGACATCCTCCAAGGGGGTAGACATCTTCGAATGGTGGTGAGGGTAGGTAGGCAGACATCGCCTGAAGGGCTGGAAGACACCTTCTGAAGTTTGGGGGTCTCTAGACATCTTCCGAGACAGGGGTAAACAACTTCCAAGCGGGGGGCTGAATGGGGGTTGGGATAGGTAGACAGACATATTCCGAGAGGGCAGGTAGGTAGATAGACATCTGCTTAGCGAGGGGGAGGGGGGGGGGTTGAGAGACATCTTCAGAGTGATAGACATCTTACGACGTGGGGAGAAAGTTTTTCTGGGAGATGTAGATAGACATCTTCAGAGGGTGAGGTAGGTGGACAAACATCTTCCTTAGGGGGTGAGGTAGGCAGACATCTGCCGAGGGGATTACGTAGATAGACGTCTTACACGGGGCAGGTAGACAGACATCTCCTGTAGGGGGTTATGTAGACTAACATTTTCTGAGGAGGCAAGTAGGTAGAATGACATATTAGGTGGTGGGGCGATGAGAGACAGACAGTTTTCGATGAGGGAGAGGTAGAATGACATCTTCCGATGTGGGAGGTGTAGGTAGATATCTTCCGAGAGGGGTAGGTACACAGACATCTCCCGAGGGGTGGGGTAGGTAGACATACATATTCCGAGGGGAGTGGTAGGTAGTCATACATATTCTGAGGGAGGGGGGGGGGGTTAGGTAGACAGACATCTTCCAAGGGTGTGGGTAGGTACACAGACATCATCTGAGGGGGTGAGGCGGTAGATGCAGGTTGACATAGATCTTCCAAGGAGGGGTAGGTAGACAGATATCTAGTGAGTGGGGGTAGCTAGGCAGATATCTTCTGAGGGGGATAGGTAGGCATATTTCGAGGGTGGGCTGGATAGGCACCTTCTCAGGGCGGGGGGAGGGGGGCAGATCATCATGGGTGTGACGTCACATGAGCTGCACTGCTGTTGAAATAGCTTGTTAATATTTTATAAATTTTAGACTTCATTTACGTATTTTAAAGTTTGTTTGTGTTATTATTTTTGCCATAAAAGCAACTTATTAGTGGATATTCATTTATCTCCGTCTTTCTTCCTGTTGTATTGACTCGAGTGGTCTATTATTTGTGAGTGTGCTTTTGTGGTTCGTCTAAGCCTCGCGCCTCATCAGTTTGTTTACATTCTGCGGCGTGCACTGCATCTGTAGCGGTTATAAGCTAAGTACTGACGAACTTGTTTGTGCTCTGTAATATAGTTATTAAATTGAATGGATTGCAGTGGTGTTGCTTGCCGTTTGTGGCGAAGTAATGACTTAATAAACTTTTGTAATCGTTTGCTCGCTGTGTTTTATAGAGTTTTCAGTAAATTTCGTGCTTTAGTTTTGAACTGGCGTTTAGTTTTAATTTTTTGGTTTTAGCCAATAATTTTGTGAAGTTTTGCTGGTATTGGTATCGGCTGTGTTGTAGTAGTATTAATACAAGTAGCTGCTTTCTTAGTAGGTAGAGAATTTCGAGACCATAGTTGTTAGTTTTTTTTAGTAACTGTAAAATTTTATCATGAGTGAGAAGTGTGGGCTCTGTCGTAGGTTTGTGAGTAGTGGATTACGCTGTGGGACTTGTTCAAAGTATTTTCATTGGGGGGAATGCAGTGGGGAAGCCAGTGGTAATTTTAGGGTGATCCTGTCCTGGGAATGTAGAATCTGTAGTAGAAACAAGTTAATAGAGGAGCAGGAGTGTAAGATCTGTGCCCTTCAGGTGCAGTTACAATGCGCAAAGGAGGAACTAGATAAGTTGAGGAGGGTGAAGGGTGCTGGGGAATGGGAACTGGCAGTTGGCAAGATGATAGCTAGGAAAAGGAGGTAGACAGTTTTACTTTGCATACATGCAATAGATACGACAAACTGTCAGAGTTGAGCGGAGAGGAGCCTCGTGAAGCTGTATATGTAGGTAACTTGCAGCAGTCCTCAGCAATTAGGAGGCCTGGGTTCTGCTGCTAGGTAGTTCCCATGGTAGAGGTGTGGGCCAGCATTTGCTGGAAGTTTTGTGGAGTGAGTACCAGGTCATAAGCATTGTGAAGCCTAGTGCAGGGTTGGCTCCGGTGGCTGAAAGCGTAGGGGAGGTATGTAAGAATTTTACAAAGGAGGATCAGGTAGTGATAGTGGATGGAGCTGGGAGCAGTCGCAATAGGGACAGGGGGTATGATGTCAGTGGTGACTTGGTTAAGATAGCTACTCAAACTGGTGGCATTAATGTGCTTTTCGTGAAACTGTTTCAGCATCATGATCGGCCACACCTTAATGCTGCTGTTAGGCGCGTTAATGTGGGGCTGGGGAGTGCACTGATGGCAGAGGGCATGGATCACATCTCAGTGGTACCAGTTGGGTCTATCAGTAGATTTGGTTTCACTACGCATGGCCTGCACCTCAATAGGTATGCGAAGGGGAGGCTACCTAAGCTTATAGGTGACAGAGTAGTGGGTGATGGTGGCGGTAGTTGTGTCACTCATGGAAAAATTCCTGTAGTGGTTGGTGTTAGAGCTGAACCTTTTTAATACTGAAGTCAGCTGATAGGTATACCTGCTTAAAGGAAGTGTCTTTAAGGGCTCTCCTCCAGAGGATGTAATGTTTCCAAGTAGAGAAGGAATTAGCATATTTCATCAAAATATAAGAGTTATTAGAGATAAAGTTAGTGAACTGCTAATAGATGTTAACGCTGAAATTATTGGCACATCAGAGCACCACTTCAATAAATTGATAATTTATAGGCTTGCTTTACCAGGCTACAGATTAGCTGGCTGTTTCTCAAGGAGTTCCTTGCGGGGTGGGGAAGTGTCTCTGTACATAAAAAACAGTATGTTATTTGAGTCCATAGACTTGTCGCGACACTGCACTGCACAGATATTTGAAAGTTGTGCGGCATTTGTTGAATTTAGTGAAATTAAACTTCTAACTGCTGTTGTTTATAGGGCCTCTAACTCCAACTTCAGAGCATTTTTGCTTAAGCTAGAGAGGGCCCTTGATTCACTTTGTAGGAAGTACCAGAAAGTAGTTATATGTGGGGACTTCAATATTAATTTTGTATATGATTGTGCAAGAAAAAGGGGGGTTGGGTTGTTTGGGGATGGAGACCAGACAGCGAGGTCATTGGTCTCGTCGTATTAGGGAAGGATGTGGAAGGAAGTCGTCCATGCCCTTTGAGAGGAACTAACCCGGCATTTGCCTGAAGTGATTTAGGGAAATCACGGAAAACCTAAATCAGGATGGCTGAACGTGGGACTAAACCGTCGTCCTCCCGGATGTGAGTCCAGTGTCTTAACCACTGCGTAACCTCGCTCGGTCCCAAGAAAAATGATCTGATGCAAACTGTGTTTTTTCAACTAGGTTGCAGGGGAACAGTAGCACAGTCATAGACCATACTTTTATTCGTTCTTCATTACTAGATGGGCATTCTGTTAGTAAAAGAGTGAATGGCCTTTCAGACCATAATGCACAAAGTTTAACACTAAAAGGTTTTTGTACTCCAACCAATGTCATGTTTAGTTACATAGAACGTAGGAAAGTCAATCCAACAGCGATAGAGATTTTTTTAAAACTTGTCAACGAACAAGAGTGGCAAGATGTTTATAGTGCCAATAATACAGATGATAAATGCAATGCTTTCCATAACACATTTCTCGTGCTCTTTGAGTGTTGTTTTCCATTAGAACATTCTAAATGGGGTACTAGCAGTAATGGACAGCCCGGTTGGCTGACTAGTAGGATAAGGATATCATGTAGAACATAGAGGGAATTACATCAAAATGTTAGAAGTAGTCACAATCAAGCTACCATAGCCCCTTACAAACAGGATTATAAGGCGCCTAAAAATGTTATTAGCAAGGCAAAAAGTATGCAAATAGAATAGCTTATTCACAGGATAAAATTAAAGACATATGGTTAGTTGTGAAGGGAGTGACTGGTGATCAGCACAAGGTCTATGATATAAAGTTAGTTCTAAGTAATAATATTTTCGTTAGTGATAAATCAGATATATGTACGGTATTTAACAATCACTTTCTGAGCATTGCTGGCAAGCTAAATAAAAATTTAGTTTCAACAGGAAATCATACAAATTTCTTAGCAAATACCTTTCAGAGATTGATGTCTGAAATACTCCTCTGTGATACAGACAAGAGGGAGATTGAGTCAATAATTAAATCACTGAATACTAAGGACTCTCATGTTTATGATGGAGTGTCTTGCAGAATATTAAAGTACTGTGCTGCACATGTTAGCCCTGTATTCAGCCATATTTGTAATTTTTCCTTTAGGAATGGTCAGTTTCCTGAGCGATTAAAGTACTCAGCAGTAAAGCCGCTTTATGAAAAGGGAGAAAGGTATCATGTAGAAAATTTTAGACCTATTTCTATGCCATCAGTGTTTGCAAAAGTTACCGAAAAGGCTGTGCATGTAAGGTTACTTGATCATTTTATATCACACAATTTGCTATCAAATGCGCAGTTCGGTTTTAGAAGTAGTTTGACAACTGAAAATGCTATATTCTCTTTTCTCTGTGAATTACTGGATGGGCTAAACAAAAAGGTAGAGAGAACCTTACGAGGGGAGGTAAGCAGACAGACATCTTCCAAGTGTAGGGTAGGTAGACAGACATCTTCCCAGGGGTGGTAGGTAGACAGACATGTTCCGAGTGGTGGGTAGGCAGACATACATCTTCATAGAGAGTGAGTATGTAGACAGATATCTTCCAAGTGGGGTAGGTAGACAGACTTCCAAGGGTGCTGATAGGTAGACGGACATCTTCAGATGGGAGGTAGGTAGACAGATATCCTCTGAAGGGGGTAGGTAGACATCTTCCGAGTGGTGGTAGACATCTTCTGAGGGGGTTAGACACCTTCTGAGAGGATGGTAGATAGACATATTCCGAGAGGGGGCAGACATCTTCCGACAGTTGGTTAGATAGTCTTCTTCCTAGGGGTGGTAGGTAGAGTGAAATCCTCCAAGACGGGAGGGGTAGATAGACACACATCTTCCGAAGCGGTGTGTAGGGTAGAAAGACATCTTCCGAGTGAGGGATAAGGTCGACAGACATCTTCTGTGGGGAGGGTTGGCAGACAGACATTTTCTGAGTGGGAGTAGGAAGACATGTTCCAAGAGGGGGTAGACAGACATATTCCAAGGGGGGGATAGACACATCCTGGCATGGGGTTGGTAGACAGACATCTTCCAAGGGTGGTAGATACACAAACATCTTCCGATTGGGTGGGTGGGTAAACAGACATCTCTGGAAAAGGGGAGGTCGACAGACATCTTCTGATGGGGGGGGGGGGGGGGAGGTAGAGTGACATATTCCATGGAGGGGAGTAGGTAGACAAATGTCTTCCAATGGGTGGGGTAGGTAGAGAGAGATCTTCCAAGGGGTGGTAGGTAGGCTGACCTAATACGAGGGTAGCGGTAGCGGAAGAGCGATAGGTAGACAGAAATCTTCTGTGCGGGAGGGGAGAGGGGACGGGGAAGTAGACAGATAAGTTCCCAGGTCCTCAATCAACTTCAAGACACCAAAACTGGCCAATAATTGAAATTCCGTAACCGAAACTTGTCTTGTACTACTTCTTACTAGTCAATTGCAACAACTTAGAAGCTTCTGTTTTGTTCCTTGTGTTACCACTGGATACCTCAGCACGCGACATTGGTTTCCAGACCATAAATGTAAACGTTTCCAAGAGAAAAGATACCTATGTGACTATCTAGCAATACGTCATAAGGCAAGTGACGCAAACGGGTGGTCTTCTAAAGTTTTTTAATACATATTAAAACTTTTCACATTTTTTCGTTTAACGTGGCTGCCTGACCTCGGCTCATGCAAAAGCGTAGGGTCCTCGGTCACATGCAAGGCAATAAAAGCCGGCCAATAATTCATCAATCAATAACAAAAATCTCACTTATACTACTTCTTACTGGCTGATTGCATCAACTAAGAAGCTCCTATTTTGTTGCTTGTAGTGTCACCCCACACCGCAGCAAGCGAAATAAGTTTGCAGACGATAAATGTAACCGTTTGAGAGAGAAAAGCGGCCAATGTGACGATCTGGCATTCCATCGATACGATTGCAAATGACGAAAACGGTGCGATTTCTCAGGTTTTTACTACATATGGACACTTTTCACATTCTCTCGACTAACGTGGCTGGCAGTCGTTGTTTCATGCTAAATCTTAAGGTTGTCGGTCATTGCCAAGACACTAAAGCCTTCTAATTAGTCATTAATCGATAACTAAAACTTGAAATGTACTGCTTCTTACTGGCCGATTACATAGAATTAGAAGCTTCATCTGGGTTCTACTGTGGTGCTTTTAGTGTCTCCGAATACCGCAGCACGCCACAAAATGTTGAAGACCATAAATGTAGAAGTTTAAGGGAGAAAAGCGTCCAATGTGACGATCTTGCATTACGTAGATACGATAGCAGATGACGAAAATGGTGCGATCTATCACGTTTTACTACATATGGACACTCTTCACATTCTCTCGTGCAACGTGTCTGCCATATTTCGTTTCATGCAAAATCTTAAGGTCGTCCGTCCAGTCCAAGGCACAAATGCCAGCTAATAAGTAAATAATCGATAACTAAAAGTTGAACTGTACTCCTTCTTACTGGGCAATTACATCAACTTAGAAGTTTCTTCTGTGTTCTACTGTGGTGCTTTTAATGTCTGCGCATACCGCAGTACGCGACATAACTTTGCCGACGATAAATGTAACCGTTTGAGAGAGAAACGCGGCCAAACTGACGATCTGGCATTACGTCGATACGAAAGCAAATGACGATTACGGTGCGATTTCTCAGGTTTTTACTACATATGGACACGTTTCACATTCCCTCGTGCAACGAGGCTGCCAGTCGTTGTTGGTTGCAAAATCTTAAGGTCCTCAGTCAAGTCCAAAACATCCAAAGCCAGCTGATAAGTCAATAATCGATAACTAAAACTTGAATTGTACTGCTTCCTACTGGCTATTACATCAACTTACAAGCTTCTTCTGGGTTCTACTATGGTGCTTTTAGTGTCTCCGCATACCGCAGCACGCGACATAGCTTTGCCCACGATAAATGTAATCGTTTGAGAGAGAAGAGCGGCCAATGTGACGATCTCCCATTACGTCGATACGATAGCAAATGACGAAAACGGGCGGATTTCTCAGGTTTTTACTACTATTGAACACTTTTCACTTTCTCTCGTGTAACGTGGCTGCCAGTCGTTGTTTCATAAAAAATCATAAGGTCGTCGGTCATGTCCAAGGCACCAAAGCTACCTAATAAGTCAATAATCGATAACTAAAACTTGAATTGTACTGCGTCTTACTGTCCGATAAGATCAACTTAGAAGCTTCTTGTGTATTCTACTGTGGTGCTTTTAGAGTCTCCGCATACCGCAGCACGCCATATAAGTTTGAAGACGACAAATATTTCGTTTTGAGAGGAAAAAGCGATCAATATGACGATCTCGCATTATGTCGATACGATAGCAAATGACGAAAACCGCGCGATTTCTCAGGTTTCTACCACATATGGACACGTTTCACATTCTCTCCCGCTACGTGGCTGCCATTCGTTGTTTCATGCAATATCTTAAGGTCGTCATGTCCAAGGCACCAAAGCCAATTAATACGTCAATAATCGATAACTAAAACTCGAATTGTACTGCTCCTTACTGTCCGATTACATCAACTTAGGAGCTTCTTCTATGTTCTACTATGGTATTTGTAGTGTCTCTACATACCGCAGCACGCCACATAGGTTTGCAGACGATATATGTTACCGTTTGAGAGAGAAAAGCTTCAAATATGACGATCTGCATTCCGTCGATACGACAGCAAATGACGAAACCGGAGGGATTTCACAGGTTTTTACTACATATGGATACTTTTCACATTCTAACGTGTAACGTGGCTGCCAGCCATTGTTTCATGCGAAATCTTAAGGCTGTCGGTCATGTCCAAGGCACCAAAGCCACGTAATAAGTCAATATTCGATAACTGAAACTTGAATTGTACTGCTTCTTACTGTCCGATAACATCAACTTAGAAGCTTCTTCATTGTTCTACTGTGGTGCTTTTAGTGTCTCCGCATTCCGCAGCACGCCACATAAGTTTGCAGGCGATAAATGTATCCGTTTGAGAGAGAAACGCGGCCAAATTTACGATCTCGCATTACGTCGATGCGATAGCAAATGACGAAAACGGTGCGATTTCTCAGGTTTTTACTACGCATGGACACGTTTCATATTCTCTCGTGCAACGTGGCTGCCAGTCGTTGTTTCATGAAAAATCGTAATTTCGTCGGTCATGTCCAAGGCACCAAAGCTACCTAATATGTCAATAATCGATAACTAAAACTTGAATTGTACTGCTTCTTAATGTCCGATAACATCAACTTAGAAAATTCTTCTGTGTTCTACTTCTGTGCTTTTAATGTCTCCGCATTCCGCAGCACGCTACATAAGTTTGCAGACGATAAATGTATCCTTTTGAGAGAGAAAAGCGGCCAATTTGACGATCTCGCATTACGTCGATACGATAGGAAGTGGAAGAAACGGTGCGATTTCTCACTTTTTTACTACTTATGGACGCTTTTCACATTCTCTCGTGTAACGTGGCCACCTGACGTTGTTTCACACAAAATCTTAAGATCGTCGGTCATGTCCAAGGCACTAAAGCCACCTAGTAAGTCAATAATCGATAACTGGAACTTGAATTGTACTGCGTCTTACTGTCCGATAACATCAACTTAGAAGCTTCTTGTGTGTTCTACTGCGGTGTTTTTAGTGTCTCCGCATACCGCAGCACCCCACATAGGTTTGCAGACGATAAATGTAACCGTTTGAGAGAGAAAAGTTTCCAATGTGACGATCTGGCATTCCGACGGTAGGATTGCAAATGACAAAAACGGTGCTATATCTCATGTTTTTACTACTTATGGACACTTCTCACAATCTCTCGTATAACGTGCCTGCCAGCCGTTGTTACATGCAAAATCGTACGGTGCTCGGTCATGTTCAAGACACACAAGCCGGCTAATAAGTCAAAAATCGATAACTAAAACGTTAATTGTACTGCTTCTTACTGGCTGATACATCAACTTAGAAGTTTCTTCTGTGTTCCACTGCTGTGCTTTTAGTGTCTCCGCATTCCGCAGCACGCCTCATAACTTTGCAGACGATAAATGTAACCGTTTGAGAGAGAAAAGCTTCAAATATGACGATCTGCATTCCGTCGATACGATAGCAAATGACGAAACCGGAGGGATTTCACAGGTTTTTACTACATATGGATACTTTTCACATTCTAACGTGTAACGTGGCTGCCAGCCGTTGTTTCATGCGAAATCTTAAGGCCGTCGGTCATGTCCAATTCACCAAAGCCACCTAATAAGTCAATAATCTATAACTGAAACTTGAATTGTACTGCTTCTTACTGGCCGATTACATCAACTTAGAAGCTTCTTCTGTGTTCTGCTATGGTACACTCCTGGAAATGGAAAAAAGAACACATTGACACCGGTGTGTCAGACCCACCATACTTGCTCCGGACACAGCGAGTGGGCTGTACAAGCAATGATCACACGCACGGCACAGCAGACACACCAGGAACCGCGGTGTTGGCCGTCGAATGGCGCTAGCTGCGCAGCATTTGTGCACCGCCGCCGTCAGTGTCAGCCAGTTTTCCGTGGCATACGGAGGTCCAGCGCAGTCTTTAACACTGGTAGCATGCCGCGACAGCGTGGACGTGAACCGTATGTGCAGTTGACGGACTTTGAGCGAGGGCGTATAGTGGGCATGCGGGAGGCCGGGTGGACGGACCGCCGAATTGCTCAACACGTGGGGCGTGAGGTCTCCACAGTACATCGATGTTGTTGTCGCCAGTGGTCGGCGGAAGGTGCACGTGCTCGTCGACCTGGGACCGGACCGCAGCGACGCACAGATGCACGCCAAGACCGTACGATCCTACGCAGTGCCGTAGGGGACCGCACCGCCACTTCCCAGCAAATTAGGGACACTGTTGCTTCTGGGGTATCGGCGAGGACCATTCGCAACCGTCTCCATGAAGCTGGGCTACGGTCCCGCACACCGTTAGGCCGTCTTCCGCTCACGCCCCAACATCGTGCAACCCGCCTCCAGAGGTGTAGCGACAGGCGTGAATGGAGGGACGAATGGAGACGTGTCGTCTTCAGCGATGAGAGTCGCTTCTGCCTTGGTGCCAGTGATGGCCGTATGCGTGTTTGGCGCCGTGCAGGTGAGTACCACAATCAGGACTGCATACGACCGAGGCACACAGGGCCAAAACCAGGCATCATGGTGTGGGGAGCGATCTCCTACACTGGCTGTACACCTCTGGTGATCGTCGAGGGGACACTGAATAGTGCACGGTACATCCAAACCGTCATCAAACCCATTGTTCTACCATTCCTAGACCGGCAAGGGAACTTGCTGTTCCAACAGGACAATGCACGTCCGCATGTATCCCGTGCCTCCCAAAGTGCTCTAGAAGGTGTAAGTCAACTACCCTGGCCAGTAAGATCTCCAGATCTGTCCCCCATTGAGCATGTTTGGGACTGGATGGAGCGTCGTCTCACGCGGTCTGCACGTCCAGCACGAACTCTGGTCCAACTGAGGCGCCAGGTGGAAATGGCATGGCAAGCCGTTCCACAGGACTACATCCAGCATCTCTACGATCGTCTCCATGGGAGACTAGCAGCCTGCATTGCTGCGAATGGTGGATATACACTGTACTAGTGCCGACATTGTGCATGCTCTGTTGCCTGTATCTATGTGCCTGTCGTTTTGTCAGTGTGATCATGTGATGTATCTGACCCCAGGAATGTGTCAATAAAGTTTCCCCTTCCTGGGACAATGAATTCACGGTGTTCTTATTTCAATGTCCAGGAGTGTATTTTTTGTGTGTCCACCTACCGCAGCACGCCACATGGGTTTGCAGACTATATATGTAACCGTTTGAGAGAGAAAAAGCTTCCAATGTGACGATCTGGCATTCCGTCGATACGACAGCAAATGACGAAAAGGTGCGATTTCTCAGGGTTTTACTACATATGAACACTTTTCACATTATCGCTTGCAACGTGGCTACCAGTCGTTGTTTCATGCAAAATCTTAAGGTCGTCGGTCATGTCCAAGGCACCAAAGCGACCTAATAAGTCAATAATCGATAACTAAAATTTGAATTGTACTGCTTCTTACTGTCCGATAACATCAACTTAGAAGCTTCTTCTGTGTTCTACTGCTGTCCTTTTAATATCTCCGCATTCCGCAGCACGCCACATAAGTTTGCAGACGATAAATGTAACCGTTTGAGAGAGAAAAGCGGCCAATGTGACGATCTTGCATTACGTCGATACGATAGCAAATAACGATAACGGTGCGATTTCTCACTTTTTTTACTACTTATGGACGCTTTTCACATTCTCGCGTGTAACATGGCTGCCAGCCGTCGTTAGATACAAAATCTTATGGTCCTCGGTCATGTCCAAGGCACCAAAGCCGGCTAATGAGCCAACAATCTATAAGTAAAACTTGAATTGTACTGCTTCTTACTGTCCGATAACATCAACTTAGAAGCTTCTTGTGTGTTCTACTGTGTTGCTTTTAGTGTCTCCGCATACCGCAGCACGGATCATAAGTTTGCAGACGATGTAGGTAACCGTTTCAGAGAGAAATGAAAAATTCTGTGTCATATTGTTTAAAGCAGGTTGCTCTAAATGCCCAGTGGATCTGATTCCCTTGATACATTTTAAACAAACTCGGAATGGGAAAGACCAAGTTCTGCTTATTCTTATAGTCTGGAAAGTTGATATATCTTACACAGTAAAATATGATGGTTAAAGATGTCCACTGAGTATTACCATATACACTGAAATTAGCTTTGAACAACAAATTATTAATTGGCCACCTACTCATGACTCAATAGCTACTAAGATATTTCACTGGTGAAGGAGGTGACGACGTTGTTACGTCCATTAGAGGCTTCAGTAGTTTGCTGAGGATGATGTGAAGTAATTGTGCCATGTGATTTTCTGTGGAGTTTCAGAGTAAGTTCTATACTGGTGCAGGACATTCATTCCTGCTGTTCTCATTCGAGGCAATCTTGGATTCTGAATCTCAAGCTCCGGAAGATTAGAAACAGCAATACAACCTCTGTCTTCCTGGCTGTGCACTATTTCAAAGTGCTGAGGTTGACAGTCTCTTCTCATTGTGCAGAACTTGTAGATTATTGTAAATAGATTATCTGTTATATTTAGAACATCTCATTCTAAACTTTCTAAAGAATGGGACTTTTCTGTCATGACGACTTTTTGTGTGAGGTGATAAAGACCAGAAATTTGGTTGCATTTTGAGAAGCTAATGGTGACTGAGATTAGTGTCTGCGGAAATTAATGGAACTGGATTTTTCCCGAGGTCGGCGGTTTTCCGAAGTTCGGCGTTTTTCCCGAGGTCGGCGTTTTCCCCGAGGTCGTCGTTTTTCCCGAGGTCGTCGTTTTTCCTTAGGTCGACATTTTTCCCTGAGGTCGGCGTTTTTCCCCGAGGTCTGCGTTTTTTCCCGATGTCGGCGTTTTTCCTTAGGTCGACATTTTTCCCTGAGGTCGGCTTTTTTCCCCGAGGTCTGCGTTTTTTCCCGATGTCGGCGTTTTTCCCCCGAGGTCTGCGTTTTTCCCCTGAGGTCGGCGTTTTTTCACGAGGTCTGCGTTTTTGCCCCGAGGTCAGATCGGCGTTCTATTTCCTGAGGTCTAGAAATCTATCGATATATTGAAAATCGAAAGTATTTTCATGTATATCGAACTATACTGATATGTCTTGTCATCTTGAAACATATATCCGACCACTAGATATCGTTATTAATCGAGTTAACGATATATTTCGATATATTTATTTATTTCGAGAATCGTTTTCTTAGAGGTCAGATTATAATGAGACATCCATACATTTCAAACAATCGATTCATTTCTATATCGATTTGTATCGAGGCTCAAATTTATACCGAAAAGTCGATTTATTTAGATACATCTGTCTATATCGAGTAGTCGTTGTATTTAGAGATATCGATTGACTTCGAAGTATCCGTTTATGTCGACATATCGATATATTTTGATATACCGACACAATACGGGTTGTCTATATATTTCGAGGTATCTATATCTTTCCATGTATAGGTGTACTTCAGATAGCGATTTATTTCGAGATATCGATATATTTCGAGATATCACTATAGCTCAAGTAAACCATAAATTTCTAGATACCGCTTTTTTTAGAGAATTTTTATATTTTGAGATATCGATATATTTCGAGATATCGATGTTCCTGGAACACGAGCTATGTCGGTACCTCGAATTACTACGAGGTATCGATACGTTCGTTCGTCGAAATGCGCTTAGATGTCGATACATTTCGTTATTTCGAATCATTTCGATGCGTCGGTTGATTTGGATGTGTCGATTTACTTCGAGGTTTCGATTTATCTCCTGGTCTCGATTTATCTCGTGGTTTCGATTTATTTCGAGGTGGCGATTTATTTCGATGTGTTGATTTATTTCGTGGTGTTGATGTATTTCGAGGTGACAATATATTTCGATATTACTTGTCGACTGCATCAGCTTAGAACCTATTTCGTACAGAGTGGTGCGACTGCATACCTCAGCACGCGACATTAATTGCCAGACAATAAATGTAAACGTTTCCGAGAGAAAAGCGTCCATTCTGACGATATCCCATTTCGTCATTAGGAAAACAAATGTAGAAAACGTAAGGTTTTCTTCGCTTTTTACTACACATTAACACTCCTCGCATTTTCCCATGTGGTGTGGCTACCGGACCTCGGTCGTGCAAAATCGCAACGTCCTATGTCAACTACAAGGCAGCAAATAAGGCCTATAATTGAATTTTCAATATCTAAAACAAGACAGACACTGCTCCTTACTTGTCGACTCCATCAACTTAAGCTTCTATTTCGTACAGAGTGGTGCCACTGCATACCTCAGCAGGCGACATTGATTGCCAGACGATGAATGTAAACGTTTCCGAGTGAAAAGCGTCCGATGTGACGAACTGGCACTACGTCAAACAAATGACGAAAACGTTAGGTTTTCTTCGGTTTTTCAGCCACTCAAAGTGCTGCCAAGTTTCACCCCACCCCCTCCGAACCCACCCCAGTCCTTTCTTTCAGGGGTAATCTGTAAGTTTCGCAATAGAGCTTCTGTAAAGTTTGGAAGGTAGGAGACGGATACTGGCAGAAGTAAAGCTGTGAGTACCGGCCGTGAGTTGTGCTTCGGTAGCTCAGATGGTAGAGCACTTGCCCGCGAAAGGCAAAGGTCCCGAGTTCAAGTCTCGGTCGGGCACACAGTTTTAATCTGCCAAGAAGTTTCATATCAGCACACACTCCGCTGCAGAATGAAAATCTCATTCCGGAAACATAAAATTTATCTGCCATTAACGTAAAATCTATTTTTCAGCGCACTGTAATAAAGCCTCACTTCAGATGATTGGACAATTAAAGAGAACTCAAACCGTTGTTTTAATAGTATTCGTAGGTCCAATGCAGCATTTACCGTGGACAGTCCCTGAGCCTAGACTGTCAGTTTTATGTAGGCAGCACTACTTTAAAAAGCACTCCGTCTTCATGCCACAAGTGGCCAATCAGGACCATCCGACCGCCACGTCATCCTCACTGAGGGTGGAGGAGGAGCTGGCTCTCCCACTCTTTGTGGTAGTTTCCTTTGACTGGAGCCGCTACTATTCGGTCGAGTAGTTCCTCAATTGGCATCGCAAGGCTGAGTGCAACCCGAAAAATGGCAACAGCGCATGGCGGCCCGGATGGTCACCCATCCATGTGCCGACCACGCCCGACAGTGCTAAACTTCAGTGATCTGACGGGAACCGGTGTATCCACTGCGGCAAGGCCGTGGCCCCTACCACATTTACATGATATTTTTGATCGTAGATCAGGTCCGATGGATCGAAAGAATGGACGTTTACCATGTTATGCACATTTATATTTTCACTACGTCGACACAGCTGGTCCAATTTCGACCACAGGTGATGGTAGCTATAATGATCGTGCCAAGCATCCCGTGTACATTAGTTGCACCCAAGTGTGTGGGCATCACAGCATTCATGACATTTAAATTTGTTACTTCTTTGCTACTATATTCGCAATAAATTTCGCCGACAGTATCCGCATATGACGCTGAATGTACCTACAAAATTATATCATTGTACGACACATGTTTCAGGAGATAGGTCATAAAACTCAGGACAAGGCCAGACGCTGCATAGTACGGGCGTGGACGCACAGCTGTAAATAAATGCCTGGTCAACGCCAAGCTTTTCCGCTAGTCATCTATAAAGATAAAAAATCTCCAATATTGTCCACCAGCGTATTTTTCAAAAACCTTTATTTCGTCATCCATTATTTTCCTGTAAAAATCGAAAATACCGTCCATCATTGTGTTTTTAAAAATCGTCTCTTATTGTCATCTATTTTTATGTATTTTAAGCCATCTATCGCTTGTGTAACATGTGGCTACAAGTCCATTCCCTTTATGGGGGAATCGAAATAATACACAACGGAAAAACGTGTGGGTCAATTTCTTCCTCATTTTTCGGAACTTCTGATAATAGTAAATCGTTGGCTTTTTGAGAGCGTGGTAGGTAAATACAAGAGATTAGTGTAAGATTAGAATTTGGGTCAGATACAGTGCCAGGAACTTCTGTTTCTATCTGGCTAGCTTCGGAGTACTTCACCATCTACTAAGTGGTGCGTTTCAATGTGAATGGTGTGTTCTGTCCTAGGTCTACCCTTTACTGCACAATGCTGTTCCTTCGATGCTATTAAAACCAGGATGTTATCAAAATATATGCACAGTGGCAGACTGGAGTCTGCAGAAATATTTCCAGTGGAGGGGAGTGCGGGAGGAGCGTCGGGGCTGGAGTGCATGATTCTGAAACTGGCACTCTGTGTACAAATCAGCTGGTCAGTTACGAGATGCAACAAGCAGCAAGACACTAACTCTATAAGCCCTACAACTGATCAAAGCTAAGGTTTAGCAGTATTGTGGAGAAGTCTTATCTGGAAGAGTATGAGTATACTGTAACGAATAAAAACTCTTTACTCCAGATTCCAGGGAGGGTTGGGGGCGATGGGTGAAAGTGCCCCTTTGCCTCTCCTCCCCTCCCCACCTCCTCCCCTCCCCCTCCCCCTCCCCCTCGAGGACGCCAATGGCTGGCCCGTTCATTTTGAGAACATCAGAGCTGCAGTAACCTTTCTGAGAAACTGTTCTAGATGTGAAACTTCCTGGCAGATTAAAACTGTGTGCCCGACCGCGACTCGAACTCGGGACCTTTGCCTTTCTCGGGCAAGTGCTCTACCAACTGAGCTACCGAAGCACGACTCTCGCCCGGTACTCACAGCTTTACTTCCGCCAGTATCCGTCTCCTACCTTCCAAACTTTACAGAAGCTCTTCTGCGAAACATGCAGAACTAGCACTCCTGAAAGAAAGGATATTGTGGAGACATGGCTTAGCCAGAGCCTGGGGGATGTTTCCAGAATGAGATTTTCACTCTGCAGCGGAGTGTGCGCTGATATGAAACTTCCTGGCAGATGTCCTGGCCCGTCAATCTTACCACGCAGAACTCCAGTGGGAATGTCGGTTATCGCTGAAACAACTGGTTTTCAGCTCACTTTAACCTAATTTTTAAAGCCCGTCACAATTCCAGTTCTTGTAATAACCGATTTTCAGCCTTTTATTTACATTATTTCCTCTAGTAAACGTAGGAATCAAACAAAGATTTAAAAAATTTGACTTTCTCAGTTTCTTGATAAATGGAATCAACACGTTAAATTAAATACTTTTATGATGACCGGCAGCCGTCCAGAACGAAATTAGAATTATATTAATACCATCAGCTGCTCACGGGTGTCGATATATATCAACGGGGACAGGTGACAATATGTGCCCCGTCTGGGACTAAAGCCCGGGATCTCCTGTTTACATGGCAGACGCTCTGTCCATCTGAGCCACCGAGGGCACAGACGATAGAGTGACTGCAGGGACTATCTCGCGCACGCCTCCCGCGAGACTCACATGCTCACCTTGTATGTCCACACACTACATTCGTAGTGTCCCACACCACCACACTCATTACTCGTGGAAGACATTCTTACCAAGTCCCGTAACAGTTCGGGGAATACGTGTGCATCTTCACGGAAGAAGGTCATGGCTGGTATTGCCAGAACCATATACGTATATGGATATGGTGTCTGTTCTTTCGGACATAATTTAAATTAAATAGTCAAATAAAACTTTGTCCGCTGTTCGCTGCTTCTCTCAAAATATGGCGAGTGCTTCTGTACTACAGAAAACTGCCAGTATTCTCCTACTGATTTTAGTTTTTAGAAGCTCTGCTCAGAAATTATATTGTAATCGGTTATCACAGCACTATGCGGGCGTTAGGTATAGTCCAGCGATAAAGGGTGAAAACTTCGGCTGGAGAACTCTCTTTTTCGTTTTAATTTCTCTGTTTTCAAGGGCTACAAGCAGATAACGGCATACTCCGTAGACACAGGCAGCAGATCAGGCACTTTCTATTTTTATCCCGAAAATTTTAACTTTTTTCTTTGTATGATGTCGCAAGTCGACCAAATCAACCATTGTGCTTCACTCGTACAGCATATCGTAAAATACTTCCAGATGGTGCCATTCTGTGTTACAACTGACGTTCGACAACAGCGAGAAACTGCGTCCAGTCTCGCGCACTGCTTGTATAACAGGAACAATATTGTCTCGGCAATGCTGGACCAATCCATTTGTTGCTCGTTTCTGTCAGCAGTGTTATTAAAGTGACATACATCACATTTCCCATTTTTGCTGTAATAACGCAGTATTTCAGAGCTATGGAAATCTTACGAATAAAAATTACTCGTCTTTTTTAAAAAAAGGATTACTTGAAAACTAAAAATTTTACTACGGCTGCTGTGGCTAATTGATATATCTGTTTTTACGTGGTTATCAGGAAAAAATAAAAAGATACTTGTTATAATCGAGAGCAAACAAATACCGAAAGACATCGGTTATTCAGAACTAAAATACCCATATTGTTTTAACTGATCGGTTTTTCTATCTCTAAACTGCAGTGTCGCCATAGAAAAGTGTGTCGTTCCATCATTGTCCATAGCAACTTTGAGATATGTAAGTGTTTATGCGCAATATCGACAAATGGAAACACGAAGAGGTAATAAGCACCTGAGCGATAGAATTTATTTCACGGTCAGAAAAGTCGAGTGACAGACAAGACAAAATCACTGTAATAGAAATTATATGGAAAGCTGTGTAAAGGAAAATTTCCAGTTTTTTCGTGGATTCCAAAATTGAAGCAAATTTCGGGACATCAAGGTGACATAGTCTTATACGGATAGTATTCTATGACTAACGTAATTGGCCCACATACTGTACTGATATACGGATAATATTACACGACTTACGTAATTTACCTGAAATAATTTACAAACATGTTACTATAACATTCGCTACTACTCATTGCGCTAATTCACCTTCAGCCATTAAGCGCAAGCGCAGATCTCAGTTATGATACGTGCGCCATCCAAAAATTTATCAAGTTAGTAACTCAACACAACTACAAACGATCATTGTGTGCAAAATAAACCTCATAAGAAGAACATGACGGGTTTGAATCATTCCCACCGCATAGGATGAAAAATTCAGGCCTCGCACACAAGACCACTTGATAACTGACCAGAAATTCAGATTAGTTGTAGCTTCGGTGACAATCGCGTTTTTTACATTTTCCCCGTAAACTAGATAATTATGAAACGTTAGCAACTACTCTAAAATATCTGCGGCAAGGGCCTTGCCCCGGAGGTTGCATCGGTTCACGTGAGATCACCGAAGTTAAGTGCGTTGTCGGGCGTGTTCGGCACTTGGATGGGTGGTCATCAGGGCCGCCATGCGCTCTTGCCATTTTTCGGGGTGCACTCAGCCTCGTGGTGCCAATCGAGGAGCTACTCGACCGAATAGTAGCGGCTCCGGTCAAAGAAAACCACCATAACGACTGGGAGAACAGTGTGCTGACCCCACGCCCCTCCTGTTCGCATCCTCCACGGATGATGACACAGCGGTCAGATGGTCCCGTCCCAGTAGGCCACTCGTGGCCTGAAGACGGAGTGATTACAAAGCAACTGCTCTCCAGTGCATGGCCGTACTACTGAGACCTTGATGCCTGGCATCAACAACAGATGGCAGCACACGAGGTTGGCTTACGCCTACTGCCGAATTTTGCGATCTGTCGTAAGCCTGCGTTAGCACGTGGGGCCTTCCGTCTTAAGGGCAAGCATATCCATTGGGTGTTCTGCCGCGCGACTTGAGTGGAATGTTTCATTATTTCTGAAATTTTACAGAAATGTTTTTCGTTGTATATCCTCTCCATCGGTACTGAATTTACTGTAAAATTACTTGCTCACTTTTCGGAAATTCCGTTCATGGTAAATCGATACTATTTGAAGCCGTGGTAGACACGAGTCTAGTGTGCTTCACCTTCAGCATCTTCTGTGTCAGTCTCGGTTCCTATGTCGCTGATTTCACAACGAACAGTTCGTTGTCTACTGAGTATACTGTCTGTTGCACGACACTATCCCTCCTACACTGCAAGGGGGAGACACAGGAAATTATAAGATTTTTGAAACATGTAGCTATTAAGGTAATTTTGAAGCTAGGCATGCGAAAATTTGTATCTGGTTTCTAGGTCAGAAATAAAGAAATATGTGTTCCATTATTATTGGGAATGAAGTGAAATAGTGGGTGAACATTTTATTTTAAGATAAATAATTATGGAAGAACTATGAAAGTATTTTTAAGGCTACATCTACGAAAATTGGTATTTGACTTCAAGGTTACAAATAAGAAAATACGTGTTTTGGTGTTTTTGGAAGTTCAACCCCTAAGGGGATGAAATAGAGCGAGCTGGTGCGTTTCTGGCGCCAGTTTCCATCGATCATTGTTTCGATCTTTGAGTCCCGGTCCAGAGGACACTGCTCCCTAAGCGACTGTAGTAGTTCTCTGCGCGTCCCCACATCGGGCTTACGGAGCTTACACTGGACACAGTTGCCAACAAATTGCCTGACATCGCGATATAGGTTGGGCCAAAACGTGTTCCCGAACTCGGTTCTAGGTCTTGTATAACGCCAAATGACCCCCGACCACCGAATCGTGGATATATCATGCTAACTCGTTCCTCTGGAATACAGACCTTCACTTCACCACAGTTGTCTCCCCCGAAGGCAACAGCCAGTACCGACGTCGCCATCCGCCTATTGCTGCCTATTCGGTCCCCACCTGGGGTCCACAGCCTGTTTGCCGGCTGAGTCGCAGAAGAAACCGGGTGTCTTGGAGAGAAGGAAATTCGCCCCAAGATCCGGCTCCACGTGGCCCTTGCCTTCCCCAGACTCTCCCGCGAACATACGGCTAAGAGCGTCGCCAATTCATTGTCTCTGCCCCTAATATGCCGAACCTGGAGATAAATCTTGTCATCTTAACTTCGGCATGACTTTTAGCGAACTTATTAATCAAAGTTTAAGGGCTGGCACTGGCCAAGTAACTCACGGAGGCTCATTTGTTTCAGTTCAGTTGTAATGCTCACCTATTCTCCAGATAAGGTTGTGTAGTATATGTCTCAGAAAACTGTCTGCCCTTGATGTGTGTTGTGTTAGAGATAATTGGCAGAGGTCGACGCTAGAATACTGGGAGCACAGCACCACGGAGACAGAGAGATATTTAAGGCCATGTCCTCTCCTTTACATCTTGGGTTATGTTGTCACTTTTGCGTGATTCCATCTTTCCGGTGGAGAACTATAGCATCCAAAGTTCAATTGCGTTGCCAAGTTGAGTATATTTCTATGTCACTCCCTGTCTCGTGGATCTCTCGTATTGATTTGAATCCTTGTTCTGCTCGCGTCTATCGCCAATTCACACGAAATATTGAAGCAACCTTATTTTAAGGGTATTGTCATATGGTCATGTTCTAGTTGTAATCATTCTAAGAATATTGTTGATTAATCAACTGAGTAAGTAAATTTGAAGGTCGGTTTGGTCAAAATTAAAGCACCTCCTTAATTGCTTTAATCATTTGTATATAGTTTTGTTTAGGAAAGTTGGCTAGCCAAACGTTAAAAAATCTGTTTATTAGGCTTAATCTGTTTCTCTGCTGATTGGAAGTAATGAGAGTTCTGCTGCACATTCTATGGGCATTTGTACTATTTAAGTAAAGCCTTACCTAAGTATATTTACCTAGTCATATTCAAATTTGAAGTTTAACGGGTCTTGTTTCACGTAAAGAAATTTATTTACTATTTGTCCAACAGATCTGGCCTTATAAGGCAATCTCTTGTATTTTTGTGATTGTGATTTTATAATGCTTTTGATTGTAATAAAATATGTAGCAACTACAACGGATTACTATTGTGATTTTGGTGTGTCACTACCACAATCCCATTACATAGATGATGAAATGTTTCATGAAATATTTAATTATGAAAGCATATTTAAAGCTAAATATATTTACACCTGAATTTGGCTTCTCGGTTGAAGTAAAAATAAAAAAAATTACATGTCTCACTGATTTTGATACATTCAATTCATAAGGAGGTGGAATATACGATGAAATGTTTTATGAAAATAATTCAGTGTGAAAGAATTTTTAAAGCTAAATCTATGAAAATTCTGTTATTGAAAAATACGTGTTTCACTGATTTTGAAACTACAACCTCCAAGGAGGTGCGATAGGGGCACATGTATTCATTCACTCATCGCCTTCCAGCCCAACCTGCAAAGTATACGGACTTGAAATTTGATGAAGGTGTAAATATTACGCTGAAAGAACCATTTAAGAAGAAATTTTTCGAAATTCCACTCCTAAGGAGGTGAAATATGGGTTGAAAAGTTTTTTTGAAAAAAAATATGTCCCTATGTTACTGTTGAAGCTAGAACTACAAAACTACGGAAATTGACATTTGGTTTCTCAGCCAGAAACAAAAAAAAAACAGGTTTTTATCATTTTCCGAAATTCTTCCGTTGGGGGGATAAAATAATTAGTGAAGGTTTTTTGAAAATAAATCATTATTAAAGAACTAATAAAGCATTTTTAAGGCTACATCTATGAAAATAGGTATTTGACTTCTCAATTGGATGTAAAAAAAATGTGTTTCGTTGCTTTTGGAAATTTAACTCATTAATAGAGTGAAATAGGGGATGAAAAGTTTTATGAAATATTTCACTATGAAAGCACTTTTAGAATTAAATGGATGAAGATTTGAATTTGGCTCCTTGGTTCTAAATAGAAGAATACATGTTCAATTGTTTTTGAAAACCTAACTCCTAAAGGGTGTGAGATATTTCTGAAAATGTTTCATTATGAAAGCATTACTAAATATATCTGACAATTCGCATTCGGCTCCTCTGTTAGAATTTTTAAAAACTATATATTTCAGTGGTTTTGGAACTTCGATACTAAGTGGATGAAAATTTTAATGAAATATTTATTGCGTTATATTAAAATATTTTAAATCTGCATCTATGAAAACCTGTATTTCACTTCTCAATTATATAAAAGAAATATGTGTTGCGGAATGAAAGATTCTATGGAGATATCACCACAAGAATACAGACGGTTTGATTAACAAAAACCTTCGACTCCAGCTGTCGGCATAGCTTTTTGGTCATTCAGTAAAAGACCATACTTCAATGGCGTTAAGTTTAGAAAGTGTTGCAGTTTATAAAAGACATAAAAAAACGATTAAAGAAAAAAATTCTTTGCAGACCATAAACGGTCTATGCAAGTAAAGAAGCGGATGATAAGCTAGCTCTTTATGCAAATTAGTTGGTCAGTTTCAGTGTCATGCAGCAGGAACCAAATCCTATAGTTGGTACGATTGGCTAAAGGAAAGGTTTTGCAGAATCACGGGAAATCACTTCTGCAAGTGTCTGAGAATCTCGTAATGAATAAAAATTATGTATCATCCTTCTTTCCCTATAGCAAAAAAAAAAAAAAAACCCTAGAGAAATTTCCGCTGTGAAACTATTTGCAAACAAGAGAACGGCTCTTGAAATTTAACGCTTCAAAGTTTGAAGCCCTGCTCATTCCGGATATTGATTAGGATGTGTTAATCCACATGTGAAATCTGAGTACATAATCCCTGTGACATTTTATCAACGGTTTTCCATAGGGACAGGTTCTCATTCAAAAAGTGTCACGACTGCCATGGGCCGCGCCGGGTATCCGCCATGTCTCAAACGCCTTGTCACGGTTCGCGCGGCTCCCCCCGTTGGAGGTTCGAGTCCTCCCTCGGGCATCGTTGTGTGTGTTTGTTGTCCTTAGCATAAGTTAATGTAAGTAGTGTGTAAGCATAGAGACTGATGGTTCAAATGGCTCTGAGCACTACGGGACTTAACATCGGAGGTCATCAATCCCCTAGAACTTAGAACGACTTAAACCTAAGTAACCTAAGGACATCACACACATCCATTCTCGAGGCAGGTTTTGAACCTGCGACCGTAGTGGTCGCGCGGCTCCCGACTGAAGCGCCTAGAACTTCTCGGCCACATAGGCCGATCTATCATGTATTCTAGAGAAGCTGCCCGGTCGTCAGTGGCGCCTGTTCTTTCGAGAACAGTTACTATCTTCATATATATGGTTAAACGCTACCCAGCCATTGAGCTTCGTCTGTGCGAATACGCACAGGTTGCCCGAAATCTTACGGGAATCGTCACGTTAGTGTGGGCCAGTATTGAGTGGATGGGCAAATACCTATTACGTACATTACGTTTGTGGATTGTGGACAGTTGGGAATGTGAGTCTCACGGGAAGCGTGGAAGGGATAAATCCCTGCAGTCGCGGTATTCATCTGTGTCCTCGGTGGCTCAAATGGATAGAGCGTCTGCCATGTAAGCAGGAGATCCCGGGTTCGAGTCCCAGTCGGTGCACACATTTTCAGCTGTCCCCATCGAAGTATATCAACAACACCTGTCGGCAGCTGAGGGTTTCAATTAACTATCAATTGTGAAGGGAATTCGAAGAACCCTTTGCCAGGCACTTAAATGTGATTTGCAGAGTATCCATATAGATGTAGATCAAAGCTCGTCCCGTGACGCACGTGCACAAAATGATTCATACTGCACAATGCATGCAAACATACTAGCCGAAAACACTGACGAATAACGAGTGCTGCATATCCAGGTTAGACAGATCGGTTTTTCCTGCCAAAAAGAACAGGGAGTTGCTTTCTAGGAACAATTCCACTTAGAGGGAGGGTTGATAAATGCTCCTTGGATTGCACACTAAACGTAAATAACGAAAATGCATTTTTGGTAAAAATTGGTCAAAACATAATCCTGTGCTCTCCGTATTGCATTAGCCGTTTTGAATATTGAAAATCTGACTGCAGATTCGTGTTCAGCGACATTAAAAATATATATGTAACACTCAGTTCTTGCAAATCGAAGTAATAATATAACTAAAAGGTTTCCCTAGACGTTGAACTTTTTTGGAGAAACGATGTTCTCAGAACGGCATGCAGCATTAACTAAAAATGGTTCAATCTCTTAACTTCTACCTCTGATCCAGAAAAGTACACACTTTTCTTAGGAGCTTATACCTATAATATATGACACTGATTAATATTAACTAATTTTTGTGAAGGCATAAGGAGTGAAATAAACCCCCAAAAAATCTAACTCAGAGTTCGAATTAGCTCCGTATCGCTAAATTTACGGTTGTTTCATTGCGGTTAGGTATGCGCTCCCATAAATTTTATGTAATATCGACTGATGTTTTCCATTTTTAATTTCAGAGAAGTAATTTAGTATCAACTAATGTTATCCATTTTTTATTTCAGGTAACATCTGAGGGGCCACACTGCACTCAGTCTGCGTGATCAAATCATAATTGCGGGCGCCATTTTTTTTACTGAAAATCTAGAATAAAGGTCATAGTATGATCACTCGTAATTCCCAAACAGATCCTTCAAATGTATTTTCACTGTCTCAAAAAAGAAAAAGTACCATTTTTTGCTCATTTCAATGAGAACCTAGCCGTAACGCCGGAATATAGTCACGAGATTTTTTTCGGAGACGCTGTACGTTCGCCAGAAGAATTTCGTTCTGCGCGTGTCGATGGACTTCCATAGATATTACTGTGTGTGTGTGTGTGTGTGTGTGTGTGTGTGTGTGTGTGTGTACTACTCAGTCGTGACATTCGAGTGTACATCTTTGCATAGTTTTCCTTTGACGATGTAAACAGTGTTAGGCTCAGTTGCTAACTGGCCAGTGAGTGGTTCCGAAGGTGTCGGATGTGCGGTGCGTTCTGTCTGCTAGGACAACAACAGACTGGCGTGGTGCGATGGCAGAAGCAGACACTGAGAGAGCTAGCTGCTGGGACGCCAGCGAACAATGTATGCCAAGTAAGACGAAGAGGACTATTCTAAAATTATGAGCGGCCTCAATAGTGTTTATCATTAGTAAATCTTGTAGTTGAGACTGACAATCAATCTACAATAACTGACAGTTTTGCCTAGAGAGAGATTAGTGAGAAATACAGGAAATCCCCCACTCACTGAAATTTTGGTTGTGATGACAGGCCGATGGGCAGTGTAGCCCGAGATCTAAGTTAGGTTGGAAGGGGGTAATTTGATTTAGAGATGTTTACGCCAACGATTATGAATGCCGAGTAAACGTTGTGTGAGCAGATTTCCCTGTAGCGTAGCATAGTGTTTCCGTCCGCGCCATATTTAACACACTTTCTCTGGCGGTGTACAAAAGTCGCACAACAGCGACGAAAACTACGTTTCTGGTGGGGGGAGGGGAGAGTTCACTATGTAACTTTCACTACAAATTTTAGTAGCCGCCAAAACTAGCCGAATTAGAAGCGTAATTTTAACTATATTTCCGTTTGTGGGATAATAGTGATTCTTCTCTTTCAGCAGCAACTATAATACGTAGGCGACATATATTTTTTTTTTTTTAAACTCTGAATCATGATCTCAGTAGACGCAGTGCTGTTTACGTTACTTGATTCGTGGTCGATAGTAAAAAATGCAATGTATTGGTAAATTCTTTGAAGTGTGACGTGTGTTGCATAGACGGCGTCTGCAATGTTCGTAAGGCCAAGTTTGTATATATTCTGTGTATGTTTAATTAAGCCGAGGAGGATAATGTTCAAGGAGCACTGCATTAGCGGTCTATGGAGAAATTTAGAATTTGGATCTGACGAATGGCATGCTCGGGCAGTTTGTGCTATTATGTTGACCACTGCGTAATTCGGACACAGTGATCATTGCCTCTCCCTAGTAACCAGGAGACTCTGGTGGTAATCCTGGTCTGGCACAAATTTTCAACAGTGCCTATTGTCAGATAATTTTATTAGTTGTTTCGGTCTTAAATTGTGTTTTGTCAACAAAACGTGGTTTAGCTCTTTCTTGGATGACAGCTTTGGAAAGCGTACAGTCTGTACAGGTTACATTGATATTCACTCGTCGTTAGTCCAAGGCAACTATAGCTATTTTTAAACACAGTTGTAGTGCATATTAAGCCTACATACGTATTTGTGTCCTCTGTTTCTTTACCAAGAACTTCTTCTTAGGTAGTTTTCCTGTAGTGGTATTTTGTTTTGGTATTTATAGACTGTAGGCTTGGATGAAATATGAAACACATATCCGAAGTTTCTGTTGATGCTGTAGATCCAGTTTTATCCGTACTAGGGGCACAAACATTTCATCTAACACTGGAGAACACAATTTGTCTCGAGATTTAGCAATTTTTAGTAATGTAGGCCTAGCTTCGATATATTTTTCTCTAATTCTTGTTTGGATTTAATCTTAAAACACACTAACTTTTCCACCAATTATTCTATATGCGGTTTCATCCCTTTCGTAGCATAGAGTTCCTACACGGTCGATAATATTAATAATTTCCTTTCTCACTTTGATTTTCTGTAGAATCTCCTGTTTATGGTTATTGCTAACCTGTTTCACATTCTCACTTTTATTATTTTTATTTTTCTAGTTTTGTGACTGGTAGCCAAATTTTCTTTGAATTCAGTTTTTAATTCTGAAATAGTAACAGTTAAAGGTCAAGTGAAGATTGCGATCTATTTGAGGAGAATTGTTCGGAGATCTTTTATATTAGACGTACACAGGTCATTGAGATCATTATCTATATAAAATTACTTCGAGTTTGATGTAGCCCATTCTCTTGTCATGATGTCGGCTGTATCGTAGCGCATTGTGTCGATTAGGATGGAGATTTAGGTTGAGAGTTGCCGAAGTCGACGAAAGTGTTTACGAAGTTAAGACTGTACTAACAGAATGATCTGTAGCGTAGTCCAAAACGCTCTTTCTGTCCTTTTAAGATGTCTTTTAATTAAAAATAACTAAAGCTGCAAGATACAATCACAAAAACTGTGGTACGTAATACAGAAATCCCAGACTATTGTGGTGTATGTTGTGTACGTACACCAATTTTTTGTCACTGAATATATATTTTTTACTCATTTGCTGGATTCCAGTTTCCCGCTTTTTGCGGCGAAAAACCTTTCCCTGCGAAGGGCCCAATAGCATGTCGGTTATATTCGTGACTTTACCGACGGTCAGTAATTTCATGATAGTCTATCCACCGGCGTCATTGTTAACATCGAATATAGATTTAAGTATTAGGAAGGCTAATATGAACCTAACGCATGAGTAGGTCTAATGACGAATAAAAAAAAATTCGAATGCGGGTTAGCTACTACAAGCAGCATAGTGAACGCGTTATTGTGGCCAAGATAGACACGAAGCCCACACCTACCACAGTCTTAAAAGTAGTCCGCAGATGAGGAAGAAATTGATGAAATGTGTGATGAGATAAAAGAAATTATTCAGATAGTGAAGGAAGATGAAAATTCAATAGTCACAAGTGATTGGAATTTGATAGTAGAAAAAGGAAGAAAAGGAAACGTAGTAGGTGAATATGGAATGGTGGTAAGAAATGAAAGAGGAAGCTGCCTGGTAGGTTTTCGCCCAGAGCATAACTTAATCATAGCTAACAATTGGTTCAAGAATCGTGAAAGAACGTTGTATACGTGGAAGAGACCTGGAGATACTGCAACAAATTAGATAGATTATATAATGGTAAGACAGAGATTTAGAAACCAGGTATTAAATTGTGAGACATTTCCAGGGGCAAATGTGTACTCTGACCACAATCTATTGGTTATGAACTATAGATTAAAACTGAAGAAACTGCAGAAATGTGGGAAATTAAGGAGATGGGACCTGGATAAACTGAAAGAACCAGAGGTTGTACAGAGTTTCAGGGAGAGCATAAGGGAACAATTGACAGAAATGGGGGAAAGAAATACAGTAGAAGAAGAATGATTAGCTTTGAGGGATGAAGTAGTGAAGGTAGCACAGGATCAAGTATGTAAAAAGACGAGGGCTAGTAGGAATCCTTGGGTAACAGAAGAAATATTGAATTCAATTGATGAAAGGAGAAAATATAAAAATGCAGTAAATGAAGCAGGCAAAAAGGAATACAAACGTCTCAAAAATGAGATCGACATGAAGTGCAAAATGGCTAAGCAGGGATGGCTAGTGGACAAATGTAAGGATGTAGAGGCGCAAATCACCATGGGTAAGATAGACACCGCCTACAGGAAAATTAAAGTGACATCATTGATAGGGGTGGTGGGATCACTCATGGGAAAATTCCTGCAGTAGTGGATGTTAGAGCAGCACCGTTTTTAGATTGAAGTCAGCTGATAGGTATTCCTGCTTAGGGAAAGTCTCTCTAACAAAAGATCCACTTTTAACAAAGCTTAAGTATCCAAGTAATGAGAGAATTAGTATATTTCATCAAAATATACAAGATGTTAGAGATAAAGTTAGTGAACTGCTTATAGATGTTGACTCTGAAATTATTGGTATATTTGAGCACTTCTTAAATAAGGAGATAATTCAGAGGCTTCCTTTACCAGGATACAGGTTGGCTGACAGCTTTTCTAGGAGCTCTTTTCGGTGTGGGGGAGTAACCATGTATGTGAAAAACAGCATCCCATTAGAGTCAATTGATGTTTCAAAGTACTGCACTGAAAAGGTGTTAGAATGTTGTGAAGGTATGGTTAAATTTAATGGAGCTAAACTTCTAATTGTTATTTATAGAGCCCCAGACGCCAATTTCACAACATTTTTGCTAAAGCTAGAGGAGGTTTTTGGTACACTTTGTAGGAAATACAAAAAAATATTTATATGTGGTGATTTCAATATTAATTGTAAAGTGAGTGTGCAAGTAAAAGGATGCTGGTAGATCTCCTTAATTCATATAATCATATGCTAACTGGTATGGCAAAGTGGTATGCAGATAGAGTAGCTAAGTCTCAGGATAAAATTAAAACCATATGGTCAGTCGTAAAGGAAGTGGCTAGTCTGCAGAGACAGGTCGTCGATATGGAATCAGTGCGTAGTGGGAATGTTCGTGTTGCTGATAAGTCGCTTATATGTACAGTATTTAATAATCACTTTCTGAATGTAGCAGATGAACTAAATAGAAACCTAGCCCCAACAGGGAATCATATAGCGCTCTTAGAAAAAAGTGTTCCGAGACTGTTACCTGAAATGGTCCTCCATGATAATGACAAGAGGGAGATTGAGTTAATAATTAAATCACTAAAGACCAAGAACTCTCATGGATATGACGGGGTATCTAGCAGAATACTGAAGTATTGTTCTGTGTATGTTGACCCAGTACTTAGCCATATCTGTAACTTTTCCTTTAGCAGTGGTCGGTTTCCTGACCGATTAAAGTACTCTCTAGTGAAGCCACTTTATAAAAAGGGAGACAAGGATAATGTTCACAACTTTAGACCTATTTCGATGCCATCGGTGTTTGCTAAAGTTATCGAGAAGGTTGTATTCACAAGGTTACTGGAGCATTTAAATTCACATAATTTGCTGTCAAATGTACAGTTTGGTTTTAGAAATGGTTTAACAACTGAAAATGCTATATTCTCTTTTCTCTGTGAGGTTTTGGACGGATAAAATAAAAGGTTGCGAACACTAGGTGTTTTCTTTGATTTAACGAAGGCTTTTGACTGTGTTGACCACAAAATATTACTGCACAAGTTGGACCATTATGGAGTAAGGGAGTAGCATACAGTTGGTTCGCCTCTTACTTTAAGAACAGAAAGCAGAAGGTAATTCTCCACAATATTGAGAGTGGTAGTAATAATCATTCGCAATGGGGCTCTGTTAAGAGGGCATTCCCCAAGGGTCGGTTCTGGGGCCACTGCTGTTTCTTACTTATATAAATGATATGCCTTCTAGTATTACAGGTGATTCAAAAATGTTTCTGTTTGCTGATGACACCAACTTGGCAGTGAAGGGTCTTGTGTGTAATATTGAAACAGTATCAAATAATGTAGTTCATGAAATAAGTTTGTGGCTTGTGGATAACAATTTGATGCTAAATCACACTAAGACTCAGTTTTTACAGTTTCTAATTCACAATTCAACAAGGACCGGTATTTTGATCAGACAGAATGGGCATGTTATAAGCGAGACGAAACAGTTCAAGTTCCTAGGCGATCGGATAGATAGTAAGCCGTTGTGGAAAGCCCATGTCCAGGATCTTGTTCAGAAACTAAATGCTGCTTTAGTTACCATTAGAACAGTATCTGAAATAAGTGACAGTTCAACATGGAAAATAGTCTACTTCGCATATTTTCATACACTTATGTCGTATGGTATTATTTTTTTGGGGTAATTCTTCTGACTCAAAAATGGTATTTTTGCCTCAAAACGGACTGTTCGAGCTATATGGGGTGTAAGTTCGAGAACCTCTTGTTGGCCCCTATTCAATAGTCTGGGAATTCTGACATTGCCCTCACAGCATCTATTTTCTTTAATGTTATTTGTTGTTAGCAGTATTCCCAACAGTTAGCAGCTTTCAGTCAGTTAATACTAGGCACAAATCATATCTGTATGTGGAATGCACTTCATTGACTCTGGTGCAGAAAGGAGTGCAGTATTCTGCTGCATCCATATTCAATAAGCTACCACAAGAACTCAAAAATCTTAGCAGTAGCCCAAAATCTTTTAAGTCTAAACTGAAGAGTTTCCTCATGGCTCACTCCTTCTATTCTGTCGAGGAGCTCCTGGAAGAGCTAAAAAATTAAGCAAATTTCAGTGTTACGTTGTTGATTTTCTGTATTTTAACTTAAGACTTGTCACCTGACTATGTTTTAATATTTCATTTTATCTGTTTCTACTATCGTGATATAATTTCAAGTATTGACTCGTTCTATGACCATGAAGATTTCTCCTTAATTTGGTCCCACGGAACAATAAATAAATAAAAATGAAAAAACTTTGGAGAAAAGAGATCCACTTGAATGCATATCAAGAGCTCAGATGGAAACCCTGATATAAGCGAAGAAGGGAAGGCAGAAAGGTGGAGGAGTATATAGAAGATCTATACAAGGGCAATGTACTTGAAGACAGAATATGGAAATGGAAGAGCATGTAGATGAAGATGAAATAAGAGATTATATACTCCGTGAAGAGTTTGGCAGAGCAGTGAAAGACCTAAGCCGAAACAAGGCCCCGGGAGTAGACAACATTCCATTATAACTACTGACACCCATGGGAGAGCCAGCCCTGACAAAACTCTACCATCTGATGAGCAAGATGTATGAGACAGGCGAAATACCGTCAGACTTCAAGAAGAATATAATAATTCCAATCTCTAAGAAAGCAGTTGTTGACAGATGTGAAAATGACCGAACTATTTGTTTAGTTAGTCACAGGCACAAAATACTAACGCCAATTCATTACAGACGAATGGAAAAACTGATAGAAGCCGACCTCAGGGAATACCAGTTTGGATTCCGTAGAAATACTGGAACACATGAGGCAATACTGACCCTACGACTTCTCTTAAGAGCTAGATTAAGGAAAGGCACACCTACGTTTCTAGCATTTGTAGACTTAGAGAAATCTTTTGACAATGTTGACTGGAATACTCTTTCAAAGTCTGAAGGTGGCAGAGGCAAAATGCAGGGAGCGAAAGGCCATTTATAATTTGTACAGATATTAGAAGGGAGTTACAAGAGTCAAGGGGCACGAAAGGGAAGCAGTGTTTGGGAAGGGAGTGAGACGGGGTTCTAGTCTATCGCCGATGTTATTCAATCTGTTTATTGAGCAAGCAGTAAAGGGAAAAAAGAAAAAAAAAATCGAAGTAGGAATTAAAATCTGTGGAGAAGAAATTAAAACCTTGAGGTTCGCTCATGACATTATACTTCTGTCAGAGACAGCAAAGGACTTGGAAGAGCAGCTGAATGGAATGGAGTGTCCTGAAAGAATGATATAAGATGATCATCAATAAAAGCAAAACGAGGTAATGGAATGTAATCGAATCATGTTTGGTGATGCTGAAGGAATTAGATTAGGAACTGAGACACTTAAAGTAGTAAAGGAGTTTTGCTATTTGGGGAGCAAAATAACTGATGACGGTCGAAGTAGAGAGGATATAAATTGTATACTGGCAATGGCAAGGAAAGTGTTTCTGAAGAAGAAAAACTTGTTAACATCGAGTATAGCTTTAGGTATCAGGAAGTGTCTTATCCGAGTATTTGTATGGCGTGTAGCCATGTATGGAAGTGAATCATGAACGATAAAGAGTTTCGTTAAGAAGAGAATAGAGGCATTAGAAATATGGTGCTACAGAAGAATGCTGAAGATCAGATGGGTAGATCACTTAACTAATGACGAGGCATTAAATAGTATTGGGGAGAAGAGAACTTTGTGGCACAACTTGACTACAAGAAGGAATCGGTTGGTAGGACACGTTCTGAGGCATCAGGGGATCACCAATTTAGTATTGGAGGGCAACGCGGAGGGTAAAGGTCGAGGAGGGAGACCAGGAGATGAATACACTAAGCAGATTCAGAAGGATGTAGGTTGCAGTGGGTATTGGGAGATGAAGCTTGCACATGATACAGTAGCATGGAGAGCTGCATCAAACCAGTCTCTGGACTGAAGACCACAACAACAACAATAAGAAGGCATCTGTCTCATTTGTACCTTTCAACAGAAATGGGACAGACAAGAGGGTTAGATTAGACTATATGTAGTTTCCGTTGCAATTGATCCATAATGAGGAGATGCTCAGTGGGAAACTAATATGTTAATTTACCTTCCACAGATCGCAAGTGGACTGATCATGGACGTGAAATGAGGGATGAAAATTTAGACGTACTTCTGATCGTACTCGTATTATTTGACCCTCTCTCTCTCTCTCTCTCTCTCTCTCTCTCTCTCTCTCTCTCTCTCTCTCTCTCTCTCTCTCTCTCTTTCTCACTCACTCACTCACTCACTCACTCACTCACTGTCAATCGCGCACGCCCTAGGTCTACTAAAAAATTCAATTCATTAATGGTGTCGGAGGAGATGGTGAAATAAATCCTTTAGGCTGCTCTTAAACTGAATTTTGTCAGTAGTAAAACTTTTATGGCTGCTGACAATTTATTGAAAATTCGTTTTCCTGAATGATGGAGACTTTCTTGCACCAAAGTAATTAACTGCCAAATTTTTGTGGAGATTATTTATGTTTCTAGTAATTAGTGCATGCAATGAGCTGTTGATTTGAAAATATTCATTTGTTTTTAAAGACAAATTTCACGGGGAGAAGCTATCTTCTATCTCCACCTTTTTAAATTGATCTATTTCCACGTCCCTAATCTCAAGCTGTGTTATATTAATGGTAAACACAAAACATTTCTTACATGCATTTCCACTGTTTTCCAACAAGTTGACTATTTTTCATGAATAATATATTAATAGTGAAATTTTTGAAAAAGTTTTGAAAGACAGGTTTTGTGGGCAAATTTCAAAAATAAAAAGACCACAGAGTTCTTTATAATAAAGCTTCTCCATGGATTTTAATTCTTACTCTGAATTTTTCTTTTGTTTCCTTTACTGCTTGATCAACAGAGTGAATAACATCGGGGATAGACTATAACCCTGCCTCACTCCCTTCCCAACCACTGCTCGCCTTTCATGCCCCTCGACTCTGCATGCCCTCGAGTAAGACAACTGACTGTTAGAATTCCATGGTGCTGGGACAAATGGTTTGAGAGGAAAGGTACATTTAGTTAGAAAAGTTACGGAAAATTTAAAGTTGTATTGCACTTAACGACGTACATGCACTCATTTAAATTCATAGGTTCTTTCACTGCATGTGTCATAGATTTCTCTCTCGAGTATTGAAAGCAGCGCACTGTAAAGTTTATTTTTAGTTTTTTACATGGCTTGTAAAGCTTTTCGTTCCTTTCCAGTAGTATGCATGCCGTACAAAAACAAAAATTTGTTTCATGATATTCACTATTTTATTTCTTGCAAGCCTTCTAGAACTTCTCTGGAAAACTTTGTGGGTAAATCTTGGCCTTTGTTTTGTTCAGAAACAAAAAACACCCCTGATACGTTTTTACCATAGCAAACAAATGACTACAAGACAAGAAACAATGTAGTCAATAGGTGAAATCTCAAAGCAACGGGAAAAAATGTCCCTTGGCTTATCATCTCAAAGAACAGCTGTCACAGAGAAACAAGTGGGCATGTGTCACATAGCAATCTGCCATGTAGGGCTTTGAAATAAGGATTTGGACTAAAATGCTTTTATATTCGCACTAAGTGTAAATCAAACAGGTACAATGACCAATAGAAAAAATCTTATTTTAATTCTGCTCTTGGGAATAAATATATTGCGAATCAGTGGTTCCCCAAACAGGAGAGGACTAGAAACTTTCGAAGTGTGGTGGTGTAGAAGAATGCTAAAACAGTTTTGATCGAATAGCTGATGGGGAGATACGAAATCAGATTAGAGAGCAGAGAAATTAATGGCACAACTTGACAGGAAGAAGCGATCCGCTGTGACCCATGACGTTCAGCATGACGGTCATTAGTTTGCGTTTCGAAGGATATCTGTGGCCTTATTAAATGTCACCTGTTATTGTCTTCGTTTCTAGTGCCATTTGTAACGTTCGTTAACTATGATTTGTTTTCGGAATATGTCGTGATGAACGATGGGAGGAACCCGAGAGCACAGCTTAAATTGTCGTTAAAGAAACGAGTAGCGATTGTATTTTTATCTTTCTTATCCGACACATAGGGGAAACGGGTAGAATGGGGTACAAAGTTGAAAACTTTGATTAAATGTATAAAAGTGATAAATAAGAGAGTAACCAATTTTTATATGAACACATTATGATGTATTAATCACAAATATACAAGAACATTGCCATAAAATAAAATAACAATATTTTTTCACTCAAAAATAGAAATGTATGTCATTTGCCCCATTCAGCCCCGTGCACGTGGCAGAATGGGGTGGTAAGTACAAGTGATTACAAAAACGTATAAAATTATCGCAAATGCAGAAAATATTGCCTGGCTCGGTATTTGTTTAGTTTAAAGTGAATATTAATGTCAAACTACAGTTTTCATGTATTGTATCCTTTTCTTAAGGCTGTTTACAAAATTCACACACGAGGAGATACTCACAATCTTAGCTAGCTATTCCTGCACAAGAATCGTGTGTCCATTTTTTGCACGTGGATAAGCGACCCAACCTTCAACTAATTTTGAATATAACCCATCACAATCTAAACATTCACAGTCGGAACTTTTCTCATAATTACTCTCGTTTGTATTGTATTCTCTCTACTTTTTTCCATTTATCTTTAGGGCCTTTGTTTCTTTTTTGACTTCTTAATCATATTCTCTTTCGCAAATAGTTTTTTCTTTGCACTTTCTTCTTTGGCAAAGTTCTTTTTCTATTTTTCCTTAATATTGGCTTCTAACTTTTTTTTGTACGGCGAATCAGTTAAAACAACAGTCTTCCCCCTCTTCCTTTTCGCTCTTTTCTTTCGGCAATGGCATCAGAATTTCAAGTAAAATATGAAATGAGGAGGTGTTGTCAGTTGTCATCCAAGAGCACCCAAGATTAGAACAATTAGCCTCAATAACATTGTCATTCTTAGGCGGCAGTTCATTGTTACAATTCGCTGAAACCCCTTCCGCTTGATTATCCAGCCTGTTGGAGTCGTATATTTTAGCTGGTGTTCTAGGTGGAGGCAATTCCAATTGTTCAGATATAATAACCTCTTTATCTGACGGCCTATCTAGTCCGCTGTCAGTTGTGTCTGCCGGGAGGAAGTTTGCGTCGTGAATTTGGATATGTCCGTGGGCCAGTAGCTTCGAAACATTTAATAGGGGTTTTCATTGTTGCACTTTAGACGAAAGCTGAACCAAAAAAAGCATTGAATTTTGAAAGATAGTTACGACTCTCCCTGCGTGGCTTCGTAGCCATTTTCGAAGCTCATCACTATAACGAAGGCTTAAAGTCTTCATAAAACAAACAACAAGCGGCTCAAGTCTGTGAGAGCAATGTGGTGGTAAAGAAACGCCACTCTCCCTCGCGTAGTCCATAACGTCAGTGTTCGTGGTATGTGCTGAGTGGCCATCTAATTTAAAGAGAACTGGGAAGTCCTTTTATGCCTTAGAAAATTCCAAAACTTTCCGAAACCATACAAAGAATGACTCTGTGTCCATACATGCGGTGCTGTGGACCTTAGCGCAACCTCCTGCTGCCAGCCCTAACTCAAATTCTTTCTGCTTCTTCTTTCGTGGAAAAATAAGCGTAGGAGGAATGTCAGCTCCGCTTGCTGACGTACTAATGAAGCTGGTTACAGTTTCGCCCCTTTCTGCAGAGGTTAACGATCCTACTGGACGTTTCCCTTTGCAATCTGTGATCTTCTATTGGTTTTTAGGATTAACCGAAACGCCTGTTTCATCACAAATAGTTATTTGAGAAGTTCTTAGTGTGTGTTTGTCAGTTACATTTGTTAGCAACGAAGAAGACCTATCGACAGCTACTTTATTAAAACCTATGACTCTTGCACCAGATGCTGCTTCGGGTTTGCGAGTAAACCAGCATTTGCTTCTTCATTGTTTCATGATGTAATTTCGACTCGTTTTGCTCGAAATTGAAATTGAAATTGAATGTGAGAAACGTGCAAAAATTGAAAGGCAAAACTGTGTACCTGCCGAAATACGAGTGCGTATACTCATTTGAAAAAATTTTCCTAAACCGCTTCTGATACGCTAGAAGTTACAGCTCAGTTAACAGCAATTGTAGTTGACCGTTTGCCTGGATTGTATAATGTACAGCCAGTAACATATTTTTGTAGGGAGGACACAGCATCTCATCTTGAATGGAGGTTCATCTGTACATGTAAAAGTAGCCACGTGTGTCACAGGGAAGTGTGTTGGGAGCCTTACTGTTCATGTTGTATATTAACATTACAGATAATATAAGTTAGCTCACATATTTCGAGAATGGTGCAGATATCGACATTGAGGTAACAACGTTCGTGGGAAGAGATATGCACATACAGGGGATAGGAAAAATAATGTGACCACCTATACTTGCATCTACATGGATACTCTGCAAATCATATTTAAGTGCCTGGCAGAGGGTTCTTTGAAACACCTTCACAAGTCTTTATTATTCCAATCTCGTATAGCACCCGGGAATGAATGATCACCTGTATCTTTCCATACGAGCTCTGACTTCCCTTATTTTATCGTGGTGATCGTTCCTCTCTACGTAGATCGGTGACAACAAAATATTTTTGCATTCGGAGGGAAAATTGGTGATTGGAATTTCGTGAGAAGATTCCGTCGCAACGAAAAACGCTTTTCTTTTAATGATGTCCAGCCCAAATCCTGTATAATTTGTGTGAGACTCTCTCCCATATTTCGCGATAATAGAAAACGTGGTGCCTTTCTTTGAACTTTTTCCATGTACTCCGTCAGTCCTATCTGGTAAGGATCCCACATCTCCCAGCACTATTCTAAAAGAGGACGGGCAAGCGTAGTGTAGGCAGTTTCCTTTGTAGGTCTGTTACGTTTTCTAAGATTCTTGCCAATAAAACGCAGTGTTTGGTTATCCTTCTCCACAACATTTTCTATGTGTTCCTTCCAATTTAACTTGTTCGTTATTGTAATACGTAGGTATTTAGTTGAATTTACGGCCTTTACGTTAGACTACAACTTCTCTGATTGTGATTCGTTTATTCTGCTTCGCCAGGGATTTTTCAGGGTCAGTAACGAGCTGATTTGCGGATATTGAGGGCGTACCTTAACTGACTTCTGTCTTCATTGATTAGCGGCTACCTTTGAAATGGTTGTACCACTCCTTATGCCGTGTAGTACCCATGACTTCGTCCACAAACACACGATGGTTTCAACTTGAGAATCGCCAAGCTTGAAGCCAAATGTGATGCAACGTCGTCGTTTTGCTCACATTACTAAATCCAACGTGTACCACTTACAAGTGTTCCGAAATATTGGGGAAAATCAGGTATTTGTGCTATGTATGCCTGAAAACATGAGCCCACGAACGCCCTGATACCATTGTTGATTTCAACAATTAAAAAAGGTCGGATAATTTTTGAACAGCTATCGTTTATAGGCCGTCGCCAGTGATGTCGGAAGAGCAAGATACCCATAGCTGCGCCAGTTGTATTAGGTAGTTCGAATGGAGCGGTCTATTGTCCGACGAATCTCCATAGCAGCTCCGAGCCGAATACCCCAAAGTTCGTCCTTCGCGTTAGGAATCAAGCTGAGCTCACGAGGGCGTAAGTCCTGGGTATGTGGAGTGTGGTGCGTGGTGCGGCCCTTCCCATCCCCATATACCGATCAAATCAGTCACGACTTTAACCAATCGTGCCCGAACATTGTCCTGCAAAATGATGGCCGCGTGCTGCAGAAAGTGACGCCACTTCTTCCACTCAGTTGTTTTTCTTCTTTGTAGCACAGTCTGTTTCGTTTTCGAGTCGAAACCGCTTAACAGATATTGTTCAAATTTGACATGGCGACCGTTTGAACCCTTAGAAAGAACAAAGCCCACTTCAGAAGGCAATAAACTTTTTTTTTTAAGTCAGTAAACGTAAACTAAATTAAAACTTACTTATGTTGGTGTATAACTTATGAATTCTATAATGCATAAGTACTTCAGTAGTCTCCTCGCGGGATAGTCTTTCAAATGAAATTGCTCCCACGTCCGAGGCCTTTCAATATCACTTCTCCCATTCCGCTCGTAGTTCAGAATATTTTGGGGAAGTCTGGGACTTAGCATTCTCACCAGTCTTTACGATATTTTTGAATTTTTTAGTTTATGTTGAAAATACTTAATTTTTCTCTAGTATCTACATTTCCAATCATTTCTTGTTCTGCAGCCCTTCGAATTTCTTAGGAACCTCATCTCTGCCGTCTGAATGTTATTTGTTTTAACCATGTTTTCGCTTTCATAGCATAACACAGGAACCGCGACCACGTTATAGAATTTCGGGACAATCTCTTTTTGTACTTTATTGCCCAATGTTCGGATAATGGTGCCACAGACAGCTTAGAATTTGTGTAATTTATTTTCAGTATGAGAGTAAAAATCAGATCTTACAGCGTAGCCTAAATGAAAGATAAGAGACCAGTTCTAAAGCAGGTTTATCCAAAACTAGTTTTAAACTGACTGAATATTTTCCTCGAAGTGCACTTATTTACGGTTTATTACTAGAAATTTTAAAGTTGTATTCGTTGCATATTTCGTTCAGGTGGTACATAGATCTTTGGAGGTCATTTCATTCACTTGAATCATGTCATCTACAAACAGAAGCACAATGAGGTGTTTCTCGTGATTCTTAAGTTTCTCCCGGCGTATTTGATAGTCAGAATATCCACGGGGGTACTGCCGGTCTACAGTGTCCAACGTGCACAATATTTCGGCGATCATACATGTCGCCATCATCAGGTGAACTGACGGACTGAGCTCCTGTGAGCGTGCCGGGACGGAGATCCGTACGCTATGGCTGCTCAGAGGGAACTGGGTTCGGTCGCTGACGCTAGACATACAGGCCTGATCACTGGCCCGAGGTATGGAGTCTACGCTTGGTGCAGCTATTCCTCCAAGATCCTCATTTGTTGGGATGGTGTTCCCTCTCGTTCGGGTTGGTCCTTGGGTGTTGCCTGGTCGTAGATCCTGGTTGCCAGCACGCTGGCATGCTGGTGGTGTCGGTGGATGTTCCTGTGGGACTAGGTTATCTTCCCTTCCCGCGCTATGTTGTTCAGCGCGGACTCCAGCTCGGGTGTGAGGTTCCTCGCGCCATCTCCAACTTCTTTCCTCAGCCGCGCGACCGCGTCTTCCAAGATGAAGCCCTAGTCCCGCGGCGTGAAGATCGGGTTGGAGTTTATGGTGTAGAGGTCCTTCTTCGTGACGAATTTTCGGTCGCGGCGGCGGCCATTTTAAATACCCTCCGCCCGCAGCGTTCTCCCTCCGCTGTCCGCGCCCCACGTCACGGTCGAATGGTGGAACAGATTGCGGCGGCGTCTGAGAAGACGTCGGTATGATGCCTCTGTCCGCCGTGGTCGTCTCAGCTACACGTTTGCTCGGTTTACTCTCGATTAACCCAATCGCTGGTTCCCAAGGCTTGCTAAGATTATAGCCACAGTCACGGTTTATGAGGTCGTCATTGGTGCGTATTTCGATGGCCTCTCTAACAACGCTGTCCCTGTATCTCGACATCTATACCAGGATCCACCGATCTCCGTGCCGGCACGTTCACAGTAGCTCAGTCCGTCAGTTCACCTGATGATGGCAACATGAATGATCGCCGAAATATTGTGCCCTTTGGAGCCTGTAGACCGACAGTACACCCGTGGATATTTTGACTAGATATTTCTCATTCGTTATCCCAATTCCTTTGTGTGCTCGTAGTTCATGCTTTTATTTATGAAGAATGAAGTCAATGTAAATACTAAAAATGCTGACATAACCTACTCATTTAAATGTATACCGAGCGAGCTGGCGCAGTGGTTAGTACACTGTATGATGATGATGATGATGATTGGTTTGTTGGGCGCTCAACTGCGCGGTTATCAGCGCCTGTTCAAAGCCCTAATCCTTACACAGTCCAATCTCGCCACCTTCACGAATGATGACGAAATGATAAGGACAACTCACACATCTAGTCCCCGGGTGGAGAAAGTCCTCAACCCTGCCGGGAATCGAACCCGGAATCCCACGATCCAGAGCAGAAACTCCCATTGGGGAGGACGACGGTTTAAATCCGCGTCTGGCCACCCTCATTTATGTTTTCCCTTATTTTCCTGAATCGCTCCAAGCAAATGCTGGGATGGTTCCTTTGAAAGGGCACGGCGGACTTCTTTTTCCCTTCCCTGACGCAGTGCCAGCTCCTGCTCCTTCTCTAATGCCCTCGACATCGATGGCACATTAAATACAATCCTCCTTCTGTTCTTCACTTAAAGGCATAGGTTTAACGCAATAAGTCGGGAGTTAAAAGTTAAAAACTGCGTACTCGTCTAAGGCAGCATATTTTCATGGCGCGAAAATTATCGAGACTATATACACCGAGCATTTGTGAATGGCAGCACGTGGCGACTTACAACAAACTTCACACTTAATTTTGAAACTTTGCGAAACTTTTTTTCCCTCTGACATCCCTGACAGAATGATGAAAGGAAAAAAGTCTTTCATCACTTCTACATTTTAGCTGTTCATGCAGTAAGGCATCAGCATCAGTCATGAATTTTGAATTGATTACTTCTTTACTACTCACTCTATTCGGAATACATTTGTCAAACAGTATTCACACATATCGTTGAACGTACCTGAAAAATTATAGCAACACCTAGTTCAGGACATAAACATTGAGATGTTTTCGAAAAACTAGCGTCTCTTAAAACAGAGCGTCTTCAACTGAAAAGGATTATGCTTCTTCAGGTCAAGTTTTTAACACATTAACTGATACGGAAAGTAAACGAACTTCTGAAAGTGGTTTACATATGGGACTTCCAGTTTTCAGATAGCGATTTGGAGGGGAGAAGGGGGCGGTGGTTACGCGGTCTATTTGAAACTTCAGTCTTTCCGCTAATGATGCAGTTGTCTGTAATGAAGTACTGTCTGAAAGAAGCCACGCCCTCATAAGATTTTAGTGTAGTGCAAAGACTGGCAACTTGGTTTACATGTTCCCGAAATGTAAAAATGTTCTGTTCACAAAACGAAATAACCTTATCCTACGAGTATAGTGTCAGCGAGTCAAATTCGCAATCGCTCAACCCACACGAATACCTGGGTGTAAAAATTTCTAGAGATTTGAAATGGAACCGAGTCGCAGTCCTAGGGAAAGACGGTGACTGCCTGGAATTCATTGGTAGAATTCTAGGAAAATACAATCAGTGTACAAAAGAAATTGCTTAGAAATCACTCGTGCACACATCCCCCAATATTGCTCGAGATTCTTGATCCTAGTCAGATACGACTGCCAGGGGATACTGAATGTACACAGAGAAGGGCGGCACGAATGATCACAGGTTTTTTTGACCCGTTGGAGACTGTCACAGAGTTTCTGATCAAACTGAACTGGCAGGCGCCAGGAAACAAACGCAAAATGTCCGAAGAAAGTCTACTTGGAATATTTCCGGAGAAATATAGGCGAATGGTAGTCAATAGAGGGAATGACTGCGAATGCTCGTTCGATTTGCGCTCTCTTCCCAAGGCTGCGATGCAAACTAATCCTGATAATATTCCCGGTGCGAGATGTAGTTGGCAGCTCTGTAAATGCTCACCCGTGAGTTGCTTGAAGCCCAGGCAAAATTAATCTCGGAGGGACACATCACACTCTCAACCGACTAAGCATATCGCGTAAGGATGTTCTAGATTCTGAGACTAGTGTATTGAATATAAATACGGAAAACTGGAACAACTCACTCTTTGAAATACTTTTAATTCCATTAACTAGTTTTGTAACCTTTACAGACTCATCTTCAAATGTGGCACACAGAATTTCCGTCTTTATTTCGGTAGAGTGATGCCGGGTTCTGGCTCTCTGACAGGGAGACAGAGAACTCTTTTAATGTATCGCCACTAGCGACAGTTACATGGCGACATGTGTCGGAAAGCCAATACTTCCACTTAGCTTGACAATGTGGGTGGTATTGCAGTTAATATCCACCTGGCAACTGCCGTTGTCATTGTGTATTGGCCACAGATTAATCGTCTTTCAATGTAAATATAAATAAGAAATTTCACCATCACCATAAGGTTTACTACTAATGTACATTACAAAGATGTTCAATTGAAAGAATAGCATACTTTGCTCGGAAACAGTCTTTTGATTCTTGTGCACATAACACGAGGGCGTGCTGAGGAGTAGTGACTCGAAATGTTTGATTTGAAAACTGAAAACTTTCCAATTAAAAAACGTTAGCAAAATTCTACATGTTTATCTGCAGTCCTCTGCCGCTAGAGGGCTCCGATTTGTACCGTGTAACATAGCGGTGTGTGATGTAACTATGTCCGTGTTTGTGAAACAGCTCAAATTGAAAGTACGAATTGGAAGAGTTGGTTCGCACGTGGAACACCCTCCTCTTCAGCATTACGACGCCAAACTGCAGCCGAGCGCTGCGACGTCTGCAGCACTCCCATGCCGTTCGTTCACTGCCGTCGATTGACCTCCACACGGACCCGACTTGGTCCCATCCGATTTTCATCTGTCTCCAAAACTTGCAGAACACATTCAAGGACTTTTATAGTTCGAAACCGTGCAAACAGAGGTGAGGTTGAGGCTCTGTTAGCACAGTCAGATATTCTACTGTGACGGTATCGACAAAATCAACATTTTACAAAATGTGACTACGTAGTCCAATGACTACAGCTGCAATTTTTTAACTCGTGTAAATACTTGAGTGTATAAATTTGTAGTGGTATGAAATGGAACGATCACATAAGCACATTAGTAGATAAAGCGCGTGCGGTTCATTTGGACAATACTGGAGAATTGCAATTAGTACCAGATAGGACGAACAGGGGATATTGAACTTATACAGAGAAGGGCAGTAAAGATTGCTCAAGGTTTGTTTGACCCATAGGAGAATGTCAGGAAGGTGTTCAAAGAACTGAACTAACGCACAGTTGATGATAGACACAGATTATACCGCGGCAGAGCAAAGTATCGCGAGGAGACCTACTTAGAAAGTTTCTAGAACTGACGTTACGTGATGAATGTAGGAATATACTGAAACCGCTTACGTATGGTAACTGTAGGAAGCGTGAAGACCAGATTAGACTAAGCACAGCACGCACAGAGGCTTTTAAGCAGTCACATTTCGCACGCTCCATACATCAGTTAAGTGGGAATAAGTCATAATAACTAGTATAATGGCAAGTTCCATCTGCCATGCAATTCACGGTCGTTTGTAGAGTACAAATTATAAGTTGCCTAATTTTTGTTTGAATTTGGATTACAAGAAAATGGTGCGTCTTGCAAAATGTCCTAAATAAGTCTCCTCTTCATCGTCACCACCATGAGTGTTCTGCCCTAGGGCAGGTCTTCACATGTCCCTCTCCATGCAGTCCCATCATTTGTTACCCTCTTGTCTTCTCACAACAGTTTTCTGTCCCTACACTGTCCATCACCTAGTATGTTCTGCGTCGTGTTCCACTTCCATTCACTATTTCCTCCATACCATAAATAAACAATCCCTTCTCATTCAGTGTCCATGCTAACTGTGTTTCCTCATCCTGCTACCTTTAAATTTTCTCTCTGTTCTCCCACTCAACACCACCTCATTTCTCACTATGCCTGCCTACTTTATCCCCTATCAACGCACCCACATAAAAGCCTCCTGTTATGAAACTTCTCGTTGGCAATTGCTATACGTGTTTTCACCTCCTTATTACTTCCAATGTCGTCCATAATAGCGCGTCGCAGTTATCTAAATGGTTCAAATGGCTCTGAGCACTATGTCACTTACCATCTGTGGTCATCAGTCCCCTAGAACCTAGAACTACTTAAACCTAACTAACCTAAGGACATCACATACATTCATGCCCGAGGCAGGATTCGAACATGCGACCATAGCTGTCACGTGGTTCAAGGGTGAAACGCCTAGACCGCACGGCCACACTGGCCGGCAGTTATCTAAAAACACTAATTTGTTCTGTATCTTCCTGCCTAACATTTTAGTTGTGCTTAGTTTTCTTGCACTTATCACCGGACATTTTGCCTTTTTCTTATTATTTCTCATTGAAATTTACTCATATGTTGTTTAATTCTTTTAACATTTCAGTCATACCTTTTTCGCTCTCTGCCAACACCATATGATCCGCGAGTCTAATACATTCTGCACTCCTAACGACAACCAGCTCCCTTCTATTTTGTTTCATAAGTTTTTGAATGACCTGCTACGAATATATTTACACACTAAGGAAAATTAACGTATCCCGGAGGAATTACCCCAGTGCGTTGGAAATAGATACATGTGATGTATGTGTAGGGGCAAATGAATGACTAGACTTGCAGAAAAAGTATATGATTAATTCAAGAGAAAGAGCTTCACAAATTGATAAGTCGATGACGTGTTGGTCCACCTCTGGCCTTTACGCGGGCAGTTATTCGGCTTGACATTGACTGATAGAGATAGTGGATGTCCTCCTGACGGATGTCTTACCAAATTCAGTTCAGTTGGTTCGTTACATCGTCAAAATCGCGACCTGGTTTAAAGAACCTGCCCATTGTGTTCCAAACGTTCAAAACTGGTGACAGACATGGTAGTCTTGCTGAGCACGTAAATACTATCTCCGTGTGTAGTGCGTAAATTGCCGGCAGGCACCTCATTTAGTGTCCCGAGCAGAGTTCAAGACGCCAGAGAGACAAAGGGTGGACACACTGCATATTAAAGTCCACTAATAGGTGTCTGTACACTACTGATAGGATACTGTATTTCGATATGTTAGCAGGGGCCAGAAGTTGGAGCATTTGTCTTTCCGCTTAAAGCTTACGTGGGGCGAGTCGTAGTATCTCTAAAAAGAGACACCTCTGACAACACTAGTTGAAAGTGGCCTTCAAACTAGCCGTGCTGCGCTCTCTAACTCCGGTTATTCTCGTGGCCGTCAGAGCTGCCGTAGCCAAGGCGCCCCCTGGGTAAACGCTGCGGACGTCTGCACTCGCAGATACCAATCGTAATACGACAACGGCTATACAATTTACTGGAAACGTACAGGATGTTCCGAAATTGCCGTCACTAAGTGCTAGAACTTGTAGAGGGGACTGAGTACATAATACTCGTATTTTAAATTTGTAACCCGCCTCCGGAAACGTATCGTGTGCTACAACCATTTGGAAAAATGATGGTAACGCTGTCACTTTGACAAGTAATTTGTTACACTGAAGAGCCAAAGAAATACCGTGTAGGGCCACCGCGAGCACGCAGAAGTGCCTCAACACTGCGTGGCATGGAATCGACTAATGGCTGAAGTCGCGCAGGAGGGAACTGACATCAGGAACCCTGCAGAGCTGCCCATAAATCCGTAAGAGTACGATGGGGTAGAGATCTCCTCTTATCAACACGTTGCAAGGCATCCCAGATATGCTCGATAATGCTATACAATGTACTAGAAACGTACAGGATGTTTGGTGGCCAGCGGAAGTGTTTAACCGCGGAAGAGTGTTCCTGCAGCCTCTCTGTAGCAATTGTGGTTGTGTGGGGGGTCGCATTGTCCTGATGGAATTACCTACTTCCGTCGGAATCCACAATGGACACGAATGGATGCAGGTGATCAGACAGGATGTATCTAGACTTATCAGGGGTCCCACATCACTCCGAATGCACACGCCATACAACGTCACAGAGCCTCCACCAGCTTCAACAGTCCCCAGCTGACATGCAGGGTCCATGGATTCGTGAGGTTGTCTTCATACCCGTACACATCCATACTCTATATACATTTTGAAATGAGACGCGTCCAACCAGGTAATATGTTTCCAGTCATCAACAGTCCAGTGTTCGTACCGATGGGCCCGAATGAGGCGTAAAGCTTTGTGCTGTACGGTCAGCAAGGGTACACGAGTGGGCCATCGGCTCTGAAAGCCCATATAGATTATGTTTCGTTGAATGGTTCGCATGCTGACACTTTTTGATGGTAAAGCATTGAAATTTTATGTAATTTGCGGAATGGTTGCACTTTCGTCACGATGAACGATTCTCTTAAGTTTCCATTCTTGCAGGATATTTTTCCGGCACCAGCGATGTCTGAGATTTGTTGTTTTACTGGATTGCTGATATTTGCGGTGCCCTTGTGAAATGGTCGTACCGGAAAATCCCCACTTCATCGCTACCTCGGAGATGCTGTGTCCCATCGGTGTTGCGCCAAGTATAATACCACGTTCAAAGTCATTTAAATCTAAATAACCTGCCATTGTAGCAACAGTATGCGATCTAACAACTACGCCAGGCACAGGTCTTACACAGGCGTTGCCGGCGGCATCACCATATCTTTCCTGTTTACATATCTCTGTGTTTCAGTAGGCATTATTATACCAGTTTCTTTGGTATTTCAGTGTAGATGTTACCCAGTACATCTACAGTTTCACTCGTTAATAACCAAGCAGCTGAATGTATTAATATCATTCTAATTTCGAACTGGAAAGGGCCCTCCTGTAAAAACAGTTTCTATGAAGACCGATTTTTTTGTCATTCAGCTGCTGATGGGCGTTGATATATATCAACGAAGACAGGTGAAAATGTGTGCCCCGACCGGGAATCGAACCAGGGATCTCCTGCTTACGTGGCAGTTGCTCTATCAATCTGAGCCACCGAGGGCACAGAGGATAGTGAGACTATAGCGACTATCTCGCGCACGCCTCCTGCGAGACCCACATTCTCACTTTGTATGTCTACACACTACATTCGTAGTATCCTTTCGGACATGTCCGAAAGAACACACACCATATCCATATAAATATATTTTCCAATTCGCGTGCGCTGCGTCTCCACGACGCACCTGACGGTGAATGCACCCTTTCTCGAAGACGTTGTGCAATGGTAACGAAAAGCGTGTGGGGAGGAGTCAGATGTTTTGGACAACGATCTTGATAAAGGCGACCAGCAGCTCTTCCAGTACTGTGAGCTTTGGCCACACACAATTCTCGTGTGGGTGTATTCGGCAAAAGTGTACTTAGCAGTGTTTCTCTAACACTCACAGACACATGGACGAGACTCGAGCCAGGTCAGAGAGGAGACAGCCGTCAAACGACATCATACGATCCGACGTAAGTAACCCACCTCCAGTGACGATTATCCAGTTGCATACCACATTAGCGAAGGTGTATTTATACGGCTGTAGCATGGATATACCTTTCCATACATGGGCTCCTCTTCAAGATATCGTAACTCAGTTCCCTAGAAGTTTTTAACGGGAATTTTGGAACATCCTGTATCTCTCCAGTAACTATACAGCTGTTTCCAGAATTAGTTCCCTCTGCAGCGGAGTGTGCGACGATATGAAACTTCCTGGCTGATTAAAACTGTGTTCGGGACCGAGACTCGAACTCGGGGCCTTTGCCTTTCACGGGCGAGTGCTCCACTATTCGAGCTACCCAAACACGACTCATGTCCCGTCCACACAGCTTTACTTCTGCTGTACCTCGTCTCCTTCCTACAGCCGTTGTACCACATTCGAAATATACGGATGTCTTTCAGGATTTCGGGGTTATGCAACTTCGCAGAAACATGGCTGAAGTTTACTGTATATTGTTATCAGTAAACCCTAGCACCGTTTCTGTCTCCATATAAAAAAGTATTAGGTACTATTTTCATAATTTCTTGCGCTATTAAAGTTGCTAGGTGTAGGAAATAAATACTAGTATCATACTGAAAATATCGGTAAGAAGCGATAGAATTCCTATAAATAACTTGAACAAAATCATTTTGGGTACTAGGCCATGTCATTATAAAACAGTGAAACAACTAAAATAACGACATTTCGACCATCGTTTGAACGATCCTCTTCAGAGCGGATAAATGCCACAAAATTCAAATCAGCACCAGCGAAATGAAAGTTCGATTTGGAAACAATTTCTATTTCTTCTTTCTTATCCTCGATTAATTTCCCGAATATCTCGTTCGTTTCGTAAGTTGCTTTCTTTATACAAGGTGTTTCACATTTCTAGAGCTTGCAATTTTACCTACTAACTCATGTCTGCAAACGTCATCTAACGAGGCTACGGAGCATCAAGAAACAGGCGCCAGCTCCGGCAAATGTATGTAAATAGAGTGTGATGCCGTGATTATGTATCAGTTTGAGGTAATGGCAACAGTACTGGAAACGAATGAGTCGAAAGTTACAAGGGAAAATCGTTATCATACCTCTGACGGCGGAATACAAGTTCTGGTACAGTTGTTGATAACTTTCAAAGGTGGTAGTACGGATCAAAGTAAGAAAAAATGTCCGTTAAACATGGGATACAAAATGCATACATGAGGAGCTATGAGCACATGTTCAGTAGTGGAGATATGTTTTATGCCAGCGAAGATGAACAAGTCCTCACAGCTCTTAAGGTATGCATTTTACACCCCATGTGTACTGGACATGGTTTTCTTCTTTCGGTCCATACTACCACCTCCGAAAGTTTCCTGCCCTACATTTTAGCTACAACACTACCGGTACATACTGTCACACATATCAGGGATGTCTTCTCTTCTAATTTTCCATTATAGGGACATAACCTCAAATTGATACATTTATCCATTATCATAGAAAATTGGTAATATCTTCATTGGATCTCTCTGTTTACACACATTTTACAGACTCCAGAGCTTGTAACTTTGATACTCTGTAGCGTTGCTGGATGACGTTTCCAGATATCGATTCCTATGTAAAATTTCATCAGCTAGGTCCCCTCTACAGACTCGATTTCTGGCCGAGTTCTAGATAACATGCCGCTCATTGTGTTTTATCGCTGGTTGCATCTAAAATTCAAACTGTATATTCTGGTCAAAACTGTCAAAAGTTATTTTGTACATCTATTGATGTCATAAATATAGGTTGAATTTCTTCAACTGATCTCTAGCGGCTAGTGTATTCTCTCAAAATTGATTTCCCTGTAGCTCGTCTTCTCTAATGTGTTCCATTCCTGCGTAAATATTTCGGATCAGTATTTTCAGCCACGACGTATGAAAGTGATGGTTCAGTAGTATTCGCACTTATCACTATTTGCCTTATTCGGTATTGGTGTTATTTTTTTTAGTTTAGTCTGAAGATTTAGCAGTGACGTAAGCTAGCATAGATGTTGAGGAGTGAAGCAGCAAACGCCGACAGAGAGAGTCCTCGCTGGTGTTGATAGAGCCCTCTGGTGGCGAAGCCCTGCACTAGAGACAACTGAGTGTGTGAGGTACTACCAGTGACACCTAGCAGCGAAGTGATGAACCGCAAAATGGCCGCGAAAACTGAGTGACTTAAATGTCTAGTTGCTGTTTATTTCTTCCTTTACACTATTATTACAAAACAGACTGTGGCATCACTGCTTTGTTTGTCTGTTACCGTATTTTTGTGTATTTCACACGTTACCAGCTGCGGTGGTCTCGCGGTTCTAGGCGCGCAGTCCGGAACCGTGCGACTGCTACGGTCGCAGGTTCGAATCCTGCCTTGGGCATGGATGTGTGTGATGTCCTTAGGTTAGTTAGGTTTAAGTAGTTCTAAATTCTAGGGGACTAATGACCACAGCAGTTGAGTCCCATAGTGCTCAGAGCCATTTGTACGTTACAAAATAATTTTGTTCTCGTAACATATAATGCAAACTACATATCCTGTGACATTAATGTACGCAGCATGTTACAGTCATCATTCCCTCTTCGTAATTTATTATTACTAAAAGTTTTGTCCACACTTTTAAAGATTAAAAATGGATATGAGGCTCGGAATTTAATAGCAAAAGAAACAACCATACTAGCTCACAGTCTCTCTCTCTCATTAACAAAAATACGAAATGTAGGTTCAATTTCCTCCGTGCAGTGAGGTGTCGGGGCTACTGTTGCATAATGGCGCGGTATTGCGGGTTAAAGAATTTTGAAGAGCAAGGGCAACTGTAAGTTTCTTGCAAGGAAACGTTAGTGATATAATTGTACAACAATAATAGACGTTTGACATCCCTTTTCCTTATTTTACAGTTTCGCTCATTACTTATGGCAAACGCTTTGCCGAGAAGGTAACATTCTGCGTCTTCGGCTATGGCCTTTACAATTTCTTTCATTCAACCAGACATAACCTGTAGAGGTAATAATATAATTTCTTTTCTATTCCACAAGATACTTTTACATAAAGTAGAGGCAGAGAGGTTGTCATATAACTATTAATTTAAATATTATATGAAATATACGGAACTGTTAGTAAAATCGCCAAGAAATTCCACTTATTAATGTTAAGTGTTATCTGTTTGATTCAGCATTCAGCTCACATAAAACCACGAGAAATATAGTTTTTCATAGAAAAAAAAGAGTTAGTGACATGTGTCCCATAAAACATCTCATTTTGACGATAGAATAATTTGAGAAAAAAGAAGGCCTGTGTTCGTTTTGGAAAATGCAATTAGTGAAAACATGGTATTTTTAAAAGGTATTGTCAACTGTTACGAAACGATTTCTCATACAGAATTTATTTATCACATTGTCAATCATGATACTAAAAAGAACACATTGTTGGCTTGTGTGTTGCTATTGATATAATATTTTCCTTTTTCTTATGACTGAAATAATTTATCCTGTTTTGTCACTGAGAATGTGAGAAGTACAACATGTAATATATATGTCAGTTATTATAGCCAAAATTTTTTTCAAATACCGATATTTAAGTACAAGAAAATGAAATATGTTTTGGTATTTATCTTAGCATCATTTAGTACACCAAGGAAAAGTTTTTTTAGTAAGGATTTTATTTCATTGTCGTAGAAAGTACCTCGAAAATATATGTAGATGTGGTCTGGTGAAGAAAGTGTGCGTATTAAAATTTAAAGTGTTTGCAGCAGCATAATCAGGTTTAGTTTGCAGTGTGGGAGTGAACTCCACGTGGGATCCGAAGCACGGACCCCACCGGGGTACCCGGCATGCGCCACATGCCAGGGCAGAGGTGGAGGCTAGTGTTCGGAAGTCTGAAAATTCCAGCGCCGGCCAGGGATAGAACCCCGGCCCGGCTGGGGCGAATAGCCCCAGCCGAGGTGCTGGAACGTTCCAGACCCCTTACCACTAGACCACCGAGGACCCCGGCCGTTTCCTTCTCTGGAGTCCAGCTAGTGGTCGTAGAGCTCTTCTTGCTGTCCTCCGTGTTTACACCGAGGCAGCAGTGGCGTGGTGTAACAGGAAGTGTTTACCTGCGTCCGCTGGATGTCCACTTAGTGTGCGGCTTATTTACCCGGCTGACGTTCGTGTCGCTATAAGGTCCTTAGTTGCGTCACAATTATTTGCAGGGACCAAAAATCTGCCTAAGCAGTTACACGCAGTCGCACCTCACTATTTGAACCTCTGCGATTCGATCATGTTATCAATACCCATGCAAAAACTTCTGTTTATCGAAGAAACCTCCTGTGTGCAGTACATTCCATAAACGGAAGCGATTCGCATAACAGATAGCCCCATAAACGTTTTGTAACGAAGTGTCGGCCGATACGTAATACTCGATATCTGGAATGGTTTTATCCGTTATTAAGATAATCCTTTCACCCCTATACACTTCGAAAACTTTCCGTGTTTTCTCAATAACGCATAAGCACAGTACATAAATCCGTCGCGAAAATTACATCGAAGAAGTACAAGTGTTCGAATGCCACAGAAAAGAAGTGGGTCCTTGAAGGTGTGGAACGGAGAGCAGAACTAAAATAAGATGTAACGTCGATGTAGACACTCCAGAAGCAGGAAGATTAGTTTGATGACGTCTCATGAGGAGCGAGGAATAAATTCACTCTCAAATAACTACTGTACGAGATGACTCGCTGCCTCTTGAAGGGTGTCATGGGCTTCTGCGACCGTGGACTCGGCGACCAGTGAGTCAACGCGGTGTTTCTGGCCACATACATTTTAGCTGCGGGTTCTCCGACCTGCAAAGGAAGCCGCGACAATGGGGAGGCTCTGCCTGTCGTTCTGTAATAAGAACGCCGCTCCACATTTTATCTAGGCTTAAGACTGTCTATGCACATAGTACATAGGTGTGTTTTAAAAATTATTTTTTTTACCTTTTCCATTCTAGAACATTACTTCCTGTCTTATTTTACGAACTTTTCGTAGGAATGACGTAAATCTTAAGCGTGTTAAATCCACCGAGTCATTATGTATTCTTAAAATATCTTTAAACTCTTTTTCAACACATATGTATCTTTTATCTCTTTCACTGACCACCGGATTATTTTTTTTTTAATTTCAGGTATTGATTTTATTACCTTCTCCTTTAGCGTATTGATCAGAAATTGTAGGTTCAGATACCTTTGTCTTATTGAGTATCGTTTGCTATGCCAAACTTCGACAGCATTCATGGTCCTTTGCATCGAATTGATGACGGTAGATAGCTGACCGAAATCACTTCGAAATAAATTCTCTGAACGCAGATAACTTTGATACAGTTGTATTAGGTATCGAGGTATTACCTAACGAAACTGAAGCTAAGTTAAGAGTGAATTTATTTCGAAACAATTTCTGTTGACTGTCTGTTTTCAGCAATTCCACATTTCAAATGGTGTACTAGGATTTTCCATCTATGGACTGACCATATAGTCTACGAATTCATGATATTTTCGCCACTGGGCATTTGCTACGCTGTTACCTTCCATGCGTCATCAAGGCAGTCCGGTGGAAGATGTGCTCTGCAGCATACATTCGGCAAGACAATCGAACTACTTCTTCATCCCTGTATTTCTCCACTAATTCCAGTTCTTGTATGTCTTCCAGAGACATTGCTTGAAATGAAAATTACAACTGGAAATAGATGTCTAGGGTAACACTGTTTGCATAGCTTAATTTGCAGCCATTTCGAAGTAAACCAATGCAGTTTTAAATGACCACCCAGTTATGACATTACTCGGTCCAGAATAAAATATTTCACAATTATTTCGACTTTCCCCTTGTAGAAAAGCTAGTCTTCCGCGCTTCAGATATCAATATGCAATGCTGTACAGTTGCTCTGAAATGTCCCTCCATAAGAAGAGATTTATTTTCACACATTTTCTCCCCTTCTTCGCAACTGATCACCCGGATTCATTTGTCGGAAACAGGTTTACTATCAATTTTCTAAAAAACTTTAGTCAGTTTCAAAATCTCTTCGCGCAGCTGAATCCCTGAACTAGTGCCATGGTTATAGGGCTTCTAGTAGCTTCCCTTACACAGTGCAGTGTTTCTCATAATTCGTCATACTTGCGACGTAATCTCGCAAATCTTGAAATTGCTCTTTGACTTTCGGGAAAGAGGCATGTATCGGGAGACCAAACCTGCTACTTACCGTGACAGCGTGGGCGGTATTGCAGTTATTATCCATCTGGCAACTTGCGTTTTAGTTGTCTGTTGGCCACTGGTCAATCTCTTTCCATTGGAAATATAAATACGAATTGTCACCATATATCACCAGCATAACTCGGTCTGTTTTATTTGATGTAGTCAGTAACATTGTACATCTTTACTATGGATATCTGCAGCCCTCTGCTTCGTACCGCGTAACATAGCGGTGTGTGACGTGACTATGTTGGTGGGTGAGAAAGAGCTCACAAAACTAAAAGCACGAATTCGAAGACTTCGTCCGCATGTGGACACACTCTTCTTAAGCACGGCAGTGCCAAACTACACACGAGCGCTGCTACATCTGCAGCAAACCGACATCCTTGGTTCACTGCCGTCGATCATCCTACACACAGTCTCCATTTTCGTCTTTGTGCAAAACTAAGAAAAACTTCTAGCACTTCAATTGTTTCAGGTGGTGCAAGCAGAGGTAAGGTTGTGGCTCTGTTAACATAGTCAAACAATATATTGTGACGGCATCAACAAAATAGTATCTAATTGGGGAAATTGTTCTGTTTCCCGGGATGAGTGTGTTGAGAGATAAATTTTTAGACGTGAAGAATACAGATGCAGAATGTTAATGAAATTTGTTTTATTTAAAAAGCGTTGCGAGTTTTCACATAAAACATCTGTCGACATTACATTTCAGTGCGTCCTCGTACGGTGGATGTCTGAGAAAATACGTACATTGATCAAAATAAGTGGTGACATGAGTGCTGTTAACAGCACTACGTTTAAAACATTTTAACTGTATGGCAATTACAGATTAATTTTATTTGCAGCTAGCGCGATTATATGAGTGGAGGAGTATTAAATTTAATGGTGAGCATTTACGTAAGTTTTATGCATTGTCTGTATTGCCTCGTCCTCCAATAACGCTGCCGATCGGTAGCATGACCTGTTGTCCGTCCATGGTTTTTCAGAACATCGATTCAGTGCTGAACCGAAGCTGCTGGCTTGAGTTATTAAGCCAGGATAATCCTGTGCGTCGTGGTTCACGCATGCCATTAATCTTTTAAAAAAAAAAGAAAAAATGGTTCGAGTGGCTCTGAGCACAACGGGACTTAACATCTGAGGTGATCAGTCCCCTCGAACTTAGAACTACTTAAACCTAACTAACCTAAGGACATCACACACCTATGCCCGGGGCAGGATTCGAACCTGCGACCATAGCGGTCGCACGTTTCCAGATTGAAGCGCCTAGAACCGCTCGTCCACACTGGCCGGCCACTAATGTTTCCTTGAATTATTAATTTCAACAGGTTTTATTTATTGTTGCGGAATTGCGCTACCAAAATAATGGAGTTTTGCTCTCTGGATGCTGTTGAGAATTTCTGCGTCTTCGTACCGCGATATTTTTGACTATATCTGTCGATGGTATCCTTAATATTTTTCGATACGACCCCTTTCCAAATGCCTCAAGTTTTTTGCCTGATACAGTCCATGACTCAGCTCCATAGAGTAGGATACCGAACGTGTAACATCGAAGTAGTCGAGTAGACGTGTGTGCTGGCGAACAGACGTGCCACTTTAGTGCAGCTGACCGCCCAGGCGAACAAAGGGCTGCCACTAATGTTTCCTCAACAACGTACGGGCTTCCGCAGTAGGCACATGGTCCCTGCACCCATGCTAACTGCTCTTCATGGGCGTCGAAAGCTTGCATTTGCACGCCGGTACCACAACTGAATGTCTACTGAGTGCTACAGGTGGCCTCTCCATATTAATCACATTTTATGCTCCATCGGACAGATTTCCATCGGCGTGTAACGTCTGAAAGCAAACGCCCTGCAACCCTGAGAGACCGTTATGTTGTGGGCAATCTTTTCACTGCGCTCCCCGGGTGATCTCGTTATTCTAAAAGGCACAATGGATCAACCCTAGTACGCACCTATCCCTGGGGACCATATCCACCAGTAGATGCACGTGTAACATAGCTCGCAGTGTATGTGCGTGGTTCTGAAAGCTCTAGGATGAATTTACCGTACTGCCCTCACCGCCAAATTTTCCGCCTTTAAACCCAATCGAGAATCTGAGAGGTCACCTCGATCGAGTAGTTTGTGCCACGGATCCTCAATCGATAAAATTCTAACGCAGCTCGACAGGTAGTGGAGTCGGAATGGCTTCTTATCCCTGTCATTGCCTCATTCACTCTATTCCTGTACGTCTCATGTTGCAAAGTGCGTTTATTCGGGATTTTAACACATGGTCAGATTACTGCGACTGGACAGTGTAATAATACTAATAACTTTGGCGTATTTCAGTGCCCTCGTTTAAGTCTTTCAATTGGACGGCACTTTGGCGACTTGCTTATCATTAACGTACACCAGTTGTCCAACCGGGGAAAGGGAATCGGCAGTTTAGCGTGGAATCCGCACCACATGTTGTTTCTACCGACTTCTCATATCATTGAGAGGCGAAGGCTGGATTAAAAGCAGACTGAAAAATATATTGGTCCATCTGGGATTCGATCCCGCGATTCTCGATTTGCAGGCACGCGCTGTGCCGGTAGACCACCAGGTCCAACAGTTACGAGACGGTAATCGAACTGTATTTCGTCGTATTTTATATCAAGTAAATGTGCTGTGGTGCAAGCCAAAGTAAATTCACGCTAAGGGCATCAGTTCCGAACCCAGAAAAATGTGCAGCCAGGGCAGTATTGTAAGTAAAAATCAAGCTCTTCCATCTTTCTTACCGAATTGCTATACATCTAGAAAACAAACCAAAATTGTGAAAACATTTCATACAAGATTACTGAAAAATTTTTATGAGTAAAAATAAACGGTTATGGTAATATACATGGAGGTGGATGAAAAGTAGTGGCAGTTCGGTTATAATTCATGTCAGACTTCACTGACTAAAATTCACTTTATTACATTTCCGTCTCGCGTCTCGATCATTTTCCACACCCACATGAAAGATGTCATACACTGTCAGTGCATCCATCTGTGATGATGTCTCGCTAGAACCGCCATATGATGTCTTATCATTTGGTGTAAGGCGTGCCACGAAATACTTCGTTCATTTGGGCGATCAAGCCATAATTGGAGGGACTCTGCCGGATGAATACGGTGGATGTCCCAGTATGTCCCGCTGCCACGTACTCGGTGCTCCTGCACAGGGCTCGTCGTTTGGCGTCGTGCACTGTCGTGAAAGTTGGTGGAATGCAGCGCTGGAAGGAAAGATTGTTGCGCGCTCCGACCACGTGCCCTTCCAGTCTTGACCCAAGCACGTTTTTCGTGTTTCCCAGACATGCTATTAAGGCACTTGAGCTAGCCTCTTCAACTTTGAAGTAGTACACACAGCAACTTACTCAAACACGACCTATGCCGCTTACTTTACTACTTCAGCCCACCATCTATCAGCAACAGAAAGCGTGCGTACCAAATGACTCTCATCCTTCATGTTACGGCACTGTGCTACTATTTTTTATCCAACACATGCAAAGACACATGTGTGAATACTTGTCATCTCCCGTCTTGGTAGTGGCCTAATTATTGGGAGGTTTTAAAGTGCGCTATCTACATCGGGTGTATGAAAAACAATAATACACTCTGGCCCGTCTATATTTCTGAAACTAAGAAACATATACAAATAATTTTTATTTTGATGAACAGAAACTGAAAAAGTTTTTTCATCCTTTTCATTGGTGTTCAATATGCATCCTTGAGATGCACAGAATGTGTCAATGCGGTGTTCAAATTGTACCAACACTGCAGCAAGCTTGTCTGGAGTAACAGTTAACACAGGTGCTGTTATCCGATGTCTCAGTTCATTTATTGCTGTTGGTTCTGGAGGTAACGTAGGTACATAAAGAGTCTGTTACAAAACCGTACATATATAATCACATATAGTCGGGTACGGTGACCTTGGAGGCCAGTAATCTAAGGCTGAGTCATTTAGTCCAGCGTGACTGACCCATCGTTCAGAAATCGTTTGATTTAGAAATCCCCACACTTCCAGATGCCACTCTCGCGGTGCCCCATCCCATTGGTAAATAAAGTCGTTCGAATCAAACTGTGGGAAAAGAAAGTTTTCAAGCATATCGAGATATATGCTTCCTGTAACCGTGTTTTCGGCAAAGAAAAATGAATCATACACCTTTTCCCTCTAAACTGCACAAAACACATTAAATTTAGGAGAGTCTATTTTATGTTGAACAACTTCATGTGGTTGTCCCGTACTTCATATTGTCACATTATGGCAGTTCACCACTCCGTATAAATGGAATGTTGCCTCGTCACTAAACACTTACTGTGGGAGAAAATAGGCATCCTCCACCTAGCCAAGAGTGAAATTACGGAACTTCACACGATGTTATCACCATCACGAAGAGCTCGCAGTAGCTGACTTTAATATTATCTGATGCATAAACGTCGACGCATAGACGCCAGACGGACATCGGGGGCGTGCTGAGCTGTCGAGCTGCACGGCGAACGGATTTCTGCGGACCCCTTGTGAAACTGTGGCGGATGCGTTCGACGTCTGTGTCAGGCACTCGGGGACGGCCCGGCGATTTGCCTTTCCGCAAACATTCTGTTTCTCTTAATCGTTGATGCCATCGTCTAATGCTCTGTGCTGTAGGAGGATCCGCACAGCACCTTGTACGAAAGTCACGCCGAACACTTATTACTGCCCACACTGCGCAAAATGCAGAACGCAAAACGCGTTCTGTCGTCGCGACACCAGTTTTACTAGGACTGAAATGGGCGGACAGTGCTGCTGCCATGCGGTAACCATGTGAAGCCCGAGTGTTTGCTCTTTCCAGCAGTACGCCATTCACGCACATATGTCGAATTACATAATAGTTACTTTTTTTAAAAATCGGTTGACTCTTTTTGATACACCCTGTATATTTACACTCTAAACCGTACCACCAAGAAATTACCCCAGTGTGAATAAAATCGGTAGATGTGATGTACGTGTAGAGGCAAACTAATGATAACCCTTCCAGGAAAATTGGGTGATTCATTCAGGAGAAAGTCATAGCACGTTGGTCCATCTCTGGCCCTTAAGCAATCAGCTATTCGGCTTGATCTTGATTGATAAAGTTGGTGGATGTCCTCCTGACGGATGTCGTACCATGTTCATTTCAATTGATTCGTTACATTTACAAAATCCAGACGTGGTTGTAAGGGGTTGCCCGCATTGCTCCAAAATTGGGGAGAGAGGCGGCGATCTTGCTGGCCAGTTTATTGCCTGGTACGTACACACGGATGAAACTCTCAACATGTGTGGTGCATAAAATATCGTCGACACTGAAAGCGTTCCCAGCAGAGGTTAACCCCTCGTAATGACAAAAAGTGGTCATACCGCATATTGAAGTCCACTACTAGCTGTCTGGATACTTTTGATCGGATAGTGTATTTCAGAATGTTAGCAGTGGCCAGAAGTTGGGATATTTGGCTTTCCGCTTAAGGCTGGTGCGGGTCAAGATCCCTCTAAAAATGTACACATCTGGCAGCATTAGAGGAAAATATCCATCAAAGTAGCTGTGTTGCGCTCCCTACCTACATTTGTTCTCGTGGGCGTCAGAGCCGCCGTAGGCAAAACGCCCCCTGGGTTTTATACTGCGGAAACGGTAGTCGCGCCTGATGAGCTCTCAGAAATTATGAAATGTTTTCGCAGATTTCAATTATCGTGGGACAACAACTGTACAATATACCGTAAACATGCAGGATGTTCCGACATCCCTGTTACAGACTTGTCGTGTAAAGGGGGACCGAGTACATACTACTCGTATTCTGTATTCTAGCCCATCTGCTGCAACGCACTGTTTCCTCGCTACAGCCATCGGAAAACACGTTGGTAACGCGACCACTTGTACAAGTAAGTGATTTGGTGTGACCCAGTACAACAATAGTGCCACAATTCCACTCATTAAAAGGAAACTTGATAAGTTTTCAGAAACACTGTTATTTTAAATACGGACTTTTACAACTCGGGTGCGCTGCGTCTCTTTGAAGCACTGCAGTCACCCGTGCTGACGGTGAACGCACCATTTTCTCAAAGTCGTTGCGCAGTTGTGGCGAAAAGCGTATGCTATGAAGTCGGACGCTGCGGAGAACGAACTTGATAAAGGCGACGAGCTTCGCCATACAGAAGAATCATGTCGGTGTATCCGGCAAAAGTGCTCTCTGCAATGTTGCTCTAATACTGAGAGACACGTGAGTGACGGACGAGCCATGTCAGAGTGGCAGGACAGACGGTGAATGACATCCGACGTAAGCTCCTCCCCCCACCCCCACCCCCTCCGCCTCCCACGATGACTACCCTGCTGCATACCCACCTAGCTAGCATGTATTCAAACGACTGTAGCACGGAGAGTATACGTTTCCGTACGTGGGTCCAATTTAAAAATATTGTCGTTTAGTTCCTTCTAAAAGTGCTAGAATTTCGGAAAACTCGGTATCTGTCCAGTAAACTGTATAGCTGGTGTCGTACGACATTCGAAATATCCGACTATTTTTCAGGATTTCGGTGTTATGGCACTTTGCAGAAACATTACTGAATTTTCCTGTGTATTGTTATCATTAAAGCCAAGTACCATTTCTGTCTCCATACCATAAAGCATAAGTACCATTTATATCATTTGAAGCACTAATTCAGTTGAGGTTTTAGGAAAAAATAATTCTATCGTTCTGAAAATATCGGAGAGATGGGATATAGTTCCTACAACAAACTTGAAGAGAATCATTTTGGGTACTAGGCCATGCCATGATAAACACTGAAAAACCAAACTACCGACATTTCGACCATCTTTTCAGCGATCCTCTTCAGGGCGAATAAATGCCAGGAAATTTCAAATCAGAGCACACTCCACTGCAAAGTGAGAGTTCAATTAGGGAACAACTTCTATTTCTTCTTCTTCACGTTTCATTACTTTCGAGAATTCCTCATCCTTTTTGTTTGTTGCTGTCTTTATAAAGGTGTTTTACAAATCATGTCACACATTTTTTGAGCTTGCAGTTTTACGTAGAAACTCATGCCTGCAAACGTCACGCAACGACGCCGTGGAGCATCAAAGTTACAGGCGCCAGCTCCGGTAAATGTATGTATATACAGGATGATCCGTGATTGTGTTACAAATTTTCTAGGATGATGGAAATAGACAAATGTATCGATTTGAGGTAAGAGCCCCTGTACCGAAAGTTGTAAGTGAAAATCGTTATCCTACTTCTGACAGTGGAATACAAGTACTGGTACTGTTGTTGCTAGGACTGTAGGGTAGGCAACTTTCAGAGGCGGCACTATAGACCACAACAAGAAAAAATGTGCAGTAAACATGGACTCTAAACTGCATGCTCCTGGAGCTATAAGCACTTGTTCAACAGTGGAGATGGGTTTCACGCTAGCGAAGATGAACAAGTGCTCATGGTTCATGATGTATGCATTTTACAGCCTATGTGTACTGCACATTGTTTGCTTCTTCCGTTCCGTACCACCCACTCTGAAAGTTTCCTGTCCTACATCTTAGCAACAACGATAACGGTACATACTCTCAGAGGTAACAGAAAAGTTTTCTGTTATAATTTTCCGGTACAAGGACAAAATCTCAAATTTATACATTTATCCATCTGCATCATCTTAGAAAGTTTTTAACATCTTCGTGGGATCCCTCTATTTTTGTAGGCGCCGATGCCTATAACTTTGACGGTCTGTAGTGTCGCTAGATGACGTTTTCAGAAGCAGATTCCTATGGTAGACTTGATCAGTTAATTCCCCTCTACAGCCCCTAGTAATGTGAAGAATGACTTGTGAAACACCCTGTATATAGAATGAATAATATCAGGGAATGGACTAGAACGGTGTCTCACTCACTTCTCACGTATTTACTTTCTTTTATGTCGTTCAACTAGTACAGCTGCTGTTTTGTTTCTGGTGGCGTTCTAAGTAACGTTTTGCTCGCTATATTTTATTCCTGGTTGCATCTTAAATTCAAACTGTATATTCTGGTCAACATTGTCAAAAGTTTTTTCTGTAACTAAAGATGTTATAAATATGGATTCTGTTCCCTCCAAATGGATTTTCCTCTAGATCAGCTTCTGTAAGGTGCTCGATTCCTCTGTAAATAGTTTGTATCAGTATTTTCAGCTACGAGTTATCATAGTGGTGGTTTGACAATATTCTCACTGACCCCGATTTGCCTTATTTGGCATTGGTGCTATTACGCTTCTCGTTTAGTGTAAGGATTTAGCGGTTATTTCTGCTGGCGTAGACGTTCAGGAGTGAAGCAGCAGATCCCGGCAGAGTGAGTCGTCACCAGCTCCACTAGAGCCCTCTGGTAGCGAAGCCCTGCGCTACAGACATCTGACTGTGTGAGGGACCAGTAGCGACACCTAGCAGCGATGTTGTATACAGGAAAATAGTATTGCTAAAAGTTTTATCCACGCTTTTTAGCACACCTAGCAGCGATGTGGTGAACAGGAAAATAGTATTGCTAAAAGTTTTATCCACGCTTTTTAGCACTTGGAGTGGAGATATGGCACGGAATTTAATAGCAAAAGAAAACAGCCATAGTAGCAGTATCTCTCTTGCAATGCAACGTCAATGATACAATAGTACAACAATAATAGACCAACTGAATCTGTACTGGTGGTAATATAATTTCTTTTCTGACATGCAAGATACTTTCATATAAAGCTGAGCCTGAGAGGCTGTCATGTAATACCAACAGAAATATTATATGAAACATGTAGACCTGTCAATAAAGCCGTCAAGAAATTCGTTTTTTTTTTTAAATTGTATCTGTTTAATTTAGCATTCAGCTGACATAAACCAGGAGAATTATCCTCTTTCATACAAAGAAAGAGTTTATCCCATTAGTGACCTGTGTCACATCATAATCTCATTTTGACACTTGAATAACTAGAAAAAAAAAGAGCCTGTGTTCGTTTTGAAAATACACTTAGTGACAATTAGTCTGGTGAAGAAAGTGTGCGTATTAAAATTTAAAATAAGTGATTGCAAAAAGCATAATGAGGTGTATTTTGTAGTGTGGGAGTGAGCTCGACGTGGGATCCGAAGCATGGACCCCACGGGGGTTCCCGGCATGCGCCACATGTGAGGGCAGAGGTGGAGGTTAGTGTTCGGAAGTCTGAAAATTCCAGCGCCGGCCGGGGATTGAACCCTGGCCCGGCTGGGGCGAATAGCCCCAGCCCAGGCGCTGGAACGTTCCAGACCCCTTACCACGAGACCACCGTGGACCCTGGCCGTTTCCTGCTCTGTACTCGGTCTCGTGGTCGTGTCACAGTACAGCACTTCCTGTTGTCGGCTGTGTTTACATCAGACGCTGAGTGGCGTAGTGTAACCGGCAACATTAGAACGCTGTGAGGGGGAAGTGTTTACCTCCGACTGGTAGCTGCTCTCCTAACCCAGCTGAAGTAGCTTTACAGTTATCAAACACATTTGAAATCAGCCTTTGCGACTGTATGCAGTCGACGCTTGTTAATCGTTTGTTTCAACCTGATCCCAAATGCCTCTAGGAAACCGAAGAAACTTCTTCACTAATTTAGGCGAGCGTCATAGCAGAACGACCTACAAACATTCTATAATTACAATTCAACGCCTAGCTTACACCGGATAATTCTATTTGTTTCATCACTTGTTTTAACAATGCACGAAATACCAAAGCATATTAATCAGTTGCAAATAAATTTCTATGTGTGCAGTTCAGGACCGCACCGTAGATTTTTCGTGAAAACGTCGGGATAAAATCGTAACAGGTGTTTCATATTAAATTACATATTGATAATTAATATCTGTAATACAGTGGTCACACGGTTACTCACAGTGGTCCCACTTGCAGTGGCCGGTGTACGATATAGCCCTTGAGTACGATATCGGGTTGCGCCGTTGCTTCCCTTTTTTCCGCATTTGCTCAGCGCTTTTTAGGCTTCTGGGAGGGCTTTTCTCGCGTTTTCTGTAATTTAGAGCATATTTACAACTCCTATGAGACGAACTCTTCCTTTGTGTCGTAGGTTTAAACTCAATATAGGTTTTCGTTTATATCCCGCTAGTATTTTTATTTTCTATGAATCCTAGCGCAGCTCCCTAAGCTGTACATCGCAATGACACCCAAATCAGAATCCTAGCTTACAGCTACACCAGTTTATAACTTTACACAAAGCTGATTTGTAACAATGACGCGCATTTGCCTACACTGGCACGCTGACAACACAGGCAATAAACGACAACCACGTACACACGGCGTGGACTTAACCTTTGTTTGCGCACTGTCGGTCTCGTTGTTATTAGTGATTCAAATCTGACGCCACTTTGCCACAGAAGAAACTTCGACAAAGGAGAAAGTTGGCGTTTTCACGTCAGAATAACATCCAGGACGTTTTCGACTTTCGTAAAACAGAAACGAGTTTCGACGCTGTGAAATGCAATAAGAAGTAGCAGGTAACGAATTGTTTCGGGATTCCACCATCCATGCTGCAAACGATGATCGAGCGGAAAGATAATGTTGCTGATAAGTATTAAAAGGCGAAAGCAAGCAGACCGGCGAGGCGAGTCGCGCATCTTGCTGAAAGCTTATGGAATTGGCTTACTCAATGCAGGGTACAAAAGGTATTTGTCAGAGGTTATAGCTTAACGGAGCGCTCAATCATTAACGGTTAGTCTGGGAACCGAAGTCTCAGATACAAATAAGGAGTGACACGCCAACTCCAAAGGCATAAGGTCGTTTATAAAAAATTTACTTCATAAAATTCATTGAAAAATGAATGAAGCTGAATTTACGTATTTTCGAACATTTGTGTGTGCCTTCCGTTTCAAATACAAAAGCAAATAACATGTAAGAAAACTGGGAATACAAAAGAAAAAAAGTCGAAATTTTATTTAGATTTTCCCTGATTTCATCTACAATAAAGTGGAGTTAAATAGAATTAATTATTCGAACTTTTTCTCTTAATTATTCGAACTTTTTCATAGTTCCTTTGAACTTCGAATTATGCATACTTGATTGTAACGGTCCCTTGAGCTTCGAATTTTCTAGAGTCTGCAGTAATGTCTAAAAAGTAAAAACAAATCTTCTCGTGCTATTTCCACGTTTCAGTGGATGCTGATTTGGTTGTCCTTTTCAGTATATTTGTATGATTATAGAGTCCTAATCAACGTACGCAACGCTGTTACGGTATAAACGTACGTTTATTTTTACCAAAGTTGCGTAAGAATGCGCTTCTGCCATGCATCCCCACTCCCTAAATGCGCCATCAGGCAAAAGAAACTGAATACTCTTTCCTTTGTTTTTCACCCTTCATCGATGGAAGTGATAATGACTTGGCAGCAGAGACCTGTTTAGCTTGAGTGAGTGCTTAAACGAAAGGCATGGACGAAAAAAGATACAAAACAGATATATACGTAACGTCACGTAACCATGAAGAAAAGCACACTTCGTTTAGTTTACCATATCAGTGTATTCTTTTAAAACATCGTAAGTGGAATTTACAATTTTGGTCGCTTTCAACATCTAGGAACTTTCTTTATAATATATAAGTTTCTGATATTTACTTACAGCATTCTTGTGTCTTTTCCCCTTGCATTTGGAATTGTCTTCTCAGACTGCAGATTTCTGACACCACTCATGCCATTAGCCTAAATTTATGTTGGTCTACAGCGCTGAGGTTGAACCTCACCTGTGGTCGACTGAGGGACCATTCCAAAGTCTGGCAGGCAGCCAAAGGCTTTGCGAGGGGCCGATCGTAGGGCGTCCAGAGGAAGCCTCTTGGAACGCAAATTCTGGGCGTTCACAGAAGGTGAGTTTGCCGGTAGTTCGGAACTCCAATAATAGGCGCGTAATTGGGCCCCCTTAGTAACATGGCTGCCAAGGAGGGGAAGGACGGCAGTGTGCACAAGGTGGGGGAGTCACTCCTGATTGCTTCCTGATGCCATGAAGAGTACAGGGTGCACCCAACTGCAGGTGGTGGCCCAACTCGGTGCCAATGGCGTATGTCGCTTTGGATTGGAGGAGATTCTCTCTGGTTTTGATTTGCGGATAAGGTAAAGACTGCCAGTCTTGCTTGCGAGATTAAGGCGGAGCTCACCATCTGCACCACCATCGACAGAACCGACTGTGGAACTTCGGTGCAGAGCCGAGTGGAAGGTGTGAATCATAGGCTCAGGCGGTTATGTGACTGCGTAGGCCTCAGTTTCCTTGACTTGAGCCACAGGGTGGTAGGTTTCCAGATTCCGCTTAATAGGTGAGGAGTCCACTACACGGGTAGCGGGGGCGACGGGGGTGCATTTTTAGGTTAGAGGGTCTCAGGAAACCATAGCAATGGCTCCCGTCTAAAAGGGGTCAGGGAACACACAGTAAGGTGGTTGTAGAAACGATCGGTGTTTTAAATTATCTAAGCTGTGTTGGGAAAGAACCAGATCTCCAGGCCCTAATAGAAAGCACTGAAGCTCAAACAGTTATAGGTACGGAAAGCTGGCTAAAGCCGGAAATAAGTTAAGCCTAAATTTTTTCAAACGACCTAACAACGTTCACAAGGGATAGATTAAACACAGTTGGTGCTGGAGTATTTATTGTTGTCAGAAGTAGTTTACCTTGTAGTGAAACTGAAGTAGATAGTTCCTGCGTAATAGTATGGGTAGAGGCTATACTTGTCTATCGGATTAAACTGGATCGTTTTACCGGCCCCCGACTGAGAGGATATAGTTGCTGAACAGTTCAAAGAAAACGTGAGTCTCATTTCAAATAGGTAGCCCCCTCACACAACTATAGTCGGTGGTGATTTCAATCTACCCTCGATATGCTGGAAAATTTATGCGTTTAAAGCCGGCGGCAGGCATAAAACGTCATCTGTAATTGTACTGAATGCTTTCTTAAAAAATTATTTTGAACAATTAGTTCGTGAGCCCACTCGAAGCATAAATGGTTACGAAAGCGTACTTGACCTCTTAGCAGCAAATATTCCTGGATGAATATGTAGTATCATGACGAATACAGGGATTGGCGACCACAAGGCAGTTGCTGCTACACTGAATACTGTAACGCCTACAACCATCTAAAAGAAACTCAAAATACATCTATTTAAAAAAAGCTAATAACGCTCTTAACGCTTTTTAAAGAGACAGCCTCCACTCCTTCCGATTTGATCATGTAAGCGTAGAAAAGATGTGGAATGATTTCATATATATATATATATATATATATATATATATATATATATATATATATATATATATATATATATATATATGTCAAATCGCTGTTGCAGAAGCAACGAAAAGGCATGCCAAATCTGAAAGAATCCAAAATCCGCAAGACTGGCGAAGTTCTAAATATAGCAGCTACTTCAGTGCGAGATGCTCTTAATAATTTCTGCAACAAAACTTTGTTTCGAAATCTGGCGAAAAACCCGAAGAGATTCTGGTCATACATAAAGTACACCGGTGTCAAGATGCAGTCAGTACCTTCACTGCGCGAAAATAACGGTGAAGTCACTGATGACAGTGCCACTAAAGTAGAGTTAAGAAACATGGTTTTCCGAAACTCCTTCATCAAGGAATACGAAGCAAGTATTCCCGGAGTGCAGTCAACAGAAAGTGCCAAGATGAGTAGCATTGAAGTAAATATCCTCGGTGTAGCAAAGTAGCTTAAATCACTTGATAAAGGCAAGGCTTCCGGTTCAGATTAGATACCAGTCAGGTTCCTCTGAATGTGCTGATACAATAGCTCCATATTTAGCAATTATATATAACCGCTCACAGAAAGATCCGTACCTAAAGACTGGAAAACTGCTCAGGTCACAACAATTTCTTAAAGTACTGCCTTTTGTGAAGTTTAACAAAACTCTTAGCAAGTGTACTTGTTATACAAATGGGTACAGCAAAGGCTTCTGGTCGTAAAAGAATTTCAGCGTTAAACTGGAAATAGTTATAGGAGAGTATCAGAAGTAATAACCTAATGACATCTTTAATTTCTTGTACATTAGGTTTTTGTGTTGGAGAAGATTCTCTCTGGGTTTGTAGCAGTGGGCACCAATTGTCGGCTGCGACTGGAAGCACACTTACACTCGAGTGGCCGCACGAGTCACGGTGGATGCAGCAGCAGTGACCCTGTCGCGGTTGTATGCACACCCTGCTATAGTGTCTCGTGTGCACGAAGGACCTCTGCGGACCGAGCTGCAACTTTCTTAGCTCGCTGGACTGTGCAGTTAATGATTTACAGGGGCTGTGCTCCATTCAGCCCGCCTGGCAGAGGTGTGTTGCAGGGTGGCGTCAGCGCCTGACGGCTTCCGCGACTGGAAAAATGTACTGGCGGTAAAAAAAGTCACAGCAACTTTCGATTTCTGACAAAGGCTGCAGCCAAAAATTTAGTTATAGAGTGTGATGGTCTTTTCTATGTGCCTGAGCGATCATCCTTACGGTGAGTTGCTGACTACTCTCAGAGTATTTGCTCCAGTTACCTGTTGCGTGTGTGATCACCGCGGTCTCATTTCATCGACGTGGTGTCTGTGCACGTGAATAGCTGGCCACATGAATGGACTTCCGTGGCGGGCCAAAATTGCAGGCATCTCTAACGGATCGGGCCTGCCCATCCAAAGCCAATAGTTTGCCACTAATGTGCGGGCTCTGTCCTCTGACTTGGCCTGTGTGTGTGGCGTAGTACCACGGACCTAGGACTGTGGCGCCCCTCCTCGGCCCCAGGCGATGTGTTTCGGGAACCGTGACTGTCTCACAGCAAGTACATTGTACAGTGCGGCGTTTGATACAAATTTTATTTATTATAGTATCTTTTGGCACTTCGAAAGTAGTTTATATATTTGAAAGAATGGACGATAAGAAAAAAAAAATTGTGGCAATCGCAGGCAGTTTGTACACTATGAAGTCAAGTATTTCTTGAAAGAAAAAAATCACACAATACCTGTAGATAATAGACATAATGCATACCATCACTGCTTTCAGGAATGTGTCTCGCAACTCCAAGAAAATGCATATTTTTGTCACCAAATGGGTTTCGCTTTATGAAAATAAAATCAGTGATCTTAATGAAACATGTCTGCCACTGGGCTTCCTTTCTCCATCTACAAGCAGTTCATTACACAACATTTTGATGTTAAGTACTTACGATTTTTGTTCAGACGTTTAGAAATACAGAAGTCATTACTTTTTTTTTACGTCTTAGGTCTGCACTTAGACTTGATACCTCAAAATTTGTCAGAGAAAAATGCTAAAACTTGTCTGGAGAGAATGTTTTCATTTTAATAGTGTAAATATGACAAGATCATGCAGGAAGCAGGCGACCAGTATTATTATTTTCATTTTAATAATGAACAGCCTCAGTTGCACCGCTTTACCCAAGTTTCAGTCGGGATAACCCAACATTCTTCAGAATAACAGTGTCTACTGTTTGTCCATAGTGGAGTTCCAGTACAGCACTCGTGGCTGCCGCGACGTGGGGCCGACGTAGTGCCAGATAAGTTTTACAGTCTGACGATAATTTATGAATACTTGACGATGTCCACTATGGACAAACAGTAGATACTGTTATTGTGAGGAAGGTTGGGTTATACCGACTGAAACATAGGTAAATTCTAGATAAACGGTGCAACTGAGGCTGTTAATTATTAAAATTAATATTTATACAGTTGCTGACAGGGCCGCGAAATGTTGAAGATATTTAAGTAGTATTATTAGAGTAATTAGTAGCATTGAGGCTGACTGCGTCTATTCTGCGAATTTTTGCTTCACGTGCAACTTTGAACGACATATGCACATGCAGTAATCGCATATGGATATCTGATGACGGCTAAATTCCGAAACGCAATACTGACATTCCTTGCGCGATATCTGACGTTTAGTATTGCGATCCAGTCAACATGAACGCAGAACTACTGATTGTTGTAATTTCAAGTTCGATGTTGGATAACAATTTCCGTGTGATATAATTACAAATTGCCAGTTTTCGGACTTTTCCTTTACCTTGCTTCTTGCCAATTTTCATTAGTGTAGGTCAACAGAAAGTGCCCTATAGGTCTGTATATTTTACACCGTGTAGGGAACACAACCTCAGTATGTGAAAAAAATTTCAATTTGACACATCTCCAAGTTCCTGAAGCATAGGATGTGTAACAGACAGACGAAAAACAAGGGTTCTGTTTTTTCCGATTGAGGAACGGAATAAAAAAAAAGACAAAGTATTATTAGTTTCAGAGCATATGGTAGCTCCAGTTATAAAAGCTTAAGTGGTATATTTAGACAAAAACATGGCACACTACACTTAAAAATACAAAAAAGAGAGGCACTGAGATTCAAACTCGCGACTTCTACTGTTCCTGCACGCTCATTATCGCTAGACTACCAAGCCCGACATTAGCTTTTTTATGCTTATGGGGAGGGGGGGGGGGGGGGGGAGAGAGGAAGAGGATTTATTGTAATTGGTTGTCATGCCCAGATAAACATACACGTAAACGCGATCCTGTTGCCAGTTACAAAGCAGTAAAACTCGCTTCAGAAACTCAGTATATTGCTTTATTTGTGTTATCACATATTCGAGCACAATTTCCATCTGTTCTTGTGTAAACTTTTAAGAAGCTAATCGCCATAACTACGCTAGCGTCTTTGGTCACGAGATATTTTTTGTACTCTTACTGTCAAACTCTGTGTTACCTTTTGCGTCGGTAATCACGTGAGGATTATCTAAGTAGCAGCCGACAGTTAATAAAAGTTTTACTTTTTATCAATGCACCTTGTATGCACGCATACGGCTGTGTACAGTTCTCAGAGATTATCAGCATTAGCTTCCAAGCCATCCACAAGGAATCAAGAGTGGCATTAGAGCCACCCTGAAGTCTAGGCTGGTCTTCACGGTGGCACGAAATCTTGGTCAAGCAGAAAATTTATAATTCTGAACTCAGGCATAACGAGGTACCTCAGACTGAATGAACCCCCCCCCCCCCCCCCCCCTTCTATGCAGCATGGATTCCGAAAACATCGATTACGTGCAACCCGACTCCAACGACAGTCTGAAAACCACGGATCAAGGCAGACAGGAGAAAACAGTGTTTACTGATTTCCGAAACGCATTTCGCTCACTAGCAAAACTGTGCTTATTAAATGATTTGGGTTTTGCACTGTCTATATTCTCGAAATACATCCTGGATGGCGTTGAGGTCGTTCTGTTTGACCTCAGAATATGTTCTAAGGTACTACAGGAAATCGATAGCGAAAAATAAAACTGTGCACTTAAACAAGCGAAAAATTGCCGTACCCTATTACCGTGATGCCAAAGAGTCGCAGTTGTAACATCTGAAATCATACAAATACATTGTTGCAACACTTAGTTGGTATAAGAAATGTCATGATCACAATAGTCTGAGTTGTAGGTAAAGCAGCAAAACAGTGGAGCTGATGGTCGCCGTGAATTTCCGCCAGCAAGTGGGCACACCCCTTGTAACTCAGGGCAGGCTGCCGTTTCTTGTGGTCGAACAGCGAACCCCTTACTGCATTCCACAATTACGCCCATGGCGAAGGTTGTGATACTGAGACGAGAAGAATTTAGTGCACGAAGACTGAGGGCTTACACATCCACACTATGTTCGTTTAGGACTTAAGCTCACGTACTTTAAACACTCCCATAGTGGCAAATGATGAAAGGTTTCTGTTCCAGTAGTGTGCTGCAGCGTTGGCTCTTGCTATACCGTGCACAGTTGACTGTGTTTTGCCTTGCAATGCATAACACACTCACCCACTCGCAGCTGCAACTTTTGTTTATCCTCATCCCAATAAACCATGAACCATGGATCTTGCGTTGGTGGGGAGGCTTGCGTGCCTCAGCGATACAGATAGCCATACCGTAGGTGCAACCACAACGGAGGGGTATCGGATGAGAGGCCAGACAAATGTGCGGATCCTGAAGAGGGGCAGCAGCTTTTTCAGTAGTTGCAGGAGCAACAGTCTGGATGATTGACTGATCTGGCCTTGTATTACTAACCAAAATGGCCCTGCTGTGCTGGTACTGCAAACGGCTGAAAGTGAGGGGAAACTACAGCCGTAATTTTTCCCGAGGGCATGCAGCTTTACTGTATGGTTAAATGGTGATGGCGTCCTCTTGGGTAAAATATTCCGGAGGTAAAATAGTCCCCCATTTGGATCTCCGGGTGGGGACTAATCAGGAGGATGTCGTTATGAGGAGAAAGAAAACTGACGTTCTACGAATCGAAGAGTGGAATGTCAGATCCCTTAATCGGGCAGGTAGGTTAGAAAATTTAAAAAAGGAAATGGATAGGTTATAGTGGGAATTAGTGAAGTTTGGTGGGAGGAGGGACAAGACTTTTGGTCAGGCGAATGCAGGGTTATAAATACAAAATAAAATAGGGGTAACGCAGGAGTAGGTTTAATAATGAATAAAAAAATAGGAGTGGGGGTAAGCTACTACAAACAGCATAGTGAATGCATTATTGTGGCCAATATAGACACGAAGCCCATGCATACCACAGTAGTTGAAGTTTTTATGCCAGCTAGCTCTAGAGATGATGAAGAAATGTATGATGAAATAAAAGAAATTATTCAGATAGTGAAAGGAGACGAAAATTTAATAGTCATTGGTAACTGCAATTCTGTAGTAGGAAAAGGGAGAGAAGGAAACGTGGTAGGTGAATATGGATTGGGGGAAAGAAATGAAAGAAGCCGTCTTGTAGAATTTTGCACAGAGCATAACTTAATCATAGCTAACAATTGGTTCAATAAGCATAGAAGAAGGTTGCATACATGGAAGAAGCCTGGAGATACTGACAGGTTTCAGATAGATTATATAATGGTAAGACAGAGATTTAGGAACAAGGTTTTAAATTGTAAGAAATTTCCAGGGACAGATGTTGACTCTGACCACAATCTATTGGTTATGAACTGTAGATTAAAACTGAAGAAACTTCAAAAAGGTGGGAATTTAAGGAGATGGGACCTGGATAAACTGAAACAACCAGAGGTTGTAGAGAGTTTCAAGGAGAGCATAAGGGAACAATGGACAGGAATGGGGGAAAGTAATACAGTAGAAGAAGAATGGGTAGCTTTGAGGAATGAAATAGTGAAGGCAGCAGAGGATAAAGTAGGAAAAAAGATGAGGGCTGCTAGAAATCCTTGGGTAACAGAAGAAATATTGAACCTAATTGATGAAAGGAGAAAATATAAAAATACAGTAAGTGAAGGAGGCAAGAAGGAATACCAACATCTCAAAAATGAGATCGACAGGACATGCAAAATGGCTAAGCAGGGATGGATAGAGGACAAATGTAAGGATGTAGAGGCTTGTCTCACCAGGGGTAAGATTGATACTGCCTACAGGAAAATTAAAGAGAAACACTTGTATGAATATCAAGAGCTCAGATGGAAACCCAGTTCTAAGCAAATAAGGGAAAGCTGAAAGGTGGAAGGAGTATATAGAGGGTCTATACAAGGGCGATGTACTTGAGGACAATATTATGGAAGTGGAAGAGGATGTGGATGAAGATGAAATGGGAGATACGATACTGCGTGAAGAGTTTGATAGAGTACTGAAAGACCTGAGTCAAAACAAGGCCCCCAGAGTAGACAACATTCCATTAGAACTACTGACACCCGTGGGAGAGCCAGCCCTGACAAAACTCTACCATCTGGTGAGCAAAACATATGAGACAGGCGAAATACCCTCAGACTTCAAGAATAATTCCAATCCCAAAGAAAGTAGGTGTTGACAGATGTGAAAATTACTGAACTATCAGTTTAATAAGTCACAGCTGCCAACTACTAACGCAAATTCTTTACAGATGAATGGAAAAACTAGTAGAAGCTGACCTCGGGGAAGATCAGTTTGGATTTCGTAGAAATATTGGAACACATGAGGCAATACTGACCCTATGACTTATCTAAGAAACTAGATTAAGGAAAGGCAAACCTACGTTTCTAGCATTTGTAGACTTAGAGAAAGCTTTTGACAATGTTGACTAGAATACTCTCTTTCAAATTCTGAAGGTGGGGGAGGGGGGGGGTGAAATACAGGGAGCGAAAAGCTATTTACAATTTGTACAGAAAGCGAATGGCAGTTATAAGAGTCGAGGGCCATGAAAGGGAAGCAGTGGTTGGGAAGGGAGTGAGACAGGGTTTTACCCTCTCCCTGATGTTATTCAATCTGTATATTGTGCAAGCAGCGAAGGAAACAAAAGTTCGGACTAGGTATTAAAAGCCATGGAGAAGAAATGAAAAACTTTGAGGTTCGCCGATGACATTGTAATTCTGTCAGAGAAAGCAAAGGACTTGGAAGAGCAGTTGAATGGAATGGACAGTGTCTTGAAAGGAGGATATAAGATGAACATCAACAAAAGCAAAACGAGGATAATGGAATGTAGTCGAATTAAGTTGGGTGATGCTGAGGGAATTAGACCCTTAAAGTACTAAAGGAGTTTTGCTATTTGGGGAGCAAAATAACTGATGATGGTCAATGTAGAGAGGATATAAAGTGTAGTCTGGCAATGGCAAGGAAAGCGTTTCTGAAGGAGAGAAATTTGTTCACATCGAGTATAGATTTAAGTGTCAGGAAGACATTTCTGAAAGTATTTGTATGGGGTGTAGCCATGTATGGAAGTGGAACATGGACAATAAATAGTTTGGACAAGAAGAGAATAGAGGCTTTCGAAATGTGGTGCTACAGAAGAATGCTGAAGATTAGATGGGTAGATCACATTACTAATGAGGAGGTATTTAATAGGATCAGGGAGAAGAGGAGTTTGTGGCACAACTTGACTAGAAGATGGGATCGGTTGGTAAGACATGTTCTGAGGCATCAAGGGATCACCAGTTTAGTATTGGAGGGCAGCATGGAAGGTAAAAAACATAGAGGGAGACCAAGAGATGAATACAGTAAGCAGATTCAGAAGGATGTAGGTTGCAGTAGTTACTGGGAGATGAAGCTTGCACAGGATAGTGCAGCATGGAGAGCTGCATCAAACCAGTCTCAGGACTAAAGACCACAAAATCCCAATGATCACATTTGTGCTACATTCATATGAATTTATCTTATGTTTAACACAATATACAACAAATAACTGTTTTTATAACACAAGAAATTATGTGGTGGAGAGATCTATTCCTTGATGTTGTAATTCCATTTGTCACATCATATATTTTTGTACAGTTGAGCAGAGCTATTCACTTATACTGTTGTGACATTTGTTAAGCATGTGGTTATTGATCTTCTTATGGGTTTGCCAGACATATTCATTGATGAAATTTCATTTGTCACATGAAATTAAATCCTTATACAGTTTTGCAGAGCTATTCACTTATTACAGCATAACATTTGTCAAGCATGTGGTTCTTTATAACAGTTTTAAATTTATCCCAATTTTCCAGCTCTTTGATATGTTTTGGTAGTGCATTAAAAAGTTTGATGCCTGGATTACATACATGCTTCTGACTTAGGGTCCTTGTTCCAGTGTGTAAGTGGAGATCTTTACATTGCCGTGTATGGTAATCTGTATTGGTTTTAATTTTGTCCTGCTTTCTTTTGATCACCAACAGACATTTCAGAATGTATAATGATGGAATTGCTAAAATTTTCAATGCTTTAAAATGGGGCCTACAACATGTTTGATGTGGGTTCTGGGTCATTATCTGAATAGCGCATTTTTGTAATTTGAAAATCTCATTTAGGCGACAATTTCTTTTTCCCCAGGATACTAGCCCATAGGCCACAATTGACTGAAAATATACTAATCTGGTGCAGTCGTTACTACAAACTCTTATAATAATTCTAAGTACAAAACATGCTGAATTTAGTTTTAGTGCTAAGCTCACCACACGGCATTTCCAGTTTATCTTCTCATCAATGTGCATACCCAGGAATTTTGCACACTGTACTGTTTCAAGTTGTTTCCCTCCATAGTGGGATGCAGGTCGTCATGTTCACTTATTCTTCCATTTTGCACATAATTAGTTTTTTTTTTTTTTGCATTCAGTGTTAGCTTGTTTGCGCTGAGCCATTTTTGTGTATCTTGTAGGAGATGGTCCACAGTACTGTGCAATGACTGCTTCATACAACAAACAATTAAACTAGTATCATCAGCAAGTAACATGATTCTAGCTTTTCTCTCTGACACCTGAGTATAATTAATGTAAATGGGGAACAGCAAGGGGAATAATACACTTCTTTTGGTGCTGTAATTTCAGCCACCTGCATCCTCTTTTTCCAGATACAACTCGTGCCACTTTTTCTTCCAGTCCTCTGATACTTATAGCTTCAAATGTTTCCAAAAGTATGCTGTGGTCAACAGTGTCAAAGGCTTTTGACTGATCTAGATTTATCCCGAAAATACTTATGCCTCTTCCAATTTACTATTTATATCTTTTGTGTATACCAGTACAGCTGTTTCGGTACTTCTCCCAGCTAGAAATCCATGCTGATTACTGTTCATCAGTTTCCACAATTAAGATAATGTGTGACTGTATACATCATTAGTATCGCTAAAACCTTAGAGAAAGTTGGGAGAAGTGAGACAAGTTTGTAGTTTCCTGTTTTAAACTTATCACTCTTTTTCAACAGGGGAATGAATCAAGAAATTTTCAGTTTCTGTGGAAAAAACTTGCATATTGTGTGACAGAATACAGTTGATGTGCTACACTGGGTTTTTCTTTATTGTGTAGATACACGGTCCGGTCCATCACATTAATGTGACCAAAATCGACATGCAGTGACCACTCACAGAAGGCACCACTAGCAGTCAAGGGTATATAAAGCATGTTGGGAGCCACAGAAAAGAGTGCAGTTGTCACTGTAAGTAGGAGACAAGATGATGTCGAAATGTGCACAGTCATTGGCGTTTGGGGAAAGGTGGAAGCATTTTGGAAAGACTAAGTCTGTAAACTGTTCACATGTCAGTGTGGTAATGAAAAGAGCTTCTACTGCTTGTCTTTATGCTTTCCGAGACCTGCCACGCCCAATTGAGAATGGAGTGCTACGGGCAGGGCCCTGCAAACATATTGAGATTTCAGTGCTCCAGTCCACAATTTAGACAGAATTTGGCATGATATCCCCCAGGAGCACATCAAACAACTGTATCAACCAATACCAAACCGTATTACTGCTTGCATATGGGCTACAGGTTGTCAATGCATTAATGACTCCCTCAGTTTGTGATGCTCTTCCTGTTGACCAACTCATCCAAGTGTTCTGAAATTGTAATCATTTGTTTCTGTGCACATGAACATCAAATCTAGTCGTTACAACCCTTTGGATAATTTCTGTGTTGTGCAACTTTCTTCTTTCCTTAGAGTGTACTTTAAAAATTGTGTTAACAGCCTTATAAGTTTGCCATCTTAAAGGAGGACACAGGTCCCTTTGAAGTGCTGTACATGGAGTGGAACTAATACCTGCCAGTCATCTGAGCCTTCACTGCTGACATAAGCCACATCATTGAAGAGGTGTGTATGTGCCAGTCGACTATAAGGAGTCTGTGTAGTACAATGGATTGAAACCACAGATTAAAGCTATTGTCTTTGGATGTGCCAATGAATTAAGCTGCCCAATTTGTTGGTGTGTCAGTGAAGACTGTCCAACGTGTCTGCAAGGAATGCTGTACCACTTGCAACCACATAATGTGGCATAATAATAAAAGTGGCCACATTAAGACCCAAACTTGTTGTTAGTCATAGAGATGAACGTTGTAAGTTGCCATTGACAGTCAGTCTCAAACACAACAGGAATCGCTGCAGACCCATGTCTACTAGTTTTCAGCCAAATATTGTGATGGCAAGTTGCATGCAGTGGGACCCTTGCAGAAGACTACTGAGGCATAAAAATGTACATGTTGTCAGTGGAGCAAACACAACACAAACTGGACAGTAGGTGAGTTGAAATGTGTGGTGGTTTTGCCTCTTTCTGAGAACATATCAAAGGCTCTTACAGCACAATAAGGTTTTTAACCTGCTATGGACAGAGGATATACAGATTGTCTCAAAAGTTACAGCATCCGAACAAATTATACCTAAGGTATTCACACCATGTTTGGCTTATGTGACATAGTGTCACGAAGATTTTATGGAGTTTAATCAGTTTCAGCATGTGTGCACCAGTGGTGGTGGGCACAATTTCCAGTCTGGTATCAGGATCTATCCACATTCAGCACATTATATCTGCATCACCTGTGGCAAGAGCAGAAATGATTTTGTTCATTAAATTTTTGATGTAGTTGACAGCTGCTTGGTCGACTCTGTCCTTCGTATATGCACACAACACATTCCCTATCACGTACCTCTTCCATCATAGTATGTGGATTGGTAATATATCATTATCTTCTCACAGGATATGTACATACTCTGAATTGCCAACAAAACTGGCACAGGCATGCGTATTCAAATACAGGGATATGTAAACATACAGAATATGGCACTGCAGTCAGCAATGCCTAAATAAGACAACATGTGTCTGGCACAGATGCTAGATTGCTAAGTGCTGCTACAATGGCAGCTTATCAAGCTTTACGTAAATTTGAATGTGGTGTTATAGTGGGTGTACGAGCAATGGGACAAAGCATCTCCAAGGTAATAATGAAGTGGTTATTTTCCCATATGAGCATATAGTGAATATCAGGAATCTGGTAAATCATTAGATCTCCAACATCGTTGCAGCGAAAAAAGATCCTCCAAAAACAGGAGCAACAACTGAAGAGAATCGTTCAAAGAGACAGAAGTGCAACCCTTCTGCAAATTGCTGCATACTTCAATGTTGGGCCATCAACAAGTGTAAGAGTATGAACCATCATTGATATGAACTTTTGTAGCTGAAGGTCCACTTGTGTACCCTTGATGACTGCATGACACAAAGTGTTTTGCCTCACTTGGGTCCATCAACGCCGATACTGGACTGGAAACATGTTGCCTGGTTGGACGAATCTCGTTTCAAAGTGTGTCGTGCAGATGGACACGTACATGCAAGGAGACATCCTCTTGATTGGACACTGTGTTGTGTTTGGCAGGAGAGCCAATCCGTATACCTAAAGGAGGCCGAAATGCACCCGTCTCAGCTCACGCAGGCTGGAATGATGTCTGGAACATGACAAGAGAATTAGAATTGAGAAAAATGGACGTAGCTGGTGGAATACTTAACTTTAATCCATTAATGGAGAACTTCGCTCTTTATGGTACATGATTCACAATATCAATAGTACGGATACTGGCACCTTGCTTGGTCGTAGCAAATAACGTAGCTGAAGGCTATGCTAACTATCGTCTCGGCAAATGGGAGCATGGAAGTCAGTGAACCATCGCTAGCAAAGTTGGCTGTACAACTCGGGCAAGTGCTAGGAAGTCTCTCTAGACCTGCCGTGTGGCGGCGCTTGGTCTGCAATCACTGATTGTGGCGACACGTGGTTCCAACTTATACTACCGGACCGAGGCCGATTTAAAGGCTACCACCTAGCAAGTGTGCTGTCTGGCAGTGACACCACACACTGCATGTCAGCAGGGGATTGTTGAAGCTGGTGGAGGCTCTGTAATGGTGTAGGAGGCGTGCATTTGGAGTGATATGGCTAGGTATGACCCTGAGAGTTGACACATACATAAGCATCCTGTCCATTGGGGATTCCGATGGACTTGGCCAATTCCAGCAGGACAATGATACACTTGGCATGTTCTGAATTGCTACAAAGTGGCTCCTGGAACACTCTTCTAAGGTTAAACACTTTCACTGGCCACCAAACTCCCCAGGTTTGAACATTGAGCATATCTGGGATGATTTGCAATGTGCTACTCAGAAAAAAAACTCACATAGCCCTCTATGCAGCATTCACAGTGTCAATTCCTTCCATCACTACTTCAGACAATAGTCAAGCCCATGAGACACAATTGATTACTAAACTCAGCCAGCATCCAGCATGCACTGTACAACTGATGCGTGTTATAAAGATATAATACACTTTGCTCAGAGACAATAAAATTGTGTGGGTAAGTACTTTATTCAAAACTGAACATGAATGCCCAAAAATAGAGAAATAGAGTGAAGTTCCAATATTTGCAGCTCTTGATATGTACATGAACTTTACTTTTTAAAACAAGAGTAGAAGGTTTAGATATATCATGCAAAATTTTATATATTGATATCAATGTAGGTAAGATGCAAAGAGAGATTGAGAGGGGGCACGTTTCTTTTATATATATATATATATATATATATATATATATATATATATATATATATATATATATATATATATATATATATATAATAAAACTTGTCATTGAGTAGGTAGGCTGGTGCTGTATCTGTGTTGAAAGATATTTCAGTTCCTTCAAGAAAGTCAAATTTCTTGCCTGGTTCTTTTCTACACTGTTTGCCACAATTCTTGCCCAGTAACTCATTCTGCAAATTTGGATTTGTTCTGTATGTTAAGACAGAGTGCATCCCTGTGATTCTACCAGTTTGTTTATTGCAGAAGTTTGGACATACCTGATTTTTGATATTTTTGCTTAGTGCTTTCAGTACTGTGGATGATATTATTCTGTATTTTGTTGCTTGCGAAGAAGCTTGTTTGTATGACATACAACTTGAAGAGGTTGGCAATTTGGTATGAAACCTTCCTTGAGGAAAGTCAGCTTATTACAAAGATGGTCTTCCTGTTTGTGGGTGGTTGTCCAGAAACTGGTTGGTTTAATTTATGTATTACAGCTGGATTTTATTCATAACTGGAGGCAGTATGATTTTACAATTTGTGTTTATTTTTATCTTTCACTTGAATCCATTGGGTCTTTAAGCATGTGATTAAACATTCTTCTGAAGAACACTTTTTATTGTGATCTGGATAGCAAGAAGAGTTACGGATGGTAACACTGGTAATTGTTGGTTTCGTGGAAGTTTGAGCATTTTTATATACAAGTTTTGTGAATGTTTTCTGGTGTTTCATTTCTACAGTGATAGGAAGTGAATTGAATTTTGTGGTGTAATTTATTAATTTCCTCAGCTAGATTTTCTAATTCCTTTGGTTTTTCTGTTGAAAAGAATTAAATGAGACTGATGCAATTTTCTGTATTTACACTAAATAAACTTAATCTAGGTCCCTACAGCTGTTGTGCTATAATCTAGTGTAAATTCCTGCAGATAATAAAGGGATTTTCAACTCACATTCATATAGATCCCATAAGCTGCACTCATATGCAATACTTATAGAAATGCTTCTGGTTGTTATTCAGTACAGTGGTTCTACCTGACAGCAGTTTCTAGTGACTTAATGCATTACTGTCCCAATAGTAATTTTTGCCACACTATGTGTGTTTCAGGACCTTCCAAGCAGAACACTGCCACTTCCTGACAGTTCTCTCAAAACCCAGCGATGTAGCATGGGGAGTGGAATGCTTTCAAGTCTCACAGCCAGACCACTAACAAGGTTTTGCCTCCTGCTGAACACCAAACCCACAGACAGTCTGGTTTTCTTTTTATGAAAGTGAAAATTGAACCATTGCGGTTGCTAAGACTGTCAGTTTCTATTAACATGACACAGGCAGAGTGGTGAGTATTATACAAAAAAAAAAAAAAAAAAAGGGGGAATGAAGTCCCATATCTTGGCTAACTGTTGTTGACTTCTTTGATTTGTTCAGCAAAGCTGTAATCACAGCAGAATGCCAAAGTTACAAATTGTATGAGGTGAAATGAGATATTACGTTTGAAATCATTACAGCCCACAATAAACTAGTGATTGCTTCTCGCAAGTGATCAAAATGCGGTCCATAAAGAAACCTTCATTATTTCAGTAGGCAGCGGGTCATTGATGTTTAGTATGCTTGAGAGCTCTTCTTTGTTCACACAGTGTTGTTCATGAAAAATGACATCTTTATGTGAACTCTACATCAAAATAGAAACACTATACATTGGGCCTGCCATAACCTTGTAACACACATCTCTCCAGCCTCCCTTCTTTCCCCCCAAAATATGTTGTGCCTCTTTAACTCATTAATTTCAGCTCTTATGGAAAATTGCTCCCTGACTTGTGTTTCCCCTTTGGAAATGACCAGTGGACAGTGCAAACACATATGGAGCCACACTTTGCCATGTAATAAATGAGTGGATGAAATTTGGCTTCTTGTTACATACATTCTTCTGAAGCAGAAATGAGGTATTGGTTCTTGCTAACTTGTCACTACTCAAACAAAGTTTTCTTTTAGTGGCTTTGGATAACAGCTCAAGTTTTTATAAGTCGTAATCTTAATTTCTTTCATAAATGTGTATTGAGTATTCCTGGTGTGACTGTGTGAAGTAAAATAAACTTCTCATTTCATTGACATCTGTTATACTGTACATGTTTGGACCTAGTTTATTTCTACAGTGTCTGCTGGGATGCTATTGTTTATCAATGAACAATGTAAACCACGTGAAAGTAGATGAGAACAACAGGGTTTAGGAGCATACTTGTCACAACCATTGTAGTGGAAGTGCTTCTGTTGTGACTAACATTGTGTGAATGTTTCCAACTGGATGATAATAAGACCATGGTCAGTACTGGAACCTGCAATATTGGTAATTACTTCTACTTGCCAGTCGTTCCCTGAAAGTACCTCATCTTGCTCCTGCCCCTCTGCAATAATATAAAAATGAAATAGAGTGTCTTCCAGTGTAGAGCCTCTTGTAGAATTTAAAATATTTTAAAGTAGTTCCTAGAACATGTTTCAGTATTCAAGTTGCAAAAGAAATTTTAGGAGCATCTGTCAACATTTTCAATTGTATAACTGTGTCGAAATGTACATACGTGTTTCAACAGTATTCCATTTGTAAATATTTCAAGAGAGATGCTCTTTTTAGTTTAAGAAATCCCACATCAGTAAAGTGGCAATCTATGGGATCAAATTGAGGCAAATGCTCTGAATACTTAAACATTACAGTTTTAATGTTGAAACTGATAAGGCCTACAGTTGTACTACTGGTTATTTATACTAAATACAAGCCTTAGAACAAAATGAATAGCACTGAAGGTAAACAAAATTTGAAAGAGGTTTTTTTAATGATTAACTGCTGGCACAGATTGCATTGACTTGTTTATCGAGTTTTGTATTGTCATCAAAGATAATACGAGCTAATAAAGTTATTGCCAATAACAATGAACATGAAGGAGTTACAAGACAGACTTATATCAACTGGCCAAAATTGAAAACTACAATCAGATAATGAAAGAACAAGGGGACAAAAGTGACAACATAATCTGGTTCTTGGTGAAACAAACTCAAATGAATACAGATATTATTTAGTTACATTTATTAGCTCTTCTAGTTCCCCACAACAATGTACAATTGTCTTTGGCTATGAGTTTAAGCATTATTGCAGCAAGAGAGAATGGATGTAAGGAATTTCAGTGTGTACTACAAGTATTTTGATGAATTTTCGTTTTGAACAAGCAGTACATTCTGGCTGTAGTGTTGCTTGCTGTAGGCATACAATTTTAAATGTATTGGACCTAATTATTGTTTCTATTGCAAACATGACTAGTGTTAGTGTTCATGTAAAAACAGTACCACATATTATGTAGCTCTACTTGCTGAAGAGCAACTCAGGTCAGAATATTACAACCTATTTGTAGCCCACCTTATTGGTGAAATTATTGTAGATATGAAATTTCATTTAAGTTGTCATTTGGAACAGAAGCGCACAATAAAGTTTTTTGAGACCAGCAGAACTGCTTTTCACACATGTATGTATGTAGTTCTAACAACTTTTCGTCCAGTGAGTCTTCCACCTAGCCTATGGTTTCAACACTATGTAGCAGGCTGCAAAGTAACCATCGGCATACATCGATGTTTCTTAACCTAACTGTTTCTGTAAGTTGATGATAAAATTAACCTTTAAGTAATATTATGCATGTTGAGTAATAAAAATAATCATTTATATAGCTGCACATTAAATAGTGTTCCATGGAACTGAAGTGCCAAATAATATATATAATGCATGGTCACAAATCATAACACAGTGTTTGCTAATGTTGTAATGTCCCTATGAAATGGTTGAAATTTACTGTTCTTTTCTGTAAAAGATAGATGAATTTTAAAAAATGCTAATGGTCTTCTTAATTTGGTTGGTTCCGTTGTTCCCATTACCTATTACATATATGAGAAATATTAACAGTGAAGCTGTTTTGTTTCTTTGTATGGCATGGAGTAATTACTTCGTAGCTTATCCCAGAGGTTAAAAATGTGTACTGCATGAAAGACACTGTAATTCTGCAGAGTTGTAGTTGTACTACCTTGGAGCTGTGTACATTTTTAAGTTACAAGCGAGTATTAGCTTTATGCTGTAAATGTCTTGGTAAGCTTTCCAGTGGAACAACCAGAAATCTGTGTGCAAATTAACACCATGTAAGCAGTGTAGGTAGTGGTGACAGCTCTTTTCATATACAGGGTGTATTAAAACAAAAAACTACATACACACACTTTTCATGTGTTTGGGAGAGGAAAAGAAGCTTTTTTTTTGTGTGACTGCCTTTTATTTTTTTTTATTTTTTTTTTAAATAGGGGGAGACGATGTTGGTATATGAAGCACTGGTTACCAGTCAGCTGAATGCATTGTCATTATTCACACTTGGTTGTTTTGAGCAAGCATATTCCAGTTGTGCCGTAATGTAGACAGGCGATATTTTCTGAAATGCCCCTATACCAATAGTCACACCATATCTCGAGCATTACTAACATCAAAACTTTAATGGATCCATATCATCAACATGGTTCACACCAGTGACATGTAATTAAGTGTATCACTATCTCCTCTGACCCCACAAATTCTTTGTAAATGTAGTTTTTTTTTTCACACACACAATGTATGCCGTTTTTTTAGGAGCAGCTGCAGGCCAGAGAGTAACAACCTCAGGATAAAAGCAAGTAGCTGTACAGGGCAGAAGAGTTGGAGCTTGACTAAGGTAAGTCAGAAAGTACCTCTCTGTCCTTGAATCACATTACCTGTCATGACTAGAGAAAGGTAAACAAAACACACTGTTTCAACATAGTTTCCATCATAAGCAAAAATTTACATTAAAAGGTGACGGGCACTTTCATAGAAGTTCAAAGTATGAGGTGCATCCTGAAAGTAAGTACCAAATCATTCTGCTGCCACTGCAGCACTTGTGTTGTAGGTTCACACATTTCTCTGGTTCATTGTCTTTCCACAGTTGACTCTGCAGCTAAATTTTGTGGTATTTATATTCATTAGTGATCAGTCAAAATCTTTAAGACAGCCTTTGAGCCCAGTGACTGTGAAGTGCACTCTGTTATGTTTTGTTTCAACACACAGAACATTAAGCCAGCTGAAATTCATCAACTTGTAGACATTTATGGTGAGGAAGTGGATGAGACAGTTGAAGAAACACTCATGATGAAGCATGTGTTGGACAGCCTTCTGTTGTCACTGATGGTATGGGTGAGAAAAATTCATGAAAATACATGGTTCACAATAAGAATGTATTTCAAAAACTGTTTTGCATGACTCAGTCATAAATTGCTTAAATTTTTGTGAATTCTGTTTCAAAAATGCTTACAAAATCATGTACCTTGGCAGGGTTTTGACATTTCAGCACTGAATACAGTAATAAGGAAGATGAATTCTTAAATAGAATCATAACTGGTGATAAAACTTGGGTTTTTCATGACACTCCAAAACAAAAACAACAATGTATGGAGTGACGGAACTCAGAATCCAACAATATTCCTCCTCCCCTCCCCCCCCCCCCCTCCCAAAAAAAAAAAAAAGAAATCAGAATGAAGTTGTCAGTGCAAAAAATCTGGTGCAGTGGGTTCTATGACCAACGAGACATTCTGCTTGTTGAGTTCCTTCTCCAAGCTGAAATCATGAAAGCGGTATGACACTGCAAAACACCGAGAGAACTCCATCAGACTATTCAAAACAAAAGATGCGAAATTCTCAATCGAATTATTATGTTGCTTCATGACATCACATTTCATTTGTGCTGGTGGCACTGAAAACCTTACTAAACAATTCAGTTGGGAACAGTTCGACCACCGGCCAATCAGTGTTGATCTCACATCTGCTGACTACCACTTTTACTTCATCATCAAGTAGGATGAAGGTGCTTCAACACCAATGATGATGTAAGAAAGCGTGATCAGTATTGGATGTCTTCACTGGTGGTATCTTCCTATGAAGAGGGCATAGAAAAGTTGGATTACCGCTATGACATATGTCTGAAGAAATGATTTCATGAATCCTTTTCCCACAATGGTACTTACTTTTCTGCCATGCCCTGTATATTTTAATGTGTTTTGCCTTACCAATGTGGGTATAAAAGTTGACAGTGAACATCCCACATCCTCTTCTTTACTTCAGTCACATAACAGGGATACACAAAGCCAATATGAACTACCTACTTTCTATCAGCAGCCATGTTTGGCCATGAGGTGTACTAAGCATGTTGTTGAATCACTGGATCATATACAGGGTTATTCGGCTGCCCCTGCCATAAAGTTTAATGGAACCTGCAACATCTTCAAGAACCACACCCATGATTTTAATCTTCTCTCCTCCCTACATGCACATTGTTAGGCCTACGAAAACAATGAACAGGACCTTTATGTATGAAACTTAACTGCATTAAATTTTGAACTGGAATAAGTTTTTGTTGGAGACCACAGTTTTCGTGTTATTCAAGAAAAATGCATTTGGGCCTCTAACAAAAATGTACCCCCCCACCCCACCCCACCCCCACCCCACCCCCCCAAAAAAAATGGCTACATTAAATTTCCCACAAAAAAGACCCTGTTCATTTTTTTTTTTTTTTGTAGGACTAGTAATTTGCATGTAGAGGGTGAGAGAAATGAAAATCTTGCCCATGACATTTGTAGGCACTGCAAGTTGCATAAAACCCATGGGTATGGGTAGATTAATCATCCTGTACAGGTTTTTTATGCCAAAAGAACTAATATAAGATTTCTCTGGCTTCATAAACAGCTCAAGAAACATTTTACACCACATTAATGTATAGTATTTGCAGTTTTCTTTATCAGAAAATCCTTTCTCATTGCTTTCCTGACCACAGGAAATTCCTACATACAGCCAACTGTTTTTGTTGAGGTCTTCAGTCCAAAGACTGGTTTCATGCAGCTCTCAATGCTAGAATATCATACGCAAGCCTACATCCATTTGAACCTGCTTACTGTATTACTGTATTTCCCACTCAACAGTTTTTCCTCCCCTCACTGAAATCCCACCAATACCAAATTGATGATTCCTTGATGCATCAGGGTATATCTTATCAACCTGTTCCTTCTTTTAGTCAAGTTGTGCTGAAAATTTCTTTTCTCCTCAATTTCATTCAGTACCATTTTCTTAGTAATTTGATCTGCAACTGCATAATTATTCCATAAGCCACCTCTAGGTGCATCGCAGAGGGTATCTAGTAGCAGTCATAGTCATCTATCCACCTCCGTAACTTTGTGTTCACTGCTGCTGCCTATCATGGGGAGGACACAGGTTTAGATTCCCGGTACTGCCAGGGATTTTTTTTCTAGGTGAGAGGACTGGAATGGTGTACATTCATCCTTGTGATGCCAAATGAGAAGCTACTGAAGCAAGCAGGTCTCGAGGTCAAGAAAACTGACACAGGCAGGATAGTGGTGTGTCGGACGTCATTGGCAGACGATGACACGGTGGTCGGCCAGTACCAATGGACAGAGTTTACCTTTATGTTTTATCCATGTAATTGTCAAAATTTCTTCCTAGAAACACATTTCAAAAGATACCATCCTTTTCTAGTTGAACTGCTTGTTGTTCACATCTCGTTTTGGAGCAAGGCTACAGTTCAGGTAGATACCTCCAGAAAAGACTCCTTAACATTTAAATTTATATCCACTCCTAACATATTCCTCTTTTTCAGATATTCTGTCCATCAGACAGTCCAGCCTGCATTTTATATCCTCTCTGTGTCAGCCATCATCAATAATTTTGTTACCCAAATAACAAAACACTTCTATTATCTTCAGTGTCTCATTTCCTAATCCACGAGGTTTGTCCGAAAAGTATGTATAAAAGTTGAATAATAACTTTATTTTACAATTATTCAGGTATTACAATATGGCCTCCTTCAAAGTACTTGCCCTGAGATGTGATACACTTCTGCCAACGCTGTTTCCACTGTTGATAACATTGCTGAAAGTCTTCAGTTGTAATGTTGTTCAGTTGCTGTGTCCTTTCCACCTTGATGGCTTCCACATCTCCCAAGTGCCGCCACCGAAGCACCATTTCGCATTTTGGGAACATGAAGAAGTCACACAGGGCTAAATCGGGTGAATAAGGTGGATGGTCTGTCACGGTTATTGACCTTCGGGCCAAAAACTCGCGCACAACGAGCAACGTGCAAGTGGGGGCGCATTTTCGTGATGAAGGATCCACCTGCCCCTTTTGCCAACTCCGGTCGAACTCGGGCCACACGAGCTCTGAGATGTGTCAGAACTTCAATGTAAAAATTTCTGTTCATTCTCTTGCCAGGATCAATGCCCCTAGACTCACAATGAAAAGGATCAACATTGTCTTCAAATTGGACTCGCGACTTTTTTTGTTCTAGGTTCTCCTGCTAGTTTCCATTCCTTGCTTTGAGAGTTGAGCTCCACATCGAATCCGTAAAACCAGGACTCGTCTCCAGTGATGACTGAGTTGAGAAAGTCCCCTCGTTCCTCTGCTTCCAACCAATCATCACAGCACTCGACCCTCTTTGATTTCTGATCTGGTGTCAAGAGCTTCTGTATGATTTATGCACACAATTTCTTCATTTCAAGTTTTTGTGTCAGGATTTAGTGAACGATTGTTTTGGTGATTGACAGCTCATCAGCAATCATTCTTACTGTGAATCTACGGTCTTTAAGAACATAAGCCCGATTTCGTTCAACATTTGCATCAGAACTCGATGTCGACGGGCATCCTGGGCAAGGGTCATCGTTCACTTCTTCTCGGCCATCCCAGAACCTTTTTAACCACTTCTTCACGGATGGTTCCTTTAGAGAATTGTATCCGTAAACCTGTTTCAAAACCTTAAAAATCTCAAGGCCATTTTTGCATACCTTTGCAAGAAACTTGATGTTGACGCACTGTTCCTCAATCAGAAAGAGCTCCATGACGACGGCAAGTGAAAAAGGGTAAGTGTCAACAAGCTGCTGCACACTCCCACCTTCACACAGAGTGCTCTGACTCAAACTGAGCGTTGATGGGATTGAATACAGCAGTAGTCCGAGCTGGCGGTGACTGCAACCTCTAACATAAAGACATTATTCAACTTTTATACGTATTTTCCGGACAAACCTTGTATAATGGACAATAAAAAAGTTCCCATTCAAGGGTGTTGCCACAGAGTAAAAGCAATGTAGCATGACTCCAGTGTGGTTACAGAAGCAATGTGTGACATTTGTGCCTTTCTGAAGTGCATGTAGTAAATATAAAAATTGGAACAACGGCAGTGTTATTACCAAATATGTCCAAACAGGATCACATACTGTTGTTCTTTTCTCAGCTGCTGGAAGACAAACACTGGTAGATATCCATCATACATTGAAGAATGTGTATGAAGGAACACTTCTGTTGAAAACCACCATTGTGCATCAAGTTGGATAATACACATCCCCATAATGCAGGCACCAGCTAAAGTGGGAGACACTCGAGTAGCCACCCTGCAGTCCTGATCTCTACCTGTGTGCTTATCGTGCCTTTGGTCCCTTAGAAAGGTCTTGAAGGATCAATGACTCCTGTTGCAAGAGGATGTGCAGCAAGCAGTGACGGACTTCTTGACAAAGCAGGACACAGTGTTCTACCAAGTGGGCATCTTCAACCTGGTGCACTGGTAGGGTGGTTGCCTCAGTTCTCATTATAATTTTGCCTGATTCGCATATGAGGGGTGGCTGAAAAGTTTCTAGCCCCAGATAGTTACTGTAATGTGTCACATTAAGTCCACCACCTACTTTTATGGTGACCCTTTATGGGTACGCAAGTCAAATGTCGCAGCTCCACCTTCATTAGTGTAGCCACTAAGATACACTGTATACTGTAGTTTAAGCAAAGTGGTGAATATTGGGAGAATAAGGAACTGTGTAGTGGTTGAATACCTTCATTTGGAGGGAACAAATTCCAAGGAAATTGTGGAGAACACGCGGAATACACTTACGAACAGTGTTCCGTCTTTTGCAACAGAGAAAAACTGGGCGTCTGACTTCAAACACAGAAGAATGAGTGCTAGAGAAGCACCAAGGAATGGAAAGCCTGCCACTGATGAAACAGTGACTAAAATTCACCATACAGTTTTGCAGGACATTGAAACCACATTAGGAATCTCTCACGGGCGTGCTCATGACACTGTTGTGGATATTTTGGGAGTGCTGAAAGATTCATCTAAGTGGGTCCACAAAGACTCTTTGATCCTGAGACAGAACAAGAGTCACAGCAATGAAACCATCCTTCACCCTCTACACACACACACACACACACACACACACACACACACACACGCACACAAAATTCCATGTGCAAATTTGAGAAGAGAGATAAGGAAAATGAGGTGTGGAAAATTGGGTCACTGAACTCTTTAGTATCAGGACAATGCATCAGTGCACAAAGACCTGGCAACATTGGAAACTCTGCATGACTGTGGGTTTGAATTCTTACATCACCTACCATATTCTCCAGATCTGACTGTGTCACACTTTTTCCTTTTCCCAAACCTAAAAAAATACCTCAAAGGATGATGATGCAGTGACTGATGCTTTGTTGGACTTGAAATCAAAGACCTTTTATTTGAATGGTTTGCCGAAGTTATCTGAGCATGCCTTCAAGTGTATTAGTGTACACAGGTATCATATACACAAATAAATTGATATTACGAAATTTCTTTCATTCTTTATTTGTTAGGGTAGAAGCTTTTCGACCCCTTCTTGTACAGCTTCCAAATGGAAACTCGTTGATCATCCCTCATAACTCCCTCCGCATCTCCTGATTCGACTTGACTACATTCCATTATCCTTGTCTTATGTTCATCTTAGAACTGCTCTTTAACACACTATCCATTCCATTGTCTACCCCCTTAGCCGTCCCATTCAACTGACTACCATTTGGTGGACCTGGGTTCGATTACTGGTACTGCCAGCGATTTTTTCTCAGTGGGGGGTGACTGGTACAGGATGCACTGAGTCTAGTGAGGAGCTGCTTGACCGATTAGTAGTGGTTTCACAGTCAGAAAGTCCCACGAGAGAGGTGTGCTGACCAGCTGCTCCTCCATGCTGCATCACATTACACTACTGGCAGGGGCAACATGTTGGTTGGTGGAATTTTACCATTTATAAAACAACCAATGGATATTCCAGGTAGGAATGTCAACAATGCATGATTTTCATCCCTTCGATTCCATTCAACTTATCTTCCAAGTCCTTTATTTCTTCTCTCTGAACATTAATTCCTGTGCCTTCTAAGAGTCTTGTTCCTCACTCCAAACAACAAGAAATTATTGAAATGATGTAATTAAAGCTGTAACATTTCTTTGTCAGAACTGTCTGAAGTGTAACGCTGGGATATGACACTGTAGGATAGAGTTCCAATGACATTTGTTGCATAGAAAACAGTATCAACAATCATCAACATGACTTGAAGTATTTTGTGGCTCAGCTCATAATCCAAATATATTTAGCAGTACAATTCATTGTGGGCTCTAGGTCGTATAGTTTCAGTTAATATCTTGACTTGCAGATGAAAGAACATTGTTGCTTTTGCTAAATCTCCAAATGTAATCAACAATTAACACCACATTTTTAAAGCTTTGGTGACTGGCTAAAAAGAGTCACTTTTAAATGGACACTGATTTCAAAGTTGCAGAATTATAAAAACAAATTACAGTTCATGAGATACACTGAGCTCACATTACTTAGTCCAACATAAACTGCACTTGGTTCCATGTGAAATCAAGTCAAAGACTTGGTCCAACACAACTGCTCTCATTCAGTAACCTCACTAAAACCATTGAGAAAGTTCGCAAAGATAGATCAACTCAACTCATTGGTGCAAAGCATCAAAGGCACATTTTTACAATATTAACTTCAGGAACTGTTCTGGTGTTTATGAAAAATTATAACAGTTTTTATTTGATAGAGAAGTGCTACGAGGCATTTTCATAACCAAATAATTTCAAAATGTGAAACACATGCCATTTTACAGTTGGAAAAAAATGAAATTTGTAATGTAATTAATATTCTCAAACATCAAAGAAAAAGAAAGAAATTTCAAACAAAATATTAATCCAAAAGGCTTCCATTTTTGAACAGCAGATTTGCAATTATTGAAAAAACATAGCTGCAAAATGAATGGAATCAGATACTTTGTTGGCCAGAATATTTATCATAATCTACTATTGAACAGAAGTCTCTGTGAGACAGATTCATTAAAACCTTTAACTATGTTGTCCGTAAACATGCTCTGAAGGATCATTTCAGGCTTATCCAATTTGTGAGCCTATGGCAGGAAGGTTGGCAGCATGGTAAGTTGCCTGTCAATTTGTCATACACCACAGTGACATCATTCAAACAGAGAACCACTACTGTGAGACAAACCATCGTCCAGTGGTAGCCTGGAGTCAACAACCTGATTAGAGCATAAGAGTTGTGGGTCATAAGCACCCACAAGAAAATGCAAAAGAGCTGTGCACTGCCCATTTAGAAGGCAGCTGTATTAGTACAGACCAGTCACCAAGTTTTTTCTGAACTAAATCGGGATATTTTTAAAAAACAAGACTAAACCCACACAGTCTACAATTCAAAATAACAAATCACTGTATTTCATCTTATTGAGATTTTTGCTCACTTTTCAATCTCCTTCATAGAATCTTCTTTCTCATCAAGAAAGCAACAGAACTTGAGACATGTAAATCACTAAATCATCTTCATTATTATTTCAGCTTCCTGCTGCTGGGAAAAGGTTCCTCTCAGCTCACCAAGTGTTCAAAATCAGGCTGAAAACTCATCTGAAGCAAAACGGAAAAGTTTGAAGAAGTTGTCATAGTTTTCATAACAATGAGAAAAATTCCTTCCACTAATCAAATTTCAGGTTAAAAAGTTCTTGTCTTCTTCCTTGAGAAAATTCTTTAACTGCACACATTCTTCAAACATCAAATCCCCATCTACAAGAAATCACTTACACAAATTCTGAAAATGAGCTCTTTTTCATTGTCAGTGAAAATGGTTTGAAAGTTGTGTAGACACTTTCTTCAAAGTCAAATCATTTTTTACCATAGTTTATACTGTGCTGCAAGTAAACTGCCATTTTGTTGTGGTTTGCCTGCTTTGTTTCTCGGTTGTCCTCGGTGTTGGCATACTGGCTGAAAACATAGGGGGTGGACGTGCAGTACTGTCTACTGTAAATGATGTACCTGACAGATGCACAGCTGTGTTTCACAGTCTTTTACTTTCACTTTTCACAACCTCCCAATAATAGACGGTTATATATGGGCAGTGCACAATTTCCCATAAGGCTCATTACTAGTTTCCAGGCAAACATCCACATACTGCTACAATAGTTTTCTGTTGAACATCTACAGCAATAAAAACATAACCAAATAATTCACAGTTCTTTTGGAATAATCAGGTACATATGGAACAGACACTGTCATTACTTTAACACATGGCCTATTCATGTACCACTTACATCACTGTTAAGGTGATGCACCGTGGTTGTTCTAACCAACACAGCTTCCTCGTCTGAAACTTGGCCATGAACTGACTGTCTCATGACCCTTATATATCACCACAATAATAGGTACCAAAACTACACATTGTTCAAAGTTAAATTTACAGAAATTGCAATTAAAATCAGTTAACTGAATACATCTAAAAACTCCGTCTTTTTAACAGTTTCTTCTACTACAAGAGTTAGGCCGAATTTTTTGTTTTAATCATGAAATTCATATATATAGTTATGCAAGCAACACTTTTGTCTAATCTGTTAATTACCTTAGAATTAATTAAGGGCTGGCTTTGCTAACATGTGTCCAACTAGAGCCAAATAGACACTTTACGAATACTAGCATTTCATATTCCAAATGTTTGCAATTATTACAAGATTTATATTTGCTTACAAGTCAACAATAGAATTCAGGTTACATGAAAATGAGAGATTTTGCCCTATACTAAAAGATACTAACTTTGGAATACTCAATATAAATTAGAAAATTAATTACATAAACAAAATTCAACCTGGTGTTAAATTCTTTAAAACTGAGGGCCAACCTTTCTCTTTTATGAAAATGCATGTTATATTCTTATATGTTAATAATAATTAGTTAAAAGTGAAAAAACGAATTTTAAGGAGGCATATGGCAAAACAACGGTGAAGTAAAAATTATCTCAGCTTCCTTCATCACAACTTCTCTTTTGAATGTTTTGATATGATCATCATATATTGGCATCATGATGACTAAGGCTGCAACAGGGGAAAGAAACTGCACAACCCTATTCAGTTTTTTCAGCAGAGAATTACAAAGCATTGTCAAGATTGACCTCTGATGCACTGCTCAAAAACAATGTCTATTGAGTCAACTATGGCAACTTAGCGCTCTTAATAAAAGCAGAAGTTTAAAGTCAAGACTGCCCCTCAATTGAAATCAGTAATGAACAATTTGAAGTGAAGAGCACAACATTATATAAAAAGGTGTCCATTTTTATGTAACCATGATTTTTATCCATCTCAACAAAGTACAATTGGGAGCTGGGAGTTGGGTTTCCAACCAGATATTTGGGATGAACTTACCTAAACTGGGATATCAGGCAACTATGGTCAACACAGAATCCAAGTCTCCCCATTATCAATGTGGCCTCCATTACAGATGACGCTAACATCCCTCCCCCAAATCACTGGTCTGTGGAGATGGGTACCGGAAAACACAGGATGGGTGCTCAATCAGTGGGGTAGGATTCCGTTCACTGATGCATCCAGGAGTAACCTGGCATCTAATGATTGTCAAGGAAAGGTGTGGAAGCAGCAGGAAACTATGAGACTCAGAGGGCCTTAGACACGGGTTCACAGGTAGATGCCGTGTTTCTTGACTTCCGCAAGGCATTCGATACAGTTCCCCCACAGTCAATTAATGAACAAAGTAAGAGCATATGGACTATCAGACCAATTGTGTGATTGGATTCAGGAGTTCCTAGATAACAGAACGCAGCATGTCATTCTCAATGGAGAGAAGTCGTCCGAAGTAAGACTGATTTCTGGTGTGCCACAGGGGAGTGTCATAGGACCGTTGCTATTCACAATATACATAAATGACCTGGTGGATGACATCGGAAGTTCACTGTGGCTTTTTGCAGATGGTGCTGTGGTGTATCGAGAGGTTGTAACAATGGAAAATTGTACTGAAATGCAGGATTATTTGCAGCGAATTGACGCATAGTGCAGGGAATGGCAATTGAATCTCAATGTAGACATGTGTAATGTGCTGCGAATACATAGAAAGATAGATGCCTTATCATTTAGCTACAAAATACCAGGTCAGCAACTGGAAGCAGTTAATTCCATAAATTATCTGGGAGTACGCATTAGGAGTGATTTAAAATGGAATGATCATGTAAAGTAGATGCCAGACTGAGATACATTGGAAGAATCATAAGGAAATGCAATCCAAAACCAAAGGAAGTAGGTTACAGTACACTTGTCTGCCCACTACTTGAATACTGCTCAGCAGTGTGGGATCTGTACCAGATAGGGTTGATAGAGAAGATCCAACGGAGAGCAGCGCACTTCATTACAGAATCATTTAGTAATCGTGAAAGCATTATGGAGATAATAGATGAAGTCCAGTGGAAGACTCTGCAGGAGAGACTCTCAGTAGCTTGGTATGGGCTTTTTCGAGAACATACCTTCACCGAGGAGTCAAGCAGTACATTGCTCCCTCCTACGTATATCTTGCGAAGAGACCATGAGAATAAAATGAGAGAGATTAGAGCCCACACAGAAGCATACTGACAATCCTTCTTTCCACGAACAATACGAGACTGGAATAGAAGGGTGAACCAATAGAGGTACTCAGGGTACCCTCCACCACACACCGTCAGGTGGCTTGCGGAGTATGGATGTAGATGTATGACAGACTGACTAACATTTACTGTATGCTGCAATGCAATTCAAAGTGATGTAGGTACTACTTTTTGCTACAGTCTGTAAACAATTGTAACATCCCAGCAACTGTTCAGTTTCTTGACTGTGTAAATCTGCCCCTCAGTCATGGAACAATTTGAGGACTGCTGTGTGAATTTCCTCTTTGATGGAAAATCTCTTTCCTGACATATATCCATCCAGCTTGCTGGAAAGACTGAATGGTCTTCATCAAATTGTTGGCACTGTTTCACTACGACTGGATGCTACATTGCATTGCACCTCATTTGGGACATACACTGCCAGAATTTCATGGCGAATTTGTGTGCATTTTAGATGTTTTGCCAACAAGAACCATACTGTTCCCTGTACTTCAAGTTTGGAGTGCCATTTCACTCACACAATGTGATGAACCTGATGTCTGTACTGCAGCAGAATTGTCTCTGCAGGAAATAGGGATCATGCCCACTCTTCCGGCAGTGTGCCGTGCCTGTTGCGTAATGGTCTTAGCATGAGATGATGTGTAACTTAATTTCAGAAGTCCCTATACCTCAAGTATATCTCTTGAATGAATCAGTAACCATCCAAGACCATTTCTTCAGCAATTCTTTTGGATCAGTGCTCATTGTGTAGAAGCAGAAGAAGATACACACATTTATGCGAGTCAGGAGGCAACGGTTCAAATCTGTGTCCAACCTTTGCTAAAGTCAAGGAAATTATGCCTTCCCTCTGCAACAGAAAATTCTCTGGAATTAAACAATGCTAACCTGCATTTTGTTCTGTAGGTAGTGCAACATTCTTTAATAATTCTCCTGATACTGTGTTACTATCACATTTTTACTGTTGCATGATGTTTGCTGATCTCACTTGGTGATGGGGTGGTAGGGTCAACCAATAACCCTCTGGAAATTTATACAGTGAGATAATCACCAGCTATATGGTCCCAGGTAGGGAGATTGGGGTCCACCCAAACAGAACCCTGCTTGCCTCAGTACAGCATATTCCATAGCAGTTACTCAGTAATGATTGTTTCACTTGAATAGCCAATCCCCTTAACCCTTATTGAGAAATTGTGCATCTTCAAAATTATTTTCCTCCTACAATTTTCACAGTTCAGCCAATAAAATCAAATTTACATGCACTATGACGTACAATGTTCCATTACTGTGTCATTGGATGGTAGGCAAAAGCATGCCCAGAGCTTAGAGTAGCAATAGACTGTTCATGTTAACAAGTCCCCAGCTCATGAAATCCATGTTTGACAAATGTGCACCCAGTCAATGAGACTGATCTCATCAAGATGTTCAACATCTGTCATGACCCAAAAATCAAAAGTGGAATAAAGAATAATGAGGGCAGAGCAAGCATTTAACATGCACCCTGCCCCAAACCCCCCACCAAGTGTTTTCTGGAAGTTGAGGAAGACAATTGTAACCTGAGAACTATTCTCGTCTGAGGTTCTCATTGCACAGCATTAGTTCATGCTGACTATTTACTGAACTTTGTTGCTTTTTGTTTCAGTCTTAATCTTCAACAAAATTTTATATGTGTGACCCAGACACATATGAGGAGCTTACATGCAAAGGCAAACATGTCTGGAATTTAAAAATAACGAGACACACAATGGAACAAAACAAACAGGATAAGCAGAACCTAAATAATCATATAATTTAAGTCACACTGTTGTTCTCATGCAGAGCAACAGTTTGTGCTTCTGTGCTCTCTCATAATATGTTGCCTAGTACTAATAATTGTTTTTACAAGGACACAGTTACTTATCCACTGACTGCATTTTTGATAGAATAGGAAAACTTCTAAGAAAAAGGCCCACAATTGTAACGAAAGAGGAATACAATGAGATCTACAATCAGTGACTGAGTTAAGAAACGTTGCTGACAAATATGAAATCCCTATCTAAGGGCCTGCAAGATCTACATTACATATGTGAAATAAAATGCATTTCCATACACAAGTACAAAGCTATGTGAAACACCCGTACTGATGTTGAGGCAACTGCCTTCTGGAAATCCCAGCTAGATGTGAAAGAGCAGATGAACCATTACAAAACCCTTTCCTTGGACAAAATCCAATGTACTCTTCACCCATACAATCTAAGATAACAGGAAAAATAATGTTGATGGTTTACGGTAAACTATTTTTTAAGAAGACTGGTGAAATCACTAGGAATAAGTTGGAACACAACCATCACTGAATACTTCTAAAGATAGTTAATGCCACAGTTACATTTCAAATAATTGTGAAGTAACAATAAAACCTGAAATTTGAATAAAACAGTGAAAACAAATATTAGAGCTACAGTTGCCAATTTACAATCTAGTACTATTAATCCCATGTTCCCTGTGACGTTAACTGTCTTGAGGTGATATCCATGCATCAATGCAGCAAGCTGTAGAATGATAACTGTAACTGAATGCAGAAAATTAAGAATTGGAAATATAACAATAACAGACACAGTGTAATCCAATGAGCAATTGTACATTCACTCACTCATTTATATTTCAATTGTACTGAATAACCTTGTCTCTGAGCTGGAATTTATAATACCAACACTTTTAGGGATACCAGTTGTGACATTTCAACCTTCCAGAAGCACATGAAAATATTCTGAATTCAAATTTTGAAGATGGAACATTTTGGCACTATAATACACAGATGGAACATGATTCAGCAGCAGAAACTTATTACAAAACTAGATACTGTTATAAAGAGGAGATTCCTGATTTTGTTTATATTTTGCTGTAGCAACTCAATATGATCCCTGTGTTTAGACGCATCTCTACCAATTCAGTTACAGTTATCTTGACAGAGAGAACACTTAAAATAGCAGAATGTCTGTGCTAGTAGTAAGTGGCATACATTCAAATCTTTCACATCAGATCTCTTAAAGAGGTTGAATTGCAATCACACAATTCCATTTCTGAGATTTAGAAGCAGTTTATGTTGGGACCACTATAAAACCACTTACATGCTGCTTTGGTCCTTGAGATGTGCCAACACTAATTTCAATGACTCGGATGGCTTGCTGTCAGATGCATTTTGATCTTTTCTGGTGTCCAAGAGCTTTGGTCATCATGTGGTAGTTTGGTTTCAATGATCATACTTGTTGTCTGCGAATATTCTATCATAAAAGTGTTCTGATAGTAAAACAAGTAGAAACATGCAAAAACTAAGCTCATCTGTTATGTTTCCAAATTGTTGTTCACCCAGAGAGGTGCTGGTGAGTATCCACAACAATGACGGCCTTTACCTAAGAGAGTTACATTTAAATAGGTTTCATTTCTTCTGCTGCCTTTGTAGCAGTGAGTCTATAGTACACTGTGTGCCTCTAGTAGTGAGTCTGTAAACTTGATCAAGTTCATGCCATATTGCCTCCTAATAAGATGGAAGGAGGAGGTCGGAATTGAGAAAAGTGCTGTAATTATAGCTCTGCAGTGCAAAGGCTATTCTAGCAAGGCTATAGTAACAAAATTTGGCTTAACCAAGCCTACAGTGGTGTATACATTGCACCAGTTCAAGCAGACTGGTGCCAGCACAAGTGTTTGACAATCTGGAAGACCCAGAGTAACACTGTAAAGCAAAGATTAGTTCATTTGTGTTCAGAGTAAATGGGAGGACCCTTCCTGCACCTCAAATTAACAACAAAGTAAACAATATGTGAGAAGCTCCAACCTTTGTCTCAGCAGAGCAATGACATTTATGTGACCATGACTTAAATGGATGGATAGAAAGAAATTGAACTGACTGCAATGGGTACAGCAACGGAAAAACTGGAGAGCGCAACAATGATGCGAGATGATGCTTGTGGATGAAACAAGTTTGAAATTTGGAAGCCTTCACTGAATGTTTACTCATTGACTTTGTGGAGAACATATGAAGTTAGCATGTAGTGCCAATGACAAAGAGTGGTGGAGGGTCAGTCACTGTGTGGGGATGTTTTGTGGGTGATAGAATCAGTTTTTTTAGTGAGAATTAATGGAACATTAAAGAAGGTAGGATATGACAAGATACTGATCAACAATTCAGTTCAATCTGCCAAGAGACATATTAGTTGTGGGTTGTTCTGCAGCAAGACAATGATCCCAAACAGACTTCTAAATTGTGCCGACAGTAAGTCAATAGAGGAGAGAAATTTGCGTAACTGAAGAATATGATCTGGTGAAGTCAGCCACCTCACATAAGTCCCATCGAATAATTAAGGGAGGGAGGAAGTAGATTAGCGTTTAATGTCCTGTTCACAACGAGGTTATTAGAGACAGAGCACAAGCTCAGATTAGGGAAGGATGGTGAGGGAAGTCAACTGTGCCCTTTCACACGAACCATCGTGGCATTTGCCAGAAGCGGTTTAGGAAAATCACAGAAAACATAAATCAAGACGGCTGGACACGGGTTTGAACCGTTACCCTCCCGAATGTGAGTCAGTGTGCTAACCACTGCACCACCTCACCCTCTGGGATGAACACGGCAGGGAGATCAGAGAACTGAGGTAATGTAATGTTGAATATCTGTGGATTACGGATGTATTGGACTGTAATCTCAGCAAAAGTATTATCTCCATAATGCTGACAGTCTATGCAGCTGTTATTAGCATGAAGGGAACTTAATGACAGAGAGAGAAAATATTTGTATTGTTAGCCTATTTAGTTTGAAGAGTGTAGTTGTCAATTAAAATAAAGTGTACAGCTTTTTTTTTTCATAGGTGATCGAATACTTTTGACCTGTAGTATATACTTAGTAACAACAATAAACAGAAAATAAGCAAATATTGAGATCCTTGTCAAGGAAGGTAATTTATTTACTAAGCTAGACAGGTTACAATAAAATGCATACCATGTACTCTGCTGAAAAAGGAAACTGCAACACCCTCAAAGAAATGGTCATTTTTTGTCACACGATGTGACATCATTGTAATTCAGGTCAAATGAAAGACGTGTCACAGTGAAGGGTGTCCTGTCACATCACTACAATGCATACTACTCTCTGATGGCAATGCAGGTGTATATTCCCACACACATATATGATCATAAAGGTGCCAAATGGCATCCTGTGATACATTGCCCCAAAGCATCTTGGGCTGTTTGTTGCAACTTGGCAATGGTCCTTGCAAGCTCTGGAGTAAAAGTATGTTCCCAGACAGACAGACAGAAGCTACTCTCAGCAATAACAGCAGAGCAGCACTTGATATTCCATTTGACCCCTTCATGACACCCTAGTCACTGTGCATCAGTGGTAATCTGGCCAGAACCGCTCTTGATCGCAGTCCTGCAGCAAGATGATAACAAGCGTTCATCAGAGACAAGGGTATCATCTCGAGTGCCCCAGGGAAGTGTGATAAGGCCATTATTTTCTGTATACATGGATGATCTGGAGTACAGCAATCTGCAGCTGTGGTATATGGGAAGAGTGAATGTACAAGGTTATAGACAACATTTAGCTAGTCTCATGAGTGGCAGCTAGCTCTAATGTAGAAACATGTAAGTTAATGCAGATGAGCTTGAAAAACAAAACCCGTAATGTTCAAATATGGAACACACAGATGTAGACATCTTCTATTTGACACAATCTCATCATTTACATACCCGGATGGAATGTTACACGGTAATTTGAAATTGAATGAGCATCTGAGGACTGTGGTAGGGATGACAAACAGTCTGCTCTGGTTTATTGGCAGATTTTTGAAAAAGTGTGCTTCATCTGTATAGAAGACTGCATATAGGACACAACTGCACACTTTCTGAAGTACTGATGGACTATTTGCGATCAGCACCAGGTCAGTTTAAAGTGAAACATCAGAGCAAATCAGAGGTGTGCTGCTAGATTTGTTACCCGTAGGTTAAAATAACAAACAAAAATTACAGAGATGCTTCAGGAATTTAAATGGGAATCCCTGAAGGAAAGGAAACGTTTGTTTGATAGAAAAGTATTGAGAAAATTTAGACAACTGGCATTTAGAGCTATCTACAGAATGATTCTACTTCTGCCACCATACATTTCACATAAGGATAACATATGCAAGATTAGAGCTCTTACGGAGTCTTGTAGACAGTTGTTTTTCCTTCACTCTACTTGCAAGTGGAACAGGAAATGAATGACTAGGAGTGGTATGGGGTAGCTTATGTGACACACCAGGCAGTGTCCTGGGGTACATACCCACAGATGTAGGCACAGATCAGAGAACTGAGGTAATGTAATGTTGAATATCTGTGGATTACGGATGTATTGGACTGTAATCTCAGCAAAAGTATTATCTCCATAATGCTGACAGTCTATGCAGCTGTTATTAGCATGAAGGGAACTTAATGACAGAGAGAGAAAATATTTGTATTGTTAGCCTATTTAGTTTGAAGAGTGTAGTTGTCAATTAAAATAAAGTGTACAGCTTTTTTTTTTCATAGGTGATCGAATACTTTTGACCTGTAGTATATACTTAGTAACAACAATAAACAGAAAATAAGCAAATATTGAGATCCTTGTCAAGGAAGGTAATTTATTTACTAAGCTAGACAGGTTACAATAAAATGCATACCATGTACTCTGCTGAAAAAGGAAACTGCAACACCCTCAAAGAAATGGTCATTTTTTGTCACACGATGTGACATCATTGTAATTCAGGTCAAATGAAAGACGTGTCACAGTGAAGGGTGTCCTGTCACATCACTACAATGCATACTACTCTCTGATGGCAATGCAGGTGTATATTCCCACACACATATATGATCATAAAGGTGCCAAATGGCATCCTGTGATACATTGCCCCAAAGCATCTTGGGCTGTTTGTTGCAACTTGGCAATGGTCCTTGCAAGCTCTGGAGTAAAAGTATGTTCCCAGACAGACAGACAGAAGCTACTCTCAGCAATAACAGCAGAGCAGCACTTGATATTCCATTTGACCCCTTCATGACACCCTAGTCACTGTGCATCAGTGGTAATCTGGCCAGAACCGCTCTTGATCGCAGTCCTGCAGCAAGATGATAACAAGCGTTCATCAGAGACAAGGGTATCATCTCGAGTGCCCCAGGGAAGTGTGATAAGGCCATTATTTTCTGTATACATGGATGATCTGGAGTACAGCAATCTGCAGCTGTGGTATATGGGAAGAGTGAATGTACAAGGTTATAGACAACATTTAGCTAGTCTCATGAGTGGCAGCTAGCTCTAATGTAGAAACATGTAAGTTAATGCAGATGAGCTTGAAAAACAAAACCCGTAATGTTCAAATATGGAACACACAGATGTAGACATCTTCTATTTGACACAATCTCATCATTTACATACCCGGATGGAATGTTACACGGTAATTTGAAATTGAATGAGCATCTGAGGACTGTGGTAGGGATGACAAACAGTCTGCTCTGGTTTATTGGCAGATTTTTGAAAAAGTGTGCTTCATCTGTATAGAAGACTGCATATAGGACACAACTGCACACTTTCTGAAGTACTGATGGACTATTTGCGATCAGCACCAGGTCAGTTTAAAGTGAAACATCAGAGCAAATCAGAGGTGTGCTGCTAGATTTGTTACCCGTAGGTTAAAATAACAAACAAAAATTACAGAGATGCTTCAGGAATTTAAATGGGAATCCCTGAAGGAAAGGAAACGTTTGTTTGATAGAAAAGTATTGAGAAAATTTAGACAACTGGCATTTAGAGCTATCTACAGAATGATTCTACTTCTGCCACCATACATTTCACATAAGGATAACATATGCAAGATTAGAGCTCTTACGGAGTCTTGTAGACAGTTGTTTTTCCTTCACTCTACTTGCAAGTGGAACAGGAAATGAATGACTAGGAGTGGTATGGGGTAGCTTATGTGACACACCAGGCAGTGTCCTGGGGTACATACCCACAGATGTAGGCACAGATCAGAGAACTGAGGTAATGTAATGTTGAATATCTGTGGATTACGGATGTATTGGACTGTAATCTCAGCAAAAGTATTATCTCCATAATGCTGACAGTCTATGCAGCTGTTATTAGCATGAAGGGAACTTAATGACAGAGAGAGAAAATATTTGTATTGTTAGCCTATTTAGTTTGAAGAGTGTAGTTGTCAATTAAAATAAAGTGTACAGCTTTTTTTTTTTCATAGGTGATCGAATACTTTTGACCTGTAGTATATACTTAGTAACAACAATAAACAGAAAATAAGCAAATATTGAGATCCTTGTCAAGGAAGGTAATTTATTTACTAAGCTAGACAGGTTACAATAAAATGCATACCATGTACTCTGCTGAAAAAGGAAACTGCAACACCCTCAAAGAAATGGTCATTTTTTGTCACATGATGTGACATCATTGTAATTCAGGTCAAATGAAAGACGTGTCACAGTGAAGGGTGTCCTGTCACATCACTACAATGCATACTACTCTCTGATGGCAATGCAGGTGTATATTCCCACACACATATATGATCATAAAGGTGCCAAATGGCATCCTGTGATACATTGCCCCAAAGCATCTTGGGCTGTTTGTTGCAACTTGGCAATGGTCCTTGCAAGCTCTGGAGTAAAAGTATGTTCCCAGACAGACAGACAGAAGCTACTCTCAGCAATAACAGCAGAGCAGCACTTGATATTCCATTTGACCCCTTCATGACACCCTAGTCACTGTGCATCAGTGGTAATCTGGCCAGAACCGCTCTTGATCGCAGTCCTGCAGCAAGATGATAACAAGCGTTCATCAGAGACAAGGGTATCATCTCGAGTGCCCCAGGGAAGTGTGATAAGGCCATTATTTTCTGTATACATGGATGATCTGGAGTACAGCAATCTGCAGCTGTGGTATATGGGAAGAGTGAATGTACAAGGTTATAGACAACATTTAGCTAGTCTCATGAGTGGCAGCTAGCTCTAATGTAGAAACATGTAAGTTAATGCAGATGAGCTTGAAAAACAAAACCCGTAATGTTCAAATATGGAACACACAGATGTAGACATCTTCTATTTGACACAATCTCATCATTTACATACCCGGATGGAATGTTACACGGTAATTTGAAATTGAATGAGCATCTGAGGACTGTGGTAGGGATGACAAACAGTCTGCTCTGGTTTATTGGCAGATTTTTGAAAAAGTGTGCTTCATCTGTATAGAAGACTGCATATAGGACACAACTGCACACTTTCTGAAGTACTGATGGACTATTTGCGATCAGCACCAGGTCAGTTTAAAGTGAAACATCAGAGCAAATCAGAGGTGTGCTGCTAGATTTGTTACCCGTAGGTTAAAATAACAAACAAAAATTACAGAGATGCTTCAGGAATTTAAATGGGAATCCCTGAAGGAAAGGAAACGTTTGTTTGATAGAAAAGTATTGAGAAAATTTAGACAACTGGCATTTAGAGCTATCTACAGAATGATTCTACTTCTGCCACCATACATTTCACATAAGGATAACATATGCAAGATTAGAGCTCTTACGGAGTCTTGTAGACAGTTGTTTTTCCTTCACTCTACTTGCAAGTGGAACAGGAAATGAATGACTAGGAGTGGTATGGGGTAGCTTATGTGACACACCAGGCAGTGTCCTGGGGTACATACCCACAGATGTAGGCACAGATCAGAGAACTGAGGTAATGTAATGTTGAATATCTGTGGATTACGGATGTATTGGACTGTAATCTCAGCAAAAGTATTATCTCCATAATGCTGACAGTCTATGCAGCTGTTATTAGCATGAAGGGAACTTAATGACAGAGAGAGAAAATATTTGTATTGTTAGCCTATTTAGTTTGAAGAGTGTAGTTGTCAATTAAAATAAAGTGTACAGCTTTTTTTTTTCATAGGTGATCGAATACTTTTGACCTGTAGTATATACTTAGTAACAACAATAAACAGAAAATAAGCAAATATTGAGATCCTTGTCAAGGAAGGTAATTTATTTACTAAGCTAGACAGGTTACAATAAAATGCATACCATGTACTCTGCTGAAAAAGGAAACTGCAACACCCTCAAAGAAATGGTCATTTTTTGTCACACGATGTGACATCATTGTAATTCAGGTCAAATGAAAGACGTGTCACAGTGAAGGGTGTCCTGTCACATCACTACAATGCATACTACTCTCTGATGGCAATGCAGGTGTATATTCCCACACACATATATGATCATAAAGGTGCCAAATGGCATCCTGTGATACATTGCCCCAAAGCATCTTGGGCTGTTTGTTGCAACTTGGCAATGGTCCTTGCAAGCTCTGGAGTAAAAGTATGTTCCCAGACAGACAGACAGAAGCTACTCTCAGCAATAACAGCAGAGCAGCACTTGATATTCCATTTGACCCCTTCATGACACCCTAGTCACTGTGCATCAGTGGTAATCTGGCCAGAACCGCTCTTGATCGCAGTCCTGCAGCAAGATGATAACAAGCGTTCATCAGAGACAAGGGTATCATCTCGAGTGCCCCAGGGAAGTGTGATAAGGCCATTATTTTCTGTATACATGGATGATCTGGAGTACAGCAATCTGCAGCTGTGGTATATGGGAAGAGTGAATGTACAAGGTTATAGACAACATTTAGCTAGTCTCATGAGTGGCAGCTAGCTCTAATGTAGAAACATGTAAGTTAATGCAGATGAGCTTGAAAAACAAAACCCGTAATGTTCAAATATGGAACACACAGATGTAGACATCTTCTATTTGACACAATCTCATCATTTACATACCCGGATGGAATGTTACACGGTAATTTGAAATTGAATGAGCATCTGAGGACTGTGGTAGGGATGACAAACAGTCTGCTCTGGTTTATTGGCAGATTTTTGAAAAAGTGTGCTTCATCTGTATAGAAGACTGCATATAGGACACAACTGCACACTTTCTGAAGTACTGATGGACTATTTGCGATCAGCACCAGGTCAGTTTAAAGTGAAACATCAGAGCAAATCAGAGGTGTGCTGCTAGATTTGTTACCCGTAGGTTAAAATAACAAACAAAAATTACAGAGATGCTTCAGGAATTTAAATGGGAATCCCTGAAGGAAAGGAAACGTTTGTTTGATAGAAAAGTATTGAGAAAATTTAGACAACTGGCATTTAGAGCTATCTACAGAATGATTCTACTTCTGCCACCATACATTTCACATAAGGATAACATATGCAAGATTAGAGCTCTTACGGAGTCTTGTAGACAGTTGTTTTTCCTTCACTCTACTTGCAAGTGGAACAGGAAATGAATGACTAGGAGTGGTATGGGGTAGCTTATGTGACACACCAGGCAGTGTCCTGGGGTACATACCCACAGATGTAGGCACAGACCGTTTCCCATGTTCCTTGACGACACAATGTGTACCTCAATTTCATTCACGGATTATGTTTGGTCGGCCACTGCTGTCGTGTAATGCATCAATCTTGACACGCATCTGTACTATGTGGATGTCCTGAACCTCATCTACAGGTGAGGGCACATTCCACAGACCACTGTTGATAGAAATGACGCATCACCGATATGTTGTGCCCGACATGTGTAGCAGTCCACCAATACATCCATACAGCTCCCTGCAGGCACACAATACATTCGAGTTCAAAATGTTTGATGCGGTTCAGCAGGAGTATGTACTCTTTGGTGTGCCATGGTTATACAGTAGAATTAACGTTGCAAACACTGTTCAACCCTAAACTCAGCACAGTTGCAGCCTGCAGAATCAAAGGAGAGGGTGCACAGACAGAGGGTGTCACTGAATACAGTTCTTTCCTGGCCGAACACAGGTTTCATACATCTATTCACATTATTCTATTCTCTGAAGTTCTCTTCATACCTATATGACTACTGCAACTTACTTATGTTTCCAAACTGTGAAATCCTCATTGCCTTGGAATGTGTCCTAGTTATTATTATTATTGTTGTTTTTCGCAAGAAGTTGTACCACAAATATCTTTTTTCCCCATATTGATTCAATTGCTTCCAAGTGTTTATTCAATTTACCCATCAAATTTTTACCATTCTATTCTTGTCAGCACTGCTTATCATCCAATTTCACTTCCACACAGCTTTACCCCAATTACCTTCAGCAACTTTTTCCTAACACTTAAATTTATATTGTATATTAATGAAATCCTTTTTCCAGAAGTGCTTTTTGTGCTATAACGATCCTGCATTTTATGAGAGGAACTCAAATAACAACTTAACACTTGCCGCAAGTTCCATTCAGAAGTAATCACTGCACACGTTAAGGCATTTATCTCACTGGGTGACAAGATGATCAACTCTTGTTTTGAGGAAGGCAAATGGCTGCTCATGATTCCACAACTATTATCACTTTAGTGCTTCCTCTTCCAACTGAAACTGACATTCATGCATATCTTTCTTTCTTCAGATAAGCAAAGATATGAAAATCACACAGAGAAAGATTTGGGCTGTATGGAGGGTGTTGCAGCATTTCCCAGCAAAATCAGAGGAGCATACATTTCATCCAATTGGCAGCATGGGGGCAAGCATTATTATATAACAGGATGATTCCAGCTGACAGTATTCCAATAGCCTAAGGTAAAGTGCCAAAGCCAACAGTGGAAACATTCCATGTCTCCCCCAACAAAGCAACCCAAAACTGTTCACACAAGTTCTGTTAAGGCCACGATGACCTTAATGCACGACGATTACCACCTGCCACATTGTGAATTGGAGAAAGGCTACACTTCAGCGACTTGCAATGTTACCCAACCAACAGCCTCCATAAAGCCTCAATCTATCACTGTGTGATTCTCACATCTTTGGCAGTCTGAAGAAAGATGTGCATGGACGTTGCTTTCAGCTGGACACGGATTCGGGTGCTGTTGTGGATCTGTCAGTGGCTGACTGCATTCTACAGAAAAGGAAGTGATAGTTTCATCTCCCATTAGGATAAATGTCTTAATTTGTGTGGTGACTGCTTTTTAATGGAAGCACTCCATGGTTCTGTCATGTCAGGTGTTACATAAAAAACACAATTTCTAATTAAATAACAAAGCACCTAATTTATTTGAAAATTACTAGTATTACTATGTTAATACAAAACACAAAGATGGCAATTAAACACAAAACAAAATATTTAGCAAATGTCATCCATGGCTTTGTACACACACATTCATTCTTTGGACAAAATTTTTGATGACTCTAGAGCAAAGTTCCACGTGAATTTGATCCATGACATGTCTAATTTCTACTTTGAGGTATGGTATGGTTCAACTAAATGCAAGATCTGACATGCCTCGACAAAACAGTCATATGGTGTCATATCACGTGACAACAGTGGCCAGTTCACATCGCCATTACAAAGATGAGACAAGCAGGAAATCTTTCTGTTAGCACCCTAGTTGTTTCAACAAGCATTGTGGCAGGTTGCCCTCATCCTGTTGGTGGATGTCTTTCACATTCACATTCAATTCTTGCCCTTGCAATTGTGCCCATAGAAACTGTTATCATCTGGCAATAACAATCACCAGTGACTCTCACTGCATTTCGAGTCTTGCCTTCAAAGAAGTATGGCCCATAACCTGCAAAAAACAGTGACTTGTTCTGGATAAAGACACTTCTCGCTGACTGTGTAAGGATTCTCTGTGCCCCAAACCCAGCAATTTTGGTTATTCACACAACCTTTAAGCCAGAAAGGTGCCTTGTCACAGAAGATTTTTTGTTGTTGTTGAAATTCTTGTTTTGTGAATACCCAATCAGCAAATACTTGTCCATTGACCTCAGCTCATGTGTTGTTTGGATCATAAAAGAATGTAAATGCAGATCTTTTGTTAAAATTCAATGCAAATTCAATCTCAGAAGGGCTCACCATTGAGAAGGGCAGTGAATTCACTTCACTGCACATGTAGCAGTGGGACATTGGTGACCGAGACATTCCCTACCAGTTGACAAATATGAGGACATCCATGTGATTTTATGTTTCCAGTCAATCATGTATCTTCGAATTTCCTTACCGGTCTCTGCACTTTTGACACATTAGGCAAATTTCGGATACCAAAAATTACATGTCTTCAAATGGTCTCTGCATGGCATTCAATGTACTTGAAATGCCCTTTAAAGATCTGGATTGTTGATCCATCATGTATCACTCTGTTTTACTGCCTGCTCAGTGTAGAGACTGAAAAACATTTGGGATAGGCTGCAGCCCTGCCTGTCCTCCTCCTCAGTTAGCACTTCCCTTTCAGTTCTTTGACTCTTGTAATGGCAATGTCCTTTGTGCACAACCTGCACACTGCCTTTTGCTCCCTGTATTTTATCACCATAGTTTCATAATTTTAAATCTATGTTCTTGTCATCAGTGTCAAAAGCTTAGGTTCTTCACATGTCCATTAATTTTGAAGACTGCATAATTTTCATTGAGTGTACAACCCTTATAAATCTACAGAACCTAAAAATTTTCTTTTTATCAGTAATTCCATGCCTATTATATGCTACAGACAGCTTGTTAACAGAAAGAACATTCAGAACTTTTCCACTTGTGTCCTGACAGGAACAGTACTTGACAAAAAGTATGACATTCTTGCAACTTGACAACAGGTTATGTCAAATACCTTCTAATTCACATTTCTGCTACAGAAATGCTGATTTGGCACATTAATATGGGAATGTGGGAGATTAAGCAAAGAAATTCTTCAATAAACAATGACAACTGGCAATTAAAAACAAGTGATTTGCTCTAAGTATGCAAATATGCTAATTTTTTACTATCTAAAATTTTATTTCTTTTGAGTCACCCTTCACATGTTGTAATGCACACATAACAAAATGAATTTTAAACTTCTGCTAATTGTACTTTACTTTCATATTCCTTGCTATGATCCTCCTTTCTCCCAAAGCTCTTCAATCTGTAATTCCAACTGAATGCTGTAGCATTCAGAGTTAAATGTATCTCCTTATCTTGACCTCTTTTCTGTTTAATTTCATCATAAACATGCTTATCTCCAATACTGAGGTAAACATTCATACTGGCGTTACTTACAACTGCTTCATTTTTCTTCATCAACACTGTTTAGTAATACAACAGTCTGCAAATGAAGCATATTATTATCCATAGTGATTGCTTCATGTAACTGTGTATCATACAACTTTTAATACCCAATGAAGCATATTTACAGTATATATGTTTAACAACATGTCATAAATCCACACATTAAAATAATGTATGCAATTTGCAGCTAACACAAGCCAATTACAATGCATGTTGTCTCATGATGATTTAGTTAGTTTAAGGTTGAGACATACTAGGAATTAGGCCCAAACCAGCAGATTCATGTGTAGTATCTTGCAAATAAATGATTTTAAAGAACAATTTAACATCCTAGTACTGGGTGATTATAATTGAAATGCAGGTGCTCACAGAGGTCCAGTGTGTGGTGTACTTATCATGTGGCAGCAAAACTTGGTAGATATTATAATGCATAAATACAGAAGTGATTTTTTTTTCCAGAGTAAAAGTTCCAATTTTGGCCCCCGAGTGCAAATCTGGCACTGTGAATGCAAGAAAGATGTATAGACATGTTTGCACATGAAGTGGATTAGGAACAGGACATGAGTAGAAAAGTTCAAACAAGACAGGAGGGAATAATTGTCAGTTTATTACTAAGCACTTCTTACACAATTTGCTCAATATAAGCACTGGAGATGTCTACAAAATGCTGAATGGGATTAGATTTGCACCTGGTGACAAAAATTGAAATTAATTTTTTTCCCAATGTAAATTGGTTCTGCATTATCCCACTAGTGTATCTACCAAGTTTCACCTTCATATGGTAATTACAGCCCACACTGGATCTCCCTGAGCAGACACACTTCAGTTGTAACCACCCAGCATTTTACTCGAGTTCAGAATCACACATCCCCAGCTACAATAATAAATAGTAAAGAATAATAACACAGTACTTAAGTGCAGTATTTTGATGATTTGTAAGTAATTCTTTGAAAATCATGATAAAACACAGTTTTATGTTTCTATTCTTTATTGAAGCCACACAATTTCAATTTTACAACAGACGTTTCCAGGTTTCTAACGACAAAGTTAACAGACACACTATAAATAAGGGAAATGGCCTTCTCATTGGATGTGACCAGAGTGTCACATTATAAATGAGGAATGTGATGTAGAATGGCACAAACTGAGTCATTTATCAAACAGAATATGAGTATTAGATGATAATATTTTTCATTTATACATTAAGTGCATGCATGGAAATCTTTTTGTGACTGTACAAGGTAATATATTCATGAAATCTCAATCAAGAAACAAAGAGTTTGTCAATGACGATATGTTCATCTTTTGACTGTAAAACTGTTGATTTGTTAATCCCAATATTGCAATTTTGATCATGTGGGAATAACTGCATGTTAGCACATGTCAAAATCCGACAAGCATATGACATGACAAAGAGAGATAGTTTCATGACATTGTGTTCCTGATTACAACTTTTTGTATGTACTGCACTGTTCCATAACATTTTGTGGGGTAAATGATTCCATATTTGTTTTTGTTTCATATAAAATAGAAGCTGGTTTTACCACTTGCTTTTCTGTGGGCTCACATATAGTTGTTCCTGTGTACAAATCTGTGTGTAAACTACTTGATTTAAATGTGTTTGGATATGTTGCACATTTTCTACTTTATATTCATACCATTCCACTGTACTTTCTCACATTTAATGGAGAACATCATGCTAGGAAGCTTTTGACAAAATTGGTATTTAACTTTTTTACATCTTGTCATTGAATGACTATGCAATTCTGCGTTGAACACTATTGCTTTTTGCCACAGACTATGTTTTGTAGTCTCAGTGACTGGAGAACCCTTCCTCACAAATACTAAAAAATTCAACAGCAGCTTCAAATATTTTATCACACATTATTGACAAGTACTACAAACAATACATTTTAGCAAAAATTGATGCATTAGAATCATCCTTCCACTCCAATGAGTTCTCCATTAAATGCAAGAAAGTATGGAAATGAACACAAACAAAAATAAGGTAGAATATGAGCAATATACTTACAATTTAGCAGTTCACACATGAATTTGTAAGCAGAAACAAATATATATGAGCTTGCAGAAAATCATGTGATAAAAGCTACTTCAATTTTATAAGAAACAAAAACCCAATAAGAACAATATTATGAAAAAGATGGACTGCTATTCACCACATGGAGCAATCAGTGAGCTGCAGACAGGTATAATGAAAAGAGTGCTAAACATTTAAGCTTTTGGCTGAAAGGTCATGTTCAGAGATAGAAAGCAATTATATATTCACACACTCGTGGCCACTTCCACCTAATGTGGAATTATTTATCTCCCACAATATTACAGGTATTAGCAAAAATCAGACAGAGTAGGAGTAACATATTTACAGTACGATTTATGGGAACAGGATACAAGTAGTGGTATACGGAATAAACTGTCCCCAGTAATATTTGCACATACATATATTTCGACAATTATCATACACATGCACACAGTACAAGGTATAAGAATGGACTGAATTAAAATAGTGGGTCGGATAAGTGACCTGAGTCCCAAAGATTAATGTTGTCTATTGTTGATATGACCTATCAATGCCACACAGCACCTCCACCCCCTGACAGTAAGGAGTACTGCATATGAGTCTTGAGGGGGACCATGTGGGCATTGATGTTGCTGGTATTCGTACGAGCTGGGAGCCGCACAACCAGGACCTCCACCCCTACCGTGGTGGATTTTGGAGGCAAAGCAATGGGAGGCAGGTCTACCTTGAAGTCGTTGAGCCAGCGAGGGTAGATGATGCGGAGGCCAGCCTGAGAGCAGGTGAGTTGAACAGAGGATGGTGGGGTAAGCCCGGATGCTGATCAAGCTGTCCGGTGAGATGAAGGTGGCAGTTGTCATCAGGTCTTACTCACGAGGGAGGGTGAGGCTATGCACAACACTGATGTTTAACTGGTCGTCGGGTGGCGGGCAGTGGTGTCTGCATTGTGTGACTCTTCTACCTGTACCGTATGCCTGTTACCCCCCCCCCCCCTCCCCCCTCGCTGCTCCAGCTGGCCTTCGAACTGCATAACCTCACTCACCCTGGTGTCTGCTCCAGCACATGGCTCATCTCTGAGTGTTTAATTTGGAAAAATATAAAATGGTACTGTCAGACCCGGGCACACTGCTGCATCCCCTGCCAATGCAACAAAGTCAGCCGCCATACCGCTCCACCACTGGGCAAGTTCAACATCCCTCCAGGACGATTTCGTCACGTACATATCGATCCTCTTCCACCATCGCGGAGGGCCACAGATACATTCTATCCAGAATTGACCACACATCTCATCAAGTAGAGGCAGACCCCTTACCTAACAGCACTGCTGAGGGTTTTATCTCCTCATGGATTGCTAGGTTCAGTTGTCCGACCACCATCACCACTGACTGAGGTTGGCAGTTTGAGTCTTCCCTGTTCACCATGTGACATCTGCGGCATAAAGAAAATTCACGCCACAGCCTACCACCCAAAAAGCAACAGGCTAGTGGAATGGAGGCACAGCACTCAGGTGCCACAACTGCCTCTGGTCTGATGCACTTCCATGAGTACTGCTCAGTCTCTGTTCAACTTTCAAGCCCAACTTACAGGAACTATCTCAGAATTCGTTTTTGTGGAGAACCCCATCCTACCAGGGGAATTCATTCAGCCTCAAGTACCTGAAGACTTCCCACTCCCCCAATATCATAAGTTGCATGCACACCCACTTCAAACATGCACGTCTTCAGCCACTTGCCAACCATTCTCAACACTTGCTCCCATGTAATGCTGAGAGAATTCGGTCTGACAGCCTCTGCAACCACCTTATCTCGGCCCCTTTAAAGTCCTGCAGCAGGGCGATACAACTTTCGTCATCAACATCAAAGACAGTCCTCAAACTGTTTTGTTACACCAACTCAAACCAGCACTCATGGACCATGATGTCCCTATGCTGGCTCAGTGTGATCCTCCTAATGACTCTCCTGCCAGTCTCCCTCCCACTGTGGAGTCCGACAGTGTATCTCCTCAGGCCACCACACTGTTTTATTCACCTGACACCTCCCTGTCACCTTCTACGGGTTTCTCAGACACGTCACCCTCCACCTCGTGTGCAGGTTTTGCTGCTACCTTATCGACTATGGAGACACCCTCTCCGTCAGTCACCCTGCTCTACAATGTACCCCCGCACCACGTTGACAACATTTCAGACATCACTCTCGATGTTCGAGCAGACACCACTGTAGAAGAGTCCCACAACAGCTTTGTCCGCAATGCTAGGGAATTGGGAATCTAGTTTTAGTAAACACAATGGATGTTTGAGGGCCTGTGAGGAGAGCTTGAGATTCCTTATCAGAGTCTTGTAGAGTGGTTGGATAAGTCAATGATGCATGAAATAGTATTGATCTGCGGTGATATTTGATATAGTGAACATCGGTTATGAATTGGGAGACTAGATCAAAGGGACAGAAACGCAGGCAGGGTAGGTCCTCGTGGCGGGGGCGGGGGGGGGGGGGGGGGGGGGGGGGGTTGCAGAAAGCATCTGTGAGTGGTTTGTGGTCTGCGAGGATGAAGAATGAGTGATCCTCCACGTCAGGGCAGTAGTGTTTGACAGCCTTGTAGACCACAAGGAGTTCTCTATCAAAAGTGGAGAATTTCTTCTCACCTGGTTACAGCTTTTTAGAGAAGAAATGAAGAGGGGAAACCATGTCTATCTTGCATTGATGTAGTACCACTGCCACTGCAATGTCACTGGCGTCCGTAGTGATGGACGGCTCAGGGTGAGCTAAAGAAGTCTAATACATTGAAAGCCTCCTGTGTAGGTGCAGTCCAGTGAACAGGTTTGAGTCCTGAAGTCTGTTTACCCAAGAGCGAGTCTGTCAGTGGGGCCTGCACGGCAGTGGCAGAAGGCAGGTGACGACGGCAGTAACTTATTGTGCCCGGGAAACATTGGAGTTCTTTGTAAGTAGCCGGGGGTGGCAGTGAAGTGACGGCTTGCACACGAGTTTTGGGAGGCTGTATTATGTCAGTGGTGATGGTGTGAGCCAAGAAAGTGACGGAAGGCTGACGCAACTGTAATTTTTCTTTGTTGATCTCAATGCCATTGGATAATGATTTTCATGTTCCTCAGCTGACTTGCTGAAAATTAGTATGTCGTCCAGGTATGTGGAGCAAAACTCTAGCTGTGGGTAGGATGGAGTCAAGAAACGCTGCTGCATTTCTTAGGCCAAATGGCATAAAGTGGTATTAGAACAAACCAAGCAGCATGATAATAGCTGTTTTAGGGAAGTCATCCGATGCTACGGGAATCTGATGGTAGGCATGTTTACAGCCAATAACACTCAAGATTATAGTACCCAGTAACACATGAGTGAAATATTTTATGTTGGGCATTGGGTAATTGTACATGACAGTACAAATAGCAGTATACGCAATAAACTGTTCTCACTAATATCTGCACATATGTATGTTTTGATAATTATCTTACACATGCACACAGTACAAGACATAAGAACATGCTGGATTAACATGGTGGCTCAAATGAGTGACCTGAGTTCCAAAGATTACTGCTGTCTATGATGAATATGACCTATCGATGAAACAGATTCAAAGAGTGCAATACAAACAAGAAGTAATAATCAGGAACACAATAGAACGAAACCACCTTCTGTTTACTATGAAACAAAAAGGAATATTGAGTACTTTAAATTACTTAACAAGAAAATGATGTGTGCATGGCAGCAAACCAAGGTGATGTTACCCAAAGTCCCTACTTAAGTTTCATACCCCTGGTAGCACCAGTCGAATAAAATGACAAAACATGTGTAACATTACAACAAACATAGGGCTGTAAGTGAACCTGTCAATCACAGCTTCTCATATCATTATATCATATGAGAGTAAATGCATAAATAATAAAATTCCTACCACCTACATCAAATTATTATGCTACTTTAGAATCAAGTTGCCTAATCATTTGGATATACCATTTGATACTTGAAAGATATATTGGTCCACCAGAAGAAACACAAACTGACAGTCTAATGTTAAGAGATCTTTATCATTCAGTGAAGAATGGAATAAAGTAATGTAATTAAGAAAATACAAGTGAAAAAGGAAATACGTTTAAAAACCAAGTGCAGCCACTCATTTCAGTTTACAACATTGGTGGGTAGGTTGTCTAATGACTAACAAAAATTTACCATTCCTCTGCTGCATAAATATATTGACAAAATTATTGCTGTACTGAAAATACTGATTAACAACAATTGTGAATCAGACATTCTGCAGCTGTTGACTATGGCTGATGGTGACTGAGTGCACGCCTGTTCCATGAACAGTGCTGAACTATTGCACATAAAGCAATACAACAGCTGTAAGAATGACCATGCATGTAAAAGCATTATAATGTAACCAAGCATTCATTAGTACAATTAAATGCTGTGATGCAGACAGTGTTATGAATATAATTACATGGAACAACTAGAATTAGCGTTGTTTCATACCTTGTACAAGAATGATTGGTTTTAAAAGCCTACTAGTCAACTTTGACAGCCAATTTACGTACATCACAGCTGGAAAGGAGAAAAAATGAAGCCTCTGTATTATGGACTGGCTACACAAAAGCTTCGCTAAACTGGAAGTTTTGGCAGAAATGAAAGTTTCTATCCTCTAGAAGACAGAAATGAGTGTTAACCACTTTTGTTTATTAACAGTTATGAAAAGGGTAGATTGCTACTCACTGTAAAGATGAAACATTGAGTTGCAGGCAGGCACATGAAATAGATTGTTTTACACTGAGTTTTGGCCAAAGCCTTCTCCAAAAAAATAAAAGAAATTACACATGCATATGCAGCACAGACAGGTTAAAATATGCCATTGTTAGGCCTCTCTACAAAAAGGGGGACACCTCAAATGTCAATAATCATTGGCTAGTGACCTTCCTTACAGCATTATCAAAAATCCTTGAGAGGGAAAGGTACTCACTAATGGATAGCCATTTCAACAGTAATGGGATACTTAGTAAATCACAGTTCAGATTTCAAAAACGCTGTTCCACTGAGACAGCAATATACAATTTCACTGTCCACATTATAGAGTCTTTAAATAGTAAAACGTCACCAATAGGAATTTTCTGTGACTTGTCCAAAGCATTATGTTATAGGAATTACAATTCTATGGAATAGCATATGAGTGGTTTAGTCACCTACAGAACAGGAACCAAAAGTTTCCTTATATGGGTCAAGTGATTGAAGTAAGTTTACCACTTCATCAAACTAGTGTTAAATTACATTAGGCGTTCAACAGGATTCAGTCCATCAGTCCCCTTCTGTTCTTGATATGTGTGAACAACCTCCCTTCTTATCTGAAATAGGAAGCTGAACTGGCACTGTTTGTGGGTGACACAAGAATCATTATTAATCCAGTAGAAGAAAGTCCAATTGAAAATGATACAAATAAGGTATTTGGAAAAGTCATTAATTGGTTTTCTGCAAATGGGCTTGCTCTAAACTTTGAAGAAACTCAGTACATCCGATTTTCTGCTGCAGAAAGTACAGTTCCTTCAATAAATATAGCACATCAGCAGACATGGTAGAGCACACTAAGATTTTGGGTGTACATATAGATGAGAATCTTAATTGGAAAAATCATATTTTGGATCTTCTAAAGCGAATAGTTTCAGCAACTTTTGCACTCATAATAATTGCTAATTTTGAGGATATAGAAGTTAGTATGCAAAGTATGTTATCACTCCATAATGTCACGCAGAATTATATTTTGGGGTAACTCAACATTTAGACAAAAAGTATTCATTGCTCAAAAGAAAGTGTTTAGAATAATGTGTGGGGTTTGTAGTTGCACATCTTGTAGGTATCTCTTTAAAAGATGTTCAATACCCTTTTTATAATGGGAACTGCCTAACTCCTCAAAATAGCCATTAACTGCCGGCATCATGTCTTCATTTGTAGAAAATTTTCGACCACCAAGTCTTTTTTTTTCAAGTTTTAGAACAGAATAGAGTGCATGAGGTAGCAAGTGAAACTTTAATTCATTAATGTTGGCCATTGTAATGTGAGCTGGTGCATTGTCCTGAAGAAACAACATTTCCTTCTTGGCCAAATGTGGCCATTTTTGTTTGATTTCTTTGCCCAAATGTTGCAGTACGTTTGCATAATACTCACCACTGATGGTTACTCCTTTTTCAATATAGTCAACGAAAACTATCCCACGTGCATCCCAAAAAAATAAATAAATAAATAAATAAATAAATGCCTTGGCCTTGCCACCAGATGAAATGGTCTTTGCCTTCTTTGGAGTCTGTTCTCCAATTTGTAACCATTTTTTTTATTTATTTATTTATTTATTTTTTTTGTCTCAGGAATGAAGTGGCGGACCCATGTTTCATCCATGGTTATGAAAAGGTGCTAAATATCAGCTTTATTATTCTGAAACTTCTCTAAACACTCAACTGAAACATCTTTATGACATTGTTTCTCCTCGAGTGTGGGCAAACGCGTCCTGAACCTTGCACACAGTTTTCTCATGTCCAAGTTATGTGATGTACAACACATTCTGAAATGCCTGACAGCTCGCACTTACAGTAGACAATCATCCAGTACTGCTTTGTGGATTTTTTTACCATTTCTGGAGTCATCACTTCATATGTTCAACCACTGTGATGCTTGTCTTGGCTGCTCATACGGCCTTGCTTAAACTCAGGCACCCAATATTTTACTGTTGACAACAAAGGAACAGACTCCCTGAAAGTAGAAGCTTTAATATTTGTTGCACTGAAGCGTTTAAAAAAATATATTGCATCAGGTAACAATGACGAATTTTCTCCACTTTAACAAGATCACACAACATTCACTACTGGAGGATACTAAACAATGTGGCGTCTTCAGACTTGAAACAAATGCTTCATAGATCATATAGTTTCTAATTCAGAGGTATTATTCAACAACTGCCATCTCCCAGTCAGTCCAGGTACTTATGGGACCACCCTTATGTATGGGCTTCATTTCTTGATCCTGATAAATGTGTAATAAAATTAAAAGATCTTGTTATAATATTTGTAGAATATTTAATTTTCTTCCATTTAACCGTTCCAATTTTTTGTAAAAGAAATATACCTTCTTGATTTACTTTTTCCTGTGATATTCATGATTTTCTGATACTTCTTGTTCCATTCGTCAAATATGACCAATTTAATGTACAGAATTCTCGTTCTCTTCATTGTCAGGAACATCATCACTCAGCTCATGGAACTATTCCAGTCAGACATTAAGATTGCTGATAAACTCTGTCCTAGTTTTCTTTTATCTAACATGTTTATTCCACAAACTAGAGGTTTAGAGAGCATTATTTCTCATAGGTAAGTGTTCTATGTAAAAAGCAAATTAACTGTAATTAGTTTTGATATACCTAAAGTAATGTACATAAAAGTTGAGTGAGTGTAGGAAACCAGTGAAGTAATGTGCACATTGTTTTGGATTCTAGCAATTGTCCTCGTGCAGATGACAAGTGTCCTCCAAACTATAATAATGTTTCACAAACAGATCAAGCCACTGATGGCTAAAGCTTACAGGTAGAGAGTTAAGGGCCTGAACTCCATCCACCTGAGACAAAATGTAGATGGGAAAATCAAGTGGGACAAGTGTCACCCGCACAAACAATGTAGGGTTAGAAGAGGAGCTGGTGTCTGCATGAAGCAAACACACAGACTGTAATAAATGGAAGACAAGCAGCATCAATTATACAAATGGGTAGCATGCAGGAATAGTAAGATCAACCAGCAACACCTAACACAGCATCTCGATGATGGCAAGGTGCAATCCTGATGTAAGCAGCTGAGCATTCCACAGCCATAACCTACTGTGTCGATGTTGTCGGGCACCTCGAAGATTCTTTACATGAGTTTGAGTGCTTACTGGCAAATGACATTTTAGTGCAGAGTCATGCTACAATTACCAGTATTTTGAGAGATTTCAGTGAAAAACAAGAGTCTGATCACAATTTGTACTAACCACTGCAGACATCATAAAAATTAGGAGTTAAGCATCATATATTTCCTAAGAACAATTACACCAAACAAAAATGATTAAAAAGCCTATAAACATAATGATTCACTTTTACTTGGTAATGCTTTTGCATGGTTTATGAATAGGATTTGAGAAACAAACTATTGAATCATCCTCTGAAACACAAGTTGGAATCTGATGATGTGCCAGCTGCATATTTCCCATCCTACAGAATGGATATAGGTGGGAATAATGAGCCTAATATCAGGATGCTAATCTGGATATAAAAAGGAAATTACAGTAAAGAAGTAGAAGAGATTCTGCAAGTAAAGACAGGGTGAATCATCTAAAATTTTCACGGCAAATCTTGTAGAAATGGGAACAGGTGTGGTTTTCACAAAGTGAATTGGTAGTCTGGAGCTCATATTGCTAGCCAAGAAACAGATCATAATAATACTTCAAAACTGTATTGTTTGTGAAAACATGCAATTTTTTAAATGGAACGATGCCTATTAACATTTAGAAATTAAAAGTGGTATACCTCAGAATGTCAGTGGGGTTTGTTGCAGGAATCTAGTATGAGTCATTTATGCATTATAATATTGTACACATTTTCCCCACTGACACTTGTCTGTGCCATTAAACCTACATAGTTGCTAGGTACAATGTTCTTATGTTTGCCTACAGTGTGCATAAAGACTTGCTAATCAGTAAATATGTGACAGTCCAAGCGGTAGGTCAAGAGTGGTTGACGGGCTTTACTAATGCATAAAAAGCAGACATACTCATGATGTACAAAGAGTTTCATAAGATTGCAACTAATTCTTGTACAGTATACGAGGCAAGATAACGCAATAGATGCGGACCATCTTGGCAATTATTTATCATCTTCAACGAGTTACTAAAAGTGGTAGTGTAACACCTAAACATTGTAATGGAAATAAACAAATTAGGACAGAAGATGGGGAAATTAGTATTCTTGATGCTGTTTGCAGTTGATCCACACATTAGTTTCTGCAGAATTGCAAGAGGAAGTGGTATGAGTCAGACAAGCGTCCTACACATTCTTCACTGACACAGGTTCCATTCCTAACACATCTCTAAAACATTACTATGAATTAATTTTGATTTAAGTTAAAGTACTCACAATTGCTGGTGATCTGTCACAGCAGAAGTCCCAGAAAACAGCGACTGTAGGATTTAACCATAAAGTTGAATGATTTTTTAATCTAGTAAAATGTTTCAGCTGAATATTTATTATGATCTCAAAGTAACTAAAAGCATCTTGAAAAATCTAAAATAAGTTGTAACATACTTGCAATAATGAAATGAAACGAAATGAAACATGCTCAACAAGCAACATACTTTCTGTCCAAATACACACAAAGTACTGACCCCCTATGTATAAGTCCAAACAATCTGCGGCATTGTTTAGAATCATTTTTTGATTAACTAACAACTAAAATTAACACACAAAAAACTGAAAATACATATACAATCGTATATTTACTCCAGAACAGCAAGTACAATTCTATGTTGGGTCATATTTGTGATACTATTTGAGTATAATTTCTTGAATACATAATTGAAATAATGCATTTGCATTTCTTGTGAAGTACTGGAGGTTCCCTTCATGTACAGAGCTTCTACACTTTGAAGTAAATGAAATCAAGCATTTATAATTTTTTCTAGATGAGACACATGCTTTTATATGCATGTGTAATTCCAAATTCAACTGGAGAATGCACGTTTTAAGTGAGTCTGTTATGTTTCAACACACCCAAAAGGATTTTTGAAACTGAAAGATGAACAAAACCTTTTCCGACACATGGAGGAACAAGAATTTTACTTATGATATGAAATAAATCCACTATTTGATTAAATATGTAAAGTAATATGAAGCATAATACAAAATTATTACTCAATAGCAGAAGGAAAGAACAAGTTGTTTCTTAACTGTATGAGATAATATGTAACTTAGAGTTTCAAAGGTAGCAAAAATTCCTAAGCGTAAATGCACTAATCTCTGTACTTTACATAAATCTAAATAGTCTTGAAGTATGCAGACTGCTTCATAGAGAATCTTGAAGTGTGCAGTATGCAGACTGCTTTATGAGATGACATGCCTGACCAAGTATCTTCAAGAGTGCAAAAATACTAGCTTGTTTCCCAGATCCTCTTGTAAAATAGGCTTTTGTCAACAATGGCAAGTGTTGACATGGTAAGCTAGAAGGATCTCAGCAATAGAGGCATATGCATGTGGACAGAGGGAAGGAGATCATGGTACTCTAATGAGAAGTAAGAAATTAAATAGAAGATTCAGAGTGTTGGAGTTGAAGAAGAAAAGATGACAGACCCCCAAAGACAGGACCCCCACTGTTCCAGAACTTCACTGTCATGCCGGAGAGAGAAGAGTGTTCGGTATTCCCTGCAGAACGGACTTGCCTCAGCTTCACCTTCCCAGTCCTCGAATATTAACCCCAACACTCCCTACTGACTAATCAACAAAGGGTGAACAACTAGCATTCTACAGGAGAGAGTAAATGACATGTAAAATGCTGTATTGGTTAATTCAAGTAAAAAATGCTAGATATTACCAACTGACTTACAAGCAGCCCCTCTAATATCTGGGTTTGATCTTACATAAACATGAAATACTGAAACATAAACATGAAAATAATAAAGAGAGGTACAGAATTACTGTGTTCATCTGATATCTGTTGCTGCTCAAACATAAATTAGTACATTAACATGAAAATATAGAAATAAGGTAGCCAAATGCATCAAATTACAACATATCCCATATCAATTAATAGACAAAGTCAACTAACTGCTTCATTGGGTATATCATAGATATGTAGAACGTTCATATTATAAGAAGTACTTTGTGATGCATTGATATGTTTGCTAAACACCATAGAGTCAAGTACAAAAGTAAAAATATCACATTTTCAAAATTATACAGAAGGCGAGTCTGAGATACAAAAGTTTAGGTTACTAAAATCTTGGCTAAGTGTCATGTTCTCCTTCCAATTGACAAAGCATATATGAAGTGCTATTTCAAGTTCACAGACATATTTCATGTGTTCATAATGTTACAAAATTATATATAAGGCAAAGGTGAAAGATGTATATTTTTTCAAGCTCCATTACATATAAATAAACAGTTGTTAGCAGAGTGATGGAATTAATTAAGTCAAGATATTGCTGTTAATAACTGCTGGGGTATGCTGTACAGCACAAGAAAGCAGTTCACCACTTGGACAATGAACAGTTACAGAGAATTAGACTGCATGTGACAGCACATCATGGTATAATATATGGCAATACATTGCTAGTTCTAACTTTGTTCTCATAAGTTGCAGATCTAGTGAAAGTAAATATACTTCTTTTGAAAGAAAAAGAGCATTGATAATGAGTGGTTACTGAGAACCACATTGCACTTGACAGTGTATCATTGTGTTTAATAGACATAGAAGATATTTCAAGCAGCAGTGCGTATCAATAAGAACTCTTAAGTTTTAGAATACATTGACAATGAGTGATTATCAAGAATTACATTGCATGTCTTTGTATTAAGTCCAGATAGACCAGATTAAACAGATGAATATAGCATACATTGTATCATGTAAAGGTAGTTGTTAAGCAATTTACAAGAAACAGTAATTGTTAGCCTTTCAGACATCTACTTTCATGGAATAATTATGTTAGTTTTCAACTGTTGAAATGTACCTAGACATAATGACTGTGCCACTTGTAGGACCAAAAGGAATTATTTCTTTACAAGTCAAACTCAGACTTTACAGCAACTGAACTGACATGAAAATTTAAGGTCAGGAAGCTACAAGGGTGGATAGAGGGATAGAGGAATTTGCCCGCAATAATTGTCAAAGGCACCATGTTCTTGTAGCTAGAAAGTCATCATCCCAATTTTTTTAAAAAATTTTTTTTGTAGGGACTGAGAGCCACCATGGCCAGATACCACTGTAGAATCAGGTTTATAGTGGAAAATGAAGAACCCACAGGGTACTTCCAGAATGTATACTGCTCAATAACCAGTTGGCAGTCGTCTCGTTGATCATCACCACACTAGACATGATGTGGCAACATCACATCGGACAGTAAATAAAACTGGGCACAGATAAGGTAAATTCCAACATAGATTAAATTAAAGGATGATGTACCATGAGTTACATATGAATGAGTAAAAAAAAAAAAAAAAATAATTGGAACAAAATGGATAGTTCAGCCATCCTAAAGGTTTGATCTATATGTATATATTTTCTCATTAGTTATAAAATGATGAATTAACTAGAGTCCAGTTGAAAGTATATGTCTGCAGAAACAATAGCTATACCATGAATACAAATCCTCACGGGCTGCAGACAAATAGCTAATCTTTGAAACATTATTTTATCATAGATTTGCCTTGTGCAACACATTACATTGCAGTTGTTTATGACTGTCGGAATACAACTGATGCAATAACATAATGAAAATGAGTCCAATATTAAGTACACATTAGTGAAAAGCTATGGCTTGCTCCAACATTGAATAGCACCTAACCTACTTTCTTCAGCATTACAAATTTTCCATTCAATTATCCTACGTCACCTGAGATTTATAGCTGAGCAGTTTGCTGATTTGAGCAGACATTACAACAAAAGTAATATGCAGAACACATTATATCTGTATCTGACAGGTAGCATAATATATATGGATACCAGACATGGAGCAATCATCCAAGTATGTCTGAATACACAGTGCATCAAACACTTCTAACGATGGGCCTCTGCAGCCATGACCCGTACGTGTGCCACCGTTAAACCACAACATCGGCAACTACAACTGAAATGGGCATGTGACCATTGGCACTGGAAATTAGTACAGTGACAGAGTATTACTTGGTCTGGTGAATTGTGATACATTTTTAATCGTGCTGATGGGAGGGCGCAAAGCCTTTGTCTTCCAAAGGAACATATGGCGGTGGCTCTATTATGCTCTGAGCACATTCAAGTGGGCATCTGTAGGTCCAGTGGAGCTCGTGCAAGCAGTATTGTACACCCCTTCTTAACAATTACATTTTCCAACGGCAGTGGAATTTTTCAGCAAGATAATGCTCCATGTGACAAGGCCAGGAGAGAGTGATGGAGTGGTTCGAGGAACACAGTGGCAAGTCCAGTTGATGTTCTGGTTGCCCAACTCGCCAGATCTGAAACTGGTCAGGATGTGACTGAACGTGGCATCAGAGATCAGAACACCCTCTCTGGAATTTGGTAACTTATGTGGTGCCAACTCCCTCCAGCTACCTACCAAGACCTCATTGATTGCATTGCTACTGTTATCCCTGTCGGAGGTGGCCATACCAGTGATTAGGTAGGTGATCGTGCTGTTCTGGCTGATCAGTGTATGCACAAGTAAATTATGTGTATTAATGACCTTGTGGACAATATTAAAAGTAAACTCAGGCTTGATGCAGTTATCTATATTGAAGTACTGCCTGAATGAATCTTCATAAATATTCAGTTAGCTCTTGATAAAATTTGAAAGTGGTGTTCTTCAACTTGACTTAAATGTTCACTAGTGTAAAATTGTGCACTTCACAAAATGAAAAAAAACGTAGTAACCTGTAACTATAATATCAACGAGTCACTGTTGGAATCAGCAAACTTATACAAATACCTGGGTGTTACGCTTTGAGAGGATATTAAAGGGAGATGATAATGTGGGCTGAGTCATGGGTAAAGAAGGTGCTGTACTTTGATTTATTGTAGAAAGCTGGGGAAATGCCCTCTGTCTACAAAGGAGATTGCTTACAAATCACTCATGTGACCCATCCTAGAATTTTGCTCAAATGTGTAGGAACCATACCAGATAGGACTAACAGGGGATATTGAATATATAAAGACAAGGGCAGCACAAATGGTCACAGGTTTGTTTAATCCAAGGGAGAGTGCCACAGAGATGCTTAAGAAATGGAAGTGGTAGGCTTTTAACAATAATTACAGCACACATGAAGGTATCCAAGCACTCATTTTTCCTGCACTCCATATGTGAATGAAATGAAAAGAAATCCCTGTACCTGGTATATAAGGCTATCACCAAGAGAATCTTGTAAAATCAAATTCAGACAATTTACAATTTCGACAGTTCCATCCATCTATGTATGTATGTATGTATGTATGTATGTATGTGAAACTATAATGTATGTCATAGCAAACTATGCACTAATGCTAAACAGATAAGTACACATTTATAGCACAAAAGTTAAAGTTTGTTATCACATAGTCCATTATCACATCAATGGTACTTGACTACAAGTGGCTCATAAAGGTCGTACTAAAGCTGAATGTTTTTACACAACAGGCTTCCAAACAGTGTACAAAATACGAAAGCACTACCAGGCTTCATAACAAAAGTAAGAGTACAAAGTTAAGGAATACTTTGGGACTAGTCCGAAAGAATTGCTCTACTATGGCAATTTCCTTATGAATGTGTTACATATAAGGGGTCAGTGACCAGTAAATATGAAAATTTTCTTATGTTTTGTCAACACTCGAGTACCACAGCTGAAAGCAAAGTTGAGGGCCTGAATTTATTAAATTAAATTAGAAATAAAGTTTTGGTTTTTCCTTTTCATTAATTATTATATGTATCTACACAAGTAAGTCTACTGTAAAATAACCTGTGTGCTCAGTTTCTAAATCACCCTGTAACTGTAAATGTAAATGATACTGATGCATCCAATATCATTCTAAACAGTGGCAATAAATAAGTAAATATTTGTTGAAAAGGAACACCCTCTCTCTGTGGTTTCAGTTGCATGAGATGCAGCCGTGTGTTTGTGTGCACATGCACAAGTATCTGTGTGTCATGTGTTTTTGACAAAGGCCTTTTGTGAGTCTATTTGTTGTGGCCATCTGCGACTCACCATCTCTGGTATATCGTGAGTAGCAAGTTTCCTTTTCATAGTAGTGTTACATTTCATCCTGGATTTCACATTGTTTAAAAATTTGGTGACTTTAATACAATGCAAATCCAAAGAATATAGTAAATTAGAAGCTCATTGAGATGTTAAACTCATATAATCTTTTAAATATAATACATCTACATCAATACTACACAAGCTGCTATATGGTGCATGGCATAGGATGCCCTGAACAATTACTTATTATTTCCTTTCCTGTTCCATTTGCAAACAGAGCGAGGGGGAAATGACTACATTCTTTCATGAGGATTCTTATTTCTCTCATCTAATCTTCTTTCTCCTTGCATGAAATGTAGGTTGGTGACAGTAGAATCGTACTGCAATAAGCCTCAGATGCTAGTTCTCTAAATTTTCTCAATAGTGTTCCTAGAGAAGAATGTTTCCTTACCTCCAGGGTTTCCCTAAGCATCTCCACAATACTTGCATGTTGACTGAACTTACCAGTAACAAATATAATGGCCCACCTCTGAATTGCTTTATGTCTTCCTTTAATCTGACCCAAAAACTGAAATAGTACCATGGGTTTCACTAGTATGTCATCTCCTTTAAAGCTAAACCATACTTTACTAAAAGTCAATCATTCACCTTCCCTACTACAGTCCTCACATGCTTGTTTCATTACACATCGCTTTGTACCATTATGCCTAGACATTTAATCGACACGAATGTTCCAAGCATTTCTGGTTTGTTTTTCCTACTCGTGCGCATTAATTTACATTTTTAGACATTTCAAGCTAGCTGAAAGTTATCACACCAAATAGAAATTTTTGTCTAAGTTATCTTGTATTCTCCTAGAGTCACTCAATGATGACACCTTCCTGTGTGTGACAGCATCATCAACAAACGGCTGCAGATTGCTGCTCACCCTCTCTGCCACATCATTTGAGCATACAGAAAAAAAATACCAGTCCTTTCACATCTCGCTGGGGAACCCCTTACAATATCCTTGTCACTGACTGACATCAGCCCTCAAGGACAGCACACAGGGTCCTGTTACTTGAGAAGTCTTTGAGCAACTTTCATAGCTGGAGACCTATTCTTTATGCTCATGCCTTCAGTAACTGTCTGCAGTGGGGCACGATATCCAATGCTTTTTGGAAATCTGAGAATATGAAGTATTCCTGTTGCCCTTTTTCCATAGTTTGCAGTATATCATGTGAGAGAAAGGCAAGCTGATCTTCACATTAGTAATACTTGCTAAAACCATGCTGATTCGTGGACACAAGTTTCACAGTATCCAGGAAATTTACTGCATTCGAATTCAGAATGCGTTCTACAATTTTGCAGGAAACCCAATGTTAATGATACTGGTCTGTAATTTTTTGGGTCCTTCTTGTATACAAGAGTCAGGTGTGCCTTTTTCCAGGCACCTGGAACTTTTCAGTGGATGAGAGATTAATTAATTCAAGCTAAGTAAGAGGGCAATGCCATAAACTACTCTTCGTAAAAGCTAATTAGGATTCCATCTGGACCTGTGACTTATAAACAAATAACTCTTTCAGTTGTTTCATTATGCCAGGGATGACCATTGCTGTGTCCCCCATATGGAAGTCTTTGCAACACATCACTGTTTGTATGATCGTCCTGTGTGGATGATTTCTTCAACACAGAATTTAAAACTTCAGCTTTCTTTTTGCTGTCTTCTACCTCCATGCAGGTTGGTCAATGAGTGACTGGATAAAAGCCTAAGACTTGATTAGTAGTCTTATAGATGACCAGAATTTCCTTGTGTTCTCAACAATATCCTTTGCTTAGATATGACCGTTGTACGGATCGCACATTTATCTTTTTACAGATGCTTGAATCTCTACTAACTTTTTCCTGTAATAATTTGTTCATTCTCTTTTGAACTGAGAATACAACAGCCTTTACTTTCTCAGTATTTTCCAAATTTCAGTGGTAAACCACAGCGGATATTTTCTGTCCTTCATCCACTTAATCAGTACATACTTCTCCAGAGCATTTAAACTTTTCCTATAATTCCTCTACATCCATCATACTGGATGAAACATGGTACCTACCAGAATGAAAGAAAATGTGGAAGGAAGGACCCACAAATGTAACTTACATTTCACACAACCTATATATTTAACAGTATACAACCATACCTGCATCCCACACATTATTGGGTAAAATGGCAGTGTTTACTACTGCACTGGACAAAGCCTCTGCTACTACATGCCTTTCTGCAACACGTGAAAATTATATAAGCACCATTGATGACAAGAGTGATTAAGTTACTCAAAACAGATGACATAATTTTTAATTTGAAGGCTGTATGTCTAAAGGTCCTGGGTTATTATGTGCACCTGTGCTTAAAGACTAAACAGATTAGGAAACAATATGACACTGATAAAGCTTATTTAAAAGCAACCAACTTTTTAATTTCAATCAACAGCCAAGGTGCGATTGGATCCCAACCTGTCCATTTTGACTAATTCCCTGGTGACAGTTGGCTGTTAATATTTTCAAAGTTAAACTGATTGTCAATTATTAAGACTGTTCTGAATTAACGTCTTAAAATATCACTTGTGAATACTTATTACAAGAGAACTCACTTGCCAGAACTACAAGTTCCAGCTAAAATACACCTATAATGACCCGGTCTTTCAAACACACCTTAGTACAACAGGTTGTTCAGATTATAACTAAAGACTTAAAAATGTAAATGCAATCAAAGAACTGAACTGGTTAACACCTAAATCTAACTACAAGGTCCCTCTTTTGTTTAATGGCTACATGTGCATTAGTACAATTGTTCTGGCTGTATTTATGGCCAGGAGCTGGTCATTAGAACATTAATGATTGGGTACAAACCAGAAAGGAAAGGAAATATAATAATGGGACAAATTTTCAAATGACAACTAGTGTCTGAGTACAATATTACAGCCTCTATTATTGACCAAAGAGCTGACCGAGTAAAACTCTGAGGGTCGGGTACAAACCACAAAATCATAGACAATGACACAAATCAACACGAGGATTATAGAATGTTACTCCACTTTATCAGCAAACAGTTACAGTGGTTACTGAGTGTTGCCAATGAAAGCCAGGTAGAAGAGGGCAGCCAGGCCACGAGCAGCCATCCGAAACAAATGTTGACAACCCACTGACGGGGTGTCAGCCTGCAGCTTGTAGTCAATGCTGACCCCAGCGAAGTACTCTGGTGTCTTAACTCTGCAGAGGCCCTCCTCACGCAGCTCGTGGTTTCGGCCACTCGGACCTCATAGCCACCTTTTGCTGTGACGCTACTGCAATCGGCAAACTTCGTGCCTCCCTTCTCAGGCCAGCAGACCCCTCTCAAGGACCTTCTAAGTACATGACCCAAAGATATCCACTCTTCCTCACAGATATTGGCAATGGGGCCACAAGAGAACATCCCCCTCTCAAGCCTGAACAAGCCTTGCCCCAGATCTAAGAACCCTTCACTCTGCTGGAAAGTTCAATCTGACTGAGATGAGCTTCCTCTTTTCTGGGTCCCTGACCGAAAGATTGACTGGGCTTAAAATTTTTACAATGGAATATGGACCTAGGAAATGTGGGGCAAGTTTCTCTAAACATTTATCCTGGGAAGTCCATCCAGAAATGTTCCTGATGTAGACAAGGTCCCCTGTCTTCCCTTGAAAGAGGCACCTGTTTCTGTTATAGTGACAGGCCTGACAATAATGAACATTCCTAGTATTTCCCCAAATTTCGTCCCTTTGCTCTCTAAGTACCTTCGGACTGATAGATGGAGGTAAAAGATAATTTATCTTGCATAAGTTAGAGAGTCAGGAATTCAGGGGATATGCGAGCATTAGGTTAGCTGGGTTGGCATGGGATTCTTCATGCCACACGGAGTTAAGCACTAAGTTTAATCAGGGTGAGGTGGTATCCCACTTCTTGGGTGATTTATGGTGGTAAATAATCAATGCTGACTTCAAGTTGCAGTTAATCCTTTTTTGCAAAGGAACCCTGAGTATAATAAGGTGTGGTGGAAACATGTTTTATCCCATTGTGTAAACAATTTTGCCAGAAATCCTGGAACGGTATCCATAACCAATGGCTGCAGTGGCCCAAACCACCTACATATATTAGTACCACAAGAGATGGTGATAAGAGCACTCTCACCCCAGCTAGATAGCAACCAAATGAACCTGGAGAAGGTGTCCACTACTATGAGAATATACAAATTGCCTTTTTTTGTCCAGAGAAGCTGGCCCACATAATCAACAAACAATTTGTCCAGGGGATGCACTTCCCATTCCGACTGCAGAATTCCACTCGCCAGAGAGTTACGTGGTCTTCCATTCTTACAATCTCGGCATTCTTTGACTAAACCTCTAATGTTTTTATAAGGTGTTGACCAGGTCAGCTACTCCTTGACTGTCTCCAACGTTTTATAAAGACCTAAATGTCCTCCTACTTGAGAGTCATGAAAGTACTGGAAGACCAGAATAACTAAGGGTCAGGGGAGATAAATTCTAGCTACCCCTGCAGTTACACAGTATCCCATTCTTCAGAAAACAGTCGCTGGATTCCTGTCCATCTAGTATTTGATTCCTCAGACCCCCCCCCCCCCCACCAAAAAAAAATGGGTATTATTCTTGTTCAGTTTACAAAATTTTAAACAGTTTGGGTACCTCAGTAAGGATAGTACATTTCCTTATCAAGCTCGTGCTGTTGGAACATCCCGCTCAGGGCATCAGCAGCCTGATTATCAGAGCCCACAATGTCCTGAACCTTAAAATGGAAAGCCAAAATGTGGACCGCCCATCTTGCAATACGCCCTGTCTTGCTAGGTCCCAACTAAGGACCTGATTATACATCTCTAGATCAAATTCATGACGTTTGAGATAGAACCAAAATTTTTCCAGAGGAAATAACACAGCTAATGCTTCACACTCATATACCGAGTAATTGAGTTCAGGCCCCTCCAGAAGTATGGAAGCAAAAGATAACAGATGCCTGATATCTTGATCTTTCTGTAAAAGAACTGCTGCCATACCAGTATTGCAAGCATCAGTCTGGACCACAAATCATTTCTTAAAGTCAGGTACGGCTAAAACCAGTGGGTTGGAAATCACAGTTTTGATTCCTTCAAAGGCTGCCTGCTGACTTTCAGCTCACATGAATTTCTCATTATTTCTGCGTAACAAATTTAATGGAGCTGAAGGTTGCACAGAGTTTGGGACAAATTTGCGGAAATAACTAGCCATCACTACAAATGAGGCAATCTCTCTCTTATTTCATGGCTGCAGAAAATTCCTCAATGCCTTTGTTCATTCTGGATCAATGCTAATTCCATAACCAGGTACGAAGTAACCCAAAAATGACACTTGGTGCTTAGCCAAGGTTATCTTTCAAGGTTTCACAGTCAGGACTACATCCCTAAGCCTGGAGAGTACCTTCCCGATGTGCTCTAAATGCTCTTCAAAGGAGGCACTGAATATGACTGCATTGCCCCAATAACTGGAGACACATTTAAACTTTAAATCACCTAAAATTTCATCCAATAAATGGGATAAAACTGCTGCACTGGTTGACAAACCAAATGGAACTCGGATGAACTCGTATAAATTCCAATCCAGGGTGAAGGCGATGAGATGCTTAGATTTCCCTGTTAATTAGCCTGATTAAGATCAAAAACAGTAAACCAATATGCTCCCTAAAACCAGGTGAAACAGGTGTTGAGATCAGGGACTGGCACATAATCCAGGATCACCTTTTAATTGAGAAGCCTGTGATCAACTACAGGTCATAAATCCTGCCCCTGATCTTTAGGTACTAAGAAAGGTGGATGGTCTTATGACAAGTGATGTGGTGACTGGCAAACCAGCACATCATCCATAACATGAATATGGTATCAAATGATGTCTGTGACTCCCAACCTGTCATGTAGTACCTCAGGAAATTCTCCCAAAAGTTCACTTAACTGGGAAATAATAAGGAGGGCAGGTAGGCAATGACACAAATAACCATGAGGATTACAGAATGTTACTCCCCTTTATCAGCAGGCAGTTCCATGGATCCACAGTGTGCTTACTGAGTGTGCCAATGAAAGCCAGGTAGAAGGAGGCTGCCAGGCCACAAGTGGTCATCTGACATTAATGTAAATAACCAACCGACAAAATGTCAGCCTGCTGCTTGTAGTCAATGCTGACCCCGGTGAAGTACTCTGGTATCTCCACTCTGTGCAGGCCCTCCCTGCATATCTCACAGCTTTGGCCGCTCAGACCTCACGACCACCTCTTGTCGCAATGCTACCACCAATCTCGAAACTTCGTGCCTCCCTTCTCAGGCCAGTGAACCCCGTGCATATATCGGCAAGCAAAGACCTTCTAAGGACACAACCAACAGATACCCACTCTTCCTCATAGATATTGACAATGGGGTTGCACAAGGGACAGTTGATACTACTCTTGAGCCAGTGGCTCCAGTCTACTAACTCAATGGCACCACAGCTCACTGGAACAAAATGATGTCAGTTCATTATCTATGTGGGGATACCAACAACTATTTACACTATGTCATCAAAAGTATCCAGACACCTGGCTGAAGATGAGTTGCAAGTCCATGGTGCCCTCCACCAGCAATGCTGCAATTCAATAAGGTGTTGGCCCACCCTTAGCCTCGATGACAGCTTCCACTCTCTCAGGCATGCATTCAACCAGGTGCTGGAAGGTTTCTTGGGGAATGGCAGCCCATTCTTCACAGAGTGCTGTACTGAGGAGAGGTGCTGATGTCGGTTGGTGAAACCTGGAATGAAGTCGGCGTTCCAAATCATCCCAAAGGTGTTTTACAGGTTTCAGGTCAGACCTCTGTACAGGCCAGTCCATTACAGGGATGTTGTTGTCATGTAACCACTCTGCCACAGACAGTGCATTATGAACAGGTGCTCGATCATGTTGAAAAATGCAATCGCCATCCCTGAATAGCTCATCAACAGTGGCAAGCAAGAAGGTGCTTAAAACATCAATGTAGCCTGTGCTGTGATAGTGCCACACAAAACAACAAGAGGTGCAAGGTCACTCGATGAAAAACGTGGCTACACAATAACACCGTCACCTCCATATTTTACTGTTGACACTGCACACACTGGCAGATGATGTTCACTGGGCATTCGCCACATCCACACCCCGCCATTCGATCACCACACTGTGTACCACAATTCATCACTCTGCACAATTTTTTTCCACTGTTCAATCGTTCAATATTTATGCTCCTTACACCAAGCAAGACATCGTTTGGCATTTACTGGTGTGATGTGTGGCTTATGAGTAGCCGCTCAGCCATGAAATCGAAGTTATCACACCTCCCACCTAACTGTCATAGTACCTGCAGTGGATCCAGATGCAGTTTGGAATACCTATGTGATGGTCTGGGTAGATGTATGCCTACTACACACAATGACTCTCTTAAACTATCAGCGGTCTCTGTCAGTCAACAGACGACGTCGACCTGTACGCTTTTGTGCTGTACGTGTCCCTTCGTGTTTCCACTTCACTATCACAGTGGTCCTAGGTATGTTTAGGAGTGTGGAAATCTTGCATAAAGACGTCTGACACTAGTGACACTCAATCACCTGACCACATTCGAAGTCCGTGAGTTCCGCAGAGCGACCCATTCTGCTCTCTCACGGTGTCTAATGAGTATTGAAGTTGCTGATATGGAGTACCTGGCATTGGGTGGCAGCACAATGCACCTAATATGAAAAACGTATGATTTTGGGGGTGTCCTGACACTTTTGATCACACAGTGTATCTGCTGCTTCTAGCAGAAACACTCTCCAAGCTTTCTTGATTGATTCATTTAGTAACCCTAGTTACTAAGATGACATCATAATCACTAATCCCTGACTCTAAAATGATGCAACCAATAGAGCCACACCTGTTTGTAGCTACAAGGTCTAAAATATTCCCACAGCATATGGGCTGTTGAATTAGCTTCTCAAGGCAGTTTTTGGAAAATATGTTCAAAAGTACTTTGTCTGTATGTACCAGTCCATACTCAGTAGGTTAAAGACACCTAAAACTAACATTGTATAATCTGGGTATTTAGGTGCTTCTGACTGAAGACTTTTTTGAATGACTGTAGAACTGTCACAATGAAATTTGGCAACCAGTAAAAACATGCAACAATTAACTTGATTTCATCTAGACCTGTTAGACATGACCAGGTAAATTCAGTGTCACATTGGAATTCATCGTCAGTAGAGTAAGTATTTTTGTTAACTGCAATGAAGCCCAGCTTCCTGATGCATCAGGTACTAGAATAAATGACAAATACTCCGCTAAAATGGATTATTCTACAACCACCAGGAATTTTATAGGTCAGGTAGCCTAGCTTTAAATTATTCTCATCAATTTTGTCATGTGGTAGAGTACATAAATTCAGCCATAGAAAAATTACAAAGGATGTTCTGCTGAAATTAACTCCAAATAGATTGAATAGTAATGCCTTTAAATGCAATCAGAGGAGAAATGAGGTTCTGTGCACAGGTGTAAGGAACTGATGACAAATGGAATAAGTTCTATTGATCCCTGATGAGACATTATGACTATTGCCACTCTTTCTGAGAAACCCTTCAGGTAGTTAAACATTACCAAAATGGAAGTAATCCTAGACTGAAACTCCCCCAAGTGTGATTAGGCTCAGCCAAATATACATCTAAACCTACTTTATAAAGCTAATGCTGCACAGCTTTTGAAGGACAAATTGAATGAGGCGAAGGAAACTTTTAAAACTGAAATTGCTACTCATAGGAAATACATTAGCAACAAAACAATCTGGGAACTAATTAAAAAATGAATTTAAGTTCAAAGATGATGAACATGAACCATTTAGCATAATACACTATGGTGAAACATCCAAACACAATCTATATATATATATATATATCAGGCCATAATGCCCTGACTGACTGCCTCCTCATTGCCCAGTCCAATGATAGACTGGACAGAAACTTGAAATTTGGAGGTGTGGATCTTATATTGCCAGTGTCATTTTTGAAATACCTACATCAAGGGGGTGAAATATGGGATGAAGGGTGTTTTTCAAAAATGTTTCTATTAAGGCAATTTTGAAGCTAGACTTACAAAAATTGGTATTTGGTTTCTTGGTCAGAAATAAAGAATTAAGTGTTTCAGCAATTTTGGAAATTTAACAAGAGACGAGACTGTAGTTTCAATTGTTAAGGCTATCTCTTAACTGGTACTTGTATTACTGTCCATGTTTAACAACTCTTGTAGTTGTCTAGCCAAATATTGTTTATACTTTACTTGGTTCATTTGTTTAATGCAAACTGTTACATAGACACAGTTGTGAATATAATATTAATGTCAAAGTGCTGTACCGCCACACTCTCAAAGGCTGCATTTACAGTATGTTCCCTCAAATGCACCCATTTTCCTGCATCTATTTATTTCTGTTTATCTTATTGATATTGCTTACGTTACTTATGTATTCAATAGATACGTCAGTAGTAGTAGTACCTTTATTCATCCGTAGACCGCTTTTTACAAGGATATAGGACATGGCAAAGTATTTATAAGTTTACATCAATTTAAAATAAGCTAATTTGTATACACGTGTATTTATAGAATTCTAGTTAGAGACAATAATTAAATCTACTCCTGCAATGTTAATATTATTTATGTGTATAACATTCTTTATCAAACACCTACCCTGTTTTATCTAAGTAATCCTTCAATGTATAAAATGAATTGCATGACAGGTAATTTTTAGCTGCCTTTTTAAATAAGTGTATTTTGGCAATTTATTGTACAGTTTTATTCCATGGTAGAAAATGATGTTTTGAGTTTTATGTTTATTTTTCTTGGTAAATGTAAGCTGAGTCTGTCTCTTGTTGCATGGTCATGGACAGAGCTGTTTGTGCAGTAATTACCAATGTTATTTTTGATGTGTACAACTGACTGGCAAATGTATTCTCATGGAGCAGTTAAAATCCGTAGTGTTTTGAATAGAGCTTTACAATGAGCTTGACTAGTATTTTTGGTTATTGTTCTTATGGCTCTTTTCTGGAGTTTGAAAATTGCGTTCATATTTTGTGCATTTGTTCCCCAAAAAAGAAGGCCATGGCTAAGAATTGAGAGAACATATGAAAAATATGTAACTAAAAGACAGTGCATGTTAGACACCGGTGATAGGATTATAAGGGTATAACATGCTGATGATTGTTTCTTCTTTTAATTGGTTTGTGTATCACTCTCCGTTGTAGCCTTGTCAAGTACTAATTTTATTTTATTAGTTTTCTTTATTAATAGAAACTGTTATGTAGTCATGCTGTTCCTATTTTGTATTAAAGATTTTCCTGTTTAGTCCATTTTTATCTATTTACTTCCCAGTCATCAATGCACTACCACCACACTGTCAAAGATGTTACTTGCTGTATGTTTCACATCAGCACACACTCCACTGCAGAGTGAAAATTTCATTCTGTAAACATCCCCCACATTGTGACAAGCTTTGCTATATCCTTTCTTCCAGGAGTGCTAGTTCTGCAGCATTGCAGGACAGCTTCTGTGAAGTTTGGATGGTAGGAGATGAGGTACTGGAGGAAGTAAAGCTGTGAGGATGGGTCATGATTCGTGCTTAGGTAGCTCAGTTGGTAGAGCAGTTTTCCACAAAACAAAGGTACTGAGATAGAGTCTCAGTACAGCACACAGTTTTAAATCTGTGTAAACTTTGCTGCATTCTGGAAGCTTTGAGAGGTTGTGTGTTTGGGTGGTAAGGAGTGTTTTACGACTGTGGAACATGTATTGTGATTAGCTGGTTTATTAGCACAGAATAGAACTACTGAAACTAATAAGTTATTGGAGGTAATTTGTCATACTTTTGTGGATTTTAGAAGCACAGTGTTCACGACTTTGCAATACAGATATTCAGAATGAATCTCTGTGATTGTGTTTATAAGCTGACTTGAAGTTCCCTCGATCCCATTCAGTAGCAGCTGTCCTCACCGTAGTGACAGCAGACCTCCTCTGTGGCTGTGTGTTGGTTGGCCAAACATTTGACAAGTCTCCTTACACATCACTGTAGCAGCTGTGAATTGAAGTTCATCTGTGAGGAGAGATTGATCCAATTTCTCAGTATGAGGGAAACCTTGAATTGCCAAATTTTTCTATACGTGCTTAATTTTACTGGCTGTGCTCTGGATCTTCCAAGCTCTGTCTGACAAAAATGCACCTCAGAGAGCACAGCTCCCCTCCCTGGGCTATGTTTTACTCAGGTAACCATTGCTCCCCTTTCTGCTATACTCCTCGGAAAAAGTCATGCCTCGCTATTCGTATCTCTCTCCCCTGTCAGTGAGGCAGCTTCCTTTTGGCTCTGTTGGGCTCTCTGTCACTCTGAAAAACATCAAGATGAACCACTGTCCAAAGGTCTTAAATCCTTAAACAAAGTTTTTGTAAGAGTTGTGTGTTTGGTGGCATCTCAAAAATTTACAAGGCCTAGCTGGGAGTTCACCTGTAAGATAGCAGTCTCTGGTATGCATCCCAAAGCCAGATTTTCAGCAATTGGCAGTCAATAGTATCTTTTGCTAACATTACTCCTCACTCCAAGACGTAAAACATTTGTGTGAGCGAACACTACAGAATGTCTCGACTGTTGTCCATCTGCATGGTGGTGCCATTAGGGATCACAAAGACACTTACTGGGCCAGGCTGCCACAGTGAAAGTTTCCCCTCACCGCCGCTTTCCAGATGAGCTCAGCCGGGTCCCTGACTGTTACAGTGCTCAGCTCAGTCTGTGTCACTGGATGTGCTTCCAAACATCCCCTTATTCCCAGCTAACATGCAAATCTGTTTTAAATTACTCTCTAAACTGACAATCACTCAGACATTTAATATCAATACCGTGCTTCATTCGTAATTAATTGCACAGCTCAAGGTGGACCTCTACTATGAACTCACAAGAATTTGTGTATGTTGTATGACAGTGTTGAAAAATTGTCCTGTAACAATTATTATAGCTTCATACTTAGGTGTACATCATTTCATGGCCACAGAAATTGAAATTTAAGCTTGCAATGTGAAATATTTTAAAATGTTGTGTAAATGCCCCACTACATCACATGAGTCATGTAGGTGGTTGTTGGTCACAGTTTGGAAGAGTCCATTCAGGATGGCAGACAGCTGGTCATACATCATACCCTCATAGAGTACCATGCACGAATAGAGTGTAAGAAGATTTGCTAGCTGATTCTCAAGGGAATGAAATATATGGTGGGAACCTGGGATCAGGATGACATACAAATGCACTAGCATATGGTTTAAGTTGAGTGATTAATAGCATACTGTTATGGGAAGCAGAAACAAAATTTTGACCACGATATTCCTTACTCCTCACATCAAACTATGATGAAGTGGGCAAAGTTCTGTTGAAAGATGTAGCCAATTTTCACAAAGCCTGTAAATGTTGGTAAGTGAAGTATTCATTTGTTAGCGAGCAATTTAATCAAATACATTGGCACTGTAAGAAAAAACTATGGTTCTGGGATTAGACATGTCTGTTATCCAGCCTGAAAGCCAAATTCTGAGCCCTGTAAGAAACCACGTGTGATTTTAACCGATGCACATCTCAATGAAACATTGTGAGTGAAGCTCTCTGTACTGTGCTATGTGGCCAAGGTTCAATAAGGGTGCATACAGCCCTTGTAAGGCCAACTGAGGAGCTACTCGACTGAGAAGTAGCATTGCCACTGCCAAAAACTGACAACGGCTGGGACAGAGGTGTGCTGAGCCCATGCACCTCAAGTGAATTTCGTTTGCTGAGAATGACACAGTTGTCAGTTAGTACCAGCACTGTTGAGACATCCAATGCCTCTTCACATCGATTTTTTTTTTTTAGATTCAAGTCATGGCTGAAATGTACTGATTGTTATTTACAAATATTTTTTTTTATGGAAGAGTGAAAAATATGATTATTAAGCTGCTGTTAAGTGTGCTTGTAGCCCATCATATGTACAAAGACACTATGAAAGAAGGAGGCTAAAAGACTGATAGTATGCACAGGTTCCTAATATATCTAAACTTCAGCTAGTGCTCACTATTACTTTATTATTCAGCTTTTCTGTGAATTCCCAATGGGGAACTGACTGACTTGTAAATAAAGTTCAAAATGACAAAAATTAATATAGATCAACCCAGAGCACAATCTTTTTTAAATCTCATTTTCACAAGAAACAAGTAAAGCTGAGTTACACACTGGTTCCAGATGTCACCTGTCAAAGATGAGGACAACAGCTAGTTAGGTCTTTAGATTTTTCTGTTTTCTTCATATATTAATTCTTAAATTCCACGAGTTTTCTTCTATTTAAGAGCTGTAGTCTCACATTTTTGTAGCTTTAAATGGAAATTCAGGCAGTGTGTAGCACAGTCATCATTTCTCTTTAACGACTAACTACACTGATCGGTTAGGTGTGTGGAGGCTGGCTGTGCGGCCTTGCCCACTCGTCTGTGAGTCACACCTTCGACGGCATCTGAGCGAGCACACAGGGAGAGGGGTTTACTAGTTATTGGGGCTGCTAGTGTTGGAGAAATTGGGGAAATATTGTTCAGAGCCAGAAAGATAGCCAATGTGCACTCGGTATGTCTATCAGGGAGCCTCATCCAAGATGTGGCGGCTTCGTCTGTCTCTATCGAGCTTGCGGGGTGCAGTCATCTGCGAGGAGTGGCATCACTTCCGAGGTCATCCTGATGACTGGTGGAGGCTGCTGGCCGCTCGTATGGAGTGCAAGCACAGCTCACAATTTGCAGCACAGTTTCCAGAGTTGACTGGGGTCCTGCGGCCTGTAGCCCAGTGGACAAACTCGGCCAGAGGCTTTGTTGAGTCTGACAGTCTTGGCTGGACGTGCATTATTGGGTGGATAATTGTAGGACTCTCCTAGACAGGTCAGGGTACACTACACAAAGGTAGCAGCTACTCAGTTACGTAAGTACTTGTGGGGTGCACATAATGGTTTTTAGGCTACATGGTAGTCTGAGATACTCTGATGAACACAAAGCAGTTGACATACAGATAACAAAATCAGAGCACTTTCAGAGTGAAGACACTGGTACTGCGAACGGCTGAAAGCAAGGGGAAACTACAGCCGCAATTTTGCCCAAGGACATACAGCTTTACTGTATGATTAAATGATGATGGCGTCCTCTTGGGTAAAATAGTCCCCCATTCAGATCTCTGGGCGGGGACTACTCGAGAGGATATCGTTATCAGGAGAAAGAAAACTGGCATTCTACAGACCGGAGTGTGGAATGTCAGATCCCTTAATTGGGCAGGTATGTTAGAAAACTTAAAAAGAGAAATGGATAGGTTAAAGTTAGATATAGTGGGAAGTAGTGAAGTTTGGTGGTAGGAGGAACAAGTCTTTTGGTCAGGTGAATACAGGGTTATAAATACAAAATCGAATAGGGTTAATGGAGGAGTAGGTTTAATAATGAATGAAAAAAATAGGAGTGCTACTAAACCAGCCTAGTGAACACATTATTGTGGCCAAGATAGACATGAAGCCCAACTAGCTCTGCTGATGATGAAGAAATTGAAGAAATGTATGATGAAATAAAAGTAATAATTCAGATAGTGAAGGGAGATGAAAATTTAATAGTCACTGCTGACTGGAATTTGAGAGAAGGAAAAGGGAGACAAGGAAACATAGTAGGTGACTATGGATGGGAGGTAAGAAATGAAAGAGGAAGCCGCCTGATAGAATTTTGCACAGAGCAAAACTTAATCATAGTTTACACTTGGTTCAAGAATCATAAAAGAAGGTTGTATATGTGGAAGAAGGCTGAAGATACTGACAGGTTTCACATAGATTATATAATGGTAAGACAGAGATTTAGGAACCAGGTTTTAAATTGTAAGACATTTCCAGGGGCAGATGAGGACTCTGAACACAATCTATTTGTTATGAACTGAAGAAACTGCAAAAAGGTGGGAATTTTAAGAGATGGGACCTGGACAAATTGTAAGAACCAGAGGTTGTACAGAGTTTCAGGGAGAGCATAAGGGAACAATTAACAGAAATATCTACATCTACATCCATACTCCGCAAGCCACCTGACGGTGTGTGGCGGAGGGTACCCTGAGTACCTCTATCGGTTCTCCCTTCTATTCCAGTCTCGTATTGTACGTCGAAAGAAGGATTGTCGGTATGCTTCTGTGTGGGCTCTAATCTCTCTGAATCTATCCTCATGGTCTCTTCGTGAGATATACATAGGAGGGAGCAATATACTGCTTGACTCTTCGGTGAATGTATGTTCTCGAAACTTTAACAAAAGCCCATACCGGGCTACTGAGCATCTCTCCTGCAGAGTCTTCCACTGGAGTTTATCTATCATCTCCATAATGCTCTCGCAATTACTAAATGATCCCGTAACAAAGAGCGCCGCCCTCTGCTGGATCCTCTCTATCTCCTCTATCAACTCTATCTGGTGCGGATCCCACACTGCTGTGCAGTATTCAAGCAGTGGCCAAACAAGCGTACTGTAACCTACTTCCTTTGTTGTCGGATTGCATTTCCTCAGGATTCTTCCAATGAATCTCAGTCTGGCATCTGTTTTATCGACGATCAACTTTATATGATCATTCCATTTTAAATCGCTTCTAATGCGTACTCCCAGATAATTTATGGAATTAACTGCTTCCAGTTGCTGACCTGCTATTTTGTAGCTAAATGATAAGTCATCTATCTTTCTATGTATTCGCATCACATTACACTTGTCTACATTGGGATTCAATTGCCATTCCGTGCACCATGTGTCAATTCGCTTCAGATCCTCCTGCATTTCAGTACAATTTTCCATTGTTGCAACCTCTCGATACACCACAGCATCATCTGCAAAAAGCCTCAGTGAACTTTTGATGTCATCCACCAGGTCATTTACTTATATTGTGAATAGCAACGGTCCTATGACACTCCCCTGCGGCACACCTGAAATCACTTTTACTTCGGAAGACTTCTCTCCATTGAGAATGACATGCTGCATTCTGTTATCTAGGAACTCCTCAATCCAATCACACAATTGATCTGATAGTCTGTATGCTCTTACTTTGTTCATTAAACGACTGTGTGGAACCTTGTCAAACGCCTTGCGGAAGTCAAGAAACACGGCATCTACCTGTGAACCCGTGTCTAAGGCCCTCTGAGTCTCGTGGACGAATAGCGCGAGCTGGGTTTCACACGACCATCTTTTTCAAAACCCATGCTGATTCCTACAGAGTAGATTTCTAGTCTCCAGAAAAGACATTATACTCAAACATAATACGTGTTCCAAAATTCTACAACTGATCGATGTTAGAGATATAGGTGTACAGTTCTGCACATCTGTTCGATGTCCCTTCTTGAATACGGGGATGACTTGTGCCCTTTTCCAATCCTTTGGAACGCTTTGCTCTTCTAGAGACCTATGGTACACCGCTGCAAGAAAGGGGGCAAGTTCCTTCCCGTACTCTGTGTAAAATCAAACAGGTATCCCATCAGGACCAGGGGCCTTTCCTCTTTTGAGATACTTTATTTATGAAAATATACAGTACAGTCACCAAAAAACTTTACATATTCACATACACCTTTACCTTTTACCCAAATAAATAGAGATTCATTTACAGATACTTTCCTCCTGTTACGATTATATAAAGACAAAGATGAAGGTGAGACATATGCTGATTTACCAAAATCTTTATTAGCTAGTTCGGAAATATGGTAAGTGCGAAATGCAATAATGTCTCTGTCCACAAAACTTTCAAGTCGGGGAACATTTGGTACTCCTGTACCTCCTTGAACAATGGCTACAGTAAACCATCCGTTACCATGACCAAATGAATCATTTATATCTAAACTAAAATTAAGTCTGCAACTGCAGAAAACAGAGGGTCCATCCAGCAGGGTTTGAGCAGCGACAGACTTGACCGGAATGCGATTCTTCTTGTCTCCAGCTGTTGTAGCAAATTCGATGGTCTTGTAGACTGTCTGTTTCGAACGGCAGTGGTATCTTCTATATGGCATCTTGGCAGCGTTCAATGCAGTTGCCTGTGCAGCAGCAGCAGCGCAACATAGCCGCTGCGCGGCGCTCGCTCGCTTATATAAAAGTCCAACAACGCGTGACCTTGATTCAGACTTAGAATATTTCGGCCTGCTGGTGGAGCGTTATCCCGCTAGCCGTACTAGACGCTCGGGTCCGCTGTGCGCTGAGTCCGCCACAGGCACGCTGCCAAGATTGCATAAACCGTAAGTCTGCAAGACCATCGAGAATATCGAATTTGCTACAACAGCTGGAGACAAGAAGAATCGCATTCCTGTCAAGTCTGTCGCTGCTCAAGCCCTGCTGGACGGCCCTTCTGTTTTCTGCAGTTGCAGACTTAATTTTAGTTTAGATATAAATGATTCATTTGGTCATGGTAACGGATGGTTTACTGTAGACATTGTTCGAGGAGGTACAGGAGTGACAAATGTTCCAGGACTTGAAAGTTTTGTGGACAGAGACATTATTGCTTTTCACACTTCCCACAGGAAAGATATACAGTAGAAGAAGAATGGTTAGCTTTGAGGGATGAAGTAGTGATGGCAGCAGAGGATCAAGTAGGTAAAAAGACAAGGGCTAGTAGAAATCCTGGGATAACAGAAGAAATATTGAATTTAATTGATGAGAGGAGAAAATATAAAAATGCAGTAAATGAAGCATGCAAAAAGGAATGCAAACATCTCAAAAATGAGATCGACAGGAAGTGCAGGATGGCTAGATGACAAATGTATGAATGTAGGGGCTGATCTCACTGGGGTAAGATAGAAACTGACTAGAGGAAAATTAAAGAGACCTTTGGAGAAAAGAGAACCACTTGTATGAATGTCAAGAGCTCAGATGGAAAGCCAGTTCTAAGCAGAAAGATGGAAGGAGTATACAGAAGGTTTATACAAGGGCGAAGTACTTTAGGACAGTATTATGGAAATGGAAGAGTATGTAGATGAAGATGGAATGGGAGATACGATACTGCGTGAAGAGTTTGACAGAGCATTGAAAGACCTGAGTAAAAACAAGGCCCCGGGAGTAGACAACATTTGCTTAGAATTACTGACGCCCTTGTAAGAGCCAGTCCTGACAAAACTCTACCATCTGGTGAGCAAAATATATGAGACAGGCGAAATACCCTCAGACTTCAAGAATAATTCCAATCCCAAAGAAAGTAGGTGTTGACAGATGTGAAAATTACTGAACTATCAGTTTAATAAGTCACAGCTGCCAACTACTAACGCAAATTCTTTACAGATAATTGGAAAAACTAGTAGAAGCCGACCTCAGGGAAGATCAGTTTGGATTCCGTGGAAATATTGAAACATGTGAGGCAATACTGGCCCTACGACTTATCTTAGAAGCTAGATTAAGGATAGGCAAACCTACATTTCTAGCATTTGTTGACTTAGAGAAAGCTTTTGATAATGTTGAGTGGAATACTCTCTTTCAAATTCTGAAGGTGGCAGGGGTAAAATACAGGGATCAAAAGGCTATTTACAATTTGTACAGAAACAAGATGTCAGTTATAAGAGTGGAGGGACATGAAAGGGAAGCAGTGGTTGGGAAGGGAGTGAGACAGGGTTTTAGCCTCTCCCTGTCTGTGTATTGAGCAAGCAGTGAAGGAAACAAAAGAAAAATTCAGAGTAGAATTAAAATCCATGGAGAAGAAATAAAAATTTTGAGGTTCACCGATGACATTCTAAGTCTGTCAGAGGCAGCAAAGGACTTGGAAGAGCAGTTGAACGAAATGGATAGTGTCTTGAAGGGAGGATATAAGATGAACATCAACAAAAATAAAACGAGGATAATGGAACGTAGTCGGGTGATGTTGAGGGAATTAGTTTAGGAAATGAGACACTTGAAATAGTAAAAGAGTTTTGCTGTTTGGGGAGCAAAATTACTGATTATGGTCAAAGTAGAGAGGATATAAAAAGTAGACTGGCCTTGGCAAGGAAAGTATTTCTGAAGATGAGAAATTTGTTAACATCGAGTATAGATTTAAGTGTCAGGAAGTCTTTTCTGAAAGTGTTTGTATGGAAGTGAAACATGGACGATAACTAGTTTGGACAAGAAGAGAATAGAAGCTTTTGAAATTTGGTGCTACAGAAGAATGCTGAAGGTTAGATGGGTAGATCACATTACTAATGGGGAGGTATTGAATAGGTTTGGGGAGAAGAGAAGCTTGTGGGACAATTTGACTAGAAGAAGGGATCGGTTGGTAGGACATGTTCTGTGACATCGAGGGATCACCAATTTAGTATTGGAGGGCACCGTGGAAGGTAAAAATCGTAGACGGAGACCAAGAGATGAATACACCAAGCAGATTCAGAAGGATGTAGGCTGCAGTAGGTACTAGGAGATGAAGAAGCTTGCACAGGATAGAGTAGCATGGGGAGCTGCATCAAACCAGTCTCAGGACTGAAGACCACAACAACAACAATATTAAACAATATTAACTCCCGTGGAGGCCTAGGAAAAGAATAGACCTCTGGTATGTTCTGCCAGTCATAAAAGATGATGAAACGGACAAACCACTAATAGGGCTAACCCCCCCCCCCCCCCCCTTTAGTATGATTAGTTGGTTCAGGACAGAACTAATGAAGCGCTGTCATGGTTGGGGATGATGCTAGAACCCTATGTCCGTCCACAATGGTAATGACACTGCTAGCCACACGGAAAATTATTTAAATCCAAATAGAGGTGTTTTGCAGGATATGGTTCCTGCAACCACTCTAGAAGGGAAACAAAGACAGAGAATGAGATGGTCAGATGAAGTTAACTGACACCTCATGTTCTGTTATTACCAAGCAACAAACTTAGGAACATTTACAAGTATACACAACATTTATTACCAGATGCCCAGAATTAAAATTTTTAACAGAACAACGACTTGCTGATCAGATCCGTGTAATAATCAAAAATAACATCAAACAAAAAAATACTGGGACAAAATAATGCTCAATCAGGAGAAGTAGAAGAAGAAGAAGAAGAAAATACAGTTATGGACTCAAACATCACAGAGCAAACAAACAAAGAACAACACGCATCAATTAAACAATCAGAGGAGAACAAAATCTTAAGACAGCCACCAGAACAAGCACAACTATAACACAAAGTGACACACATGGTAGATATAGAAGAAAAATTTCAGCCGACATATATAGAATACAAATACAGACATTAGACCATTCTTGCATAGACCACCAAATAACCCACAAGTCGAACCAACAATAACAACTATCAACACAATCATACACAACAAAGTAAATGAAAATACAACTATGGAAGAGTTACAACTATTGGTTTATATAGGAGCACTAAATATACACACTAGGCAGACATCAGAACCAACCAACACAGAGAAGAAACCCACAAAACCAGCATGGCAACATAGGCTACAGATCAGAATAGGAAAACTGAGAAAAGACATCCGACAGCTTAATACAATTTATAAGAAATGAAATATCAGACAAAAAACGAAAAAGGTTGGGTAAAATCTCACAACAAGAAGCAATAGGGCAATTAGATGAAAAGAAGCAGAAATTACAAGCATTGGCCAAACGACTTAGAAGATACAACAAAAGTGAAAATAGAAGGATACAAAACCAAACATTCAACAAACCAACAGAAATTTTACCAGGCAATAGATAACACACAAATTAAAATAGACAATCCACCAAACATAACAGACGCAGAATACTCCTGGAGCAAAATTTGGTCAAACCTGCTACAACATAACAGACATGCAGGTCGATACAAATGGAAACAGACACGTAAAAGATGATACCACAAATGCCTGAAGTGATAATTTTGCAACATGAAGTCACCTGAGCAATTAATTCTATGCACAACTGGAAAGCCCTTGGAAAAGATAAAATAGCAAATTTCTGGCTAAAGAAGTTCACCTCAACACATTCACATCTAACTAAGTTATTTAACAATTACATTGCAGACCCATACACATTCCCTGATACACTTACACAAGGAATAACTTATCTGAGACCTAAAGATCAAGCACACCCAGCAAAATATTGCCCCATAACATGCCTACCAACAATATGCAAAATATTAACTTCAGTTATTACACAGAAATTAATGACATAGACAACACAGAACAATATTATAAATGAAAAACAAAAAGGTGGCTGCAAAGGACCACGAGGTTGTAAAGAGCAACCGATAATAGATGCAGAGGTGACATATCAAGCTAAAAGTAAACAAAGGTCACTACACTATGCATACATTGATTACCAAAAAGCTTTTGGTAGTGTACCCCACTCTTGGTTACTACAAGTATCAAAAATATACAAAGTAGATCCTAAATTGATACAGTTCCTATACATAGTAATGAAAAACTGGAAAACCACACTTAATATCCAAACAAATTCAAATAATATCACATCACTACCAATACAAATTAAGTGTGAAGTATACCAAGGAGACTCATTAAGTCCTTTCTCATTCTGGCTTACTCTGAACCCACTATCCAACATGCTAAATAGTACTAGTTATGGATATAATATTACTGAAACATACCAACACAAAATCACACCTTTGCTATACATGGATGATCTAAAACTACTGGCAGCAACAAATCATCCAATTACTAAAGATAACAGAAGTATTCATCAATGATATAAATATGGCTTTTGGAACAGGCAAATGAAAGAGAGATAGCATAGTCAAGGGAAAACACACTAAACAAGAAGATTACGTGTTGGATAACTACAGCGAGTGCATAGAAGCGATGGAAAAAACCGATGCCTATAAATATCTAGGATACAGACAAAAAATAGGAATAGAAAATACAAATATTAAAGAAGAACTAAAAGGAAAATATAGACAAAGACTAAAAAAATTGACAGCAAGAAACAAGACAAAAGCTATAAATACTTATGCTATACCAATATTGACCTACTCATTTGGAGTAGTGAAATGGAGTAACACAGACCTACAAGCACTCAATACACTTACAAGATCACAATGCCACAAATATATTCTGTATCACATACATTCAGCAACAGAAGGATTCACATTGAGCAGAAAGGAAGGAGAAAGGGGATTTATTGACTCAAATTGTCTACCTGTCCATAATGTAGGTTTTTTTAAAGAAAATTCTTTCCAAGACGAGCAGAAAGTAGCAAAATACACAAAGCAATCATTCACATAAATATATCGGCTACACCACTGCAATTTCATAACCACTTATACAACCCTTTAGCTCACATAACATCAACAGATACAAAGAAAGTAAACACTACATGGCAAGCATCCGTATCCTCTGACACAGCCACACATCGATCAAGATGCATCCAACACATGGCTAAGAAAAGGCTATTCATGACTGCAATACAGGATCGAACAATAAACACCAGATATTACAGCAAGTGTATTATTAAAGATCCCAATATCACAACAGATAAATGCAGACTTTGCAAACAACAAATAGAAACAGTAGATCACATAACAAGCAGATGTACAATAGTAGCAAATACAGAATGCAGCAGAAGACATGACAATGTAGCAAGAATAATGCATTAACAACAAGTTCCCAAATGTAAGTATGCACCACAAAATGTACTGGAGAATGATGAATATAAATAATACTGGAACTGAACAATTATAACAGATAAAACAACACCACATAACAAACCTGGCATACTCACCAATAAAAAGAAGAAACTTATACAACTAATCGAAATATCCATACCCAACACAACAAATATACAGAAGGTAACAGGGGGGAAAAAAATTGAAAAATGCATCCAACTGGCTGAGGAAGTCAAGGACATGTGGCATCAGGATGAAGTTGACATTATACCAATTATACTATCAACTACAGGAGTCATACCACACAATATCCACCAGTACATCAACGCACTACAGCTACATCCAAATGTATATATACAACTACAGAAATCTGTAATTACGGATACATGTTCAATTACCCAAAAGTTCCTAAATGCAATGTAACATATACCGTACACTTAAAAGGAAGTCATGCTTGATCAAGGTCTGTGTCACTTTTTCAGAGTATGCATAAGACACTGAAATACATACATGGTAACACAAAGCAGGTAAAACATATACCTGCATTCATGTTGCTTGTAACAGCAAAGCTGCTTGACAGTCTCTTTTTATTTCTCTCCTTTCCGGTACTTACCCCCTCCCCCTCTTCACCTTCTCTCCTGCCCTCCTTCTAAACTGAAACACTTCACTGTCCGCCACTCCCACCATAATATCCCTCCTCCTCCTTACCACCACCCAGTGGCCACTGATGATGCTGCTGCTCGCAGTGTGGTTTCAGTTTTCTGAGACTGTAGGTGTGTGTTCTAGTTGCATGTGTATGTCTGTCTACTGCTGACAAAGGCCTCATTGGCCGAAAGCTATAATTGTGTAAATCTTTTTGTTGTACCTATCGCAACTCAGCATACTGAGTGAATGCTTGGAGAATTGAGTGCTTTCTAAGTATTTGCAGGTTCCAGCAGAACTGATAGAATTACTGGGTGAAAACTCAGTGGCATACACAGCAGTGAGATAGGCAACATTTATCACCTGGTATGTGTATGTAATTCTGTGAAGTGGACCACACTGCATGTAATTTATCTTTCATTTCACACATACACAGTGCCATGTTTCTGTTTTATGTATGGAACATGATTTAAAAGTCTACAAGTGTCAGTACATGCGTGCAACAAACTTTGAGTCAACCAAGGCAGCAACAGCTCCAACACACCACACCGGGTATGAGATTAAATCTGTCTTACGTACAACACTAAAATGTCTTGAGAGCCATCCCTAAATTCACATATGTTCAAAGTTACTTTTCTGTTCTGATGCAGTATGCCTGCATGCTGTTTTAATCTTTACTTACAGCATCTGTCATTGGATCTGTAGAAAGAGTTTGTGACTTACCATGGCAGTAGACCAGATATGAGATTAATTCTGTGCTACACACAATACTGGAATGCCTTGTGAGACCTCTATAAATTGAAATATGCTCAACGTTACTTTTCTGATCAAATGCACAATGCCTGCACTCTGATTTAATGTTTAATTGTTTACTTAAAGGGCCTGTCACTGAGTGTAAGGGGGGAAGCTTTTGGCATACAATGCCAGTAAGAGCATCCAAACCCCACACCAGGTATGAGATTCATTCTGTGATATACAGGATTGTGTAATACCTTGTGAGACATGTATAAATCCAAATATGCTCATTGTTCCTTTTGTGTTCATATGGACAATGATCACATTCTGATTTAATAAAATCACTTGATGCCTTCCTAAGAAATGGTCTCCATTCTTTCCAGGCTAATTATGTAAGGCTAGACCAGATATGGCTCAAATTCAAAGATACACTATCGACAGCAATAGATACATTCATACCACATAAGTTAATAAGATATGGGACTGATACACAGTGGTAGACAAAACACGTCAGAACACTGTTGCAGAAGCAATGAATAAAGCATGCCAAATCCCCAAGACTGGCTAAGTTTCATAGAAGCTCGAACTTTTGTGTGGACGTCATTGTGAGATGCTTTTAATAGTTTCCACAATGTCTCAAAATATGGTAGCAAACGCAAAGAGGTTCTGGTTGTATGTAAATTACACCAGTGGAAAAAAACAGACAATACCGTCACTGCGTGATAGTGGTGGAAATGTTACCAATGATAGTGCTACTAAAGCGAAGTTACTAAATACAGCTTTCTATCATTCCTTCACGAAAGAAGGCAAAGTAAATATTCCAGAATTTGAAAACAGAGCAGCTGTTAGTATGAGTGACATAAAAGTAGATATTTGAGGTGTTGCAAAACAACTCAAATCAATGGCAGCAACAGCTTCCACACAGCACATCAGGTATGCGATTATTTCTGTCTTATGCGCAATAGTGAAATTCTTTGTGAGACATCAATGAAGTTAAATACACTCAATGTTCCTTTTCTGTGCCAATGCCCAACGCCTGTATTTTGATTTAATGTTTAATTGCTTACTCACAGTGCCTGTCACTGAATAAGAGGGGGCAAACTTTTGGCATATCATGGCAGCAAGAGCTTCTACTCAGCAGACCAGGTGTGTCACAAATTTTGTGTTATGCACAACACTGAAATCCCTCGTGAGATGTCTATAAATTTGAATATGCTCAATCTTACTTTTCTGTTCCAATGCACAATGCCTGCATTCTGCTTTAATGATTAATTGTTTACTTTCAGTGCTGGTGACTGAGTGCAAGGTGAAAGCTTTTGGCATTCCATAGCAGCAAGGGCTTCCACACAGCACTCCAGGTATGCGATTAATTCTGTGTCATGCATAGTACTGAAATGCCTTGTGAGTTATCCCTATATTCATTTCTGTCCAACAGTCCTGAGTGTGAGGGGAAGCTTGTGGCATACCATGCCAGCAAGAGCTTCCACACAGCCCACTAGGTATGAGATTAATTCTGTGTTATGCACAAAACTGAAATGCCTTGTTATACATGTACAAATTCAAATATCCTCAGTTTCACTTTTCTGTTCCAATTCACAATGGCTGCATTTTGATTTAAGTTTAATTGAATGCTATTTTGCGTTTTATATATATATTTTCTTGGTAAACGCAACTTGAGTCTTGCTGTTGTTCCATCTTCATGGACAGAATGGTAATTACTACACAAACCTATGTTATTTTTGATATGTACAACTGACTGGTAAAGGTGTTCACATGGTGCAGTTAGAATGCACAGTGTTTAGAACAGATATTTTCAACGAGCTCAACTACTATTTTTGGTTATCATTCTTCTGGCTCTTTTCTGAAGTTCAAAAATGTGTTCATATTTTGTGCATTTTTTCCTCAAAACAGAATGCCACAGCTAATAACTGACTGTACATATGAATAGTATGTAACTGGAAAGCTCAGCATGTTATACACTGATGATGGGATTCTAAGGGCATAACATGCTGATGAGATTTTGTTTGCAAGCATCTTTATGTGTTCTCATGACTTCAACTGATAATCAATATTCATTCCTAGAAATTTTGCATTTGTCAGACAGTCTACAGAGGTGAAATCTACATTTAATTTAATATTGTCATTTTCACTCTTCAAACTGAAATTCATGGCATTAATTTTCGTTATGTTGAATGTCACTTTGTCGCTTATTAACCAAGGCACAGATCAGATAATTTTAGTGTCCTTCACTGGAATGTACAGTGTTTATCTAATAAGTTGGAAGTAGTGGAATATGTCATAGAGACTTATCACTTAGATGTAGTCTGTCTCGTAGAACACTGGTTAAAGCATGATGAAATAGGTCTATACTGTCCTGAGGGCTACACCCTAGCTGAAAAATATTGTAGAACTAATAAAAAACATGTCGGGTGTGTTATATTTCTAAAAAAGGGGATTAAATATGAACCAATAGCAAAAGTTAAAGCATTATCTCTAGAAATGTCATGTGAAATTGCAGCTGTTTGGTTAACAGATTCAACTTTACAAAAGTACAACTATTGCTCAACTAAGACGGGAGGCAAGTCAACAGATGATTTTGTTAACAAGTTAGTGTCTTTATGTGAGACAGTCTGTAAGTATAAGTGTAGGATACTAATCTATGGAGATTTCAATTTGAATTTTCAGTTGCCCACTATCTATAACTCATTTGTAAATAATTTATTAAATTCTTTTGGTCTTTATATTACAACCACAGAAATAACAAGGCCACATTATAAAGGTACTGGTACCTGTATTGGCAATATATTTGTATCAAATGAGTTAATGCAACTCAAGTCAGAGGTAATTAAGACCTGGGTATCTGACCACTGGCCACTACTTCTTAGAACAGATATAACACGAAATTGTAACACTGATTCAGTGCACATGGCAGCAAAGAAAGTATGTGTGGTCAATTATTATAATCTGAGTATGTTTAAGTCTTATACTGCTAAAAGTAATTGGTTGCAGGTTTATCAAGAACATGCAATAGATAGAAAGGTGGAAGAACTCATATCTACTCTTTCTGTATATGCTAAGATGTCTTTTCCCATTAAGTTACCAAATAATAAAAAGGCACTAAGAGTAAATAAGGTGAAGGATGAAAAGGTGTTAGTTAGTTAGTTAGTTAGTTATATTAATTGTTCCATGGATCATGAACACGATTCTTTCGTAATGATGTGGAATGTGTCAAAGTACACAAGATTCATTTATCCCAAATAATCATTGTTAGTCTTATATACGGTACAATTGTTAATGCTTACTGTATTTCTTTCGCCTATGTCTAAAAATTCATCTATGGAGTAGAAGGAGTTGTCATTCAGGAATTTCCTTAACTTACTTTTGAATGCCGGTTGGTTGTCTGTCAGACTTTTGATATTGTTTGGCAATTGACCAAAAATGTTTGTGGCAGTATAATTCACCCCCTTCTGTGCCAATGTCAAATTCAATGAACGGTAGTGAAGGTCACCCTGTCTCCTAGTATTGTAGCTGTGGACTGTGCTATAAATTCTGAAGTGATCTGGGTTACTAACAACAAATTTCATTAGGCTGTATATATAATGTGAAGCTACTGGCAATATCCCTAATTCTTTAAATAATTGTCTACAAGATGATCTTGGATGATCCCCAGACATTAGTCTGATAACACATCTTTGTGCAATAACTACCTTCTTTCTTAGTGATGAATTGCCCCAAAAGATGATTCCGTAAGAAAGCAACGAATGAAAATATGCATGGTAAGCTAACTTACTGATGTGCTTGTCTCCAAAATTTGCTATGACACTAACAGCATAGGTAGCTGAGCTCAATCGTTTCAGTAGATTGTCAATGTGTGTCTTCCAGTTTAAATTCTGATCAATACAGACACCCAGAAATTTTGAACAATTTGCTTTAGCTAAAGATTTTCCCCCACACTCTATATTTATTTCCGGTGTTATGCCTTTCCCTGTACTGAACAGTATGTACAGTGTTTTTTCAAAGTTCAATGAAAGTCCATTTGCGGAAAACCAACTAATAACTCTTTGAAAAACATTATTTGCATTTTCCTCAGCTGATTCTTGCTTTTTAGGCTTGATTACAATACTTGTGTCATCTGCAAAGAGAACCAAGTTTGCATCTTCATGAATATAATTAGGCAAGTCATTAATATATATTAAAAACAATCAAGGCCCCAAGACAGAACCTTTTGGTACCCCATTCTTGATACATCCCCAGTCTGAATGATCTGATGCCCTTTGTGTACTATGTGGGTTTACTGTTTCAACCTTCTGCATTCTACCAGTTAAATATGAAGTGAACCATCTGTGTACTGAACCATTCATTCCATAGTACTTCAGCTTATCTAAGAGGATTTCATGATCCACACAATCAAAAGCCTTAGAGAGATCACAGAAAATCCCAATTGGTGATGTTCTACTATCCAGAGCATTTAAAATTTGATCAGTGAAAGTGTGTATAGCACTATCTGTTGAAACACCTTTCTGAAAACCGAACTGACATTTTGTTAAAGCATTATTCCCACTAATGTGTAAAGTTACTCTTGACTACATTACTTTTTCAAACACTTTTGAGAAGGATGTCAGAAGTGAAATAGGATGGTAATTGTTGACGTCTGTCTTGTCACCTTTTTTATACAAGGGTTTAACTATGGCATATTTAAATCTGTCAGGAAATATTCCCTGATTCAAAAAGCTATTACATATGTGGCTAAGAACTCGACTTATCAGGTGTGGACAAGATTTTAGTATTCTATTGGAGATACCATCAGTTCCATGTGAGTTTTTATTCTTAAGTGAATTTATTATTTTCTTAATTTCAGATGGTGAGGTGGGTAGGATTTCAATTTCATTTGTTTGCACCGGGCATGCCTCTTTCATATAGAGTTCTGCCCTATCTGGTGAGCAGCTGGTGCCTATATATTCTGCTACATTTGTAAAATGATTATCAAAAATATTTTCAACCTGTGATTTTTCATTTATAAGCTTTTCATTGTGCTTAACGGTAATACTGTTGTCCTGTGACCTTAATTGCCTTGTTTCCCTTTTAACTATATTCCATATTGTTTTAACTTTGTCATCAGAGGTGCTAATCTCAGACTTGATACACATACTTCTGGATTTTTTTATAACTTTTCTTAATATATTGCAATATTTCTATAATGCTTGAGCTTTTCTTCATCTCGATTTATTCTAGTGTCTTGGTATAGTTCCCATTTCCGGCTACAAGAAATTTTAATCCCTTTAGTAAGCCATGGTTTTTTATCAAGTTTATTTGAATTAGTATTCCCTAATATCTTAGGAAAACTGTTTTCAAATATACCCACAAGTTTATCATGGAATAAGTTAAATTTAACATTTGCATCAGGTTCCCGATAAACATCCTCCCAGTCTACCATTTTCAACCTTTCCTTAATTGATGAATTGTTATATGGTTAATTGGGCGTATTATTTTGTTTGTTTTTTTCACATTACTGTATGGAGCAAAGTCATGAATTGAAAGTAGCTGTGCATTGTGATCAGAAAGCCCGTTCTTAATAGGATAGTTGCTTACTTCTTTTAATTTATCTTGGTCTATGAAAATGTTATCTATCAGGGTGCTACTAAATAAATAAATACTGTCTTGTACAATACGAGTAGGAAAATCAATGACTGATGTCAGATTGTAAGAGCAAAGTAATAATTCAAGGTCGTTCTTCTTGCTTGAGTGTTTAAGAAAATCTACGTTAAAATCTCCACAAATGATAATGTGTTTTCCCTTTTCTGACAGATAATGCAGCAAGAGATCTAGGTTTTTAAGAAACATTTGAAAATTTCCAAGTGGGGACCTATACACAGTCACAATTATGAATTTACCACTGTCCAATTTAAGCTCACAAGCGCATACTTCAGTGTGCTGTTCTACACAGAATTTTGCGGTCTCTATGTTTTAAAAACATAATGTTCCCCCTTAACATAAATGGCAGCTCCTCCTTTCTCCATATTGTCTCTACAAAAATAAGTTGCTAGTTTATACCCATTAATATTTACATTTTCCATTTGTGTAGTTATATGATGTTCAGACAGGCACAGTACATCAACTTCTGTTCTATTTTTTATATTCTCAAAACAAATTATTAGTTCGTCTATTTTGTTCCTTAATCCCTTGATATTTTGGTGAAATATATTAACACAACTGTTTCCTCTACCTTTATTCAAACCATTTATTTTTTTCACCTTTAAGAGCTGTCTGTCTGGACATCTTGTTCAACCTAAAAAAGGTGCCCCTGTGCCCTTTCGGGTCACAGGGGTTTTGCCCCCTTTAGACGACCTACAATTAAATCAGCTAATCTATCCTTCCCTAGACTATTTAGGTGCAGGCCATGTCGAGTGTATCCCCATCTCCCAATGCTACCAACAGGCACTGTATAAATGTGTGTCTTTGCACCGTCCAGCAGCTTCTCGCTCAACTCTCTGTGAACTCGCCACACAGAAGGGTTAACCGAGGGGCTGATCATAACGCTGCAATACCTCAACAAAACCCACATCCTTACATCCTGTTGCAGCTCCTATTTGATCCAGGTCACTCTTAATATCATAATTCCTATCCTTAGCCAGGCTGTTTCCTGCCCCACCTATTACTATCACCTCATCATTCTTGTCAAAGTCCCTACAGAGTGGTCCTATGTTTTCTATCACCTGGCTAAGCCTAGCACTTGGCTTAAACAAACTTGTGACCTGGTAATCTGCTCCTAATTTCTCCTGCACTAGTTGGCCTACACCCCTCCCATGACTGCTACCTAGCAGCAAGACTTTTCTATTCCTATTACTAGATTTTCCCGACCTAATGCTGTTACCAATTTTAGTAGTCTGCTGCACCCTACTTTCAACTACTCCTGTTTTTGGCTCCTCCCTTCCTATTTCAGGTAACAAGCAGGCGAGTCATATTGCGGCAAGTTGTCAGGGGCAGTTAGTGCTGTGCCTTGTCTCAGTGTCGCCCTCATACCCGTCACCATTCACATTGATTGTACAAGAACATTGAAATATTTTTTTTTTTATTTCCCAGACCATATGGATATGAAAATTTCACCAAACCTACTTTCTCTTTATACATATATCAAGCTGGCCAAACAGATGATGGCAAGGAGTCAGCGGCCGTTAGTGCAAGGCCTTTTCCCAGTGCCGCCCTCATACCCGTCACCACTCACATGAGTGTAAAGGAACATTGAATTTTTTTATTGATTTCCCAGACAATATGTATATGAACATATCACCAAACCAACTCTCTCTTTATACATATATCAAGTTGGCAGATAACGATAAGAGTCAAGGGCAGTTAGTGCTAGGCCTTGTCCCAGTGCCGCCCTCATACCCGTCACCACTCACATGATTGTTAAGGGACATAGAATTTTTTTGTTGATTTCCCAGACAATATGTATATGAACATATCACCAAACCAACTCTCTCTTTATACATATATCAAACGATCCAGGCAGATGGCTGCAAGCAGTCAGCAGCCGTTAGGGCAGGGCCTTTTCACAGTGCTGCCCTCTTACCCGTCACCACTCACATTGATTGTAAAGGAAAATTGATTTTTTTTATTGGTTTCCCAGACCATATGTATATGAACATATTAGCAAACAGACTTTCTCTTTATACATATATCTAGAGGGCCAGGCAGATGGTGGCAAGGAGTCAGGGGCAGAAAGTGCTAGGCCTTGTCCCAGTGCCACTCTGTTACCCGCCACCACTCTCATTGATTGTAAAGGAACATTGATTTTTTCTTTTGATTTCCCACAGAATGTGTATATGAACATATCAAAAAAAATAAATTTCTCTTTATACATATGTCAAACAGACCAGGCAGATGGCGGCAAGGTGTCAGCAGTAGTTAGTGCTAGGCCTTGTCCCAGTGCCGCCCTCATACACATCACCACTCACATTGATTGTAAAGGAACATTGAATTTTTTTTATTGATTTCCCAGATTGTATGTATATGAACATATCACCAAACCTACTTTCTCTTTTTACTTATATCATGCGGTCCAGGCAGATAATTGTAAGCAGTAAAGGGTAGTTAGTACTAGGCCTTGTACCAGTGCCGCCCTCACACCCGTCACAACTCACATTGATTGTAAAGGAACATTGATTGCTTTTTATTGATTTCCCAGACCATATGTATATGAACATATCACCAGACCAGCATTCTCTTTATACATACACCAAGCAGGCCTGGCAGATGGCGGTAAGGAGTCAGGTGCAGTTAGTGCTAGGTCTTGTCCGAGTTTGGCCCTCATACCCATCACCACTCTTATTGATCGTAAAGGAACATTGATTTCTTTTTATTGATTTCTTATTATTGCTCTCCCAGACCATATGTATATGAACATATCACCAAACCAGCTTTCTCTTTATACATGTAACAAGCTGGCCAATCACATAACGGCAGGGAGTCTGAAGCAGTTAGAGCTAGGCCTTGTCCCAGTGTGGCCCTCATACCCACCACCACTTGCATTGATTGTAAAGGAACACTGAATTTTTTTTATTGATTTCCCAGACCGTACGTATATGAACATATCACCAAACCAACTTTCTCTTTATAGATGTATCAAGCAGGCCAGGCAGATAATTGCAAGGAGTCAGGGGCAGTTAGTGCTAGTTCTCGTCCCAGTGCCACTCTCATACTTATCACCACTCACATTAATTGTAAAGGAACACTGAATTTTTTCATTAATTTTGCAGACCATATGTATTTGAACATATCACCAAAACAACTTTCTCTTTATACATATATCAAGAAGGCCAGGCAGATAATTGCAATTATTCAGTGGCAGTTGGGGCTAGGTCTTGTCTCAGTGCTGCCCTCATACCCGTCACCACTCACATTGATTGCTAAGGAACATTGATTTTTTTTATTGATTTCCCACACCATGTGAATATGAACATATCACCAAACCAACTTCCTCTTTATACATATAACAAGCGTTCCAGGCAGATGGCGGCAATGGATCAGGTTCAGTTAGTGCTAGGCCTTGTGCAAGTGCCGCCCTCATACCCGTCACCACTCACATTGACTGTAAAGCAACATTGAATTTTTTTATTGATTCCCCATACCATAAGTATATGAACTTATCAGAAAACCAACTTTATCTTTATAAATATATCAAGTGGGCCAGGCAGATGGGGGCAAGGAGTCAGCGGCCATTAGTGCTAGGCCTTGTATCAGTGCCGCCCTCATATCCGACACCACTCTCATGGATTGTATATTAACAAGGAACCTTTTTTATTGATTTCCCTGACCATATGTATATGCACATATCACCAAACCAACTTTCCCTTTATACATATATCAAGCGGGCAGATAGCGATGAGAGTCAGGGGCAGTGCTAGGCATTGTCCCAGTGCCGCCCTCATACCACTCACCACTCAAATTGATTGTAAAAGAACATTGAAATTTTTTTGTTGATTTCCCAGACCATATGTATATGAACATATCACCAAAATAACTTTCTTTTTATACATATATCAAGCGGGCAAGGCAGATGGCGGGAAGGAGACGCGGGCAGTTATTGCTAAGCCTTGTCCCAGTGCCGCCCTCAGACACATCACCACTGACATTGATTGTAAAGGAAAATTGAATTTTCTTATTGATTTCCCAGACCACATGTATATAACACCTAACCAACTTTCCCTTTATACATATATCAAGCAGGCCCGGCAGATAATGGCAAGGAGTCAGGAGCAGTTAGTGCTATGCCTTCTCCCAGTGCCGCCCTCAGACACATCACCACTCACTTTGATTGTAAAGGAACACTGAACTTTCTTATGATTTCCCAGATGATATGTACACTACTGGAAATGGAAAAAAGAACTCATTGACACCGGTGTGTCAGACCCACCATACTTGCTCCGCACACTGCGAGAGGGCTGTACAAGCAATGATCATACGCACGGCACAGCGGACACACCAGGAACCGCGGTGTGGGCCGTCGAATGGCGCTAGCTGCGCAGCATTTGTGCACCGCTGCCGTCAGTGTCAGCCAGTTTGCCATGGCATACGGAGCTCCATCACAGTCTTTAACACTGGTAGGATGCCGTGACAGCGTGGACGTGAACCGTATGTGCAGTTGACGGACTTTGAGCAAGGGCGTTTAGTGGGCATACGGGAGGCCGGGTGGACGTTCCGCCGAAATGCTCAACACGTGGGGCGTGAGGTCTCCACGGTACATCGATGTTGTCGCCAGTGGTCGGCAGAAGGTGCACGTGCCCGTCGACCTGGGACCGGACCGCAGTGACGCAGGGATGCACGCCAAGACTGTAGGATCCTATGCAGTGCCGTAGGGGACCACACCGCCACTTCCCAGCAAATTAGGGACAAGTTGCTCATGGGGTATGGGCGAGGACCATTCGCAACCGTCTCCATGAAGCTGGGCTACGGTCCCGCACACCGTTAGGCCGTCTTCCGCTCACGCCCCAACATTGTGCAGCCGGCCTCCAGTGGTGTCGCGACAGGCGTGAATGGAGGGACGAATGGAGACGTGTCGTCTTCTGCAGTGAAAGTCGCTTCTGCCTTGGTGCCAATGATGGTCGTATGCGTGTTTGGCGCCGTGCAGGTGAGCGCCACAATCAGCACTGCTTATGACCGAAGCACACAGGGCCAACACCTGGCATCATGGTGTGGGGAGCGATCTCCTACACTGGCCGTACACCTCTGGTGATCGTCGAGGGGACACTGAATAATGCACGGTACATCCAAACCGTCATCAAACCCATCGTTCTACCATTCCTAGACCGGCAAGGGAACTTGCTGTTCCAACAGGACAATGCACGTCCGCATGTATCCCGTGCCTCCCAACGTGATCTAGAAGGTGTAAGTCAACTACCCTGGCCAGTAAGATCTCCGGATCTGTCCCCCATTGAGCATGTTTGGGACTGGATGAAGCGTCGTCTCACGCGGTCTGCACGTCCAGCATGAACGCTGGTCCAACTGAGGCGCCAGGTGGAAATGGCATGGTAAGCCACTCCACAGGACTACATCCAACGACTCTACGATTGTCTCCATGGGAGAATAGCAGCCTGCATTGCTGCAAAAGGTGGATATACACTGTACTAGTGCCAAAATTGTGCATGCTCTGTTGCCTGTGTCTATGTGCCTGTGGTTATGTCAGTGTGATCATGTGATGTATCTGACCCCAGGAATGTGTCAATAAAGTTTCCCCTTCCTGGGACAATGAATTCACGGTGTTCTTATTTCAATTTCCAGGAGTGTATATGAACATATCATCTAAGCAACTTTCTCTTTATACATATTTCAAGCGAGCCAGGCAGATAAGGGCAAGGAGTCAATGGTAGTTAGTGCTAGGACTTGTCCCAGGGCCGCATTCATACTTTTCACCACTCACATTGATTGTAAAGGAACATTGAATATTTTTTATTGATTTCCCAGACCATATGTATATGAACATATCACCAAACGAGCTTTCTCTTTATAGATATATCAAGGGGGCCAACAGATAATTGCAAGGAGTCAGGGGCAGTTAGTGCTAGGTCTTGTGCAAGTGCCGCGCCCATACCCGTCACCACTAACATTGATTTTAAAGGAACATTGAATTTTTTATTTGCTTTCCCAGACCATATCTACATAAACATATTACCAAACTAACATTCACCTTACACATACATCAAGCAGGCCAGGCAGATGGCAGCAAGTGGTCAGGGGCAGTTAGTGCTAATCCTTGTCCCAGTTCTGCCCTTATATCCGTCACTACTCACATTGATTGTAAATGAACATTGAATTTTTTTATTGATTTCTCAGACCATATGTTTATGAACATATCACCAAATCAACTTTCCCTATATAAATATGTCAAGCGGGCCAGGAAATGGCGGCAAGGAGACCGGGGCAGCTAGGGCTAAGCCTTTTCCCAGTGACTTCTTCATATCCGTCACTACTCACATTGATTGTAAAGGAACATTGAATTTTTTTATTGATTTCCAAGACCATATGTATATGAACATATCACCAAACCACCATTCTCCATATACATATATCAAGCGGACCAAGCTGATGGCGGCAAGGAGTCAGCCGCAGTTAGGGCTGGGCCTTGTCCTAGTGCCGCCCTCATACTTGTCACCACTCACATTGATTGTAGAGGAACATTGAATTTTATGATGATTTCCCAGACCATATGTATATGAACATATCACCAAACCAACTTTCTCTTTATACAAATATCAAGTGGGACAGGCAGATGGCGGCAAGGAGTCAGGGGCAGTTAGTGCTAGGGCTTATCCGAGTGCCCCCTCATACCCGTCACCACTCACATTGATTCTAAAGAAACATTGAATTTTTTTTATTTATTACACAAACCATATATAAATGAGCATATCAAAAAAGCCAACTTTCTCTTTATACATGTATCAAATGGGCCAGGCAGATGGCGGCAAGGAGTCAGGGGCAGATAGTCCGAGGCCTTGTCTGAGTGCCCCCTTATACCCGTCACCACTCACATTGATTCTAAAGAAACGTTGAATTTTTTTAATTGATTTTCCAAACCATATGTAAATAAACATATAAAAAAAAACTTTCTCTTTATACATATATAAAGTGGGCCAGACAGATGGCGGCAACGAGTCAGGGGCAGTTTTTGCTAGGCCTTGTCACAGTGCCCCCTCATACCCGTCACCACTCACAATGATTCTAAAGAAATATTGAATTTCTTTAATTGATTTCCCAAACCATATCTATATGAAAATATCAAAACACTAACTTTCTCTCTATACATATATCAAATGAGCCACGCAGATGGCGACAAGAATCAGGAGCAGTTAGTGCTAGGCCATGTCCCAGTGCCTTCTCATACCCGTCACCACTCACATTGATTCTAAAGAAACATTGAATTTTTTTATTGATTTCCCAAACCATATGTATATGAAAATATCAAAACACCAAGTTTCTCTCTATACATATATCAAGTGTTCCTGGCAGATGGTGGCAAGGAGTCAGGGGCAGTTAGTGCTAGACCTTGTCCCAGTGCCCCCTCATACCCGTTACCACACACATTGATTCTAAAGAAACTTTGCATTTTTTTAATTGATTTCCCAAACCATATGTATACGAAAATATCAAATAAACCAACTTTCTCTTTATACATATATCTAATGATCCACGCAGATGGCGACAAGGAATCAGGAGCAGTTAGTGCTAGGCCTTGTCACAGTGCCTCTCACACCCATCACCACTCACATTGATTCTAAAGAAATATTGAATTTTTTTTTGATTTCCGAAACCATATGTATATGAAAATATCAAAAATACTAACATTCTATTTATACATATATCAAATGGGCCAGGCAGATAGCAGCAAGGAGTCAGGGGTAGTTAGTGCTAGGCCTTGTCCCAGTGCCCCTTCATACCCGTCATTACTCACATTGATTCTAAAGAAACATTGATTTTTTTTATTTATTTCCCAAACCATATGTAAATGAACATATTAAAAAAATAACTTTCGCTTTATTCATATATGAAATGGGCCAGGCAGATGGCATCAAGGAGGCAGGGCAGTTAGTGCTAGGCCTTGTCCCAGTGCACCCTCATACCCGTCGCTACTCACATTGATTATGAAGAAACATTGAATTTTTTTTTCCCAAAGCATGTGTATATGATCATATAAAAAAATACATTCTCTTTATACATGTATCAAATGGGCCAGGCAGATAGCGGCAAGGAGTCAGGGGTAGTTAGTGCTAGGCCTTGTACCAGTGCCCCCTCATACCCGTCACCACTCACATTGATTCTAAAGAAACATTGAATTTTTTTTATTTATTTCCCAAACCATATCTATATGAAATTATAAAAAATACCAACTTTCTCTTTATACATATATGAAGAGGGCCAGGCAGTTCGTGGCAGAGAGTCAGCTGCAGTTAGTGCTAGTCCTTGACCCGGTGCCCCCCCATACCCGTCACCACTCACATTGATTCTAAAGAAACATTGATTTTCTTTTATTTATTTTCCAAAACATATGTATATGAACATATCAAGAAAACAAACTTTCTCTTTATATTTATATCAAATGGGCTAGGCAGATGGCGGCAAGGAGTCACGGGCAGCTAGTGATACACCATGTCCCAGTGCGCCTCATACCTGTCTCCACTCACATTGTACAAAAGAAACATTGCATTTTTTTTATTGATTTCCCAAACCATATGTATATGAAAATATCAAAACACCAACTTTCTCTCTATACATATATCAAGTGTTCCAGGCAGATGGCGGCAAGGAGTCAGGGCCAGTTAGTGCTAGACTTTGTCCCAGGGCCCCCTCATACCCGTTACCACACACATTGATTCTAAAGAAACATTGAATTTTTTTTATTGATTTCCCAAAACATATGTATATGAAAATATCAAAAATACCAACTTTCTCTTTATACATATATCAAATGGGCCAGGCAGATGGTGGCAACGAGTCACCGGCAGTTAGTGCTAGGCCTTCTCCCTGTGCCCCCCATACTCGTTACCACTTACATTGAATCTAAAGAAACATTGAATGTTTTTTATTGATTTCCCAAACCATATGTATATGAAAATATCAAAACACCAACTTTCTCTCTATTCATATAGCAAGTGTTCCAGGCAGATGGCGGCAAGGAGTCAGGGGCAGTTAGTGCTAGACTTTGTCCCAGTGCCCCTTCATACCTATCACCACTCTAATAGATCCTAAAGAAACATTGATTTTTTTTTATTTATTTCCCTAACCATATGTAAATGAGCATATAAAAAAAACCAACTCTCTATTTTTTATACATATATCAAATGTGCCAGGCAGATGGTAGCAAGGAGTCAGGAGCAGTTAGTTCTAGGCCTTGTCCCAGTGCCCCCTCATACCCGTCACCACTCACATTGATTCTAAAGATACATTGAATTTTTTTTATTTATTTCCCAAACCATATCTATATGAACATATAAAAAACAACTTTCTCCTTTTACATATATCAAATGGGCCACGCAGATGGCGGCAAGGAGTCAGGGGCAGTTAGTGCTAGTTTTTATCACAGTGCCCCCTCATACCCGTCACCAATCACATTGATTCTAAAGAAACATTGAATATTCTTTATTGATTTCCCAAAACCATATGTATATGAAAATATCAAAAACACAAACATTCTGTTTATACATATATCAAGTGGGCTAGGCAGATGGCGGCAAGGAGTCAGGATCAGTTAGTGCTAGGCCTTGACTCAGTGCCCCCCAATACCAGTCACCACTCACATTGATTCTAAAGAAACAATGATTTTTTTTATTTATTTCCCTGACCATATGTAAATGAACATATAAAAAACCGACTTTCTCCTTATACATATATCAAATGGGCCAGGCAGATGCCGGCAATGAGTCACAGGCAGGTAGTGCTAGGCCTTTTCCCAGTGCCCCTCATACCGGTCACCACTTACATTGATTCTAAAGAAACATTAAACTTTTTATTGATTTCTTAAACCATATGTACATGAAAATATCAATGAAACCAACTTTATCTTTATATATACATCAAGTGTGCCAGGTAGATGGCGGCATGACTTCAGGGGCAGTTAGTGCTAGGCCTTGTCCCAGTGAGCCCTCATACACGTAACAACTCACATTGATTCTAAAGAAACATTGAATTTTTTTATTGATTTCCCAAACCATATGTTTATGAACATATCAAAAAACCAACTTTCTCTTTATACATATATCAAGTTGGCCATCAAGATGACGGCAAGGAGTCAGGGGCAGTTAGTGCTAGGCCTTGTCCCTGTGCCCCCTCATACTCGATACCACTTACATTGATTCTAAAGATACATTGAATTTTTTTTATTGATTTCCCAAACCATATGTATATGAAAATATCAAGAAAACCAACTTTCTCTTTATACATATATCAAGTGGGCCAGGCAGATTCCGGCAAGGAGTCAGGGTCAGTTAGTGCTAGGATTTGTCCCAGTGCCCCCCTCATACGCATCACCACTCACATTGGTTCTAAAGAAATATTGAATTTTGTTTATTTATTTCCCAAACCATATGTAAATGAACATATCAAAAGAACCAACTTTATCATGAAATAAACACACAAACACACACACAGAATTACTAGCTTTCGCAACCGATGGTTGCTCCTTCAGGAATGAGAGGGAAAGACGAAAGGATGTGGGTTTTAAGGGAGAGGGTAAGGAGTCATTCCAATCCCGGGAGCGGAAAGACTTCCCGTAGGGGAAAAAAAAGGACAGGTGTACACTCACACACACATACACACACATATATCCATCCGCACATACACAGATACAAGCAGACATATTTAAAGGCAAAGAGTAGGGGCAGAGATGTCAGTCGAGGCGGAAGTACAGAGGCAAAGAAGTTGTTGAAAGACAGGTGAGGTATAAGCGGCGGCAACTTGAAATTAGTGGAGGTTGAGGCCTGGCGGATATCAAGAAGAGAGGATATACTGAAGGGCGAGTTCCCATCTCTGGAGTTCGGATAGGTTGGTGTTGGTGGGAAGTATCCAGATAACTCCGACGGTGTAACACTGTGCCAAGATGTGCTGGCCGTGCATCAAGGCATGTTTAGCCACAGGGTGATCCTCATTACCAACAAACACTGTCTGCCTGTGTCCATTCATGCGAATGGACAGTTTGATGCTGGTCATTCCCACATAGAAAGCGTCACACTACAGCAAGTCAGTTGGTAAATCATTTGGGTGCTTTCACACGTGGCTCTCCCTTTGATCGTGTACACCTTCCGGGTTACAGGACTGGAGTAGGTGGTGGTGGGAGGGTGCATGGGACAGGTTTTACACATGGGCGATTGCAAGGGTAGGAGCCAGAGGGTAGGGAAGGTGGTTTGGGGATTTCATAGGGATGAACCAAGAGGTTACGAAGGTTAGGTGGACGGCGGAAAGACAGTCTTGGTGGAGTGGGGAGGATTTCATGAAGGATGGATCTCATTTTGTGGCAGGATTTTAGGAAGTCGTATCCCTGCTTGAGAGCCACATTCAAGGTCTGATCCAGTCCCGGGAAGTATTCTGTCACAAGTGGGGCACTTTTGGGGTTCTTCTGTGAGAGGTTCTGGGTTTGAGTTGATGAGGAAGTGGCTCTGGTTATCTGCTTCTGTACCAGGTTGGGAGGGTAGTTGCGGGATGCGAAAGCTGTTTTCAGGTTGTTGGTGTAATGGTCAAGGGATTCAGGACTGGAGCAGATTCGTTTGCCACGAAGGCCTAGGCTGTAGGGAAGGGACCGTTTGATATGGAATGGGTGGCAGCTGTCATAATGGAGGTACTGATGCTTGTTGGTGGGTTTGATGTGGACGGATGTGTGCAGCTGGCCATTGGACAGATGGAGGTCAACGTCTAGGAAAGTGGCATGGGATTGGGAGTAGGACCAGGTGAATCTGATGGAACCAAAGGAGTTTAGGTTGGAGAGGAAATTCTGGAGTTGTTCTTCACTGTGAGTCCAGATCATGAAGATGTCATCAATAAATCTGTAACAAACTTTGGGTTGGCAGGCTTGGGTAACCAAAAAGGCTTCCTCTAAGCGACCCATGAATAGGTTGGCATATGAGGGGGCCATCCTGGTGCCCATGGCTGTTCCCTTTAATTGTTGGTATGTCTGGCCTTCAAAAGTGAAGAAGTTGTGGGTCAGGATGAAGCTGGCTAAGGTGACGAGGAAAGAGGTTTTAGGTAGGGTGGCAGGTGATCGGCGTGAAAGGAAGTGCTCCATTGCAGCGAGGCCCTGGACGTGCGTGATATTCGTGTATAGGGAAGTGGCATCAATGGTTACAAGGATGGTTTCTGGGGGTAACAGACTGGGTACGGATTCCAGGATTTCGAGAAAGTGGTTGGTGTCTTTGATGAAGGATGGGAGACTGCATGTAATGGGTTGAAGGTGTTGATCTACGTAGGCAGAGATACGTTCTGTGGGGGCTTGGTAGCCAGCTACAATGGGGCGGCCAGGATGTTTGGGTTTGTGAATTTTAGGAAGTAGGTAGAAGGTAGGGTTGCGAGGTGTCGGTGGGGTGAGGAGTTGGATGGAGTCAGGTGAATTGTTTTGTAGGGGGCCTAAGGTTCTAAGGATTCCTTGAAGCTCCGCCTGGACATCAGGAATGGGATTACCTTGGCAAACTTTGTATGTAGAGTTGTCTGAAAGCTGACGCAGTCCATCAGCCACATACTCCCGACGATCAAGTACCACGGTCGTGGAACCCTTGTCAGCCGGAAGAATGATGATGGATCGGTCAGCTTTCAGATCACGCATAGCCTGGGCTTCGGCTGTGGTGATGTTGGGAGTAGGATTAAGGTTTTTCAAGAATGATTGAGAGGCAAGGCTGGAAGTGAGAAATTCCTGGAAGGTTTGGAGAGGGTGATTTTGAGGAAGAGGAGGTGGGTCCCGCTGTGATGGAGGACGGAACTGTTGCAGGCAGGGTTCAATTTGGATAGTGTCTTGGGGAGTTGGATCATTAGGAGTGGGATCAGGATTGTTTTTCTTCGTGGCAAAGTGATATTTCCAGCAGAGACTACGAGTGTAGGACAGTAAATCTTTGACAAGGGCAGTTTGGTTGAACCTGGGAGTGGGGCTAAAGGTGAGGCCTTTGGATAGGACAGAGGTTTCGGATTGGGAGAGGGGCTTGGAGGAAAGGTTAACTACTGAATTGGGGTGTTGTGGTTCCAGATTGTGTTGACTAGAATTTTGAGGTTTTGGGGGGAGTGGAGCTGGAAGTGGGAGATTGAGTAGATGGGAGAGACTGGGTCTGTGTGCAATGAGATGAGGTTGAGGTTTGTTGGAAAGGTTGTGGAGGGTGAGTGAGTTGCCTTTCCGGAGGTGGGAAACCAGGAGATTGGATAGTTTTTTGAGGTGGAGGGTGGCATGTTGTTCCAATTTGCGGTTGGCCTGTAGGAGGATGCTATGTACAGCCGGTGTGGATGTGGGAGAGGAAAGATTGAGGACTTTGATTTGGGATAGGAGTTGACGGGTGTGTTCATTGGCCGAGTCGATGTATAGGTGAAGGATTAGGCGGGTGAGGGCTATGGATTGTGCTGTTTGGAACTGGTATAAGGACTGATGGAAAGAAGGATTGCAGCCAGAGATGGGAACTTTAAGTGTGAGGCCTTTGGGAGTAATGCCAAATGTCAGACAAGCCTGAGTAAATAAAATATGTGAGCGTAATCTGGCTAGGGTGAAGGCATGTTTGCGGAGGGAATGTAAATAAAATTTAATGGGGTCGTTGTAGGGATGTTGTGAGGTTGACATGGTATTAGTAGGTGAAAAGGGTAATATGAGGTTAAAGTGAAAGTAAATAGAGATTTATATAGGGAGAGATAAAGGTGTGAAAAAAGTCGAAAAAGTGTTGGTTTGAGATGAGCTATGTTGATCATGTGCAGAACTTAGGTTGCTGAACAACAATGGGTGCAAAGGTTTGGTAGTTATGTTGTCTCCAGATCACGTTAAAGGGTGGGGAAATTCCAGATATTTTCGAAAAAAAAATATTTTTTTTCGAAAAAAGTTTCGAAAAAATAATTTCCGAAAAAATAAAATTCGAAAAACATTTTCGAATAAAATCTCGAAGAATATGTGTGTAAATGTATTCAAAGGGCTGGTTATGTACTGGCAGGTTATGAGAATTAGGCTAACAATTGTTTGATGAAGAAATAATAATGTGTAAACCTGTGGGCAGCTGCTAAAAAATGACCGGTTATGTGGGAAAAACGGGAATGGAAATAAAACGAAAGTTGTTGGAAAAAACAGATGGTTGTGTAATGGGTGAAAGGAACTGAAGCAGAAATAGTATTCACGAGTTTACACGAAATGTTTGTAAACTTGGAACAATGAATTTTATAGCAGCGGTTATGTTGAAAGCGTTGAAAATTTTTGGTTATGGTTTGGAAGTAAATTACGTATTATTGAGTATAATTATGCAGGATAAAATGTATGGTAGATTACGGAAAAATGGAAGATGAATACAAAGTGAAACTTCTTGTACAAACGAAAAGAGAAAGTAAGACGATAGAGAAGATTTCAAAATGCAACAGTGACAATAACAAACGTAATTGTTGTGTTCAAAATAATGATGATGTAAATAAAATAGAAAGAAACTTCCACATGGGAAAAATATATTAAAAACAAAGATTCCAAGACTTACCAAGCGGGAAAGCGCCGGCAGCCAGGCACATGAACAAAACACACAAACAAACATTGTTTTTTTTTTTAATTTATTTCCCAAACCGTATGTAAATAAACATATCAAAAAACCAACTTTCTCTTTATACATATATCAAATGTGCCAGGCAGATGGCGGCAAGGAGTCAGGTTCAGTTAGTGCTAGGCCTTGTCCTAGTGCCCCCTCATACCCGTCACCACTCACATTGATTCTAAAGAAATATTGAATTTTTTTTATTGATTTCCCAAACCATATGTACATGAACATATCAAAAAAATAACTTTCTCTTTATACATATATCAAATGGGCCAAGCAGATAGCGGCAAGGAGTCAGGGGCAGTTAGTGCTAGGCCTTGTCCCAGTGTTCCCTAATACCCGCCACCACTCACATTGATTCTAATGAAACATTGATTTTTTTTATTTCCAAAACCGTATGTAAATGAACATATCAAAAAAAAACTTTCTCTTTATTCATATATGAAATGGGCCAGGCAGATGGCGTCAAGATGTCAGGTGCTTTTAGTGCTAGGCCTTCTACCAATGCTTCCTCATCCCCGTCACCACTCACATTGATTCTAAAGAAACATTGAATTTTCTTTTTTTTTGATTTCCCAAACCATATGTTCATGAACATATCAAAAAAACCAAGTTTCTATTTATACACATATCAAGAAGTCCAGGCAGATGGCGGCAAGGAGTCAGGGGCAGTTAGTGCTAGGCCTTGTCCCAGTGCACCCTCATAATTATCAACACTCACATTGATTCTAAAGAAACATTGAATTTTTTATTGGTTTCCCAAACCATATGTATATGAAAATATTAAAAATACCAACTTTCTCTTTATACATACATCAAGAGGGCTAGGCAGATGGCGGCAAGGTGAAAGGTGCAGTTATTGCTAGGCCTTGTCCCAGTGCCCCCTCATACTCGTCACCACTCACATTGATTCTAAAGAAACATTGCATTTTTTTATTTATTTCCCAAACCGTATGTAAATGGACATATCAAATAGCACCTTTCTCTTTATACATATATCAAATGGGACAGGCAGATGGCGGCAAGGAGTCAGGTGCAGTTAGTGCTAGGCCTTGGCCCAGTGCCCCCTCATACCCGTCACCACTCACATTGATTCTAAAGAAACATTGAATTTTGTTTATTTATTTCCCAAACCATATGTAAATGAACATATCAAAACAACCAACTTTCTCTATATACATATATCAAATGGGCCATGCAAATGGAGGCAAGGAGTCAGGGGGCAGCCTTTGCTTGGCTTTGTCACAGTGCCCCCTCATACCCGTCACCACTCACATTGATTCTAAAGAAACATTGAATTTTTTTATTGATTTCAAAAACCAATTGTATATCCAAATATCAAGGAAACCAACTTTCTCTTTAACATATATCATGTGTGCCAGTCAGATCGTGGCATGGATTCAGGGGCAGTTAGTGCTAAGCCTTGTCACAGTGTCCCCTCATACACATCACAACTCACATTGATTCTAAAGAAACATTGAATTTTTTTATTTATTTCCCAAACCATATGTAAATGAACATACCAAAAACCAACTTTCTCTTTAAACATATATCAAATGGGCCATTCAGATGGCGGCAAGGGGTCACGGGCTGTTAGTGCTAGGCCATGTCCCAGTGCCCCCTCATACACGTCAACACTCACATTGATTCTATAGAAATATTTAGTTTTTTGTTATTTATTTCCCAAACCGTATGTAAATGAACATATCAAAAAAACCAACCTTCTCTTTTACATATATCAAGTGGGCCAGGCAGATGGCGGCTAGGAGTCACTTGCAGATAGTGCTAGGCCTTGTCCCAGTGCCCCCTCATACCCGTCACCACTCACATGTATTCTAAAGAAACATTGAATTTTTTTATGATTTCCAAAACCATATGCAAATGAACATAAAAAAAACCAACTTTCTCTTTATACATATATCAAATGGGACAGGCAGATGGCGGCAAGGAGTCAGGTGCAGTTAGTGCTAGGCCTTGGCCCAGTGCCCACTCATACCCGTCACCACTCACATTGATTCTAAACAAACATTGAATTTTTTCTATTTATTTCCCAAACCATATGTAAATGAGCATATAAAAAAAAAACTTTCTCTTTATACATATATCAAATGGGCTAGGCAGATGGCGGCAAGCAGTAAGGGAAGGGTGGGCTAGGCCTTGTCCCAGTGCCCCCACGTACCCGTCACCACACACATTGATTCTAAAGAAACATTTAATTTTTTTAATTGATTTCCAAAACCATATGTAAATTAACATATAAAAAAAAAACTTTCTCTTTACACATATATCAAGTGAGCCAGGCAGATGGCGGTAAAGAGTTAGGAGTAGTTACTGCTAGGCCTTGTCCCAGTGCCCCCTCACACCTGTCACCACTCACATAGATTCAAAATAAACATTGATTTTTTTTATTGATTTCCCAAACCATATGAATATGAAGATATCAAAAAAACCAACTTTCTCTTCATACATATATCAAGTTTGCCCGGCAGATGGCGGCTAGGAGTCAGCGGCAATTAGTGCTAGGCCTTGTAACAGTGGCCTCTCATACCCGGCACCACTCACATTGATTCTAAAGAAACATTGAATTTTTTTATTGATTTCCTAAACCATATGTATATGATAATATCAAGAAACAAACTTTCTCTTTATACATATATCAAATGGGCCAGACAGATGGCAGCAAGGAGTCAGGATCAGTTAGTGCTAGGCCTTGTCCCAGTGCCCCCACATACCCGCCACCAATCACATTCATTCTAAAGAAACATTGATTTTTTTATAATTTATTTCCCTAACCATATGTAAATGAACATATAAAAAAAACTTTCTCTTTATACATATATCAAGTGGGCCAGGCAGATGGGGGCAAGGAGTCAGGAGCAGTTAGTGCTAGGCCTTGTCCGAGTGCCCCCTCATACCCGTCACCACTCACATTGATTCTAAAGAAACATTGAACTTTTTTATTTATTTCCCAAACCATATGTGAATGAGCATATCAAAAAAACCAACTTTCTCTTTATACATATATCAAGTGGTCCAGGCAGATGGCGGCAAGGAGTCAGTGCTAGGCCTTGTCCCAGTGCCCCCTTTTACCCATCAACGCTCACATTGATTCTAAAGAAACATTGAATTTTTTTTTATCTATTTCCCTAACCATATGTAAATGAACATATAAAAAGAAAACTTTCTCTTTATACATATATCAAGTAGGCCAGGCAGATGGCGGCAAGGAGTCAGGGGCTGTTTGTGCTGGGCCTTTTTCCAGTGCCCCTTTGAATTTCTATATTGATTTCCCATACCATATGTATATGAACATATCACCAATTCAAAATTTTCTTTATACATATATCGAGTGGGCCTGGCAGATTGCGGCAAGGAGTTCCGGGGCGATAGTGCTAGGACTGTTCTGAGTGTCGCCCTCATTACCGTCAGCACTCACATTGATTGTAAAGCAAAATTGATGTTTCTTTATTGATTTCCCAGACCATATGTATGTGAACATATCACCAAACCAACATTTTCTTTATACATATATCGAGCAGGCCACACAGATTGCGGCAAGGAGTTCAGGGGCAGATTGTGCTAGGCCTGGTCCCAGTGTCGCCGTCATACCCGTCAGCACTCATATTCTTCTAATAATATCCTGGTATGCAGCGGGATCCCGCTGACATTCTACCACGATACTTCGGCCCAGAGACGACTGGCAATAATCAGTTGAATACACAAGTACTGAAGAGCTCAGGTGCAGACGCGGTATTTATACCGATTCCATGTGAATTTTCTTTACTTATTTCCCAGACTATATGTACATGAACATGAAACCAAACCAACATTCCCTTTATACAAATATCGAGCGGGCCAGGCAGATGGCGGCAAGAAGTTCAGTGGCAGATAGTGCTAGTTCTGGTCTTAGTGTCGCCCTCATTACTGTCACCACTCACATTAATTGTAAAGGAATATTGAATTTTCTTTATTGATTTCCCAGACCATATCACCAAACCAACATTTTCTTTATACATATATCGAGCAGGCCGGTCAGATGGTTGCAAAGAGTTCAGATGCAGATAGTGCCAGGCCTGGTTTAAGTGTAGCCCTCATTACCATCACCACTCACATTGAGTGTAAAGGAATATTGAAATTTCATTATGGATTTCCCAGTGGTTGGCGGAAGGTGCACGTGCCCGTCGACCTAGGACCGGACCGCAGCAACACACGGATGCACGCCAAGACCGTAGGATCCTATGCAGTGCCGTAGCGGACAGCACCGCCACTTCCCAGCAAATTAGGGACACTGTTGTTCCTGGGGTATCGGCGAGGACCATTCGCAACCGTCTCCATGAAGCTGCGCTACGGTCCCGAACACCGTTAGGCCATCTTCCACTCACACCCCAACATCGTGCAGCCCGCCTCCAGTGGTGTCGCGACAGGCGTGAATGGAGGGACGAATGGAGATGTGTCGTCTTCAGCGATGAGAGTCGCTTCTGCCTTGGTGCCAATGATGGTGGTATGCGTGTTTGGCGCCGTGCAGGTGAGCGCCACAATAAGGACTGCATATGACCGAGGCACACAGGGCCAACACCCGGCATCATGGTGTGGGGAGCGATATCCTACACTGGCCGTACACCTCTGGTGATCGTCGAGGGGACACTGAATAGTGCACGGTACATCCAAACCATCATCAAACCCATCGTTCTACCATTTCTAGATTGGCAAAGGAACTTGCTGTTCCAACAGGACAGTGCACGGCCGCATGTATCCCGTGCCACCCAACGTGCTCTAGAAGATGTAAGTCAACTACCCTGGCCATTAAGATCCCCGGATCTGTCCTCCATTGAGCATGTTTGGGACTCGATGAAACGTCGTCTCACGCGGTCTGCACGTCCAGCACGAACGCTGGTCCAACTGAGGCGCCAGGTGGAAATGGCATGGCAAGCCGTTCCACAGGACTACATCCAGCATATCAGCGATGGTCTCCATGGGACAATAGCAGCCTGCATTGCTGCGAAAGGTGGATATACACTGTACCAGTGACGACATTGTGCATGCTCTGTTGCCTGTGTCTATATGCCTGTGGTTCCGTCAGTGTGATCATGTGATGTATCTGACCCCAGGAATGTGTCAATAAAGTTTCCGATTTCTGGGACAATTAATTCACGGTGTTCTTATTTCAATTTCCAGGAGTGACATATATCGAGCGGGGCAGGCAGATGGCGGCAAGGAGTTCAGGGGCAGATTGTGCTAAGCCGGGTCCGAGTGTCGCCCTCATTACGGTCACCACTCACATATATTGTAAAGAAATATTGAATTTTCTTTATTGATTTCCCAGACCATATGAATATGAACATATCACCAAACTCACAGACATATATTGAGAGGGCCAGGCAGATGGCAACAAGGAGTTCAGGGGCAGATTGTGCTAGGCCTGGTCCCAGTGCTGCCGTCATGACCGTCAGCACTCACATTGATTGTAAAGGAACATTGAATTTTCTTTATTGATTTCCCAGATCATATGTATATGAACATATCACCAAACCCTCATTATCATAATACATATATCGAGCGGGAGAGGCAGATTGCAGCATGGAGTTCATGGGCAAATATTGCTTGCCCTGCTCCGAGTGTTGCCCAGATTACTGTCACCACTCACGTTGATCGTAAAGGAACATTGAATTTCCTTTATTGATTTCGCAGACCATATGTATATGAACATATCACCAAACCAACATTCTCTTTATACATATATCGAGCAGGCCAGGCAGATGGCGTCTCGGAATTCAGGGGCAGGTAGTTCTGGGCCTAGTACTAGTGTTGCCCTAATTACCATCACGACTGACATTAATTTTAAAGGAACATTGAATTTTCTTTATTGATTTCCCAGACGATATGTATGTGAACATATCACCAAACCAACATTTTCTTTTTACATATATCGAGCGGGCCAGGTAGATGGTGGCAAGGAGTTCAGGGGCAGATAGTTCCGCTCATGGTCCGAGTGTCGCCCTCATTACCGTCACAACTCACATTGATTGTAAAAGAACATCGAATTTTCTTTATTGATTTCAAGGACAATATGTATATGAACATAACATTAAACAAACATTTTTTTTATACATTTAATGAGCGGACCTGGCAGATGGCGGCAAGGTGTTCAGTGGCAAACTGAGCTAGGCCAGGTACAAGTGTCTCCCTCACTACTGTCACCACCCACATTTACTTTAAATTAATATTGAATTTTCCTTATTGATTTCCCAGACCATATGTATATGAGCATATCATAAATCCAACATTTTCTTTATACATATATCGATCGGGCCAGGCAGATGGCGGCAAGCAATTCAGGGGCAAATTGTGCTAGGCCATGTCTGACTGTCCCCCTCATTACCGTCACCACTCACATTGATTGTAAAGGAATAATTAAATTTCTTTATTGATTTCCTAGACCATATTTATATGAACATATCACCAAACCAACATTTTTTTGTATACATATATCGAGCGGGCCAGGCAGAGAGCGGCAAGTAGTTCAGGGGCAGATAGTGCTAGTCCATGTGAGAGTGTCGCCCTCATTACCATCACTACTCACATTGATTGTAAAGGAATATTTAATTTTCTTTATTGATTTCCCAGACCCTATGTATATAAACATATCACCAAACCAACATTTTCTATATACATATATCGAGCGGGCCAGGCAGATGGCATCAAGGAATTCATGGGCAGATATTGTTAAGCCTGGTCCTAGTGACGTCGTCATACCCGTCACCACTCACATTGATTGTAAAAGAAAATTGAATTTTCTTTATTGATTTCCCAGACCATATATATAGGAACATATCAACAAACCAACATTTTCTTTATAAATATATTGAGTGGGCCAGGTAGATGGCGGCAAGGAGTTCAGGGGCAGACAGTGCTAGGCCTGCTCCGAATGTCATCTTCATTACCGTCACCACTCACATCGATTATAAAAGCACATTGAATATTCTTTATTGATTTCCAAGACCATATGTATATGTACATATAACCAAACCAACATTTTTTTTTTTTTTTACATATATCGAGCGGGCCAGGCAGTTGGCGGCAAAGAAGTCAGGGGGAGATTTTTCTGGGCACGGTCCGAGTGTCTCTCTCATTACCGTCACCACTTACATTGATTGTAAAGGAACATTGAAATTTCTTTATTGATTTCCCAGAACATATGTATATGGACATATCACCAAACCATCATTTTCTTTATACATATATCGAGTGGACCAGGCAGATGGCGGCAAGCAGTTCAGGGGCAGATTGTACTAGGCCGTGTATGAGTGTCGCCCTCATTACCGTCACCACTCATATTGATTGTAAAGGTACATTTAATTTTCTTTATTGATTTCCTAGACCATATGTATATGAACATATCACCAAACCAACATTTTCTTTATACGTATATCGAGGGGGCCAGGCAGATGGTGGCAAGGAGTTCAGAGGCATATAGTGATAGACCTGGTCAAAGTGCCACCGTCATACCCGTCAGCACTCACATAGATATAAAGAGACATTGAATGTTCTTTATTGATTTCCCAGACCATATATATATGCACATGTCCCAAACCAACATTTACTTTATGCATATATCGAGTGGGCCAGGCAGATGGTGGCAAGGAGTTAAGGGGCAGATAGTTATAGGCCTGGTCCGAGTGTTGCCCTCATTAGCGTCCCAACTCCTATAGTTTGTAAAGGAACATTGAAATATCTTTATTGATTTCCGAGACCATGTGTATATGAACATATCAAAGAACCAACATTGTCTTTATACATTACCGAGCGGCCAGGCAGACGGCTTCAAGGAGTTCAGGGGCAGATAGTGCTAGGCCTGGACCGAGTGTCGCCCCCTTTCCTGTCACCACTCACATTGATTGTAAAGGCACATTGAATTTTCTTTATTGATTTCCCAGACCATATGTATATGAACATATCCCCAAACGAACATTTACTTTATACATATATCGAGCGGCCAGGCTGTTGGCTTCAAGAAGTTCAGGGGTAGATTGTGCTATTCCTGGTCCTAGTGACGCCGCCATATCCGTCAGCACTCATATTGGTATAAAGAAACATTGAATTTTCTTTCTTGATTTCTCAGACCATATGTATATGAATATATCCCCAAACCAACATTTACTTTATACATATATCGAGCTGCCAGGCAGATGGAGGCAAGGAGTTCAAGGGCAGATAGTGCAAGGCCTAGTCTGAGTGTTGCCCTCAATACCATCACCACTCACATTGATTGTAAAGGAACATTGAATTTTCTTTATTGATTTCCCAGACCATGTGTATATGAACATATCACCAAACCAATATTTTCTTTATACATTTATCGAGCGGTCCAGGCAGATGGCTGCAAGGAGTTCAGGTGCAGATTGTGCTAGGCCTGATCCCAGGGCACCCATCATACCCGTCAGCACTCACATTGATTGTAAAGGAACATTGGATTTTCTTTATAGATTTCCCATACCATATGTATATGAACATATCACAAAACCAACATTTACTTTATACATATATCGAGTGGGCCAGGTAGATGGCGGCAAGGAGATCAGGGGCAGACAGTGCTAGGCCTGGTCCAAGTGTCGCCCTCATTTCTGATACCACTCACATCGATTGTAAGGGACTATTGAATTTTCTTGATTGATTTCCCAGACCATGTGTATATGAACATATCACCAAACCAACATTTTCTTTTTACATATATCGAGCGGTCCAGGCAGATGGCAGCAAGCAGATCAGGGGAGATAGTTCTGGGCATGGCTCGAGTGTCGCCCTCATTACCGTCACCACTCACATTGACTGTAAAGGAACATTGAATTATATTTATTGATTTGCCAGACCATATGTATATGAACATATCATCAAACCAACATTTTGTTTATACATTTATCGATAGGGCTAGGCAGATGACGGCAAGGAGTTCAGGGGCAGATAAAGCTAATCCTGGTCCTAGTGCCGTTGTCATAAACGTCACCACTCACATTGATTGTAAAAGAACTTTGAATTTCCTTTATTGATTTCCCAAACCATATGTATATGAAAATATCACCAAACCAACATTTTCTATATACATATATCAAGCGGGCCATGGCAGATGGTGGCAGGGAGTTCATGGGTAGATAGTGCTAGGCCTGGTCCTTGTGCCGTTGTCATACCCGTCTCCACGCACATTGATTGTAAGAGAACTTTGAATTATCTTTATTGATTTCCCATACCTTATGAATATGAACATATGACCAAACCAGCATTTTCTTTAAACATATATAGAGCGGACCAGGCAGATGGCGGCAAGGAGTTCAGGGGCAGATAGTGCTAGTGCGTGTCCGAGTGTTGCCCTCATTACCGTCACAACTCACATTGTTTCTAAAGGAACATTGATTTTCTTTAATGATTTCCCAGACCATATGTATATAAACATATCTTCAACCCTACATTATTTTGTACATGTATCGAGTGGGCCTGGCAAATGGAGCCAAGGAGTTCAGGGGCATTTGTCCTAGGCCTGGTCCCAGTGCCACCGTAATACCCGTCACCACTCACATTGATTGTAAAGGAACATTGAAATTTCTTTATTGATTTCCCAGACCATATGAACATATCAGCAAACCAACATCTTCTTTATACATATATCGAGCGGGCCAGGCAGATGGTGGCAAGGAGATCAGGGGCAGATTGTGGTAGGTCTGACCCGAGTGTCGCCCTCATTACCATCACAACTCATATTGATTGTAAAGGAACATTGAATTTTCCTTAGTGATTTCCAAGACCATATGTATATGAACATATCACCAAACCAACATTTTCTTTATACAGTTAACGTGCGGGCCAGGCAAATTTAGGCAAGGAGTTCAGTGTCAGATAGTGCTAGGCCTAGTCCCAGTGCCGTCATCATACCCGTCAGCACTCACATTGATATAAAGAGACATTGAATTTTCTTTACTGATTTCCCAGACCATATATACACTCCTGGAAATTGAAATAAGAACACCGTGAATTCATTGTCCCAGGAAGGGGAAACTTTATTGACACATTCCTGGGGTCAGATACATCACATGATCACACTGAGAGAACCACAGGCACATAGACACAGGCAACAGAGCATGCACAATGTCGGCACTAGTACAGTGTATATCCAACTTTCGCAGCAATGCAGGCTGCTATTCTCCCATGGAGACGAACGTAGAGATGCTGCATGTAGTCCTGTGGAACGGCTTGCCATGCCATTTCCACCTGGCACCTCAGTTGGACCAGCATTCGTGCTGATCGTGTAGACCGCATGAGACTACGCTTCATCCAGTCCCAAACATGCTCAATGGGGGACAGATCCGGAGATCTTGCTGGCCAGGGTAGTTGACTTACACCTTCTAGAGCACGTTGGGTGGCACGGGATACATGCGGACAGGCATTGTCCTGTTGGAACAGCAAGTTCCCTTGCCGGTCTAGGAATGGTAGAACGATGGGTTTGATGATGGTTTGGATGTACCGTGCACTATTCAGTGTCCCCTCGACGATCACCAGAGGTGTACGGCAAGTGTAGGAGATCGCTCCCCACACCATGATGCCGGATGTTGTCCCTGTGTGCCTCGGTCGTATGCAGTCCTTATTGTGGCGCTCACCTGCACGGTGCCAAACATGCATACCACCATCATTGGCACCAAGGCAGAAGCGACTCTCATCGCTGAAGATGACACGTCTCCATTCGTCCCTCCATTCATGCCTGTCGCGACACCACTGGAGGCGGGCTGCACGATGTTGGGGCGTGAGCGGAAGACGGCCTAACGGTGTGCGGGATCGTAGCCCACATTCATGGAGACGGTTTCGAATGGTCCTCGCCGATACCCCAGGAGCAACAGTGTCCCTAATTTGCTGGGAAGTGGCGGTGTGGTCCCCTACGGCACTGCGTAGGATCCTACGGTCTTGGCGTGCATCCGTGCTTCGCTGCGGTCCGGTCCCAGGTCGACGGGCAAGTGCACCTTCCGCCGACCACTGGCGACAACATCGATGTACTGTGGAGACCTCACGCCCCAATTGTTGAGCAATTCGGCAGTACGTCCACCCGGCCTCCCGCATGCCCACTATACGCCCTCGCTCAAAGTCCGTCAACTGCACATACGGTTCACGTCCATGCTGTCGCGGCATGCTACCAGTGTTGAAGACTGCGATGGACCTCCGTATGCCACGGCAAACTGGCTGACACTGACGGCGGCGGTGCACAAATGCTGCGCAGCTGGCGCCATTCGAGGGCCAACGCCGCGGTTCCTGGGGTGTCCGCTGTGCCGTGCGTGTGATCATTGCTTGTACAGCCCTCTCGCAGGTTCTGGAGCAAGTATGGTGGGTCTGACACACCGGTGTCAATGTGCTCCTTTTTTCCATTTCCAGGAGTGTATATAAACATACCAGCAAACCAAAATTTTCTTTATACATATATCGAGGTGGCCAGCAGGTGGTGGCAAGGAGATCAGGGACAGATAGTGCTAGGTCCGATCCGAGTGTCGCACTCATTATCGTAATCACTCATACTGATTGTAGAGGAACATTGTATTTTCTTTATTGATTTCCCAGACCATCTGTATATGAACATAAACCAAACCAACACTTTCCTTATACATTTATCGAGCGGGCCAGGCAGATGGGGGCAAGGTGTTCAAGGTCAGATAGTGCTAGGCCTGGTCCGAGTGTCGCCCTTATTAACGTCACCACTCACATTGATAGTAAAGGAATATTGAATTTTCTTTATGGATTTCCCAGACCATATGTATATGAACATATCACCAAACCAACATTTTCTTTATACGTATATTGAGGGTCGAGGCAGATGGCGGAAAGGAGTTCAGGTGGAGATACTTCTGGGCATGTTCCGAGTGTCGCTCTCATTACCCTCACCACTCACATTGATTGTAAAGGAACACTGATTTTCTTTATTAATTTCCCAGACCATATGTATGTAAACATACCATCAACACAACATTATTTTATACATGTTTTGAGCGGGCAAGGCAGATGGCGGCAACAGTTCAGGGGCAGATAGTGATAGGCCTGGTATCAGTGCCGCCGTCGTACCTGTCAGCACTCACATTGATTGTGAATGAACATAGAATTATCTTTATTGATTTCCCACACCATATGTATATGAACATATCAACAAACTAACATTTTCTTTATACATATATCGAGCGGTCCCGGCAGATGGCGGCAAGGAGTTCAGAGGCAGATAGTGATAGACCTGGTCCGAGTGTCATCCTCATTACCATTGCCACTCACATTGATTGTAATGGAATAATGAATTTTCTTCTTTGATTTCCCAGTCCATATGTATATGAACATATCACCAAACCAACATTTACTTTATACACACATCGTGTGGGCGAGGCGGATGACGAAAAGGAGTTCAGTGGCAGATAGTGCTAGGCCTGGTCAAAGTGCCACCGTCATACCCGTCAGCACTCACATAGATATAAAGAGACATTGAATGTTCTTTATTGATTTCCCAGACCTTGTGTATATGAACATATCACCAAACCAACAATGTCTTTATAGATATATCGAGCGGCCAGGCATATGGCTTCAAAGAGTTCAGGAGCAGATAGTGATAGGCCTAGTCCCAGTGCCGGCGTCATACCCGTCAGCACTCACATTGATATAAAGGAACATTGAATTTTCTTTATTGATTTCCCTGACCATATATATATATGAACATGTCCCAAACCAAAATTTATTTTATACATATATCGAGCGGCCAGGCAGATGGCGACATGGAGTTAAGGGGCAGATAGGTCTAGGCCTGGTCCGAGTGCCGCCCTCATTAGCGTCACAACTCATATATTTTGTAAAGGAACATTGAAATATCTTTATTGATTTCCGAGACCATGTGTATATGAACATATCAACAAATCAACATTGTCTTTATACATATATCGAACGGCCAGGCAGACGGCTTCAAGCAGTTCAGGGGCAGATAGTGCAACGCCTGGTCTGAGTGTTGCCATCAATACCGTCACCACTCACATTGAATTTTCTTTATTGGTTTCCCAGACCATGTGTATATGAACATATCACTAAACCAACATTGCCTTTATACATATATCGAGTGGGCCAGGTAGATGGCGGCAAGGTGTTCAGGGGCAGACAGTGCTAGGCCTGGTCCAAGTATCGCCCTCATTTCCGACACCACTCACATCGATTGTAAGGGAATATTGAATTTTCTTTATTGATTTCCCAGACCATATGTATATGAACATATCACCAAACCAACATTTTCTTTATACATATATCGAGCAGACCAGGCAGATGGCGGCAAGGAGTTCAGGGGCAGATAGTGCTAGTGCGTGTCCGAGTGTTGCCCTCATTACCGTCACAACTCACAGTGTTTCTAAAGGAACATTGATTTTCTTTAATGATTTCCCAGACCATATGTATATAAACATATTATTAACCCTACATTATTTTATACTTGTATCGAGCGGGCCTGGCAAATGGAGGCAAGGAGTTCGTGGGCACATAATGCAAGGCCTGGTATGAGTGCCGCCCTCATTACCGTCACCACTCACATTGATTGTAAAGATATATTGAATTTCCTTTATTGATTTCCCAGACAATATGTATATGCACATAACACCAAACCAACATTTCCATTTCACATATATCGAGCGAGCCAGGCAGATGGCGGCAAGGGTTTCAGGGGCAGATAGTGCTAGGCCTGGTCCTAGTTCTGTCGTCTAACCTGTCACCACTCACATTGATTGTAAATGAATACTGAATTTTCTTAATTGATGTTCAGACCATATATATAGGGACATATATCCAAACCAACATTTTCCTTATACATTTATCGAGCGGGCCAGGCATATGGTGGCAAGGAGTTCAGGGGCAGATAGTTCTGGGCCTGGTTCGAGTGTCGCCCTCATTAATGTCACCACTCACATTGATTGTAAAGGAACTTTGAATATTCCTTACTGATTTCCAAGAGCATATGTATATGAACATGTCACCAAACCAACATTTTCTTTTTACGTATATTGAGGGGGCCAGGCAGATGGTGGCAAGAAGTTCAGGGGGAGATAGTTCTGGGCATGGTCCAAGTGTCACTCTCATTACCCTCACCGTCTATATTGAATGTAAAGGAACACTGATTTTCTTTATAGATTTCCCTGACCATATATATCTAAACATATCATCAACCCAACATTATTTTATACATGTATCAAGCGGGCAAGCAGATGGCGGCAAGGAGTTAAGGGGCAGATAGGTCTAGGCCTGGTCAATGTGCCACCGTCATACCCGTCAGCACTCACATCGGTTGGAAGAGAACATTGAATATTCTTTATTGATTTCCAACACCATGTGTATATGAACATATCAAAAAACAATATTGTCTCTATACATATATCGAGCGGCTAGTCAGATGGCGTCAAGGAGTTCCGGGGCAGATAGTGCTAGGCCAGGTCCCAGTCCTGTTGTCATATCCGTCACCACTTACAATGATTGTAAAGGAACATTTAATTTTCTTTATTGATTTCCCAGACCATGTGTATATGAACATATCACCAAACCAACATTGTCTTTACACATATATCGAGCTGCCAGACAGATGGCTTCAAGGAGTTCAAGGGCAGATAGTGCTAGGCCTGGTCCCAGTGCCACCGTCATACCCGTCAGCACTCACATTGATATAAAGAGACATTAAATTCTCTTTATTGATTTCCCAGACCATGTGTATATGAACATATCACCAAACCAACACTGTCTTTATACATATATCGAGCGGGCCAGGCCGATGGTGGCAAGGAGTTCAGGGGCGGATAGTGCTACGCCTGGTCCGAGTGTCCCTCATATTATCGTCACCACTCACATTGATTGTAAAGGAACATTGATTTTTCTTTATTCATATACCATATAATGTGTATATGAACCTATGACCAAACCAACATTCTCTTTATACATATATCAAGAGGGCCAGGCAAATGGCGGCAAGGAGTTCAGGGGCAGATAGTTCTTGGCCTAGTCCGTGTGTCGCCCACATTAGCGTCACAACTCACATTGATTGTAAAGGCACATTGAATGTTCTTAATTGATTTCCCAGACCATATGTATATGAACATATCACCAAACCAACGTTATCTTTATACATATTTAGAGCTGGACAGGCATATGGGGGAAAAGTTCAGGGGCAGATAGTGCTAGGCCTGGTCCAAGCGTCGCCCACATGACCGTCACCAATAACACTGATTGTAAAAGAACATTGAATTTTCTTTATTGACTTACGAGACCATATGTATATGAACATGTTGCAAACCAACATTCTCTTTGTACGTATATCGAGCGGGCCGAGCAGATGGCGGGAAGGAGTTCAGGGGCAGATAGATCTGGGCCTGGTCCGAGTGTCGCCCTCATTACCGTAACTACTCACATTGATGGTAAACGAACATTGAATTTTTTTTATTAATTTCCCAGACCATATATATATGAACATATCACCAAATCAACATTCTCTTTATACATATATCGAGCGGGCCAGGCAGATGCCGGCAAGGAGTTCAGGGGCAGATATTTCTGGGCCAAGTCCTAGTGCCGCCCTTATACCCGTCACCTCTTACATTGATTGTAAAGGAACATTGAATTTTATTTATTGATTTAGCATAAAATGCGTATATGAACATATCACAAATCCAACATTATCTTTATAAATATATCGAGCGGGCCAGGCAGATGGTGGCAAGGAGTTCAGGGGCAGATAGTTCTGGGCCTGGTCCGAGTGTCTCCCTCATTACCATCACCACTCACATTGATGATAAATAAAAATCGAATTTTGTTTATTGATTTTGCTGACCATATGTGTATGAACATATCACCAAACGAACATTCTCTTTATACATATTTCGAGCAGGCTTGGCAGATGGCGGCAAGGAGTTCAGGGGCAGATAGGTCTGTGCTAAGTCCCAGTGCCGCCCTAATAACAGTCACCAATCACAATGGTCGTAAAGGAACATTGAATTTTCTTAATGATTTCCCAGACCATATGTATATGAACATATCACCAAACCAACGTTATCTTTATACATATTTAGAGCAGGCCAGGAAGATGGGGGAAACGTTCAGGGGCAGATAGTGCTAGGCCTGGTCCAAGCGTCGCCCACATGACCGTCACCACTAACACTGATATGTAAAAGAACATTGAATTTTCTTTATTGACTTCCCAGACCATATGTATATGAACATAACGCCAAACCAACACTCTCTTTATACACATATAGAGCGGGGCAGGCAGATGGTGGCAAGGAGTTCAGGGGCTAAAATTCTGGGCCAAGTATCAGTGCCGCCCTCATACTCGTCACCACTCACAATGATTGTAAAGGAACATCGAATCCTTTTTAATGATTTCCCAGACCATATGTATATCAACATATCACAAAACCAAGATTCTCTTTATACATATATCAAGCGGGCCAGGCAGATGACAGCATGAGTTCAGGGGCAGATAGTTCTGTGCCTTGTCCGAGTGTCGCCCTCATTACTGTCACCACTCACATTGTTGGTAAATGAACATCGAATTTTGTTTATTGATTTCGCAGACCACATGTATATGAACATATCACCAAATCAACATTCTCTTTATACATATATCGAGCGGGCCAGGCAGATGGACGCAAGGAGTTCAGAGGCAGATAGTTCTGGGCCAATTCCATGTGCCGCTGTCATTCCCGTAACCACTAACATTGATTGTAAAGGAACATTGAATTTTCTTTATTGATTTCCAGTCCACATGTATATGATCATATCACAAAACCAACATTAAGTTTATAAATATATCGAGAGGGATAGACGGATGGTGGCAAGGAGATCATGGGCAGATAGTGCTAACCCTGTTCCCAGTGCTGCCGTCATAACCGTCAGCACTCGTATTGATTGTAAAGGAACATTGAATTTTCATTATTGATTTTACAGACCATATGTATATGAACATATCACCAAACCAACATTCTCTTTATACATATATCGTGCTTTCCAGGCAGATGGCCGCAAAGAGTTCAGGGGCAGATATTTCTGGTTCTGGTTGAGTGTCGCCCTCATTACCGTCAACACTCACATTGGTTGTAAAGGAACATTGAATTTTCTTTATTGATATCCCAGACCATATGTTTATGAACATATCAGCAAACTAACATTGTCCTTATATATATATCGAGTGGAACAGGAAGATGACGGCAAGGAGTTCAGGTGCATATGTTTCTTGGGCTGGTCTGAGTGTCACCCTCATTACCTTCACTACTCACATTGATTTTAAAGGAACATTGAATTTTCTTTATTGATTTCCCAGACCATATGTCTATGAGTATATCGCCAAACTAACATTTTCTTTATACATATATCGAGCAGGCAAGGCAGATGGGGGCAAGGAGTTCAGGGTCAGATAGTGCTAGGTCTGGTCCCAGTGCCACCATCATACCCCTCACCACTCACATTGATGGTAAAGGAACATCGCATTTTCTCTATTGATTTTACATACCATATGTGTATGACAAATCACCAAACGAACATTCTCTTTATACATATTTCGAGCAGGCTTGGCAGATGGCGGCAAGGAGTTCAGGGGCAGATAGGTCTGTGCCAAGTCCCAGTGCTGCCCTAATAACAGTCACCAATCACAATGGTCGTAAAGGAACATTGAATTTTCTTAATGATTTCTCAGACCATATGTATATGAACATATCACCAAACCAACATTTTCTTTATACATATATCTAGGAGGCAAGTCAGATGGCGGCAAGGAGATCAGGGGTAGATAGTTCTAGGCCTGCTTCCAGTGCCGTCCTCATACCCGTCACCACTCACATTGATTGTAAAGGAACATTGAATTTTCTTTATTGATTTCCCAGACCATATGTATATGAACATATCACCAAACCAACGTTATCTTTATACATATTTAGAGCAGGCCAGGAAGATGGGGGAAACGTTCAGGGGCAGATAGTGCTAGGCCTGGTCCGAGCGTCGCCCACATGACCGTCACCACTAACACTGCTTGTAAAAGAACATTGAATTTTCTTTATTGACTTCCCAGACCATATGTATATGAACATAACACCAAACCAACATTCTCTTTATACATATATAGAGCGGGCCAGGCAGATGGTGGCAAGGAGTTCAGGGGCTAAAATTCTGGGCCAAGTATCAGTGCCGCCCTCATACCTGTCACCACTCACAATGATTGTAAAGGAACATCGAATCCTTTTTAATGATTTCCCAGACCATATGTATATGAACATATCACAAAACCAAGATTCTCTTTATACATATATTGAGCGGGCCAGGCAGATGGCAGCAAGGGGTTCAGGGGCAGATAGTTCTGTGCCTCTTACGAGTGTCGCCCTCATTACCGTCACCACTGATATTGTTGGTAAATGAACATTGAATTTTGTTTATTGATTTCGCTGACCATATCACCAAACCAACATTCTCTTTATACATATATCGAGCGGGCCAGGCAGATGGGCGCAAGGAGTTCAGGGGCAGATAGTGCTAGGCCTGGTCCAAGCGTCGCCCACATGACCGTCACCAATAACACTGATTGTAAAAGAACATTGAATTTTCTTTATTGACTTACGAGACCATATGTATATGAACATGTTGCAAACCAACATTCTCTTTGTACGTATATCGAGCGGGCCGAGCAGATGGCGGGAAGGAGTTCAGGGGCAGGTAGTTCTAGGCCTGGTCTGAGTGTCGCTTTCATTACCGTCACCACCCACATTGATATTAAAGGAACATTGAATTTTCTTTTTTGATTTCCCAGACCATATGTATATGAACATATCACAAAACCAACGTTCTTTTTATACATATATCGAGCGGGACAGGCAGATGGCGGCAAGGGGTTCAGGAGCAGATAGTGCTAGGCCTGGTCCCAGTGCCACTGTCATACCCATCACCACTTACATTGATTGTAAAGGAACATTGAATTTTCTTTACTGATTTCCCAAACCATATGTGTATGAATGTATCAGAAAACCAACATTCGCTTTATACATATACTGAGCGGTCCAGGCGGATGGCGGCAAGGAGTTCAGGTTCCGATAGTTCTAGGCTTAGTCCCAGTGCCGCCCTAATACCCGTCAACACTCACAATGCTTGTAAAGAAACATTGAGATTTTTATTGATTTCCCAGGCCAAATGAATATGAAGATATCACCAAACCCAGGCTGATGACGGCAAAGAGTTCAGGGGCAGACAGTTCTGTGCCTGGTCCGAGGGTCGCCCTCATTACCGTCACCACTCAAATAGATTGTAAAGGAACATTTAATTTTCTTTATTGATTTCCCAGACCACCTGTATATGAACATATCAAACATCCAACATTCTCTTTATACATGTATTGAGCGGGCCAAGCGGATGGCAGCAAGGAGCTCAAAGACAGATGTTTCTGTGCCTGGTCCGAGTGTCGCCCTCATTACCGGCACCACTCACATTGATTGTAAAGGAACATTAAATTTTCTTTATTGATTTCCCAGACCATATGTATATGAACATATGAGCAAACCAACATTTTCTTTATACATATATACATATATACATAATACCCGTCATCACTCACAATGATTGTAAAGAAACATTGAGATTTTTATTGATTTCCCAGGCCATATGAATATGAAGAAATCACCAAACCCAGGCTGATGACGGGAAAGAGTTCAGGGGCAGACCGTTCTGTGCCTGGTCCGAGGGTCGCCCTGATTACCGTCACCACTCAAATAGATTGTAATGGAACATTAAATTTTCTTTATTGATTTCCCAGACCACCTGTATATGAACATATGAATAAACCAACATTCTCTTTATACATATATCGAGTGGGCCAGGCAGATGGCGGCTAGGCGTTCAGGGGCAGATGGAGCTTGACCTGGTCACAGATCCTCCGCCATACCCGTCACTACTCACATTGCTTGTAAAGGAACATTGATTTTTCTTTAATGGTTTTCCAGAACATATGTATATGAACATATCACCAAAGCAAAGTTTTCTTTATACATGTATAAAGCGCCTCGGCAGATGGCAGCAAGGAGTTCAGGGACAGATAGTGCAAGGCCTGGTCCCAGTTCCGTCGTCATACCTGTCACCACTCGCATAGATTGCGAAGGAACATTGAATTTTTTTTATTGATTTTCCAGACCATATATGTATGAACGTATCACCAAACCATAGCTCTCTTTTTACATGTGTCGAGGGGGCCAGGCAGATGGCGGCAAGGGGTTCAGGAACAGATTGTGCTAGGTCTGGTCACAGTGCCACCCTCATACCCATTACCACTCACATTGATTGTGAAGGAACACTGAATTTGTTTTATTGATTTTCCTGGCCATATGTATATGAATATATCACCAAACCAACATTCTCTTTTTACATATATCGAGCGGGACAGGCAGATGGCGGCAAGGAGTTCAGCTGCAGATAATTCTAGGTCTGGTCCGAGTGACGCCCGCATACCCGTCACCACTCATATTGATTGTAAAGAACCATAGAATATTCTTTATTGATCTCATAGACCATATGTATATGAACATATCAGCAAACCAACATTTTCCTTATACATGCATTGAGCGTGCCAGGCAGATGGCAACAAGGAGTTCAGGGGCAGATAGTTTTAGGCCTGGTCCGAATGCTGCCCTCATACCCGTCACCACCTACATTTAATGTAAATGAACATTGAAATTTCTTTATTGATTTCCAGACCATATGTATATGAAAATATCACTAAACCAACATTTTACTTATACGTATATCAAGAGGGCCAGGCAGATGGTGGCAAGGAGTTCAGAGGCAAATAATTCTATGCCTGGTCCGAGTGTCGCCCTCATTACAGTCACCACTCACATTGATTGTAAACGAACATTGAATTTTCTAGATTGATTTCCAGACCACACGTATATGAACATATCACCAAAACCAACTTTCTCTTTATACATATATCGAGCGTGCCAGGCAAATGGCAGCAAGGAGTTCAGGGGCAGATAGTGCTATTCCTGGTCACAGTGCCGCCATCATACACGCCACCACTCACATTGATTGTAAAGGAACATTGAATTTTCTTTATTGACTTCCCAGACCATATGTATGTGAACATATCACCAAACAAAAATTCTCTTTAAACATATTTCGATCGGGCCAGGCAGATGGCTGCAAGGAGTTCAGGGGCAGAGAGTGCTAGGCGTGGTCCCAGATCTTCCGCCATACCCATCACTACTCACAATGATTGTAAACGAACATTGAATTTTCTTTATTGATTTCCATGACCATATCTATATCAACATATCACCAAACCAACATTCTCTTTATACATATATCGAGAGGGCAAGGCAGATTGCGGTAAGGAGTTCAGGGGCAGGTTGCTCTGGGTCTGGTCCGAGTGTTGCCCTCATTACCGTCACTACTTAAATTGATTGTAAAGGAACATTGAATATTCTTTATTGATTTCCCAGACCATATGTATATGACCGTATCACCAAACCAAAATTTTCCATATACACATATCGAGTTGCCCGGCAGATGATCAGAAGTAGTTCAGGGGCAGATAGTGCTAGGCCTGGTCCCAGTGCCGTCGTCATATCCGTCAGCACTCACATTGATTGTAAAGGAATATTGAATTTTCTTTATTGATTTCAGAGAAAATATGTACATGAACATATCACCAAACCAACATTCTCTTTATACATATATCGAGAGCGGCAGGAGAGATGGTGCAAGGAGTTCAGAGGAAGATTGTTCTGGGCCTAGTCCCAGTGCCGCCCTCATACCTGTCACCACTCAAAATAAATGTAAAGGAACTTTTAATTTTTTTTAATGTTTTTCCAGACCATATGTATATGAAGATATCACCAAACCAACATTTTCTTTATACATATATCGAGTGGTGCAGGCAGATGGCGGCAAGGAGATAAATGACAGATAGATCTGGGCATGGTCCGAGAGTTGCCCTCACTACCGTCACCAATCACATTGACAGTAAAAGAACAATGAATTTTCTTTATTGATTTCCCAGACCATATGTATATGAACATATCACCAAACCAACATTTTCTTTATACATATATCGAGCAGGCCACGCATATGGTGGCAAGGAATTCAATGGCAGATAGTGCTGGGCCTGGTACCAGTGCCGCCGTCATACCCGTCACCACTCACATTGATTGTAAATGAACATTGGATTTTTTTAAATGATTTCCCAGACCATATGTATATGAACATATCACTTAACCAACAGTCTCTTTATACATATATCGAGCAGGCCTGGCAGATGGCGGCAAGGAGTTCAGAGGCAAATAGTGCTAGGCCTGGTCCAAGTGTAACCCTCATTACCTACATCACTCACATTGATTGTAAAGAAACATTGAATTTTTTTAATGATTTCCCAGACCACCTGTATATGAACATATCAGAAAACCAACATTCTCTTTATACATTTATCGAGCGGGCCATGCAGATGGAAGGAAGGAGTTCAAACACAGATATTTCTGTGCCTGTTCCGAGTGTCGCCCTCATTACCATCACCACCCACATTGATTGTAAAGTAACATTAAATTTTCTTTATTGATTTCCCAGACCATATGTATATGAACATATGATCAAACCAACATTTTCCTTATACATATATCGAGTGGGCCAGGCAGATGGCGGCAAGGAGTTCACTGGCAGATAGTGCTAGGCCTGGTCCCAGATCCTCCGCCATAACCATAACTACTCACATTGACTGTAAAGGAACACTGAATTTGTTCTATTGATTTTCCTGGCTATATGTATATGAATATATCACCAAAACAACATTCTCTATTTACATATATCGAGCGGGCCAGTCAGATGGCGGCAAGGAAATCAGGGGCAGAAAGTGCTAGGGTTGGTCCCTTTGCCGTCATACCCGTCAGCACTCAAATTGATTGTAAAAGAACATTGAATTTTCTTTATTTATTTCCCAGACCTCATGTATATGAACATAAAACCAAACCAACATTCTCTTTATACATAGATCGAGCGGACCTGGCAGATGGCGGCAAGGAGTTCAGGGGCAAATAGTGCTCGGCCTGGTCCGAGTGTCAGCCTCATTACCGTCACCACTCACATTGATTGTAAAGGAACATTGAATTTTCTTTATTGATTTTCCAGAGCATATGTATATGAACATATCACCAAATGGACATTCTCATTATACATAGATCGAGTGGGCCTGGAAGATTGCGGCAAGGAGTTCAGGGGCAAATTGTTCTAGGCCTGGTACAAGTGTAACTCTCATTACCGTCATCGCTCACATTGATTGTAAAGAAACACTGAATTCTTTTTAATTATTTCAGAGACCATATGTATATGAACATATCACCAAACCAACATTTTCTTTATAGATATATCGAGAGGGCTAGGCAGATGGCTGCAAGGAGTTCAGGAGGAGGTTGTTATGCGTCTGGTCCGAGTGTCGCCCTCATTTCCATCACCACTCAAATAGATTTTAAAGGAACATTCAATTTTCTTTATTGATTTCCCAGACCACCTGTATATGAACATATCACCAAACCAACATTCTCTTTATACATATATCGAGCGGGCGAGGCAGATGGCGGCAAGGAGATCAGGGGCAGATAGTTCTGGGCATGGTCCGAGTGTTGCCCTCATTACCGTCTCCTCTCACATTGACAGTAAAGGAACATTGAATTTTCTTTATTGATTTCCCAGACCATATGTATATGAACATATCAGCATACCAACATTTTCTTTATACATGTATCGAGAGAGCCAGGCCTATGGCGGCAAGGAGTTCAGGGGCAGATGGTGCTAAGCGTGGTCCGAGTTTCGTGCTCATTACCCTCACCCCTCACATTGATTTAAATTAGCATCAAATTTTCTTTATTGATTTGCCAGACATATGTATATGAACATATCACCAAACCAACATTTTCTTTATACATACATGGAGCAGGCTACGCATATGGTGGCAAGGAGTTCAATGGCAGATAGTGCTAGGCCTGGTCCCAGTGCTGCCGTCATACCCGTTACATTGTTTGTAAATGAACATTGAATTTCTTTAAATAATTTCCCAGACCATACGTATATGAACATATCACTTAACCAAATTTCTCTTTATACATATATCGAGTAGGCCAGGCAGATGGCGGCAAGTCGTTCACGGGCAGATAGTTCTGGATCTGGTCCGAGTGTTGCACTCATTATCGTCACCACTTACATTGATTGTAAAGGAAAATTGAATTTTCTTTATTGACTTCGCAGACCATATGTACATGATCTAATCACCAAAACAACATTTCCTTTATACAAATATCGAGCAGGCCAGGCAGATGGAAGCAAGGAGTTCATGGGCAAATTGTGCTAGGCCTAGTCCCAGTGCCACCCTCATACCCGTCACCACTCACAACGATTGTAAAGGAACATTGAGTTTTCTTTATTGATTTCCAGACCATATGTATATGAACATATCACCAAACCAACATTTTCTTTATACATATATGGAGCGGGCCGGGCAGATGGCGGCAAGGAGATCAGGGGCAAATTGTGCTAGGCCTCGTCCGAGTGTCAGCCTCATTACCGTCACCTCTCACATTGACTGTGAAGGAACATTGAATTTTCTTTATTGATTTCCTAGACCATATGTATATGAACATATCACCAAACCAACCTTCTCATTATACATAGATCCAGCAGGCCTCACAGATGGCGGCAAGGAGTTCATATGCGAATAGTGCTAGGCCTGGTCCAAGTGTAACCCTCACGACCTTCATCACTCACACTGATTGTAAAGAAACATTGAATTTTTTTTAATGGTTTCCCAGACCATATGTATATGAACATATCACCAAACTAACTTTCTCGTTATACATAAATCGAGCGGGCAAGGCAGATGGCGGCAAGGAGTTCAGGGGCAGATAGTTCTGGGCCTAGTCAAAACGCTGACCTCATACCTGTCACCACTCATGTTGATTGTAAAGGAACATTGAATATTTTTAATGATTTCGCAGACCTTATGTATATCAACTAATCACCAAACCAACATTCTCCTTATACATATATCGAACAGTCCGTGTTGATGGCGGCAAGGAGTTCGGGGACAGATAGATCTGGGACTGGTCGGAGTACCACCCTTATTACCGTCACCACTCACATTTATTTTAAAGGCACATTGAATTTTCTTTATTGATTTCCCAGACCATATGTATATGAACATATCACCAAATCAACATTCTCTTTTTATGAATATAGAGCTGGCCAGGCAGATGGTAGCAAGGAGTTCAGGGGCATGTAGTTCTGTGCCTGGACCGAGTGTCGCCCACATTACCGTCGCCACTCACGTTGATTGTAAAGCGACATTGAATTTTCTTTATTGATTTCTCAGACCATATGTATATGAACATATCTCCAAACCAACATTCTCTTTATACATATATGGGGCGGGCCAGTCAGATGGGGGCAAGGAGTTCAGCAGCTGTTAGTTCAGGGCCTAGTACCAGTTCCGGCCTCATACCTGTCACCACTCACATTGAATGTAACGGAACATTGAATTTTTTTCATTGATTTCCCAGGTCATATGTATACGAACATATCACCAAGCCAACATTCTCTTTATACATATATCGAGCCTCCCAGTCAGATGGCGGCAATGAGTTCAGGGGCAGATAGTTCTGGGCCTAGTCCAAGTGCCGGCCTCATACCCTTCATCACTCACATTGATTGTAAAGAAACATTGAAATTTTTTAATGATTTTCCAGACCATATGTATATGAACATATGACCAAATCAACATTTTCTTTATACACATATCGAGAGGGACAGGCAGATGGCGGCAAGTAGTTCAGGGGCATATAGTTCTGGGCCTGGACTGAGTGTTGCCCTCTTTACCATCACCACACTCATTGACTGTAAAGGAACATTGAATTTTCTTTATTGATTTCCCAGGCCATATGTATATCAACATATCACCAAACCAACAATCTCTTTATACATATATCGAGTGGGCCAGGCAGAAGGCGGCAAGGAGTTCAGGGGAAGATTTTTCTGTGCGTAGTCCCAGTGCCGGTCTAAGACCCGTCACCAATCACATTGATTGTAAACGGACCATGAGATATTTTTTAATGATTTCCTAGACCATATGTATATTAACATATCATCAAACCATCATTTTCGTTATACATATATCAAGAGGACCAGGCAGATGGTGGCAATGAGTTCAGGGGTAGATAGTGCTAGGCCTGGTCCCAGTGCCGGCCTCATACCAGTCACCACTCACATTGATTGTAACGGAACATTGAATTTTTTTTATTGATTTCTCAGATCATATGTATACAATCATATCACCAAACCAACATTCTCTTGATACATATATCGAGAGGGCTAGGCAGATGGCAGCAAGGAGTTCAGGGGCAGATAGTTATGTGCCTAGTCCCAGTGCCGACCTCATACCCGTCACCATTCATATTGATTGTATAGGAAAATTGAATATTTTTAAATGATTTCCAGACCATATGTATATGAACACATCACCAAACCAACACTTTCTTTATACATATATCAAGCAGGCCAGGGAGATGGCGGCAAGTGGTTCTGGTGGTAGGCTTGGCCCCAGTGCTGCCATCTTACCCGGCCGCACTCACTTTGATTGTAGATGAACATTGAATTTTCTTTATTGAAATCCCAGAACATATGTATATGAACGTATCACCAAACCAACATATTCTCTATACATATATCGAGAGGGCCAGGCAGATGGGGGCAAGGAGTTCAGCGGCAGATAGTTCTGGGCCTAGTCCCAGTGGAGGCCTCGTACCCATCACTACTCACATTGATTGTAAAGGAACAATGATTTTTCATTATTGATTTCCCAGACCATATGTATATGAACATATCACAAAATCAACATTCTCTTTATACATATTTCGAGCAGGCCAGATAGATGTCGGCAAGGAGATCAGGGGCAGATAGTGCTAGGCCTGGTCATAGTGCCGCCGTAATACTCATCTCCACTCACATTGATTGCAAAGGAACGGTGAATTTTCTTTATTGATTTCCCAGACGATATGTATATGAACATATCACCAAACCATTATTCTCTTTTTTCATGTATCGAGCAGGCCGGGGAGATGGCGGCAAGGGGTTTAGGAGCAGATTGTGCTAGGTCTGCTAGCAGTGCCGCCCTCAATCCCATTACCATTCACATTGAGTGTAAAGGAACATTGAATTTTTTTAATGATTTTCCAGACCTTATGTATATGAACATATCACCAAATGAACATTTTCTTTATACATATAACGAGCGGAACAGTCAGATGGCGGCACTGAGTTGAGGGGCAGATAGTTCTGGGCCTAGACCCAGTGCCGGGCTCATACCTGTCACCACTCACATTGATTGTAACGGAACATTGAATGTTTTTTTATTGTTTTCCCAGATCATATGTATACAAACATATCACCAAACCAACATTCTCTTTATACATGTATCGAGCTGCAAAGGCAGATGGTGGCAAGGAGTTCAGGGGTAGATAGTTCCTGGCGTAGTCCCAGTGCCGGCCTCATACCCATCACCACTCACATTGATTGTAATGGAAAATTAAATTCCTTTTAATGATTTCCCAGACCATATGTATATGAACACATCACCAAAGCAAAATTTTCTTTATACATACATCAAGCAGGCCAGGGAGATTGCGGCAATGAGTTCAGGGGGTAGGCCTGTCCCCAGTGCCGCCATCATACCCATCAGCACTCACATTGATTGTAAGGGAACATTGAATTTTCTTTATTGATTTCCCAGACCATATGTATATGAACATATCAACAAACCAACATTCTGTTTATACATATATCGATCAGGCCAGGCAGATGGCGCCAACGAGTTCAGGGGCAGATAATGCTAGGCCAGGTCCCATTGCCGCCGTCATACCCATCACAACTTACGTTGATCGAAAAGGAACATTGAGATTTCTTTATTGATATCCCAGACCATATGTATATATAATATCATCAAATCAACATTCTCTTTTTACATGTATATTGTGGGCCAGGCAGATGGTGGCAAGGGGTTCGAGAGCAGATAGTGCTAGGCCTGGTGACAGTGCCGCCCTCATAACCGTCACCACTCCCATTAATTGTATAGGAACATTGAATTTTCTTTATTGATCTCATAGACCATATGTATATAAACATATCACCAAACCAACATATTCTTTATACATATATCGAGCGTGCCAGGCAGATGGCAACACGGTGTTCAGGGGCTGATATTTCTAAGCCTGGTCTGAGAGCCGCCCTCATACCCGTCACCACCCACATTGATTGTAAAGGAACATTAAAATTTCTTTATTGACTTCCCAGACCATAAGTATATGAACATGTCACTAAACCAACATTTTCTATATACATATATTGAGCGGGCCAAGAAGATGGCGGCAAGGAGTTAAGGGCAGATATTTCTAGGCCTGTCCCAGTGCCGGCGTCATACCCATCGCCACTCACATTGATTGTAAAGGAACATTGAATTTTCTTTATTGATTTCATAGACCATATGCATATGAACATATCACCAACCCAACATTTTCTTTATATATATGTCGAGTGGGCCAGGCAGATCGCTGTAAGGAGTTCAGGCTCAGATAGCTCTAGACCTGGTTCCAGTGCCACCAACATACCCGTCACTACTCACATAGATTGAAACGGAAAATTGAATTTTTTTTATTGATTTCCCAGATCATATGTATGCGAACATATCACCAAGCCAACATTTTCATTATATATATATATATCGAGCGGGCCACTCAGATGGCGACAAGGAATTCAGTGCCGGCCTCATATGTGTCACCACTCACATTGATTGTAAAGGAACTTTGAATTATTTTTAATGATTTACTGGACCGTATGTATATGAACATATCACCCAACGAAAATTTTTATTATAGATATATCAGGGATGCCAGGCAGATAGCAGCAAAGCGTTCAGGCGTAGGTTGTTCTTAGTCTGGTCCGAGTGTCTCTCTCATTACCGTCAGCACTCACATTGATTGTAAAGGAACATTGAATTTTCTTTATGATTTCCCAGACCATATGTATATGAGGATATCACCAAACAAAGATTCCATTTCTACATATATCGAGCGGTCCAGGCAGATGGGGGCAAGGAGTTCAGGGGCAGATAGTGCTTGGCCAGGTCCAAGTGTCACCCTCATTAACCTCTACACTCACATTGATTGTAAAGGAACATTGAATTTTCTTTATTGATTTCCCAGACCATATGTATATGAACATATCACCAGTCCATAATTCTCTTTTTATATTTATCGAGCGGGCCATGCAGATGGAAGGAAGGAGTTCAAACACAGATATTTCTGTGCCTGGTCTGAGTGTCGCCCTCATTACCATCACCACCCACATTGATTGTAAAGGAACATTGAATTTTCTTTATTGACCTCCCAAACCCTATGTGTATGAACATATCACCAAACAAACATTGTCTTTATACATATATCGAGCGGGCCAGGCAGATGGCAGCAAGGAGTTTAGGGTCAGATATTTCAAGGCGTGGTCCGAGATCCGCCCTCATACACGTCACCACTCACATTGATTGTTAAGGAAAACTAAATTTTTTTTATTGAATTTCCAGGCCATATGTATACCAATATATCACCAAACCAACATTCTCTTTTTACATATATCGAGCGGGCCAGGAAGATGGCAGCAAGGAGTTAAGCGGAAGATGGTTCTAGGCTTGTTCCAGTGAAGCGCTTCATACCTGTCACCACTCACATTGATTGTAAAGGAACATTGAATTACCTTTATCGTTCTCCCAGACCATGTGTATGTGAACATATCACCAAACGAACAAATTCTTTACACATATATCGAGCGGGCCAGGCAGATGGTGACAAGGAGTTCAGGGGCAGATTGTGCTAGACCTCGTCCCAGTGCAGCCGTCATTCCTGTCACCACTCACATTGATTTTAAGGGAACATTGAATTTTCTTTATTGATTTCCTAGACCAAATGTATATGAACATATCACCAAACCAACATTCTCTTTTTACATGTATTGAGCGGGACAGGCAGATTGTGGCAAGGGTTTCAGGAGCAGGTAGCGCTAGGCCTCTCCCCAATGACGCCCTAATACCTGTTACCACTCACATTGATTGTAAAAGAACCCTGAATTTTTTTTATTGATTTTCCTGGCCATATGTATATGAATGTTTCACCAAACATACATTTTCTTTACACATATATCGGGCAGGCCAGGTAGATGGTGGCAAGGAGTTCAGGAGCAGATAATTCTAGGCTTGTTCCGAGTGCCGCCCTCATACCCGTCACCAGTCACATTGATTGTAAAGGAACACTGAATTTTCTTTCTTGATCTCCCAGACCATATGTATATGAACATATCTCCAAACCAACATTTTCTTTATACATATATCGAGCGGGCTGGGCAGATGACGGCAAGGGGTTCAGGGGCAGATAGTTCTAGGCCTGGTCCCAGTGTTGCCGCATACCCGTCACCACTCACATTAATTGTGATTTAAAATTGAATTTTCTGTATAGATCTCCCAGACCAAATGTATGTGAACATATTACCAACCCAATATATTCTTTAAACTTATATCGAGCGGTCCAGGAAGGTGGCAACAAGGAGTTCAGGGGCAAATAATTCTAGGCCTGGTCCGAGTGCCGCCCTCATACCCGTCACCACTCACAATGATTTTAAAGGAACATTGAATTTTCTTTATTGATTTCCCAGACAATATGTATATGATCATATCACCAAACCAACATTCTCCTTATACATATATTGAACAGGCCAGGCAGATGGTGGCAAGGAGTTCGGGAGTAGATAGTCTAGGCCTTGTCCGAGTGTCGCCCTCATACCCATCACAACTCACATTAATTGTAAAGGATCATTGATTTTTCTTTATTGATTTCCTGCACCATGTGTATATGAACGTATAACCTAACCAACTTTTTCTTTATACATATATCTGGCAGGCCAGGCAGATGGTGGCAAGGATTTCAGGGGCAGATAGTTCTAAGCCTATTCCGAGTGCCTCCATCACACCCGTCACCACTCACATTGATTGTAAAGGAACATGGGATTTTTTTATTGATTTCCCAGGACATATGTATATGAACATATCACCAAACCAAGATTCTCTTTATACATATGTCGAGTGGGCCAGGCAGATGGCAGCAAGGAGTTCAGGGGCAAATAGTTCTGGGCATGGTCCGAGTGTTGCTAACATTTCCATCACCACTCTCAATGATTATAAAGGAACATTGAATTTTCTTTATTGATTTCCCAGACCATATGTATATGAGCATATCACCAAACCAACATTCTCTTTATACATTTATCAAGTGGGCCAAGCAGATGGCGGTAAGTTGTTCAGGGGCAGATAGTACTAGGCCTAGTCCGAGTGCCGATCTCATATACGTCACCACTCACATAATTGTGAAGGAACATTCAATTTTCTTTATTGATTTCCCAGACTATATGTATACGAACATATCACCAAACCAACATTTTCTTACTACATACATCGAGCGGGCCAGGCAAATGGCGGGAAGGAGTTCAAGGGCAAATAGTTCTGGTCCTGGTCCGAGTGTCGCCCTCATTACCGTCACCACTCACATGGATTGTAAAGGAACATTGAATTTTCTTTATATATTTCCCAGACCATATGTATATGAACATATCACGAAACCAACATTTTCTTTATACTTATATCGGTTGGGCAAGGCTAATGGCGGCAAGGAGTTCAGGGGCAGATAGTGCTAGACCTGGTCGCAGTGCCAACATCATACATGACACCACGCACATTAATTGTAAAGGAACTTCGAATTTTCTTTATTGATCTCCCATACCATATGTATATGAACATACCACCAAACCAACATATTCTTTAAACATATAACGAGCGGGCCAGACAGATGGCAGCAAGGAGTTCAGGGGCAGATAATTCTAGGCATGGCCCTTGTGCTGCCCTCATACCTGTCAACACCCACATTGATTGTAAAAGAACATTCAGTTTTCTTTATTGATTTCCCAGGCCATATGTATATGAACATACCACTAAACCAACATATTCTTTATACATATATCGAGCAGGCCAGGCAGATGGCGGCAAGGGGCTCAGTGGAGGATAGAGCTATGCCTGGTCCCAGTGCTGCCCTCATACCCATCACCACTCTTTTTACATATATCGAGTGGGCCAGGCAGATGGCGGCAAGGAGTTAAGGGGCAGATAGTTCTAGTCCTGTACCAGTGCCACCCTCATACCTGTCACCACTCACATTGATTGTAAAGGAACATTGAATTTTCTTTATTTACACTCCTGGAAATTGAAATAAGAACACTGTGAATACATTGTCCCAGGAAGGGGAAACTTTACTGACACATTCCAGGCGTCAGCTACATCACATGATCACTCTGACAAAACCACAGGCACATAGACACAGGCAACAGAGCATGCACAATGTCGGCACTAGTACAGTGTATATCCACCTTTCGCAGCAATGCAGGCTGCTATTCTCCCATGGAGACGATTGTAGAGATGCTGGATGTAGTCCTGTGGAACTGCTTGCCATGCCATTTCCACCTGGCGCCTCAGTTGGATCAGCGTTCGTGCTGGACGAGCATTCCACGTGAAATGACGCTTCATCCAGTCCCAAACATGCTCAATGGGGGACAGATCCGGAGATCTTGCTGGCAAGAGTAATTGACTTACACCTTCTATAGCACGTTGGGTGGCACGGGATACATGTGAACGTGCATTGTCCTGTTGGAACAGCAAGTTCCCTTGCCGGTCTAGGAATGGTAGAACAATGGGTTCGATGACGGTTTGGATGTACCGTGCAGTATTCAGTGTATTTCCCACAACATATGTATATAAACATATCACCAAACCAAAATTTTCTTTATACATATTTCGAACGAAACAGGCAGATGGCGGCAAGGGGCACAGGGTAAGATAGTTCTAGGCCTGTTCAGAGTGTCACCCTCATACCCGTCACCACTCACCCTTAAATTGTAAAGGAACATTGAATTTTCTTTATTGATTTCCCAGACCATATGTATATGAACATATCACCAAACCAACATTCTCTTTATAAATATATCGAGAGGGGCAGGCAGATGGCATCAAGGGTTTCAGAAAAAGATAGTTCTGGGCCTGGTCTGAGTGTCACCCTCATTACCGTAACCACTCACATTTATTGTAAAGGAACATTGAATTTTCTTTTTTGATTTCCTAGACAATATGTATATGAACATATCACCGAACCAACATTCTATTAATACATATATCGAGAGGGGCAGTCAGATGGCGGCAAGGAGTTCAGGGGAAGATAGTTCTAGACCTGGTCCAAGTGCCACCCTCTTACCTGTCACCACTCACATTGTTTATAAAGGAACATTGAATTTTTTTATTGATATCACAGGCCATATGTATATGAATATATCACCATACCAAAATTCTCGTTATAAATACATAGAGTGGACCAGGCAGATGGCGGGAGGGAGTTCAGGGGGAGGTTGTGCAAGGCCCGCTCCCAATGCAGCCCTCATACCCGTCATCACTCACATGGATTGTAAAGGATCATTGGATATTCTATATTGATTTTTAAGACCATATGTATATGAACATACCACCAAACCAACATATTCTTTAAACATATATCGAGTGGGGCTGACAGATGGCAGCAAGGAGTTCAGGGGCAGATAGTTCTAAGCCTGGTCCGAGTGCCGCCCTCATACACATCACCACTCACATTTATTGTAACGGAACATTGAATTTGCTTTATTGATATCCCAGACCATATGTATATGAACATATCACCAAACCAACATTTTTTTTATGCATATATCGAGTGGGCCAGGCAGATGGCGGCAAGGGGCTCACTGGAAGATAGAGCTAGGCCTGGTCCCAGTCCTGCCCTCATACCCGTCACATCTCACATAGATTGTAACGGAACATTGAATTTTCTTTATTGATTTCCCACACCATATATATATGAACATATCACCAAACCAAAATTTTCTTTATACATATATCGAATTGGCCAGGCAAATAGCGGGATCGAGTTCAGGTGCAAGTAATTTTGGGAATGATCTAAGAGTCGCCCTCATTACATTAACCACTCACATTGATTGTAAAGGAACATTCAGTTTTCTTTATTGATTTCCCAGACCATATCTATATGAACATATCACCAAACCAACATTCTCTTTATACAAATGTCGAGCGGGCCAGGCAGATTGTGGCAAGGAGTTCAGTGGCAGATAGTTATGGCCTGGTCCGAGTGCCCCCTCATACCTGTCACCACTCACGTTGATTGTAAAGGGACGTTGAATTTTCTTTATTGATTTCCCAGACCATCTGTATAAGAACATATCACTAAAGCAACATTTCCTTTATACATATATCGAGCAGGCCAGGCAGATGGCGGCAAGGGGCTCAGTGGAAGATAGAGCTAGGCCTGGTCCCAGTGCTGCCCTCATACCCGTCACCTCTCACATTGATTGTAACAGAACATTGAATTTTCTTTATTGATTTCCCACACCATATATATATGAACATATCACCAAACCAAAATTTTCTTTATACATATATCGAACGGGCCAGGCAGTTGGCGGCAAGGCCCTCAGGGGCAGATAGTTCTAGTCCTTGCCGGAGTGCCGCCCTCATACCCGCCACCACAACATTGATTGAAAAGGAACATTGAATTTTCTTTATTGGTTTCCCATAACATATGTATATGAACATATCACCAAACCAACATTTTTTTTATACATATATCGAGGGGGCCAGGCAGATGGCGGCAAGGAAATCAGGTGCAGATAGTGCTAGACCTGGTCCCAGTGCCAACACCATACACGTCACCACTCACATTAAATGTAAACGAACATTGAATTTTTTATATTGATTTCCCAAACCCTATGTGTATGAACATATCACCAAAAGAACATTTTCTTTATACATATACCGGGCATGCCGGGCAGATGGCGGCAATGGGTTCAGGGGCAGATAGTGCCAGACATGGTCCCAATGCCACCATCATACACGTCACCACTCACATTGATTGTAAAGGTACATTGAATTTTCTTTATTGATTTCCCATAACATATGTATATGAACATATCACCAAACCAACATTCTCTTTATATATGTATCGAGCGGGCCAGGCAGATGGCGGCAAGGAGTTCAGGGGCAGATAGTTCTGGGCCTCGTCCGAGAGTCGCCCTCATTACCGACATCATCCACATTGATTGTAAAGGAACATTCAATTTGTTTTATTGATATCGCCCTGGACTGCGTTTCTCCCTCATACCCATCACCACACACATTAATTGTAAAGGAACATTGAAAATTCTAAGTTGATCTCCCACAACATATGTATATGAACATATCACCAAAACGAAATTTTCTTTATACATATATCGAACAGGCCAGGCAGATTGCGCCAAGGAGTTCAGGGGCAGATAGTTCTAGGCCTGGTCCAAGTGCCGCCCTCATATCCGTCACCACTCACACTGATTGTAAAGGAACATTCAATTTTCGTTATTGATTTCCTAGACTATATGTGTATGAACATATCACCAAATATACATTTTTTTTATACTTATACCGAGCGGGCCAGGCAGATGGGGGCACAGGCTTAAGGGGCAGATAGTTCTAGGCCTGGTCCGAATGCCGCCCTCATACACCTCACCACTCACATTGATTGTAAAGGAACATAGAATTTCCTTATTGATTTCCCAGACCATATGTATATGAACATATCATCAACCCAACATTTTCTTTATACATATATCGAGATGTCCACGCAGATGGCAGCTACGAGTTCAGCGGCAGAATGTTCCAGGCCTGGTACGAGTGTCGCCCTCCTATCACACACCACTCAAATTAATGGTAAAGATACATTGAATTTTTTATTGATTTGCCAGACCATATGTATATGAACATATCACCAAATTAACATTTAATTTATAGATATATCATGTGGGCCAGGCAGATGGTGGCAATGAATTCAGGGGCAGATTGGTCTGGTCCTCGTCAAAGCGCCGCCCTCATTACCATCACCACTCACATTGATTGTAAAGGAACATTGAGTTTCTTTAATGATTTCAGAGACAATTGGTATATGAACATATGACCAAATGAACATTCTCTTTATACATAAACGAGCGGGCAAGTTAGATGGCAGCAAGGATTTCAGCGGCAGATAGTTCTAGAAATGGTCCGAGTGCCGCCCTCATACTCCTCACCACTCACATTGATTGTAAAGGAACATTGAAGTTTCTTTATTGATTTCCCACACCATATGTATATGAACAAATAACCAAACCAACGTTTTCTTTATACATATATCCGGCGGGCCATGCGGATGGCGGCTAGTAGCTCAGAGGCAGATAGTTCCAGGCCTGGTACGAGTGTCTCCCTCATACCTGAAACCACTCACATTGACTGTGAAGGAACATTGAATTTTCTATATTGATTACCAAGACTTTATGTATATGAAAATATCACCAAACGAACATATTCTTTATACTTACATCGGGCATGCCAGGCAGATGGCGGCAAGTAGTTCAGGGGCAGAAAGTGCTAGACCTGGTCCCAGTGCCACCATCATACACGACACCACGCTCATTAATTGTAAAGGAACATTGAATTTTCTTTATTGATCTCCCAGACCATATGTATATGAACCTATCACCAAACCAACATTTTCCTTATACATAAGTTGAGCGGGCTATTCAGATAGCGGCAAGGTGTTCACGGTCTGATAGTTCTATCTCTTTTCCGAGTGCCGCCCTCATACCCGTCACCACTCACATTGATTATAAAGGAACATTGAATTTACTTTATTGATTTCCCAGACCATATGTATATGAACATATCACCAAACCAACATTTTCTTTATACATGTTTCGAGCGGGCCAGGCAGATGGCGGCAAGGATTTCAGGGGCATATAGTTCTACGCCTCTTGCGAGTGCCGCCCTCATACCCGTCACCACTCACATTGACTGTAAGGAACATTGAATTTACTTTGTAGATTCCCAGACCATATGTATATGAACATATCACTAAACCAACATTCTCTTTATACATATATCGAGCAGGCCAGGCAGATGGCGGAGAGGAGTTCAGGGGCAGATAGTACTAGGCCTGGTCCGAGTGCTGCACTCATACCTGCCACTATGCACATTGATTGTAAAGGAACATTGAATTTTCTTTATTGGTTTCCCAGACCATATGTATATGAACATATCACCAAACCAACACCCTCTTTCTACATATATTGATCGGGCCACGCAGGTGGCAGCAAGGATTTCTGGGGCAGATAGTTCTAGGCCTGGTGCGACTGCCACCCTCATACCCGTCACCACACACTTTGACTGTAAAGGTACATAATTTTTCGTTGTTGATTTCCCAGACCATATGTATATGAACAAATCACCAAACCAACACCCTCTTTCTACATATATTGATCGGGCCAGGCAGGTGGCAGCAAGGATTTCTGGGGCAGATAGTTCTAGGCCTGGTTCCAGTGCTGCCCTCATACCTGTCACCACTCATATTGTTTGTAAGGGAACATTGAATTTTCTTTATTGATTTCACAGACCATACGTATATGAATATTTCACCAACCGAACACTCTCTTTATACATATATCGAGCGGACCATTCAGATGGTGGCAAGGATTTCAGGGGCAGATAGTTCTAGGCCTGGTTCCAGTGCTGCATTCATACCTGTTACACTCACATTGATTGTAAAGGAACATTGAATTTTCTTTATTGATTTCCCTGACCATATGTATATGAACATATCACCAAACCAAGATTTTCCTTATACATATATCGAGCAGGCCATGCAGATCGCGGCTAGGATTTCAGGGGCAGATAGTTCTAGGCCTGGTCAAGTGCTGCCCTCGCACGCTTTACCACTCACATTGATTGTAAAGGAACAATGAATTTTCTTTATTGATTTCCCTGACCATATGTATATGAACATTCCTTATACATATATCGAGCAGGCCATGCAGGTGGCGGCAGAGATTTCAGGGGCAGATAGTTCTAGGCCTGGTCAAGTGCTGCCCTTGCACGCTTTACCACTCACATTGATTGTAAAGGAACAATGAATTTCCTTTATTGTTTTCCAGACCATTTGTATATGAACATACCACTAAACCAACAATCTCTTTATACATATATCGAGCAGGCCAGGCAGATGGCGAAGACTAGTTCAGGGGTAGATACTTCTAGGCCTGGTCCGAGTGCCTCCCTTGCATATGTCTTCACTCAAATTGATTGTAAAGGAACATTGAATTTTCTTTACTAATTTCCCGCACCATATGTATATGAACATGTCAGCAAACCAAAATTCTCTCTTTACATTTATCGAGCAGTCCAGGCAGATGGCGGCAAGGAGATCAGGGGAAGATAGTTCTAGGCCTGGTCTGAGTGCCTCCCTAATACCCAACACCACTCCCATTGATTGTAAAGGAACATTGAAGTTTTTACATTGATTTCCCAGGCCATATATATATATGAACATATCACCAAATCAACATTTTATTTATACAAATATCGAGCGGGCCAGGCAGATGGCGGCACGGAGTTAAGGGCAGATAGTGCTAGGCCTGGTTCCAGTTCCGCCCTTATACCCGTCACCACTCACATTGATTGTAGTGGAACATTGAATTTTCCTTATTGATTTCCCAAACCATATGTATATAAACATATAACCAAACCAACATTCTATTTTTACATATATCGAGCGGCCCAGGCAGATGGCGGCACGGAGTTAATGGCAGATAGTGCTAGGCCTGGTTCCAGTTCCGCCCTTATACCCGTCACCACTCACATTGATTGTAGTGGAACATTGAATTTTCTTTATTGATTTCCCAAACCATATGTATATAAACATATAACCAAACCAACATTCTATTTTTACATATATCGAGCGGCCCAGGCAGATGGCGGCACGGAGTTGAGGGCAGATAGTACTAGGCCTGGTTCCAGTTCCGCCCTTATACCCGTCACCACTCACATTGATTGTAGTGGAACATTGAATTTTCTTTATTGATTTCCCAAACCATATGTATATAAACATATAACCAAACCAACATTCTATTTTTACATATATCGAGCGGCCCAGGCAGATGGCGGCAAGTATTTCAGAGGCAGATAGTGCTAGAGCTGGTTCCAGTGCCGCCCTCATACTCGTCACCACTCACATTGATTGTAAAGGAACATTGAATTTTCGTTATTGATTTCACTGACCATATGTATATGAACATATCACTAAACCAAGATTTTCCTTATACATGAATCGAGCGGGCCATGCAGATTGCGGCAAGAATTTCAGGGGCAGATAGTTCTAGGCCTGTTCAAGTGCTGCCCTCACACACTTCACCACTCGCATTGATTGTAAAGGAACAATGAATTTCCTTTATTGTTTTCCAGACCATATGTATATGAACATATCACTAAACCAACATTCTCTTTATACGTATATCGAGCAGGCCAGGCAGATTGCGGAGAGGAGTTCAGGGGCAGATACTTCTAGGCCTGGTCCGAGTGCCTCCCTCGCATATGTCTTCACTCAAATTGATTGTAAAGGAACATTGAATTTTCTTTACTAATTTCCCACATCATATGTATATGAACATATCACCAAACCAACATTTTCTTTATACATGTTTCGAGCGCGCCAGGCAGATGGCAGCAAGGATTTCAGGGACAGATAGTTCAAGGCCTGGTTCCAGTGCTGCCCTCGTATGTGTCACCACTCACATTGATTGTAAAGGAACATTGAATTTTCATTATTGATTTCCCAGACCATATGTACATGAACATATCACCAAACCAACATTATCTTTATACATGTTTCGAGCGGGCCAGGCAGATGGTGGCATGGATTTAAGGGGCAGAAAGTGCTAGACCTGGTTCCAGTGCCGCCCTCATACTCGTCACCACTCACATTGATTGTAAAGGAACATTGAACTTCCTTTTTTTGATTTCCCAGACCATATAAATAGGAACATATCACCAAACCAACATTATCTTTATACATATATCGAGCGGGCCAGGCAGATGGCGGCAAAGAGTTCAGGGGTAGATAGTTCTAGGCCTGGTTCCAGTGCTGCCCTCATACCTGCCACCACGTACATCGATTGTTAAGGAACATTGAATTTTCTTTACTGATTTCCCAGACCATATGTATATGAACATATCACCAAACCAACAATCTCTTTTTACGTGTATCGAGTGGGCCAGGCAGATGGCGGCAAGGTTTTCATGGGCATATATTTCTAGGCCTGGTGCGAGTGCCACCCTCATACCCGTCACCACTCACATTGATTGAAAAGCAACATTGAATTTTCTTTTTTGATTTCCCAGACCATATGTATATGAACATATCACCAAACGAACATTTTCTTTATTCATATATCAAGCGGGCCAGGCTGATTGCGGCACGGAGTTAAGGGGCAGATAGTTTGAGGCCTGGTTCCAGTGCTACACTCATACCTGTTACCACTCACATTCATTGTAAAGGAACATTGAATTTTCTTTATTGATTTCCCTGACCATATGTATATGAACCTATCACTAAACCAAGATTTTCCTTATACATGTATCGAGCGGGCCATGCAGATGGCGGCAAGAATTTTAGGGGCAGATAGTTCTAGGCCTGGTCAAGTGCTGCCCTCATACACTTCACCACTCACATTGATTGTAAAGGAACAATGAATTTCCTTTATTGTTTTCCAGACCATATGTATATGAACATATCACTAAACCAACATTCTCTTTATACAAATATTGAGCAGGCCAGGCAGATTGCGGAGAGGAGTTCAGGGGCAGATACTTCTAGGCCTGGTCCGAGTGCCTCCCTCGCATATGTCTTCACTCAAATTGATTGTAAAGGAACATTGAGTTTTCTTTACTAATTTCCCACACCATATGTATGTGAACATGTCAGCAAACCAAAATTCTCTTTTTACATTTATCGAGCAGTCCAGGCAGATGGCGGCAAGGAGTTCAGGGGGAGATAGTTCTAGGCCTGGTATGAGTGCCTCCCTAATACCCAACACCACTCCCATTGATTGTAAAGGAACATGGAAGTTTTTACACTGATTTCTCAGGCCATATATATATATGAACATATCACCAAACCAACATTTTATTTATACATATATCAAGCGGGCCAGGCAGATGGCGGCACGGAGTTAAGGGCAGATAGTTCTAGGCCTGGTTCGAGTTCTGCCCTCATACCCGTCACCACTCACATTGATTGTAGTGGAATATTGAATTTTCTTTATTGATTTCTCAAACCACATGAATATGAACATATAACCAAACCAACATTCTATTTTTACATATATCGAGAGGCCCAGGCTGATGGCGGCAAGTATTTCAGGGGCAGATAGTTCTAGGCCTGGTTCCAGAGCTGCCCTCATACCGGTCACCACTCACATTGATTGTAAAGAAACATTTAATATTCCTTATTGATTTCCCAGACCATATGCATATAAACATATCTCCAAACCAACACTCTCTTTTTACATATATCGAGCAGTCCAGGCAGATGGCGGCAAGGATTTCAGTGGCATATAGTTCTAGGCCTGGTGCGAGTGCAACCCTCATACCTGTCACCACTCACTTTGATTGTAAAGGAACAATGAATTTTCTTTATTGATTTCCCAAACGATATGTATATGAACATATCACCATACCAACATTCTCTTTATACATATATTGAGCGGGACATACAGATTTCGGCATGGAGTTAAGGGGCAGATATTGCTAGGCCTATTTCCAGTGCTGCCCTCATACCTGTCACCACTCACATTGATTGTGAAGGAACATTGAATTTTCTTTATTGGTTTTCCAGACCATATGTATATGAACATATCACCAAACCAACACTCTGTTTATACATAAATCAAGTTGGCCAGGTACATGGTGGCATGGAGTTAAGGGGCAGATAGTTCTAGGCCTAGATCCTGTGCTGCCCTCATACCTGTCACCACTCACATTGATTGTAAAGGTACCTAGAATTTTTTTTATTGATTTCCCAGACCATATATATATGAACATATCACCAAACAAACATTCTCTTTATACATATATTGAGCGGGACATACAGAAGGCGGCACGGAGTTAAGGGGCAGATATTGCTAGGCCTATTTCCAGTGCTGCCCTCATACCCATCACCACTGACATTGTTTGTGAAGGAACATTGAATTTTCTTTATTGGTTTCCCAGACCATATGTATATGAACATATCACCAAACCAACACTCTCTTTATACATAAATCAAGTGGGCCAGGCAGATGGTAGCATGGAGTTAAGGGCCAGATAGTTCTAGGCCTAGATCCTGTGCTGCCCTCATACCTGTCACCACTCACATTGATTATAAAGGTACATTGAATTTTTTTTATTGATTTCCCAGACCATATATATATGAACATATCACCAAATCAACATTCTCTTTATACACATATCGAGCGGGCCAGGCAGATGGCGGCAAGGAGTTCAGGGGTAGATAGTTCTAGGCCTGGTTCCAGTGCTGCCCTCATACCTGTCACCACTCTCATTGATTGTAAAGGAACATTGAATTTTCCTCATTGATTTCCCAGACCATATGTACATGAACATATCACCAAACCAACATTCTCTTTATACATATATCGGGCTGGCCAGGCAGATGGCGGCAAGAATTTCAGGGGCAGATAGTTTTATGCGTCTTGCGAGTGCCGCCTTCATAACCGTCACCACACACTTTGATTGTAAAGGAACGTTGAATTTTCTTTATTGGTTTCCCAGACCATATATATATGAACATATCACCAAACCATCACTCTCTTTATACATAAATCAAGTTGTCCAGGCAGATGGTGGCATGGAGTTAAGGGGCAGATTGTTCTAGGCCTAAATCCTGAGCTGCCCTCATACCTGTCACCACTCACATTGATTGTAAAGGAACATTGAATTTTCTTTATTGATTTCCCAGACCATATGTATATGAACATATCACCAAACCAACATTCCCTTTTCACGTATGTCGTGCGGGCCAGGCAGATGGCGGCAAGGAGTTCAGGGGCATATAGCTGTAGGCCTGGTGCGAGTGCCACCCTCATACCCGTCACCACTCACATTGATTGTAAAGGAACATTAAATTTTCTTTATTGATTTCCCGAACCCTATGTATATGAACATATCACCAAACCAACATTCTCTTTATACATATATCGAGCGGGCCAGGCAGATGGCGGTAAGGATTTCAGGGGCAGAGAGTTCAACTGCTCTTGCGAGTGCCGCCCTCATACCCGTCACCACACACATTGATTGCAAAGGAACATTCCATTTTCATTATTGATTTCCCAGACCATATGTATATGAACATATCACCAAACCAACACTCTCTTTCTACATATATCGAGCTGGCCAGGCAGGTGGCGGCAAGGATTTCTGGAGCAGATATTTCTAGACCTGGTTCAAGTGCTGCCCTCATACCTGTCACCACTCACATTGATTGTAAGGGAACATTGAATTTACTTTATTGATTTCACAGACCATATGTATATGAACATATCACCATCGAACGCTCTCTTTATACATATATTGAGCGGGGCAGGCAGATGGCGGCAAGGGGTTCAAGGGCAGATAGTTGTAGGCCTGGACTGAATGCCGCCTTCATACCCGTCACCAGTCACATTGATTGTAAAGGAACATTGAATTTTTTTTATTGATTTCCCAGGCCGTATGTATATGAATATATCACCAAACCCACATTCTCTCAGCCTCGGTGAATACGTGCCGGGTAGCACGTCACACAGTACTCGTTTGCATTGGGTGGTCCCATACAGAATCTCTCCATGCTGCCTAATGTTTTCCTAACGTCACACTCGTCACGTACTTCACTTTTATTTCATAATCATTTCTGAGAGGTAAAGGAATTGCATGAAAACCTGCAGAGCTGGTGGCGTCAAAATTAACACATATACTTGATGTGACTCATAAGCGGAACGAGTTATTCCCCGACGTTGTCTTAGATGTGCAAGTGCCAGTCAAAACACGCGGCGACGGCACTCTGCCGACCATTTCGCCAGTTAACACCGGTCTTGTTGTGTGTGTTTCGAGCTCAAGAGCATCTCCAAGCAGGAAATGGTCAACAGCAATATTCAGACGGTTTCGTATTGCTCAATTGCTACACTAAAACGGTATGTTTCTTTTTCAGAACTGGAAAAACACGACAGTGACAGGATTCGAACCTTCAATCTTCGCATCCGATGTTCGACGCCTTATCCAGATTTTTTTTTTTTTTTTAGCTCTCATTTTGTGTGCTTTTCTCCGTTGTATTTGCTCGGGGCTGACGTTGTAAGACATCCGATGAAGTTCATTGATGACCGATTAACTCAGTTTTTTTTTTTTTTATGACAGAGGGTACGTAACCCTCTGACCGAACACGCTGAGCTACCGTGCAGGCAAAAATATCGTATTGTTCGTTTCATCTGCTCGTTGTGCACGTCGTAAGACGTCCATTTCAGTTCGTCGTTGATCCATTAACTCAGTTTTTTTTTATTGCAGAGGGCAGCTAACACTGTGACCGGACACGCTGAGCTACCGAGCTGTCGAGACCATTTCGCTAGTTAACACCGGTCTTGTTGTGTGTGTCTCAAGCTCAAGAGCATCTCCAAGCAGGAAATGGTCGACAGCAACATTCAGACGGTTTCGTACTGCTCAATTGCTACACTAAAACGGTATGTTTCTTTTTCATAACTGGAAAAACACGACCGTGACAGGATTCGAACCTTCAAGTCCGACGCCTTATCCATTTTATTTTTTTATTTATTTTTATTTATATTTATTTATTTATTTATTTATTTTTTTGATGGAGCAGGGAGGGGGCTGGCGGAGGCAAGGTGGGCAGGGGTCGCGACCCAAGGCCTGTCCACGATGCCTGCCCCCTCCCATCCTGGGGATGTGATGTGGTACAAAGGATACAGTTGGTGTATTATTGTGATTTTTTTTATTTATTCATTTATTTATTTTTAATTTTTTTTTTAACAGTGAGGAACAGAAAACTAGTAAGTGCACTCCTTGCGTCGAGTTGGGGACGCACGTAACTAAAACCATGCTAATAGTTGTAGAAAAAGGCATAAATAAAGAGAGCAAAGTGCGGGGCTAAGGAAACCATGAAACAAAACTGAAGGGTGGAATCCATACCACCATTAACCAGTGCTACATCTTGCGCCGGATGGGATAACTAAAACTGCGAAGACCTTTTCGCACCGGGGACAAAAAGAGGAAACGGGACAAATACTACTACAGAGTGTGAGGGTTCACAACGAAACTCTCCATCTGCTGTATCATCCAGGTATGACTTCTCGTAATGATGATAGTAGATCCCACGTTGTACCGTGTAGTGTTCTATTATCGTATAGTAATTTTAGCTTCTCTTACCCGTGACGTTCCAGCTACGTGGAGGGTCGTGGAACGCACTCCACAAAAAATTGGAAAAATATTGTCGCTACTTTGGGTTACGGAGGATCTTGCAATGTCTTTCCTGCAAATAGTTCCAAAAGTCTGAAGTGTCCTTAGTGCCGTCTTGAAACAAATAATGCACTGCATGTCCACGAAGCCACGTCATTGCATTAGTTTTAGTCCGTGGGTAATACGTTTCATCCGGGTATAAGGTAGTCTTAGGGGCGATATGATTTGGCGTTACCGGAAGGAAGTATGCTGACATTTGCCTCACTAAGTGCCACACTGCTGTAGACTCGCCACAGCTAAGACGGTGTTCATCGTATTGAACGCCACAGCTCGTGCACGTGGGTGAGTCTACCATGTGGATCGCATGTAGCCTTGATCTGGTCACCTGCTTACCGTTGACAGTGATATACCACATCGTCGTGACGTCAGTGTCTAGTGTTACGTGGTGAATTGTCCTCCACACTACCCTCCAGTTGACGTTCGGGTGCTTCCTCTCCACTACGTTGTCGGGTCGTCCACGTTGCAGGACCCTACAAACCGTCTTTGCCGACGCCAGTTGAGTCGCTGGTAAGGCAAGTCGAACGTAACTGAGTTCGAGGTAAAAGACACCGATGTAGAAGAGCGAAGAGGGGACGTGGTGTATCGGCACAGGCGGCAACAGGGAGGGCGGTGCTAGTTCTTCTATTGACAAACTTGTCAGACTGTCCGGACGGCGGTGCCATAGTTTGACTAATGTGCTCATAAATAGGGCAACCGCTCTGTCATAAACGTGATAAAGGCCAAGCCCTCTCCGATCCGGGGGAAGGGTGAGAGTCTCACATTTGATCTTGAAAAGCATTCTAGAACTCACGAAGGACCCAAAAGCCGCAAGTATACGGCGAGCTAACATCACCGGTATAGGTAATATCTGGGCGTAGTGCGGAATGTGTGACGCTAAATGTGTGTTGACATACTGAGACCGTTGGACGATATCCAGGGCTCGTAGGCGGTTGTTGGCAATTCCAGTCCGAACATTTCGTAAAAGCCGTCGAAAGTTGTGAGCAGCAGTCCGTCGTATATCGTCTGTAAAATCAATGCCGAGACATTTCAAACTATCACTGAGCTGTAAGGGGGTGACACTGTTCTCAGACAATCCGACCCCGATGTTCATCGCCACAGATTTTGCGACGTTGATACGACTACCAGTGGCCATGCCATATTTCACTATCCAAGTTAGTGCGCTAGCGGTGTCGTCACCGTTGCGGATGACAATCAGCAGGTCGTCAGTGTACGCTTTACATCGGAAAGTGTGGCCTCGTAACGTCATACCCGTTAGTCGTTGGCGCAGGCCGCAGAGGAGAGGTTCCATGGCCACAGCATAAAGTAAAGTGGACAGAGGGCAGCCTTGGCGTATCGATCGAGAAATTGTGACGGGCTGCGAAGGTCGGCCGTTGACGATCACCTTGGACGTCGCGCCACGGAGTAGTCGCATGACGACAGTGACGAATGGCTGTGGGTACCGCATATGTTGGAGGACCGCTTCCAAATAGTTGTGGTCCACTCGGTCGAAAGCTTGACTAAAATCGATGGCCGCCAGTGCACCCTTCAGACGACATGCCCTCGCCAGTGAGATCAAGTCACGATATTCGCTGAGTGCCGTTTGAATATTATTGTCGCCTCCCAATGACGTCTGATCGGGTGAGATAACATTGCGTAGGGTCTGGCGTATCCGCGCCGCCAACAGTCGAGAAAAGATCTTAAAGTCGCAGTTCAATAGCGTCAACGGGCGGTAGTCCTGCAGTCGTCAGCCACCAGACGGTTTGTGAATAGGAATAATCATCCCTTCCACAAGGGCCGCAGGGAGCGGCACGTCCGGGGTAGTAGTTCGCGACAGATGGCTAATAAATATTTAAAAGTCCGGTAAAATTCCAAGGGGAGGCCATCAGGACCCGGAGACTTGTTGACAGCTCCTTTTCTAATGGCGTTGGTCACTTCTTCTTCTGTAATTTCTTCCATCAAGGCCGCTTTTATTACCGGGGTGACGGTGCCGTAAACCGTCTGAGAGACGTCCTCCAGTGCTGTCGGATCACGGGTCTGAGCGGAATAGAGCTGGGCATAATGATTGTAGAACGCTGTGTTTATGTCTTGTTGCGTGGTGAGGCGATGACCGTCCTCCGTATCGATGAAGCGTATCATCGCCTGTTGGCGTCGTTTACGTTCACGAAGGACGTGGAACATTGACGGGTGTTCGCTAGGTATCCGATCCTGCGTCCTCGAGCGGATGACTACCCCCTCTAGGTGGCGTCGCATATGAGAGAGGATCTGAGCCTTGGCACGGTGGACCGCCGTTTGTCGTTCCGGAGACGGCGCCATAGCATCGCAGGTGCGCAAGACCCGGAAGTAAAAGTCGAGTGTATGTCTTCGCCAAGTAGCATGGTCGCGACCGTAGGTTATCAACGTTCGCCTCAGTGCCGGTTTGGCGCAGTCCAACCACCAGCGGATCGTTGTGGGATACGCACGGAGGCGATTTTCACACGAATGCCACGTACCCTCAACGGCTTGGCGGCAATCCGGGTACGACAGGTGAGCGGTTTTTAATTTCCACGGGCTGCGGCTTCTCCACATTTGTTGCCGCCGCAGGGTGACGGCACAAATGTAAGCTGAGTGGTCCGAGAATGCTGCAGGCCACAGTTCCACATCCTGTGTTCCAGCGGCGAGAGAGCGTAAGACATAAATCCTCTCGATACGACTGGAAGAGTGACTCGTGAAGTGCGTGAATCCCGGTCGGTGGCCGTGAAGATGTTCCCAAGTGTCCACCATCTGCAGGTCTCGAATTAGCGTCTCGAGTACCGGGCACGGATTATGACGTGGTAGTTGGTCTCTGGGCGCCAGGACGCAATTGTAGTCACCTCCAAACAACAGACGGTCGTGGGGGCCTTGGAAGAGCGGGGCGACGTCTTCCGCAAAGAATCGTGAACGTTCGCGACGTTTGTCCGTCCCGGAAGGTGCGTAGATATTGATAAGGCGGACACCCAGTACTGTGAGTGCCATTCCTCTTGCCCCAGGCAGAAACATCATATCGTCCGCCACTATCCCTTCCCGAAGAAGTACAGCGACACCGCTGCATGTTGGGGAAGCTGGAGAGACGCAAGCATCATAACCGTACATGCCTGGGAAGTCGTTGACGTACACTTCCTGGAGGAGGGCTATGTCGATGGAAACAGAGTTCAACATATCCTGAAGCAAGGATAACTTAGCGCGCGTCCGTATATTGTTGATGTTTATAGTTGCAATGCGATAAGTTTGAGGTCTATCCACAGCATCCGTGTTGGCCATCAGTACCCCTGTAAGGCTGTCTCGTCACTCTAACTGATGGCGGGAAAGGGTCAGCACTGGTGGGATAAATTTCCCCCCGTGTCGTCCGACACGATGGGCAATGAGTGTGCCTCACAGTCGTCTGCCCAGTCGCCATGAAATACCATCGGCTGTTAGTGGCTGTTAGTGGCTGCTGCGGCACTCGGCGCTGACTCCATCGGCTCTTCTGGCTGGGAATCGGTAGCGGCTGCCTGCTTGTTATCCTGCTGTTCTGTGGGGTCGGAGGGGCTGAAGCCGTCACCACGGCTATCTGTTGAGTTTGAAGTTACAGCGGCCTCTGTACCGCCGGTACCGTCGTCGGAATTTCCACAGTCCATGGCAGACGATTGCTGCAAACACTCGTCCGATGGAGCACGCCGCTGTCTCTTGTGTTTTCGCGGGGAACGCTGTTTACGATCGTGTGCTTCAGTATCTGAATGTGGGTGGATTTCTTCAGCTGCTCCGGTGTCTGGAAGAAAAGCCGCTGTCGGCACAACCCGTGGGTCAATGTCCATCCTGGCATCCACGCCTTCTTGCAAGGTCGGTCGGCGATTATCATCAGGTGGGGGTGCCGTTGTAGAGACCGGATCCTGTACTGTAGAAGCCATTATGTTCTCGACGTCGGGGGCGGCTATCGGACTAATTTCGTCAGTATCGGTAAAGGTTGCTGCCCGTGTAACTTCGGCGTAATTGAGAGGAAGGGTCGTCACCGTAGAAGGAGTCATAGATTCACCTGTCGGGATTTGAGTAAGCCGTCGTCGGGGACAATCCGAACGGACGTGCCATACTTGGCCACAACCAGAGCAAGTGCGTGGCTGACCGTCATACATAATGATCGCCCTACATCCGCCGATGACAAGACAGGACGGAGCATGTTTGGTCAATTCAATTTTAATCTGTCGTACCCCGTTCTTAACGGGGTACGTTGTAAAGGTGGTCCATTTTTCTGCCATATGGCTGATCACTCCGCCGTAGGGCTGGAAAGCCGCGCCGACTACGTCCGGTGGTACTTCAAAAGGGAGTTCGAAGACGCGTATCGTACGTAGGCCAAGCCCCGCGTGATCGATAGAGACCGCCCCAATATGGCCATCAGAATGTTTGAATTTAAGACCGTTCGCATGTGCGCTCACGATTCTGTTGCACACCTCGTCATTTACTAGCTTGACGTAGACAACACTGCTGGTGATAGAGAGATGGATAACAATTATGTCTCGCGGGTCAATTTTAACGTCGTCACGTAAGAAACGTTCCACTTCAAAAGCTCGCGGTCGTGCATGATCGGGTTGAAAACTGATATTGATGGTGATTTGTCTGTATGAATGTGCCATGGTGCGTCGGTAGTGACAACGCAGTAGTAAACAACTACGAGCACTCGCGACCACGCGGACGGGACGTAAACAAGACGTCCTCGCCGCAGCGCTGCGGAAAGCAGACTGACCATTAGGCCACACGGTCACTGACGACCAAGTATAACTTATATACGACTCATCTCGAAACGCTCACACCCCAGAGGAATTGTGTTTTCGTTCTACACAGACGCTGCCCCTTGCTGTTTCCCACCCTTTCGTCACATTCAACCTCTTACGAGACCGACCAAATATAGACTGGGAAACAAAACCACACACTTTCTGCATTCGCAATCGAAGACAGGGCGTCTCTCGCCGCATTTGCTACGATGGCCATTTGCTACTTCTGCAGAAGCGGCGGCGACGACGACGACCGAGAGACACTCTGAGATATATGAAAAATACATCTACTGCCTCGTCCCACATTATGCTGTACCGCTTTGACAAATGCTTTATCTGCGCCATTCGCCTTAATCACATCTGAGAGTAATTCTTAATAAAACGCCTGTCGCTAATTGTTCGTCATCCCAATTACTGTTTGCTATACGGCCACGACGCACAACTGATATCCAAAATTCGTCTGCCTCCTGTGAGAATCGAACTCATGACCCCTGGTTTACTAGACCAGTGTTCTGCAACCTTTTTTTTTTTTTTTTTTTTTTTTTTTTTTGATGTGGTGAGAATGATTTTGCCCCAGTGAGTAAAACGTGTACCTCTGGTGGGACTCGAACCCACAATCCCCAGTTTAGGAGACCGATGCCTTATCCATTTTCTTCAACGCGAATTTCCGGTACCGGGAATCGAACCCGGGCCTCCTGGGTGGGAGCAAGGTATCCTAGCCACTTTTTTTTCTTTTTATCTTTTTTTCCCCTCCTCTGAGGATTGAACTCACGACCCCTGGTTTACCACACCAGTGCTCTGCCACTTTTTTTTTAATCTACAATCATCTATATGAAGGAGATTATAACTGAAAATTATCGTGGCTCCATTGCCCTGTGGTAACAGAAAAACGACAAAGAAGTGAAAGGAAAAGGGAAAATTAATCCACTGAGCTAAAGATGCGCGGGCTAGCGGTACTTTTGCGTACTTCGTCCTTACGGTCGTCTGGATAATCAGTCTTCAGCTGATAACACTTCATATTACCGACTAATATTTGCAGCTATGGCTACCCATTACTGCTTGGCTACACATCTGACACGTAACCGCTGTGATCTCCAACCAACACCACTTGCATTTCAGAACATGTCTTTCAAACATGTCTACAAAATCACCTTCACCTTCAAATACAGTTTCCTTGCGACTGACGGAGACCTAGGCAAAGTTTAAAGTTGCTATTTCCATTAATTCACGTTAATCAGAAAAATGGTAATTTACATCTGCAGCGGAACAAAATTCCGTTCCGCCCAGCGTGGGGCTCGAACCCACGACCCTGAGATTAAAAGCCTCATACTCTAGCGACTGAGCTAGCCGGGCTGCCTCTGTGAATACATGCCGGGTACCACGTCACACAGTACTCGTTTGGGTTGGGTGGTCCCATACAGAATCTCTCCATGCTGCCTAATGTGTTCCTAACGTCACACTCGTCACGTTCTTCAATTTTATTTCATAATCATTTCTGAGAGGTAAAGGAATTGCATGAAAACCTGCAGAGCTAGTGGCGTCAAAATTAACACACATACTGGATGTGACTCATAAGCCGAACGAGTTACTTTCCGACGTTGTCTTAGATGTACAAGTGCCAGTCAAAACTCGCGGCGACGGCACTCTGCCGACCATTTCGCTAGTTAACACCGGTCTTGTTGTGTGTGTTTCAAGCTGAAGAACATCTCCAAGCAGGAAATGGTCAACAGCAACATTCATACGGTTTCGTACTGCTCAATTGCTACATTAAAACGGTATGTTTCTTTTTCACAACTGGAAAAACACGACCGTGACAGAATTCAAACCTGCAGTCTTCGGATCCGAAGTCCGACGCCTTATCCTCTTTTTTTTTTTTTTAAAATCTCATTTTGTGCGCTTTTCTTTGTTGTATCTGCTCGGGGCGGACGTTGTAAGACATCCGATGAAGTTCATTGATGATCGATCAATTCAGTTTTTTTTTTTTTTTTTTTTATGACAGAGGGTACGTAACCCTCTGACCGAACACTCTGAGCTAACGTGCCGGCAAAAATCTCATATTGTTCGTTTCATCTGCTAGTGGCGGCCGTCGTAAGACGTCCGTTTTAGTTCGTCGTTGACCCCTTAACTCAGCTGTTTTTTTATTACAGAGGGCAGCTAACACTGACCGAACACGCTGAGCTACCGTGCTGGCAAGACCATTTCGCTAGTTAACATCGGTCTTGTTGTGTGTGTTTCAAGCTCAAGAACATCTCCAAGCAGGAAATGGTCAACAGCAACATTCAGACGGTTTTTGTACAGCACAATTGCTACACTAAAACGGTATGTTTCTTTTTCAGAACTGGAAAAACACAACCGTGACAGGATTCGAAAGTGCAATTTTCGGATCCGAAGTCCGACGCCTTATCCATTAGGCCACACGGTCACTGACGACTTAGTATAACTTATATACGACTCATCTCGAAACGCTCACACCCCTGAGGAATTGTGTTTTCGTTCTACACAGCCGCTGCCCCTTGCTCTTTCCCACCCATTCGTTACTTTCAACCTCTTACGAGAACGACCAAATATAAACTGGGAAACAAGACCACACTCTTTGTGCATTCGGAATCGAACGTACCTTGAGCATGCTATGCGTTTGAAGATGCGCGCTGGTAACGTGGGGGCACCATAGAGCAGGGACATGCCAAACAACCATTTCCCGTATTATAAGTCCTCTTGATAGGAATAATAGAAGATGCAGAAAACTTCTGGTTCTTACTAAATCTTTGTGCAGCTTTGATGAAAGATAATGCGAAATGAAAGTAAACAAATGAGGATCCTCTTCTGGGTGTCGCACTGCGGAACCAAAAGTAAAGTGCTTTCATTGCAAAACGAAAAGGAACACCAAAATACAATTAAATGTTCGAGGCCGAGTGCACGATGTACTCTGTACCGTCTATTGATCCATGATGCAAATCACCCACATCTGACGGTGCGGAGCAGACCAATCCATGGAAACAATAACAATAATAACAAAGTAGTGAAAAAAAAGAAAAACTCCGCCCAATGGATTTAGAAACTTAAATTCTTCCATCACTTAAAGCAATAGTGAGAAAATATTGGAACTGGTCTTTATACTGTCGCAATTTCTTAATCGCATAGTACTCTTCGATGAGGTACATCTGATAATCGTGTAGCGTTGCCGTTGTATGGACGAGCATGTAATAGACGAACTGGCCCATGAGCCAGACATAACTATTATTCTTAGATTGAGGATAAAGCTGCCAGTCTGGTCGGAGCGCGTCTTGAAGTTGAATGGAAGTATCCGACGTCCTATTAATGACAGCGAGTTTCTTTCGTGTCCACTGCCATATCTGTGTTTGATCCCTGCAGTGAAAGAGATGCGGCAGGGTTTCCACTAGGTTACACTTGGCACAAAACGGGGTTGGCCGCAGCTTGATTTTGTGCAATTTCTCTCCAGTGGGAATCACCTTATTGACAGCGTCATACCAAACAGATCGAACTCTGGAACGAAGGAACGGATAACTAATGTTCTTCCATATATTTCTATAGTTTATGCCTAAATGTTTCTTCTCAATTGGGTTATTCAGCTGCCGTTCAGTAAGAGCACGATAGATCTCCGTCGTGTGGAAAGGATGCGGGTTATCCTGAACATAGCTGAGCTCCACATAATATCGCCAGACATAGCTGAGCTCAGGATGAATGTGTCCCACATACGTTGGCGCAGACAACTCCTTTGGACGTAAGGTCTTGAAAAGCTGTTCCGTAAGGCTATTTTGGTTACTGTGTAGTATGCGGGAAGTACGAGTTAAAAAAGTAGCCACAAATGGGATTCAACGTCTTTGACGCCTAAGCCACCTCGGGAACGAAGTAACGAGGTAGCTTTAAAGGAAACTTTAAAGATGTTCCCTCCCCAGACATACCAGCAAGCAAGTGCTAAAAATTTTTTCGCAATGGCTGTTGGGATTGGTAAAACAGCGGCAGTATGATAGAGCTTACTGAAAACGTAACTATTAATAAACTGTGCCCTCTGCATCCGGTCTAAAGACCGCATGTTATGTTCTTTGATCACCGCACGTAAGATGGTAAGCTTGCGTTCCCAATTCGCGTTGAGCATTGCCTGGGGATGTGGTGATATAACCAGGCCTAAATGCCACAGATGTTCGGTCTTCTCCAACCAAGAAATATCGATGGCGTTTGGATTACGACCCAACGGCGTGATTTTGGACTTTCGCTCATTAAGTCTGGCGCCACAAGCGACAGAGTACTGATGGACAATCCGACGAACTGACCCCAGCTCTTCGGTGGTAGTAATAATCACACTGATATCGGCGGCATAGGCGTGGCAGACCGTTTTGTTGTTTAACGTTTGCAACCCATGTAAAGTTATGTAAAACTTTTTAAGAAGTGGCTCTATAGCAATCGAGAATAAAGTCATGGAAAGGGGGCACCCTTGTCGTACTGCTTGTCGTATAGGCACAGGGGCGGTTAACTGGCCGTTAACCTTCACGCGTGAAGACGTTCCGCAGATACATTTCTTAATAAGCTGTCGAAAACGCTGACTGAATCCCATTTTACTCATTGTGCGCAATAAAAATCCGTGATTAATTCTGTCAAACGCCTTATCGAAGGCGAGAAACAGTAACGCCAAATCAGTGTTGGTAATCCAAGTTAAATAAGCCAGGTCACGATATTCACACAGGGCATTTAACATAGATCGACCACTGACTGCACTCGTCTGATAAGGGCCAAGTACTTTGCCAAGAAGCACTTTTAAGCCTGTTGCTTATAATCCTAGTCAAGATCTTGAAATCGGAGTTAAACAACGTAATGGGCCGAAAATCATTTAACATAGACGGATTTGATGTCTTAGGAACCAGGACAACCATTCCTTGCGTGAACTGCGGGGGGAAGGCAGCATGCGAGAGCAATTCATGGTACATTCGGGTCAATTCGTCGCCGATCACATCCCAATACCGTGAATAAAATTCGACCGGTAAGCCGTCTACTCCGGCAGCTTTGTTCTTGGCAGCGCACGCAATAATGGACTTAACTTCAGAGTTGGTGACATTGGCCAAGAGATCAGCGTTATCATCCTGATCCACTGTGGAGGCGATGTCGGTTAAAAATCATCCTCCGCCGATAGATCGGTATCTGACTCGGAATAATGTTCTCGAAAATAATTGAAGACATACGCCTTGATAGCACCCTGCTCATTGTACAGATGCCCCCCAGCATCCGTAAGATGAGCAATAAGTTTTTGTTTACCACTTTTCTTTTCCCGTATGATATGGAATAACGATGTGGACTCGTGGGAAACGTCATCAGAAGACCGCGATCGTACCCGATTACCAACAAGTGCTTCACGAACTAAAGCTGTAAGTTTTGCTTTGATACGCTTGATGCGGATCAGGTTGTCGGACAATGCGGAGGGATCGCTGTACAGCTGGCGTAAACCGAGGAAATAAAATTCTAGAGACTGTTTCCTCCAGTAAGCCCTGGTCCTGGCAAACTGGCAAAGACATTTCCTAATCCGCGGCTTAACAAAATCCGTCCACCAAAGAATGCGCTCCCTATACCGAGCTTGCCTCTGGAGGCACTGCTGCCACGTGGCAACGAGGCAACGCCGTAAGTCCGCTTCTTCTAGCAGCGAGACATTCAGCTGCCACGTGCCGCGTCCCAAAAATGTCTTCTGTCGCAAATGCCGTAACGTTACGTGGTATGCGGAGTGGTCACTAAAACTGAGCGGCCATAGTTCACAATCACGAATGGTATTTAAAAGATCTTGAGAAACATAAAACCTATCCAGACGGCTGGAAGAGGCAGCGCTCACATAGGTATATCCCATCGTGTGTGGTCGATGGTGACACCAACTATCTTTTAAATGCAGTCCATCTGTTAACATTAGTAGCTCGGGACAAAAATTAAAATTCGGACGTTGATCTGCTTTGCGCAAAACGCAGTTAAAATCCCCACCCAGGATGATCTTCAGACGAACGTTTGTCAATAATGGCACAACTTCAGCCCTAAAAAAATCACTTCTGTCCCGTCTGCCAGCGGACCCTGTCGGGGCGTACACGTTCAGGAGAAGCAAATCCTGTAATTGGGCGGCAATGCCGCGTCCCGTTTCTAAGATCGCTGTAGGTTGGTAAGCGATGCCAGCTTTGAATAAAATCGCAGTTCCCGTCTCAGTGCCTAGATTTAATATGGCATCATACCCAGGTATTTCTCTAACCTTGGGTGACACAACTTCTTGGAAAAAAACTATATCGATATCTGCTGCATGTAGAGAGTCGGTCAAACATTTAAGTTTGACATCGGATGCGATCCGATTTAAATTAACTGTGGCAAGTGTGTAATCTTGCATGGTGGGGATAGGAAGGGTCCGTTTTATTCACTGTCCTCAGCCCAAGACTTTTCGGATGGCGTATGCTGATGGCCAGTATCCATGAGCTCAGGACTCGGACGGTCGACATGCATGTCCATATCGGCCTCCCCCACGTGGCGGGCGACGGAACCCATTTCATCTGTGCTGCCGCGGTCACTGCCGTCTTTTCGGATCTGCTTTATGGTGCGCTGCAGTTTCTTTTCCAGAGTGCGTATCTCCTCCTCACTCTGCTTCCGTGCCGCCCGCTTAGATTTCCCCGTTCTTTGGGGAGGTGCGTCGGCGTCAGAAACGGTTTTGGTATCCGTCAAGAGGCTGTGCGTAGAGCCTTCCTCAGATTGGTCACTGCCGGGAGGGAGGGGTGTGGGGGGCGCAACGTCAGGGGTGCAAGAAACGTGCGACCTGTCGCCACCATCCAACAACTGTTTCAGCTCAGCGAACATGGTTGGAGTAATGACGGGAGTCGGTCCTGCATGGTCGGCACGACGGCCGACAGTCGTGGAAACCTGCAGGTGTGCAGCGTGGCTGTCGGCATCGGTGACATCACTACGAACGGGACATTGGGGGGTTGTCACAGAGTTGTTGACAATAACTGCGCCGGCGTCTGGGGTCACCGCAGCCGGTTGGTGGAGCGTCGGGTGTGTCACAGGCGACTCCATGAGAGTCTGGGCGTAAGACAACCGATTGTCATCTTGCCCATCGAGAGGCGTAAGACAATGTTGCATTCTTCGTCGACCCGCCCGGACACGGGGACAAGCAGATTTTAAATGGTCGGTAGAACCACAAATTACACAAGTTCTCGGTTGTCCTTCGTACATCACCACCGCTCGAAAACCCTGCACCAAAATTTTGGACGGGATGTGCTTCGTCAAATCAATTTTCGCATTCCTAAAGCCATTATCTACATTGAAATGTCTGTAACCCCTCCACTGCTCGGCATGATTTTGCAGGACATTACTGTAGCGAGACAAAGCTTGCCGAATTCTATCGAAGCTAACTTCGAAAGGCAAATTAAATATCCGGACGGTTCGTAGCCCTAGGCCAGCATGACTAACAGACACTTTGCATATTTCGCCTTTAGAATTCACAAAATCCGCTGTGCCCTCCGTGAGGGTCATAATACGAACGCAAGGATCGTCACTAACAAATTTTACATACACAGCGTTCGCAAGAAAATCGTATGAAAAGCCAAGAACTTCTTCATCTCGCAGTCCTAAACGATCGTAAAACCAGTCAACGAGTTCGTGAACCTGAGGTCAAGCATATCCATACGGAAATAAAAATCGTAGAGTGTAACCTCTCAACTCATCTTCCATCACTTTCTTGAGGTACTACTTACAGTACCAACAGCTGCGGGCGACGCCAAGCTCAGGCGAAGCGACCACTACCGCACGTCTGCTCACGGCCGCGGCCGCGGCGGAACTATCTGCCTAGGTGAATATGTGCCGGGTAGCACGTCACACAGTACTCGTTTGGGTTGGGTGGTCCCATACAGAATCTCTCCATGCTGCCTAATGTTTTCCTAACGTCACACTCGTCACGTACTTCACTTTTATTTCATAATCATTTCTGAGAGGTAAACGAATAGCATGAAAACCTGCAGAGCTGGTGGCGTCAATATTAACACACATACTTGATGTGACTCATAAGCCGAACGAGTTACTTTCCGACGTTGTCTTAGATGTGCAAGTGCCAGTCAAAACTCGCGGCGACGGCACTCTGCCGACCATTTCGCTAGTTAACACCGGTCTTGTTGTGTGTGTTTCAAGCTGAAGAACATATCCAAGCAGGAAATGGTCAACAGCAACATTCAGACGGTTTCGTACTGCTCAATTGCTACACTAAAACAGTATATTTCTTTTTCAGAACTGGAAAAAACGACCGTGACAGGATTCGAACCTCCAATCTTCGGATCCGAAGTCCGACGCCTTATCCATTAGGCCACACGGTCACTGACGACCAAGTATAACTTATATACGACTCATCTCGAAACGCTCACGCCCCTGAGGAATTGTTTTTTCGTTCTACACAGCCACTGCCTCTTGCTGTTTCCCACCCATTCGTTACATTCAACCTCTTACGAGACTGACCAAATATAGACTGGGAAACAAGACCACACATTTTGTGCATTCGGAATCGAAGGCGGGGCGTCCCTCGCCGCATTTGCTACGATGGTCATTTGATACTTCTGTAGAAGCGGCGGCGCCGCCGCCGCCGACGACGACGACCGCGAGTGGCTCTGAGATATGTGAAAAATACATCTATAAAATATAATTCAGACTGCCTCGTCCCACATTATGCTGTACCGCTTTGGCAAATGCTTTATCTGCGCTATTCGCCTTAATAACATCTGAGAGTAATTCTTAATAAAACGCCTGTCGCTAATTGTTCGTCATCCCAGATACTATTTGCTATACGGCCACGACGCACAACTGATTTCCAAAATTCGTCTGCCTCCTGTGAGGATCGAACTCACGACCCCTGGTTTACTAGACCAGCGCTCCGCCACTTTTTTTTTTATTTTTATTTTTTTGCAGGCTGTGTGTACTATGTCCCTCTTGTTGTAAGCACTAGACAATCGGAACAGCTACAGGGCGGAGTAATTCACATCCTCAGCGGTAATTGCATTGTCACAAAGGCAGAGCAATTCCATAGGCGTCAGCTTCAAAAAGTTCGCATGCCGATACCCGGGTCCGAACTAGGGACCTTTAGATCTTCAGTCTAACGCTCTCCCAACTGAGCTTTTGTTTTTATCAACAACTAAAACACTCTTCTTTGCTTGTCTCTGATTGCTTCTGGAGAAGTATAGAAAAAAAAATAGCTCCGTTGCTAACACAAGAATTGTCCTCATTTTCCTTCGTACTGGAGTCTGCGAGTAGCGGGGGTGGGAACCAGGACGCGTGACAGGAGCAGTGGGGCCTCTTCGTGGCACCACTGGTGTCCTGCGGCCCGGGCCCACCCACTTACACTCACATGTCTCACCCTATACCCATTCTATTAAATGTTAATTTAAGCATATTGCCGAAAATGTTGCCATGATTAGGATATCTGCAGGTTTTTGCGAATTCGATGTCCATAAACAGCTTGAATTCTAAGTGATCGTCACCACCAAGTTTATTAAAAACATAGCTGGAATAAGTGCCCAGCAACCACATAACTACATTATTTTTCGACGGCGGATAAAATCGCACGTCGGGTCGAGACAACATAGTTGAAGGTATGTTGGTGGTTGTGGTCCTCGTAATAATGGCTAGTTTTTCTCTCAGCCAACCCCAATTTCGTGCACGTTCTCCGCAGGTATAACGGTGCATAACGGTATCCACCAGTTGACGGCTATGGCACAGAGTTGTATCACTGAGTCCGATTTTATATAGCCTCTCACTTGTACTAATCACTTCATTGATTGCTTTGTACCATGCAGTTCGAGCGGCTGAAGTAAGGATCCTGGAACTGAAATTACGCCACACTATATCCCAGTTGATGCCACTGCACTTCGTAACAATTGGATTTGATCCTTCATGTTGTCGCCAGTATGCCAATATTGCTGTAGCTGCTAAATGTCGAGAATTTAAGCTCTTGACTGATGTAGCTGCATGCAAGGAAATAGTCGCGGATGTATTTGAGCTTGTAACTGATGGTCTGAATGTTCAGCGGGGGGTCAAGACTTTGCGGCCTGACAGCATAGAATAATTGCGCCGTAATGCCCGAAGGGCAGTTGGTAAGGATAGAGACCGTCCTTGTGACATAGAGAGCCGCTGCCTTTTTCTTGATGTCGACTAAGCCCATCCCTCCGTTCAGGGGGTGGAGTGTAGCAGTTTTGGCAGATACACGAAAAATTTCCACGCGCTAAATAAAATTTGTTATCGTCGACATAATATTTCTAGCAGTGACAGCAGGGAGCGGCAGAAGCTGCGCCATGTAGTAGGCTTTTGATAAGATACAGGCATTGATAAGTTGAATGCGATCAAATTGGTTGAGGCTGCGATGGTAATTATCAATTAGGGCTCCATTTATTTTACGTGCTACATCTCGCCAGTTAGCCGCTATCATCTGTAGAGAGGACGCCGTCAACATGATTCCCAGAGCCTTGTGTTCTCTGACTTGTTTAGCATAATCAACACGCAAATGCTGGAGGCCACAGAGGTTCAGAAATTTGCTTTTGTGTTCATTTAACTGCGCCCCTGACACCAGACAGTATTTCCGAAGTTCAGCCTCTAATACGGTGACATCATCGACATCGCGAATCACCACACCCACATCGTCGGCATAAGCTCCGATTACACTTTTTACCCCAGAAATTGTAATCCCAGTGAGTTTCGTCTGCAACTGTTGTAACAGAGGTTCAAGGAAAAGTACAAAAAGCAACATAGACAGAGGGATCCCTTGTGGAACCCCTCGGTTGGTTGGTATTGGTCGCGTCAGTTGTGAGTTGACAGAAAGTTTTGCAGTGATTCCCATGGCCGCGTTTTTAATCATGTCAATCGTGTTCCGAGAGTAGCCCAATCTTTGCATAGTCTCGAGAAGGTAAGCATGATTTACGAGATCAAAAGCTTTAAAAAAATCAAGAAAGATCAGCCCACATTTCATGTTACTAGCGTTCGTTAACGCAATGACGTCGCGGTAAAAAGCAGCCGTTTGCAGAATTGTTCTCCTGAAGGCGCATGTCTGCTGTTGGCCAATGATTTTAGCAGTGAGTGGCGTGAGTCTCATGTTAATTGCGCGAGCCACGATCTTATAATACGAGTTTAACTACGATATTGGCCGGAAATTGGTGATAGTTTTAGTACCTCTGTTTTTAGGGAGAAGCACAATTTTACATTCCTTAAAGAAGGGTGGGACAGACGTTCCTTGCAAGACTTCGTTCACGACGTGAGTGATTTTGTCCCCGATGATGTGCCAATATTGCTTGTAAAATTCAATTGGTAAGCCATCAGGGTCCGGCGATTTCCCAATCGGCGAACTGCAGACAACCCCCAAAACATCTTTATTACTGAAGGCCAACGAGATAGAGTCATTGTCTTCCCTAGTTACGGTAGATGAAATGGCACTAAACAGTCCATCATAGCAGTCATCGTGTAGAGTCACTGATGCGTAGGTGTTGACAAAATAGTTGTGCAGTGCTGTGACAATCTCTCGTTGTGTGTCAACCGTTGTTCCATCCTCGAGTTGCTGGGCGTCAATAAAAGTCCGCCTCCTGTTCCTTGTATGTTTGACTAGGTGGTACAGAGCCGCTGCTTCATCATCTCTGACCGACGTCACTTTAGATTTGCATCCTCTTCAGACTGATTAATTTTGCCTTTATTTTCTGAATGTCGTCAATTCTGGTGGCCGTCGCGTCTGCACGATCGTACAGGTCCCGTAAGATTGTGTAATAAAATTCCATCGTCTTTTTGATTTCCGCCGCCCTTTCAATTCCGAATGACATGATAACTTTTCGCAGTTTCGGCTTTGCCTGCGGAGTCCACCACTCTATAGTGCTGCGAAACTTGTGAGTAGCGCGCAAGCACTGCTCCCAAGCACGACGCACCCCCTCCTCCAGCTCAACATCCGATAACAAAGACACATTCAGGTTCCATTGATCTTTATACCATCGCGTGGGCTGGGGAAGTAGTTTCAAGCACGCGATGACACCACTGTGATAGGAGAAACTGGAGGGGATCGTCTCTACTTTTAATAAATCATTCTCGATAACATCGGAAACATAAATCCGGTCGATTCTGCTACAGGAATTTGCGACGATGTGAGTGAAGCGTACCAATGTCGGGTACCTAATTTCCCAAGCATCTTTAAGTTTGAGGTCGGTCACGAGGCGCTTTAATTCAGACGAATAATTAAAAGTTGGGGACTGATCTTTCCTGGATAAGACACAATTAAAATCACCACCAATGATAATGTGTCGGGGATTTTTCCGAAAGAAAAAAAGTAGCTCGTTCCGCTCTATAGGTATTACCAGAAGGTGCGTACAAGTTGATGATGGTGACGCCGAAAACGGTGATCCCGATCCTTCTACCCTATTCCAATTTGTCGATCTGAGTAACTGGAATCCCTTCTCTAATTAAGACTGCGGTGCCCACGGTCGTTTCCAGGGAAAAATTTGCAATGCCGACAAACCCAGGAAGAGTAAATTGTGGCATCGACACCTCCTGCAAAAGTGGTATATCAGTACCGGGCTCATATAGATATTGTTTTATTGCATGCAGTTTCTCTTCTGATCTGATTTTATTAATATTGAGGGTCGTGATCGTATAGGCCTGTGACATAATAACAGGACGTCTGAGAGAAGGAGGGATCAACTGCCGTTAATTGCCCACATCTCCATGCCATTCCATGTGAGTAGCGGCCGCGGAATTCCTGTCTGGAACGTCACTGAGTTGATCTCTTGCATCTTTGTTTTTACTCTTTTTCCGGACAGCATTAACATTGGGTGGTACTCGGATCCTGTGACGGACACTCTGCAGCACCGCTGCAGTTGGAGGTGTGGGAGGGTCTTGGGTGATGTCAATCGTCTCTCCCGACACATCTTGCGCCGGGAGCGTATGCGCCGAAACCGCTGGCGAGCGATCAGCTGAGCCACCACTTTCACTATCAGCTTGTTTGGCAACACTCGCTGCCCGAAGTTGTTTGTTGTCACTGACAGTCCCAGGCTGCTGTGTTTGTATACCGTCGCGGAGTTGCTGACATTCATGTTGTTCTGAGGCTAGGGTCGGAGCAGTTGCCACGTGTTGTGTACCGTCCGCTCCCGGAGACATTGTTTGTATACCATCACGGCGAGCCGCGATGTGAGTACTTCCAGTAGATACGTGAGCCACATCTACTTGTTGACTTTCCTGAGTGTGCTGTTACGGAAGTTCTGAGACATGAGCCTGTGGTAACTGAACGGCGTCGACGGAAGTATCGACGCTTGAAATTGCGGTAGAAGAATCGTCCACAATCGCTGCACCGGTTATAACTTTAGTATCCGAAGCGATCCCCCGTACGACCGATTCCGCGGTCTCGTGCGCACTGAAGGTTTTATCATCAGAGTCACGGCTGTCACAAGTTCAACGCCTCTTATTAGTCGTGGCATCGACCTTCGCGGGTGGCTTAGCACCATTGTCTCTCCTAACCAGAGCTGGAAACTCTTCAGGGCGAAATTCTTTTAGCTCTTCCGAAGGTACGGCAGAACTAGGGACCTCACCCTCTACGATAGGGTTATCCGAAACTACATCAGCCAACGTAAGACTTTTACGCTTCTGTAGCGAATTTTTTAGCACAAACATTCGCCTGGGACAGTCATGACGCAGGTGACCACTCTCATTACATATATGGCATGTGGGAGTTTGGCCACTGTAAGTAACATGAGCCCTATAGTCACAAACGGTAACATGCGAGGGTATATTCTGCTTTATATGCATTTCTACTGATCGGACGCCACTGTAACATTGTAACCTGTGCTGGTTTGACCACCGTTCGTTACGAATCTGCTTAATATCCCCGAATTTGGACAGAACTTCCTTCAGATAACAATTTTCTACTTCAAGGGGTAGGTTAAAGATACGCACATTGGTATACTCCACATCGGCATTGGAAATGAGCACAGTACTTACAGACTCGTCCCGGTGTCGAAAAACAGCTCTCCCTCCGTGTTTCGTCAGAATCTTTTCCAGTAATACAGGATTCAGCAATTTTACAAAGAAGCAATATTGCTCGGTATCATAATACGCCGTGTGCACTTGATCAGAGGTAATTCCAGTGACATCCACAACCCAATCTGGTATTTCCAAGGAACTAGGCTGCACAGAACGGGTAGACTTGTCAAATTCAAATCAGAGTGTACACTTTCTCGGAAATAACCTGGACATTGCAAAACGATAACTAGCAAAGGAACCGCTAGAAGAACACAAGAATGAAAATCAAACTCAAGAACAATATACACTAAATAAAAGTACTTCACGATAAAGAGAAAACTTAAGTTGTTATCACGACTTGTAAACACGTGGCGGAGTGCAGCACTTTACACGTCCGATCAGCACGGTGTCACAGGCGCGACTTCCACTGAGCTAAAGAGGCGCGGCCTAGCGGTTCTTTTGTGTACTTCGTCCTTACGGTCGTCTCGATCATCAGTCTTAAGCTGACAACACTTCATATCACCGACTTATATTTGCAGCTTTGCCGAACCATTACTGCTTGGCTACACATCTGACACGTAACCGATGTACTCTCTAACCAACACCACTTGCATTTCAGAAAATGTCTTTCTCACATGTCTACAAAATCACCTTCACCTTCAAATACAGTTTCCTTGCGACTGACAGAGACGTAGGCAAAGTTTAAAGTTGCTATTTCCATTACATAACGTTCATCAGAAAAACGGTTATTTACATCTGCAGCGGAACAAAATTCCGTTTCGCCCAGTGTGGGGCTCGAACCCACGACCCTGAAATTAAGAGTCTCATGCTCTAGCGACTGACCTAGTCGGGCTGCCTCGGTAAATATGTGCTGGGCAGCACGTCACACAGTACTCGTTTGGGTTGGGTGGTCCCATACAGAATCTCTCCATGTTGCCTAATGTTTTCCTAACGTCACACTCGTCACGTACTTCACTTTTATTTCATAATCATTTCTGAGAGGTAAAGGAATTGAATGAAAACCTGCAGAGCTAGTGGCGTCAACATTAACACTCATACTTGATGTGGCTCATAAGCCGAACGAGTTACTTTCCGACGTTGTCTTAGATGTGCAAGTGCCAGTCAAAACTCGCGGCGACGGAACTCTGCCGACCATTTCGCTAGTTAACACCGGTCTTGTAGTGTGTGTTTCAAGCTCAAGAGCATCTACAAGCAGGAAATGGTCAACAGCAACATTCAGACGGTTTTTGTACAGCACAATTGCTACACTAAAACGGTATGTTTCTTTTTCAGAACTGGAAAAAAACGACCGTGACAGGATTTGAACCTGCAATCTTTGGATCCGAAGACCGCCGCCTTATCCATTTTTTTTATTATTATTATTTTTCTTCTGCTTACGAGATGAAGCTTGAAAATCTTGCCAATCGAATCCTTCAATATGGTTGTAACTTGGGAGTCGGTCAACATGATATATTATTCGCCTTATAGATGGTCCGCCTTTTTGCAGTGAATATCTGCTGAACGTTCTGTAACATGAAATTCAATCAGTTGACCTGTTAGTTTCTTTATTTTACGTCACAGTTTTGAGCAGGTAGTTGGCGAAGTGATCCTTGTAGTTTTGTGTTTTCATTAGCAGATGGTGCTGAGTTGTAAGATAGACCCAGAAGTCTTCTTTACTCTTTTCTTCTTTTGTAAATAAGTAGTGTACTGTAGCGGATTTTAACCAGTTTAGTGCGTTCCTTCTCGTCCGTGGGTACGGAGTATCATCCGGCGTTAGAAAGGCAGCAGGCGTTATATATCTGGGAGATGTTCTGCTGATGAGCGCCAACTTGTTCGTGATATATGCCCATATATCTTTTACTTTGTCGCACACAAATCTGTGTTCATCAGTATCTATTAAATTACACGTGATGCATAAAGGTGATTCTGCGAGGTGTATGTTATGTAGTTTGGAGTTAGTGGCCAATTTTCTGTTAACTGCGAAATACCAAGTGGCTTGCATTGCTGACGGCTATTGTGGACAATGGATGTTCACCCAGATTACCTTCCAGTCGTAAAAATTGTATTTGTCTTCGACGTTATTTGGCTTCTTATCTTTAATGAGTTCCTGGTACACGCGTTTCACTGCCGTCATTGCTTGTACGGCGATTCTTGTCTGTGCATAACTGTACTCCAATAAAAACCGTTTTAAATGATAAAGTCCGTTTGGAATATGTTGCACCGTGATGGGTGGACTGAGGTCGGCCGGAGCTATCTCAGTAAGCAGGTGAGCAGCGAGACTATCAGCTGAGTGTTTCCATTGGTGGAAAGTTTTTGATGTGTATAAAGCTTGCGCCTTCTTTCCAACATCGACAAGCTTTAAGCCACCATTTTTTGTGGCCAGCGTTAAGGTGTCAAACTGAACTTTAAAAATGTGACGATGGCTGACAAACTGTCCTAATGCTGACATAATTCGTTTTGCAGTGAGTGCAGACATTGGTAAAATTTGAGCGATATAATTGAGTTTTGAGGTGAGATATACATTTGCGACCGTGACTTTCTGAATTTCATTTAGTTTTCGTACACTGTGTTCCCGTATGCCGGCACGAATAGTCTGTAGAAGCTTTCTATAGTTGGTTGCAATTGTGTGCCGGATACTACGCTGAAAATCAATTCCAAGACACTTGAAGATCTTCAGCTGACGTAGTTGCCTGTGAGGGCGCGATCCTAGGCCGCGGCCAATATTGAATATTCCAGACTTTGTCCAGTTTAGTTGTGCAGCGGACGCTTGCTCATATTGCCTGACTGTCTGTAGTGCGGTTTCCACTTCAGTTCTATTTATGATAAGGAAACCGACATCGTCTGCATACGCCTTGCACACAACTCGGGATCCATGTATGACGATGCCCTGTAAACTTTTCGTCAGGGTAGCTAACAAAGGCTCAATGGCAATCGCAAAAAGCGCCATGGACATTGGGCAGCCCTGCCTGACGGAACTGACTATCTCTATTGCTCGTGTAGGCTGGCCATTGATGAAGATTCTGGATGAATTAGTCGCTACCATCTGTTGTATAATGGCAACGAACCCAGGTGGAAAACCCATGGCAGACATGGTACGAAAGAGATACTGGTGGTTTACCCTGTCAAAGGCTTTGTCGAAATCTAAGGACATGATGGCACATTTCAGTTTACAGACTTCCGCAATGGAGATTAAATCACGGTAGTCGCATAAAGTCTGTTGAATTTTCCGATCCTTGCCCACGCTGGTCTGGTAAGGTCAATTGATGCTGGTCATCGTGGATTTAAGCCTTTGGGCCAATAGTCTCGCAAAGATTTTATAGTCGCTGTTGAGCAGCGTTATCGGTCTTAGATTTTTTACGTTGGCACCGCCTGAGTTTTTTTTAATTAGAACGATTGCGCCTTCACAGAAGCTGGTGGGGATCACGTTGTTGTGGTCTAGAAGTTCGTTACACATGCAAGTGATCTTCGCCTTTATGGTGTTCCAGAATTTTTGATAGAATTCGGCGGGAATTCCGTCAGGTCCGGGGGATTTATTCTTAGCACTTTCCCAGATGACATATTCCACGTCGTCTTCGGTTGCCACGGCTAATAGCTGTTCCGCGTTCGCGAGACTGACTCTGTTGTGCAAATTATTCAAAAGATCGTCCCACACTTGCACGTTAACTTCTATTTTTGACATCAAGGCGGTGAAGTAGTTTAGCACCGCCGCCTTAATCTCATTGTGTGTAGTCAGCGTTGCGCCATCCTCAGCAGTTAACTCCGTCAGAATTTTACGGGATCCTTTCCTACTTTCTTGGATCATATGGTAGACTGAGGTGAATTCTTGGTGTGCAGTAGTCTGGAACCGCGACCTGACTTTGTAGCCTTCTAGCTGCGTCCTCCTTAGGGTTAGGATTTTGGCCTGGATTTTCTTAATTCGTTTACATTGCTCGACGGCCGAAGTGCCGAGCGCATACAGTTCCCGCAGACAATGAAAATAGAAATGGATCGTCCTGTGAAGCCAAAAGCTCTTTTCCCGTGCGTAGTTCATGATACACCACCTAATTTTAGGTTTGGCGCACCTGAGCCACCAATCAATGGCTGTATTGTAAGAGGCAAATCTTTGTTCACATTCTCGCCAGGTTTGGAGGAAGGCTTCTTGACACGCCGAGTCTTGAAGATGTGAAATATTTAATTTCCACAGGCCCCTGTATCGGTACGTTCGTTGTCGGTCTAGAGTGATAGTACAGATGTATGCAGCATGATCTGAGAACGCCACTGGCCATACTTCTGACTGCAGAATGTTATTCCTCAAATTAGGTGTGACATAAATTCGATCGAGACGGCTTGCCGAATGGGTCGTAATATGGGTAAACCCAGGTGCAGCCCCATGCTTGAGCTCCCAAGAGTCAATTAAGCGTAAGTCTCGTACAATTCGTTCCAGTTCAAGTGATCTGTTAAGATTGGGAGTCAGGTCCTTTGCACTGATGACACAGTTAAAGTCACCTCCGAAGATAACATTGTCATGGCGGACGCCAAAGAGAGGAACTATTTCTCCTTTAAAAAAATCTGCTCTTTGACGTCTATTACTGGAACCGGATGGGGCATATACATTAATTAGTCTGTTGTTATAAAAAGTGCCCGCAATGCCCCTACTGTTCGGCAATTCTGTGACGTCAGTGATAATAATACTTTCCTTGGCAATAAAAGCTGTACCTAGTTCACAACCGGCTCCAGGATTAGTAATCACATTATAACCTGGTATGCAATCAAGTCCGACCTCTGTCACTTCTTGGACAAATAAAATGTCTACATCAGCTGCATATAAAAAGTCCTTTAAATGTTGTAATTTACAAGCGCTACGTATTAATATTTAGAGTAGCAAGTCGATAGGCCTGTGGCTGAATTGTGGGTGACTAAACAGAAGCAATGCCTAAAATCCGTCCAATATCAATCATAAATAGCGCTGGAAAAGCAAACCACGTCGAAAATGCACTGTGCAAGCAATTTAAAAACATCTATGGACAGTCACTGTAAAGGCAGAGTTAAAAATATTCTCCGTTTGAAAATGGATCAGTCGCGAGTTCTTTTTGCACAGTAGTTTCTGTCGAGGCGTTATCTTTCTCATTAACATCGTCGTCCTTGGGGACCTAAGTTATGGCTGTCACCGTTTCTGAAGTATCCATACTGTCTACTTCGACATTGGATTCTGTATCGTCTGCCCAACTAGTTGGCTGTGGGCCTGTCGAGGTGGTTATTGACGCTTCAACAGGATAGAGGTCGATCATGTGGTTATCACGGTCGGCTCGAAGTGTAGCTGACTGTTCGGGGTTCAGAGGTAGAGCATCTGAGACATTGTCAAGGACTGATGGTAAACTAGCTGAGTTATGATCATGGTTTGTGCTATCAGATGCTTTTTCACTGATTTGTTCACCGATCTGTTTAGCCTTTTCGCGCAGAACCGGTGCAATCAGTTCGGCACCCTGGCGGGCAACTCTCCGTTTTTTAGTTTTTCTGGGAGATGCACACTTTTGTGGGCTTTTATCATCACCTGCTTGAGATTCCCCCCGTGGAGTAGCATAGGCCGGTGGAGACGCAGCCGTTTGCAACGCAGATGCCCGTTCTTCGGTGACTACGATAGACGTCGATATTTCTACTGGTTTAGGTTGACTCTGATCAGGCGTTTCAGCAGTCTCTATTCGTCTCACAGTCGCAGGCAGTTCAGTGGTTTCACTAACTTCTGGGACCGTGGGTGTAGCCGAAAGCCCACGCGCCACGGCCACATACGTTACAGACAGTGTTGTCATTCAGGGGGGCGTGGCAGCCCCGCCGATAGGCAGTTGCGCCACTCGCCTCTGCATGCATTCGGCTTGCACGTGACCTGTCGAGTTGCATGCTGCACATGTTCGAGGCTGGTCATCGTACATTACTATCGCACGATACCCGCAAACGTGAACATAAGACGGGATGTGCTTCTGCAGCTCGATTCTTAATTGCCGCACCCCGTTAAGAACTGGGAATTTATGTGCACTAGACCAGCGTTCCGCAATATTGCTTATGATTTTACCGTAAGGACAAAGCACTGCGTTTATCTGTTCACTGGTTATTTCAAATGGAAGTTCAAAAATTCGAACAGTCCGTATTCCTAGGCCGGCATGCGAAACAACAACTTCTCCCACATTTCCATCGCTATGTTTAAACGTTAGGATACCACCACAAGATGCAACAATTTTCTCGCACATGTCGGATCTCGCTAATTTAACGAAAACGGTGCTACTGACAATCGAAAGATGTCCTGGCGACTGACAGAGACGTAGGCAAACTTTAAAGTTGCTATTTCCATTACATCACGTTAATCAGAAAAACGGCAATTTACATCTGCAGCGGAACAAAATTCCGCTCCGCCCAGCGTGGGGCTCGAACCTACGACCCTGGGATTAAGAGTCTCATGCTGTACCGACTGAGCTAGCCGGTTCCCTCGGTGAATTCCTGGCGGGTAGCACGTCACATAGTACTCGTTTGGGTTGGGTGGTCCGATACAGAATCTCTCCATGCTGCCTAATGTTTTCCTAACGTCACACTCGTCACGTACTTCACTTTTATTTCATAATCATTTCTGAGAGGAAAAAGAATTGCATGACAACCTGCAGAGCTAGTGGCGTCAAAATTAACACACATACTTGATGTGACTCAAAAGCCGAACGAGTTACTTTCCGACGTTGTTTTAGATGTGCAAGTGCCAGTGAAAACTCGCGGTGACGGCACTCTGCCGACCATTTCGCTAGTTAACACCGGTCTTGTTGTGTGTGTCTCAAACTCAAGAGCATCTCCAAGCAGAAAATGGTCAACAGCAACATTCAGACGGTTTCGTACTGCTCAATTGCTACATTAAAACTCTATGTTTCTTTTTCAGAACTGGAAAAACACGAGCGTGACAGGATACGAACCTGTAATCTTCAGATCCGAAGTCCGACGCCTTATCCATTAGGCCTCACGGTCTCTGACGACCAAGTATAACTTGTATACGACTCATCTTGAAACGCTCACACCCCTGAGGATTTGTGTTTTCGTCCTACACAGCCGCTGCCCCTTGCTCTTTCCCACCCATTCGTTACATTCAACCTCTTACGAGACCGACCAAATATAGTCTGGGAAACAAGACCACACACTTTGTGCATTCGGAATCGAAGGCAGGGCGTCCCTAGCCGCATTTGCTACGATGGCCATTTGCTACTTCTGCAGAAGCGGCGGCGGCGACGACCGACGACCGACGACGACGACGTACGACCGCGAGAGGCTCTGATATATGTGAGAAATACATCTACAAAATGTAATTCAGACTGCCTCGTCCCACCTTATGCTGTACCGCTTTCGCAAATGCTTTATCTGCGCCATTCGTCTTAATCACATCTGAGAGTAATTCTTAATAAAACGCCTTTCGCTAACTGTTCGTCATCACAGATACTGTTTGCTATACGGCCACGTTGCGCAACTGATTTCCAAAATTCGTCTTCCTCCTGTTAGGATGAAACTCACGACCCTAGTTTACTAGACTAGTGCTCTACCACTTTTTTTTTTTTTTTGCCGTCACTTGAGGCCGCGAAACATATTTTCTGCAAGCGTCAGCGGAGCGTCAGTCGAGCTAAGTCGGGACAAGTCGCATAAGGGGAGCAACAAAATGCGCATTTCCGGTACCGAGAATCGAACCCGGGCCTCCTGGGTGAGAGCCAGTAATCCTAGCCACTTTTTTTTTTATTCGCCTTAATCACATCTGAGAGTAATTCTTAATAAAACGCCTGTCGCTAATTGTTCGTCATCACAGATACTGTTTGCTATACGGCCACGATGAGCAACTGATTTCCAAAATTCGTCTTCCTCCTGTGAGGATGGAACCCACGACCCCTGGTTTACTAGACCAGTGCTCTACCACTTTTTTTTTTTTTTTTTTTAATACTGGGTGAGAGCCAGGTATCCTAGCCAGTTTTTTTTTATTGACCCCTGGTTTACAAGACCAGTGCTCTGCCCCGTTTTTTTTTCTTTTTTTTTTACCATTATTTTGTGTCGTTTTCGTCTGCCATTGTTTAAAAGTTAGGGGTGACAATCAGATTCAGGCCTACGGAAACAAAGCGGGCAGGGGTCGAAACCCGAGGCCTGGCCACGATGATTCCACCGTCCTGTTTCCGAATGGCACCTCTACAACGGCGTCGTACTTTCCCCTACTGTCTCGGTTCTTGGTCTTGCGTTTGTTTCTCTTGTTCGCCCTAAAGGTCCACGTAAACTTCAGTCCAGGTGTAGAGAAGAATTTTACATAAAGGCGGCAAAACCAGCTACAGTATAAAAGAAATCGGCTCACACAGGCGATCTTAGCCAACACCCCCCCCCCCCCCCCCCTTTCAAATGTCAGGCTAAGCATATTTGCAAAATTTTTACGGAGTCCTGGCAAGCGCAATCGGTTCCAGTAAGCAGTAACGATGTACTGCCGAAACGTTAGGTGTTCATCCTCTTCATGACAACTATTGACAAAATGTACGAAGTGTCCAAGCAACCACATAACGGTATTGAGCTTCGTTCGCGGATAAAAGGAAGATTCGGGCCGTACGATGATGTCAATGGTATAAGCGGTTTCAGCAGTCCTAGTGACAAAAGCCAGTTGTTTCCTGAGCCAAAGCCAATTAGCAAGGTGCCCACTGCAGGTGAATCGATGCTCAAGTGTGTCCAGGAGACCACACCGAGTGCAGTTGTCCGTGTCGGAAAAACCAATACGGTGCAGTCGTACGTTGGTGGGGACCAAACCATTAACTACCCTATACCACGTGGACGCCACAGCCATAGAGTGGATCGGCAGACTAACATTCTTCCAGACGTTCCTCCAGGACACTGATGGAGACGCCAGTTCGATTCGATTGGGACCAGCCAGCCCCTCACAACGGGCAATCAAGCTCTTGGTCGTTGGCACCGGTCGTCGCAAGAAGACGTCACCGAGGTAACTAACCGCAATATAAAATTCCCGGACGTGTTTCAACTTAAAATTGAGGCGACCGACGTCGACAGGTGGAGCAAGGCTCTTCGGACGCAGAACAGTAAAAAGTCTGGATGTAATTGAAGTCACTTCTTGCGTAACAATTAGAGTCGTACGGCGGACGTACAAGGCAGATGCCTTGCGAGTAATGTCAGTGAGGTCCAAGCCTCCGGAGATACGCGGTTTCGTCATAACCTCGTAACGCAACTTGAATAGATGACCCTTCCATATAAACCTGCGAGATAATTGGCGCAACCTTTTCGCCACCATAATGGGAAGTTGGAACAGCTGAGCAACATAATAGGCTTTACATAACACGTATGTGTCTAAAATTCTGACTTTTTGCAAAATGGTAGCAGAGCGCTGCTCATGGACCATCAGAGCCCCCTGTATCTTCTCGGTGACAGATTTCCAATTAAGAGCCGCCATTTTTATAGGACACCGATCAATGGTAATCCCCAATAACGTATGGCGATCGACAAAAGTGGCCCAAGGGACACCAGCATCGCGAAACCCTCGAATGTCAAGGAACTTAAATTTACCCTGATTGAGACGCACTCCAGAGACACAACAGTATGCATCAACTGCCCCTTTCAACAATGTGCTATCATCACGTTGACGGAGGAGAACAACGACATCGTCCGCGTACGCCTTAACAGTGAGCTTCCCACCAGAGAGGGTCATACCCTGAAGCTTGAAAGCAAAAGTCCGAAGCAGCGGTTCCAGGGACAATATGAATAGAGACATAGAGAGCGGACTACCCAGAGGTACCCCTCGGCGGATAGCAATGGGCGGCGTCAGCTGCCCATTGACTGACACCCGAGCAGTTATTCCCCTATACAAATTGCCAAGAACACCACGTGATGAAGCGTTAAAACCTATTGTATCTAAAACACGATCTAAAAACACATGACTGACGTGATCAAAAGCCTTATAAAAATCGAGGAAAGCAAAGGCACAATGAACATTTGTAACCGCCGCAACCGAGACAACATACCGATATTCGGCTACTGGGGTCAGAATAGATCTACCAGGAAAACAACATTGATGTGCACCAATCACACCCCGAAGCAGAGAAGACAATCGACTATTGAACGCTCTAGCAGATGTCTTGTAATCAAAGTTCAGCAATGTGAGCGGACGAAGATTGGCAGCAGATAAACGACCAGTGGACTTCGGAATTAAAACAATTTTCCCTACTTTAAAATCGGCTGGCACATCCATCCCCCTGACAATCTAATTTAAAATCTGAGTGAAATTGCCACCCAAAAGAGGTCAAAAACGGAGATAAAATTCTTTAGGCAGGCCGTCTGGACCCGGCGATTTACCGGACGGAGAGTGAGCAATAAAATCAAAAACATCATCTACCTGCAACTCCCGGAGAAAGTCGCCGTTCGCGTCAGGCGTGATCGTCGCAGGAAGATCCTCAAGGACATCATCAGAAAGTGACGCACCAGAATCATCGGCAGAATAGAGATTAGCGTAATACTGATGAAGAGCACGAGTCATATCCTCCTGTGCAATAAGCTGTCGTCCATCATCCACCATAAGAGAAGAGATGAAGGAGCGACGACGTCGAGTCTGATGCCGCAGCAGGTGGTACAAAGAAGTCAGTTCACCTTCAACAAGAGAGTGAGTTTTCGACTTTACTCGCAGACCATCCAACTGTCGTCGTTTGAGGGTCAAGAGCTTGGCTTTAATACGACGAACATCATGGATCCGCAGAAGAGAAGGACCCGCCGCGTCATACAGTTCACGCAGGACAGAGTAGTAAAATTCATACGTGTTCTTAAAATCACGCGCCCTTGCGGCACAGTAAAAAATCAAAGTCTGACGAATCTTGGGCTTGGCAAACGCAGTCCACCAAACGAGCAAGGAGGGGTAACGCGGGACAGAGCGAAGACATCGCTCCCACACGGCACTTACAACTTCATCAATGGCACTGTCGGCAAGGTGGGAAACATTTAACATCCACTGGGAACGATAAAGTTTTGCTGGTTGGTGACTAAGATTTACAGTTGCAGTAAAAGCACAATGGTCAGAAAAACTAGTAGGAATAACATCGACAGAAAGAATGTTATCACATAAAAAATCAGAGAAGTAGAATCTGTCGAGTCTACTGCATGAGGACGCGGTAAAATACGTAAATTTCACCAGGGTTGGATATTTGTGTTCCCAAACATCACGCAGGTGCATCGTACGAACCAAGTCATGTAAATCTCGGCAATAATTAAAATTGGGGGACTGGTCTTCAGGGCGTAAAACACAATTAAAATCGCCTCCGAGCAGAAGACTCCGAGGACTCTTGCGGAAAGATAAATAAGCTCTTCCTTATAAAAGCGCAATCGAGCCACAGTGCGACCCGAACCAGAGGGGGCATACAAAACAACTAGGCAGATATCAAAAAGACGACAACCAATCCCACGGCCAGAGTCAAGGAATTCAATGTCAGTAACAGGAATACCTTCTCGAAAGAAAAGAGCAGTTCCTGTTGAATTTTCCGGTGCGACATTAAAAACAGTTTGAAATCCAGGTAGAGAGAGATCAGAAAACAATACTTCCTGCAAAAATACTACGTCCGCACAGGAGTCGTAGAGAAACTGCCGCAAAGAGGCACTGCGAACGAGAGACTCAATACGGTTAACATTTAAGGTAATAAAGGTGTATGCTTGAACCATGGAGAGAAAAGCGAGAGAAGAAACCACCTACACCGACGCATCAACATCACAGTCCATATCAGGGGAGACGGAGGCATCCGAGGGAGGGGGACTGCTACCCCCTTCCGCGGATCCCTTACGTTTCGGTTTTTTAAGAACAGCATTGACGTTCGGCTGAACGCGCAACTTGCGTCGGCTGACGGGCAAGGAAGCGGCAGCCGCCGGTGACGTAGGAGGGTCAAGTTCTGTATCCGACACCACCCGCGCCGGTCCACAGTCAGGGTCCGGGGTCGCGGGGGAAACATCCGACGAAACGGACTGGTCTACACCAGTATTAGCTTCCGGCAAACATGGACTACACGGAGGCGAAACGTGAGCAGGAAGCTCAGAAACTGCTAAGTTGGAAGGAAGCGGAGCAGCTCCGCTGGCACAGGTGTGGGGCAGCGAAGCAGGAAGTTGTTGCGACTCAAATTGTTGTGACAACGAAGTCGGTTCGGAAGGCGGCGCCAACAGGCCCGACCGACGAGCCGACTCGAGAGAAGCCGTGTCGGAAGGCGGAGGGGCGTCAGCAGCCGCTACCGGAGCAGCTACTTCTGGGGAACAGGGAGCATCTACACTACTCTGTGGCTCGGAGGATGTCGGTCTCTCGGATTGGGGCATCTCGGGGAGATCCTCATCCGTACTATTTCCATCTTGTGCGCGACGCCGTTTATTATTTAAAAGCGGCACACCCACCTGAGGAACCGACGGAACAACATCAGATTTGGCACGTAAAGGAGGAAATTCTGTGTCAGGGGCGTGCAAAACCTGCGGCTGGGCGCTACTACCACTGGACTGTTCGACACCAAGAGAAGAACCACCTGCAACGAGGTCAGCGACCGTTAACTTGCGACGCTGTTCGAGAGAATTTTTTAACACAAAAAACCTCCGCGGACAGTCGGTACGCACGTGGCCACTCTCATTACACAAAAAACAGGTGCCAACCTGACCACTATATGTTACATGGACACGATATCCACCGATCTGTAGGTGCGAGGGAATATTCTGCTTCAAGTGCATTTCGACGGAACGAATGCCACAGTAACACTGCAGGCGATGTTAGCTGGATCAGCGTTCAAGGCGAATACTCTTAACATCACCATACTTGAGTAAACCCTCCTTAAGATACACATTATCAACCTCCGGCGGAAGGTTGTAAACACGAACACTGGTGTACGTAATGGAAGCATTTGAAAGCAGTACGGTACTGACAGAACCATCCCGATGCCGAAAGAGAACCTGATGACCAAATTTGGAAATAATTTTATCAACCTGAAGGGGGTCCATAAATTTAACAAAGAAAACATAGAGTTCTGTATCAAAATAAGCAGTGTGCACCTGATCGGAATGAATGCCAAAGGTATCTACTAACCAATCATGAATCTCAAGGGAACTAGGTTGCACATGGCGGGTGGCCTTGTCAAAAGCAAAACTAACTGTAGCCTGACCAGGAATACCCTGAGACGACATTTTCAAAAACAACGCGGTCTAAACCGCTACACAAAAAAAAAACACTGAAATACACACAGAAAGTAACACAAGGAACGAAACAACGACGGAGAAAAACTTACAGAAGGTACAACACTACACGTAAACAAACGATATCCCACTATACGTAACGCTACGGCGGACCGGAAGACTAGGCACGTCCACACTGCACGGCGTCTGAAGCGGAACTGTCACTGAGCTAAAGAGGAGAGGCCTAGCGGTACTCTTGCGTACTTCGTCCTTACGGTCGCTGACGCTGACGCTGACGCTGTAAAGACGAGCCGATCCTTGGCTCGAGAATGGTGCAGTCTAGACAGATTTGTCATTCCTGCGGTTCCTGTGGAAGAGAAAAGAAAAATATATTAACACACTTGTCGATTTTTCCATGCTGGTGTGACCTGTAAGAGAAAAAGTAACACACTCTGCTGGGGGATTAGTAAAACTTAATCCCTCAGCAGGTCAGGCCAGCGCGTGCTTGGCCTGTGATGTGGTTGTTGGCCCAGTCCACGGATGAGCCGGTTACGGGAGTGTTCCGTCCTCTCGTAGAATTTCCTGGCGATGGCGCGGAACCTTTCTCGAAGAGGCAGGATTCGGGTGTCCTCGTGGAGTTGGCGCGTCGAAAAGCGCCTTGGAAGATGCATAGCAGTCTTCAGGGCGCGGTTCTGTATCCGGTCCTTACGGTCGTCTGGATCATCAGACTTCAGCTGACAACACTTCATATTACCGACTAATATTTGCAGCTATGGCCACCCATTACTGCTTGGCTACACATCTGACATGTAACCGATGGCCTTTCCAAACAACATAACTTGCGTTTCAGAACATGTCTTTCACACATGTCTACAAAATCAACTTCACCTTCAAATACAGTTTCCTTGCGACTGACAGAGACGTAGGCAAAGTTTAAAGTTGCTATTTCCATTACATCACGTTAATCAGAAAAACGGTAATTTACATCTGCAGCGGAACAAAATTCCGTTCGGCCCAGCGTGGGGCTCGAACCCACGACCCTGAGATTAAGAGTCTCATGCTCTACCGACTGAGGCGAACGAGTTACTTTCCGACGTTGTTTTAGATGTGCAAGTGCCAGTCAAAACTCGCGGTGACGGCACTCTGCTGACCATTTCGCTAGTTAACACCGGTCTTGTTGTGTGTGTTTGAAGCTCAAGACCATCTCCAAGCAGAAAATGGTCAACAGCAACTTTCAGACGGTTTCGTACTGCTAAATTGCTACATTAAAACGGTATGTTTCTTTTTCAGAACTGGAAAAACACGAGCGTGACAGCATTCGAACCTGTAATCTTCAGATCCGAAGTCCGACGCCTTATCCATTAGGACACACGGTCACTGACGACCAACTATGACATTTATACGACTCATCTCGAAACGCTCACACCCCTGATGATTTGTGTTTTCGTTCTACACAGCCGCTGCCTCTTGCTCTTTCCCACCCACTCGTTACATTCAACCTCTTACGAGACAGACCAAATATAGACTGAGAAACAAGACCACACACTTTGTGCATTCGGTATCGAAGGCAGGGCGTCCCTCGCCGCATTTGCTACTGCTGCAGAAGCGGCGGCGACGGCGACGACGACGACGACGACGACGACGACGACGACGACGACGACGAGAAGCTCTGATATATGTGAAAAATACATCTATAAAATGTAATTCAGACTGCCTCGTACCACCTTATGCTGTACCGCTTTGGCAAATGCTTTATCTGCGCCATTCGCCTTAATCACATCTGGGAGTAATTCTTAATAAAACGCCTGTCGCTAATAGTTCGTCATCACAGATACTGTTTGCTATACGGCCACGACGCGCAACTGATTTCCAAAATTCGACTTCCTCCTTTGAGGATGGAACTCACGACCCTTGGTTTACTAGACCAGTGCTCTACCACTGAGCTAAAGAGGCGCGGCCTATCGGAACTTTTGCGTACTTTGTCCTTACGGTCGTCTGGATCATCAGACTTCAGCTGACAACACTTCGTATTACCGACTAATATTTGCAGCTATGGCGACCCATTACTGCTTGGCTACACATCTGACACGAAACCGATGTGCTCTCCAAACAACAACACTTGCATTTCAGAACATGTCTTTCACACATGTCTACAAAATCACCTTCACCTTCAAATACAGTTTCCTTGTGACTGACAGAGACTTAGGCAAAGTTTAAAGTTGCTATTTCCTTTACATCACGTTAATCAGAAAAACGGTAATTTGCATCTGCAGCGGAATGAAATTCCGTTCAGCCCAGCGTGGGGCTCGAACCCACGACCATGAGATTAAGAGTCATATGCTCTACCAACCTTATCCATTTTTTTTTTTTTATTTTGTCGGGTCTCCATCCACCCCTTCTAGCCCGTCCTCACGCTCGCCAAAATTGCCTTCATCGGCTCGGCTTCTCCGCCATAAAAAAAAGTCACGGTTTATATTAAATAATATTCGTGTGACAGTTTAATGCTCTTCAGTATGCATTTGGATAGTTGGTTAAACCACTATATTGCATATGGGGATTAAACAAATTAACTCTTCTGCGAGAATGTGAGTAACTCATCACAACGTCCAAGGAAGACTGCATATGTGCAAATAAACTGGAGGGTGCTGGAGTCTTACGCATCATGAAGGAACAAATCTTCTCCTCCTCTTTTATGGGAGATTCAAACATAAAAGAAACACGTCTTCTGTGCAAATAAACGAATCTTCTTAAATAAGTGAGAAAAGAATAATTGTAATGTGAGTATTAGATCTCCGAAATTCCACGGGGTTCCTGTAGAACAGTCTCGTATTGCTGTCGACAGGAGAGGCATCGCCCCCCAAAGTGTCACCACTGTCGGGGCGGTCCGTCGCTAATTCGTGACCGTTCGATTCCCGCAATCCGAATCCTAATTGCGGCCATTATAATTCTGAAGGGGCCATCCAGCAGTATTTTCGTACTGCAAACGTAGCCCTGGATGAATATCTCTCTACGTTAATGTTCGGAGTAGGAAAGACGCATACTTTTCTCTATATTTGTCTATTCGTTGAAGTTTCTGGTGTTGAGTTAGTAGGTATAACCAATAGTCTTCTTTATTTTTTTCTGGCGCCGATAATATATAATACACCGTCTGACCTTGAAGCCAATTGACTGCTCGTCGTTTTGCGGGGGGGTATGGAACGGCATCGGGAGTGAGGAGTCCAGCTGGAGTAATCATCCTAGGTGCAGTACGCAGCATACTTGAGAGCTTCCGTGCAAAGAGAATCCAGATATCCTTCACATCGTCGCATAGAAAGCGGTGTTCAATGGTATCTAGTAAAGTACAGTGAACGCAATTCGGAGTGTCGGACAAGTGAATCATGTGTAGCTTTGAATTTGTCGGTATGATCCTATTGACCACCATGTACCACGTAGACCGCACCTGCGATGGTAAGTGTGCGTCGTGAATGTTTTCCCAGATCTTTGCCCAACTGCAGTCTTTATACTTTACTTCTATTCTGTTCCGCGATTTACTGTCCGTCAGGCAGCTGTAAAGCGCTCTGACCCTGTAAAGATCATTCTCAGGTATGGTGCATTGAACATAGCTGTAGTCTAGGAAAAAATTACTAAAGTGGCATAATGCAGTCGGGATGTGACTTACGTTGACAGGAGGCGTCATGCTGGCTGGTGCGATTTCATGGAGAAGAAGGGCCGTTAAGGAATGTGGTGTTCGTTGCCATTGTTTATACACGTTGCTGATATATAATGCTTTCGCTTTGTGGTAAACATCAGTCAGATTGAGGCCGCCCTTTCCCATGGGGAGCGTCAAGGTTTCAAATGCGACTTGGAAAATTTGTCCCCTACTGACAAAGTGGCCGAGCGCCGCAAGCATGCGTTGTGCTATGACTTTTGGTATTGGGAGGATTTGCGCGACATAATTGACTTTTGAAACGATGTAAGTATTGACTAAAAGCACTCTTTGTACGGCGTTGAGATTTCGCAAATGATGTTGCCGTATGCCGGCCCGAATTTGTGCCAACAATCTCCTATAGTTAAGAGCAGCCGTGCAGCGGATGCTGTGCGTGTATTCAATGCCGAGACATTTAAAAGTTGCCATCCTTTTTAGTGTACAAGTTCTAGTCCCCTACCAAGTGCCATAACGCCAGACTTTTTACAGTTGACTTTCGCTCCTGAGGCGGCTTCATAAGTGTTTATCAGCTGAAACGCGCGTTCTAAGTCTTCATCTTTCGTCACCACGAAACTGACGTCATCCGCAAATGCCTGGCAGACAATCTTCTGGCCATGTATACGTAATCCCGGAAGGTTTTGCGTCAGGGAGAACAGCAAGGGTTTAAGAGCAACTGCAAACAAAGCCATTGACATCGGGCAACCTTGTCGGACCGACCAAGTGATGGAAATAGGTTTACTTAGTTGTCCGTTGTGACAGATCTTGGATGTTCCGTTTCTCAGCAGGAGTGTAACAGTGTCAATAACTTTCCGTGGAAAATTCATTGCTGCCATCGCGCACAGAAGATATGAGTGACTGACTTTATCGAATGTTTTTCAAAATCTAGCGAGACTAGAGCGCATCGGATGTCACAAGCGGCGGCTGTAGCTATGATATCTCTATATTCGCTTAACGTCTGCTGGATGTTTCTAGTTTTCCCAACGCTCGTTTGATAGGCCCCCGTGACAGTACTGAGTACCGTACTGAACCGCTGCATCATGACCCGCGCGAATATCTTATAATCCGTATTAAGTAATGTAATCGGTCGGAGATTGTCGACTGTCTTGCCCGCTGGGGTTTTGGGGACCAATACCACTATGCCCTCACAGTATTCCCTTAGGATATCATCTCCAGCGTTTAGGATATCATTACAGACCATGGTCATCTTTGGAACTAAATGGTGTCGAAAAGTTCTATAAAACTCGGCCGGTAATCCGTCGGGGCCAGGCGATTTATTCTGTGGGCTCCCTCGAATGGCGTCCGCTACTTCATCGTCAGTTATTACTGCAGCGAGGCCGTCTGCTTCTTCCGTGCTCAATGTCGCAAAACGGCGTGCCATGAGGGCTTGCTGCGCCGCTATATCCACCGGGTGTTCCGTTAACTGTGCTGTGAAATGTTTATAAATCTCGTCTCGTATGTTGCGCTGGTGGTGTAAGTGTCGACCATCTGCAGTGTGCAGTTCTGTCAATATCTTTCTGTGCCCCCTTTTGTGTTCGAGAATAACATGATACATTGATGTCGTTTCGTCCTGTACGGCGTTTTGCAGACGTGTCCTGACTTTACAGCCTTCCAATTGCTTCCGTTTGAGGGTTAAAATCGTAGCCTGTATTCGTTTAATATGCATACGATTTGGTATTACCGTTGCATCTTCTCGATATAAATCCCTTAAACACTGAAAGTAGAATTCCAGGGTTTGCTTCTGCCAGGCACATCGATCTCTGGAATAATTCTTCATCGCTTTTGTTAAGGCGGGTTTTGCACATTTTACCCACCACGTAATGGCAGAGTCGTACGCGGGAAACTTTCGTTCGCATTCTGCCCACGTGTTGCGGAAGACTCTGTGACACTCGGGTTCTGTTAAATGCGCTACATTGAGTTTCCAGGGTCCCCTTGCCCTGTACGTCCCTTGTTTGGCTAAATAGACGGTACATATATATGCCACATGATCTGTAAAGGCAGTCGGCCATAGCTCTGCCTGCAAAACATGTTCCCTCATATTTGCTGATGCGTAGATTCTATCGACGCGGCTAGCTGAGTGACCAGTAACGAATTTGAATCCGGGCCTGTCACCGTGTCTATCCTCCCATGTGTCTATTAAATTTAACTCTTCAATGATGGCGCGAAGGTCGGCGGACGGATTGAAATTTGGTGTCTGGTCTTTGGGACTGAGTACAGAGTTAAAATCACCAGCGAATATAAGTTGGTCTGAAGGTGGTGTGAAAAGTGGCACAATGCCATCTTTAAAAACTCTGCTCTCTGTCGTCGTCTCCCAGAACCGGAAGGGGCGTAGAGATTAATAAATCTGGTAGTATCGATAGTAGTCGCTATACCTCTGCTATTCGCCAGGCGTTCGATATGTGACATCACTATCCCTTCCTTGGCCATGATCGCGGTCCCTAGTTCAGTACAATTTCCAGGATTAACGACGGCATTGTAACCTGTGATACGGTCAAGGTTAATATTGGTCACTTCCTGCAGCATAATGAGATCAATATCAGCGGCATAGAGAAAATCTTGAAGGTTTTTTAAGTTGAGTGGGCTACTGATCTTATTGATGTTCAATGTCGCAATGCGGTAAGCTTGCAAGGACGTCATGAGAACAGAGGTCTAGGTGACAATATGCCTACTATTGATGTTCATGGCGAACATCATCTAAAAGAAGTCCGCGTCATCAGCCACTGCACCGACGCCGGCGGTAGCCGTTTGTTGCTGGTGGGACACATCTGCTTGAGCTTCTGATGACGGATTCTCTATACCGCGCCGATCCCGTACTAAATCTTCTTCCCGACCACCCTCTTCAGCGTCATCTGACCAATCGCACACGAACTTGTCTGCGTTCATATCGCAATCCGAGAGCTTGGAACATTCAGGCATAGGGTTCGGATCCAATGAATCGGCCACCGCAGGGTCCCCTGAGGGCGATCGTCCGTGATCAGTGTCCGATTCGTCCGTCCGAGATTTTTTTGCCGTTTTGCTGGTTGCCGACGACGATGGGTCAGTTACTTCACTCAGTTTCTGTCTGACGTGGTTCGCCTTTTCACGCAATATTGGCGCCTTTGCTTCTGCCCCTTGATGTGCTAGCCGGCGTTTCTTCTGAGATTTGGGAGACCGCGGGGGCTGGTGGCCAGCCATCTCGTTCGACTCCATCCGGTCCACGTCGGACTTGTCGTCTCGAACCGGTACGCCCGCCGGAATACTTTCGGTGTCCGGTGGGTGCCCCATCTGCGAGTGAGTATTGCCCTCCTTCTGGGTGTGTGAAGAAGGAACATTCGGTACATCGTTCGCTTCCATCGGTGTAGCGCCTTCGTGCACTGCGCGCAAACCCTCTAGCGAAACATCTAAACTAGGTTCCGAGGTGACATTAGCCCGAGCGGCGGCGACGTATGATAATGGCAACGTAGACGTCGGGCCGCGCAACTCACGCTCACCGGCCGGTATTAGCGCCACGTGTCGTTGGACACACTGAGCACGGATATGTTCTGTGGACCCACATCCCGCACAAGTTCTAGGCTGCCCGTCATAAATCACTATGGCCCTGTAGCCTCACACATTGATGTAGGACGGAATGTGCTTTAACATACCTATCTTCACCTGACGGACACCGTTTAGCACCGGGAAAATATGCATAGTCGACCACTTTTCTGCCGTATTGCTGATAACTGTTCCATATTCCCTCAATTTGGCATTAATCTGGTCAGCAGAAATTTCAAAGGGTAATTCAAATATGCGAACAGTTCTCACTCCGAGACCAGCAAGCGAAATTCTGACATCACCAACATTGCCGTCAGAATGGTTGAACTTCAACACTCCTCCACAAGATTGAACGACCTGCTCGCATTTCTCGGGATTCAACAATTTGAGGTACACCGTACTGCTAACGATAGATAGGTGAATGCCAATCATATCATCAATAGTTATTTTCATGACGTCTCTAATAAATAACTCAACCACAAAGGATTTGGGTCGTCCATAATGAGGGTCAAAACTCAATTTCAACGTGTCTGTCCGTATAAGTTGATCCATTATAGTCGAATGCAATTCATCACGCCACAATAAAACAAACGTAGCAATGCGCACACTCACCAAACAGCACGCGACCGCCACAGGCGAGAGCGAAAACAACCTGCGTCCGACCGCCAAGGCCGCTGCCGTCTGACTGCGATATCCATTAGGCCACACGGTCACTGACGACCAAGTGCAACTTGTATACGACTCATCTCGAAACGCTCACACCCCTGATGATTTGTGTTTTCGTTCTACACAGCCGCTGCCCCTTGCTCTTTCCCACACATTCGTTACATTCAACCTCTTACGTGACCGACCAAATATAGACTGGGAAACAAGACCACACACTTTGTGCATTGGGAATCGAAGGCGGGCGTCCCTCGCCGCATTTGCTACGATGGACATTTGTTACTTCTGCAGAAGCGGCGGCGACGACGACGACGACGACGACGACGACGACGACGACGACCGCGAGAGGCTCTGAGATATGTGAGAAATACATCTATAAAATCTAATTCAGACTGACTCGTTCCACCTTATGCTGTACCGCTTCGGCAAAGGCTTTATCTGCGCCATTTGCCTTAATCACATCTGAGAGTAATTTTTAACAAAAGGCGTGTCGCTAATTGTTCGTCATCACAGATACTGTTTGCTATACGGCCACAACGCGCAACTGATTTCCAAAATTCGAATTCCTCCTTTGAGAATGGAACTCACGACATTTCGTTTGCTAGACCAGTGCTCTACCACTGAGCTAAAGATTCGCGGCCTAGCGGTACTTTGGCGTACTTCGTCTTTACGGTCGTCTGGATCATCAGACTTCAGCTGACAACACTTCATATTACCGACTAATATTTGCAGCTATGGCGACCCATTAGTGCTTGGCTACACATCTGACACGTAACCGATGTGCTCTCCAAACAACAACACTTGCATTTCAGAACGTGTCTTTCACACATGACTACAAAATCCCCTTCACCTTCAAATACAGTTTCCTTGCGACTGACAGAGACGTAGGCAAAGTTTAAAGTTGCTATTTCCATTACATCACGTTAATCAGAAAAACGGTAATTTACATCTGCAGCGGAACAAAATTCCGTTTCGCCCAGCGTGGGGCTCGAACCCACGATCCTGAGATTAAGAGTCTCATGCTCTACCGACTGAGCTAGCCAGGCTGCTTCGGTGAATACTTGCCGGGTAGCACGTCACACAGTACTCGTTTGGGTTGGGTGTTCCCATACAGAATCTCTCCATGCTGCCTAATGTTTTCCCAACGACACACTCGTCCCGTACTTCACTTTTATTTCATAATCATTTCTGAGAGGTAAAGGAATTGCATCACAACCTGCAGAGCTAGTGGCGTCAAAATTAACACTCATACTTGATGTGACTCAAAAGGCGAACGAGTTACTTTCCGACGTTGTTTTAGATGTGCAAGTGCCAGTGAAAACTCGCGGTGACGGCACTCTGCCAACCATTTCGCTAGTTATCACCGGTCTTGTTGTGTGTGTTTCAAGCTCAAGAGCATCTCCAAGCAGAAAATGGTCAACAGCAACATTCAGACGGTTTAGAACTGCTCAATTGGTACATTAAAACGGTATGTTTCTCTTTAAGAACTGATAAAACACGAGCGTGACAGCATTCGAACCTGTAATCTTCAGATCCGAAGTCCGACGCCTTATCCATTAGGCCACACGATCACTGACGACCAAGTGCAACTTTTATATGACTCATCTCGAAACGCTCACACCCCTGATGATTTGTGTTTTCGTTCTACACAGCCGTTGCCCCTTGCTATTTCCCACCCATTCGTTATATTCAACCTCTTACGTGACCGACCAAATATAGACTGGGAAACAAGACCACACACTTTGTGCATACGGAATCGAAGGCAGGGCGTCCCTCGCCGCATTTGCTACGACGGCCATTTGCTACTTCTGCAGAATCGGCGGCGGCGGCGGCGACGACGACGACGACGACGACGACGACAGCGACAGCGACAGCGACAGCGAGAGTCTCTGAGATATGTGAGAAATACATCTATAAAATGTAATGCAGAGTGCCTCGCCCCACCTCATTATGTACCGCTTTGGCAAAGGCTTTATCTGCGCCATTCGCCTTAATCACATCTGAGAGTAATTCTTAATAAAAGGCATGTTGCTAATTGTTCGTCATCACAGATACTGTTTGCTATACGGCCACGACGCGCAACTGATTTCCAAAATTCGACTTCCTCCTTTGAGGACGGAGCTCACGACCCTTGGTTTACTAGACCAGTGCTCTGCCACTTTTTTTTTTTTTTTTTTTTTTTTTGGGCCTCCCATCTCCCCTTTTAGCCCATCCTTGCGCTCCCCATAATTCGCCTTCATCGGCGTCGGCTTTTCACGCCATGTACATAACCATAAACTGATGAGACAAAGTTAATCCCTTTATCGTGGAGAAACTAATGTACCCCTTCTTTGGGCTTATTGATAATGTAAGAGAAGAATGAAGTCTTCAGTAGGTAGAAACAGAAGTTATGTTCAGTTTGTTTCCTTCTTCATCGCTGTTTTTTGTTGTCACACTTAAAGCAAATAGGCTTCCTTGACAAAGAAACGTCAGAGGGATATTCCGAAACTGCCTCTTCTCTCCGAAAATGCTTAAAAAGCAAACCATATTCGGTGAGAAGCAACTATTTATAATGGCTTCTTGAAAAATAAATTAATAAACGTTGAACTCAAAGAACGGCAATTCCGGTAAAAACTAAAATAATTTTTTTTTCCACTATTGTAAAGTAAGTTAGTTGTGGTGAACACTCCCTTACGTTTGTCTTCTGTGTCCGCAGATATTTCTTGTTAATTCTTTTACATCAGGGTCTTGATTAAAAAATTTGCGTATGTTTCTTTATATTTACTTATCTTCAGTAACATGTGATGCTCAGTTAGCAGATAGATCCAAAAATCCTCTTGGCTTTTCTCTTCCTTCGTGAAGAGATAATGTACCGTTGCCGCTTTCAGCCAATTGACTGCGTTGCGTTTCGTGTTAGGAAAGGGTACATCATCCGGTGTCAAAAAGTCCGCAGGCGTTATAGCGTTAGGTGACGTTCGAAGGATGAGTGCCAGCTTTCGTCGGACATCCAGCCATATATCTTTAACCTTGTCACACACGAAACGATGTTCTTCGTTATCAATTAAACTACACGTTGCACAAAAAGGCGAATCCGCTAAGTGGATCGTATGAAGTTACGAGTTTGTTGCAACTTCCCTATTTACAACAAAGTACCATGTTGCTTTCAGATGAGTAGCTAAGTTACGGTTATGAATATTTGCCCATATCACTTTCCAGTTAGAACATGGATAGTTTTGTTCTATTTTGTTGTTCTTCTTGTCTCCCATCAATTTGCCATATATTTCGTTTACGTTTGTCATGTCTTTTTCCGGAATTCTTGAATGTAGGTAGCTATATTCTATTAAAAACCATCGTAAATGGTAAAGTCCGCTCGGTATGTGCTGCACATTAATGGGTGGAGAGAGGTCATCTGGAGCTATTTCAGATAGCAAGTGCGCGGCGATGCAGCTGCCGGATTCTCTCCATTGTTGAAACGTATTGGAGATGTACAGAGCCTGCGACTTTTTAGTAACATTCGTTAAGTTTAAGCCGCCATTATTAGTGGCGAGCGTCAGAGTGTCATACTGGATTTTAAAGATGTGGCCACGGCTCACAAAATAGCCTATTGCTGACATAATTTGTTTGGCGATGCCGGCGGGTATTGGCAGTATCTGGGCGACATAATTGACTTTGGAAGTAATAGAGACGTTCGCTAAAGACACTCTCTGAATTTCATTTAATTGTCGAATACTATGTGTCCGTACACTAGCTCGTATGGTAGTTAGTACTTGTCTATAGTTGGCCGCAATAGTTTGACGTATATTTTTTCGGAAATCAATGCCGAGACACTTCAAGGCTGTTAGCTCACGTAACTGACCGTGTGTGCGCATGCCAATGCCACGTCCGATATTGAATATGCCGGACTTGGTTTTGTTTAACCTCGCGGCTGACGCTCGTTCGTATTTTTCTATTATGTGCATTGCCGTCTCGACTTCCGCTACATTCATAACGAGAAACCCAACATCGTCCGCATAAGCTTTACATATTATTTTGTTTCCTCGTATTTGCAATCCTTGTAACCGCTGAGTCAAGGTAGCGAGCAAAGGTTCGATGGCCATCTCAAAAAGTGCCATGGACAACGGACAACCTTGCCTGACGGAACATGCGATCTCGACTGGCCGGCTAGGCTGTCCATTTATGATGATTCTGGAAGAGTTATTCGTTACCAAACGTCGTATGAGGTCAACGAATCTCGGCGGAAAACCCATTGCGCCTATCGTTTTCAGGAGGTAGGAGTGGCTGATCCTGTCGAAGGCTTTATCGAAATCTAACGACACGATGGCACATTTTAGTCGACATACTTCTGCTATTGTAATTATGTCGCGGTAGTCGGACAGCGTCTGCTGAATTTTCCTACCCTTGCCCACGCTAGACTGATATGGGCCGGTGACGCTGGCCATTACATTTTTAAGTCTGTGGGCTAAGAGCCGCGAAAAAATTTTATAGTCACTGTTCAGCAGAGTGATTGGTCTCAAATTTCCAATTTTCTTGCCAGCCGATTTTTTTGCGATTAACACTATCCTACCTTCGCGAAAATCTTTCGGTATCTCCTTATTGAGGTTCAGAAGTTCATTACGGATGCATGTAATTCTATGTTTTATATGTTCCCAGAAGACTTGATAAAATTCTGCTGGTATGCCGTCAGCTCCAGGGGATTTATTGTTTGCACTTTGATAGACAGCATAGTGTACATCGTCTTCGGTCGCCTCCGCTATTAGAGCTTCCGCGTACGCGTTACCAACGCGTCCTTGCAGGTGGGTCAGTAAATCGTCCTGTGCTTTTTCGTCTACCTCTTTATGTGAAAACAAGTTGTCGAAATGGGTTAGTATTTCTGCTTTTATGTCGTTGTGCATTGTCAAGGTGGTTCCATTATCAGTTTGAAGCTCCGTCAGTATTTTGCGGAATCCTCGTTTAGTTTGACGAGTCACATGATATACCGAAGTGGCTTCTTTTTGCGCCACAGTCTCTGCTCTTGACCTTATTTGGTAGCCTTCAAGCTGTTGTCGCCTTAATGACAGTATTTTTGCCTGGATTTTTTTAATTCTCCCATGGTTCCCAATAGCTGTAGCACCTTGCAGGTAGAGTTCTCGGAGACAATGAAAGTAAAATTCTATCGTTCTTTTCCGCCAAAATCTCTTCTCCCAGGAGTAGTTGATGAAACATCTCCGGATCTGAGGTTTGGCGCATTTGAGCCACCAATCCAAAGTCGAGTGGTAAGAGATGAGTTTGGTCTCGCAGGCTCTCCAAGTGGTGAGAAAGGCTTCTCGACAGGCAGGATCTTTTAAGTGTGAAACATTAAGTTTCCATGGCCCTTTATATCGACAGGTTCCTTGTCGTTCCAAATTTAATGTGCATATATATGCAGCGTGGTCCGAAAAAACGTTTGGCCAAACTTCAGACTGCAGGATGCAGTGTTTCAGATTGGGCGAGACATATATTCGATCCAACCGGCTCGCTGAATGATTAGTGAGGTGGGTAAAGCCGGGTGCCGCGCCGTGCTTTTGCTCCCACTAATCAGTTAAACGGAGGTCGGTGACGATACGTTCCAGGTCCGGCGATTTGTTGTAGTTCAGAGTTTGGTCTTTGGCATGTATGACACTGTTAAAGTCGCCTCCAAGGATGGTATGGGTGCAGTGTACACCAAACAAAGGAACAATTTCCTCCTTAAAAAACTGTGCTCGTTGGCACCGATTGGTAGAACCAGATGGGGCATAGACATTAAGAATCCTGGTGTTATAAAGCGTGCCGGCAATGCCTCTGCCGTTAGGCAGTTTTGTTACGTCTGTAATGACGACGCCCTCTTTGAAAAGAAATGCGGTACCCAAATCACATCCAATTCCAGGATTGACTATAGCATTATACCCCTGTATGAAGTCAAGTTTGATGTTTGTTACTTCTTGTAAAAACAAAATGTCCACATCAGCTGCATACAGGAAATCTTTTAAATTTTGTAAATTAAATGTGCTACAAATTTTATTGATGTTCAGCGTAGCGATCTTATAGGCCTGCAACGGAACTACGTTAGCCAAGACGGGAGTGTAATTAGGAAAAACTCTGGCAACATATCATTTCGAAAAAACATTAAGAAATCTGACCCAAGAGACATGTGGACACAAGTCAGTAAAACCGTTCAGACTAGAAATATTCATGACTTGGGAAGGGATCAGTCGGCTTCTCCGTGTCTGGGACAGTATCCGTCGCGGTGATGACATTCAAGACGACGTCATCTCGTGGTGTGGCCATCGTGGTGACTGTAACGGTTCCTGTGGTGTCCATAATTGCGTCCTCCTTTGTAGTGCCGTCGACATCGTCTGCCCACGGATTCGACAGCTCTGTCATCGGTTCGTCATTAAGTGGTGCACTATATTCAGGTGTTTGCTGGTGATTTTTATCTTCGGTTCGGGTAATTGCTACGTCAGCGGAGGGCAAACTGGCAGAACCTGAGGTACTATCCAAGGACACAGGGTCTTCGTTAGATGACTGCTGATTGCACTGCAAGTTCTCAGATACAGATGGCCGTATTTTGCCCCCTATTTGCTTCGGCTGTTCACGCAGTTGTGGTGCAGTCTGCTCTGCACCTTGACGCGCGATCCTCCGTTTTTTAGATTTCTTGGGAGATACGTCTCGTGGTGGACTTTGGACGGTACCTGAAGAAGCCTCAGGTTGCAAAGTAGCACTACTCGAAGTGACTGACGCCAGGTCTGATTTCATTGCACTTGACGGGCTGTGGTCAGTGCCTAAGGCAGCTGCAGGATTCGGAAGAGCACCACTAGAAACGGCTGGTTGCGAGTCCGTTTTCTGTGCACCTGATACGCTTTTGATACCTCCTAAAGAAGCTCCAGGATGCAGAGGAGCACTACCCGAAGCGACTGAGGTCGCGTCCGTATCCATTGCCTCATTGGGCGATTCCACGGCGACAAGGGCAGGAGCAGATATGTCTTCGCAGGAGGGTTGAGTGTCTACAGATGCTACACCTGAGTCGGTCGGTTGGTCGGTCGCTTGTGGGTCGGTATTCGTAGTAACTTCGGGGGGCGCAGTGGCACTTGCAAAACCGCGCGCTACGGCGACATATGTCACGGGCAGCGTTGACATAGCAGGGGGCCTGACGGCATCGCCGGCAGGCAGTTGCGCCACACGCCTTTGAACACATTCTGCACGAACGTGGCCTGGTAAATTGCAGACAGCACACGTTTTCGGTTGCTCATCATACATCACAACCGCTCTATATCCGCAGACGTTTATAAACGACGGAATGTGCTTCTGCAATTCGACTTTTAATTGGCGCACACCATTCAAAACAGGGAATTTGTGTGCAGCAGACCACCGTTCGGCAATATTACTCAAAACTTTCCCGTATGGAGCAATAACTGCATTTATCTGGTCACTTGTAATTTCAAAGGGAAGTTCAAAGACTCGCACGGTCCGAATACCTACACCAGGATGGGCAACGGTAACCTCCCCAACATTTCCGTCAGCATGTTTAAATTTCAGAATGCCACCACAAGATCGAACTATCCTTTCACACAATTCTGGACTGGCAAGTTTCACGAAAACCACACTGTTCATAATCGAGAAATGTATGCCAAAAATATCATCAAGTCCTATTTTAACATCATCCTCTAACCACTGTTCAACATCAAATGACCTCGGTCGGACAAAGTTGCGATCAAACGTGAATTTCAAAGTATCTTTTCGTTGCGGTTGCGACATATCTTAATTCTTTTTCATGTCTACACAAATACTATAGACAGCGACGCATTGCAGCAAGAGCAGAGACTTACCACGCGGAGCTAACGCAGCACAGCACACAGCACGGCACGTCCGACCTCAAGCGCAGCCGCTGGCTGAATGTGACTGAGCTAAAGAGGCGCGGCCTAGCGGTACTTTTGCGTACTTCGTCCTTACGGTCGTCTGGATCATCAGACTTCAGCTGACAACACTTCATATTACCGACTAATATTTGCAGCTATGGCGACCCATTACTGCTTGGCCACACATCTGACACGTAACCGATGTCCTCTCCAAACAACAACACTTGCATTTCAGAACATGTCTTTCACACATGTCTACAAAATCACCTTCACCTTCAAATACAGTTTCCTTGCGACTGACAGAGACGTAGGCAAAGTTTAAAGTTGCTATTTCCATTACATCACGTTAATCAGAAAAACGGTAATTTACATCTGCAGCGGAACAAAATTCCGTTCCGCCCAGCGTGGGGCTCGAACACACCACCCTGAGATTAAGAGTCTCATGCTCTACCGACTGATCTAGCCGGGCTGCTTCGGTGAATACTTGCCGAGTAGCACGTCACACAGTACTCGTGTATGTTGGGTTGTCCAATACAGAATCTCTCCATGCTGCCTAATGTTTTCCTAACGTCACACTCGTCACGTACTTCACTTTTATTTCATAACCATTTCTGAGAGGTAGAGGAATTGCATCACAACCTGCAGAGCTAGTGGCGTCAAAATTAACACTCATACTTGATGTGACTCAAAAGGCGAACGAGTTACTTTCCGACGTTGTTTTAGATGTGCAAGTGCCAGTGAAAACTCGCGGTGACGGCACTCTGCCAACCATTTCGCTAGTTATCACCGGTCTTGTTGTGTGTGTTTCAAGCTCAAGAGCATCTCCAAGCAGAAAATGGTCAACAGCAACATTCAGACGGTTTCGAACTGCTCAATTGCTACATTAAAACGGTATGTTTCTTTTTAAGAACTGATAAAACACGAGCGTGGCAGCATTCGAACCTGTAATCTTCAGATCCGAAGTCCGACGCCTTACCCATTAGGCCACACAGTCACCGACGACCAAGTGCAACTGGTATATGACACATCTCGAAACGCTCACACCCCTGATGATTTGTGTTTTCGTTCTACACAGCCGCTGCCCCTTGCTATTTCCCACCCATTCGTTACATTCAACCTCTTACGTGACCGACCAAATATAGACTGGGTATCAAGACCACACACTTTGTGCATACGGAATCGAAGGCAGGGCGTCCCTCGCCGCATTTGCTACGATGGCCATTTGCTACTTCTGCAGAAGCGGCGGCGGCGACGACGACGACGACGACGACGACGACGACGACGACCGCGAGAGTCGTTGAGATATGTGAGAAATACATCTATAAAATGTAATTCAGAGTGCCTCGTCCCACCTCATGCTGTACCGCTTTGGCAAAGGCTTTATCTGCGCCATTCGCCTTAATCACATCTGAGAGTAATTCTTAATAAAAGGCATATCGCTAATTGTTCGTCATCACAGATACTGTTTGCTATACGGCCACGACGCGCAACTGATTTCCAAAATTCGACTTCCTCCTTTGAGGATGGAGCTCACGACCCTTGGTTTACTAGACCAGTGCTCTACCACTGAGCTAAAGAGGCGCGGCCTAGCGGTACTTATGCGTACTTCATCCTTACGGTAGTCTGGATCATCAGACTTCAGCTGACAACACTTCATATTACCGACTAATATTTGCAGCTATGGCGACCCATTGCTGCTTGGCTACGCATCTGACACGTAACCGATGTCCTCTCCAAACAACAACACTTGCATTTCAGAACATGTCTTTCACACATGTCTACAAAATCACCTTCATCTTCAAATACAGTTTCCTTGCGACTGACAGAGACGTAGGCAAAGTTTAAAGTTGCTATTTCCATTACATCACGTTAATCAGAAAAACGGTAATTTACATCTGCAGCGGAACAAAATTCCGTTCCGCCTAGCGTGGGGCTCGAACCCACGACCCTGAGATTAAGAGTCTCATGCTCTACCGACTTAGCTAGACGGGCTGCTTCGGTGAATACTTGCCAGGCAGCACGTCACGCAGTACTCGTTTGGGTTGGGTGGTCCCATACAGAATCTCTCCATGCTGCATAGTGTTTTCCTAACGTCACACTCTTCACGTACTTCACTTTTATTTTATAATCATTTCTGAGAGGTAAAGGAATTGCATGACAACCTGCAGAGCTAGTGGCGTCAAAATTAACACTCATACTTGATGTGACTCAAAAGGCGAACGAGTTACTTTCCGACGTTGTTTTAGATGTGCAAGTGCCAGTGGAAACTCGCGGTGACGGCACTCTGCCGACCATTTCGCTAGTTATCACCGGTCTTGTTGTGTGTGTTTCAAGCTCAAGAGCATCTCCAAGCAGAAAATGGTCAACAGCAACATTCAGACGGTTTCGAACTGCTCAAATGCTACATTAAAACGGTATGTTTCTTTTTAAGAACTGATAAAACACGAGCGTGGCAGCATTCGAACATGTAATCTTCAGATCCGAAGTCCAACGCCTTACCCATTAGGCCACACAGTCACTGACGACCAAGTGCAACTTGTATATGACTCATCTCGAAACGCTCACACCCCTGATGATTTGTGTTTTCGTTCTACACAGCCGCTGCCCCTTGCTATTTCCCACCCATTCGTTACATTCAACCTCTTACGTGACCGACCAAATATGGACTGGGAATCAAGACCACACACTTTGTGCATACGGAATCGAAGGCAGGGCGTCCCTCGCCGCATTTGCTACGATGGCCATTTGCTTACTCTGCAGAAGCGCCCACGACGACGACGACGACGACGACGACGACGACGACAGCGAAAGTCTCTGAGATATGTGAGAAATACATCTATAAAATGTAATTCAGAGTGCCTCGTCCCACCTCATGATGTACCTTTTTTTTTTTTCCTTTATTGTCATTTTATACCTACAAAGGTAGGCCGGCAGCGGCCTAATATTCCGCTCTTCGGCCACAAGAAACATACAAGAGATAAAAACAGGAAGCCATAATCTCAAAACACAGACATGGAGGACAAAAATCAGAAGACAACAGAGAATAAAAATAATTGAAGTCGTTCACCGACACAGCACTGTTTCAGTTTAAAAAAAAACGGGCAGCACAGCACGGAACAGAGAACACTAGCACAGGTGAACGGTGGAGCAGAAAACGAAGAAACACTCGAGGTACAGACGGGACGAAAGACACGGACACTGCGGAGATGGGCTTCGGCGCTTGCAGGGGCACTGTCCACACCGAAAAGCTGGGGGCCTGCCAAGGGCAAAAACAGGGGGAGGGAAGGAGGGAGGGGGAGATAGGATGCCAGGGAGGAGGAGGGGAGAAAACGAAAAGAAGGGGGTGGAAGCCCAGGGAGAGGGGGAGGGGAGGTAAGGATGGAAGGAGGGAGAGAGGGAGGGAGAGAAGGGAGAGAGGGTGCCCACAGGAAAATGAGAGGAGAGGGGAAGGCAAGGCTCAAAGTTGGTAGGAGGGGTAGATGGAGGGGTGGAGGGCATCATCCGGGAGGGGGAGTCGGCGGAAGCCACCTTGGGAGAGGGTGTGGAGAGTGTGAAGATGGAGAGCAGGTGGGATACAGGAGTACAGGCGCGGCAGTGGGTTGGGGTGGGAGAGGATGGAAGAGACAAGCGGGTGGGGAGGATCAAGCTTGCAGGAGGTGTAGAGGATCCGTATCCGTTGGAGGAAGAGGAGGAGGTGTGGGAAGGGGATGAGGTCATAGAGGAGCCGCGTGGGGGAAGGGAGGCAGATGCGATAGGCGAGGCGGAGTGCATGCCGTTCAAGGATTTGAAGGGATTTGTAAAAGGTAGGCGGGGCAGAGATCCAGGCGGGATGGGCATAACAGAGGATAGGGCGGATGAGAGATTTATAGGTGTGGAGGACGGTGGAGGGGTCCAGACCCCATGTGCGGCCAGAAAGGAGCTTCAGGAGGTGGAGGCGGGAGTGTGCCTTGGCTTGGATTGTCCGGAGATGAGGGGTCCAGGAGAGGCGACGGTCAAGGGTGACGCCAAGGTACTTGAGGGTGAGTGTGAGGTTAATAGGACGGCCATAAATGGTAAGATAGAAATCAAGGAGACGGAAGGAAGGGGTGGTTTTGCCTACGATGATTGCCTGGGTCTTGGAAGGATTGACCTTGAGCAACCACTGGTTACACCAAGAGGTGAACCGGTCCAGATGGGATTGGAGAAGGTGTTGGGAGCGTTGCAGGGTGGGGGCAAGGGCAAGGAAGGCGGTGTCATCGGCGTACTGGAGAAGGTGAAGGGGGGGTTGCAGGTGGAGGCATGTCCGCCGTATAAAGAAGGTAAAGAAGAGGGGAAAGGACGGAAACTTGGGGCACACCGGCAGAGGGGTAGAAGGTGTAGGAATCAGTGTTGTGGATAGTGACATAGGAAGGGCGGTGGGAAATGAAGGAGGCGATCAGACGGACGTAGTTAATAGGAAGAGCAAAGGTTTGGAGCTTGAAGAGGAGACCAGAATGCCAGACACGGTCATAGGCGCGTTCAAGGTCAAGGGAGAGGAATATGGCGGAGCGACGGGAGTTGAGTTGTTCGGAGAGGAGGTGAGTGAGGTGAAGGAGAAGGTCATCGGCAGAGAAGGATGGTCGAAAGCCACATTGGGTGGAGGGAAGGAAGCGGTGCCGGTGGAGATGCTGGTGGATGCGGCAGGTTAGAATGGATTCCAGGACCTTGCTGAAGACCGAGGTAAGGCTTATAGGACGGTAGGAGGAGACAGCGGAAGGTGGTTTATCGGGTTTGAGGAACATCAGGATCCGGGAGGTTTTCCACAGGTCGGGGTAGAAGCCGGTGGACAAGACCACATTGTACAGCCTGGCCAGGGTGGAGAGGAAGGGGGCGGGAGCTTCACGGAGGTGACGGTAAGTAACACGGTCGTGACCAGGAGCAGTGTTGCGTTTGGTGCGGAGTATATCGATGATGTCTTGAGTAGTTATAGGGTTATTGAGTTCAGTGAGTGGAATGTTGTCCAAGTACTGGAAGCCAGGAGCTAGTGGAGGGATAGAGGTGTCAGTTCGATCGCGGACATCGGGGAAGAGGGAATAATCGAACTGGGGATCGTCAGGGATGGTAAAGACATCGGTGAGGTAGGAGGCAAAATGGTTGGCCTTACTAAGGTTGTCAGGAAAGGGATTGTCATTATGAAGGAGAGGATAGTAAGGGGGGGGTTTTGACCCAGTAAGGCGGCGGAAGGCTGACCAGTATTTGGACGAGTTAATAGGTAGGGTAGCATTAAGACGGGTGCATGTCTGTCGCCAGTCCCGGCGTTTCTTAGCCGCGAGCAAGTTTCGGATGTGTCTCTGGAGTTGCCGGTGGCGTTGTAGTGTGTCCCGGTCACACGTGTGGAGGAAGGCACGGTAGAGACGACGGGATTCTCGAAGGAGGAGGACGGCCTGTGGGGGTAAAGTGGGACGGTGCGGGTGGATGGCGACGGTAGGGATGTGGGCCTCCACGGCCTCAGACAAGGTCTGCTGGAGAAAGGATGCGGCATGGGTTATGTCATGTGGCCGGTGGTAGGTGAGGGGGTGGCTATCGACTCGGGTAGTAAGGGTATCCCGGTATGCATTCCAGTCGGCACGGGAGTAATCATGGACATACTTGGGGGGAGGGTCAAGGCGAGGATCGGGACGGGGGCGACGACCGTCTGATATGGTAAGAAGGACAGGGAGATGGTCACTGCCAATAGGGTCGAGGACGTCCACCGCTATGTGGCCAAGGAGGTTAGGGGAGGCTAGGACGACATCGGGTGTGGTATTGGATTCAGGGCGGGTGTGTTGGGGAAGAGGAAGGACATCTCCTTGGATGGTGGCGAGGAACCGATGCCACCGCCGTAACTGGGTGGCGGAGCGACTATGGATATTGAGATCTGCGGCAATCACGTAGGAGAAGAAGGTACGGTCGATGTGGGAAAGGAAGTCAAACGGAATAGGGGCAGAGGGGCGGACATAGATGGTGGCGCAGGTAACGGTGAGGCTGGGGAAGAATAGACTAAGGATCAGGTGTTCCGTGGGGTTGGGAAGGAGGGGTTGGAGCCGAACAGGGATCTGGCGATGGTGGCCAATGGCAACTCCGCCACGCGCTATCGGGAGGGGGTTGTCAGAGCGGTGAAGGAGGTAGGGCGAGGTATGGACAGTATGGTGGGGCTGGAGAAATGTTTCGTTTAGGAGGAAGGCATCCACGCGGTGGGTGGTGAGGGTATGCATAAGGAGATTCTTGTTGACAGGAAGGGAACGGATGTTGTTAAACAGGATACGTTGCTGTCGCGCCATAGTGGGAATTTAGACAAGGGTGTCGAGACGGGAGAAGGTAAAATGGGCCTGGTTATGGGAGTAGGTGGCGTAAGTGTTGAGCTGGAAGACGGAACGGGCGGCAAGGGATATCTGCTGGAGGGTGTGGGGGTGCTGAAAGGGGTGGATGTTCTGAAGGACAACGGTTACAAAGCGGATGATGTCCTCAGCTGTGGGGGGGGGGAACAGAGGGAATTGCCGGGAGGGGTGGGGGCACATGATGTACCACTTTGGCAAAGGCTTTAACTGCGCTATTCGCCTTAATCACATCTGAGAGTAATGCTTAATTAAAGCCATGTCGCTAATTGTACGTCATCACAGATACTGTTTGCTATACGGCCACGACGCGCAACTGATTTCCAAAATTCGACTTCCTCCTTTGAGGATGGAACTCAAGCCCCTTGGTTTAATAGACCAGTGCTCTACCACTGAGCTAAAGAGGCGCGGCCTTGCGGTACTTATGCGTACTTCGTCCTTACGGTCGTCTGGATCATCAGATTTCAGCTGACAACACTTCATATTAACGACTAATATTTGCAGCTATGGCGACCCATTGCTGCTTGGCTACGCATCTGACACGTAACCGATGTGCTCTAGAAACAAGAACACTTGCATTTCAGAACATTTCTTTCACACATGTCTACAAAATCACCTTCATCTTCAAATACAGTTTCCTTGCGACTGACAGAGACGTAGGCAAAGTTTAAAGTTGCTATTTCCATTACATCACGTTAATCAGAAAAACGGTAATTTACATCTGCAGCGGAACAAAATTCCGTTCCGCCTAGCGTGGGGCTCGAACCCACGACCCTGAGATTAAGAGTCTCATGCTCTACCGACTTAGCTAGACGGGCTGCTTCGGTGAATACTTGCCAGGCAGCACGTCACGCAGTACTCGTTTGGGTTGGGTGGTCCCATACAGAATCTCTCCATGCTGCGTAATGTTTTCCTAACGTCACACTCTTCACGTACTTCACTTTTATTTTATAATAATATCTGAGAGGTAAAGGAATTGCATGACAACCTGCAGAGCTAGTGGCGTCAAAATTAACACTCATACTTGATGTGACTCAAAAGGCGAACGAGTTACTTTCCGACGTTGTTTTAGATGTGCAAGTGCCAGTGGAAACTCGCGGTGACGGCACTCTGCCGACCATTTCGCTAGTTATCACCGGTCTTGTTGTGTGTGTTTCAAGCTCAAGAGCATCTCCAAGCAGAAAATGGTCAACAGCAACATTCAGACGGTTTCGAACTGCTCAATTGCTACATTAAAACGGTATGTTTCTTTTTAAGAACTGATAAAACACGAGCGTGGCAGCATTCGAACCTGTAATCTTCAGATCCGAAGTCCGACGCCTTACCCATTAGGCCACACAGTCACTGACGACCAAGTGCAACTTGTATATGACTCATTTCGAAACGCTCACACCCCTGATGATTTGTGTTTTCGTTCTACACAGCCGCTGCCCCTTGCTATCTCCCACCCATTCGTTACATTCAACCTCTTACGTGACCGACCAAATATAGACTGGGAATCAAGACCACACACTTTGTGCATACGGAATCGAAGGCAGGGCGTCCCTCGCCGCATTTGCTACGATGGCCATTTGCTACTTCTGCAGAAGCGGGTGCGGCGACGACGACGACGACGACGACGACGACGACGACAACCGCGAGAGGCTCTGACATATGTGACAAATACATCTATAAAATGTAATTCAGACTGCCTCGTCCCACCTTATGCTGTACCGCTTTGGCAAAGGCTTTATCTGCGCTATTCCCCTTAATCACATCTGAGAGTAATGCTTAATAAAAGGCATGTCGCTAATTGTACGTCATCACAGATACTGTTTGCTATACGGCCACGACGCGCAACTGATTTCCAAAATTCGACTTCCTCCTTTGAGGATGGAACTCACGACATTTCGTTTGCTAGACCAGTGCTCTACCACTGAGCTAAAGAGGCGCGTAATAGCGGTACTTTTGCGTACTTCGTCCTTACGGTCGTCTGGATCATCAGACTTAAGCTGACAACACTTCATATTACCGACTAATATTTGCAGCTATGGCGACCCATTAGTGCTTGGCTACACATCTGACACGTAACCGATGTGCTCTCCAAACAACAACACTTGCATTTCAGAACATGTCTTTCACACAGGTCTACAAAATCACCTTCACCTTCAAATACAGTTTCCTTGCGACTGACATAGACGTAGGCAAAGTTTAAAGTTGCTATTTCCATTACATCACGTTAATCAGAAAAACGGTAATTTACATCTGCAGCGGAACAAAATTCCGTTTCGCCCAGCGTGGTGCTCGAACCCACCACCCTGAGATTAAGAGTCTTATGCTCTACCGACTGAGCTAGCCGGGCTGCTTCGTTGAATACTTGCCAGGCAGCACGTCACGCAGTACTCGTTTGGGTTGGGTGGTCCCATACAGAATCTCTCCATGTTGCCTAATGTTTTCCTAACGTCACACTCGTCACGTACTTCACTTTTATTTCATAATCATTTCTGAGAGGTAAAGGAATTGCATGACAACCTGCAGAGCTGCTGGCGTCAAAATTAACACTCATTCTTGATGTGACTCAAAAGGCGAACGAGTTACTTTCCGACGTTGTTTTAGATGTGCAAGTGCCAGTGAAAACTCGCGGTGACGGCACTCTGCCGACCATTTCGCTAGTTAACACCGGTCTTGTTGTGTGTGTTTCAAGCTCAAGAGCATCTCCAAGCAGAAAATGGTCAACAGCAACATTCAGACGGTTTCGTACTGCTCAAATGCTACATTAAAACGGTATGTTCCTTTTTCAGAAGTGATAAAACACGAGCGTGACAGCATTTGAACCTGTAATTTTCAGATCCGAAGTCCGACGCCTTGTCCATTAGGCCACACAGTCACTGACGACCAAGTGCAACTTGTGTATGACTCATCTCGAAACGCTCACACCCCTGATAATTGGTGTTTTCGTTCTACACAGCCGCTGCCCCTTGCTCGTTCCCACCAATTCGTTACATTCAACCTCTTACGTGACCGACCAAATATAGACTGCGAAACAAGACCACACACTTTGTGCATACGGAATCTAAGGCAGGGCGTGCCTCGCCGCATTTGCCACGATGGCCATTTGCTACTTCTACAGAAGCGACGACGACGACGACGACGACCTCGAGAGGCTCTGACATATGTGGGAAATACATCTATAAAATGTAATTCAGACTGCCTCGTCCCACCTTATGCAGTACCGCTTTGGCAAAGGCTTTATCTGCGCCATTCGCCTTAATCACATCTGAGAGTAATTCTTAATAAAAGGCATGTCGCTAATTGTTCGTCATCACAGATACTGTTTGCTATACGGGCACGACGCGCAACTGATTTCCAAAATTCGACTTCCTCCTTTGAGGATGGTACTCACGACATTTCGTTTGCTAGACCAGTGCTCTACCACTGAGCTAAAGAGGCGCGTCCTAGCGGTACTTTTGCGTACTTCGTCCTTACGGTCGTCTGGATCATCAGACTTCAGCTGACAACACTTCATATTACCGACTAATATTTGCAGCTATGGCGACCCTTTACTGCTTGGCTACACATCTGACACGTAACCGATGTGCTCTCCAAACAACAACACTTGCATTTCAGACATGTCTTTCACACATGTCTACAAAATCACCTTCACCTTCAAATACAGTTTCCTTGCGACTGACAGAGACGTAGGCAAAGTTTAAAGTTGCTATTTCCATTACATCACGTTAATCAGAAAAACGGCAATTTACATCTGCAGCGGAACAAATTTCCGTTCCGCCCAGCGTGGTGCTCGAACCCACGACCCTGAGATTAAGAGTCTTATGCTCTACCAACTGAGCTAGCCGGACTGCTTCGGTGAATACTTGCCAGGCAGCACGTCACGCAGTACTCGTTTGGGTTGGGTGGTCCCATACAGAATCTCTCCATGTTGCCTAATGTTTTCCTAACGTCACACTCGTCACGTACTTCTCTTTTATTTCATAATCATTTCTGAGAGGTAAAGGAATTGCATGACAACCTGCAGAGCTGCTGGCGTCAAAATTAACACTCATACTTGATGTGACTCAAAAGGCGAACGAGTTACTTTCCAACGTTGTTTTAGATGTGCGAGTGCCAGTGAAAACTCGCGGTGACGGCACTCTGCCGACCATTTCGCTAGTTAACACCGGTATTGTTGTGTGTGTTTCAAGCTCAAGAGCATCTCCAAGCAGAAAATGGTCAACAGCTACATTCAGACGGTCTCGTACTGCTCAATTGCTAATTTAAAACGGTATGTTTCTTTTTCAGAACTGATAAAACACGAGCGTGACAGCATTCGAACCTGTAATTTTCAGATCCGAAGTCCGACGCCTTATCCATTAGGCCACACAGTCACTGACGACCAAGTGCAACTTGTGTATGACTCATCTCGAAACGCTCACACCCCTGATAATTTGTGTTTTCGTTCTACACAGCCGCTGCCCCTTGCTCGTTCCCACCCATTCGTTACATTCAACCTCTTACGTGACCGACCAAATATAGACTGCGAAACAAGACCACACACTTTGTGCATACGGAATCGAAGGCAGGGCGTGCTTCGCCGCATTTGCCACGATGGCCATTTGCTACTTCTACAGAAGCGGCGACGACGACGACGACGACCTCGAGAGGCTCTGACATATGTGAGAAATACATCTATAAAATGTAATTCAGACTGCCTCGTCCCACCTTATGCTGTACCGTTTTTTTTTTCCTTTATTGTCATTTTATACCTACAAAGGTAGGCCGGCAGCGGCCTAATTTACCGCTCTTCGGCCACAAGAAACATACAAGAGATAAAAACAGGAAGACATAATCTCAAAACACAGACATGGAGGACAAAAATCAGAAGACAACAGAGAATAAAAAGAATTGAAGTCGTTCACCGACACAGCACTGTTTCAGTTTAAAAAAAAACGGGCAGCACAGCACGGAACAGAGAACACTAGCACAGGTGAACGGTGGAGCAGAAAACGAAGAAACACTCGAGGCACAGACGGACGAAAGACACGGACACTGCGGAGATGGGCTTCGGCGCTTGCAGGGGCACTGTCCACACCGAAAAGCTGGGGGCCTGCCAAGGGAAAAGACAGGGGGAGGGAAGGAGGGAGGGGGAGATAGGATGCCAGGGAGGAGGAGGGGAGAAAACGAAAAGAGGGGGGTGGAAGCCCAGGGAGAGGGATAGGGGAGGTAAGAATGGAAGGAGGAAGAGAGGGAGGGAGAGAAGGGAGAGAGGGTGCCCACAGGAAAATGAGAGGAGAGGGGAAGGCAAGGCTCAAAGTTGGTAGGAGGGGTAGATGGAGGGGAGGAGGGCATTATCCGGGAGGGGGAGTCGGCGGAAGCCACCTTGGGAGAGGGTGTGGAGAGTGTGAAGATGGAGAGCAGGTGGGATACAGGAGTACAGGCGCGGCAGTGGGTTGGGGTGGGAGAGGATGGAAGAGACAAGCGGGTGGGGAGGATCAAGCTTGCGGGAGGTGTAGAGGATCCGTATCCGTTGGAGGAAGAGGAGGAGGTGTGGGAAGGGGATGAGGTCATAGAGGAGCCGCGTGGGGGAAGGGAGGCGGATGCGATAGGCGAGGCGGAGTGCAGGCCGTTCAAGGATTTGAAGGGATTTGTAAAAGGTAGGCGGGGCAGAGATTCAGGCGGGATGGGCATAACAGAGGATAGGGCGGATGAGAGATTTATAGGTGTGGAGGACGGTGGAGGGGTCCAGACCCCATGTGCGGCCAGAAAGGAGCTTCAGGAGGTGGAGTCGGGAGCGTGCCTTGGCTTGGATGTCCGGAGATGAGGGGTCCAGGAGAGGCGACGGTCAAGGGTGACGCCAAGGTACTTGAGGGTGGATGTGAGGTTAATAGGACGGCCATAAATGGTAAGATAGAAATCAAGGAGACGGAAGGAAGGGGTGGTTTTGCCAACGATGATTGCCTGGGTCTTGGAAGGATTGACCTTGAGCAACCACTGGTTACACCAAGAGGTGAACCGGTCCAGATGGGATTGGAGAAGGTGTTGGGAGCGTTGCAGGGTGGGGGCAAGGGCAAGGAAGGCAGTGTCATCGGCGTACTGGAGAAGGTGAAGGGGGGGTGCAGGTGGAGGCATGTCCGCCGTATAAAGAAGGTAAAGAAGAGGGGAAAGGACGGAACCTTGGGGCACACCGGCAGAGGGGTAGAAGGTGTAGGAATCAGTGTTGTGGATAGTGACATAGGAAGGGCGGTGGGAAATGAAGGAGGCGATCAGACGGACGTAGTTAATAGGAAGAGCAAAGGTTTGGAGCTTGAAGAGGAGACCAGAATGCCAGACACGGTCATAGGCGCGTTCAAGGTCAAGGGAGAGGAATATGGCGGAGCGACGGGAGTTGAGTTGTTCGGAGAGGAGGTGAGTGAGGTGAAGTAGAAGGTCATCGGCAGAGAAGGATGGTCGAAAGCCACATAGGGTGGAGGGAAGGAAGCGGTGCCGGTGGAGATGCTGGTGGATGCGGCGGGTTAGAATGGATTCCAGGACCTTGCTGAAGACCGAGGTAAGGCTTATAGGACGGTAGGAGGAGACAGCGGAAGGTGGTTTATCGGGTTTGAGGAACATCAGGATCCGGGAGGTTTTCCACAGGTCGGGGTAGAAGCCGGTGGACAAGACCACATTGTACAGCCTGGCCAGGGTGGAGAGGAAGGGGGCGGGAGCTTCACGGAGGTGACGGTAAGTAACACGGTCGTGACCAGGAGCAGTGTTGCGTTTGGTGCGGAGTATAGCGATGATGTCTTGAGTAGTTATAGGGTTATTGAGTTCAGTGTGTGTAATGTTGTCCAAGTACTGGAAGCCAGGAGCTAGTGGAGGGATAGAGGTGTCAGTTCGATCGCGGACATCGGGGAAGAGGGAATAATCGAACTGGGGATCGTCAGGGATGGTAAAGACATCGGTGAGGTAGGAGGCAAAATGGTTGGCCTTACTAAGGTTGTCAGGAAAGGGATTGTCATTATGAAGGAGAGGATAGTAAGGGGGGGTTTTGATCCAGTAAGGCGGCGGAAGGCTGACCAGTATTTGGACGAGTTAATAGGTAGGGTAGCATTAAGACGGGTGCATGTCTGTCGCCAGTCCCGGCGTTTCTTAGCCGCGAGCAAGTTCCGGATGTGTCTCTGGTGTTGCCGGTGGCTTTGTAGTGTGTCCCGGTCACGCGTGTGGAGGAAGGCACGGTAGAGACGACGGGATTCTCGAAGGAGGAGGACGGCCTGTGGGGGTAAAGTGGGACGGTGCGGGTGGATGGCGACGGTAGGGATGTGGGCCTCCACGGCCTCAGACAAGGTCTGCTGGAGAAAGGATGCGGCATGGGTTATGTCATGTGGCCGGTGGTAGGTGAGGGGGTGGCTATCGACTCGGGTAGTAAGGGTATCCCGGTATGCATTCCAGTCGGCATGGGAGTAATCATGGACATACTTGGGGGGAGGGTCAAGGCGAGGATCGGGACGGGGGCGACGACCGTCTGATATGGTAAGAAGGACAGGGAGATGGTCACTGCCAATAGGGTCGAGGACGTCCACCGCTATGCGGCCAAGGAGGTTGGGGGAGGCTAGGACGACATCGGGTGTGGTATTGGATTCAGGGCGGGTGTGTTGGGGAAGAGGAAGGACATCTCCTTGGATGGTGGCGAGGAACCGATGCCACCGCCGTAACTGGGTGGCGGAGCGACTATGGATATTGAGATCTGCGGCAATCACGTAGGAGGAGAAGGTACGGTCGATGTGGGAAAGGAAGTCAAAAGGAATAGGGGCAGAGGGGAGGACATAGATGGTGGCGCAGGTAACGGTGAGGCCGGGGAAGAATAGACTAAGGATCAGGTGTTCCGTGGGGTTGGGAAGGAGGGGTTGGAGCCGAACAGGGATCTGGCGTTGGTGGCCAATGGCAACTCCACCACGCGCTATCGGGAGGGGGTTGTCAGAGCGGTGAAGGAGGTAGGGCGAGGTATGGGCAGTATGGTGGGGCTGGAGAAATGTTTCGTTTAGGAGGAAGGCATCCACACGGTGGGTGGTGAGGGTATGCATAAGGAGATTCTTGTTGACAGGAAGGGAACGGATGTTGTTAAACAGGATACGTTGCTGTCGCGCCATAGTGGGAATTTAGACGAGGGTGTCGAGACGGGAGAAGGTAAAATGGGCCTGGTTATGGGAGTAGGTGGCGTAAGTGTTGAGCTGGAAGACGGAACGAGTGGCAAGGGATATCTGCTGGAGGGTGTGGGGGCGCTGAAAGGGGTGGATGTTCTGAAGGACAACGGTTACAAAGCGGATGATGTCCTCAGCTGTGGGGGGGGGACGGAGGGAATTGCCGGGAGGGGTGGGGGCATCCAAGGGGCGGACACGGACAGTGAGTTCAGGAGCGGAGGGAGGGGGTCGGGCCTTGCACTTTTGGGAGTAGGTTGGGTGTTGGAGGTTACAGGTGTTACAGGAGGGGGGGGACTGAAGGTTGGGGCACTGCCGGAGGAAGTGTGCTTCTTTGCAGTGCGGGCAGACGGGGGCCTCGCGGCACTCAGATGTAGGATGTGCATTATAGCGCAAGCACCTCTGGCAGCGGATGGACAGTGGAAGGGAGCGGGAGGGGTCGACCTTATAACGGCGGTTGAAAAGGAGGGCACCCTCCTTGAGGAGGAGGTCTATGGAGGGAGCATGCTCGGAGAACACCCGCATGAGGCGGGTGAGGCCGGCTGGATTGTGAATCCGGCGGACAGCTCGAACCTCTAGATAGGGATGGGCCTTCAGCTCCGCCAACACCTCCTCCTCCGTGATCATCGGGCTAAGCCGAGTGATCACGGCAGTGAGGGTCGGTGGGCGACGGGGCGGCTGGGGTTGTCGGGATGAGAAGGGGGAGGGAGCAGGGGCAAGGGAGGCATGGGGACCAAACCGGGTGAGGGGAATGCGGGAGAGGATGTCGGAGTGGAGGGTGGGGTTGGGGGATGTGATCAGGACGGAGTCCCGACGGGGGGTGAGAAGGGAGATCGGGGCTCCGGGGAAGTGCTGGCGGAGGAGAAGGGTAAGATTGCGGGCCTCCAGGAGAGAGGGATCAGGGTGAGAAAGGAGGTACCTGTAGGAGGGGGAGGTAGAGGAGGGAGTAGATAGGGCAGGTGGGGTGGTATCCATGGCATCCTGGGGGGTTGGAGGGGGGAGAGTCTGCGACTTCTTGGGAGCAGAAGAGGCTGGGGTGCCGCTGGGACGTTTCACAGCAGGAGAGGGATGGGAAGAGGTGTGGGGGATGGGGACGACCGGGAGATGGCGGGAGATGGCAGGTCCCAACGGCGGTGCAGGCACTGGTGGTGGTGCTGGTGCTGGCGCTGGATCTGGAGCTGGCGCCACAGAAGATGCAGTGGCAGTGGTTGGCACTGGCGATGGCGAGGGCGATGGTGATGGTGATGGTGATGACGATGATGATGGTTTGGCGTGGGTGGTGGCCCGACGGGCAACAACCCTGGCGGGGGTGGCATGAGTTACATGTGGGAGGGGAGGGAATGGGTCACGTGAGGCATGGGGGGTAGGAACAGGGGAGGGAGCAACAAAAGGAGCGGGGGTGGGAAGAGTGAGGAGGGGGGGAATATATGGGGTAGGCGGTGGTTGAGCACACCACGTGATGGTGGTGGCAGCAAGTGAGGGGGACGTGTACACGATTGCAGTGGTAGTGGCGGTAGTTGTGGGGGTTGTCATGGTGAGAGGATAAGTGGGAGAGGGGAAAAGAGGGAAAATAACAGGGGACAGTCAAAGGACAAGGACAAGAGACTGACGAAGAGGAAGGGTAAGACGTAAGCAGAGACGACAGAACGAAAGACGGGCAGGGAGCGGCGGCGGCGGCGGCGGCGGCAGCGGTCGGCAAAAGCAGCAGCGGCAGGAACCGGATACGGCGGCGGCGGCGGCGGCGGCGGGAGACAGGCGGCGGCGGCGGCGGCGGCGGCGGCGGCGGCGGCGGGAAACGGCGGCGGCGGCGGAAACCGGCGGCGGCGGCGGGAACCGGCGGCGGCGGCGGGAACCGGCGGCGGCGTCGGCGGCGAGCAGCGGCAGCGGCGGCAAGAACCAGATGCGGCGCCGGCGGCGGCGGCGGCGGCGGCGGCGGCGTCGGCGGCGGTCGGCAACAGCAGCAGCGGCAGGAACCGGATACGATGGCGGCAACCGGCGTCGGCGGGAGACCGGCGGCGGCGGCGGCGGCAGCGGCGGCTGGGACCAATGGCGGCAAAGGCTCGGGACAACGGCAGCTGCAGCGATCACTGAAACACCTAGCACTTCGATATTAACGACAATAATATCGAAGGGCGCAACCCTCTCGAGTTACGCCGAAGATGTGAGCTGTACCGCTTTGGCAAAGGCTTTATCTGCGCCATTCGCCTTAATCACATCTGAGAGTAATTCTTAATAAAAGGCATGTCGCTAATTGTTCGTCATCACAGATACTGTTTGCTATACGGCCACGACGCGCAACTGATTTTCAAAATTCGACTTCCTCCTTTGAGGATGGAACTCACGACATTTCGTTTGGTAGACCAGTGCTCTACAACTGAGCTAAAGAGGCGCGTCCTAGCGGTACTTTTGCGTACTTCGTCCTTACGGTCTTCTGGATCATCAGACATCAGCTGACAACACTTCATATTACCGACTAATATTTGCAGCTATGGCGACCCATTAGTGCTTGGCTACACATCTGACACGTAACCGATGTGCTCTCCAAACATCAACACTTGCATTTCAGAACATGTCTTTCACACATGTCTACAAAATCACCTTCACCTTCAAATACAGTTTCCTTGCGACTGACAGAGACGTACGCAAAGTTTAAAGTTGCTATTTCCATTACATCACGTTAATCAGAAAAACGGCAATTTACATCTGCAGCGGAACAAAATTCCGTTCCGCCCAGCGTGGTGCTCGAACCCACCACCCTGAGATTAATAGTCTTACGCTCTACCGACTGAGCTAGCCGGGCTGCTTCGGTGAATATTTGCCAGGCAGCACGTCACGCAGTACTCGTTTGGGTTGGGTGGTCCCATACAGAATCTCTCCATGTTGCCTAATGTTTTCCTAACGTCACACTCGTCACGTACTTCACTTTTATTTCATAATCATTTCTGAGAGGTAAAGGAATTGCATGACAACCTGCAGAGCTGCTGGCGTCAAAATTAACACTCATACTTGATGTGACTCAAAAGGCGAACGAGTTACTTTCCAACGTTGTTTTAGATGTGCAAGTGCCAGTGAAAACTCGCGGTGACGGCACTCTGCCGACCATTTCGCTAGTTAACACCGGTCTTGTTGTGTGTGTTTCAAGCTCAAGAGCATCTCCAAGCAGAAAATGGTCAACAGCAACATTCAGACGGTTTCGTACTGCTCAATTGCTAATTAAAACGGTATGTTTCTTTTTCAGAACTGATAAAACACGAGCGTGACAGCATTCGAACCTGTAATCTTCAGATCCGAAGTCCGACGCCTTATCCATTAGGCCACACAGTCACTGACGACCAAGTGCAACTTGTGTATGACTCATCTCGAAACGCTAACACACCTGATAATTTGTGTTTTCGTTCTACACAGCCGCTGCCCCTTGCTCGTTCCCACCCATTCGTTACATTCAACCTCTTACGTGACCGACCAAATATAGACTGCGAAACAAGACCACACACTTTGTGCATACGGAATCGAAGGCAGGGCGTGCCTCGCCGCATTTGCCACGATGGCCATTTGCTACTTCAACAGAAGCGACGGCGGTGGCGGCGGCGGCGACGACGACGACGACGACGACGACGACGACGACGGCGACGAAGACGGCGACGAAGACGACGACGACGACCTCCAGAGGCTCTGACATATGTGAGAAATACATCTATAAAATGTAATTCAGACTGCCTCGTCCCACCTTATGCTGTACCGCTTTGGCAAGGGCTTTATCTGCGCCATTCGCCCTAATCACATCTGAGAGTAATTCTTAATAAAAGTCATGTCGCTAATTGTTCGTCATCACAGATACTGTTTGCTATACGGCCACGACGCAGAACTGATTTCCAAAATTCGACTTCCTCCTTTGAGGATGGAACTCACGACATTTCGTTTGCTAGACCAGTGCTCTTTCACTGAGCTAAAGTGGCGCGTCCTAGCGGTACTTTTGCATACTTCGTCCTTACGGTCGTCTGGATCATCAGACTTCAGCTGACAACACTTCATATTACCGACTAATATTTGCAGCTATGGCGACCCTTTACTGCTTGGCTACACATCTGACACGTAACCGATGTGCTCTCCAAACAATAACACTTGCATTTCAGAACATGTCTTTCACACATGTCTACAAAATCACCTTCACCTTCAAATACAGTTTCCTTGCGACTGACAGAGACGTACGCAAAGTTTAAAGTTGCTATTTCCATTACATCACGTTAATCAGAAAAACGGCAATTTACATCTGCAGCGGAACAAAATTCCGTTCCGCCCAGCGTGGTGCTCGAACCCACCACACTGAGATTAAGAGTCTTATGCTCTACCGACTGAGCTAGCCGGGCTGCTTCAGTGAATACTTGCCAGGCAGCACGTCACGCAGTACTCGTTTGGGTTGGGTGGTCCCATACAGAATCTCTCCATGTTGATTAATGTTTTCCTAACGTCACACTCGTCACGTACTTCACTTTTATTTCATAATCATTTCTGAGAGGTAAAGGAATTGCATGACAACCTGCAGAGCTAGTGGCGTCAAAATTAACACTCATTCTTGATGTGACTCAAAAGGCGAACGAGTTACTTTCCGACGTTGTTTTAGATGTGCAAGTGCCAGTGAAAACTCACGGTGACGGCACTGTGCCGACCATTTCGCTAGTTAACACCGGTCTTGTTGTGTGTGTTTCAAGCTCAAGAGCATCTCCAAGCAGAAAATGGTCAACAGCAACATTCAGACGGTTTCGTACTGTTCAATTGCTACATTAAAACGGTATGTTCCTTTTTCAGAACTGACAAAACACGCGCGTGACAGCATTCGAACCTGTAATCTTCAGATCCGAAGTCCGACGCCTTATCCATTAGGCCACACAGTCACTGACGACCAAGTGCAACTTGTGTATGACTCATCTCGAAACGCTCACACCCCTGATAATTTGTGTTTTCGTTCTACACAGCCGCTGCCCCTTGCTCGTTCCCACCCATTCGTTACATTCAACCTCTTACGTGACCGACCAAATATAGACTGGGAAACAAGACCACACAATTTTTGCATACGGAATCGAAGGCAGGGCGTGCCTCGCTGCATTTGCCACGATGGCCATTTGCTACTTCTACAGAAGCGGCGGCGACGACGACGACGACGACGACGACCTCGAGAGGCTCTGACATATGTGAGAAATACATCTATAAAATGTAATTCGGACTGCCTCGTCCCACCTTATGCTGTACCGCTTTGGCAAAGGCTTTATCTGCGCCATTCGCCTTAATCACATCTGAGAGTAATTCTTAATAAAAGGCATGTCGCTAATTGTTCGTCATCACGGATACTGTTTGCTATACGGACACGACGCGCAACTGATTTCCAAAATTCGACTTCCTCCTTTGAGTATGGAACTCACGATCCTTGGTTTACTAGACCAGTGCTCTACCACTGAGCTAAAGAGGTGCGGCCTAGCGGTACTTTTGCGTACTTCCTCCTTACGGTCGTCTGGATCATCAGACTTTAGCTGACAACACTTCATATTACCGACTAATATTTGCAGCTATGGCGACCCATTACTGCTTGGCTACACATCTGACACGTAACCGATGTCCTCTCCAAACAACAACACTTGCATTTCAGAACATGTCTTTCACACATGTCTACAAAATCACCTTCACCTTCAAATACAGTTTCCTTGCGACTGACAGAGACGTAGGCAAAGTTTAAAGTTGCTATTTCCATTACATCACGTTAATCAGAAAAACGGTAATTTACATCTGCAGCGGAACAAAATTCCGTTTCGCCCAGCGTGGGGCTCGAACCCACGCCCCTGAGTTTAAGAGGCTCATGCTCTACCGACTGAGCTATCCGGGCTGCTTCGGTGAATACTTCCCGAGCGGCACGTCACACAGTACTCGTTTGGGTTTGGGTGGTCCAATACAGAATCTCTCCATGCTGCCTAATGTTCTCCTAACGTCACACTCGTCACGTACTTCACTTTTATTTCATAATCATTTCTGAGAGGTAAGGAATTGCATGACAACCTGCAGAGCTAGTGGCGTCAAAATTAACACTCATACTTGATGTGACTCAAAAGGCGAACGAGTTACTTTCCGACGTTGTTTTAGATGTGCAAGTGCCAGTGGAAACTCGCGGTGACGGCACTCTGCCGACCATTTCGCTAGTTAACACCGGTCTTGTAGTGTGTGTTTCAAGCTCAAGAGCATCTCCAAGCAGAAAATGGTCAACAGCAACATTCAGACGGTTTCGTACTGCTCAAATGCTACATTAAAACGGTATGTTTCTTTTTCAGAACTGATAAAACACGAGCGTGACAGCATTCGAACCTGTAATCTTCAGATCCGAAGTCCGACGCCTTATCCATTAGGCCACACAGTCACTGACGACCAAGTGCAACTTGTATATGACTCATCTCGAAACGCTCACACCCCTGATAATTTGTGTTTTCGTTGTACACAGCCGCTGCCCTTGCTCTTTCCCACCCATTCGTTACATTCAACCTCTTACGTGACCGACCAAATATAGACTGGGAAACTAGACCACACACTTTGTGCATACGGAATCGAAGGCAGGGCGTGCCTCGCCGCATTTGCCACGATGGCCATTTGCTACTTCTGCAGAAGCGGCGGCGACGACGACGACGACGACCGCGAGAGGCGCTGACATATGTGAGAAATACATCTATAAAACGTAATTTAGACTGCCTCGTCCCACCTTATGCTGAACCGCTTTGGCAAAGGCTTTATCTGCGCCATTCGCCTTAATCACATCTGAGAGTAATTCTTAATAAAGGGCATGTCGCTAATTGTTCGTCATCACAAATACTGTTTGCTATACGGCCACGACGCGCAACTGATTTCCAAAATTCGGCTTCTTCCTTTGAGGATGGAACTCAAGACCCTTGGTTTACTAGTCCAGTGCTCTACCACTGAGCTAAAGAGGCGCGGCCTAGCGGTACTTTTGCGTACTTCGTCGTTACGGTCGTCTGGATCATCAGACTTCGGCTGACAACACTTCATATTACCGACTAATATTTGCAGCTATGGCGACCCATTACTGCTTGGCAACACATCTGACACGTAACCGATGTCCTCTCCAAACAGCAACACTTGCATTTCAGAACATGTCTTTCACACATGTCTACAAAATCACCTTCACCTTCAAATACAGTTTCCTTGCGACTGACAGAGACGTAGGCAAAGTTTAAAGTTGCTATTTCCATTACATCACGTTAATCAGAAAAACGGTAATTTACATCTGCAGCGGAACAAAATTCCGTTTCGCCCAGCGTGGGGCTCCAACCCACGACCCTGAGATTAAGAGTCTCATGCTCTACCGACTGAGCTGGCCGGGCTGCTTCGGTGAATACTTGCCGGGCAGCACGTCACACAGTACTCGTTGGGGTTGGGTGGTCCCATACAGAATCTCTCCATGCTGCCTAATGTTTTCCTAACGTCACACTCGTCACGTACTTCACTTTTATTTCATAATCATTTCTGAGAGGTAAGGAATTGCATGACAACCTGCAGAGATAGTGGCGTCAAAATTAACACTCATACTTGATGTGACTCAAAAGGCGAACGAGTTACTTTCCGACGTTGTTTTAGATGTGCAAGTGCCAGTGGAAACTCGCGGTGACGGCACTCTGCCGACCATTTCGCTAGTTAACACACCGGTCTTGTAGTGTGTGTTTCAAGCTCAAGAGCATCTCCAAGCAGAAAATGGTCAACAGCAACATTCAGACGGTTTCGTACTGCTCAAATGCTACATTAAAACGGTATGTTTCTTTTTCAGAACTGATAAAACACGAGCGTGACAGCATTCGAACCTGTAATCTTCATATCCGAAGTCCGACGCCTTATCCATTAGGCCACACAGTCACTGACGACCAAGTGCAACTTGTATATGACTCATCTCGAAACGCTCACACCCCTGATAATTTGTGTTTTCGTTGTACACAGCCGCTGCCCTTGCTCTTTCCCACCCATTCGTTACATTCAACCTCTTACGTGACCGACCAAATATAGACTGGGAAACAAGACCACACAGTTTGTGCATACGGAATCGAAGGCAGGGCGTGCCTCGCCGCATTTGCCACGATGGCCATTTGCTACTTCTGCAGAAGCGGCGGCGGCGACGACGACGACGACGACGACGACGACGACGACGACGACGACGACGACGACGACGACCGCGAGAGGCTCTGACATATGTGAGAAATACATCTATAAAATGTAATTCAGACTGCCTCGTCCCACCTTATGCTGAACCGCTTTGGCAAAGGCTTTATCTGCGCCATTCGCCTTAATCACATCTGAGAGTAATTCTTAATAAAAGGCATGTCGCTAATTGTTCGTCATCACAGATACTGTTTGCTATACGGCCACGACGCGCAACTGATTTCCAAAATTCGACTTCTTCCTTTGAGGATGGAACTCACGACCCTTGGTTTACTAGTCCAGTGCTCTACAACTGAGCTAAAGAGGCGCGGCCTAGCGGTACTTTTGCGTACTTCGTCCTTACGGTCGTCTTGATCATCAGACTTCAGCTGACAACACTTCATATTACCGACTCATATTTGGAGCTATGGCGACCCATTACAGCCTGGCTACACATCTGACACGTAACCGATGTCCTCTCCAAACAACAACACTTGCATTTCAGAACATGTCTTTCACACATGTCTACAAAATCACCTTCACCTTCAAATACAGTTTCCTTGCGACTGACAGAGACGTAGGCAAAGTTTAAAGTTGCTATTTCCATTACATCACGTTAATCAGAAAAACGGTAATTTACAACTGCAGCAGAACAAAATTCCGTTTCGCCCAGCGTGGGGCTGCAACCCACGACCCTGAGATTAATAGTCTCATGCTCTACCGACTGAGCTGGCCGGGCTGCTTCGGTGAATACTTGCCGGGCAGCACGTCACACAGTACTCGTTTGGGTTGGGTGGTCCCATACAGAATCTCTCCATGCTGCCTAATGTTTTCCTAACGTCACATTCGTCACGTACTTCACTTTTATTTCATAATCATTTCTGAGAGGTAAGGAATTGCATGACAACCTGCAGAGCTAGTTTCGTCAAAATTAACACTCATACTTGATGTGACTCAAAAGGCGAACGAGTTACTTTCCGACGTTGTTTTAGATGTGCAAGTGCCAGTGGAAACTCGCGGTGATGGCACTCTGCCGACCATTTCGCTAGTTAACACCGGTCTTGTAGTGTGTGTTTCAAGCTCAAGAGCATCTCCAAGCAGAAAACGGTCAACAGCAACATTCAGACGGTTTCGTACTGCTCAAATGCTACATTAAAACGGTATGTTTCTTTTTCAGAACTGATAAAACACGAGCGTGACAGCATTCGAACCTGTAATCTTCAGATCCGAAGTCCGACGCCTTATCCATTAGGCCACACAGTCACTGACGACCAAGTGCAACTTGTATATGACTCATCTCGAAACGCTCACACCACTGATAATTTGTGTTTTCGTTCTACACAGCCGCTGCCCTTGCTCTTTCCCACCCATTCGTTACATTCAACCTCTTACGTGACCGACCAAATATAGACTGGAAAACAAGACCACACACTTTGTGCATACGGAATCGAAGGCAGGGCGTGCCTCGCCGCATTTGCCACGATGGCCATTTGCTACTTCTGCAGAAGCGGCGGCGACGACGACGACGACGACGACGACGACGACGACGACGACGACGACGACGACGACCGCGAGAGGCTCTGACATATGTGAGAAATACATCTATAAAATGTAATTCAGACTGCCTCGTCCCACCTTATGCTGAACCGCTTTGGCGAAGTCTTTATCTGCGCCATTCGCCTTAATCACATCTGAGAGTAATTCTTAATAAAAGGCATGTCGCTACTTGTTCGTCATCACAGATACTGTTTGCTATACGGCCACGACGCGCAACTGATTTTTAAAATTCGACTTCTTCCTTTGAGGATGGAACTCACGACCCTTGGTTTACTAGTCCAGTGCTCTACCACTGAGCGAAAGAGGCGCGGCCTAGCGGTACCTTTGTGTACTTCGTCCTTACGGTCGTCTGGATCATCAGACTTCAGCTGACAACACTTCATATTACCGACTAATATTTGCAGCTATGGCGACCCATTACAGCTTGGCTACACATCTGACACGTAACCGATGTCCTCTCCAAACAACAACACTTGCATTTCAGAACATGTCTTTCACACATGTCTACAAAATCACCTTCACCTTCAAATACAGTTTCCTTGCGACTGACAGAGACGTAGGCAAAGTTTAAAGTTGCTATTTCCATTACATCACGTTAATCAGAAAAACGGTAATTTACATCTGCAGCGGAACAAAATTCCGTTTCGCCCAGCGTGGGGCTCCAACCCACGACCCTGAGATTAAGAGTCTCATGCTCTACCGACTGAGCTGGCCGGGCTGCTTCGGTGAATACTTGCCGGGCAGCACGTCACACAGTACTCGTTTGGGTTGGGTGGTCCCATACAGAATCTCTCCATGCTGCCTAATGTTTTCCTAACGTCACACTCGTCACGTACTTCACTTTGATTTCATAATCATTTCTGAGAGGTAAGGAATTGCATGACAACCTGCAGAGCTAGTGGCGTCAAAATTAACACTCATACTTGATGTGACTCAAAAGGCGAACGAGTTACTTTCCGACGTTGTTTTAGATGTGCAAGTGCCAGTGGAAACTCGCGGTGACGGCACTCTGCCGACCATTTCGCTAGTTAACACACCGGTCTTGTAGTGTGTGTTTCAAGCTCAAGAGCATCTCCAAGCAGAAAATGGTCAACAGCAACATTCAGACGGTTTCGTACTGCTCAAATGCTACATTAAAACGGTATGTTTCTTTTTCAGAACTGATAAAACACGAGCGTGACAGCATTCGAACCTGTAATCTTCAGATCCGAAGTCCGACGCCTTATCCATTAGGCCACACAGTCACTGACGACCAAGTGCAACTTGTATATGACTCATCTCGAAACGCTCACACCCCTGATAATTTGTGTTTTCGTTGTACACAGCCGCTGCCCTTGCTGTTTCCCACCCATTCGTTACATTCAACCTCTTACGTGACCGACCAAATATAGACTGGGAAACAAGACCACACACTTTGTGCATACGGAATCGAAGGCAGGGCGTGCCTCGCCGCATTTGCCACGATGGCCATTTGCTACTTCTGCAGAAGCGGCGGCGGCGGCGGCGGCGGCGGCGGCGGCGACGACGACGACGACGACGACGACCGCGAGAGGCTCTGACATATGTTAGAAATACATCTATAAAATGTAATTCAGACTGCCTCGTCCCACCTTATGCTGAACCGCTTTGGCAAAGCTTTATCTGCGCCATTCGCCTTAATCACATCTGAGAGTAATTCTTAATAAAAGGCATGTCGTTAATTGTTTGTCATCACAGATACTGTTTGCTATACGGCCACGACGCGCAACTGATTTCCAAAATTCGACTTCTTCCTTTGAGGATGGAACTCACGACCCTTGGTTTACTAGTCCAGTGCTCTACCACTGAGCTAAAGAGGCGCGGCCTAGCGGTACTTTTGCGTACTTCGTCCTTACGGTCGTCTGGATCATCAGACTTCAGCTGACAACACTTCATATTACCGACTAATATTTGCAGCTATGGCGACCCATTACTGCTTGGCTACACATCTGACACGTAACCGATGTCCTCTCCAAACAACAACACTTGCATTTCAGAACATGTCTTTCACACATGTCTACAAAATCACCTTCACCTTCAAATACAGTTTCCTTGCGACTGACAGAGACGTAGGCAAAGTTTAAAGTTGCTATTTCCATTACAACACGTTAATCAGAAAAACGGTAATTTACATCTGCAGCGGAACAAAATTCCGTTTCGCAAAGCGTGGGGCTCGAACCCACGACCCTGAGATTAAGAGTCTCATGCTCTACTGACTGAGCTAGCCGGGCTGCTTCGGTGAATATTTGCCGGGCAGCACGTCACACAGTACTCGTTTGGGTTGGGTGGTCCCATACAGAATCTCTCCATGCTGCCTAATGTTTTCCTAATGTCACACTCGTCACGTACTTCACTTTTATTTCATAACCATTTCTGAGAGGTAAGGAATTGCATGACAACCTGCAGAGCTAGTGGCGTCAAAATTAACACTCATACTTGATGTGACTCAAAAGGCGAACGAGTTACTTTCCGACGTTGTTTTAGATGTGCAAGTGCCAGTGGAAACTCGCGGTGACATCACTCTGCCGACCATTTCGCTAGTTAACACCGGTCTTGTAGTGTGTGTTTCAAGCTCAAGAGCATCTCCAAGCAGAAAATGGTCAACAGCAACATTCAGACGGTTTCGTACTGCTCAAATGCTACATTAAAACGGTATGTTTCTTTTTCAGAACTGATAAAACACGAGCGTGACAGCATTCGAACCTGTAATCTTCAGATCCGAAGTCCGACGCCTTATCCATTAGGCCACACAGTCACTGACGACCAAGTGCAACTTGTATATGACTCATCTCGAAACGCTCACACCCCTGATAATTTGTGTTTTCGTTGTACACAGCCGCTGCCCTTGCTCTTTCCCACCCATTCGTTACATTCAACCTCTTACGTGACCGACCAAATATAGACTGGGAAAAAAGACCACACACTTTGTGCATAGGGGATCGAAGGCAGGGCGTGCCTCGCCGCATTTGCCACGATGGCCATTTGCTACTTCTGCAGAAGCGGCGGCGGCGACGGCGGCGACGACGACGACGACGACGACGACGACGACGACGACGACGACGACGACGACGACGACGACGACGACGACGACGACGACGACGACCGCGAGAGGCTCTGACATATGTGAGAAATACATCTATAAAATGTAATTCAGACTGCCTCATCCCACCTTATGCTGAACCGCTTTGGCAAAGCTTTATCTGCGCCATTCGCCTTAATCACATCTGAGAGTAATTCTTAATAAAAGGCATGTCGTTAATTGTTTGTCATCACAGATACTGTTTGCTATACGGCCACGACGCGCAACTGATTTCCAAAATTCGACTTCTTCCTTTGAGGATGGAACTCACGACCCTTGGTTTACTAGTCCAGTGCTCTACCACTGAGCTAAAGAGGCGCGGCCTAGCGGTACTTTTGCGTACTTCGTCCTTACGGTCGTCTGGATCATCAGACTTCAGCTGACAACACTTCATATTACCGACTAATATTTGCAGCTATGGCGACCCATTACTGCTTGGCTACACATCTGACACGTAACCGATGTCCTCTCCAAACAACAACACTTGCATTTCAGAACATGTCTTTCACACATGTCTACAAAATCACCTTCACCTTCAAATACAGTTTCCTTGCGACTGACAGAGACGTAGGCAAAGTTTAAAGTTGCTATTTCCATTACAACACGTTAATCAGAAAAACGGTAATTTACATCTGCAGCGGAACAAAATTCCGTTTCGCAAAGCGTGGGGCTCGAACCCACGACCCTGAGATTAAGAGTCTCATGCTCTACCGACTGAGCTAGCCGGGCTGCTTCGGTGAATATTTGCCGGGCAGCACGTCACACAGTACTCGTTTGGGTTGGGTGGTCCCATACAGAATCTCTCCATGCTGCCTAATGTTTTCCTAATGTCACACTCGTCACGTACTTCACTTTTATTTCATAACCATTTCTGAGAGGTAAGGAATTGCATGACAACCTGCAGAGCTAGTGGCGTCAAAATTAACACTCATAATTGATGTGACTCAAAAGGCGAACGAGTTACTTTCCGACGTTGTTTTAGATGTGCAAGTGCCAGTGGAAACTCGCGGTGACATCACTCTGCCGACCATTTCGCTAGTTAACACCGGTCTTGTAGTGTGTGTTTCAAGCTCAAGAGCATCTCCAAGCAGAAAATGGTCAACAGCAACATTCAGACGGTTTCGTACTGCTCAAATGCTACATTAAAACGGTATGTTTCTTTTTCAGAACTGATAAAACACGAGCGTGACAGCATTCGAACCTGTAATCTTCAGATCCGAAGTCCGACGCCTTATCCATTAGGCCACACAGTCACTGACGACCAAGTGCAACTTGTATATGACTCATCTCGAAACGCTCACACCCCTGATAATTTGTGTTTTCGTTCTACACAGCCGCTGCCCTTGCTCTTTCCCACCCATTCGTTACATTCAACCTCTTACGTGACCGACCAAATATAGACTGGGAAAAAAGACCACACACTTTGTGCATAGGGGATCGAAGGCAGGGCGTGCCTCGCCGCATTTGCCACGATGGCCATTTGCTACTTCTGCAGAAGCGGCGGCGGCGACGGCGACGACGACGACGACGACGACGACGACGACGACGACGACGACGACGACGACGACGACCGCGAGAGGCTCTGACATATGTGAGAAATACATCTATAAAATGTAATTCAGTCTGCCTCGTCCCACCTTATGCTGAACCGCTTTGGCAAAGGCTTTATCTGCGCCATTCGCCTTAATCACATCTGAGAGTAATTCTTAATAAAAGGCATGTCGCTAATTGTTCGTCATCACAGATACTGTTTGCTATACGGCCACGACGCGCAACTGATTTCCAAAATTCGACTTCTTCCTTTCAGGATGGAACTCACGACCCTTGGTTTACTAGTCCAGTGCTCTACCACTGAGCTAAAGAGGCGCGGCCTAGCGGTACTTTTCCGTACTTCCTCCTAACGGTCGTCTGGATCATCAGACTTCAGCTGACAACACTTCATATTACCGACTAATATTTGCAGCTATGGCGACCCATTACTGCTTGGCTACACATCTGACACATAACCGATGTCCTCTCCAAACAACAACACTTGCATTTCAGAACATGTCTTTCACACATGTCTACAAAATCACCTTCACCTTCAAATACAGTTTCCTTGCGACTGACAGAGACGTAGGCAAAGTTTAAAGTTGCTATTTCCATTACATCTCGTTAATCACAAAACGGTAATTTACATCTGCAGCGGAACAAAATTCCGTTTTGCCCAGCGTGGGGCTCGAACCCACGACCCTGAGATTAAGAGTCTCATGCTCTACCGACTGAGCTAGCCGGGCTGCTTCGGTGAATATTTGCCGGGCAGCACGTCACACAGTACTCGTTTGGGTTGGGTGGTCCCATACAGAATCTCTCCATGCTGCCTAATGTTTTCCTAATGTCACACTCGTCACGTACTTCACTTTTATTTCATAACCATTTCTGAGAGGTAAGGAATTGCATGACAACCTGCAGAGCTAGTGGCGTCAAAATTAACACTCATACTTGATGTGACTCAAAAGGCGAACGAGTTACTTTCCGACGTTGTTTTAGATGTGCAAGTGCCAGTGGAAACTCACGGTGACGGCACTCTGCCGACCATTTCGCTAGTTAACACACCGGTCTTGTAGTGTGTGTTTCAAGCTCAAGAGCATCTCCAAGGAGAAAATGGTCAACAGCAACATTCAGACGGTTTCGTACTGCTCAAATGCTACATTAAAACGGTATGTTTCTTTTTCAGAACTGATAAAACACGAGCGTGACAGCATTCGAACCTGTAATCTTCAGATCCGAAGTCCGACGCCTTATCCATTAGGCCACACAGTCACTGACGACCAAGTGCAACTTGTATATGACTCATCTCGAAACGCTCACACCCTTGATAATTTGTGTTTTCGTTCTACACAGCCGCTGCCCTTGCTCTTTCCCACCCATTCGTTACATTCAACCTCTTACGTGACCGACCAAATATAGACTGGGAAACAAGACCACACACTTTGTGCATACGGAATCGAAGGCAGGGCGTGCCTCGCCGCATTTGCCACAATGGCCATTTGCTACTTCTGCAGAAGCGGCGGCGGCGACGACGACGACGACGACGACGACGACGACGACGACGACGACGACGACGACGACGACGACGACGACCGCGAGAGGCTCTGACATATGTGAGAAATACATCTATAAAATGTAATTCAGACTGCCTCGTCCCACCTTATGCTGAACCGCTTTGGCGAAGTCTTTATCTGCGCCATTCGCCTTAATCACATCTGAGAGTAATTCTTAATAAAAGGCATGTCGCTAATTGTTCGTCATCACAGATACTGTTTGCTATACGGCCACGACGCGCAACTGATTTCCAAAATTCGACTTCTTCCTTTGAGGATGGAACTCACGACCCTTGGTTTACTAGTCCAGTGCTCTACCACTGAGCTAAAGAGGCGCGGCCTAGCGGTACCTTTGTGTACTTCGTCCTTACGGTCGTCTGGATCATCAGACTTCAGCTGACAACACTTCATATTACCGACTAATATTTGCAGCTATGGCGACCCATTACTGCTTGGCTACACATCTGACACGTAACCGATGTCCTCTCCAAACAACAACACTTGCATTTCAGAACATGTCTTTCACACATGTCTACAAAATCACCTTCACCTTCAAATACAGTTTCCTTGCGACTGACAGAGACGTAGGCAAAGTTTAAAGTTGCTATTTCCATTACATCACGTTAATCAGAAAAACGGTAATTTACATCTGCAGCGGAACAAAATTCCGTTTCGCCCAGCGTGGGGCTCCAACCCACGACCCTGAGAGTAAGAGTCTCATGCTCTACCGACTGAGCTGGCCGGGCTGCTTCGGTGAATACTTGCCGGGCAGCACGTCACACAGTACTCGTTTGGGTTGGGTGGTCCCATACAGAATCTCTCCATGCTGCCTAATGTTTTCCTAACGTCACACTCGTCACGTACTTCACTTTTATTTCATAATCATTTCTGAGAGGTAAGGAATTGCATGACAACCTGCAGAGCTAGTGGCGTCAAAATTAACACTCATACTTGATGTGACTCAAAAGGCGAACGTGTTACTTTCCGACGTTGTTTTAGATGTGCAAGTGCCAGTGGAAACTCGCGGTGACGGCACTCTGCCGACCATTTCGCTAGTTAACACACCGGTCTTGTAGTGTGTGTTTCAAGCTCAAGAGCATCTCCAAGCAGAAAATGGTCAACAGCAACATTCAGACGGTTTCGTACTGCTCAAATGCTACATTAAAACGGTATGTTTCTTTTTCAGAACTGATAAAACACGAGCGTGACAGCATTCGAACCTGTAATCTTCATATCCGAAGTCCGACGCCTTATCCATTAGGCCACACAGTCACTGACGACCAAGTGCAACTTTTATATGACTCATCTCGAAACGCTCACACCCCTGATAATTTGTGTTTTCGTTGTACACAGCCGCTGCCCTTGCTCTTTCCCACCCATTCGTTACATTCAACCTCTTACGTGACCGACCAAATATAGACTGGGAAACAAGACCACACACTTTGTGCATAGGGGATCGAAGGCAGGGCGTGCCTCGCCGCATTTGCCACGATGGCCATTTGCTACTTCTGCAGAAGCGGCGGCGGCGGCGGCGGCGGCGACGACGACGACGACGACGACGACGACGACGACGACGACGACGACCGCGAGAGGCTCTGACATATGTGAGAAATACATCTATAAAATGTAATTCAGACTGCCTCGTCCCACCTTATGCTGAACCGCTTTGGCAAAGGCTTTATCTGCGCCATTCGCCTTAATCACATCTGAGAGTAATTCTTAATAAAAGGCATGTCGCTAATTGTTCGTCATCACAGATACTGTTTGCTATACGGCCACGACGCGCAACTGATTTCCAAAATTCGACTTCTTCCTTTGAGGATGGAACTCACGACTCTTGGTTTACTAGTCCAGTGCTCTACAACTGAGCTAAAGAGGCGCGGCCTAGCGGTACTTTTGCGTACTTCGTCCTTACGGTCGTCTGGATCATCAGACTTCAGCTGACAACACTTCATATTACCGACTCATATTTGGAGCTATGGCGACCCATTACTGCTTGGCTACACATCTGACACGTAACCGATGTTCCCTCCAAACAACAACACTTGCATTTTAGAACATGTCTTTCACACATGTCTACAAAATCACCTTCACCTTCAAATACAGTTTCCTTGCGACTGACAGAGACGTAGGCAAAGTTTAAAGTTGCTATTTCCATTACATCACGTTAATCAGAAAAACGGTAATTTACATCTGCAGCAGAACAAAATTCCGCTTCGCCCAGCGTGGGGCTGCAACCCACGACCCTGAGATTAATAGTCTCATGCTCTACCGACTGAGCTGGCCGGGCTGCTTCGGTGAATACTTGCCGGGCAGCACGTCACACAGTACTCGTTTGGGTTGGGTGGTCCCATACAGAATCTCTCCATGCTGCCTAATGTTTTCCTAACGTCACATTCGTCACGTACTTCACTTTTATTTCATAATCATTTCTGAGAGGTAAGGAATTGCATGACAACCTGCAGAGCTAGTGGCGTCAAAATTAACACTCATACTTGATGTGACTCAAAAGGCGAACGAGTTACTTTCCCACGTTGTTTTAGATGTGCAAGTGCCAGTGGAAACTCGCGGTGACGGCACTCTGCCGACCATTTCGCTAGTTAACACCGGTCTTGTAGTGTGTGTTTCAAGCTCAAGAGCATCTCCAAGCAGAAAATGGTCAACTGCAACATTCAGACGGTTTCGTACTGCTCAAATGCTACATTAAAACGGTATGTTTCTTTTTCAGAACTGATAAAACACGAGCGTGACAGCATTCGAACCTGTAACCTTCAGATCCGAAGTCCGACGCCTTATCCATTAGGCCACACAGTCACTGACGACCAAGTGCAACTTGTATATGACTCATCTCGAAACGCTCACACCCCTGATAATTTGTGTTTTCGTTGTACACAGCCGCTGCCCTTGCTCTTTCCCACCCATTCGTTACATTCAACCTCTTACGTGACCGACCAAATATAGACTGGGAAACAAGACCACACACTTTGTGCATAGGGGATCGAAGGCAGGGCGTGCCTCGCCGCATTTGCCACGATGGCCATTTGCTACTTCTGCAGAAGCGGCGACGACGACGACGACGACGACGACGACGACCGCGAGAGGCTCTGACATATGTGAGAAATACATCTATAAAATGTAATTCAGACTGCCTCGTCCCACCTTATGCTGAACCGCTTTGGCAAAGCTTTATCTGCGCCATTCGCCTTAATCACATCTGAGAGTAATTCTTAATAAAAGGCATGTCGTTAATTGTTTGTCATCACAGATACTGTTTGCTATACGGCCACGACGCGCAACTGATTTCCAAAATTCGACTTCTTCCTTTGAGGATGGAACTCACGACCCTTGGTTTACTAGTCCAGTGCTCTACCACTGAGCTAAAGAGGCGCGGCCTAGCGGTACTTTTGCGTACTTCGTCCTTACGGTCGTCTGGATCATCAGACTTCAGCTGACAACACTTCATATTACCGACTAATATTTGCAGCTATGGCGACCCATTACTGCTTGGCTACACATCTGACACGTAACCGATGTCCTCTCCAAACAACAACACTTGCATTTCAGAACATGTCTTTCACACATGTCTACAAAATCACCTTCACCTTCAAATACAGTTTCCTTGCGACTGACAGAGACGTAGGCAAAGTTTAAAGTTGCTATTTCCATTACAACACGTTAATAAGAAAAACGGTAATTTACATCTGCAGCGGAACAAAATTCCGTTTCGCAAAGCGTGGGGCTCGAACCCACGACCCTGAGATTAAGAGTCTCATGCTCTACCGACTGAGCTAGCCGGGCTGCTTCGGTGAATATTTGCCGGGCAGCACGTCACACAGTACTCGTTTGGGTTGGGTGGTCCCATACAGAATCTCTCCATGCTGCCTAATGTTTTCCTAATGTCACACTCGTCACGTACTTCACTTTTATTTCATAACCATTTCTGAGAGGTAAGGAATTGCATGACAACCTGCAGAGCTAGTGGCGTCAAAATTAACACTCATAATTGATGTGACTCAAAAGGCGAACGAGTTACTTTCCGACGTTGTTTTAGATGTGCAAGTGCCAGTGGAAACTCGCGGTGACATCACTCTGCCGACCATTTCGCTAGTTAACACCGGTCTTGTAGTGTGTGTTTCAAGCTCAAGAGCATCTCCAAGCAGAAAATGGTCAACAGCAACATTCAGACGGTTTCGTACTGCTCAAATGCTACATTAAAACGGTATGTTTCTTTTTCAGAACTGATAAAACACGAGCGTGACAGCATTCGAACCTGTAATCTTCAGATCCGAAGTCCGACGCCTTATCCATTAGGCCACACAGTCACTGACGACCAAGTGCAACTTGTATATGACTCATCTCGAAACGCTCACACCCCTGATAATTTGTGTTTTCGTTGTACACAGCCGCTGCCCTTGCTCTTTCCCACCCATTCGTTACATTCAACCTCTTACGTGACCGACCAAATATAGACTGGGAAAAAAGACCACACACTTTGTGCATAGGGGATCGAAGGCAGGGCGTGCCTCGCCGCATTTGCCACGATGGCCATTTGCTACTTCTGCAGAAGCGGCGGCGGCGGCGGCGACGACGACGACGACGACGACGACGACGACGACGACGACGACGACGACGACGACGACGACGACGACCGCGAGAGGCTCTGACATATGTGAGAAATACATCTATAAAATGTAATTCAGTCTGCCTCGTCCCACCTTATGCTGAACCGCTTTGGCAAAGGCTTTATCTGCGCCATTCGCCTTAATCACATCTGAGAGTAATTCTTAATAAAAGGCATGTCGCTAATTGTTCGTCATCACAGATACTGTTTGCTATACGGCCACGACGCGCAACTGATTTCCAAAATTCGACTTCTTCCTTTCAGGATGGAACTCACGACCCTTGGTTTACTAGTCCAGTGCTCTACCACTGAGCTAAAGAGGCGCGGCCTAGCGGTACTTTTCCGTACTTCCTCCTAACGGTCGTCTGGATCATCAGACTTCAGCTGACAACACTTCATATTACCGACTAATATTTGCAGCTATGGCGACCCATTACTGCTTGGCTACACATCTGACACATAACCGATGTCCTCTCCAAACAACAACACTTGCATTTCAGAACATGTCTTTCACACATGTCTACAAAATCACCTTCACCTTCAAATACAGTTTCCTTGCGACTGACAGAGACGTAGGCAAAGTTTAAAGTTGCTATTTCCATTACATCTCGTTAATCACAAAACGGTAATTTACATCTGCAGCGGAACAAAATTCCGTTTTGCCCAGCGTGGGGCTCGAACCCACGACCCTGAGATTAAGAGTCTCATGCTCTACCGACTGAGCTAGCCGGGCTGCTTCGGTGAATATTTGCCGGGCAGCACGTCACACAGTACTCGTTTGGGTTGGGTGGTCCCATACAGAATCTCTCCATGCTGCCTAATGTTTTCCTAATGTCACACTCGTCACGTACTTCACTTTTATTTCATAACCATTTCTGAGAGGTAAGGAATTGCATGACAACCTGCAGAGCTAGTGGCGTCAAAATTAACACTCATACTTGATGTGACTCAAAAGGCGAACGAGTTACTTTCCGACGTTGTTTTAGATGTGCAAGTGCCAGTGGAAACTCACGGTGACGGCACTCTGCCGACCATTTCGCTAGTTAACACACCGGTCTTGTAGTGTGTGTTTCAAGCTCAAGAGCATCTCCAAGGAGAAAATGGTCAACAGCAACATTCAGACGGTTTCGTACTGCTCAAATGCTACATTAAAACGGTATGTTTCTTTTTCAGAACTGATAAAACACGAGCGTGACAGCATTCGAACCTGTAATCTTCAGATCCGAAGTCCGACGCCTTATCCATTAGGCCACACAGTCACTGACGACCAAGTGCAACTTGTATATGACTCATCTCGAAACGCTCACACCCTTGATAATTTGTGTTTTCGTTCTACACAGCCGCTGCCCTTGCTCTTTCCCACCCATTCGTTACATTCAACCTCTTACGTGACCGACCAAATATAGACTGGGAAACAAGACCACACACTTTGTGCATAGGGGATCGAAGGCAGGGCGTGCCTCGCCGCATTTGCCACGATGGCCATTTGCTACTTCTGCAGAAGCGGCGACGACGACGACGACGACGACGACGACGACGACGACGACGACGACGACGACCGCGAGAGGCTCTGACATATGTGAGAAATACATCTATAAAATGTAATTCAGACTGCCTCGTCCCACCTTATGCTGAACCGCTTTGGCAAAGCTTTATCTGCGCCATTCGCCTTAATCACATCTGAGAGTAATTCTTAATAAAAGGCATGTCGTTAATTGTTTGTCATCACAGATACTGTTTGCTATACGGCCACGACGCGCAACTGATTTCCAAAATTCGACTTCTTCCTTTGAGGATGGAACTCACGACCCTTGGTTTACTAGTCCAGTGCTCTACCACTGAGCTAAAGAGGCGCGGCCTAGCGGTACTTTTGCGTACTTCGTCCTTACGGTCGTCTGGATCATCAGACTTCAGCTGACAACACTTCATATTACCGACTAATATTTGCAGCTATGGCGACCCATTACTGCTTGGCTACACATCTGACACGTAACCGATGTCCTCTCCAAACAACAACACTTGCATTTCAGAACATGTCTTTCACACATGTCTACAAAATCACCTTCACCTTCAAATACAGTTTCCTTGCGACTGACAGAGACGTAGGCAAAGTTTAAAGTTGCTATTTCCATTACAACACGTTAATCAGAAAAACGGTAATTTACATCTGCAGCGGAACAAAATTCCGTTTCGCAAAGCGTGGGGCTCGAACCCACGACCCTGAGATTAAGAGTCTCATGCTCTACCGACTGAGCTAGCCGGGCTGCTTCGGTGAATATTTGCCGGGCAGCACGTCACACAGTACTCGTTTGGGTTGGGTGGTCCCATACAGAATCTCTCCATGCTGCCTAATGTTTTCCTAATGTCACACTCGTCACGTACTTCACTTTTATTTCATAACCATTTCTGAGAGGTAAGGAATTGCATGACAACCTGCAGAGCTAGTGGCGTCAAAATTAACACTCATAATTGATGTGACTCAAAAGGCGAACGAGTTACTTTCCGACGTTGTTTTAGATGTGCAAGTGCCAGTGGAAACTCGCGGTGACATCACTCTGCCGACCATTTCGCTAGTTAACACCGGTCTTGTAGTGTGTGTTTCAAGCTCAAGAGCATCTCCAAGCAGAAAATGGTCAACAGCAACATTCAGACGGTTTCGTACTGCTCAAATGCTACATTAAAACGGTATGTTTCTTTTTCAGAACTGATAAAACACGAGCGTGACAGCATTCGAACCTGTAATCTTCAGATCCGAAGTCCGACGCCTTATCCATTAGGCCACACAGTCACTGACGACCAAGTGCAACTTGTATATGACTCATCTCGAAACGCTCACACCCCTGATAATTTGTGTTTTCGTTCTACACAGCCGCTGCCCTTGCTCTTTCCCACCCATTCGTTACATTCAACCTCTTACGTGACCGACCAAATATAGACTGGGAAAAAAGACCACACACTTTGTGCATAGGGGATCGAAGGCAGGGCGTGCCTCGCCGCATTTGCCACGATGGCCATTTGCTACTTCTGCAGAAGCGGCGGCGGCGACGACGACGACGACGACGACGACGACGACGACGACGACGACGACGACGACGACGACGACGACGACGACGACGACCGCGAGAGGCTCTGACATATGTGAGAAATACATCTATAAAATGTAATTCAGTCTGCCTCGTCCCACCTTATGCTGAACCGCTTTGGCAAAGGCTTTATCTGCGCCATTCGCCTTAATCACATCTGAGAGTAATTCTTAATAAAAGGCATGTCGCTAATTGTTCGTCATCACAGATACTGTTTGCTATACGGCCACGACGCGCAACTGATTTCCAAAATTCGACTTCTTCCTTTCAGGATGGAACTCACGACCCTTGGTTTACTAGTCCAGTGCTCTACCACTGAGCTAAAGAGGCGCGGCCTAGCGGTACTTTTCCGTACTTCCTCCTAACGGTCGTCTGGATCATCAGACTTCAGCTGACAACACTTCATATTACCGACTAATATTTGCAGCTATGGCGACCCATTACTGCTTGGCTACACATCTGACACATAACCGATGTCCTCTCCAAACAACAACACTTGCATTTCAGAACATGTCTTTCACACATGTCTACAAAATCACCTTCACCTTCAAATACAGTTTCCTTGCGACTGACAGAGACGTAGGCAAAGTTTAAAGTTGCTATTTCCATTACATCTCGTTAATCACAAAACGGTAATTTACATCTGCAGCGGAACAAAATTCCGTTTTGCCCAGCGTGGGGCTCGAACCCACGACCCTGAGATTAAGAGTCTCATGCTCTACCGACTGAGCTAGCCGGGCTGCTTCGGTGAATATTTGCCGGGCAGCACGTCACACAGTACTCGTTTGGGTTGGGTGGTCCCATACAGAATCTCTCCATGCTGCCTAATGTTTTCCTAATGTCACACTCGTCACGTACTTCACTTTTATTTCATAACCATTTCTGAGAGGTAAGGAATTGCATGACAACCTGCAGAGCTAGTGGCGTCAAAATTAACACTCATACTTGATGTGACTCAAAAGGCGAACGAGTTACTTTCCGACGTTGTTTTAGATGTGCAAGTGCCAGTGGAAACTCACGGTGACGGCACTCTGCCGACCATTTCGCTAGTTAACACACCGGTCTTGTAGTGTGTGTTTCAAGCTCAAGAGCATCTCCAAGGAGAAAATGGTCAACAGCAACATTCAGACGGTTTCGTACTGCTCAAATGCTACATTAAAACGGTATGTTTCTTTTTCAGAACTGATAAAACACGAGCGTGACAGCATTCGAACCTGTAATCTTCAGATCCGAAGTCCGACGCCTTATCCATTAGGCCACACAGTCACTGACGACCAAGTGCAACTTGTATATGACTCATCTCGAAACGCTCACACCCTTGATAATTTGTGTTTTCGTTCTACACAGCCGCTGCCCTTGCTCTTTCCCACCCATTCGTTACATTCAACCTCTTACGTGACCGACCAAATATAGACTGGGAAACAAGACCACACACTTTGTGCATACGGAATCGAAGGCAGGGCGTGCCTCGCCGCATTTGCCACAATGGCCATTTGCTACTTCTGCAGAAGCGGCGGCGGCGACGACGACGACGACGACGACGACGACGACGACGACGACGACGACGACGACGACGACCGCGAGAGGCTCTGACATATGTGAGAAATACATCTATAAAATGTAATTCAGACTGCCTCGTCCCACCTTATGCTGAACCGCTTTGGCGAAGTCTTTATCTGCGCCATTCGCCTTAATCACATCTGAGAGTAATTCTTAATAAAAGGCATGTCGCTAATTGTTCGTCATCACAGATACTGTTTGCTATACGGCCACGACGCGCAACTGATTTCCAAAATTCGACTTCTTCCTTTGAGGATGGAACTCACGACCCTTGGTTTACTAGTCCAGTGCTCTACCACTGAGCTAAAGAGGCGCGGCCTAGCGGTACCTTTGTGTACTTCGTCCTTACGGTCGTCTGGATCATCAGACTTCAGCTGGCAACACTTCATATTACCGACTAATATTTGCAGCTATGGCGACCCATTACTGCTTGGCTACACATCTGACACGTAACCGATGTCCTCTCCAAACAACAACACTTGCATTTCAGAACATGTCTTTCACACATGTCTACAAAATCACCTTCACCTTCAAATACAGTTTCCTTGCGACTGACAGAGACGTAGGCAAAGTTTAAAGTTGCTATTTCCATTACATCACGTTAATCAGAAAAACGGTAATTTACATCTGCAGCGGAACAAAATTCCGTTTCGCCCAGCGTGGGGCTCCAACCCACGACCCTGAGAGTAAGAGTCTCATGCTCTACCGACTGAGCTGGCCGGGCTGCTTCGGTGAATACTTGCCGGGCAGCACGTCACACAGTACTCGTTTGGGTTGGGTGGTCCCATACAGAATCTCTCCATGCTGCCTAATGTTTTCCTAACGTCACACTCGTCACGTACTTCACTTTTATTTCATAATCATTTCTGAGAGGTAAGGAATTGCATGACAACCTGCAGAGCTAGTGGCGTCAAAATTAACACTCATACTTGATGTGACTCAAAAGGCGAACGTGTTACTTTCCGACGTTGTTTTAGATGTGCAAGTGCCAGTGGAAACTCGCGGTGACGGCACTCTGCCGACCATTTCGCTAGTTAACACACCGGTCTTGTAGTGTGTGTTTCAAGCTCAAGAGCATCTCCAAGCAGAAAATGGTCAACAGCAACATTCAGACGGTTTCGTACTGCTCAAATGCTACATTAAAACGGTATGTTTCTTTTTCAGAACTGATAAAACACGAGCGTGACAGCATTCGAACCTGTAATCTTCATATCCGAAGTCCGACGCCTTATCCATTAGGCCACACAGTCACTGACGACCAAGTGCAACTTTTATATGACTCATCTCGAAACGCTCACACCCCTGATAATTTGTGTTTTCGTTGTACACAGCCGCTGCCCTTGCTCTTTCCCACCCATTCGTTACATTCAACCTCTTACGTGACCGACCAAATATAGACTGGGAAACAAGACCACACACTTTGTGCATAGGGGATCGAAGGCAGGGCGTGCCTCGCCGCATTTGCCACGATGGCCATTTGCTACTTCTGCAGAAGCGGCGGCGGCGACGACGACGACGACGACCGCGAGAGGCTCTGACATATGTGAGAAATACATCTATAAAATGTAATTCAGACTGCCTCGTCCCACCTTATGCTGAACCGCTTTGGCAAAGGCTTTATCTGCGCCATTCGCCTTAATCACATCTGAGAGTAATTCTTAATAAAAGGCATGTCGCTAATTGTTCGTCATCACAGATACTGTTTGCTATACGGCCACGACGCGCAACTGATTTCCAAAATTCGACTTCTTCCTTTGAGGATGGAACTCACGACTCTTGGTTTACTAGTCCAGTGCTCTACAACTGAGCTAAAGAGGCGCGGCCTAGCGGTACTTTTGCGTACTTCGTCCTTACGGTCGTCTGGATCATCAGACTTCAGCTGACAACACTTCATATTACCGACTCATATTTGGAGCTATGGCGACCCATTACTGCTTGGCTACACATCTGACACGTAACCGATGTTCCCTCCAAACAACAACACTTGCATTTTAGAACATGTCTTTCACACATGTCTACAAAATCACCTTCACCTTCAAATACAGTTTCCTTGCGACTGACAGAGACGTAGGCAAAGTTTAAAGTTGCTATTTCCATTACATCACGTTAATCAGAAAAACGGTAATTTACATCTGCAGCAGAACAAAATTCCGTTTCGCCCAGCGTGGGGCTGCAACCCACGACCCTGAGATTAATAGTCTCATGCTCTACCGACTGAGCTGGCCGGGCTGCTTCGGTGAATACTTGCCGGGCAGCACGTCACACAGTACTCGTTTGGGTTGGGTGGTCCCATACAGAATCTCTCCATGCTGCCTAATGTTTTCCTAACGTCACATTCGTCACGTACTTCACTTTTATTTCATAATCATTTCTGAGAGGTAAGGAATTGCATGACAACCTGCAGAGCTAGTGGCGTCAAAATTAACACTCATACTTGATGTGACTCAAAAGGCGAACGAGTTACTTTCCCACGTTGTTTTAGATGTGCAAGTGCCAGTGGAAACTCGCGGTGACGGCACTCTGCCGACCATTTCGCTAGTTAACACCGGTCTTGTAGTGTGTGTTTCAAGCTCAAGAGCATCTCCAAGCAGAAAATGGTCAACTGCAACATTCAGACGGTTTCGTACTGCTCAAATGCTACATTAAAACGGTATGTTTCTTTTTCAGAACTGATAAAACACGAGCGTGACAGCATTCGAACCTGTAACCTTCAGATCCGAAGTCCGACGCCTTATCCATTAGGCCACACAGTCACTGACGACCAAGTGCAACTTGTATATGACTCATCTCGAAACGCTCAGACCCCTGATAATTTGTGTTTTCGTTGTACACAGCCGCTGCCCTTGCTCTTTCCCACCCATTCGTTACATTCAACCTCTTACGTGACCGACCAAATATAGACTGGGAAACAAGACCACACACTTTGTGCATAGGGGATCGAAGGCAGGGCGTGCCTCGCCGCATTTGCCACGATGGCCATTTGCTACTTCTGCAGAAGCGGCGGCGGCGGCGACGGCGACGACGACGACGACGACGACGACGACGACGACGACGACGACGACGACGACGACGACGACGACGACAACGACAACGACGACGACGACGACGACGACGACGACGACCGCGAGAGGCTCTGACATATGTGAGAAATACATCTATAAAATGTAATTCAACCTGCCTCGTCCCACCATATGCTGAACCGCTTTGGCAAAGGCTTTATCTGCGCCATTCGCCTTAATCACATCTGAGAGTAATTCTTAATAAAAGGCATGTCGCTAATTGTTCGTCATCACAGATACTGTTTGCTATACGGCCATGACGCGCAAGTGATTTCCAAAATTCGACTTCTTCCTTTGAGGATGGAACTCACGACCCTTGGTTTACTAGTCCAGTGCTCTACCACTGAGCTAAAGAGGCGCGGCCTAGCGGTACATTTGCGTACTTCGTCCTTACGGTCGTCTGGATCATCAGACTTCAGCTGACAACACTTCATATTACCGACTAATATTTGCAGCTATGGCGACCCTTTACTGCTTGGCTACACATCTGACACGTAACCGATGTCCTCTCCAAACAACAACACTTGCATTTCAGAACATGTCTTTCACACATGTCTACAAAATCACCTTCACCTTCAAATACAGTTTCCTTGCGACTGACAGAGACGTAGGCAAAGTTTAAAGTTGCTATTTCCATTACATCACGTTAATCAGAAAAACGGTAATTTACATCTGCAGCGGAACAAAATTCCGTTTCGCCCAGTTTGGGGCTCCAACCCACGACCCTGAGATTAAGAGTCTCATGCTCTACCGACTGAGCTGGCCGGGCTGCTTCGGTGAATACTTGCCGGGCAGCACGTCACACAGTACTCGTTTGGGTTGGGTGGTCCCATACAGAATCTCTCCATGCTGCCTAATGTTTTCCTAACGTCACACTCGTCACGTACTTCACTTTTATTTCATAATCATTTCTGAGAGGTAAGGAATTGCATGACAACCTGCAGAGATAGTGGCGTCAAAATTAACACTCATACTTGATGTGACTCAAAAGGCGAACGAGTTACTTTCTGACGTTGTTTTAGATGTGCAAGTGCCAGTGGAAACTCGCGGTGACGGCACTCTGCCGACCATTTCGCTAGTTAACACCGGTCTTGTAGTGTGTGTTTCAAGCTCAAGAGCATCTCCAAGCAGAAAATGGTCAACAGCAACATTCAGACGGTTTCGTACTGCTCAAATGCTACATTAAAACGGTATGTTTCTTTTTCAGAACTGATAAAACACGAGCGTGACAGCATTCGAACCTGTAATCTTCAGATCCGAAGTCCGACGCCTTATCCATTAGGCCACACAGTCACTGACGACCAAGTGCAACTTGTATATGACTCATCTCGAAACGCTCACACCCCTGAAAAATTTGTGTTTTCGTTCTACACAGCCGCTGCTATTGCTCTTTCCCACCCATTCGTTACATTCAACCTCTTACGTGACCGACCAAATATAGACTGGGAAACAAGACCACACACTTTGTGCATACGGAATCGAAGCCAGGGCGTGCCTCGCCGCATTTGCCACGATGGCCATTTGCTACTTCTGCAGAAGCGGCGGCGGCGTCGACGACGACGACGACGACGACGACGACGACGACGACGACCGCGAGAGGCTCTGACATATGTGAGAAATACATCTATATAATGTAATTCAGACTGCCTCGTCCCACCTTATGGTGAACCGCTTTGGCAAAGCTTTATCTGCGCCATTCGCCTTAATCACATCTGAGAGTAATTCTTAATAAAACGCATGTCGCTAATTGTTCGTCATCACAGATACTGTTTGCTATACGGCCACGACGCGCAACTGACTTCCTTTGAGGATGGAACTCACGACCCTTGGTTTACTAGTCCAGTGCTCTACCACTGAGCTAAAGAGGCGCGGCCTAGCGGTACTTTTGCGTACTTCGTCCTTACGGTCGTCTGGATCATCAGACTTCAGCTGACAACACTTCATATTACCGACTAATATTTGCAGCTATGGCGACCCATTACTGCTTGGCTACACATCTGACACGTAACCGATGTCCTCTCCAAACAACAACACTTGCATTTCAGAACATGTCTTTCACACATGTCTACAAAATCACCTTCTCCTTTAAATACACTTTCCTTGCGACTGACAGAGACGAAGGCAAAGTTTAAAGTTGCTATTTCCATTACATCACGTTAATCAGAAAAACGGTAATTTACATCTGCAGCGGAACAAAATTCCGTTTCGCACAGCGTGGGGCTCGAACCCACGACATTGAGATTAAGAGTATCATGCTCTACCGACTGAGCTGGCCGGGCTGCTTCGGTGAATACTTGCCGGGCAGCACGTCACACAGTACTCGTTTGGGTTGGGTGGTCCCATACAGAATCTCTCCATGCTGCCTAATGTTTTCCTAACGTCACACTCGTCACGTACTTCACTTTTATTTCATAATCATTTCTGAGAGGTAAGGAATTGCATGACAACCTGCAGAGCTAGTGGCGTCAAAATTAACACTCATACTTGATGTGACTCAAAAGGCGAACGAGTTACTTTCCGACGTTGTTTTAGATGTGCAAGTGCCAGTGGAAACTCGCGGTGACGGCACTCTGCCGACCATTTCGCTAGTTAACACCGGTCTTGTAGTGTGTGTTTCAAGCTCAAGAGCATCTCCAAGCAGAAAATGGTCAACTGCAACATTCAGACGGTTTCGTACTGCTCAAATGCTACATTAAAACGGTATGTTTCTTTTTCAGAACTGATAAAACACGAGCGTGACAGCATTCGAACCTGTAATCTTCAGATCCGAAGTCCAACGCCTTATCCATTAGGCCACACAGTCACTGACGACCAAGTGCAACTTGTATATGACTCATCTCGAAACGCTCACACCCCTGATAATTTGTGTTTTCGTTCTACACAGCCGCTGCCCTTGCTCTTTCCCACCCATTCGTTACATTCAACCTCTTACGTGACCGACCAAATATAGACTGGGAAACAAGACCACACACTTTGTGCATACGGAATCGAAGGCAGGGCGTGCCTCGGCGCATTTGCCACGATGGCCATTTGCTACTTCTGCAGAAGCGGCGGCAGCGTCGACGACGACGACGACGACGACGACGACGACGACCGCGAGAGGCTCTGACATATGTGAGAAATACATCTATATAATGTAATTCAGACTGCCTCGTCCCACCTTATGGTGAACCGCTTTGGCAAAGGCTTTATCTGCGCCATTCGCCTTAATCACATCTGAGAGTAATTCTTAATAAAAGGCATGTCGCTAATTGTTCGTCATCACAGATACTGTTTGCTATACGGCCACGACGCGCAACTGATTTCCAAAATTCGACTTCTTCCTTTCAGGATGGAACTCACGACCCTTGGTTTACTAGTCCAGTGCTCTACCACTGAGCTAAAGAGGCGCGGCCTAGCGGTACTTTTGCGTACTTCGTCCTTACGGTCGTCTGGATCATCAGACTTCGGCTGACAACACTTCATATTACCGACTAATATTTGCAGCTATGGCGACCCTTTACTGCTTGGCTACACATCTGACACGTAACCGATGTCCTCTCCAAACAACAACACTTGCATTTCAGAACATGTCTTTCACACATGTCTACAAAATCACCTTCACCTTCAAATACAGTTTCCTTGCGACTGACAGAGACGTAGGCAAAGTTTAAAGTTGCTATTTCCATTACATCACGTTAATCAGAAAAACGGTAATTTACATCTGCAGCAGAACATAATTCCGTTTCGCTCAGCGTGGGGCTCCAACCCACGACCCTGAGATTAAGAGTCTCATGCTCTACCGACTGAGCTGGCCGGGCTGCTTCGGTGAATACTTGCCAGGCAGCACGTCACACAGTACTCGTTTGGGTTGGGTGGTCCCATACAGAATCTCTCCATGCTGCCTAATGTTTTCCTAACGTCACACTCGTCACGTACTTCACTTTTATTTCATAATCATTTCTGAGAGGTAAGGAATTGCATGAAACCTGCAGAGCTAGTGGCGTCAAAATTAACACTCATACTTGATGTGACTCAAAAGGCGAACGAGTTACTTTCCGACGTTGTTTTACATGTGCAAGTGCCAGTGGAAACTCGCGGTGACGGCACTCTGCCGACCATTTCGCTAGTTAACACCGGTCTTGTGGTGTGTGTTTCAAGCTCAAGAGCATCTCCAAGCAGAAAATGGTCAACAGCAACATTCAGACGGTTTCGTACAGCTCAAATGCTACATTATAACGGTATGTTTCTTTTTCTGAACTGATAAAACACGAGCGTGACAGTATTCGAACCTGTAATCTTCAGATCCGAAGTCCGACGCCTTATCCATTAGGCCACACAGTCACTGACGACCAAGTGCAACTTGTATATGACTCATCTCGAAACGCTCACACCCCTGATAATTTGTGTTTTCGTTCTACACAGCCGCTGCCCTTGCTCTTTCCCACCCATTCGTTACATTCAACCTCTTACGTGACCGACCAAATATAGACTGGGAAACAAGACCACACACTTTGTGCATACGGAATCGAAGGCAGGGCGTGCCTCGCCGCATTTGCCACGATGGCCATTTGCTACTTCTGCAGAAGCGGCGGCGGCGGCGGCGCCGACGACGACGACGACGACGACGACGACGACGACGACGACGACGACGACGACCGCGAGAGGCTCTGACATATGTGAGAAATACATCTATATAATGTAATTCAGACTGCCTCGTCCCACCTTATGGTGAACCGCTTTGGCAATGGCTTTATCTGCGCCATTCGCCTTAATCACATCTGAGAGTAATTCTTAATAAAAGGCATGTCGCTAATTGTTCGTCATCACAGATACTGTTTGTTATACGGCCACGACGCGCAACTGATTTCCTTTGAGGATGGAACTCACGACCCTTGGTTTACTAGTCCAGTGCTCTACCACTGAGCTAAAGAGGCGCGGCATAGCGGTACTTTTGCGTACTTCGTCCTTACGGTCGTCTGGATCATCAGACTTCAGCTGACAACACTTCATATTACCGACTAATATTTGCAGCTATGGCGACCCATTACTGCTTGGCTACACATCTGACACGTAACCGATGTCCTCTCCAAACAACAACACTTGCATTTCAGAACATGTCTTTCACACATGTCTACAAAATCACCTTCACCTTCAAATACAGTTTCCTTGCGACTGACAGAGACGTAGGCAAAGTTTAAAGTTGCTATTTCCATTACATCACGTTAATCAGAAAAACGGTAATTTACATCTGCAGCAGAACATAATTCCGTTTCGCTCAGCGTGGGGCTCCAACCCACGACCCTGAGATTAAGAGTCTCATGCTCTACCGACTGAGCTGGCCGGGCTGCTTCGGTGAATACTTGCCAGGCAGCACGTCACACAGTACTCGTTTGGGTTGGGTGGTCCCATACAGAATCTCTCCATGCTGCCTAATGTTTTCCTAACGTCACACTCGTCACGTACTTCACTTTTATTTCATAATCATTTCTGAGAGGTAAGGAATTGCATGAAACCTGCAGAGCTAGTGGCGTCAAAATTAACACTCATACTTGATGTGACTCAAAAGGCGAACGAGTTACTTTCCGACGTTGTTTTACATGTGCAAGTGCCAGTGGAAACTCGCGGTGACGGCACTCTGCCGACCATTTCGCTAGTTAACACCGGTCTTGTGGTGTGTGTTTCAAGCTCAAGAGCATCTCCAAGCAGAAAATGGTCAACAGCAACATTCAGACGGTTTCGTACAGCTCAAATGCTACATTATAACGGTATGTTTCTTTTTCTGAACTGATAAAACACGAGCGTGACAGTATTCGAACCTGTAATCTTCAGATCCGAAGTCCGACGCCTTATCCATTAGGCCACACAGTCACTGACGACCAAGTGCAACTTGTATATGACTCATCTCGAAACGCTCACACCCCTGATAATTTGTGTTTTCGTTCTACACAGCCGCTGCCCTTGCTCTTTCCCACCCATTCGTTACATTCAACCTCTTACGTGACCGACCAAATATAGACTGGGAAACAAGACCACACACTTTGTGCATACGGAATCGAAGGCAGGGCGTGCCTCGCCGCATTTGCCACGATGGCCATTTGCTACTTCTGCAGAAGCGGCGGCGGCGGCGGCGCCGACGACGACGACGACGACGACGACGACGACGACGACGACGACGACGACGACGACGACGACGACGACGACGACCGCGAGAGGCTCTGACATATGTGAGAAATACATCTATATAATGTAATTCAGACTGCCTCGTCCCACCTTATGGTGAACCGCTTTGGCAATGGCTTTATCTGCGCCATTCGCCTTAATCACATCTGAGAGTAATTCTTAATAAAAGGCATGTCGCTAATTGTTCGTCATCACAGATACTGTTTGTTATACGGCCACGACGCGCAACTGATTTCCTTTGAGGATGGAACTCACTACCCTTGGTTTACTAGTCCAGTGCTCTACCACTGAGCTAAAGAGGCGCGGCATAGCGGTACTTTTGCGTACTTCGTCCTTACGGTCGTCTGGATCATCAGACTTCAGCTGACAACACTTCATATTACCGACTAATATTTGCAGCTATGGCGACCCTTTACTGCTTGGCTACACATCTGACACGTAACCGATGTCCTCTCCAAACAACAACACTTGCATTTCAGAACATGTCTTTCACACATGTCTACAAAATCACCTTCACCTTCAAATACAGTTTCCTTGCGACTGACAGAGACGTAGGCAAAGTTTAAAGTTGCTATTTCCATTACATCACGTTAATCAGAAAAACGGTAATTTACATCTGCAGCGGAACAAAATTCCGTTTCGCCCAGTTTGGGGCTCCAACCCACGACCCTGAGATTAAGAGTCTCATGCTCTACCGACTGAGCTGGCCGGGCTGCTTCGGTGAATACTTGCCGGGCAGCACGTCACACAGTACTCGTTTGGGTTGGGTGGTCCCATACAGAATCTCTCCATGCTGCCTAATGTTTTCCTAACGTCACACTCGTCACGTACTTCACTTTTATTTCATAATCATTTCTGAGAGGTAAGGAATTGCATGACAACCTGCAGAGATAGTGGCGTCAAAATTAACACTCATACTTGATGTGACTCAAAAGGCGAACGAGTTACTTTCTGACGTTGTTTTAGATGTGCAAGTGCCAGTGGAAACTCGCGGTGACGGCACTCTGCCGACCATTTCGCTAGTTAACACCGGTCTTGTAGTGTGTGTTTCAAGCTCAAGAGCATCTCCAAGCAGAAAATGGTCAACAGCAACATTCAGACGGTTTCGTACTGCTCAAATGCTACATTAAAACGGTATGTTTCTTTTTCAGAACTGATAAAACACGAGCGTGACAGCATTCGAACCTGTAATCTTCAGATCCGAAGTCCGACGCCTTATCCATTAGGCCACACAGTCACTGACGACGAAGTGCAACTTGTATATGACTCATCTCGAAACGCTCACACCCCTGAAAAATTTGTGTTTTCGTTCTACACAGCCGCTGCTATTGCTCTTTCCCACCCATTCGTTACATTCAACCTCTTACGTGACCGACCAAATATAGACTGGGAAACAAGACCACACACTTTGTGCATACGGAATCGAAGCCAGGGCGTGCCTCGCCGCATTTGCCACGATGGCCATTTGCTACTTCTGCAGAAGCGGCGGCGGCGTCGACGACGACGACGACGACGACGACGACGACGACGACGACCGCGAGAGGCTCTGACATATGTGAGAAATACATCTATATAATGTAATTCAGACTGCCTCGTCCCACCTTATGGTGAACCGCTTTGGCAAAGCTTTATCTGCGCCATTCGCCTTAATCACATCTGAGAGTAATTCTTAATAAAACGCATGTCGCTAATTGTTCGTCATCACAGATACTGTTTGCTATACGGCCACGACGCGCAACTGACTTCCTTTGAGGATGGAACTCACGACCCTTGGTTTACTAGTCCAGTGCTCTACCACTGAGCTAAAGAGGCGCGGCCTAGCGGTACTTTTGCGTACTTCGTCCTTACGGTCGTCTGGATCATCAGACTTCAGCTGACAACACTTCATATTACCGACTAATATTTGCAGCTATGGCGACCCATTACTGCTTGGCTACACATCTGACACGTAACCGATGTCCTCTCCAAACAACAACACTTGCATTTCAGAACATGTCTTTCACACATGTCTACAAAATCACCTTCTCCTTTAAATACACTTTCCTTGCGACTGACAGAGACGAAGGCAAAGTTTAAAGTTGCTATTTCCATTACATCACGTTAATCAGAAAAACGGTAATTTACATCTGCAGCGGAACAAAATTCCGTTTCGCACAGCGTGGGGCTCGAACCCACGACATTGAGATTAAGAGTATCATGCTCTACCGACTGAGCTGGCCGGGCTGCTTCGGTGAATACTTGCCGGGCAGCACGTCACACAGTACTCGTTTGGGTTGGGTGGTCCCATACAGAATCTCTCCATGCTGCCTAATGTTTTCCTAACGTCACACTCGTCACGTACTTCACTTTTATTTCATAATCATTTCTGAGAGGTAAGGAATTGCATGACAACCTGCAGAGCTAGTGGCGTCAAAATTAACACTCATACTTGATGTGACTCAAAAGGCGAACGAGTTACTTTCCGACGTTGTTTTAGATGTGCAAGTGCCAGTGGAAACTCGCGGTGACGGCACTCTGCCGACCATTTCGCTAGTTAACACCGGTCTTGTAGTGTGTGTTTCAAGCTCAAGAGCATCTCCAAGCAGAAAATGGTCAACTGCAACATTCAGACGGTTTCGTACTGCTCAAATGCTACATTAAAACGGTATGTTTCTTTTTCAGAACTGATAAAACACGAGCGTGACAGCATTCGAACCTGTAATCTTCAGATCCGAAGTCCAACGCCTTATCCATTAGGCCACACAGTCACTGACGACCAAGTGCAACTTGTATATGACTCATCTCGAAACGCTCACACCCCTGATAATTTGTGTTTTCGTTCTACACAGCCGCTGCCCTTGCTCTTTCCCACCCATTCGTTACATTCAACCTCTTACGTGACCGACCAAATATAGACTGGGAAACAAGACCACACACTTTGTGCATACGGAATCGAAGGCAGGGCGTGCCTCGGCGCATTTGCCACGATGGCCATTTGCTACTTCTGCAGAAGCGGCGGCAGCGTCGACGACGACGACGACGACGACGACGACGACGACCGCGAGAGGCTCTGACATATGTGAGAAATACATCTATATAATGTAATTCAGACTGCCTCGTCCCACCTTATGGTGAACCGCTTTGGCAAAGGCTTTATCTGCGCCATTCGCCTTAATCACATCTGAGAGTAATTCTTAATAAAAGGCATGTCGCTAATTGTTCGTCATCACAGATACTGTTTGCTATACGGCCACGACGCGCAACTGATTTCCAAAATTCGACTTCTTCCTTTCAGGATGGAACTCACGACCCTTGGTTTACTAGTCCAGTGCTCTACCACTGAGCTAAAGAGGCGCGGCCTAGCGGTACTTTTGCGTACTTCGTCCTTACGGTCGTCTGGATCATCAGACTTCGGCTGACAACACTTCATATTACCGACTAATATTTGCAGCTATGGCGACCCTTTACTGCTTGGCTACACATCTGACACGTAACCGATGTCCTCTCCAAACAACAACACTTGCATTTCAGAACATGTCTTTCACACATGTCTACAAAATCACCTTCACCTTCAAATACAGTTTCCTTGCGACTGACAGAGACGTAGGCAAAGTTTAAAGTTGCTATTTCCATTACATCACGTTAATCAGAAAAACGGTAATTTACATCTGCAGCAGAACATAATTCCGTTTCGCTCAGCGTGGGGCTCCAACCCACGACCCTGAGATTAAGAGTCTCATGCTCTACCGACTGAGCTGGCCGGGCTGCTTCGGTGAATACTTGCCAGGCAGCACGTCACACAGTACTCGTTTGGGTTGGGTGGTCCCATACAGAATCTCTCCATGCTGCCTAATGTTTTCCTAACGTCACACTCGTCACGTACTTCACTTTTATTTCATAATCATTTCTGAGAGGTAAGGAATTGCATGAAACCTGCAGAGCTAGTGGCGTCAAAATTAACACTCATACTTGATGTGACTCAAAAGGCGAACGAGTTACTTTCCGACGTTGTTTTACATGTGCAAGTGCCAGTGGAAACTCGCGGTGACGGCACTCTGCCGACCATTTCGCTAGTTAACACCGGTCTTGTGGTGTGTGTTTCAAGCTCAAGAGCATCTCCAAGCAGAAAATGGTCAACAGCAACATTCAGACGGTTTCGTACAGCTCAAATGCTACATTATAACGGTATGTTTCTTTTTCTGAACTGATAAAACACGAGCGTGACAGTATTCGAACCTGTAATCTTCAGATCCGAAGTCCGACGCCTTATCCATTAGGCCACACAGTCACTGACGACCAAGTGCAACTTGTATATGACTCATCTCGAAACGCTCACACCCCTGATAATTTGTGTTTTCGTTCTACACAGCCGCTGCCCTTGCTCTTTCCCACCCATTCGTTACATTCAACCTCTTACGTGACCGACCAAATATAGACTGGGAAACAAGACCACACACTTTGTGCATACGGAATCGAAGGCAGGGCGTGCCTCGCCGCATTTGCCACGATGGCCATTTGCTACTTCTGCAGAAGCGGCGGCGGCGGCGGCGCCGACGACGACGACGACGACGACGACGACGACGACGACGACGACGACGACCGCGAGAGGCTCTGACATATGTGAGAAATACATCTATATAATGTAATTCAGACTGCCTCGTCCCACCTTATGGTGAACCGCTTTGGCAATGGCTTTATCTGCGCCATTCGCCTTAATCACATCTGAGAGTAATTCTTAATAAAAGGCATGTCGCTAATTGTTCGTCATCACAGATACTGTTTGTTATACGGCCACGACGCGCAACTGATTTCCTTTGAGGATGGAACTCACGACCCTTGGTTTACTAGTCCAGTGCTCTACCACTGAGCTAAAGAGGCGCGGCATAGCGGTACTTTTGCGTACTTCGTCCTTACGGTCGTCTGGATCATCAGACTTCAGCTGACAACACTTCATATTACCGACTAATATTTGCAGCTATGGCGACCCATTACTGCTTGGCTACACATCTGACACGTAACCGATGTCCTCTCCAAACAACAACACTTGCATTTCAGAACATGTCTTTCACACATGTCTACAAAATCACCTTCACCTTCAAATACAGTTTCCTTGCGACTGACAGAGACGTAGGCAAAGTTTAAAGTTGCTATTTCCATTACATCACGTTAATCAGAAAAACGGTAATTTACATCTGCAGCGGAACAAAATTCCGTTTCGCCCAGTTTGGGGCTCCAACCCACGACCCTGAGATTAAGAGTCTCATGCTCTACCGACTGAGCTGGCCGGGCTGCTTCGCTGAATACTTGCCGGGCAGCACGTCACACAGTACTCGTTTGGGTTGGGTGGTTCCATACAGAATCTCTCCATGCTGCCTAATGTTTTCCTAATGTCACACTCGTCACGTACTTCACTTTTATTTCATAATCATTTCTAAAAGGTAAGGAATTGCATGACAACCTGCAGAGCTATTGGCGTCAAAATTAACACTCATACTTGATGTGACTCAAAAGGCGAACGAGTTACTTTCCGACGTTGTTTTAGATGTGCAAGTGCCAGTGGAAACTCGCGGTGACGGCACTCTGCCGACCATTTCGCTAGTTAACACCGGTCTTGTAGTGTGTGTTTCAAGCTCAAGAGCATCTCCAAGCAGAAAATGGTCAACAGCAACATTCAGACGGTTTCGTACTGCTCAAATGCTACATTAAAACGGTATGTTTCTTTTTCAGAACTGATAAAACACGAGCGTGACTGCATTCGAACCTGTAATCTTCAGATCCGAAGTCCGACGCCTTATCCATTAGGCCACACAGGCACTGACGCCCAAGTGCAACTTGTATATGACTCATCTCGAAACGCTCACACCCCTGATAATTTGTGTTTTCGTTCTACACAGCCGCTGCCCGTGCTCTTTCCCACCCATTCGTTACATTCAACCTCTTACGTGACCGACCAAATATAGACTGGAAAACAAGACCACACACTTTGTGCATACGGAATCGAAGGCAGGGCGTGTTCGCCGCATTTGCCACGATGGCCATTTGCTACTTCTGCAGAAGCGGCGGCGGCGGCGACGACGACGACGACGACGACGACGACCACGACGACGACGACGACGACGACGACCGCGAGAGGCTCTGACATATGTGAGAAATACATCTATAAAATGTAATTCAGACTGCCTCGTCCCACCTTATGCTGAACCGCTTTGGCAAAGGCTTTATCTGCGCCATTCGCCTTAATCACATCTGAGAGTAATTCTTAATAAAAGGCATGTCGCTAATTGTTCGTCATCACAGATACTGTTTGCTATACGGCCACGACGCGCAACTGACTTCCTTTGAGGATGGAACTCACAACCCTTGGTTTACTAGTCCAGTGCTCTACCACTGAGCTAAAGAGGCGCGGCCTAGCGGTACTTTTGCGTACTTCGTCCTTACGGTCGTCTGGATCATCAGACTTCAGCTGACAACACTTCATATTACCGACTAATATTTGCAGCTATGGCGACCCATTACTGCTTGGCTACACATCTGACACGTAACCGATGTCCTCTCCAAACAACAACACTTGCATTTCAGAACATGTCTTTCACACATGTCTACAAAATCACCTTCACCTTCAAATACAGTTTCCTTGCGACTGACAGAGACGTAGGCAAAGTTTAAAGTTGCTATTTCCATTACATCACGTTAATCAGAAAAACGGTAATTTACATCTGCAGCCTAACAAAATTCCGTTTCGCCCAGTGTGGGGCTCTAACCCACGACCCTGAGATTAAGAGTCTCATGCTCTACCGACTGAGCTAGCCGGGTTGCTTCGGTGAATACCTGCCGGGCAGCACGTCACACAGTACTCGTTTGGGTTGGGTGGTCCCATACAGAATCTCTCCATGCTGCCTAATGTTTTCCTAACGTCACACTCGTCACGTACTTCACTTTTATTTCATAATCATTTCTGAGAGGTAAGGAATTGCATGACAACCTGCAGAGCTAGTGGCGTCAAAATTAACACTCATACTTGATGTGACTCAAAAGGCGAACGAGTTACTTTCCGACATTGTTTTAGATGTGCAAGTGCCAGTGGAAACTCGCGGTGACGACACTCTGCCGACCATTTCGCTAGTTAACACCGGTCTTGTAGTGTGTGTTTCAAGCTCAAGAGCATCTCCAAGCAGAAAATGGTCAACAGCAACATTCAGACGGTTTCGTACAGCTCAAATGCTACATTAAAACGGTATGTTTCTTTTTCAGAACTGATAAAACACGAGCGTGACAGCATTCGAACCTGTAATCTTCAGATCCGAAGTCCGACGCCTTATCCATTAGGCCACACAGTCACTGACGACTAAGTGCAACTTGTATATGACTCATCTCGAAACGCTCACACCCCTGATAATTTGTGTTTTCGTTCTACACAGCCGCTGCCCTTGCTCTTTCCCACCCATTCGTTACATTCAACCTCTTACGTGACCGACCAAATATAGACTGGGAAACAAGACCACACACTTTGTGCATACGGAATCGAAGGCAGGGCGTGCCTCGCCGCATTTGCCACGATGGCCATTTGCTACTTCTGCAGAAGCGACGACGACGACGACGACGACGACGACGACGACCGCGAGAGGCTCTGACATATGTGAGAAATACATCTATATAATGTAATTCAGACTGCCTCGTCCCACCTTATGCTGAACCGCTTTGGCAAAGGCTTTATCTGCGCCATTCGCCTTAATCACATCTGAGAGTAATTCTTAATAAAAGGCATGTCGCTAATTGTTCGTCATCACAGATACTGTTTGCTATACGGCCACGACGCGCAAATGATTTCCAAAATTCGACTTCTTCCTTTGAGGATGGAACTCACGACCCTTGGTTTACTAGTCCAGTGCTCTACCACTGAGCTAAAGAGGCGCGGCCTAGCGGTACTTTTGCGTACTTCGTCCTTACGGTCGTCTGGATCATCAGACTTCGGCTGACAACACTTCATATTACCGACTAATATTTGCAGCTATGGCGACCCTTTACTGCTTGGCTACACATCTGACACGTAACCGATGTCCTCTCCAAACAACAACACTTGCATTTCAGAACATGTCTTTCACACATGTCTACAAATTTACCTTCACCTTCAAATACAGTTTCCTTGCGACTGACAGAGACGTAGGCAAAGTTTAAAGTTGCTATTTCCATTACATCACGTTAATCAGAAAAACGGTAATTTACATCTGCAGTGGAACAAATTTCCGTTTCGCTCAGCGTGGGGCTCCAACCCACGACCCTGAGATTAAGAGTCTCATGCTCTACCGACTGAGCTGGCCGGGCTGCTTCAGTTAATACTTGCCGGGCAGCAGGTCACACAGTACTCGTTTGGGTTGGGTGGTCCCATACAGAATCTCTCCATGCTGCCTAATGTTTTCCTAACGTCACACTCGTCACGTACTTCACTTTTATTTCATAATCATTTCTGAGAGGTAAGGAATTGCATGACAACCTGCAGAGCTAGTGGCGTCAAAATTAACACTCATACTTGATGTGACTCAAAAGGCGAACGAGTTACTTTCCGACGTTGTTTTACATGTGCAAGTGCCAGTGGAAACTCGCGGTGACGGCACTCTGCCGACCATTTCGCTAGTTAACACCGGTCTTGTAGTGTGTGTTTCAAGCTCAAGAGCATCTCCAAGCAGAAAATGGTCAACAGCAACATTCAGACGGTTTCGTACAGCTCAAATGCTACATTAAAACGGTATGTTTCTTTTTCTGAACTGATAAAACACGAGCGTGACAGCATTCGAACCTGTAATCTTCAGATCCGAAGTCCGACGCCTTATCCATTAGGCCACACAGTCACTGACGACCAAGTGCAACTTGTATATGACTCATCTCGAAACGCTCACACCCCTGATAATTTGTGTTTTCGTTCTACACAGCCGCTGCCCTTGCTCTTTCCCACCCATTCGTTACATTCAACCTCTTACGTGACCGACCAATTATAGACTGGGAAACAAGACCACACACTTTGTGCATACGGGATCGAAGGCAGGGCGTGCCTCGCCGCATTTGCCACGATGGCCATTTGCTACTTCTGCAGAAGCGGCGGCGGCGGCGGCGGCGGCGGCGACGACGACGACGACGACGACGACGACGACGACGACGACGACGTCGACCGCGAGAGGCTCTGACATATGTGAGAAATACATCTATATAATGTAATTCAGACTGCCTCGTCCCACCTTATGCTGAACCGCTTTGGCAAAGGCTTTATCTGCGCCATTCGCCTTAATCACATCTGAGAGTAATTCTTAATAAAAGGCATGTCGCTAATTGTTCGTCATCACAGATACTGTTTGCTATACGGCCACGACACGCAACTGATTTCCAAAATTCGACTTCTTCCTTTGAGGATGGAACTCACGACCCTTGGTTTACTAGTCCAGTGCTCTACCACTGAGCTAAAGAGGCACGGCCTAGGGTACTTTTGCATACTTTGTCCTTACGGTCGTCTGGATCATCAGATTTCGGCTGACAACACTTCATATTACCGACTAATATTTGCAGCTATGGCGACCCTTTACTGCTTGGCTACACATCTGACACGTAACCGATGTCCTCTCCAAACAAAAACACTTGCATTTCAGAAAATGTCTTTCACACATGTCTACAAAATCACCTTCACCTTCAAATACAGTTTCCTTGTGACTGACACAGACGTAGGCAAAGTTTAAAGTTGCTATTTCCATTACATCACGTTAATCAGAAAAACGGTAATTTACATCTGCAGCGGAACAAAATTCCGTTTCGCCCAGCGTGGGGCTCGAACCCACGACCCTGAGATTAAGAGTCTCATGCTCTACCGACTGAGCTAGCCGGGCTGCTTCGGTGAATACTTGCCGGGCAGCACGTCACACAGTACTCGTTTGGGTTGGGTGGTCCCATACAGCATCTCTCCATGCTGCCTAATGTTTTCCTAACGTCACACTCGTCACGTACTTCACTTTTATTTCATAATCATTTCTGAGAGGTAAGGAATTGCATGACAACCTGCAGAGCTAGTGGCGTCAAAATTAACACTCATACTTGATGTGACTCAAAAGGCGAACGAGTTACTTTCCGACGTTGTTTTAGATGTGCAAGTGCCAGTGGAAACTCGCGGTGACGGCACTCTGTCGACCATTTCGCTAGTTAACACCCGTCTTGTAGTGTGTGTTTCAAGCTCAAGAGCATCTCCAAGCAGAAAATGGTCAACAGCTACATTCAGACGGTTTCCTACTACTCAATTGCTACATTAAAACGGTATGTTTCTTTTTCAGAACTGATAAAACACGAGCGTGACAGCATTCGAACCTGTAATCTTCAGATCCGACGACGACGACGACGACGACGACGACGACGACGACGACCGCGAGAGGCTCTGACATATGTGAGAAATACATCTATATAATGTAATTCAGACTGCCTCGTCCCACCTTATGCTGAACCGCTTTGGCATAGGCTTTATCGGCGCCATTCGCCTTAATCACATCTGAGAGCAATTCTTAATAAAAGGCATGTCGCTAATTGTTCGTCATCAGAGATACTGTTTGCTATACAGCCACGACGCGCAAATGATTTCCAAAATTCGACTTCTTCCTTTGAGGATGGAACTCACGACCCTTGGTTTACTAGTCCAGTGCTCTACCACTGAGCTAAAGAGGCGCGGCCTAGCGGTACTTTTGCGTACTTCGTCCTTACGGTCGTCTGGATCATCAGACTTCGGCTGACAACACTTCATATTACCGACTAATATTTGCAGCTATGGTGACCCTTTACTGCTTGGCTACACATCTGACACGTAACCGATGTCCTCTCCAAACAACAACACTTGCATTTCAGAACATGTCTTTCACACATGTCTACAAAATCACCTTCACCTTCAAATACAGTTTCCTTGTGACTGACAGAGACGTAGGCAAAGTTTAAAGTTGCTATTTTCATTACATGACGTTAATCAGAAAAACGGTAATTTACATCTGCAGCGGAACAAAATTCCGTTTCGCCCAGCGTGGGGCTCGAAACCACGACCCTGAGATTAAGAGTCTCATGCTCTACCGACTGAGATAGCCGGGCTGCTTCGGTGAATACCTGCCGGGCAGCACGTCACACAGTACTCGTTTGGGTTGGGTGGTCCCATACAGAATCTCTCCATGCTGCCTAAAGTTTTCCTAACGTCACACTCGTCACGTACTTCACTTTTATTTCATAATCATTTCTGAGAGGTAAGGAATTGCATGACAACCTGCAGAGCTAGTGGCGTCAAAATTAACACTCATACTTGATGTGACTCAAAAGGCGAACGAGTTACTTTCCGACGTTGTTTTAGATGTGAAAGTGCCAGTGGAAACTCGCGGTGACGGCACTCTGCCGACCATTTCGCTAGTTAACTCCGGTCTTGTAGTGTGTGTCTCAACCTCAAGAGCATCTCCAAGCAGAAAATGGTCAACAGCAACATTCAGACGGTTTCGTACTGCTCAAATGCTACATTAAAACGGTATGTTTCTTCTTCAGAACTGATAAAACACGAGCGTGACAGCATTCGAACCTGTAATCTTAAGATCCGAAGTCCGACGCCTTATCCATTAGGCCACACAGTCACTGACGACCAAGTGCAACTTGTATATGACTCATCTCGAAACGCTCACACCCCTGATAATTTGTGTTTTCGTTCTACACAGCCGCTGCCCTTGCTCTTTCCCACCCATTCGTTACATTCAACCTCTTACGTGACCGAACAAATATAGACTGGGAAACAAGACCACACACTTTGTGCATACGGAATCGAAGGCAGGGCGTGCCTCGCCGCATTTGCCACGATGGCCATTTGCTACTTCTGCAGAAACGGCGGCGGCGACGACTACGACGACGACGACGACCGCGAGAGGCTCTGACATATGTGAGAAATACATCTATATAATGTAATTCAGACTGCCTCGTCCCACCTTATGCTGAACCGCTTTGGCAAAGGCTTTATCTGCGCCATTCGCCTTAATCACATCTGAGAGTAATTCTTAATAAAATGCATGTCGCTAATTGTTCGTCATCACAGATACTGTTTGCTATACGGCCACGACGCGCAACTGATTTCCAAAATTCGACTTCTTCCTTTGAGGATGGAACTCACGACCCTTGGTTTACTAGTCCAGTGCTCTACCACTGAGCTAAAGATGCGCGGCCTAGGGTACTTTTGCGTACTTCGTCCTTACGATCGTCTGGATCATCAGACTTCGGCTGACAACACATCATATTACCGACTAATATTTGCAGCTATGGCGACCCTTTACTGCTTGGCTACACATCTGACACGTAACCGATGTCCTCTCCAAACAACAACACTTGCATTTCAGAACATGTCTTTCACACATGTCTACAAAATCACCTTCACCTTCAAATACAGTTTCCTTGCGACTGACAGAGACGTAGGCAAAGTTTAAAGTTGCTATTTCCATTACACCACGTTAATCAGAAAAACGGTAATTTACATCTGCAGCGGAACAAAATTCCGTTTCGCCCAGCGTGGGGCTCAAACCCACGACCCTGAGATTAAGAGTCTCATGCTCTACCGACTGAGATAGCCGGGCTGCTTCGGTGAATACCTGCCGGGCAGCACGTCACACAGTACTCGTTTGGGTTGGGTGGTCCCATACAGAATCTCTCCATGCTGCCTAAAGTTTTCCTAACGTCACACTCGTCACGTACTTCACTTTTATTTCATAATCATTTCTGAGAGGTAAGGAATTGCATGACAACCTGCAGAGCTAGTGGCGTCAAAATTAACACTCATACTTGATGTGACTCAAAAGGCGAACGAGTTACTTTCCGACGTTGTTTTAGATGTGCAAGTGCCAGTGGAAACTCGCGGTGACGGCACTCTGCCGACCATTTCGCTAGTTAACACCGGTCTTGTAGTGTGTGTTTCAAGCTCAAGAGCATCTCCAAGCAGAAAATGGTCAACAGCAACATTCAGACGGTTTCGTACAGCTCAAATGCTACATTAAAACGGTATGTTTCTTTTTCAGAACTGATAAAACACGAGCGTGACAGCATTCGAACCTGTAATCTTCAGATCCGAAGTCCGACGCCTTATCCATTAGGCCACACAGTCACTGACGACCAAGTGCAACTTGCATATGACTCATCTCGAAACGCTCACACCCCTGATAATTTGTGTTTTCGTTCTACACAGCCGCTGCCCTTGCTCTTTCCCACCCATTCGTTATATTCAACCTCTTACGTGACCGACCAAATATAGACTGGGAAACAAGACCACACACTTTGTGCATACGGAATCGAAGGCAGGGCGTGCCTCGCCGCATTTGCCACGATGGCCATTTGCTACTTCTGCAGAAGCGGCGGCGGCGACGACGACGACGACGACGACGACGACGACGACGACGACGACGACGACGACGACGACGACCGCGAGAGGCTCTGACATATGTGAGAAATACATCTATAAAATGTAATTCAGACTGCCTCGTCCCACCTTATGCTGAACCGCTTTGGCAAAGGCTTTATCTGCGCCATTCGCCTTAATCACATCTGAGAGTAATTCTTAATAAAAGGCATGTCGCTAATTGTTCGTCATCACAGATACTGTTTGCTATACGGCCACGACGCGCAAATGATTTCCAAAATTCGACTTCTTCCTTTGAGGATGGAACTCACGACCCTTGGTTTACTAGTCCAGTGCTCTACCACTGAGCTAAAGAGGCGCGGCCTAGCGGTACTTTTGCGTACTTCGTCCTTACGGTCGTCTGGATCATCAGACTTCGGCTGACAACACTTCATATTACCGACTAATATTTGCAGCTATGGCGACCCTTTACTGCTTGGCTACACATCTGACACGTAACCGATGTCCTCTCCAAACAACAACACTTGCATTTCAGAACATGTCTTTCACACATGTCTACAAAATCACCTTCACCTTCAAATACAGTTTCCTTGCGACTGACAGAGACGTAGGCAAAGTTTAAAGTTGCTATTTCCATTACATCACGTTAATCAGAAAAACGGTAATTTACATCTGCAGCGGAACAAAATTCCGTTTCGCCCAGCGTGGGGCTCGAACCCACGACCCTGAGATTAAGAGTCTCATGCTCTACCGACTGAGTTGGCCGGGCTGCTTCGGTGAATACTTGCCGGGCAGCACGTCACACAGTACTCGTTTGGGTTGGGTGGTCCCATACAGCATCTCTCCATGCTGCCTAATGTTTTCCTAACGTCACACTCGTCACGTACTTCACTTTTATTTCATAATCATTTCTGAGAGGTAAGGAATTGCATGACAACCTGCAGAGCTAGTGGCGTCAAAATTAACACTCATACTTGATGTGACTCAAAAGGCGAACGAGTTACTTTCCGACGTTGTTTTAGATGTGCAAGTGCCAGTGGAAACTCGCGGTGACGGCACTCTGCCGACCATTTCGCTAGTTAACACCGGTCTTGTAGTGTGTGTTTCAAGCTCAAGAGCATCTCCAAGCAGAAAATGGTCAACAGCAACATTCAGACGGTTTCGTACTGCTCAAATGCTACATCAAAACGGTATGTTTCTTTTTCAGAACTGATAAAACACGAGCGTGACAGCATTCGAACCTGTAATCTTCAGATCCGAAGTCCGACGCCTTATCCATTAGGCCACACAGTCACTGACGACCAAGTGCAACTTGTATATGACTCATCTCGAAACGCTCACACCCCTGATAATTTGTGTTTTCGTTCTACACAGCCGCTGCCCTTGCTCTTTCCCACCCATTCGTTATATTCAACCTCTTACGTGACCGAACAAATATAGACTGGGAAACAAGACCACACACTTTGTGCATACGGAATCGAAGGCAGGGCGTGCCTCGCCGCATTTGCCACGATGGCCATTTGCTACTTCTGCAGAAGCTGCGGCGACGACGACGACGACGACGACGACGACGACGACGACCGCGAGAGGCTCTGACATGTGTGAGAAATACATCTATAAAATGTAATTCAGACTGCCTCGTCCCACCTTATGCTGAACCGCTTTGGCAAAGGCTTTATCTGCGCCATTCGCCTTAATCACATCTGAGAGTAATTCTTAATAAAAGGCATGTCGCTAATTGTTCGTCATCACAGATACTGTTTGCTATACGGCCACGACGCGCAAATGATTTCCAAAATTCGACTTCTTCCTTTGAGGATGGAACTCACGACCCTTGGTTTACTAGTCCAGTGCTCTACCACTGAGCTAAAGAGGCGCGGCCTAGCGGTACTTTTGCGTACTTCGTCCTTACGGTCGTCTGGATCATCAGACTTCGGCTGACAACACCTCATATTACCGACTAATATTTGCAGCTATGGCGACCCTTTACTGCTTGGCTACACATCTGACACGTAACCGATGTCCTCTCCAAACAACAACACTTGCATTTCAGAACATGTCTTTCACACATGTCTACAAAATCACCTTCACCTTCAAATACAGTTTCCTTGCGACTGACAGAGACGTAGGCAAAGTTTAAAGTTGCTATTTCCATTACACCACGTTAATCAGAAAAACGGTAATTTACATCTGCAGCGGAACAAAATTCCGTTTCGCCCAGCGTGGGGCTCAAACCCACGACCCTGAGATTAAGAGTCTCATGCTCTACCGACTGAGATAGCCGGGCTGCTTCGGTGAATACCTGCCGGGCAGCACGTCACACAGTACTCGTTTGGGTTGGGTGGTCCCATACAGAATCTCTCCATGCTGCCTAATGTTTTCCTAACGTCACACTCGTCACGTACTTCACTTTTATTTCATAATCATTTCTGAGAGGTAAGGAATTGCATGACAACCTGCAGAGATAGTGGCGTCAAAATTAACACTCATACTTGATGTGACTCAAAAGGCGAACGAGTTACATTCCGACGTTGTTTTAGATGTGCAAGTGCCAGTGGAAACTCGCGGTGACGGCACTCTGCCGACCATTTCGCTAGTTAACACCGGTCTTGTAGTGTGTGTTTCAAGCTCAAGAGCATCTCCAAGCAGAAAATGGTCAGCAGCAACATTCAGACGGTTTCGTACTGCTCAAATGCTACATTAAAACGGTATGTTTCTTTTTCAGAACTGATAAAACACGAGCGTGACAGCATTCGAACCTGTAATCTTCAGATCCGAAGTCCGACGCCTTATCCATTAGGCCACACAGTCACTGACGACCAAGTGCAACTTGTATATGACTCATCTCGAAACGCTCACACCCCTGATAATTTGTGTTTTCGTTCTACACAGCCGCTGCCCTTGCTCTTTCCCACCCATTCGTTACATTCAACCTCTTACGTGACCGAACAAATATAGACTGGGAAACAAGACCACACACTTTGTGCATACGGAATCGAAGGCAGGGCGTGCCTCGCCGCATTTTTTTTTTTTTTTTTAAAAAAAAAAAAAAAAAAAAAAAATCTTTATTAACCAATGTTATATTATGATACAGAATAACCCACCACCTGAAGCATTAGTGGGTCTTTGCTTACATACAATAATACAATTACTACAGCATTCATTGCTTAATATTATTACCTACTTTTTAGTGTTAGTTTTTTGTTTTCACTATGGGCATTTCTACTTCTAATATTAACCTACTTAATCTAACTGCAACGTTACACACGTGCCAGCGTGAGTATAAACCTACTGTTTGTGGCCGGGCCCACTGAGCTGATCCCAGTGGGCATGCCCCTGGCACCGGGCTGGCCTAAGACGTTTGAACCGCTGCAGTTTATGCTAAGGTATTATCCTAACTTATCCTACTTCTTATCCTATTCCTACGCTACTGTCAATTTCGGTGTGTTGGTCAAATCCGGTAGAAATGTGCACCCTCCTCCTGGTCCAGGAGCGTGGCGGATCCCAGCCGTGAAACGGCTGGCCAATTCCACGTCCGGCGGAAAGGGACGGGTGCACTTAGGTCTGGTCAGGTGTTTGTCAGTTTCGGGTTAATTTTGATTGTTCCTAAGAAAGTCCTTTAATATTTTGCCCGAGATCTCATTCGCAAGATTATTTAAAGTTTGAAAGTGATCCTCGCGCCTGAGTAAGTGGTACGTGTCTTGATTTGGTAGTTGGAGTCTGAGTTGTGATGCTACTTCGTCAAAGAGATGGCACTCATACACCACATGGTCTGGGGTGCCCTGTGGGGCCCCACAGTCGCACGCTGGTGTAGCCCGTTTCCCAAATCTGCATAAGTATGCTGGATAGGGTCCATGTCCAGTGAGGAAGTGCAGAAGTCCTCTTGATGGCTTGAAATATCTGAGCTGTAAGCGCTCCTTAATATTTGGCAGCAGTTCATGCGTTCTCCGACCTGCGTCGTCCGCATCCCATTGCTCTTGCCAAAGTTCTTCCCCCCTATTTCTAATTTCCGATTTAGAGCCCGTGTAGATCCCCATTATTTCTATCATTTTATCCCTGTTGCCTTTCTTGGCCCAGTACCATGCCGCCTGTTCTCTTATTTTAATGTCCAGAGGACACAGCCCCATGAGTACTAATAGCGCCCCCCCTGGTGTTGTTCTATATGCTCCTACAGAGCGCAGGAGCATATTCCGCTGCACTCTCCTCACGGCCATGGCAGGCATGACCCTCGTGAGCCTGTGAGCCCAGACTCCTGACGCGTATCCCACAATGGAGGTCAGTATGCTGTTATGATATAGTTTGATTAGGTCTGGTGGTAAGTGAAACCGCTTGTGTCCTATGCCAATGAGTTTATTCAGTGTTTCTAGGGATCTCTGTGTTATTGTGTCAACATGCGATGTATAGTTCCATCTCTCATCGACGATTACGCCCAAGTACCGGGCCTCACGTCGCCGAAGCACTGGCGAGCCGTCTATTCTCACCGTCGGGTTCCTAACTAGTTGTCCCTTGAGCAACAGATATGTAGACTTACTGGGTGATATAGTCATTTTTGTTCTGTGACACCATGTGGTCAAGATAGAAATTGCTCTCTCAATTTTCGGTTCCAGTTCTTCGCGGCTGCGGCCGCCAACCAGCAGAAGGAGGTCGTCTGCGTAGGCTATGCCCTCTAGCACATCCTCGCTATTCTGCAGATCTTCTAAGAGTGGTTCCATTGTTATGTCCCAAAAGAGTGGCCCAAGGACAGAGCCCTGTGGACACCCCTTTGTAATCTCCTTTCTAACCCTCCCGCTAGGGGACGATAGCCAGACCTCCCTTCCCTCACAGTAGCTCCTAAAACAACCATATAGCGGCCCTGGACACTCTTTCTCTCGCAAGCGAGAGAAGAGCGAGGGCCACCACAGATTGTCGAAGGCGCCGCTGATATCCACCATGATGCCAACAATGTATTTGTGCGGGGCTGAGCCACAGACCTCCGCGGCAAGGGCGATAGCGTCAGACGCTGATCTCCCCGACCGGAAACCGAATTGCCTGTCGCACATCCCACACAACACACGATGTGCAGCCAGTCTGTCTGCCAGCAACCTCTCAAAAAGTTTCCCCAGTATGTCTAGTAGGCAGATGGGCCTGTATGATTTGGCTTCTTTTGGGTCCTTATCTGGGCCTTTCTTAAGTATTACAGCATTTGCCTTCTTCCAGGTGTTAGGGAATTTTCTGAGTCTCAAGCACTCATTGTACAACTTGGTGAGAGGTGCCACCAGCTGGGGAGCCAGGAACTGCACTACTTCCGTTGTGATACCGTCTGGTCCAGGAGCCTTCCCCTTTTTGAGGGCTTTTATCTGGGCTTCGACCTCCTCTTCTGAGAAGGGATAGACCATACTGTTGTTTTCATAATCTTGTCGGTCTTCCTCCCTGATCAGCCTTTGTACTTCTGTATCCTCTTCTTCCACATCATCAGGCAGCAGGACCCGGAGAAGGACCTCGGCAGTTTCCTGCCAGGTCTCTGTCATCCGGTCCCCGCTCCTGACGGTGGACAGCACCATGGGCGATCTTATTTTCTCCCGTACTAGTTTGTAAGGGGTACCCCATGGGTCTGTGGCGAGTTGATTTAAAACAAATTTTTCCCAGCTTGCAAGTCGGACTGCCCTGAGCTCCTGTTGAAAATGGTCCTTCGCCTCTCTGTAAATTTGTAGCCATCGTTGTTTTTCCCTCCAGACGGCACACCGCTGGTAGTACCTCCTAGCCCTCCTTACAGACTGGCGCATCTGTTCTAGTTCTGTCGACCATGGTGTTGGGGAGGCCGCGACGGCTCTCCTCCTGGTTGGTACAGCTGCTTTCACCGCTCTGTTGACTGCACTCACCAGTTCTTCGGCGTATAGCTCCACGTTTACGTCACCCTCCGGCCATGTCGGAATGTCACACTCTCTCGCCAGGCGATCCCAGTCGGCCTTATTGTAGTTGAATTGCAGCTCCCACCCCATGTCCCAGCGGCACTCCTTGTCTCCCAGTGAAAAGGTAATCAGATTGTGGTCACTTGTTGTCATGTGTTCCCATACTTTCCAATCAATTACCTTGGTTGCGGCGTTGGGCGTTACCAAGGTAATATCAATATTGGTACCTTCTCCCCCGCCACCTGCATAGGTAGGGGGGTGCCCTTGCTTGTTAGCGACCATGAGTTGTAGGGCCATGATGGTCTCTTCAGCCTTTTCTCCACGTTCATCTCTTGTGCCGCTGAACCACAGGGGGGACTTTGCATTTATGTCTGCTGTGACTATTATTCTCCGCCCCTGCAGTGCCGTGGTTATCTGAGTTAGTTTATCTAAGAACTCGTCAATCTCCCTTCCGTACTGGAAGTACATATTAATGATGTACAGTACCCCGATGGGTGATTGCAACTCCACGACATTGCAGTGGTCATCAGAAAGCTGTGTAAGCACTGTAACTCTCAGTGCCTTGTTGATAATTATGATTGCAGCTTTTGGCTCACCTGTGCTATGAGTTATTTGCCAGTTGGCAGCTGTAAAGGGGATCCGTCCAGCTTGAGAGTATGGCTCCTGTAGACAGAGTATGTCAAGTCTCCTCTCCTCCACCACCTTCCGGAGTTCCTGCGTGACTAGTCTGCTGTTATGACAGTTAATCTGCCCTACGTTTATAAGGCTCAGTGGAAAAGTATGTTCTAATATGCGATTCTGGCCAGGTCTTATTCCAGTCGTGTGCAAGCCTTCCATTTGTAATTACAGACTGGTGATATAGTTCTTCCAGATCAAATTTTTCGTTTCGCCTTTCGAATACTTTTTTCACCAAGTCACGTAGGGCTCCAAAGTCAGTGGGGAGATTCATTGTCTTGAGCTGTATTCTATCTACAGCCTCCATTACCGAAAAGGTGACGTCTCTACCATATTCATGGCCAACACGCACCACATGCCTTAAAGCGGTGGTGAGGACAGCCGGCTCCTCCAGGCGCGATAGCTGCAATGCCTGTTCCAAATTTGGGTAAATCCTCCTTGGATCCACGCCCATGCCTCCAAAGGAGGGTGGATCTTTCAACGTACTCGTACTGCTCACATCATTGATTTGTATTTTCCCTTCATCAGCTGTGTTGTCTTTGATTGTCGGGAAAGTCAAACTCCCTACCACAGGATGCCCTTTTGGTCGCTCATGATCTGTAATCGACCTTCTTCCCCAGCTTGGAGGAGAGGGTGCGTCCTTCTGCCCACTAGGGTCTGTTTGAATCCCTATGTCTACCATTTGCACTTTTCCAGTAGTTGCATTGTTGAACTTCCGCAGAAGTTCTCTAAATCTGCTTGCTCTCAACGCATCCCTTAACCTCTTACTGGGCGACTTCCTTTTGGGCTTCCTGGATGCAGGAACAGACTCAGCCATAGTCTATTCTTGCTATAAGCCGTTGCTCGAGCATCCTGTATGTAGGGCAGTTCCTTCCAGTAGCATTGCAACTTTTCTTTCCTCTTCTCACACAAGGGATACATATCCCTGTTTTACAACAGGTTTTCCTTGTATGGTTTTCTGCCCCACACCTGGAGCAGGCCGGCTTCCTCTCGCAATGCTTGTGGACATGGTCCAGATCACCGCAGTTATGACATCTGGGAACCACCAGGTAGTCCCTCACATTAATTGCGTGAAACCCCATATAGATTCTGCCCATAGCGGTCAGTTTGCGCCACATACTCCCCGAGACTTCCGCGACGTGATGGACAACATCACGATCGCGGGGTCCCGTTCTGAAGCGCAACTTAAACTCATTTTTGAAGGCTTCCATATTCATTTCCTCGAAGTTCTGTTCTTTTATGGCTTCGTATATCTCATTTTCCTCTATTGCCACAGGTACATCATATAATATCACCAGCGGATTCCGCTTTTTAGGCGGTTCGCATTTCACTACCTTATTAAGCTTCGTGTGATTAAGTATTTTTTCCCTGTCTTCTTCTGTAGCAACATTTACAATAACCACATTTTTGGTTGCCTTAACTTTGTTTATTTTAATTTTTTCTTTTGCAGGGTTCACCGTTGTGGTGAATATTTCTTGTACTTTCTTAGTATCATGTCCGGACAGGGGTCTCAAGAAGACCGCCGTGTCCGGCCTTTTCGACACCTTGGCGATTGTCTCTTTTGTGGTTTGCGTTTTTGGAGCCGCTTGCGCAGCTACACCAGCCCATGTTTTTGTCGGCTGTTTACGTAGACGCTCGTTTTCTTTGCCTCGCCGCATTTGCCACGATGGCCATTTGCTACTTCTGCAGAAGCGGCGGCGGCGACGACGACGACGACGACGACGACGACGACGACGACGACGACGACGACGACGACGACGACGACGACGACGACGACGACCGCGAGAGGCTCTGACATATGTGAGAAATACATCTATAAAATGTAATTCAGACTGCCTCGTCCCACCTTATGCTGAACCGCTTTGGCAAAGGCTTTATCTGCGCCATTCGCCTTAATCACATCTGAGAGTAATTCTTAATAAAAGGCATGTCGCTAATTGTTCGTCATCACAGATACTGTTTGCTATACGGCCACGACGCGCAAATGATTTCCAAAATTCGACTTCTTCCTTTGAGGATGGAACTCACGACCCTTGGTTTACTAGTCCAGTGCTCTACCACTGAGCTAAAGAGGCGCGGCCTAGCGGTACTTTTGCGTACTTCGTCCTTACGGTCGTCTGGATCATCAGACTTCGGCTGACAACACCTCATATTACCGACTAATATTTGCAGCTATGGCGACCCTTTACTGCTTGGCTACACATCTGACACGTAACCGATGTCCTCTCCAAACAACAACACTTGCATTTCAGAACATGTCTTTCACACATGTCTACAAAATCACCTTCACCTTCAAATACAGTTTCCTTGCGACTGACAGAGACGTAGGCAAAGTTTAAAGTTGCTATTTCCATTACACCACGTTAATCAGAAAAACGGTAATTTACATCTGCAGCGGAACAAAATTCCGTTTCGCCCAGCGTGGGGCTCAAACCCACGACCCTGAGATTAAGAGTCTCATGCTCTACCGACTGAGATAGCCGGGCTGCTTCGGTGAATACCTGCCGGGCAGCAGGTCACACAGTACTCGTTTGGGTTGGGTGGTCCCATACAGAATCTCTCCATGCTGCCTAATGTTTTCCTAACGTCACACTCGTCACGTACTTCACTTTTATTTCATAATCATTTCTGAGAGGTAAGGAATTGCATGACAACCTGCAGAGATAGTGGCGTCAAAATTAACACTAATACTTGATGTGACTCAAAAGGCGAACGAGTTACATTCCGACGTTGTTTTAGATGTGCAAGTGCCAGTGGAAACTCGCGGTGACGGCACTCTGCCGACCATTTCGCTAGTTAACACCGGTCTTGTAGTGTGTGTTTCAAGCTCAAGAGCATCTCCAAGCAGAAAATGGTCAGCAGCAACATTCAGACGGTTTCGTACTGCTCAAATGCTACATTAAAACGGTATGTTTCTTTTTCAGAACTGATAAAACACGAGCGTGACAGCATTCGAACCTGTAATCTTCAGATCCGAAGTCCGACGCCTTATCCATTAGGCCACACAGTCACTGACGACCAAGTGCAACTTGTATATGACTCATCTCGAAACGCTCACACCCCTGATAATTTGTGTTTTCGTTCTACACAGCCGCTGCCCTTGCTCTTTCCCACCCATTCGTTACATTCAACCTCTTACGTGACCGAACAAATATAGACTGGGAAACAAGACCACACACTTTGTGCATACGGAATCGAAGGCAGGGCGTGCCTCGCCGCATTTGCCACGATGGCCATTTGCTACTTCTGCAGAAGCGGCGGCGGCGACGACGACGACGACGACGACGACGACGACGACGACGACGACGACGACCGCGAGAGGCTCTGACATATGTGAGAAATACATCTATAAAATGTAATTCAGACTGCCTCGTCCCACCTTTTGCTGAACCGCTTTGGCAAAGGCTTTATCTGCGCCATTCGCCTTAATCACATCTGAGAGTAATTCTTAATAAAAGGCATGTCGCTAATTGTTCGTCATCACAGATACTGTTTGCTATACGGCCACGACGCGCAAATGATTTCCAAAATTCGACTTCTTCCTTTGAGGATGGAACTCACGACCCTTGGTTTACTAGTCCAGTGCTCTACCACTGAGCTAAAGAGGCGCGGCCTAGCGGTACTTTTGCGTACTTCGTCCTTACGGTCGTCTGGATCATCAGACTTCGGCTGACAACACTTCATATTACCGACTAATATTTGCAGCTATGGCGACCCTTTACTGCTTGGCTACACATCTGACACGTAACTGATGTCCTCTCCAAACAACAACACTTGCATTTCAGAACATGTCTTTCACACATGTCTACAAAATCACCTTCACCTTCAAATACAGTTTCCTTGCGACTGACAGAGACGTAGGCAAAGTTTAAAGTTGCTATTTCCATTACATCACGTTAATCAGAAAAACGGTAATTTACATCTGCAGCGGAACAAAATTCCGTTTCGCCCAGCGTGGGGCTCGAACCCACGACCCTGAGATTAAGAGTCTCATGCTCTACCGACTGAGCTAGCCGGGCTGCTTCGGTGAATACTTGCCGGGCAGCACGTCACACAGTACTCGTTTGGGTTGGGTTGTCCCATACAGCATCTCTCCATGCTGCCTAATGTTTTCCTAACGTCACACTCGTCACGTACTTCACTTTTATTTCATAATCATTTCTGAGAGGTAAGGAATTGCATGACAACCTGCAGAGCTAGTGGCGTCAAAATTAACACTCATACTTGATGTGACTCAAAAGGCGAACGAGTTACTTTCCGACGTTGTTTTAGATGTGCAAGTGCCAGTGGAAACTCGCGGTGACGGCACTCTGCCGACCATTTCGCTAGTTAACACCGGTCTTGTAGTGTGTGTTTCAAGCTCAAGAGCATCTCCAAGCAGAAAATGGTCAACAGCAACATTCAGACGGTTTCGTACTGCTCAAATGCTACATCAAAACGGTATGTTTCTTTTTCAGAACTGATAAAACACGAGCGTGACAGCATTCGAACCTGTAATCTTCAGATCCGAAGTCCGACGCCTTATCCATTAGGCCACACAGTCACTGACGACCAAGTGCAACTTGTATATGACTCATCTCGAAACGCTCACACCCCTGATAATTTGTGTTTTCGTTCTACACAGCCGCTGCCCTTGCTCTTTCCCACCCATTCGTTACATTCAACCTCTTACGTGACCGAACAAATATAGACTGGGAAACAAGACCACACACTTTGTGCATACGGAATCGAAGGCAGGGCGTGCCTCGCCGCATTTGCCACGATGGCCATTTGCTACTTCTGCAGAAGCGGCGGCGGCGACGACGACGACGACGACGACGACGACGACGACGACGACCGCGAGAGGCTCTGACATATGTGAGAAATACATCTATAAAATGTAATTCAGACTGCCTCGTCCCACCTTATGCTGAACCGCTTTGGCAAAGGCTTTATCTGCGCCATTCGCCTTAATCACATCTGAGAGTAATTCTTAATAAAAGGCATGTCGCTAATTGTTCGTCATCACAGATACTGTTTGCTATACGGCCACGACGCGCAAATGATTTCCAAAATTCGACTTCTTCCTTTGAGGATGGAACTCACGACCCTTGGTTTACTAGTCCAGTGCTCTACCACTGAGCTAAAGAGGCGCGGCCTAGCGGTACTTTTGCGTACTTCGTCCTTACGGTCGTCTGGATCATCAGACTTCGGCTGACAACACTTCATATTACCGACTAATATTTGCAGCTATGGCGACCCTTTACTGCTTGGCTACACATCTGACACGTAACCGATGTCCTCTCCAAACAACAACACTTGCATTTCAGAACATGTCTTTCACACATGTCTACAAAATCACCTTCACCTTCAAATACAGTTTCCTTGCGACTGACAGAGACGTAGGCAAAGTTTAAAGTTGCTATTTCCATTACATCACGTTAATCAGAAAAACGGTAATTTACATCTGCAGCGGAACAAAATTCCGTTTCGCCCAGCGTGGGGCTCGAACCCACGACCCTGAGATTAAGAGTCTCATGCTCTACCAACTGAGCTAGCCGGGCTGCTTCGGTGAATACTTGCCGGGCAGCACGTCACACAGTACTCGTTTGGGTTGGGTGGTCCCATACAGCATCTCTCCATGCTGCCTAATGTTTTCCTAACGTCACACTCGTCACGTACTTCACTTTTATTTCATAATCATTTCTGAGAGGTAAGGAATTGCATGACAACCTGCAGAGCTAGTGGCGTCAAAATTAACACTCATACTTGATGTGACTCAAAAGGCGAACGAGTTACTTTCCGACGTTGTTTTAGATGTGCAAGTGCCAGTGGAAACTCGCGGTGACGGCACTCTGCCGACCATTTCGCTAGTTAACACCGGTCTTGTAGTGTGTGTTTCAAGCTCAAGAGCATCTCCAAGCAGAAAATGGTCAACAGCAACATTCACACGGTTTCGTACTGCTCAAATGCTACATCAAAACGGTATGTTTCTTTTTCAGAACTGATAAAACACGAGCGTGACAGCATTCGAACCTGTAATCTTCAGATCCGAAGTCCGACGCCTTATCCATTAGGCCACACAGTCACTGACGACCAAGTGCAACTTGTATATGACTCATCTCGAAACGCTCACACCCCTGATAATTTGTGTTTTCGTTCTACACAGCCGCTGCCCTTGCTCTTTCCCACCCATTCGTTATATTCAACCTCTTACGTGACCGAACAAATATAGACTGGGAAACAAGACCACACACTTTGTGCATACGGAATCGAAGGCAGGGCGTGCCTCGCCGCATTTGCCATGATGGCCATTTGCTACTTCTGCAGAAGCTGCGGCGGCGACGACGACGACGACGACGACGACGACGACGACGACGACGACGACGACGACGACGACGACGACCGCGAGAGGCTCTGACATATGTGAGAAATACATCTATAAAATGTAATTCAGACTGCCTCGTCCCACCTTATGCTGAACCGCTTTGGCAAAGGCTTTATCTGCGCCATTCGCCTTAATCACATCTGAGAGTAATTCTTAATAAAAGGCATGTCGCTAATTGTTCGTCATCACAGATACTGTTTGCTATACGGCCACGACGCGCAACTGATTTCCAAAATTCGACTTCTTCCTTTGAGGATGGAACTCACGACCCTTGGTTTACTAGTCCAGTGCTCTACCCATGAGCTAAAGAGGCGCGGCCTAGCGGTACTTTTGCGTACTTCGTCCTTACGGTCGTCTGGATCATCAGACTTCGGCTGACCACACTTCATATTACCGACTAATATTTGCAGCTATGGCGACCCTTTACTGCTTGGCTACACATCTGACACGTAACCGATGTCCTCTCCAAACAACAACACTTGCATTTCAGAACATGTCTTTCACACATGTCTACAAAATCACCTTCACCTTCAAATACAGTTTCCTTGCGACTGACAGAGACGTAGGCAAAGTTTAAAGTTGCTATTTCCATTACATCACGTTAATCAGAAAAACGGTAATTTACATCTGCAGCGGAACAAAATTCCGTTTCGCCCAGCGTGGGGCTCGAACCCACGACCCTGAGATTAAGAGAATCATGCTCTACCGACTGAGCTAGCCGGGCTGCTTCGGTGAATACTTGCCGGGCAGCACGTCACACAGTACTCGTTTGGGTTGGGTGGTCCCATACAGCATCTCTCCATGCTGCCTAATGTTTTCCTAACGTCACACTCGTCACGTACTTCACTTTTATTTCATAATCATTTCTGAGAGGTAAGGAATTGCATGACAACCTGCAGAGCTAGTGGCGTCAAAATTAACACTCATACTTGATGTGACTCAAAAGGCGAACGAGTTACTTTCCGACGTTGTTTTACATGTGCAAGTGCCAGTGGAAACTCGCGGTGACGGCACTCTGCCGACCATTTCGCTAGTTAACACCGGTCTTGTAGTGTGTGTTTCAAGCTCAAGAGCATCTCCAAGCAGAAAATGGTCAACAGCAACATTCAGACGGTTTCGTACTGCTCAAATGCTACATTAAAACGGTATGTTTCTTTTTCAGAACTGATAAAACACGAGCGTGACAGCATTCGAACCTGTAATCTTCAGATCCGAAGTCCGACGCCTTATCCATTAGCCCACACAGTCACTGACGACCAAGTGCAACTTGTATATGACTCATCTCGAAACGCTCACACCCCTGATAATTTGTGTTTTCGTTCTACACAGCCGCTGCCCTTGCTCTTTCCCACCCATTCGTTACATTCAACCTCTTACGTGACCGAACAAATATAGACTGGGAAACAAGACCACACACTTTGTGCATACGGAATCGAAGGCAGGGCGTGCCTCGCCGCATTTGCCACGATGGCAATTTGCTACTTCTGCAGAAGCGGCGGCGGCGGCGACGACGACGACGACGACGACGACGACGACGACGACGACGACGACGACGACGACGACCGCGAGAGGCTCTGACATATGTGAGAAATACATCTATATAATGTAATTCAGACTGCCTCGTCCCACCTTATGCTGAACCGCTTTGGCAAAGGCTTTATCTGCGCCATTCGCCTTAATCACATCTGAGAGTAATTCTTAATAAAAGGCATGTCGCTAATTGTTCGTCATCACAGATACTGTTTGCTATACGGCCACGACGCGCAACTGATTTCCAAAATTCGACTTCTTCCTTTGAGGATGGAACTCACGACCCTTGGTTTACTAGTCCAGTGCTCTACCACTGAGCTAAAGAGGCGCGACCTAGCGGTACTTTTGCGTACTTCGTCCTTACGGTCGTCTGGATCATCAGACTTCGGCTGACAACACTTCACTTTACCGACTAATATTTGCAGCTATGGCGACCCTTTACTGCTTGGCTACACATCTGACACGTAACCGATGTCCTCTCCAAACAACAACACTTGCATTTCAGAACATGTCTTTCACACATGTCTACAAAATCACCTTCACCTTCAAATACAGTTTCCTTGCGACTGACAGAGACGTAGGCAAAGTTTAAAGTTGCTATTTCCATTACATCACGTTAATCAGAAAAACGGTAATTTACATCTGCAGCGGAACAAAATTCCGTTTCGCCCAGCGTGGGGCTCGAACCCACGACCCTGAGATTAAGAGTCTCATGCTCTACCGACTGAGCTAGCCGGGCTGCTTCGGTGAATACTTGCCGGGCAGCACGTCACACAGTACTCGTTTGGGTTGGGTGGTCCCATACAGCATCTCTCCATGCTGCCTAATGTTTTCCTAACGTCACACTCTTCACGTACTTCACTTTTATTTCATAATCATTTCTGAGAGGTAAGGAATTGCATGACAACCTGCAGAGCTAGTGGCGTCAAAATTAACACTCATACTTGATGTGACTCAAAAGGCGAACGAGTTACTTTCCGACGTTGTTTTAGATGTGCAAGTGCCAGTGGAAACTCGCGGTGACGGCACTCTGCCGACCATTTCGCTAGTTAACACCGGTCTTGTAGTGTGTGTTTCAAGCTCAAGAGCATCTCCAAGCAGAAAATTGTCAACAGCAACATTCAGACGGTTTCGTACTGCTCAAATGCTACATTAAAACGGTATGTTTCTTTTTCAGAACTGATAAAACACGAGCGTGACAGCATTCGAACCTGTAATCTTCAGATCCGAAGTCCGACGCCTTATCCATTAGCCCACACAGTCACTGACGACCAAGTGCAACTTGTATATGACTCATCTCGAAACGCTCACACCCCTGATAATTTGTGTTTTCGTTCTACACAGCCGCTGCCTTTGCTCTTTCCCACCCATTCGTTACATTCAACCTCTTACGTGACCGAACAAATATAGACTGGGAAACAAGACCACACACTTTGTGCATACGGAATCGAAGGCAGGGCGTGCCTCGCCGCATTTGCCACGATGGCCATTTGCTACTTCTGCAGAAGCGGCGGCGGCGACGACGACGACGACGACGACGACGACGACGACGACGACGACGACGACGACCGCGAGAGGCTCTGACATATGTGAGAAATACATCTATAAAATGTAATTCAGACTGCCTCGTCCCACCTTATGCTGAACCGCTTTGGCAAAGGCTTTATCTGCGCCATTCGCCTTAATCACATCTGAGAGTAATTCTTAATAAAAGGCATGTCGCTAATTGTTCGTCATCACAGATACTGTTTGCTATACGGCCACGACGCGCAACTGATTTCCAAAATTCGACTTCTTCCTTTGAGGATGGAACTCACGACCCTTGGTTTACTAGTCCAGTGCTCTACCCATGAGCTAAAGAGGCGCGGCCTAGCGGTACTTTTGCGTACTTCGTCCTTACGGTCGTCTGGATCATCAGACTTCGGCTGACAACACTTCATATTACCGACTAATATTTGCAGCTATGGCGACCCTTTACTGCTTGGCTACACATCTGACACGTAACCGATGTCCTCTCCAAACAACAACACTTGCATTTCAGAACATGTCTTTCACACATGTCTACAAAATCACCTTCACCTTCAAATACAGTTTCCTTGCGACTGACAGAGACGTAGGCAAAGTTTAAAGTTGCTATTTCCATTACATCACGTTAATCAGAAAAACGGTAATTTACATCTGCAGCGGAACAAAATTCCGTTTCGCCCAGCGTGGGGCTCGAACCCACGACCCTGAGATTAAGAGTATCATGCTCTACCGACTGAGCTAGCCGGGCTGCTTCGGTGAATACTTGCCGGGCAGCACGTCACACAGTACTCGTTTGGGTTGGGTGGTCCCATACAGCATCTCTCCATGCTGCCTAATGTTTTCCTAACGTCACACTCGTCACGTACTTCACTTTTATTTCATAATCATTTCTGAGAGGTAAGGAATTGCATGACAACCTGCAGAGCTAGTGGCGTCAAAATTAACACTCATACTTGATGTGACTCAAAAGGCGAACGAGTTACTTTCCGACGTTGTTTTAGATGTGCAAGTGCCAGTGGAAACTCGCGGTGACGGCACTCTGCCGACCATTTCGCTAGTTAACACCGGTCTTGTAGTGTGTGTTTCAAGCTCAAGAGCATCTCCAAGCAGAAAATTGTCAACAGCAACATTCAGACGGTTTCGTACTGCTCAAATGCTACATTAAAACGGTATGTTTCTTTTTCAGAACTGATAAAACACGAGCGTGACAGCATTCGAACCTGTAATCTTCAGATCCGAAGTCCGACGCCTTATCCATTAGCCCACACAGTCACTGACCACCAAGTGCAACTTGTATATGACTCATCTCGAAACGCTCACACCCCTGATAATTTGTGTTTTCGTTCTACACAGCCGCTGCCTTTGCTCTTTCCCACCCATTCGTTACATTCAACCTCTTACGTGACCGAACAAATATAGACTGGGAAACAAGACCACACACTTTGTGCATACGGAATCGAAGGCAGGGCGTGCCTCGCCGCATTTGCCACGATGGCCATTTGCTACTTCTGCAGAAGCGGCGGCGACGACGACGACGACGACGACGACGACGACGACGACCGCGAGAGGCTCTGACATATGTGAGAAATACATCTATAAAATGTAATTCAGACTGCCTCGTCCCACCTTATGCTGAACCGCTTTGGCAAAGGCTTTATCTGCGCCATTCGCCTTAATCACATCTGAGAGTAATTCTTAATAAAAGGCATGTCGCTAATTGTTCGTCATCACAGATACTGTTTGCTATACGGCCACGACGCGCAAATGATTTCCAAAATTCGACTTCTTCCTTTGAGGATGGAACTCACGACCCTTGGTTTACTAGTCCAGTGCTCTACCCATGAGCTAAAGAGGCGCGGCCTAGCGGTACTTTTGCGTACTTCGTCCTTACGGTCGTCTGGATCATCAGACTTCGGCTGACAACACTTCATATTACCGACTAATATTTGCAGCTATGGCGACCCTTTACTGCTTGGCTACACATCTGACACGTAACCGATGTCCTCTCCAAACAACAACACTTGCATTTCAGAACATGTCTTTCACACATGTCTACAAAATCACCTTCACCTTCAAATACAGTTTCCTTGCGACTGACAGAGACGTAGGCAAAGTTTAAAGTTGCTATTTCCATTACATCACGTTAATCAGAAAAACGGTAATTTACATCTGCAGCGGAACAAAATTCCGTTTCGCCCAGCGTGGGGCTCGAACCCACGACCCTGAGATTAAGAGTATCATGCTCTACCGACTGAGCTAGCCGGGCTGCTTCGGTGAGTACTTGCCGGGCAGCACGTCACACAGTACTCGTTTGGGTTGGGTGGTCCCATACAGCATCTCTCCATGCTGCCTAATGTTTTCCTAACGTCACACTCGTCACGTACTTCACTTTTATTTCATAATCATTTCTGAGAGGTAAGGAATTGCATGACAACCTGCAGAGCTAGTGGCGTCAAAATTAACACTCATACTTGATGTGACTCAAAAGGCGAACGAGTTACTTTCTGACGTTGTTTTAGATGTGCAAGTGCCAGTGGAAACTCGCGGTGACGGCACTCTGCCGACCATTTCGCTAGTTAACACCGGTCTTGTAGTGTGTGTTTCAAGCTCAAGAGCATCTCCAAGCAGAAAATGGTCAACAGCAACATTCAGACGGTTTCGTACTGCTCAAATGCTACATTAAAACGGTATGTTTCTTTTTCAGAACTGATAAAACACGAGCGTGACAGCATTCGAACCTGTAATCTTCAGATCCGAAGTCCGACGCCTTATCCATTAGCCCACACAGTCACTGACGACCAAGTGCAACTTGTATATGACTCATCTCGAAACGCTCACACCCCTGATAATTTGTGTTTTCGTTCTACACAGCCGCTGCCCTTGCTCTTTCCCACCCATTCGTTACATTCAACCTCTTACGTGACCGAACAAATATAGACTGGGAAAGAAGACCACACACTTTGTGCATACGGAATCGAAGGCAGGGCGTGCCTCGCCGCATTTGCCACGATGGCAATTTGCTACTTCTGCAGAAGCGGCGGCGGCGGCGACGACGACGACGACGACGACGACGACGACGACGACGACGACGACGACGACGACCGCGAGAGGCTCTGACATATGTGAGAAATACATCTATATAATGTAATTCAGACTGCCTCGTCCCACCTTATGCTGAACCGCTTTGGCAAAGGCTTTATCTGCGCCATTCGCCTTAATCACATCTGAGAGTAATTCTTAATAAAAGGCATGTCGCTAATTGTTCGTCATCACAGATACTGTTTGCTATACGGCCACGACGCGCAACTGATTTCCAAAATTCGACTTCTTCCTTTGAGGATGGAACTCACGACCCTTGGTTTACTAGTCCAGTGCTCTACCACTGAGCTAAAGAGGCGCGACCTAGCGGTACTTTTGCGTACTTCGTCCTTACGGTCGTCTGGATCATCAGACTTCGGCTGACAACACTTCACTTTACCGACTAATATTTGCAGCTATGGCGACCCTTTACTGCTTGGCTACACATCTGACACGTAACCGATGTCCTCTCCAAACAACAACACTTGCATTTCAGAACATGTCTTTCACACATGTCTACAAAATCACCTTCACCTTCAAATACAGTTTCCTTGCGACTGACAGAGACGTAGGCAAAGTTTAAAGTTGCTATTTCCATTACATCACGTTAATCAGAAAAACGGTAATTTACATCTGCAGCGGAACAAAATTCCGTTTCGCCCAGCGTGGGGCTCGAACCCACGACCCTGAGATTAAGAGTCTCATGCTCTACCGACTGAGCTAGCCGGGCTGCTTCGGTGAATACTTGCCGGGCAGCACGTCACACAGTACTCGTTTGGGTTGGGTGGTCCCATACAGCATCTCTCCATGCTGCCTAATGTTTTCCTAACGTCACACTCTTCACGTACTTCACTTTTATTTCATAATCATTTCTGAGAGGTAAGGAATTGCATGACAACCTGCAGAGCTAGTGGCGTCAAAATTAACACTCATACTTGATGTGACTCAAAAGGCGAACGAGTTACTTTCCGACGTTGTTTTAGATGTGCAAGTGCCAGTGGAAACTCGCGGTGACGGCACTCTGCCGACCATTTCGCTAGTTAACACCGGTCTTGTAGTGTGTGTTTCAAGCTCAAGAGCATCTCCAAGCAGAAAATGGTCAACAGCAACATTCAGACGGTTTCGTACTGCTCAAATGCTACATTAAAACGGTATGTTTCTTTTTCAGAACTGATAAAACACGAGCGTGACAGCATTCGAACCTGTAATCTTCAGATCCGAAGTCCGACGCCTTATCCATTAGCCCACACAGTCACTGACGACCAAGTGCAACTTGTATATGACTCATCTCGAAACGCTCACACCCCTGATAATTTGTGTTTTCGTTCTACACAGCCGCTGCCCTTGCTCTTTCCCACCCATTCGTTACATTCAACCTCTTACGTGACCGAACAAATATAGACTGGGAAACAAGACCACACACTTTGTGCATACGGAATCGAAGGCAGGGCGTGCCTCGCCGCATTTGCCACGATGGCCATTTGCTACTTCTGCAGAAGCGGCGGCGGCGACGACGACGACGACGACGACGACGACGACGACGACGACGACCGCGAGAGGCTCTGACATATGTGAGAAATACATCTATATAATGTAATTCAGACTGCCTCGTCCCACCTTATGCTGAACCGCTTTGGCAAAGGCTTTATCTGCGCCATTCGCCTTAATCACATCTGAGAGTAATTCTTAATAAAAGGCATGTCGCTAATTGTTCGTCATCACAGATACTGTTTGCTATACGGCCACGACGCGCAACTGATTTCCAAAATTCGACTTCTTCCTTTGAGGATGGAACTCACGACCCTTGGTTTACTAGTCCAGCGCTCTACCACTGAGTTAAAGAGGCGCGGCCTAGCGGTACTTTTGCGTACTTCGTCCTTACGGTCGTCTGGATCATCAGACTTCAGCTGACAACACTTCATATTACCGACTAATATTTGCAGCTATGGCGACCCTTTACTGCTTGGCTACACATCTGACACGTAACCGATGTCCTCTCCAAACAACAACACTTGCATTTCAGAACATGTCTTTCACACATGTCTACAAAATCACCTTCACCTTCAAATACAGTTTCCTTGCGACTGACAGAGACGTAGGTAAAGTTTAAAGTTGCTATTTCCATTACATCACGTTAATCAGAAAAACTGTAATTTACTTCTGCAGCGGAACAAAATTCCGTTTCGCCAGCGTGGGGCTCGAACCCACGACCCTGAGATTAAGAGTCTCATGCTCTACCGACTGAGCTAGCCGGGCTGCTTTGGTGAATACTTGCCGGGCAGCACGTCACACAGTACTCGTTTGGGTTGGGTGGTCCCATACAGCATCTCTCCATGCTGCCTAATGTTTTCCTAACGCAACACTCGTCACGTACTTCACTTTTATTTCATAATCATTTCTGAGAGGTAAGGAATTGCATGACAACCTGCAGAGCTAGTGGCGTCAAAATTGACACTCATACTTGATGTGACTCAACAGGCGAACGAGTTACTTTCCGACGTTGTTTTAGATGTGCAAGTGCCAGTGGAAACTCGCGGTGACGGCACTCTGCCGACCATTTCGCTAGTTAACACCGGTCTTGTAGTGCGTGTTTCAAGCTCAAGAGCATCTCCAAGCAGAAAATGGTCAACAGCAACATTCAGACGGTTTCGTACTGCTCAAATGCTACATTAAAACGGTATGTTTCTTTTTCAGAACTGATAAAACACGAGCGTGACAGCATTCGAACCTGTAATCTTCAGATCCGAAGTCCGACGCCTTATCCATTAGGCCACACAGTCACTGACGACCAAGTGCAACTTGTATATGACTCATCTCGAAACGCTCACACCCCTGATAATTTGTGTTTTCGTTCTACACAGCCGCTGCCCTTGCTCTTTCCCACCCATTCGTTACATTCAACCTCTTACGTGACCGAACAAATATAGACTGGGAAACAAGACCACACACTTTGTGCATACGGAATCGAAGGCAGGGCGTGCCTCGCCGCATTTGCCACGATGGCCATTTGCTACTTCTGCAGAAGCGGCGGCGGCGACGACGACGACGACGACGACGACGACGACGACGACGACGACCGCGAGAGGCTCTGACATATGTGAGAAATACATCTATATAATGTAATTCAGACTGCCTCGTCCCACCTTATGCTGAACCGCTTTGGCAAAGGCTTTATCTGCGCCATTCGCCTTAATCACATCTGAGAGTAATTCTTAATAAAAGGCATGTCGCTAATTGTTCGTCATCACAGATACTGTTTGCTATACGGCCACGACGCGCAACTGATTTCCAAAATTCGACTTCTTCCTTTGAGGATGGAACTCACGACCCTTGGTTTACTAGTCCAGTGCTCTACCACTGAGCTAAAGAGGCGCGGCCTAGCGGTACTTTTGCGTACTTCGTTCTTACGGTCGTCTGGATCATCAGACTTCGGCTGACAACACTTCATATTACCGACTAATATTGGCAGCTATGGCGACCCTTTACTGCTTGGCTACACATCTGACACGTAACCGATGTCCTCTCCAAACAACAACACTTGCATTTCAGAACATGTCTTTCACACATGTCTACAAAATCACCTTCACCTTCAAATACAGTTTCCTTGCGACTGACAGAGACGTAGGCAAAGTTTAAAGTTGCTATTTCCATTACATCACGTTAATCAGAAAAACGGTAATTTACATCTGCAGCGGAACAAAATTCCGTTTCGCCCAGCGTGGGGCTCGAACCCACGACCCTGAGATTAAGAGTCTCATGCTCTACCGACTGAGCTAGCCGGGCTGCTTCGGTGAATACTTGCCGGGCAGCACGTCACACAGTACTCGTTTGGGTTGGGTGGTCCCATACAGAATCTCTCCATGCTGCCTAATGTTTTCCTAACGTCACACTCGTCACGTACTTCACTTTTATTTCATAATCATTTCTGAGAGGTAAGGAATTGCATGACAACCTGCAGAGCTAGTGGCGTCAAAATTAACACTCATACTTGATGTGACTCAAAAGGCGAACGAGTTACTTTCCGACGTTGTTTTAGATGTGCAAGTGCCAGTGGAAACTCGCGGTGACGGCACTCTGCCGACCATTTCGCTAGTTAACACCGGTCTTGTAGTGTGTGTTTCAAGCTCAAGAGCATCTCCAAGCAGAAAATGGTCAACAGCAACATTCAGACGGTTTCGTACTGCTCAAATGCTACATTAAAACGGTATGTTTCTTTTTCAGAACTGATAAAACACGAGCGTGACAGCATTCGAACCTGTAATCTTCAGATCCGAAGTCCGACGCCTTATCCATTAGCCCACACAGTCACTGACGACCAAGTGCAACTTGTATATGACTCATCTCGAAACACTCACACCCCTGATAATTTGTGTTTTCGTTCTACACAGCCGCTGCCCTTGCTCTTTCCCACCCATTCGTTACATTCAACCTCTTACGTGACCGAACAAATATAGACTGGGAAACAAGACCACACACTTTGTGCATACGGAATCGAAGGCAGGGCGTGCCTCGCCGCATTTGCCACGATGGCAATTTGCTACTTCTGCAGAAGCGGCGGCGGCGACGACGACGACGACGACGACGACGACGACGACGACGACGACGACGACCGCGAGAGGCTCTGACATATGTGAGAAATACATCTATATAATGTAATTCAGACTGCCTCGTCCCACCTTATGCTGAACCGCTTTGGCAAAGGCTTTATCTGCGCCATTCGCCTTAATCACATCTGAGAGTAATTCTTAATAAAAGGCATGTCGCTAATTGTTCGTCATCACAGATACTGTTTGCTATACGGCCACGACGCGCAACTGATTTCCAAAATTCGACTTCTTCCTTTGAGGATGGAACTCACGACCCTTGGTTTACTAGTCCAGTGCTCTACCACTGAGCTAAAGAGGCGCGGCCTAGCGGTCCCATTGCGTAAGCGTCCTTACGGTCGTCTGGATCATCAGACTTCAGCTGACAACACTTCATATTACCGACTAATATTTGCAGCTATGGCGACCCTTTACTGCTTGGCTACACATCTGACACGTAACCGATGTCCTCTCCAAACAACAACACTTGCATTTCAGAACATGTCTTTCACACATGTCTACAAAATCACCTTCACCTTCAAATACAGTTTCCTTGCGACTGACAGAGACGTAGGCAAAGTTTAAAGTTGCTATTTCCATTACATCACGTTAATCAGAAAAACGGTAATTTACATCTGCAGCGGAACAAAATTCCGTTTCGCCCAGCGTGGGGCTCGAACCCACGACCCTGATATTAAGAGTCTCATGCTCTACCGACTGAGCTAGTCGGGCTGCTTCAGTGAATAATTGCCGGGCAGCACGTCACACAGTACTCGTTTGGGTTGGGTGGTCCCATACAGAATCTCTCCATGCTGCCTAATGTTTTCCTAACGTCACACTCGTCACGTACTTCACTTTTATTTCATAATCGTTTCTGAGAGGTAAGGAATTGCATGACAACCTGCAGAGCTAGTGGCGTCAAAATTAACACTCATACTTGATGTGACTCAAAAGGCGAACGAGTTACTTTCCGACGTTGTTTTAGATGTGCAAGTGCCAGTGGAAACTCGCGGTGACGGCACACTGCTGACCATTTCGCTAGTTAACACCGGTCTTGTAGTGTGTGTTTCAAGCTCAAGAGCATCTCCAAACAGAAAATGGTCAACAGCAACATTCAGACGGTTTCGTACTGCTCAAATGCTACATTAAAACGGAATGTTTCTTTTTCAGAACTGATAAAACACGAGCGTGACAGCATTCGAACCTGTAATCTTCAGATCCGAAGTCCGACGCCTTCTCCATTAGGCCACACAGTCACTGACGACCAAGTGCAACTTGTATGTGACTCATCTCGAAACGCTCACACTCCTGATAATTTGTGTTTTCGTTCTACACAGCCGCTGCCCTTGCTCTTTCCCACCCATTCGTTACATTCAACCTCTTACGTGACCGACAAATATAGACTGGGAAACAAGACCACACACTTTGTGCATACGGAATCGAAGGCAGGGCGTGCCTCGCCGCATTTGCCACGATGGCCATTTGCTACTTCTGCAGAAGCGGCGGCAGCGGCGACGACGACGACGACGACGACGACGACCGCGAGAGGCTCTGACATATGTGAGAAATACGTCTATAAAATGTAATTCAGACTGCCTCGACCCACCTTATGCTGAACCGCTTTGGCAAAGGCTTTATCTGCGCCATTCGCCTTAATCACATCTGAGAGTAATTCTTAATAAAAGGCATGTCGCTAATTGTTCGTCATCACAGATACTGTTTGCTATACGGCCAAGACGCGCAACTGATTTCCAAAATTCGACTTCTTCCCTTTGAGGATGGAACTCACGACCCTTAGTTTACTAGTCCAGTGCTCTACCACTGAGCTAAAGAGGCGCTACCTAGCGGTCCCATTGCGTAAGCGTCCTTACGGTCGTCTGGATCATCAGACTTCAGCTGACAACACTTCATATTACCGACTAATATTTGCAGCTATGGCGACCCTTTACTGCTTGGCTACACATCTGACACGTAACCGATGTCCTCTCCAAACAACAACACTTGCATTTCAGAACATGTCTTTCACACATGTCTACAAAATCACCTTCACCTTCAAATACAGTTTCCTTGCGACTGACAGAGACGTAGGCAAAGTTTAAAGTTGCTATTTCCATTACATCACGTTAATCAGAAAAACGGTAATTTACATCTGCAGCGGAACAAAATTCCGTTTCGTCCAGCGTGGGGCTCGAACCCACGACCCTGAGATTAAGAGTCTCATGCTCTACCGACTGAGCTAGCCAGGCTGCTTCGGTGAATTTTTGCCAGCAGCACGTCACACAGTACTCGTTTGGGTTGGGTGGTCCCATACAGAATCTCTCCATGCTGCCTAATGTTTTCCTAACGTCACACTCGTCACGTACTTCACTTTTATTTCATAATCGTTTCTGAGAGGTAAGGAATTGCATGACAACCTGCAGAGCTAGTGGCGTCAAAATTAACACTCATACTTGATGTGACTCAAAAGGCTAACGAGTTACTTTCCGACGTTGTTTTAGATGTGCAAGTGCCAGTGGAAACTCGCGGTGACGGCACTCTGCCGACCATTTCGCTAGTTAACACCGGTCTTGTAGTGTGTGTTTCAAGCTCAAGAGCATCTCCAAGCAGAAAATGGTCAACAGCAACATTCAGACGGTTTCGTACTGCTCAAATGCTACATTAAAACGGTATGTTTCTTTTTCAGAACTGATAAAACACGAGCGTGACAGCATTCGAACCTGTAATCTTCAGATCCGAAGTCCAACGCCTTCTCCATTAGGCCACACAGTCACTGACGACCAAGTGCAACTTGTATATGACTCATCTCGAAACGCTCACACCCCTGATAATTTGTGTTTTCGTTCTACACAGCCGCTGCCCTTGCTCTTTCCCACCCATTCGTTACATTCAACCTCTTACGTGACCGAACAAATATAGACTGGGAAACAAGACCACACACTTTGTGCATACGGAATCGAAGGCAGGGCGTGCCTCGCCGCATTTGCCACGATGGCAATTTGCTACTTCTGCAGAAGCGGCGGCGGCGACGACGACCGCGAGAGGCTCTGACATATGTGAGAAATACATCCATAAAATGTAATTCAGACTGCCTCGTCCCACCTTATGCTGAACCGCTTTGGCAAAGGCTTTATCTGCGCCATTCGCCTTCATCACATCTGAGAGTAATTCTTAATAAAAGGCATGTCGCTAATTGTTCGTCATCACAGATACTGTTTGCTATACGGCCACGACGCGCAACTGATTTCCAAAATTCGACTACTTCCTTTGAGGGTGGAACTCACGACCCTTGGTTTACTAGTCCAGTGCTCTACCACTGAGCTCTAGAAGCGCGGCCTAGCGGTACTTTTGCGTACTTCGTCCTTACGGTCGTCTGGATCATCAGACTTCAGCTGACAACACTTCATATTACCGACTAATATTTGCAGCTATGGAGACCCTTTACTGCTTGGCTACACATCTGACACGTAACCGATGTCCTCTCCAAACAACAACACTTGCATTTCAGAACATGTCTTTCACACATGTCTACAAAGTAACCTTCACCTTCAAATACAGTTTCCTTGCGACTGACAGAGACGTAGGCAAAGTTTAAAGTTGCTATTTCCATTACATCACGTTAATCAGAAAAACGGTAATTTACATCTGCAGCGGAACAAAATTCCGTTTCGCCCAGCGTGGGGCTCGAACCCACGACCCTGAGATTAAGAGTCTCATGCTCTACCGACTGAGCTAGCCGGGCTGCTTCGGTGAATACTTGCCGGGCAGCACGTCACACAGTACTCGTTTGGGTTGGGTGGTCCCATACAGAATCTCTCCATGCTGCCTAATGTTTTCCTAACGTCACACTCGTCACGTACTTCACTTTTATTTCATAATCGTTTCTGAGAGGTAAGGAATTGCATGACAACCTGCAGAGCTAGTGGCGTCAAAATTAACACTCATACTTGATGTGACTCAAAAGGCGAACGAGTTACTTTCCGACGTTGTTTTAGATGTGCAAGTGCCAGTGGAAACTCGCGGTGACGGCACACTGCTGACCATTTCGCTAGTTAACACCGGTCTTGTAGTGTGTGTTTCAAGCTCAAGAGCATCTCCAAACAGAAAATGGTCAACAGCAACATTCAGACGGTTTCGTACTGCTCAAATGCTACATTAAAACGGAATGTTTCTTTTTCAGAACTGATAAAACACGAGCGTGACAGCATTCGAACCTGTAATCTTCAGATCCGAAGTCCGACGCCTTCTCCATTAGGCCACACAGTCACTGACGAGCAAGTGCAACTTGTATGTGACTCATCTCGAAACGCTCACACTCCTGATAATTTGTGTTTTCGTTCTACACAGCCGCTGCCCTTGCTCTTTCCCACCCATTCGTTACATTCAACCTCTTACGTGACCGACAAATATAGACTGGGAAACAAGACCACACACTTTGTGCATACGGAATCGAAGGCAGGGCGTGCCTCGCCGCATTTGCCACGATGGCCATTTGCTACTTCTGCAGAAGCGGCGGCAGCGGCGACGACGACGACGACGACGACGACCGCGAGAGGCTCTGACATATGTGAGAAATACGTCTATAAAATGTAATTCAGACTGCCTCGACCCACCTTATGCTGAACCGCTTTGGCAAAGGCTTTATCTGCGCCATTCGCCTTAATCACATCTGAGAGTAATTCTTAATAAAAGGCATGTCGCTAATTGTTCGTCATCACAGATACTGTTTGCTATACGGCCAAGACGCGCAACTGATTTCCAAAATTCGACTTCTTCCCTTTGAGGATGGAACTCACGACCCTTGGTTTACTAGTCCAGTGCTCTACCACTGAGCTAAAGAGGCGCGGCCTAGCGGTCCCATTGCGTAAGCGTCCTTACGGTCGTCTGGATCATCAGACTTCAGCTGACAACACTTCATATTACCGACTAATATTTGCAGCTATGGCGACCCTTTACTGCTTGGCTACACATCTGACACGTAACCGATGTCCTCTCCAAACAACAACACTTGCATTTCAGAACATGTCTTTCACACATGTCTACAAAATCACCTTCACCTTCAAATACAGTTTCCTTGCGACTGACAGAGACGTAGGCAAAGTTTAAAGTTGCTATTTCCATTACATCACGTTAATCAGAAAAACGGTAATTTACATCTGCAGCGGAACAAAATTCCGTTTCGTCCAGCGTGGGGCTCGAACCCACGACCCTGAGATTAAGAGTCTCATGCTCTACCGACTGAGCTAGCCAGGCTGCTTCGGTGAATTTTTGCCAGCAGCACGTCACACAGTACTCGTTTGGGTTGGGTGGTCCCATACAGAATCTCTCCATGCTGCCTAATGTTTTCCTAACGTCACACTCGTCACGTACTTCACTTTTATTTCATAATCAATTCTGAGAGGTAAGGAATTGCATGACAACCTGCAGAGCTAGTGGCGTCAAAATTAACACTCATACTTGATGTGACTCAAAAGGCGAACGAGTTACTTTCCGACGTTGTTTTAGATGTGCAAGTGCCAGTGGAAACTCGCGGTGACGGCACTCTGCCGACCATTTCGCTAGTTAACACCGGTCTTGTAGTGTGTGTTTCAAGCTCAAGAGCATCTCCAAGCAGAAAATGGTCAACAGCAACATTCAGACGGTTTCGTACTGCTCAAATGCTACATTAAAACGGTATGTTTCTTTTTCAGAACCGATAAAACACGAGCGTGAGAGCATTCGAACCTGTAATCTTCAGATCCGAAGTCCGACGCCTTCTCCATTAGGCCACACAGTCACTGACGACCAAGTGCAACTTGTATGTGACTCATCTCGAAACGCTCACACCCCTGATAATTTGTGTTTTCGTTCTACACAGCCGCTGCCCTTGCTCTTTCCCACCCATTCGTTACATTCAACCTCTTACGTGACCGAACAAATATAGACTGGGAAACAAGACCACACACTTTGTGCATACGGAATCGAAGGCAGGGCGTGCCTCGCCGCATTTGCCACGATGGCCATTTGCTACTTCTGCAGAAGCGGCGGCGGCGGCGACGGCGACGACGACGACGACGACGACGACGACGACCGCGAGAGGCTCTGACATATGTGAGAAATACATCTATAAAATGTAATTCAGACTGCCTCGACCCACCTTATGCTGAACCGCTTTGGCAAAGGCTTTATCTGCGCCATTCGCCTTAATCACATCTGAGAGTAATTCTTAATAAAAGGCATGTCGCTAATTGTTCGTCATCACAGATACTGTTTGCTATACAGCCACGACGCGCAACTGATTTCCAAAATTCGACTTCTTCCTTTGAGGATGGAACTCACGACCCTTGGTTTACTAGTCCAGTGCTCTACCACTGAGCTAAAGAGGCGCGGCCTAGCGGTACCTTTGCATACTTCATCCTTACGGTCGTCTGGATCATCAGACTTCAGCTGACATCACTTCATATTACCGACTAATATTTGCAGCTATGGCGACCCTTTACTGCTTGGCTACACATCTGACACGTAACCGATGTCCTCTCCAAACAACAACACTTGCATTTCAGAACATGTCTTTCACACATGTCTACAAAATCACCTTCACCTTCAAATACAGTTTCCTTGCGACTGACAGAGACGTAGGCAAAGTTTAAAGTTGCTATTTCCATTACATCACGTTAATCAGAAAAACGGTAATTTACATCTGCAGCGGAACAAAATTCCGTTTCGCCCAGCGTGGGGCTCGAACCCACGACCCTGAGATTAAGAGTCTCATGCTCCACCGACTGAGCTAGCCGGGCTGCTCCGAGGAATACTTGCCGGGCAGCACGTTACACAGTACTCGTTTGGGTTGGGTGGTCCCATACAGAATCTCTCCATGCTGCCTAATGTTTTCCTAACGTCACACTCGTCACGTACTTCACTTTTATTTCATAATCGTTTCTGAGAGGTAAGGAATTGCATGACAACCTGCAGAGCTAGTGGCGTCAAAATTAACACTCATACTTGATGTGACTCAAAAGGCGAACGAGTTACTTTCCGACGTTGTTTTAGATGTGCAAGTGCCAGTGGAAACTCGCGGTGACGGCACTCTGCCGACCATTTCGCTAGTTAACACCGGTCTTGTAGTGTGTGTTTCAAGCTCAAGAGCATCTCCAAGCAGAAAATGGTCAACAGCAACTTTCAGACGGTTTCGTACTGCTCAAATGCTACATTAAAACGGTATGTTTCTTTTTCAGAACTGATAAAACACGAGCGTGACAGCATTCGAACCTGTAATCTTCAGATCCGAAGTCCGACTCCTTCTCCATTAGGCCACACGGTCACTGACGACCAAGTGCAACTTGTATGTGACTCATCTCGAAACGCTCACACCCCTGATAATTTGTGTTTTCGTTCTACACAGCCGCTGCCCTTGCTCTTTCCCACCCATTCGTTACATTCAACCTCTTACGTGACCGAAGAAATATAGACTGGGAAACAAGACCACACACTTTGTGCATACGGAATCGAAGGCAGGGCGTGCCTCGCCGCATTTGCCACGATGGCCATTTGCTACTTCTGCAGAAGCGGTGGTGGCGACGACGACGACGACGACGACGACGACGACGACGACCGCGAGAGGCTCTGACATATGTGAGAAATACATCTATAAAATGTAATTCAGACGGCCTCATCCCACCTTATGCTGAACCGCTTTGGCAAAGGCTTTATCTGCGCCATTCGCCTTAATCACATCTGAGAGTAATTCTTAATAAAAGGCATGTCGCTAATTGTTCGTCATCACAGATACTGTTTGCTATACGGCCACGACGCGCAACTGATTTCCAAAATTCGACTTCTTCCTTTGAGGATGGAACTCACGACCCTTGGTTTACTAGTCCAGGGCTCCACCACTGAGCTAAAGAGGCGCGGCATCGCGGTACCTTTGCGAACTTCGTCCTTACGGTCGTCTGGATCATCAGACTTGAGCTGACAACATTTCATATTACCGACTAATATTTGCAGCTATGGCGACCCATTACTGCTTGGCTACACATCTGACACGTAACCGATGTCCTCTCCAAACAACAACACTTGCATTTCAGAACATGTCTTTCACACATGTCTACAAAATCACCTTCACCTTCAAATACAGTTTCCTTGCGACTGACAGAGACGTAGGCAAAGTTTAAAGTTGCTATTTCCATTACATCACGTTAATCAGAAAAACGGTAATTTACATCTGCAGCGGAACAAAATTCCGTTTCGCCCAGCGTGGGGCTCGAACCGACGACCCTGAGATTAAGAGTCTCATGCTCTACCGACTGAGCTAGCCGGGCTGCTTCGGTGAATACTTGCCGGGTAGCACGTCACACAGTACTCGTTTGGGTTGGGTGGTCCCATACAGAATCTCTCCATGCTGCCTAATGTTTTCCTAACGTCACACTCGTCACGTACTGCACTTTTATTTCATAATCATTTCTGAGAGGTAAGGAATTGCATGACAACCTGCAGAGCTAGTGGCATCAAAATTAACACTCATACTTGATGTGACTCAAAAGGCGAACGAGTTACTTTCCAACGTTGTTTTAGATGTGCAAGTGCCAGTGGAAACTCGCGGTGACGGCACTCTGCCGACCATTTCGCTAGTTAACACCGGCCTTGTAGTGCGTGTTTCAAGCTCAAGAGCATCTCCAAGCAGAAAATGGTCAACAGCAACATTCAGACGGTTTCGTACTGCTCAAATGCTACATTAAAACGGTATGTTTCTTTTTCAGAACTGATAAAACACGAGCGTGACAGCATTCGAACCAGTAATCTTCAGATCCGAAGTCCGACTCCTTCTCCATTAGGCCACACAGTCACTGACGACCAAGTGCTACTTGTATATGACTCATCTCGAAACGCTCACACCCCTGATAATTTGTGTTTTCGTTCTACACAGCCGCTGCCCTTGCTCTTTCCCACCCATTCGTTACATTCAACCTCTTACGTGACCGAAGAAATATAGACTGGGAAACAAGACCACACACTTTGTGCATACGGAATCGAAGGCAGGGCGTGCCTCGCCGCATTTGCCACGATGGCCATTTGCTACTTCTGCAGAAGCGGTGGCGGCGACGACGACGACGACGACGACGACGACGACGACGACCGCGAGAGGCTCTGACATATGTGAGAAATACATCTATAAAATGTAATTCAGACGGCCTCATCCCACCTTATGCTGAACCGCTTTGGCAAAGGCTTTATCTGCGCCATTCGCCTTAATCACATCTGAGAGTAATTCTTAATAAAAGGCATGTCGCTAATTGTTCGTCATCACAGATACTGTTTGCTATACGGCCACGACGCGCAACTGATTTCCAAAATTCGACTTCTTCCTTTGAGGATGGAACTCACGACCCTTGGTTTACTAGTCCAGGGCTCCACCACTGAGCTAAAGAGGCGCGGCATCGCGGTACCTTTGCGAACTTCGTCCTTACGGTCGTCTGGATCATCAGACTTGAGCTGACAACATTTCATATTACCGACTAATATTTGCAGCTATGGCGACCCATTACTGCTTGGCTACACATCTGACACGTAACCGATGTCCTCTCCAAACAACAACACTTGCATTTCAGAACATGTCTTTCACACATGTCTACAAAATCACCTTCACCTTCAAATACAGTTTCCTTGCGACTGACAGAGACGTAGGCAAAGTTTAAAGTTGCTATTTCCATTACATCACGTTAATCAGAAAAACGGTAATTTACATCTGCAGCGGAACAAAATTTCGTTTCGCCCAGCGTGGGGCTCGAACCCACGACCCTGAGATTAAGAGTCTCATGCTCTACCGACGGAGCTAGCCGGGCTGCTTCGGTGAATACTTGCCGGGCAGCACGTCACACAGTACTCGTTTGAGTTGGGTGGTCCCATACAGAATCTCTCCATGCTGCCTAATGTTTTCCTAACGTCACACTCGTCACGTACTGCACTTTTATTTCATAATCATTTCTGAGAGGTAAGGAATTGCATGACAACCTGCAGAGCTAGTGGCGTCAAAATTAACACTCATACTTGATGTGACTCAAAAGGCGAACGAGTTACTTTCCAACGTTGTTTTAGATGTGCAAGTGCCAGTGGAAACTCGCGGTGACGGCACTCTGCCGACCATTTAGCTAGTTAACACCGGTCTTGTAGTGCGTGTTTCAAGCTCAAGAGCATCTCCAAGCAGAAAATGGTCAAACAGCAACATTCAGACGGTTTCGTACTGCTCAAATGCTACATTAAAACGGTATGTTTCTTTTTCAGAACTGATAAAACACGAGCGTGACAGCATTCGAACCTGTAATCTTCAGATCCGAAGTCCGACGCCATATCTATTAGGCCACACAGTCACTGACGACCAAATGCAACTTGTATATGACTCATCTCGAAACGCTCACACCCCTGATAATTTGTGTTTTCGTTCTACACAGCCGCTGCCCTTGCTCTTTCCCACCCATTCGTTACATTCAACCTCTTACGTGACCGAAGAAATATAGACTGGGAAACAAGACCACACACTTTGTGCATACGGAATCGAAGGCAGGGCGTGCCTCGCCGCATTTGCCACGATGGCCATTTGCTACTTCTGCAGAAGCGGTGGCGGCGACGACGACGACGACGACGACGACGACGACGACGACCGCGAGAGGCTCTGACATATGTGAGAAATACATCTATAAAATGTAATTCAGACGGCCTCATCCCACCTTATGCTGAACCGCTTTGGCAAAGGCTTTATCTGCGCCATTCGCCTTAATCACATCTGAGAGTAATTCTTAATAAAAGGCATGTCGCTAATTGTTCGTCATCACAGATACTGTTTGCTATACGGCCACGACGCGCAACTGATTTCCAAAATTCGACTTCTTCCTTTGAGGATAGAACTCACGACCCTTGGTTTACTAGTCCAGGGCTCCACCACTGAGCTAAAGAGGCGCGGCATCGCGGTACCTTTGCGAACTTCGTCCTTACGGTCGTCTGGATCATCAGACTTGAGCTGACAACATTTCATATTACCGACTAATATTTGCAGCTATGGCGACCCATTACTGCTTGGCTACACATCTGACACGTAACCGATGTCCTCTCCAAACAACAACACTTGCATTTCAGAACATGTCTTTCACACATGTCTACAAAATCACCTTCACCTTCAAATACAGTTTCCTTGCGACTGACAGAGACGTAGGCAAAGTTTAAAGTTGCTATTTCCATTACATCACGTTAATCAGAAAAACGGTAATTTACATCTGCAGCGGAACAAAATTTCGTTTCGCCCAGCGTGGGGCTCGAACCCACGACCCTGAGATTAAGAGTCTCATGCTCTACCGACTGAGCTAGCCGGGCTGCTTCGGTGAATACTTGCCGGGCAGCACGTCACACAGTACTCGTTTGAGTTGGGTGGTCCCATACAGAATCTCTCCATGCTGCCTAATGTTTTCCTAACGTCACACTCGTCACGTACTGCACTTTTATTTCATAATCATTTCTGAGAGGTAAGGAATTGCATGACAACCTGCAGAGCTAGTGGCGTCAAAATTAACACTCATACTTGATGTGACTCAAAAGGCGAACGAGTTACTTTCCAACGTTGTTTTAGATGTGCAAGTGCCAGTGGAAACTCGCGGTGACGGCACTCTGCCGACCATTTAGCTAGTTAACACCGGTCTTGTAGTGCGTGTTTCAAGCTCAAGAGCATCTCCAAGCAGAAAATGGTCAACAGCAACATTCAGACGGTTTCGTACTGCTCAAATGCTACATTAAAACGGTATGTTTCTTTTTCAGAACTGATAAAACACGAGCGTGACAGCATTCGAACCTGTAATCTTCAGATCCGAAGTCCGACGCCATATCTATTAGGCCACACAGTCACTGACGACCAAATGCAACTTGTATATGACTCATCTCGAAACGCTCACACCCCTGATAATTTGTGTTTTCGTTCTACACAGCCGCTGCCCTTGCTCTTTCCCACCCATTCGTTACATTCAACCTCTTACGTGACCGACCAAATATAGACTGGGAAACAAGACCACACACTTTGTGCATACGGAATCGAAGGCAGGGCGTGCCTCGCCGCATTTGCCACGATGGCCATTTGCTACTTCTGCAGAAGCGGCGGCGGCGGCGGCGACGGCGACGACGACGACGACGACGACCGCGATAGGCTCTGACATATGTGAGACATACATCTATAAAATGTAATTCACACTGCCTCGTCCCACCTTATGCTGAACCGCTTTGGCAAAGGCTTTATCTGCGCCATTCGCCTTAATCACATCTGAGAGTAATTCTTAATAAAAGGCATGTCGCTAATTGTTCGTCATCACAGATACTGTTTGCTATACTGCCACGACGCGCAACTGATTTCCAAAATTCGACTACTTCCTTTGAGGGTGGAACTCACGACCCTTGGTTTACTAGTCCAGTGCTCTACCACTGAGCTCTAGAAGCGCGGCCTAGCGGTACTTTTGCGTACTTCGTCCTTACGGTCGTCTGGATCATCAGACTTGAGCTGACAACATTTCATATTACCGACTAATATTTGCAGCTATGGCGACCCATTACTGCTTGGCTACACATCTGACACGTAACCGATGTCCTCTCCAAACAACAACACTTGCATTTCAGAACATGTCTTTCACACATGTCTACAAAATCACCTTCACCTTCAAATACAGTTTCCTTGCGACTGACAGAGACGTAGGCAAAGTTTAAAGTTGCTATTTCCATTACATCACGTTAATCAGAAAAACGGTAATTTACATCTGGAGCGGAACAAAATTCCGTTTCGCCCAGCGTGGGGCTCGAACCCACGACCCTGAGATTAAGAGTCTCATGCTCCACCGACTGAGCTAGCCGGGCTGCTCCGAGGAATACTTGCCGGGCAGCACGTTACACAGTACTCGTTTGGGTTGGGTGGTCCCATACAGAATCTCTCCATGCTGCCTAATGTTTTCCTAACGTCACACTCGTCACGTACTTCACTTTTATTTCATAATCGTTTCTGAGAGGTAAGGAATTGCATGACAACCTGCAGAGCTAGTGGCGTCAAAATTAACACTCATACTTGATGTGACTCAAAAGGCGAACGAGTTACTTTCCGACGTTGTTTTAGATGTGCAAGTGCCAGTGGAAACTCGCGGTGACGGCACTCTGCCGACCATTTCGCTAGTTAACACCGGTCTTGTAGTGTGTGTTTCAAGCTCAAGAGCATCTCCAAGCAGAAAATGGTCAACAGCAACATTCAGACGGTTTCGTACTGCTCAAATGCTACATTAAAACGGTATGTTTCTTTTTCAGAACTGATAAAACACGAGCGTGACAGCATTCGAACCTGTAATCTTCAGATCCGAAGTCCGACTCCTTCTCCATTAGGCCACACGGTCACTGACGACCAAGTGCAACTTGTATGTGACTCATCTCGAAACGCTCACACCCCTGATAATTTGTGTTTTCGTTCTACACAGCCGCTGCCCTTGCTCTTTCCCACCCATTCGTTACATTCAACCTCTTACGTGACCGAAGAAATATAGACTGGGAAACAAGACCACACACTTTGTGCATACGGAATCGAAGGCAGGGCGTGCCTCGCCGCATTTGCCACGATGGCCATTTGCTACTTCTGCAGAAGCGGTGGTGGCGACGACGACGACGACGACGACGACGACGACGACGACCGCGAGAGGCTCTGACATATGTGAGAAATACATCTATAAAATGTAATTCAGACGGCCTCATCCCACCTTATGCTGAACCGCTTTGGCAAAGGCTTTATCTGCGCCATTCGCCTTAATCACATCTGAGAGTAATTCTTAATAAAAGGCATGTCGCTAATTGTTCGTCATCACAGATACTGTTTGCTATACGGCCACGACGCGCAACTGATTTCCAAAATTCGACTTCTTCCTTTGAGGATGGAACTCACGACCCTTGGTTTACTAGTCCAGGGCTCCACCACTGAGCTAAAGAGGCGCGGCATCGCGGTACCTTTGCGAACTTCGTCCTTACGGTCGTCTGGATCATCAGACTTGAGCTGACAACATTTCATATTACCGACTAATATTTGCAGCTATGGCGACCCATTACTGCTTGGCTACACATCTGACACGTAACCGATGTCCTCTCCAAACAACAACACTTGCATTTCAGAACATGTCTTTCACACATGTCTACAAAATCACCTTCACCTTCAAATACAGTTTCCTTGCGACTGACAGAGACGTAGGCAAAGTTTAAAGTTGCTATTTCCATTACATCACGTTAATCAGAAAAACGGTAATTTACATCTGCAGTGGAACAAAATTCCGTTTCGCCCAGCGTGGGGCTCGAACCGACGACCCTGAGATTAAGAGTCTCATGCTCTACCGACTGAGCTAGCCGGGCTGCTTCGGTGAATACTTGCCGGGTAGCACGTCACACAGTACTCGTTTGGGTTGGGTGGTCCCATACAGAATCTCTCCATGCTGCCTAATGTTTTCCTAACGTCACACTCGTCACGTACTGCACTTTTATTTCATAATCATTTCTGAGAGGTAAGGAATTGCATGACAACCTGCAGAGCTAGTGGCATCAAAATTAACACTCATACTTGATGTGACTCAAAAGGCGAACGAGTTACTTTCCAACGTTGTTTTAGATGTGCAAGTGCCAGTGGAAACTCGCGGTGACGGCACTCTGCCGACCATTTCGCTAGTTAACACCGGCCTTGTAGTGCGTGTTTCAAGCTCAAGAGCATCTCCAAGCAGAAAATGGTCAACAGCAACATTCAGACGGTTTCGTACTGCTCAAATGCTACATTAAAACGGTATGTTTCTTTTTCAGAACTGATAAAACACGAGCGTGACAGCATTCGAACCAGTAATCTTCAGATCCGAAGTCCGACTCCTTCTCCATTAGGCCACACAGTCACTGACGACCAAGTGCTACTTGTATATGACTCATCTCGAAACGCTCACACCCCTGATAATTTGTGTTTTCGTTCTACACAGCCGCTGCCCTTGCTCTTTCCCACCCATTCGTTACATTCAACCTCTTACGTGACCGAAGAAATATAGACTGGGAAACAAGACCACACACTTTGTGCATACGGAATCGAAGGCAGGGCGTGCCTCGCCGCATTTGCCACGATGGCCATTTGCTACTTCTGCAGAAGCGGTGGCGGCGACGACGACGACGACGACGACGACGACGACGACGACCGCGAGAGGCTCTGACATATGTGAGAAATACATCTATAAAATGTAATTCAGACGGCCTCATCCCACCTTATGCTGAACCGCTTTGGCAAAGGCTTTATCTGCGCCATTCGCCTTAATCACATCTGAGAGTAATTCTTAATAAAAGGCATGTCGCTAATTGTTCGTCATCACAGATACTGTTTGCTATACGGCCACGACGCGCAACTGATTTCCAAAATTCGACTTCTTCCTTTGAGGATGGAACTCACGACCCTTGGTTTACTAGTCCAGGGCTCCACCACTGAGCTAAAGAGGCGCGGCATCGCGGTACCTTTGCGAACTTCGTCCTTACGGTCGTCTGGATCATCAGACTTGAGCTGACAACATTTCATATTACCGACTAATATTTGCAGCTATGGCGACCCATTACTGCTTGGCTACACATCTGACACGTAACCGATGTCCTCTCCAAACAACAACACTTGCATTTCAGAACATGTCTTTCACACATGTCTACAAAATCACCTTCACCTTCAAATACAGTTTCCTTGCGACTGACAGAGACGTAGGCAAAGTTTAAAGTTGCTATTTCCATTACATCACGTTAATCAGAAAAACGGTAATTTACATCTGCAGCGGAACAAAATTTCGTTTCGCCCAGCGTGGGGCTCGAACCCACGACCCTGAGATTAAGAGTCTCATGCTCTACCGACTGAGCTAGCCGGGCTGCTTCGGTGAATACTTGCCGGGCAGCACGTCACACAGTACTCGTTTGAGTTGGGTGGTCCCATACAGAATCTCTCCATGCTGCCTAATGTTTTCCTAACGTCACACTCGTCACGTACTGCACTTTTATTTCATAATCATTTCTGAGAGGTAAGGAATTGCATGACAACCTGCAGAGCTAGTGGCGTCAAAATTAACACTCATACTTGATGTGACTCAAAAGGCGAACGAGTTACTTTCCAACGTTGTTTTAGATGTGCAAGTGCCAGTGGAAACTCGCGGTGACGGCACTCTGCCGACCATTTAGCTAGTTAACACCGGTCTTGTAGTGCGTGTTTCAAGCTCAAGAGCATCTCCAAGCAGAAAATGGTCAACAGCAACATTCAGACGGTTTCGTACTGCTCAAATGCTACATTAAAACGGTATGTTTCTTTTTCAGAACTGATAAAACACGAGCGTGACAGCATTCGAACCTGTAATCTTCAGATCCGAAGTCCGACGCCATATCTATTAGGCCACACAGTCACTGACGACCAAATGCAACTTGTATATGACTCATCTCGAAACGCTCACACCCCTGATAATTTGTGTTTTCGTTCTACACAGCCGCTGCCCTTGCTCTTTCCCACCCATTCGTTACATTCAACCTCTTACGTGACCGACCAAATATAGACTGGGAAACAAGACCACACACTTTGTGCATACGGAATCGAAGGCAGGGCGTGCCTCGCCGCATTTGCCACGATGGCCATTTGCTACTTCTGCAGAAGCGGCGGCGGCGACGACGACGACGACGACGACGACGACGACGACGACGACGACGACGACGACGACGACGACCGCGATAGGCTCTGACATATGTGAGACATACATCTATAAAATGTAATTCACACTGCCTCGTCCCACCTTATGCTGAACCGCTTTGGCAAAGGCTTTATCTGCGCCATTCGCCTTAATCACATCTGAGAGTAATTCTTAATAAAAGGCATGTCGCTAATTGTTCGTCATCACAGATACTGTTTGCTATACTGCCACGACGCGCAACTGATTTCCAAAATTCGACTACTTCCTTTGAGGGTGGAACTCACGACCCTTGGTTTACTAGTCCAGTGCTCTACCACTGAGCTCTAGAAGCGCGGCCTAGCGGTACTTTTGCGTACTTCGTCCTTACGGTCGTCTGGATCATCAGACTTGAGCTGACAACATTTCATATTACCGACTAATATTTGCAGCTATGGCGACCCATTACTGCTTGGCTACACATCTGACACGTAACCGATGTCCTCTCCAAACAACAACACTTGCATTTCAGAACATGTCTTTCACACATGTCTACAAAATCACCTTCACCTTCAAATACAGTTTCCTTGCGACTGACAGAGACGTAGGCAAAGTTTAAAGTTGCTATTTCCATTACATCACGTTAATCAGAAAAACGGTAATTTACATCTGCAGCGGAACAAAATTCCGTTTCGCCCAGCGTGGGGCTCGAACCCACGACCCTGAGATTAAGAGTCTCATGCTCTACCGACTGAGCTAGCCGGGCTGCTTCGGTGAATACTTGCCGGGCAGCACGTCACACAGTACTCGTTTGGGTTGGGTGGTCCCATACAGAATCTCTCCATGCTGCCTAATGTTTTCCTAACGTCACACTCGTCACGTACTTCACTTTTATTTCATAATCGTTTTTGAGAGGTAAGGAATTGCATGACAACCTGCAGAGCTAGTGGCGTCAAAATTAACACTCATACTTGATGTGACTCAAAAGGCGAACGAGTTACTTTCCGACGTTGTTTTAGATGTGCAAGTGCCAGTGGAAACTCGCGGTGACGGCACTCTGCCGACCATTTCGCTAGTCAACACCGGTCTTGTAGTGTGTGTTTCAAGCTCAAGAGCATCTCCAAGCAGAAAATGGTCAACAGCAACATTCAGACGGTTTCGTACTGCTCAAATGCTACATTAAAACGGTATGTTTCTTTTTCAGAACTGATAAAACACGAGCGTGACAGCATTCGAACCTGTAATCTTCAGATCCGAAGTCCGACTCCTTCTCCATTAGGCCACACGGTCACTGACGACCAATTGCAACTTGTATGTGACTCATCTCGAAACGCTCACACCCCTGATAATTTGTGTTTTCGTTCTACACAGCCGCTGCCCTTGCTCTTTCCCACCCATTCGTTACATTCAACCTCTTACGTGACCGAAGAAATATAGACTGGGAAACAAGACCACACACTTTGTGCATACGGAATCGAAGGCAGGGCGTGCCTCGCCGCATTTGCCACGATGGCCATTTGCTACTTCTGCAGAAGCGGTGGTGGCGACGACGACGACGACGACGACGACGACGACGACGACGACGACCGCGAGAGGCTCTGACATATGTGAGAAATACATCTATAAAATGTAATTCAGACGGCCTCATCCCACCTTATGCTGAACCGCTTTGGCAAAGGCTTTATCTGCGCCATTCGCCTTAATCACATCTGAGAGTAATTCTTAATAAAAGGCATGTCGCTAATTGTTCGTCATCACAGATACTGTTTGCTATACTGCCACGACGCGCAACTGATTTCCAAAATTCGACTTCTTCCTTTGAGGATGGAACTCACGACCCTTGGTTTACTAGTCCAGGGCTCCACCACTGAGCTAAAGAGGCGCGGCATCGCGGTACTTTTGCGAACTTCGTCCTTACGGTCGTCTGGATCATCAGACTTGAGCTGACAACATTTCATATTACCGACTAATATTTGCAGCTATGGCGACCCATTACTGCTTGGCTACACATCTGACACGTAACCGATGTCCTCTCCAAACAACAACACTTGCATTTCAGAACATGTCTTTCACACATGTCTACAAAATCACCTTCACCTTCAAATACAGTTTCCTTGCGACTGACAGAGACGTAGGCAAAGTTTAAAGTTGCTATTTCCATTACATCACGTTAATCAGAAAAACGGTAATTTACATCTGCAGCGGAACAAAATTCCGTTTCGCCCAGCGTGGGGCTCGAACCGACGACCCTGAGATTAAGAGTCTCATGCTCTACCGACTGAGCTAGCCGGGCTGCTTCGGTGAATACTTGCCGGGTAGCACGTCACACAGTACTCGTTTGGGTTGGGTGGTCCCATACAGAATCTCTCCATGCTGCCTAATGTTTTCCTAACGTCACACTCGTCACGTACTGCACTTTTATTTCATAATCATTTCTGAGAGGTAAGGAATTGCATGACAACCTGCAGAGCTAGTGGCGTCAAAATTAACACTCATACTTGATGTGACTCAAAAGGCGAACGAGTTACTTTCCAACGTTGTTTTAGATGTGCAAGTGCCAGTGGAAACTCGCGGTGACGGCACTCTGCCGACCATTTCGCTAGTTAACACCGGTCTTGTAGTGCGTGTTTCAAGCTCAAGAGCATCTCCAAGCAGAAAATGGTCAACAGCAACATTCAGACGGTTTCGTACTGCTCAAATGCTACATTAAAACGGTATGTTTCTTTTTCAGAACTGATAAAACACGAGCGTGACAGCATTCGAACCAGTAATCTTCAGATCCGAAGTCCGACGCCTTCTCCATTAGGCCACAAAGTCACTGACGACCAAGTGCTACTTGTATATGACTCATCTCGAAACGCTCACACCCCTGATAATTTGTGTTTTCGTTCTACACAGCCGCTGCCCTTGCTCTTTCCCACCCATTCGTTACATTCAACCTCTTACGTGACCGAAGAAATATAGACTGGGAAACAAGACCACACACTTTGTGCATACGGAATCGAAGGCAGGGCGTGCCTCGCCGCATTTGCCACGATGGCCATTTGCTACTTCTGCAGAAGCGGTGGCGGCGTCGACGACGACGACGACGACGACGACGACGACGACCGCGAGAGGCTCTGACATATGTGAGAAATACATCTATAAAATGTAATTCAGACGGCCTCATCCCACCTTATGCTGAACCGCTTTGGCAAAGGCTTTATCTGCGCCATTCGCCTTAATCACATCTGAGAGTAATTCTTAATAAAAGGCATGTCGCTAATTGTTCGTCATCACAGATACTGTTTGCTATACGGCCACGACGCGCAACTGATTTCCAAAATTCGACTTCTTCCTTTGAGGATGGAACTCACGACCCTTGGTTTACTAGTCCAGGGCTCCACCACTGAGCTAAAGAGGCGCGGCATCGCGGTACCTTTGCGAACTTCGTCCTTACGGTCGTCTGGATCATCAGACTTGAGCTGACAACATTTCATATTACCGACTAATATTTGCAGCTATGGCGACCCATTACTGCTTGGCTACACATCTGACACGTAACCGATGTCCTCTCCAAACAACAACACTTGCATTTCAGAACATGTCTTTCACACATGTCTACAAAATCACCTTCACCTTCAAATACAGTTTCCTTGCGACTGACAGAGACGTAGGCAAAGTTTAAAGTTGCTATTTCCATTACATCACGTTAATCAGAAAAACGGTAATTTACATCTGCAGCGGAACAAAATTTCGTTTCGCCCAGCGTGGGGCTCGAACCCACGACCCTGAGATTAAGAGTCTCATGCTCTACCGACTGAGCTAGCCGGGCTGCTTCGGTGAATACTTGCCGGGCAGCACGTCACACAGTACTCGTTTGAGTTGGGTGGTCCCATACAGAATCTCTCCATGCTGCCTAATGTTTTCCTAACGTCACACTCGTCACGTACTGCACTTTTATTTCATAATCATTTCTGAGAGGTAAGGAATTGCATGACAACCTGCAGAGCTAGTGGCGTCAAAATTAACACTCATACTTGATGTGACTCAAAAGGCGAACGAGTTACTTTCCAACGTTGTTTTAGATGTGCAAGTGCCAGTGGAAACTCGCGGTGACGGCACTCTGCCGACCATTTAGCTAGTTAACACCGGTCTTGTAGTGCGTGTTTCAAGCTCAAGAGCATCTCCAAGCAGAAAATGGTCAACAGCAACATTCAGACGGTTTCGTACTGCTCAAATGCTACATTAAAACGGTATGTTTCTTTTTCAGAACTGATAAAACACGAGCGTGACAGCATTCGAACCTGTAATCTTCAGATCCGAAGTCCGACGCCATATCTATTAGGCCACACAGTCACTGACGACCAAATGCAACTTGTATATGACTCATCTCGAAACGCTCACACCCCTGATAATTTGTGTTTTCGTTCTACACAGCCGCTGCCCTTGCTCTTTCCCACCCATTCGTTACATTCAACCTCTTACGTGACCGACCAAATATAGACTGGGAAACAAGACCACACACTTTGTGCATACGGAATCGAAGGCAGGGCGTGCCTCGCCGCATTTGCCACGATGGCCATTTGCTACTTCTGCAGAAGCGGCGGCGGCGGCGGCGACGACGACGACGACGACGACGACCGCGATAGGCTCTGACATATGTGAGACATACATCTATAAAATGTAATTCACACTGCCTCGTCCCACCTTATGCTGAACCGCTTTGGCAAAGGCTTTATCTGCGCCATTCGCCTTAATCACATCTGAGAGTAATTCTTAATAAAAGGCATGTCGCTAATTGTTCGTCATCACAGATACTGTTTGCTATACTGCCACGACGCGCAACTGATTTCCAAAATTCGACTTCTTCCTTTGAGGGTGGAACTCACGACCCTTGGTTTACTAGACCAGTGCTCTACCACTGAGCTAAAGAAGCACGGCCTAGCGGTACTTTTGCGTACTTCGTCCTTACGGTCGTCTGGATCATCAGACTTCAGCTGACAACACTTCATATTACCGACTAATATTTGCAGCTATGGCGACCCTTTACAGCTTGGCTACACATCTGACACGTAACCGATGTCCTCTCCAAACAACAACACTTGCATTTCAGAACCTGTCTTTCACACACGTCTACAAAATCACCTTCACCTTCAAATACAGTTTCCTTGCGACTGACAGAGACGTAGGCAAAGTTTAAAGTTGCTATTTCCATTACATCACGTTAATCAGAAAAACGGTAATTTACATCTGCAGCGGAACAAAATTCCGTTTCGCCCAGCGTGGGGCTCGAACCCACGACCCTGAGATTAAGAGTCTCATGCTCTACCGACTGAGCTAGCCGGGCTGCTTCGGTGAATACTTGCCGGGCAGCACGTCACACAGTACTCGTTTGGGTTGGGTGGTCCCATACAGAATCTCTCCATGCTGCCTAACGTTTTCCTAACGTCACACTCTTCACGTACTGCACTTTTATTTCATAATCATTTCTGAGAGGTAAGGAATTGCATGACAACCTGCAGAGCTAGTGGCGTCAAAATTAACACTCATACTTGATGTGACTCAAAAGGCGAACGAGTTACTTTCCGACGTTGTTTTAGATGTGCAAGTGCCAGTGGAAACTCGCGGTGACGGCACTCTGCCGACCATTTCGCTAGTTAACACCGGTCTTGTAGTGTGTGTTTCAAGCTCAAGAGCATCTCCAAGCAGAAAATGGTCAACAGCAACATTCAGACGGTGTCGTACTGCTCAAATGCTACATTAAAACGGTATGTTTCTTTTTCAGAACTGATAAAACACGAGCGTGACAGCATTCGATCCTGTAATCTTCAGATCCGAAGTTCGACGCCATATCTATTAGGCCACACAGTCACTGACGACCAAATGCAACTTGTATATGACTCATCTCGAAACGCTCACACCCCTGATAATTTGTGTTTTCGTTCTACACAGCCGCTGCCCTTGCTCTTTCCCACCCATTCGTTACATTCAACCTCTTACGTGACCGACCAAATATAGACTGGGAAACAAGACCACACACTTTGTGCATACGGAATCGAAGGCAGGGCATGCCTCGCCGCATTTGCCACGATGGCCATTTGCTACTTCTGCAGAAGCGGCGGCGGCGACGACGACGACGACGACGACGACGACGACGACGACGAACGCGATAGGCTCTGACATATGTGAGAAATACATCTATAAAATGTAATTCAGACTGCCTCGTCCCACCTTATGCTGAACCGCTTTGGCAAAGGCTTTATCTGCGCCATTCGCCTTAATCACATCTGAGAGTAATTCTTAATAAAAGGCATGTCGCTAATTGTTCGTCATCACAGATACTGTTTGCTATACTGCCACGACGCGCAACTGATTTCCAAAATTCGACTTTTTCCTTTGAGGGTGGAACTCACGACCCTTGGTTTACTAGTCCAGTGCTCTACCACTGAGCCAAAGAAGCGCGGCCTAGCGATACTTTTGCGTACTTCGTCCTTACGGTCGTCTGGATCATCAGACTTCAGCTGACAACACTTCATATTACCGACTAATATTTGCAGCTATGGCGACCCATTACTGCTTGGCTACACATCTGACACGTAACCGATGTCCTCTCCAAACAACAACACTTGCATTTCAGAACATGTCTTTCACACATGTCTACAAAATCACCTTCACCTTCAAATACAGTTTCCTTGCGACTGACAGAGACGTAGGCAAAGTTTAAAGTTGCTATTTCCATTACATCACGTTAATCAGAAAAACGGTAATTTACATCTGCAGCGGAACAAAATTCCGTTTCGCCCAGCGTGGGGCTCGAACCCACGACCCTGAGATTAAGAGTCTCATGCTCTACCGACTGAGCTAGCCGGGCTGCTTCGGTGAATACTTGCCGGGCAGCACGTCACACAGTACTCGTTTGGGTTGGGTGGTCCCATACAGAATCTCTCCATGCTGCCTAATGTTTTCCTAACGTCACACTCTTCACGTACTGCACTTTTATTTCATAATCATTTCTGAGAGGTAAGGAATTGCATGACAACCTGCAGAGCTAGTGGCGTCAAAATTAACACTCATACTTGATGTGACTCAAAAGGCGAACGAGTTACTTTCCGACGTTGTTTTAGATGTGCAAGTGCCAGTGGAAACTCGCGGTGACGGCACTCTGCTGACCATTTCGCTAGTTAACACCGGTCTTGTAGTGTGTGTTTCAAGCTCAAGAGCATCTCCAAGCAGAAAATGGTCAACAGCAACATTCAGACGGTTTCGTACTGCTCAAATGCTACATTAAAACGGTATGTTTCTTTTTCAGAACTGATAAAACACGAGCGTGACAGCATTCGAACCAGTAATCTTCAGATCCGAAGTCCGACTCCTTCTCCATTAGGCCACACGGTCACTGACAACCAAGTGCAACTTGTATGTGACTCATCTCGAAACGCTCACACCCCTGATAATTTGTGTTTTCGTTCTACACAGCCGCTGCCCTTGCTCTTTCCCACCCATTCGTTACATTCAACCTCTTACGTGACTGACCAAATATAGACTGGGAAACAAGACCACACACTTTGTGCATACGGAATCGAAGGCAGGGCGTGCCTCGCCGCATTTGCCACGATGGCCATTTGCTACTTCTGCAGAAGCGGCGGCGGCGGCGACGACGACGACGACGACGACGACCGCGATAGGCTCTGACATATGTGAGACATACATCTATAAAATGTAATTCACACTGCCTCGTCCCACCTTATGCTGAACCGCTTTGGCAAAGGCTTTATCTGCGCCATTCGCCTTAATCACATCTGAGAGTAATTCTTAATAAAAGGCATGTCGCTAATTGTTCGTCATCACAGATACTGTTTGCTATACTGCCACGACGCGCAACTGATTTCCAAAATTCGACTTCTTCCTTTGAGGGTGGAACTCACGACCCTTGGTTTACTAGTCCAGTGCTCTACCACTGAGCTAAAGAAGCACGGCCTAGCGGTACTTTTGCGTACTTCGTCCTTACGGTCGTCTGGATCATCAGACTTCAGCTGACAACACTTCATATTACCGACTAATATTTGCAGCTATGGCGACCCATTACAGCTTGGCTACACATCTGACACGTAACCGATGTCCTCTCCAAACAACAACACTTGCATTTCAGAACCTGTCTTTCACACACGTCTACAAAATCACCTTCACCTTCAAATACAGTTTCCTTGCGACTGACAGAGACGTAGGCAAAGTTTAAAGTTGCTATTTCCATTACATCACGTTAATCAGAAAAACGGTAATTTACATCTGCAGCGGAACAAAATTCCGTTTCGCCCAGCGTGGGGCTCGAACCCACGACCCTGAGATTAAGAGTCTCATGCTCTACCGACTGAGCTAGCCGGGCTGCTTCGGTGAATACTTGCCGGGCAGCACGTCACACAGTACTCGTTTGGGTTGGGTGGTCCCATACAGAATCTCTCCATGCTGCCTAATGTTTTCCTAACGTCACACTCTTCACGTACTGCACTTTTATTTCATAATCATTTCTGAGAGGTAAGGAATTGCATGACAACCTGCAGAGCTAGTGGCGTCAAAATTAACACTCATACTTGATGTGACTCAAAAGGCGAACGAGTTACTTTCCGACGTTGTTTTAGATGTGCAAGTGCCAGTGGAAACTCGCGGTGACGGCACTTTGCCGACCATTTCGCTAGTTAACACCGGTCTTGTAGTGCGTGTTTCAAGCTCAAGAGCATCTCCAAGCAGAAAATGGTCAACAGCAACATTCAGACGGTGTCGTACTGCTCAAATGCTACATTAAAACGGTATGTTTCTTTTTCAGAACTGATAAAACACGAGCGTGACAGCATTCGAACCTGTAATCTTCAGATCCGAAGTTCGACGCCATATCTATTAGGCCACACAGTCACTGACGACCAAATGCAACTTGTATATGACTCATCTCGAAACGCTCACACCCCTGATAATTTGTGTTTTCGTTCTACACAGCCGCTGCCCTTGCTCTTTCCCACCCATTCGTTACATTCAACCTCTTACGTGACCGACCAAATATAGACTGGGAAACAAGACCACACACTTTGTGCATACGGAATCGAAGGCAGGGCATGCCTCGCCGCATTTGCCACGATGGCCATTTGCTACTTCTGCAGAAGCGGCGGCGGCGACGACGACGACGACGACGACGACGACGACGACGACGAACGCGATAGGCTCTGACATATGTGAGAAATACATCTATAAAATGTAATTCAGACTGCCTCGTCCCACCTTATGCTGAACCGCTTTGGCAAAGGCTTTATCTGCGCCATTCGCCTTAATCACATCTGAGAGTAATTCTTAATAAAAGGCATGTCGCTAATTGTTCGTCATCACAGATACTGTTTGCTATACTGCCACGACGCGCAACTGATTTCCAAAATTCGACTTTTTCCTTTGAGGGTGGAACTCACGACCCTTGGTTTACTAGTCCAGTGCTCTACCACTGAGCCAAAGAAGCGCGGCCTAGCGATACTTTTGCGTACTTCGTCCTTACGGTCGTCTGGATCATCAGACTTCAGCTGACAACACTTCATATTACCGACTAATATTTGCAGCTATGGCGACCCATTACTGCTTGGCTACACATCTGACACGTAACCGATGTCCTCTCCAAACAACAACACTTGCATTTCAGAACATGTCTTTCACACATGTCTACAAAATCACCTTCACCTTCAAATACAGTTTCCTTGCGACTGACAGAGACGTAGGCAAAGTTTAAAGTTGCTATTTCCATTACATCACGTTAATCAGAAAAACGGTAATTTACATCTGCAGCGGAACAAAATTCCGTTTCGCCCAGCGTGGGGCTCGAACCCACGACCCTGAGATTAAGAGTCTCATGCTCTACCGACTGAGCTAGCCGGGCTGCTTCGGTGAATACTTGCCGGGCAGCACGTCACACAGTACTCGTTTGGGTTGGGTGGTCCCATACAGAATCTCTCCATGCTGCCTAATGTTTTCCTAACGTCACACTCTTCACGTACTGCACTTTTATTTCATAATCATTTCTGAGAGGTAAGGAATTGCATGACAACCTGCAGAGCTAGTGGCGTCAAAATTAACACTCATACTTGATGTGACTCAAAAGGCGAACGAGTTACTTTCCGACGTTGTTTTAGATGTGCAAGTGCCAGTGGAAACTCGCGGTGACGGCACTCTGCCGACCATTTCTCTAGTTAACACCGGTCTTGTAGTGTGTGTTTCAAGCTCAAGAGCATCTCCAAGCAGAAAATGGTCAACAGCAACATTCAGACGGTTTCGTACTGCTCAAATGCTACATTAAAACGGTATGTTTCTTTTCCAGAACTGATAAAACACGAGCGTGACAGCATTCGAACCTGTAATCTTCAGATCCGAAGTCCGACGCCATATCTATTAGGCCACACAGTCACTGACGACCAAGTGCAACTTGTATATGACTCATCTCGAAACGCTCACACCCCTGATAATTTGTGTTTTCATTCTACACAGCCGCTGCCCTTGCTCTTTCCCACCCATTCGTTACATTCAACCTCTTACGTGACCGAACAAATATAGACTGGGAAACAAGACCACACACTTTGTGCATACGGAATCGAAGGCAGGGCGTGCCTCGCCGCATTTGCCACGATGGCCATTTGCTACTTCTGCAGAAGCGGCGGCGGCGACGACGACGACGACGACGACGACGACGACGAACGCGATAGGCTCTGACATATGTGAGAAATACATCTATAAAATGTAATTCAGACTGCCTCGTCCGACCTTATGCTGAACCGCTTTGGCAAAGGCTTTATCTGCGCCATTCGCCTTAATCACATCTGAGAGTAATTCTTAATAAAAGGCATGTCGCTAATTGTTCGTCATCACAGATACTGTTTGCTATACTGCCACGACGCGCAACTGATTTCCAAAATTCGACTTTTTCCTTTGAGGGTGGAACTCACGACCCTTGGTTTACTAGTCCAGTGCTCTACCACTGAGCTAAAGAAGCGCGGCCTAGCGATACTTTTGCGTACTTCGTCCTTACGGTCGTCTGGATCATCAGACTTCAGCTGACAACACTTCATATTACCGACTAATATTTGCAGCTATGGCGACCCATTACTGCTTGGCTACACATCTGACACGTAACCGATGTCCTCTCCAAACAACAACACTTGCATTTCAGAACATGTCTTTCACACATGTCTACAAAATCACCTTCACCTTCAAATACAGTTTCCTTGCGACTGACAGAGACGTAGGCAAAGTTTAAAGTTGCTATTTCCATTACATCACGTTAATCAGAAAAACGGTAATTTACATCTGCAGCGGAACAAAATTCCGTTTCGCCCAGCGTGGGGCTCGAACCCACGAACCTGAGATTAAGAGTCTCATGCTCTACCGACTGAGCTAGCCGGGCTGCTTCGGTGAATACTTGCCGGGCAGCACGTCACACAGTACTCGTTTGGGTTGGGTGGTCCCATACAGAATCTCTCCATGCTGCCTAATGTTTTCCTAACGTCACACTCTTCACGTACTGCACTTTTATTTCATAATCATTTCTGAGAGGTAAGGAATTGCATGACAACCTGCAGAGCTAGTGGCGTCAAAATTAACACTCATACTTGATGTGACTCAAAAGGCGAACGAGTTACTTTCCGACGTTGTTTTAGATGTGCAAGTGCCAGTGGAAACTCGCGGTGACGGCACTCTGCTGACCATTTCGCTAGTTAACACCGGTCTTGTAGTGTGTGTTTCAAGCTCAAGAGCATCTCCAAGCAGAAAATGGTCAAGAGCAACATTCAGACGGTTTCGTACTGCTCAAATGCTACATTAAAACGGTATGTTTCTTTTTCAGAACTGATAAAACACGAGCGTGACAGCATTCGAACCTGTAATCTTCAGATCCGAAGTCCGACTCCTTCTCCATTAGGCCACACGGTCACTGACAACCAAGTGCAACTTGTATGTGACTCATCTCGAAACGCTCACACCCCTGATAATTTGTGTTTTCGTTCTACACAGCCGCTGCCCTTGCTCTTTCCCACCCATTCGTTACATTCAACCTCTTACGTGACCGAACAAATATAGACTGGGAAACAAGACCACACACTTTGTGCATACGGAATCGAAGGCAGGGCGTGCCTCGCCGCATTTGCCACGATGGCCATTTGCTACTTCTGCAGAAGCGGCGGCGGCGGCGACGACGACGACGACGACGACGACGACGACGACGACGACGACGACGACGACGACCGCGATAGGCTCTGACATATGTGAGACATACATCTATAAAATGTAATTCACACTGCCTCGTCCCACCTTATGCTGAACCGCTTTGGCAAAGGCTTTATCTGCGCCATTCGCCTTAATCACATCTGAGAGTAATTCTTAATAAAAGGCATGTCGCTAATTGTTCGTCATCACAGATACTGTTTGCTATACTGCCACGACGCGCAACTGATTTCCAAAATTCGACTACTTCCTTTGAGGGTGGAACTCACGACCCTTGGTTTACTAGTCCAGTGCTCTACCACTGAGCTCTAGAAGCGCGGCCTAGCGGTACTTTTGCGTACTTCGTCCTTACGGTCGTCTGGATCATCAGACTTGAGCTGACAACATTTCATATTACCGACTAATATTTGCAGCTATGGCGACCCATTACTGCTTGGCTACACATCTGACACGTAACCGATGTCCTCTCCAAACAACAACACTTGCATTTCAGAACATGTCTTTCACACATGTCTACAAAATCACCTTCACCTTCAAATACAGTTTCCTTGCGACTGACAGAGACGTAGGCAAAGTTTAAAGTTGCTATTTCCATTACATCACGTTAATCAGAAAAACGGTAATTTACATCTGCAGCGGAACAAAATTCCGTTTCGCCCAGCGTGGGGCTCGAACCCACGACCCTGAGATTAAGAGTCTCATGCTCTACCGACTGAGCTAGCCGGGCTGCTTCGGTGAATACTTGCCGGGCAGCACGTCACACAGTACTCGTTTGGGTTGGGTGGTCCCATACAGAATCTCTCCATGCTGCCTAATGTTTTCCTAACGTCACACTCGTCACGTACTGCACTTTTATTTCATAATCATTTCTGAGAGGTAAGGAATTGCATGACAACCTGCAGAGCTAGTGGCGTCAAAATTAACACTCATACTTGATGTGACTCAAAAGGCGAACGAGTTACTTTCCAACGTTGTTTTAGATGTGCAAGTGCCAGTGAAAACTCGCGGTGACGGCACTCTGCCGACCATTTCGCTAGTTAACACCGGTCTTGTAGTGCGTGTTTCAAGCTCAAGAGCATCTCCAAGCAGAAAATGGTCAACAGCAACATTCAGACGGTTTCGTACTGCTCAAATGCTACATTAAAACGGTATGTTTCTTTTTCAGAACTGATAAAACACGAGCGTGACAGCATTCGAACCTGTAATCTTCAGATCCGAAGTCCGACGCCATATCTATTAGGACACACAGTCACTGACGACCAAATGCAACTTGTATATGACTCATCTCGAAACGCTCACACCCCTGATAATTTGTGTTTTCGTTCTACACAGCCGCTGCCCTTGCTCTTTCCCACCCATTCGTTACATTCAACCTCTTACGTGACCGACCAAATATAGACTGGGAAACAAGACCACACACTTTGTGCATACGGAATCGAAGGCAGGGCGTGCCTCGCCGCATTTGCCACGATGGCCATTTGCTACTTCTGCAGAAGCGGCGGCGGCGGCGACGACGACGACGACGACGACGACGACGACCGCGATAGGCTCTGACATATGTGAGACATACATCTATAAAATGTAATTCACACTGCCTCGTCCCACCTTATGCTGAACCGCTTTGGCAAAGGCTTTATCTGCGCCATTCGCCTTAATCACTTCTGAGAGTAATTCTTAATAAAAGGCATGTCGCTAATTGTTCGTCATCACAGATACTGTTTGCTATACTGCCACGACGCGCAACTGATTTCCAAAATTCGACTTCTTCCTTTGAGGGTGGAACTCACGACCCTTGGTTTACTAGTCCAGTGCTCTACCACTGAGCTAAAGAAGCACGGCCTAGCGGTACTTTTGCGTACTTCGTCCTTACGGTCGTCTGGATCATCAGACTTCAGCTGACAACACTTCATATTACCGACTAATATTTGCAGCTATGGCGACCCATTACAGCTTGGCTACACATCTGACACGTAACCGATGTCCTCTCCAAACAACAACACTTGCATTTCAGAACCTGTCTTTCACACACGTCTACAAAATCACCTTCACCTTCAAATACAGTTTCCTTGCGACTGACAGAGACGTAGGCAAAGTTTAAAGTTGCTATTTCCATTACATCACGTTAATCAGAAAAACGGTAATTTACATCTGCAGCGGAACAAAATTCCGTTTCGCCCAGCGTGGGGCTCGAACCCACGACCCTGAGATTAAGAGTCTCATGCTCTACCGACTGAGCTAGCCGGGCTGCTTCGGTGAATACTTGCCGGGCAGCACGTCACACAGTACTCGTTTGGGTTGGGTGGTCCCATACAGAATCTCTCCATGCTGCCTAATGTTTTCCTAACGTCACACTCTTCACGTACTGCACTTTTATTTCATAATCATTTCTGAGAGGTAAGGAATTGCATGACAACCTGCAGAGCTAGTGGCGTCAAAATTAACACTCATACTTGATGTGACTCAAAAGGCGAACGAGTTACTTTCCGACGTTGTTTTAGATGTGCAAGTGCCAGTGGAAACTCGCGGTGACGGCACTCTGCCGACCATTTCGCTAGTTAACACCGGTCTTGTAGTGCGTGTTTCAAGCTCAAGAGCATCTCCAAGCAGAAAATGGTCAACAGCAACATTCAGACGGTGTCGTACTGCTCAAATGCTACATTAAAACGGTATGTTTCTTTTTCAGAACTGATAAAACACGAGCGTGACAGCATTCGAACCTGTAATCTTCAGATCCGAAGTTCGACGCCATATCTATTAGGCCACACAGTCACTGACGACCAAATGCAACTTGTATATGACTCATCTCGAAACGCTCACACCCCTGATAATTTGTGTTTTCGTTCTACACAGCCGCTGCCCTTGCTCTTTCCCACCCATTCGTTACATTCAACCTCTTACGTGACCGACCAAATATAGACTGGGAAACAAGACCACACACTTTGTGCATACGGAATCGAAGGCAGGGCGTGCCTCGCCGCATTTGCCACGATGGCCATTTGCTACTTCTGCAGAAGCGGCGGCGGCGACGACGACGACGACGACGACGACGACGACGAACGCGATAGGCTCTGACATATGTGAGAAATACATCTATAAAATGTAATTCAGACTGCCTCGTCCGACCTTATGCTGAACCGCTTTGGCAAAGGCTTTATCTGCGCCATTCGCCTTAATCACATCTGAGAGTAATTCTTAATAAAAGGCATGTCGCTAATTGTTCGTCATCACAGATACTGTTTGCTATACTGCCACGACGCGCAACTGATTTCCAAAATTCGACTTTTTCCTTTGAGGGTGGAACTCACGACCCTTGGTTTACTAGTCCAGTGCTCTACCACTGAGCTAAAGAAGCGCGGCCTAGCGATACTTTTGCGTACTTCGTCCTTACGGTCGTCTGGATCATCAGACTTCAGCTGACAACACTTCATATTATCGACTAATATTTGCAGCTATGGCGACCCATTACTGCTTGGCTACACATCTGACACGTAACCGATGTCCTCTCCAAACAACAACACTTGCATTTCAGAACATGTCTTTCACACATGTCTACAAAATCACCTTCACCTTCAAATACAGTTTCCTTGCGACTGACAGAGACGTAGGCAAAGTTTAAAGTTGCTATTTCCATTACATCACGTTAATCAGAAAAACGGTAATTTACATCTGCAGCGGAACAAAATTCCGTTTCGCCCAGCGTGGGGCTCGAACCCACGAACCTGAGATTAAGAGTCTCATGCTCTACCGACTGAGCTAGCCGGGCTGCTTCGGTGAATACTTGCCGGGCAGCACGTCACACAGTACTCGTTTGGGTTGGGTGGTCCCATACAGAATCTCTCCATGCTGCCTAATGTTTTCCTAACGTCACACTCTTCACGTACTGCACTTTTATTTCATAATCATTTCTGAGAGGTAAGGAATTGCATGACAACCTGCAGAGCTAGTGGCGTCAAAATTAACACTCATACTTGATGTGACTCAAAAGGCGAACGAGTTACTTTCCGACGTTGTTTTAGATGTGCAAGTGCCAGTGGAAACTCGCGGTGACGGCACTCTGCTGACCATTTCGCTAGTTAACACCGGTCTTGTAGTGTGTGTTTCAAGCTCAAGAGCATCTCCAAGCAGAAAATGGTCAACAGCAACATTCAGACGGTTTCGTACTGCTCAAATGCTACATTAAAACGGTATGTTTCTTTTTCAGAACTGATAAAACACGAGCGTGACTGCATTCGAACCTGTAATCTTCAGATCCGAAGTCCGACTCCTTCTCCATTAGGCCACACGGTCACTGACAACCAAGTGCAACTTGTATGTGACTCATCTCGAAACGCTCACACCCCTGATAATTTGTGTTTTCGTTCTACACAGCCGCTGCCCTTGCTCTTTCCCACCCATTCGTTACATTCAACCTCTTACGTGACCGAACAAATATAGACTGGGAAACAAGACCACACACTTTGTGCATACGGAATCGAAGGCAGGGCGTGCCTCGCCGCATTTGCCACGATGGCCATTTGCTACTTCTGCAGAAGCGGCGGCGGCGGCGACGACGACGACGACGACCGCGGGAGGCTCTGACATATGTGAGAAATACATCTATAAAATGTAATTCAGACTGCCTCGTCCCACCTTATGCTGAACCGCTTTGGCAAAGGCTTTATCTGCGCCATTCGCCTTAATCACATCTGAGAGTAATTCTTAATAAAAGGCATGTCGCTAATTGTTCGTCATCACAGATACTGTTTGCTATACTGCCACGACGCGCAACTGATTTCCAAAATTCGACTTTTTCCTTTGAGGGTGGAACTCACGACCCTTGGTTTACTAGTCCAGTGCTCTACCACTGAGCTAAAGAAGCGCGGCCTAGCGATACTTTTGCGTACTTCGTCCTTACGGTCGTCTGGATCATCAGACTTCAGCTGACAACACTTCATATTACCGACTAATATTTGCAGCTATGGCGACCCATTACTGCTTGGCTACACATCTGACACGTAACCGATGTCCTCTCCAAACAACAACACTTGCATTTCAGAACATGTCTTTCACACATGTCTACAAAATCACCTTCACCTTCAAATACAGTTTCCTTGCGACTGACAGAGACGTAGGCAAAGTTTAAAGTTGCTATTTCCATTACATCACGTTAATCAGAAAAACGGTAATTTACATCTGCAGCGGAACAAAATTCCGTTTCGCCCAGCGTGGGGCTCGAACCCACGACCCTGAGATTAAGAGTCTCATGCTCTACCGACTGAGCTAGCCGGGCTGCTTCGGTGAATACTTGCCGGGCAGCACGTCACACAGTACTCGTTTGGGTTGGGTGGTCCCATACAGAATCTCTCCATGCTGCCTAATGTTTTCCTAACGTCACACTCTTCACGTACTGCACTTTTATTTCATAATCATTTCTGAGAGGTAAGGAATTGCATGACAACCTGCAGAGCTAGTGGAGTCAAAAATAACACTCATACTTGATGTGACTCAAAAGGCGAACGAGTTACTTTCCGACGTTGTTTTAGATGTGCAAGTGCCAGTGGAAACTCGCGGTGACGGCACTCTGCTGACCATTTCGCTAGTTAACACCGGTCTTGTAGTGTGTGTTTCAAGCTCAAGAGCATCTCCAAGCAGAAAATGGTCAACAGCAACATTCAGACGGTTTCGTACTGCTCAAATGCTACATTAAAACGGTATGTTTCTTTTTCAGAACTGATAAAACACGAGCGTGACAGCATTCGAACCTGTAATCTTCAGATCCGAAGTCCGACTCCTTCTCCATTAGGCCACACGGTCACTGACAACCAAGTGCAACTTGTATGTGACTCATCTCGAAACGCTCACACCCCTGATAATTTGTGTTTTCGTTCTACACAGCCGCTGCCCTTGCTCTTTCCCACCCATTCGTTACATTCAACCTCTTACGTGACCGAACAAATATAGACTGGGAAACAAGACCACACACTTTGTGCATACGGAATCGAAGGCAGGGCGTGCCTCGCCGCATTTGCCACGATGGCCATTTGCTACTTCTGCAGAAGCGGTGGCGGCGGCGACGACGACGACGACGACCGCGGGAGGCTCTGACATATGTGAGAAATACATCTATAAAATGTAATTCAGACTGCCTCGTCCCACCTTATGCTGAACCGCTTTGGCAAAGGCTTTATCTGCGCCATTCGCCTTAATCACATCTGAGAGTAATTCTTAATAAAAGGCATGTCGCTAATTGTTCGTCATCACAGATACTGTTTGCTATACGGCCACGACGCGCAACTGATTTCCAAAATTCGACTTCTTCCTTTGAGGATGGAACTCACGACCCTTGGTTTACTAGTCCATGCTCTACCACTGAGCTAAAGAGGCGCGGCCTAGCGATACTTTTGCGTACTTCGTCCTTACGGTCGTCTGGATCATCAGACTTCAGCTGACAACACTTCATATTACCGACTAATATTTGCAGCTATGGCGACCCATTACTGCTTGGCTACACATCTGACACGTAACCGATGTCCTCTCCAAACAACAAAACTTGCATTTCAGAACATGTCTTTCACACATGTCTACAAAATCACCTTCACCTTCAAATACAGTTTCCTTGCGACTGACACAGACGTGGGCAAAGTTTAAAGTTGCTATTTCCATTACATCACGTTAATCAGAAAAACGGTAATTTACATCTGCAGCGGAACAAAATTCCGTTTCGCCCAGCGTGGGGCTCGAACCCACGACCCTGAGATTAAGGGTCTCATGCTCTATCGACTGAGCTAGCCGGGCTGCTTCGGTGAATACTTGCCGGCAGCACGTCACACAGTACTCGTTTGTGTTGGGTGGTCCCATACAGAATCTCTCCATGCTGCCTAATGTTTTCCTAACGTCACACTCGTCACGTACTTCACTTTTATTTCATAATCATTTCTGAGAGGTAAGGAATTGCATGACAACCTGCAGAGCTAGTGGCGTCAAAATTAACACTCATACTTGATGTGACTCAAAAGGTGAACGAGTTACTTTCCGACGTTGTTTTAGATGTGCAAGTGCCAGTGGAAACTCGCGGTGACGGCACTCTGCCGACCATTTCTCTAGTTAACACCGGTCTTGTAGTGTGTGTTTCAAGCTCAAGAGCATCTCCAAGCAGAAAATGGTCAACAGCAACATTCAGACGGTTTCGTACTGCTCAAATGCTACATTAAAACGGTATGTTTCTTTTCCAGAACTGATAAAACACGAGCGTGACAGCATTCGAACCTGTAATCTTCAGATCCGAAGTCCGACTCCTTCTCCATTAGGCCACACGGTCACTGACAACCAAGTGCAACTTGTATGTGACTCATCTCGAAACGCTCACACCCCTGATAATTTGTGTTTTCATTCTACACAGCCGCTGCCCTTGCTCTTTCCCACCCATTCGTTACATTCAACCTCTTACGTGACCGAACAAATATAGACTGGGAAACAAGACCACACACTTTGTGCATACGGAATCGAAGGCAGGGCGTGCCTCGCCGCATTTGCCACGATGGCCATTTGCTACTTCTGCAGAAGCGGCGGCGGCGGCGACGACGACGACGACGACCGCGGGAGGCTCTGACATATGTGAGAAATACATCTATAAAATGTAATTCAGACTGCCTCGTCCCACCTTATGCTGAACCGCTTTGGCAAAGGCTTTATCTGCGCCATTCGCCTTAATCACATCTGAGAGTAATTCTTAATAAAAGGCATGTCGCTAATTGTTCGTCATCACAGATACTGTTTGCTATACGGCCACGACGCGCAACTGATTTCCAAAATTCGACTTCTTCCTTTGAGGATGGAACTCACGACCCTTGGTTTACTAGTCCAGTGCTCTACCACTGAGCTAAAGAGGCGCGGCCTAGCGATACTTTTGCGTACTTCGTCCTTACGGTCGTCTGGATCATCAGACTTCAGCTGACAACACTTCATATTACCGACTAATATTTGCAGCTATGGCGACACATTACTGCTTGGCTACACATCTGACACGTAACCGATGTCCTCTCCAAACAACAAAACTTGCATTTCAGAACATGTCTTTCACACATGTCTACAAAATCACCTTCACCTTCAAATACAGTTTCCTTGCGACTGACACAGACGTGGGCAAAGTTTAAAGTTGCTATTTCCATTACATCACGTTAATCAGAAAAACGGTAATTTACATCTGCAGCGGAAAAAATTCCGTTTCGCCCAGCGTGGGGCTCGAACCCACGACCCTGAGATTAAGGGTCTCATGCTCTACCGACTGAGCTAGCCGGGCTGCTTCGGTGAATACTTGCCGGCAGCACGTCACACAGTACTCGTTTGTGTTGGGTGGTCCCATACAGAATCTCTCCATGCTGCCTAATGTTTTCCTAACGTCAAACTCGTCACGTACTTCACTTTTATTTCATAATCATTTCTGAGAGGTAAGGAATTGCATGACAACCCGGCAGAGCTAGTGGCGTCAAAATTAACACTCATACTTGATGTGACTCAAAAGGTGAACGAGTTACTTTCCGACGTTGTTTTAGATGTGCAAGTGCCAGTGGAAACTCGCGGTGACGGCACTCTGCCGACCATTTCTCTAGTTAACACCGGTCTTGTAGTGTGTGTTTCAAGCTCAAGAGCATCTCCAAGCAGAAAATGGTCAACAGCAACATTCAGACGGTTTCGTACTGCTCAAATGCTACATTAAAACGGTATGTTTCTTTTCCAGAACTGATAAAACACGAGCGTGACAGCATTCGAACCTGTAATCTTCAGATCCGAAGTCCGACGCCATATCTATTAGGCCACACAGTCACTGACGACCAAATGCAACTTGTATATGACTCATCTCGAAACGCTCACACCCCTGATAATTTGTGTTTTCGTTCTACACAGCCGCTGCCCTTGCTCTTTCCCACCCATTCGTTACATTCAACCTCTTACGTGACCGACCAAATATAGACTGGGAAACAAGACCACACACTTTGTGCATACGGAATCGAAGGCAGGGCGTGCCTCGCCGCATTTGCCACGATGGCCATTTGCTACTTCTGCAGAAGCGGCGGCGGCGACGACGACGACAACGACGACGACCGCGATAGGCTCTGACATATGTGAGAAATACATCTATAAAATGTAATTCAGACTGCCTCATCCCACCTTATGCTGAACCGCTTTGGCAAAGGCTTTATCTGCGCCATTCGCCTTAATCACATCTGAGAGTAATTCTTAATAAAAGGCATGTCGCTAATTGTTCGTCATCACAGATACTGTTTGCTATACTGCCACGACGCGCAACTGATTTCCAAAATTCGACTTCTTCCTTTGAGGGTGGAACTCACGACCCTTGGTTTACTAGTCCAGTGCTCTACCACTGAGCTAAAAAAGCGCGGCCTAGCGGTACTTTTGCGTACTTCGTCCTTACGGTCGTCTGGATCATCAGACTTCAGCTGACAACACTTCATATTACCGACTAATATTTGCAGCTATGGCGACCCATTACTGCTTGGCTACACATCTGACACGTAACCGATGTCCTCTCCAAACAACAACACTTGCATTTCAGAACATGTCTTTCACACATGTCTACAAAATCACCTTCACCTTCAAATACAGTTTCCTTGCGACTGACAGAGACGTAGGCAAAGTTTAAAGTTGCTATTTCCATTACATCACGTTAATCAGAAAAACGGTAATTTACATCTGCAGCGGAACAAAATTCCGTTTCGCCCAGCGTGGGGCTCGAACCCACGACCCTGAGATTAAGAGTCTCATGCTCTACCGACTGAGCTAGCCGGGCTGCTTCGGTGAATACTTGCCGGGCAGCACGTCACACAGTACTCGTTTGGGTTGGGTGGTCCCATACAGAATCTCTCCATGCTGCCTAATGTTTTCCTAACGTCACACTCTTCACGTACTGCACTTTTATTTCATAATCATTTCTGAGAGGTAAGGAATTGCATGACAACCTGCAGAGCTAGTGGAGTCAAAAATAACACTCATACTTGATGTGACTCAAAAGGCGAACGAGTTACTTTCCGACGTTGTTTTAGATGTGCAAGTGCCAGTGGAAACTCGCGGTGACGGCACTCTGCTGACCATTTCGCTAGTTAACACCGGTCTTGTAGTGTGTGTTTCAAGCTCAAGAGCATCTCCAAGCAGAAAATGGTCAACAGCAACATTCAGACGGTTTCGTACTGCTCAAATGCTACATTAAAACGGTATGTTTCTTTTTCAGAACTGATAAAACACGAGCGTGACAGCATTCGAACCTGTAATCTTCAGATCCGAAGTCCGACTCCTTCTCCATTAGGCCACACGGTCACTGACAACCAAGTGCAACTTGTATGTGACTCATCTCGAAACGCTCACACCCCTGATAATTTGTGTTTTCGTTCTACACAGCCGCTGCCCTTGCTCTTTCCCACCCATTCGTTACATTCAACCTCTTACGTGACCGAACAAATATAGACTGGGAAACAAGACCACACACTTTGTGCATACGGAATCGAAGGCAGGGCGTGCCTCGCCGCATTTGCCACGATGGCCATTTGCTACTTCTGCAGAAGCGGTGGCGGCGGCGACGACGACGACGACGACCGCGGGAGGCTCTGACATATGTGAGAAATACATCTATAAAATGTAATTCAGACTGCCTCGTCCCACCTTATGCTGAACCGCTTTGGCAAAGGCTTTATCTGCGCCATTCGCCTTAATCACATCTGAGAGTAATTCTTAATAAAAGGCATGTCGCTAATTGTTCGTCATCACAGATACTGTTTGCTATACGGCCACGACGCGCAACTGATTTCCAAAATTCGACTTCTTCCTTTGAGGATGGAACTCACGACCCTTGGTTTACTAGTCCATGCTCTACCACTGAGCTAAAGAGGCGCGGCCTAGCGATACTTTTGCGTACTTCGTCCTTACGGTCGTCTGGATCATCAGACTTCAGCTGACAACACTTCATATTACCGACTAATATTTGCAGCTATGGCGACCCATTACTGCTTGGCTACACATCTGACACGTAACCGATGTCCTCTCCAAACAACAAAACTTGCATTTCAGAACATGTCTTTCACACATGTCTACAAAATCACCTTCACCTTCAAATACAGTTTCCTTGCGACTGACACAGACGTGGGCAAAGTTTAAAGTTGCTATTTCCATTACATCACGTTAATCAGAAAAACGGTAATTTACATCTGCAGCGGAACAAAATTCCGTTTCGCCCAGCGTGGGGCTCGAACCCACGACCCTGAGATTAAGGGTCTCATGCTCTATCGACTGAGCTAGCCGGGCTGCTTCGGTGAATACTTGCCGGCAGCACGTCACACAGTACTCGTTTGTGTTGGGTGGTCCCATACAGAATCTCTCCATGCTGCCTAATGTTTTCCTAACGTCACACTCGTCACGTACTTCACTTTTATTTCATAATCATTTCTGAGAGGTAAGGAATTGCATGACAACCTGCAGAGCTAGTGGCGTCAAAATTAACACTCATACTTGATGTGACTCAAAAGGTGAACGAGTTACTTTCCGACGTTGTTTTAGATGTGCAAGTGCCAGTGGAAACTCGCGGTGACGGCACTCTGCCGACCATTTCTCTAGTTAACACCGGTCTTGTAGTGTGTGTTTCAAGCTCAAGAGCATCTCCAAGCAGAAAATGGTCAACAGCAACATTCAGACGGTTTCGTACTGCTCAAATGCTACATTAAAACGGTATGTTTCTTTTCCAGAACTGATAAAACACGAGCGTGACAGCATTCGAACCTGTAATCTTCAGATCCGAAGTCCGACTCCTTCTCCATTAGGCCACACGGTCACTGACAACCAAGTGCAACTTGTATGTGACTCATCTCGAAACGCTCACACCCCTGATAATTTGTGTTTTCATTCTACACAGCCGCTGCCCTTGCTCTTTCCCACCCATTCGTTACATTCAACCTCTTACGTGACCGAACAAATATAGACTGGGAAACAAGACCACACACTTTGTGCATACGGAATCGAAGGCAGGGCGTGCCTCGCCGCATTTGCCACGATGGCCATTTGCTACTTCTGCAGAAGCGGCGGCGGCGGCGACGACGACGACGACGACCGCGGGAGGCTCTGACATATGTGAGAAATACATCTATAAAATGTAATTCAGACTGCCTCGTCCCACCTTATGCTGAACCGCTTTGGCAAAGGCTTTATCTGCGCCATTCGCCTTAATCACATCTGAGAGTAATTCTTAATAAAAGGCATGTCGCTAATTGTTCGTCATCACAGATACTGTTTGCTATACGGCCACGACGCGCAACTGATTTCCAAAATTCGACTTCTTCCTTTGAGGATGGAACTCACGACCCTTGGTTTACTAGTCCAGTGCTCTACCACTGAGCTAAAGAGGCGCGGCCTAGCGATACTTTTGCGTACTTCGTCCTTACGGTCGTCTGGATCATCAGACTTCAGCTGACAACACTTCATATTACCGACTAATATTTGCAGCTATGGCGACACATTACTGCTTGGCTACACATCTGACACGTAACCGATGTCCTCTCCAAACAACAAAACTTGCATTTCAGAACATGTCTTTCACACATGTCTACAAAATCACCTTCACCTTCAAATACAGTTTCCTTGCGACTGACACAGACGTGGGCAAAGTTTAAAGTTGCTATTTCCATTACATCACGTTAATCAGAAAAACGGTAATTTACATCTGCAGCGGAAAAAATTCCGTTTCGCCCAGCGTGGGGCTCGAACCCACGACCCTGAGATTAAGGGTCTCATGCTCTACCGACTGAGCTAGCCGGGCTGCTTCGGTGAATACTTGCCGGCAGCACGTCACACAGTACTCGTTTGTGTTGGGTGGTCCCATACAGAATCTCTCCATGCTGCCTAATGTTTTCCTAACGTCAAACTCGTCACGTACTTCACTTTTATTTCATAATCATTTCTGAGAGGTAAGGAATTGCATGACAACCCGGCAGAGCTAGTGGCGTCAAAATTAACACTCATACTTGATGTGACTCAAAAGGTGAACGAGTTACTTTCCGACGTTGTTTTAGATGTGCAAGTGCCAGTGGAAACTCGCGGTGACGGCACTCTGCCGACCATTTCTCTAGTTAACACCGGTCTTGTAGTGTGTGTTTCAAGCTCAAGAGCATCTCCAAGCAGAAAATGGTCAACAGCAACATTCAGACGGTTTCGTACTGCTCAAATGCTACATTAAAACGGTATGTTTCTTTTCCAGAACTGATAAAACACGAGCGTGACAGCATTCGAACCTGTAATCTTCAGATCCGAAGTCCGACGCCATATCTATTAGGCCACACAGTCACTGACGACCAAATGCAACTTGTATATGACTCATCTCGAAACGCTCACACCCCTGATAATTTGTGTTTTCGTTCTACACAGCCGCTGCCCTTGCTCTTTCCCACCCATTCGTTACATTCAACCTCTTACGTGACCGACCAAATATAGACTGGGAAACAAGACCACACACTTTGTGCATACGGAATCGAAGGCAGGGCGTGCCTCGCCGCATTTGCCACGATGGCCATTTGCTACTTCTGCAGAAGCGGCGGCGGCGACGACGACGACAACGACGACGACCGCGATAGGCTCTGACATATGTGAGAAATACATCTATAAAATGTAATTCAGACTGCCTCATCCCACCTTATGCTGAACCGCTTTGGCAAAGGCTTTATCTGCGCCATTCGCCTTAATCACATCTGAGAGTAATTCTTAATAAAAGGCATGTCGCTAATTGTTCGTCATCACAGATACTGTTTGCTATACTGCCACGACGCGCAACTGATTTCCAAAATTCGACTTCTTCCTTTGAGGGTGGAACTCACGACCCTTGGTTTACTAGTCCAGTGCTCTACCACTGAGCTAAAAAAGCGCGGCCTAGCGGTACTTTTGCGTACTTCGTCCTTACGGTCGTCTGGATCATCAGACTTCAGCTGACAACACTTCATATTACCGACTAATATTTGCAGCTATGGCGACCCATTACTGCTTGGCTACACATCTGACACGTAACCGATGTCCTCTCCAAACAACAACACTTGCATTTCAGAACATGTCTTTCACACATGTCTACAAAATCACCTTCACCTTCAAATACAGTTTCCTTGCGACTGACAGAGACGTAGGCAAAGTTTAAAGTTGCTATTTCCATTACATCACGTTAATCAGAAAAACGGTAATTTACATCTGCAGCGGAACAAAATTCCGTTTCGCCCAGCGTGGGGCTCGAACCCACGACCCTGAGATTAAGAGTCTCATGCTCTACCGACTGAGCTAGCCGGGCTGCTTCGGTGAATACTTGCCGGGCAGCACGTCACACAGTACTCGTTTGGGTTGGGTGGTCCCATACAGAATCTCTCCATGCTGCCTAATGTTTTCCTAACGTCACACTCTTCACGTACTGCACTTTTATTTCATAATCATTTCTGAGAGGTAAGGAATTGCATGACAACCTGCAGAGCTAGTGGCGTCAAAATTAACACTCATACTTGATGTGACTCAAAAGGCGAACGAGTTACTTTCCGACGTTGTTTTAGATGTGCAAGTGCCAGTGGAAACTCGCGGTGACGGCACTCTGCTGACCATTTCGCTAGTTAACACCGGTCTTGTAGTGCGTGTTTCAAGCTCAAGAGCATCTCCAAGCAGAAAATGGTCAACAGCAACATTCAGACGGTTTCGTACTGCTCAAATGCTACATTAAAACGGTATGTTTCTTTTTCAGAACTGATAAAACACGAGCGTGACAGCATTCGAACCTGTAATCTTCAGATCCGAAGTTCGACGCCATATCTATTAGGCCACACAGTCACTGACGACCAAATGCAACTTGTATATGACTCATCTCGAAACGCTCACACCCCTGATAATTTGTGTTTTCGTTCTACACAGCCGCTGCCCTTGCTCTTTCCCACCCATTCGTTACATTCAACCTCTTACGTGACCGACCAAATATAGACTGGGAAACAAGACCACACACTTTGTGCATACGGAATCGAAGGCAGGGCGTGCCTCGCCGCATTTGCCACGATGGCCATTTGCTACTTCTGCAGAAGCGGCGGCGGCGACGACGACGACAACGACGACGACCGCGATAGGCTCTGACATATGTGAGAAATACATCTATAAAATGTAATTCAGACTGCCTCATCCCACCTTATGCTGAACCGCTTTGGCAAAGGCTTTATCTGCGCCATTCGCCTTAATCACATCTGAGAGTAATTCTTAATAAAAGGCATGTCGCTGATTGTTCGTCATCACAGATACTGTTTGCTATACTGCCACGACGCGCAACTGATTTCCAAAATTCGACTTCTTCCTTTGAGGGTGGAACTCACGACCCTTGGTTTACTAGTCCAGTGCTCTACCACTGAGCTAAAAAAGCGCGGCCTAGCGGTACTTTTGCGTACTTCGTCCTTACGGTCGTCTGGATCATCAGACTTCAGCTGACAACACTTCATATTACCGACTAATATTTGCAGCTATGGCGACCCATTACTGCTTGGCTACACATCTGACACGTAACCGATGTCCTCTCCAAACAACAACACTTGCATTTCAGAACATGTCTTTCACACATGTCTACAAAATCACCTTCACCTTCAAATACAGTTTCCTTGCGACTGACACAGACGTGGGCAAAGTTTAAAGTTGCTATTTCCATTACATCACGTTAATCAGAAAAACGGTAATTTACATCTGCAGCGGAACAAAATTCCGTTTCGCCCAGCGTGGGGCTCGAACCCACGACCCTGAGATTAAGGGTCTCATGCTCTATCGACTGAGCTAGCCGGGCTGCTTCGGTGAATACTTGCCGGCAGCACGTCACACAGTACTCGTTTGTGTTGGGTGGTCCCATACAGAATCTCTCCATGCTGCCTAATGTTTTCCTAACGTCACACTCGTCACGTACTTCACTTTTATTTCATAATCATTTCTGAGAGGTAAGGAATTGCATGACAACCTGCAGAGCTAGTGGCGTCAAAATTAACACTCATACTTGATGTGACTCAAAAGGTGAACGAGTTACTTTCCGACGTTGTTTTAGATGTGCAAGTGCCAGTGGAAACTCGCGGTGACGGCACTCTGCCGACCATTTCTCTAGTTAACACCGGTCTTGTAGTGTGTGTTTCAAGCTCAAGAGCATCTCCAAGCAGAAAATGGTCAACAGCAACATTCAGACGGTTTCGTACTGCTCAAATGCTACATTAAAACGGTATGTTTCTTTTCCAGAACTGATAAAACACGAGCAAGACAGCATTCGAACCTGTAATCTTCAGATCCGAAGTCCGACTCCTTCTCCATTAGGCCACACGGTCACTGACAACCAAGTGCAACTTGTATGTGACTCATCTCGAAACGCTCACACCCCTGATAATTTGTGTTTTCGTTCTACACAGCCGCTGCCCTTGCTCTTTCCCACCCATTCGTTACATTCAACCTCTTACGTGACCGAACAAATATAGACTGGGAAACAAGACCACACACTTTGTGCATACGGAATCGAAGGCAGGGCGTGCCTCGCCGCATTTGCCACGATGGCCATTTGCTACTTCTGCAGAAGCGGCGGCGGCGGCGACGACGACGACGACGACGACCGCGGGAGGCTCTGACATATGTGAGAAATACATCTATAAAATGTAATTCAGACTGCCTCGTCCCACCTTATGCTGAACCGCTTTGGCAAAGGCTTTATCTGCGCCATTCGCCTTAATCACATCTGAGAGTAATTCTTAATAAAAGGCATGTCGCTAATTGTTCGTCATCACAGATACTGTTTGCTATACGGCCACGACGCGCAACTGATTTCCAAAATTCGACTTCTTCCTTTGAGGATGGAACTCACGACCCTTGGTTTACTTGTCCAGTGCTCTACCACTGAGCTAAAGAGGCGCGGCCTAGCGATACTTTTGCGTACTTCGTCCTTACGGTCGTCTGGATCATCAGACTTCAGCTGACAACACTTCATATTACCGACTAATATTTGCAGCTATGGCGACCCATTACTGCTTGGCTACACATCTGACACGTAACCGACGTCCTCTCCAAACAACAAAACTTGCATTTCAGAACATGTCTTTCACACATGTCTACAAAATCACCTTCACCTTCAAATACAGTTTCCTTGCGACTGACACAGACGTGGGCAAAGTTTAAAGTTGCTATTTCCATTACATCACGTTAATCAGAAAAACGGTAATTTACATCTGCAGCGGAACAAAATTCCGTTTCGCCCAGCGTGGGGCTCGAACCCACGACCCTGAGATTAAGGGTCTCATGCTCTACCGACTGAGCTAGCCGGGCTGCTTCGGTGAATACTTGCCGGCAGCACGTCACACAGTACTCGTTTGTGTTGGGTGGTCCCATACAGAATCTCTCCATGCTGCCTAATGTTTTCCTAACGTCACACTCGTCACGTACTTCACTTTTATTTCATAATCATTTCTGAGAGGTAAGGAATTGCATGACAACCTGCAGAGCTAGTGGCGTCAAAATTAACACTCATACTTGATGTGACTCAAAAGGTGAACGAGTTACTTTCCGACGTTGTTTTAGATGTGCAAGTGCCAGTGGAAACTCGCGGTGACGGCACTCTGCCGACCATTTCTCTAGTTAACACCGGTCTTGTAGTGTGTGTTTCAAGCTCAAGAGCATCTCCAAGCAGAAAATGGTCAACAGCAACATTCAGACGGTTTCGTACTGCTCAAATGCTACATTAAAACGGTATGTTTCTTTTCCAGAACTGATAAAACACGAGCGTGACAGCATTCGAACCTGTAATCTTCAGATCCGAAGTCCGACGCCATATCTATTAGGCCACACAGTCACTGACGACCAAATGCAACTTGTATATGACTCATCTCGAAACGCTCACACCCCTGATAATTTGTGTTTTCGTTCTACACAGCCGCTGCCCTTGCTCTTTCCCACCCATTCGTTACATTCAACCTCTTACGTGACCGACCAAATATAGACTGGGAAACAAGACCACACACTTTGTGCATACGGAATCGAAGGCAGGGCGTGCCTCGCCGCATTTGCCACGATGGCCATTTGCTACTTCTGCAGAAGCGGCGGCGGCGACGACGACGACGACGACCGCGATAGGCTCTGACATATGTGAGAAATACATCTATAAAATGTAATTCAGACTGCCTCATCCCACCTTATGCTGAACCGCTTTGGCAAAGGCTTTATCTGCGCCATTCGCCTTAATCACATCTGAGAGTAATTCTTAATAAAAGGCATGTCGCTAATTGTTCGTCATCACAGATACTGTTTGCTATACTGCCACGACGCGCAACTGAATTCCAAAATTCGACTTCTTCCTTTGAGGGTGGAACTCACGACCCTTGGTTTACTAGTCCAGTGCTCTACCACTGAGCTAAAAAAGCGCGGCCTAGCGGTACTTTTGCGTACTTCGTCCTTACGGTCGTCTGGATCATCAGACTTCAGCTGACAACACTTCATATTACCGACTAATATTTGCAGCTATGGCGACCCATTACTGCTTGGCTACACATCTGACACGTAACCGATGTCCTCTCCAAACAACAACACTTGCATTTCAGAACATGTCTTTCACACATGTCTACAAAATCACCTTCACCTTCAAATACAGTTTCCTTGCGACTGACAGAGACGTAGGCAAAGTTTAAAGTTGCTATTTCCATTACATCACGTTAATCAGAAAAACGGTAATTTACATCTGCAGCGGAACAAAATTCCGTTTCGCCCAGCGTGGGGCTCGAACCCACGACCCTGAGATTAAGAGTCTCATGCTCTACCGACTGAGCTAGCCGGGCTGCTTCGGTGAATACTTGCCGGGCAGCACGTCACACAGTACTCGTTTGGGTTGGGTGGTCCCATACAGAATCTCTCCATGCTGCCTAATGTTTTCCTAACGTCACACTCTTCACGTACTGCACTTTTATTTCATAATCATTTCTGAGAGGTAAGGAATTGCATGACAACCTGCAGAGCTAGTGGCGTCAAAATTAACACTCATACTTGATGTGACTCAAAAGGCGAACGAGTTACTTTCCGACGTTGTTTTAGATGTGCAAGTGCCAGTGGAAACTCGCGGTGACGGCACTCTGCTGACCATTTCGCTAGTTAACACCGGTCTTGTAGTGCGTGTTTCAAGCTCAAGAGCATCTCCAAGCAGAAAATGGTCAACAGCAACATTCAGACGGTTTCGTACTGCTCAAATGCTACATTAAAACGGTATGTTTCTTTTTCAGAACTGATAAAACACGAGCGTGACAGCATTCGAACCTGTAATCTTCAGATCCGAAGTTCGACGCCATATCTATTAGGCCACACAGTCACTGACGACCAAATGCAACTTGTATATGACTCATCTCGAAACGCTCACACCCCTGATAATTTGTGTTTTCGTTCTACACAGCCGCTGCCCTTGCTCTTTCCCACCCATTCGTTACATTCAACCTCTTACGTGACCGAACAAATATAGACTGGGAAACAAGACCACACACTTTGTGCATACGGAATCGAAGGCAGGGCGTGCCTCGCCGCATTTGCCACGATGGCCATTTGCTACTTCTGCAGAAGCGGCGGCGGCGACGACGACGACGACGACGACCGCGATAGGCTCTGACCTATGTGAGAAATACATCTATAAAATGTAATTCACACTGCCTCGTCCCACCTTATGCTGAACCGCTTTGGCAAAGGCTTTATCTGCGCCATTCGCCTTAATCACATCTGAGAGTAATTCTTAATAAAAGGCATGTCGCTAATTGTTCGTCATCACAGATACTGTTTGCTATACTGCCACGACGCGCAACTGATTTCCAAAATTCGACTTCTTCCTTTGAGGGTGGAACTCACGACCCTTGGTTTACTAGTCCAGTGCTCTACCACTGAGCTAAAGAAGCGCGGCCTAGCGGTACTTTTGCGTACTTCGTCCTTACGGTCGTCTGGATCATCAGACTTCAGCTGACAACACTTCATATTACCGACTAATATTTGCAGCTATGGCGAACCCATTACTGCTTGGCTACACATCTGACACGTAACCGATGTCCTCTCCAAACAACAACACTTGCATTTCAGAACATGTCTTTCACACATGTCTACAAAATCACCTTCACCTTCAAATACAGTTTCCTTGCGACTGACAGAGACGTAGGCAAAGTTTAAAGTTGCTATTTCCATTACATCACGTTAATCAGAAAAACGGTAATTTACATCTGCAGCGGAACAAAATTCCGTTTCGCCCAGCGTGGGGCTCGAACCCACGACCCTGAGATTAAGAGTCTTATGCTCTACCGACTGAGCTAGCCGGGCTGCTTCGGTGAATACTTGCCGGGCAGCACGTCACACAGTACTCGTTTGGGTTGGGTGGTCCCATACAGAATCTCTCCATGCTGCCTAATGTTTTCCTAACGTCACACTCTTCACGTACTGCACTTTTATTTCATAATCATTTCTGAGAGGTAAGGAATTGCATGACAACCTGCAGAGCTAGTGGCGTCAAAATTAACACTCATACTTGATGTGACTCAAAAGGCGAACGAGTTACTTTCCGACGTTGTTTTAGATGTGCAAGTGCCAGTGGAAACTCGCGGTGACGGCACTCTGCTGACCATTTCGCTAGTTAACACCGGTCTTGTAGTGTGTGTTTCAAGCTCAAGAGCATCTCCAAGCAGAAAATGGTCAACAGCAACATTCAGACGGTTTCGTACTGCTCAAATGCTACATTAAAACGGTATGTTTCTTTTTCAGAACTGATAAAACACGAGCGTGACAGCATTCGAACCTGTAATCTTCAGATCCGAAGTCCGACGGCTTATCTATTAGGCCACACAGTCACTGACGACCAAATGCAATTTGTATATGACTCATCTCGAAACGCTCACCCCCCTGATAATTTGTGTTTTCGTTCTACACAGCCGCTGCCCTTGCTCTTTCCCACCCATTCGTTACATTCAACCTCTTACGTGACCGACCAAATATAGACTGGGAAACAAGACCACACACTTTGTGCATACGGAATCGAAGGCAGGGCGTGCCTCGCCGCATTTGCCACGATGGCCATTTGCTACTTCTGCAGAAGCGGCGGCGGCGGCGACGACGACGACGACGACGACCGCGGGAGGCTCTGACATATGTGAGAAATACATCTATAAAATGTAATTCAGACTGCCTCGTCCCACCTTATGCTGAACCGCTTTGGCAAAGGCTTTATCTGCGCCATTCGCCTTAATCACATCTGAGAGTAATTCTTAATAAAAGGCATGTCGCTAATTGTTCGTCATCACAGATACTGTTTGCTATACGGCCACGACGCGCAACTGATTTCCAAAATTCGACTTCTTCCTTTGAGGATGGAACTCACGACCCTTGGTTTACTTGTCCAGTGCTCTACCACTGAGCTAAAGAGGCGCGGCCTAGCGATACTTTTGCGTACTTCGTCCTTACGGTCGTCTGGATCATCAGACTTCAGCTGACAACACTTCATATTACCGACTAATATTTGCAGCTATGGCGACCCATTACTGCTTGGCTACACATCTGACACGTAACCGACGTCCTCTCCAAACAACAAAACTTGCATTTCAGAACATGTCTTTCACACATGTCTACAAAATCACCTTCACCTTCAAATACAGTTTCCTTGCGACTGACACAGACGTGGGCAAAGTTTAAAGTTGCTATTTCCATTACATCACGTTAATCAGAAAAACGGTAATTTACATCTGCAGCGGAACAAAATTCCGTTTCGCCCAGCGTGGGGCTCGAACCCACGACCCTGAGATTAAGGGTCTCATGCTCTACCGACTGAGCTAGCCGGGCTGCTTCGGTGAATACTTGCCGGCAGCACGTCACACAGTACTCGTTTGTGTTGGGTGGTCCCATACAGAATCTCTCCATGCTGCCTAATGTTTTCCTAACGTCACACTCGTCACGTACTTCACTTTTATTTCATAATCATTTCTGAGAGGTAAGGAATTGCATGACAACCTGCAGAGCTAGTGGCGTCAAAATTAACACTCATACTTGATGTGACTCAAAAGGTGAACGAGTTACTTTCCGACGTTGTTTTAGATGTGCAAGTGCCAGTGGAAACTCGCGGTGACGGCACTCTGCCGACCATTTCTCTAGTTAACACCGGTCTTGTAGTGTGTGTTTCAAGCTCAAGAGCATCTCCAAGCAGAAAATGGTCAACAGCAACATTCAGACGGTTTCGTACTGCTCAAATGCTACATTAAAACGGTATGTTTCTTTTCCAGAACTGATAAAACACGAGCGTGACAGCATTCGAACCTGTAATCTTCAGATCCGAAGTCCGACGCCATATCTATTAGGCCACACAGTCACTGACGACCAAATGCAACTTGTATATGACTCATCTCGAAACGCTCACACCCCTGATAATTTGTGTTTTCGTTCTACACAGCCGCTGCCCTTGCTCTTTCCCACCCATTCGTTACATTCAACCTCTTACGTGACCGACCAAATATAGACTGGGAAACAAGACCACACACTTTGTGCATACGGAATCGAAGGCAGGGCGTGCCTCGCCGCATTTGCCACGATGGCCATTTGCTACTTCTGCAGAAGCGGCGGCGGCGACGACGACGACGACGACCGCGATAGGCTCTGACATATGTGAGAAATACATCTATAAAATGTAATTCAGACTGCCTCATCCCACCTTATGCTGAACCGCTTTGGCAAAGGCTTTATCTGCGCCATTCGCCTTAATCACATCTGAGAGTAATTCTTAATAAAAGGCATGTCGCTAATTGTTCGTCATCACAGATACTGTTTGCTATACTGCCACGACGCGCAACTGAATTCCAAAATTCGACTTCTTCCTTTGAGGGTGGAACTCACGACCCTTGGTTTACTAGTCCAGTGCTCTACCACTGAGCTAAAAAAGCGCGGCCTAGCGGTACTTTTGCGTACTTCGTCCTTACGGTCGTCTGGATCATCAGACTTCAGCTGACAACACTTCATATTACCGACTAATATTTGCAGCTATGGCGACCCATTACTGCTTGGCTACACATCTGACACGTAACCGATGTCCTCTCCAAACAACAACACTTGCATTTCAGAACATGTCTTTCACACATGTCTACAAAATCACCTTCACCTTCAAATACAGTTTCCTTGCGACTGACAGAGACGTAGGCAAAGTTTAAAGTTGCTATTTCCATTACATCACGTTAATCAGAAAAACGGTAATTTACATCTGCAGCGGAACAAAATTCCGTTTCGCCCAGCGTGGGGCTCGAACCCACGACCCTGAGATTAAGAGTCTCATGCTCTACCGACTGAGCTAGCCGGGCTGCTTCGGTGAATACTTGCCGGGCAGCACGTCACACAGTACTCGTTTGGGTTGGGTGGTCCCATACAGAATCTCTCCATGCTGCCTAATGTTTTCCTAACGTCACACTCTTCACGTACTGCACTTTTATTTCATAATCATTTCTGAGAGGTAAGGAATTGCATGACAACCTGCAGAGCTAGTGGCGTCAAAATTAACACTCATACTTGATGTGACTCAAAAGGCGAACGAGTTACTTTCCGACGTTGTTTTAGATGTGCAAGTGCCAGTGGAAACTCGCGGTGACGGCACTCTGCTGACCATTTCGCTAGTTAACACCGGTCTTGTAGTGCGTGTTTCAAGCTCAAGAGCATCTCCAAGCAGAAAATGGTCAACAGCAACATTCAGACGGTTTCGTACTGCTCAAATGCTACATTAAAACGGTATGTTTCTTTTTCAGAACTGATAAAACACGAGCGTGACAGCATTCGAACCTGTAATCTTCAGATCCGAAGTTCGACGCCATATCTATTAGGCCACACAGTCACTGACGACCAAATGCAACTTGTATATGACTCATCTCGAAACGCTCACACCCCTGATAATTTGTGTTTTCGTTCTACACAGCCGCTGCCCTTGCTCTTTCCCACCCATTCGTTACATTCAACCTCTTACGTGACCGAACAAATATAGACTGGGAAACAAGACCACACACTTTGTGCATACGGAATCGAAGGCAGGGCGTGCCTCGCCGCATTTGCCACGATGGCCATTTGCTACTTCTGCAGAAGCGGCGGCGGCGACGACGACGACGACGACGACCGCGATAGGCTCTGACCTATGTGAGAAATACATCTATAAAATGTAATTCACACTGCCTCGTCCCACCTTATGCTGAACCGCTTTGGCAAAGGCTTTATCTGCGCCATTCGCCTTAATCACATCTGAGAGTAATTCTTAATAAAAGGCATGTCGCTAATTGTTCGTCATCACAGATACTGTTTGCTATACTGCCACGACGCGCAACTGATTTCCAAAATTCGACTTCTTCCTTTGAGGGTGGAACTCACGACCCTTGGTTTACTAGTCCAGTGCTCTACCACTGAGCTAAAGAAGCGCGGCCTAGCGGTACTTTTGCGTACTTCGTCCTTACGGTCGTCTGGATCATCAGACTTCAGCTGACAACACTTCATATTACCGACTAATATTTGCAGCTATGGCGAACCCATTACTGCTTGGCTACACATCTGACACGTAACCGATGTCCTCTCCAAACAACAACACTTGCATTTCAGAACATGTCTTTCACACATGTCTACAAAATCACCTTCACCTTCAAATACAGTTTCCTTGCGACTGACAGAGACGTAGGCAAAGTTTAAAGTTGCTATTTCCATTACATCACGTTAATCAGAAAAACGGTAATTTACATCTGCAGCGGAACAAAATTCCGTTTCGCCCAGCGTGGGGCTCGAACCCACGACCCTGAGATTAAGAGTCTTATGCTCTACCGACTGAGCTAGCCGGGCTGCTTCGGTGAATACTTGCCGGGCAGCACGTCACACAGTACTCGTTTGGGTTGGGTGGTCCCATACAGAATCTCTCCATGCTGCCTAATGTTTTCCTAACGTCACACTCTTCACGTACTGCACTTTTATTTCATAATCATTTCTGAGAGGTAAGGAATTGCATGACAACCTGCAGAGCTAGTGGCGTCAAAATTAACACTCATACTTGATGTGACTCAAAAGGCGAACGAGTTACTTTCCGACGTTGTTTTAGATGTGCAAGTGCCAGTGGAAACTCGCGGTGACGGCACTCTGCTGACCATTTCGCTAGTTAACACCGGTCTTGTAGTGTGTGTTTCAAGCTCAAGAGCATCTCCAAGCAGAAAATGGTCAACAGCAACATTCAGACGGTTTCGTACTGCTCAAATGCTACATTAAAACGGTATGTTTCTTTTTCAGAACTGATAAAACACGAGCGTGACAGCATTCGAACCTGTAATCTTCAGATCCGAAGTCCGACGGCTTATCTATTAGGCCACACAGTCACTGACGACCAAATGCAATTTGTATATGACTCATCTCGAAACGCTCACCCCCCTGATAATTTGTGTTTTCGTTCTACACAGCCGCTGCCCTTGCTCTTTCCCACCCATTCGTTACATTCAACCTCTTACGTGACCGACCAAATATAGACTGGGAAACAAGACCACACACTTTGTGCATACGGAATCGAAGGCAGGGCGTGCCTCGCCGCATTTGCCACGATGGCCATTTGCTACTTCTGCAGAAGCGGCGGCGGCGACGACGACGACGACGACCGCGATAGGCTCTGACATATGTGAGAAATACATCTATAAAATGTAATTCAGACTGCCTCGTCCCACCTTATGCTGAACCGCTTTGGCAAAGGCTTTATCTGCGCCATTCGCCTTAATCACATCTGAGAGTAATTCTTAATAAAAGGCATGTCGCTAATTGTTCGTCATCACAGATACTGTTTGCTATACTGCCACGACGCGCAACTGATTTCCAAAATTCGACTTCTTCCTTTGAGGGTGGAACTCACGACCCTTGGTTTACTAGTCCAGTGCTCTACCACTGAGCTAAAGAAGCGCGGCCTAGCGGTACTATTGCGTACTTCGTCCTTACGGTCGTCTGGATCATCAGACTTCAGCTGACAACACTTCATATTACCGACTAATATTTGCAGCTATGGCGACCCATTACTGCTTGGCTACACATCTGACACGTAACCGATGTCCTCTCCAAACAACAACACTTGCATTTCAGAACATGTCTTTCACACATGTCTACAAAATCACCTTCACCTTCAAATACAGTTTCCTTGCGACTGACAGAGACGTAGGCAAAGTTTAAAGTTGCTATTTCCATTACATCACGTTAATCAGAAAAACGGTAATTTACATCTGCAGCGGAACAAAATTCCGTTTCGCCCAGTGTGGGGCTCGAACCCACGACCCTGAGATTAAGAGTCTTATGCTCTACCGACTGAGCTAGCCGGGCTGCTTCGGTGAATACTTGCCGGGCAGCACGTCACACAGTACTCGTTTGGGTTGGGTGGTCCCATACAGAATCTCTCCATGCTGCCTAATGTTTTCCTAACGTCACACTCTTCACGTACTGCACTTTTATTTCATAATCATTTCTGAGAGGTAAGGAATTGCATGACAACCTGCAGAGCTAGTCGCGTCAAAATTAACACTCATACTTGATGTGACTCAAAAGGCGAACGAGTTACTTTCCGACGTTGTTTTAGATGTGCAAGTGCCAGTGGAAACTCGCGGTGACGGCACTCTGCCGACCATTTCTCTAGTTAACACCGGTCTTGTAGTGTGTGTTTCAAGCTCAAGAGCATCTCCAAGCAGAAAATGGTCAACAGCAACATTCAGACGGTTTCGTACTGCTCAAATGCTACATTAAAACGGTATGTTTCTTTTCCAGAACTGATAAAACACGAGCGTGACAGCATTCGAACCTGTAATCTTCAGATCCGAAGTCCGACGCCATATCTATTAGGCCACACAGTCACTGACGACCAAATGCAACTTGTATATGACTCATCTCGAAACGCTCACACCCCTGATAATTTGTGTTTTCGTTCTACACAGCCGCTGCCCTTGCTCTTTCCCACCCATTCGTTACATTCAACCTCTTACGTGACCGACCAAATATAGACTGGGAAACAAGACCACACACTTTGTGCATACGGAATCGAAGGCAGGGCGTGCCTCGCCGCATTTGCCACGATGGCCATTTGCTACTTCTGCAGAAGCGGCGGCGGCGACGACGACGACGACGACGACCGCGATAGGCTCTGACATATGTGAGAAATACATCTATAAAATGTAATTCAGACTGCCTCATCCCACCTTATGCTGAACCGCTTTGGCAAAGGCTTTATCTGCGCCATTCGCCTTAATCACATCTGAGAGTAATTCTTAATAAAAGGCATGTCGCTAATTGTTCGTCATCACAGATACTGTTTGCTATACTGCCACGACGCGCAACTGAATTCCAAAATTCGACTTCTTCCTTTGAGGGTGGAACTCACGACCCTTGGTTTACTAGTCCAGTGCTCTACCACTGAGCTAAAAAAGCGCGGCCTAGCGGTACTTTTGCGTACTTCGTCCTTACGGTCGTCTGGATCATCAGACTTCAGCTGACAACACTTCATATTACCGACTAATATTTGCAGCTATGGCGACCCATTACTGCTTGGCTACACATCTGACACGTAACCGATGTCCTCTCCAAACAACAACACTTGCATTTCAGAACATGTCTTTCACACATGTCTACAAAATCACCTTCACCTTCAAATACAGTTTCCTTGCGACTGACAGAGACGTAGGCAAAGTTTAAAGTTGCTATTTCCATTACATCACGTTAATCAGAAAAACGGTAATTTACATCTGCAGCGGAACAAAATTCCGTTTCGCCCAGCGTGGGGCTCGAACCCACGACCCTGAGATTAAGAGTCTCATGCTCTACCGACTGAGCTAGCCGGGCTGCTTCGGTGAATACTTGCCGGGCAGCACGTCACACAGTACTCGTTTGGGTTGGGTGGTCCCATACAGAATCTCTCCATGCTGCCTAATGTTTTCCTAACGTCACACTCTTCACGTACTGCACTTTTATTTCATAATCATTTCTGAGAGGTAAGGAATTGCATGACAACCTGCAGAGCTAGTGGCGTCAAAATTAACACTCATACTTGATGTGACTCAAAAGGCGAACGAGTTACTTTCCGACGTTGTTTTAGATGTGCAAGTGCCAGTGGAAACTCGCGGTGACGGCACTCTGCTGACCATTTCGCTAGTTAACACCGGTCTTGTAGTGTGTGTTTCAAGCTCAAGAGCATCTCCAAGCAGAAAATGGTCAACAGCAACATTCAGACGGTTTCGTACTGCTCAAATGCTACATTAAAACGGTATGTTTCTTTTTCAGAACTGATAAAACACGAGTGTGACAGCATTCGAACCTGTAATCTTCAGATCCGAAGTCCGACGCCTTATCTATTAGGCCACACAGTCACTGACGACCAAATGCAATTTGTATATGACTCATCTCGAAACGCTCACCCCCCTGATAATTTGTGTTTTCGTTCTACACAGCCGCTGCCCTTGCTCTTTCCCACCCATTCGTTACATTCAACCTCTTACGTGACCGACCAAATATAGACTGGGAAACAAGACCACACACTTTGTGCATACGGAATCGAAGGCAGGGCGTGCCTCGCCGCATTTGCCACGATGGCCATTTGCTACTTCTGCAGAAGCGGCGGCGGCGACGACGACGACGACGACCGCGATAGGCTCTGACATATGTGAGAAATACATCTATAAAATGTAATTCAGACTGCCTCGTCCCACCTTATGCTGAACCGCTTTGGCAAAGGCTTTATCTGCGCCATTCGCCTTAATCACATCTGAGAGTAATTCTTAATAAAAGGCATGTCGCTAATTGTTCGTCATCACAGATACTGTTTGCTATACTGCCACGACGCGCAACTGATTTCCAAAATTCGACTTCTTCCTTTGAGGGTGGAACTCACGACCCTTGGTTTACTAGTCCAGTGCTCTACCACTGAGCTAAAGAAGCGCGGCCTAGCGGTACTTTTGCGTACTTCGTCCTTACGGTCGTCTGGATCATCAGACTTCAGCTGACAACACTTCATATTACCGACTAATATTTGCAGCTATGGCGAACCCATTACTGCTTGGCTACACATCTGACACGTAACCGATGTCCTCTCCAAACAACAACACTTGCATTTCAGAACATGTCTTTCACACATGTCTACAAAATCACCTTCACCTTCAAATACAGTTTCCTTGCGACTGACAGAGACGTAGGCAAAGTTTAAAGTTGCTATTTCCATTACATCACGTTAATCAGAAAAACGGTAATTTACATCTGCAGCGGAACAAAATTCCGTTTCGCCCAGCGTGGGGCTCGAACCCACGACCCTGAGATTAAGAGTCTTATGCTCTACCGACTGAGCTAGCCGGGCTGCTTCGGTGAATACTTGCCGGGCAGCACGTCACACAGTACTCGTTTGGGTTGGGTGGTCCCATACAGAATCTCTCCATGCTGCCTAATGTTTTCCTAACGTCACACTCTTCACGTACTGCACTTTTATTTCATAATCATTTCTGAGAGGTAAGGAATTGCATGACAACCTGCAGAGCTAGTGGCGTCAAAATTAACACTCATACTTGATGTGACTCAAAAGGCGAACGAGTTACTTTCCGACGTTGTTTTAGATGTGCAAGTGCCAGTGGAAACTCGCGGTGACGGCACTCTGCTGACCATTTCGCTAGTTAACACCGGTCTTGTAGTGTGTGTTTCAAGCTCAAGAGCATCTCCAAGCAGAAAATGGTCAACAGCAACATTCAGACGGTTTCGTACTGCTCAAATGCTACATTAAAACGGTATGTTTCTTTTTCAGAACTGATAAAACACGAGTGTGACAGCATTCGAACCTGTAATCTTCAGATCCGAAGTCCGACGCCTTATCTATTAGGCCACACAGTCACTGACGACCAAATGCAATTTGTATATGACTCATCTCGAAACGCTCACCCCCCTGATAATTTGTGTTTTCGTTCTACACAGCCGCTGCCCTTGCTCTTTCCCACCCATTCGTTACATTCAACCTCTTACGTGACCGACCAAATATAGACTGGGAAACAAGACCACACACTTTGTGCATACGGAATCGAAGGCAGGGCGTGCCTCGCCGCATTTGCCACGATGGCCATTTGCTACTTCTGCAGAAGCGGCGGCGGCGACGACGACGACGACGACCGCGATAGGCTCTGACATATGTGAGAAATACATCTATAAAATGTAATTCAGACTGCCTCGTCCCACCTTATGCTGAACCGCTTTGGCAAAGGCTTTATCTGCGCCATTCGCCTTAATCACATCTGAGAGTAATTCTTAATAAAAGGCATGTCGCTAATTGTTCGTCATCACAGATACTGTTTGCTATACTGCCACGACGCGCAACTGATTTCCAAAATTCGACTTCTTCCTTTGAGGGTGGAACTCACGACCCTTGGTTTACTAGTCCAGTGCTCTACCACTGAGCTAAAGAAGCGCGGCCTAGCGGTACTATTGCGTACTTCGTCCTTACGGTCGTCTGGATCATCAGACTTCAGCTGACAACACTTCATATTACCGACTAATATTTGCAGCTATGGCGACCCATTACTGCTTGGCTACACATCTGACACGTAACCGATGTCCTCTCCAAACAACAACACTTGCATTTCAGAACATGTCTTTCACACATGTCTACAAAATCACCTTCACCTTCAAATACAGTTTCCTTGCGACTGACAGAGACGTAGGCAAAGTTTAAAGTTGCTATTTCCATTACATCACGTTAATCAGAAAAACGGTAATTTACATCTGCAGCGGAACAAAATTCCGTTTCGCCCAGTGTGGGGCTCGAACCCACGACCCTGAGATTAAGAGTCTTATGCTCTACCGACTGAGCTAGCCGGGCTGCTTCGGTGAATACTTGCCGGGCAGCACGTCACACAGTACTCGTTTGGGTTGGGTGGTCCCATACAGAATCTCTCCATGCTGCCTAATGTTTTCCTAACGTCACACTCTTCACGTACTGCACTTTTATTTCATAATCATTTCTGAGAGGTAAGGAATTGCATGACAACCTGCAGAGCTAGTCGCGTCAAAATTAACACTCATACTTGATGTGACTCAAAAGGCGAACGAGTTACTTTCCGACGTTGTTTTAGATGTGCAAGTGCCAGTGGAAACTCGCGGTGACGGCACTCTGCTGACCATTTCGCTAGTTAACACCGGTCTTGTAGTGTGTGTTTCAAGCTCAAGAGCATCTCCAAGCAGAAAATGGTCAACAGCAACATTCAGACGGTTTCGTACTGCTCAAATGCTACATTAAAACGGTATGTTTCTTTTTCAGAACTGATAAAACACGAGCGTGACAGCATTCGAACCTGTAATCTTCAGATCCGAAGTCCGACGCCTTATCTATTAGGCCACACAGTCACTGACGACTAAGTGCAACTTGTATATGACTCATCTCGAAACGCTCACACCCATGATAATTTGTGTTTTCGTTCTACACAGCCGCTGCCCTTGCTCTTTCCCACCCATTCGTTACATTCAACCTCTTACGTGACCGACCAAATATAGACTGGGAAACAAGACCACACACTTTGTGCATACGGAATCGAAGGCAGGGCGTGCCTCGCCGCATTTGCCACGATGGCCATTTGCTACTTCTGCAGAAGCGGCGGCGGCGACGACGACGACGACGACGACGACCGCGAGAGGCTCTGACATATGTGAGAAATACATCTATAAAATGTAATTCAGACTGCCTCGTCCCACCTTATGCTGAACCGCTTTGGCAAAGGCTTTATCTGCGCCATTCGCCTTAATCACATCTGAGAGTTATTCTTAAAAAAAGTCATGTCGCTAATTGTTCGTCATCACAGATACTGTTTGCTATACGGCCACGACGCGCAACTGATTTCCAAAATTCGACTTCTTCCTTTGAGGATGGAACTCACGACCCTTGGTTTACTAGTCCAGTGCTCTACCACTGAGCTAAAGAGGCGCGGCCTAGCGGTACCTTTGCGTACTTCGTCCTTACGGTCGTCTGGATCATCAGACTTCAGCTGACAACACTTCATATTACCGACTAATATTTGCAGCTATGGCGACCCATTTCTGCATGGCTACACATCTGACACGTAACCGATGTCCTCTCCAAACAACAACACTTGCATTTCAGAACATGTCTTTCACACATGTCTACAAAATCACCTTCACCTTCAAATACAGTTTCCTTGCGACTGACAGAGACGTAGGCAAAGTTTAAAGTTGCTATTTCCATTACATCACGTTAATCAGAAAAACGGTAATTTACATCTGCAGCGGAACAAAATTCCGTTTCGCCCAGCGTTGGGCTCGAACCCACGACCCTGAGATTAAGAGTCTCATGCTCTACCGACTGAGCTAGCCGGGCTGCTTCGGTGAATACTTGCCGGGCAGCATGTCACACAGTACTCGTTTGGGTTGGGTGGTCCCATACAGAATCTCTCCATGCTGCCTAATGTTTTCCTAACGTCACACTCGTCACGTACTTCACTTTTATTTCATAATCATTTCTGAGAGGTAAGGAATTGCATGACAACCTGCAGAGCTAGTGGTGTCAAAATTAACACTCATTCTTAATGTGACTCGGAAGGCGAACGAGTTACTTTCCGACGTTGTTTTAGATGTGCAAGTGCCAGTGGAAACTCGCGGTGACGGCACTCTGCCGACCATTTCGCTAGTTAACACCGGTCTTGTAGTGTGTGTTTCAAGCTCAAGAGCATCTCCAAGCAGAAAATGGTCAACAGCAACATTTAGACGGTTTCGTACTGCTCAAATGCTACATTAAAACGGTATGTTTCTTTTTCAGAACTGATAAAACACGAGCGTGACAGCATTCGAACCTGTAATCTTCAGATCCGAAGTCCGACGCCATATCTATTAGGCCACACAGTCACTGACGACCAAATGCAACTTGTATATGACTCATCTCGAAACGCTCACACCCCTGATAATTTGTGTTTTCGTTCTACACAGCCGCTGCCCTTGCTCTTTCCCACCCATTCGTTACATTCAACCTCTTACGTGACCGACCAAATATAGACTGGGAAACAAGACCACACACTTTGTGCATACGGAATCGAAGGCAGGGCGTGCCTCGCCGCATTTGCCACGATGGCCATTTGCTACTTCTGCAGAAGCGGCGGCGGCGACGACGACGACGACGACGACGACCGCGATAGGCTCTGACATATGTGAGAAATACATCTATAAAATGTAATTCAGACTGCCTCGTCCCACCTTATGCTGAACCGCTTTGGCAAAGGCTTTATCTGCGCCATTCGCCTTAATCACATCTGAGAGTAATTCTTAATAAAAGGCATGTCGCTAATTGTTCGTCATCACAGATACTGTTTGCTATACTGCCACGACGCGCAACTGATTTCCAAAATTCGACTTCTTCCTTTGAGGGTGGAACTCACGACCCTTGGTTTACTAGTCCAGTGCTCTACCACTGAGCTAAAGAAGCGCGGCCTAGCGGTACTATTGCGTACTTCGTCCTTACGGTCGTCTGGATCATCAGACTTCAGCTGACAACACTTCATATTACCGACTAATATTTGCAGCTATGGCGACCCATTACTGCTTGGCTACACATCTGACACGTAACCGATGTCCTCTCCAAACAACAACACTTGCATTTCAGAACATGTCTTTCACACATGTCTACAAAATCACCTTCACCTTCAAATACAGTTTCCTTGCGACTGACAGAGACGTAGGCAAAGTTTAAAGTTGCTATTTCCATTACATCACGTTAATCAGAAAAACGGTAATTTACATCTGCAGCGGAACAAAATTCCGTTTCGCCCAGTGTGGGGCTCGAACCCACGACCCTGAGATTAAGAGTCTTATGCTCTACCGACTGAGCTAGCCGGGCTGCTTCGGTGAATACTTGCCGGGCAGCACGTCACACAGTACTCGTTTGGGTTGGGTGGTCCCATACAGAATCTCTCCATGCTGCCTAATGTTTTCCTAACGTCACACTCTTCACGTACTGCACTTTTATTTCATAATCATTTCTGAGAGGTAAGGAATTGCATGACAACCTGCAGAGCTAGTCGCGTCAAAATTAACACTCATACTTGATGTGACTCAAAAGGCGAACGAGTTACTTTCCGACGTTGTTTTAGATGTGCAAGTGCCAGTGGAAACTCGCGGTGACGGCACTCTGCTGACCATTTCGCTAGTTAACACCGGTCTTGTAGTGTGTGTTTCAAGCTCAAGAGCATCTCCAAGCAGAAAATGGTCAACAGCAACATTCAGACGGTTTCGTACTGCTCAAATGCTACATTAAAACGGTATGTTTCTTTTTCAGAACTGATAAAACACGAGCGTGACAGCATTCGAACCTGTAATCTTCAGATCCGAAGTCCGACGCCTTATCTATTAGGCCACACAGTCACTGACGACTAAGTGCAACTTGTATATGACTCATCTCGAAACGCTCACACCCATGATAATTTGTGTTTTCGTTCTACACAGCCGCTGCCCTTGCTCTTTCCCACCCATTCGTTACATTCAACCTCTTACGTGACCGACCAAATATAGACTGGGAAACAAGACCACACACTTTGTGCATACGGAATCGAAGGCAGGGCGTGCCTCGCCGCATTTGCCACGATGGCCATTTGCTACTTCTGCAGAAGCGGCGGCGGCGACGACGACGACGACGACGACGACCGCGAGAGGCTCTGACATATGTGAGAAATACATCTATAAAATGTAATTCAGACTGCCTCGTCCCACCTTATGCTGAACCGCTTTGGCAAAGGCTTTATCTGCGCCATTCGCCTTAATCACATCTGAGAGTTATTCTTAAAAAAAGTCATGTCGCTAATTGTTCGTCATCACAGATACTGTTTGCTATACGGCCACGACGCGCAACTGATTTCCAAAATTCGACTTCTTCCTTTGAGGATGGAACTCACGACCCTTGGTTTACTAGTCCAGTGCTCTACCACTGAGCTAAAGAGGCGCGGCCTAGCGGTACCTTTGCGTACTTCGTCCTTACGGTCGTCTGGATCATCAGACTTCAGCTGACAACACTTCATATTACCGACTAATATTTGCAGCTATGGCGACCCATTTCTGCATGGCTACACATCTGACACGTAACCGATGTCCTCTCCAAACAACAACACTTGCATTTCAGAACATGTCTTTCACACATGTCTACAAAATCACCTTCACCTTCAAATACAGTTTCCTTGCGACTGACAGAGACGTAGGCAAAGTTTAAAGTTGCTATTTCCATTACATCACGTTAATCAGAAAAACGGTAATTTACATCTGCAGCGGAACAAAATTCCGTTTCGCCCAGCGTTGGGCTCGAACCCACGACCCTGAGATTAAGAGTCTCATGCTCTACCGACTGAGCTAGCCGGGCTGCTTCGGTGAATACTTGCCGGGCAGCATGTCACACAGTACTCGTTTGGGTTGGGTGGTCCCATACAGAATCTCTCCATGCTGCCTAATGTTTTCCTAACGTCACACTCGTCACGTACTTCACTTTTATTTCATAATCATTTCTGAGAGGTAAGGAATTGCATGACAACCTGCAGAGCTAGTGGTGTCAAAATTAACACTCATTCTTAATGTGACTCGGAAGGCGAACGAGTTACTTTCCGACGTTGTTTTAGATGTGCAAGTGCCAGTGGAAACTCGCGGTGACGGCACTCTGCCGACCATTTCGCTAGTTAACACCGGTCTTGTAGTGTGTGTTTCAAGCTCAAGAGCATCTCCAAGCAGAAAATGGTCAACAGCAACATTTAGACGGTTTCGTACTGCTCAAATGCTACATTAAAACGGTATGTTTCTTTTTCAGAACTGATAAAACACGAGCGTGACAGCATTCGAACCTGTAATCTTCAGATCCGAAGTCCGACGCCATATCTATTAGGCCACACAGTCACTGACGACCAAATGCAACTTGTATATGACTCATCTCGAAACGCTCACACCCCTGATAATTTGTGTTTTCGTTCTACACAGCCGCTGCCCTTGCTCTTTCCCACCCATTCGTTACATTCAACCTCTTACGTGACCGACCAAATATAGACTGGGAAACAAGACCACACACTTTGTGCATACGGAATCGAAGGCAGGGCGTGCCTCGCCGCATTTGCCACGATGGCCATTTGCTACTTCTGCAGAAGCGGCGGCGGCGACGACGACGACGACGACGACGACCGCGATAGGCTCTGACATATGTGAGAAATACATCTATAAAATGTAATTCAGACTGCCTCGTCCCACCTTATGCTGAACCGCTTTGGCAAAGGCTTTATCTGCGCCATTCGCCTTAATCACATCTGAGAGTAATTCTTAATAAAAGGCATGTCGCTAATTGTTCGTCATCACAGATACTGTTTGCTATACTGCCACGACGCGCAACTGATTTCCAAAATTCGACTTCTTCCTTTGAGGGTGGAACTCACGACCCTTGGTTTACTAGTCCAGTGCTCTACCACTGAGCTAAAAAAGCGCGGCCTAGCGGTACTTTTGCGTACTTCGTCCTTACGGTCGTCTGGATCATCAGACTTCAGCTCACAACACTTCATATTACCGACTAATATTTGCAGCTATGGCGACCCATTACTGCTTGGCTACACATCTGACACGTAACCGATGTCCTCTCCAAACAACAACACTTGCATTTCAGAACATGTCTTTCACACATGTCTACAAAATCACCTTCACCTTCAAATACAGTTTCCTTGCGACTGACAGAGACGTAGGCAAAGTTTAAAGTTGCTATTTCCATTACATCACGTTAATCAGAAAAACGGTAGTTTACATCTGCAGCGGAACAAAATTCCGTTTCGCCCAGCGTGGGGCTCGAACCCACGAACATGAGATTAAGAGCCTTATGCTCTACCGACTGAGCTAGCCGGGCTGCTTCGGTGAATACTTGCCGGGCAGCACGTCACACAGTACTCGTTTGGGTTGGGTGGTCCCATACAGAATCTCTCCATGCTGCCTAATGTTTTCCTAACGTCACACTCTTCACGTACTGCACTTTTATTTCATAATCATTTCTGAGAGGTAAGGAATTGCATGACAACCTGCAGAGCTAGTGGCGTCAAAATTAACACTCATACTTGATGTGACTCAAAAGGCGAACGAGTTACTTTCCGACGTTGTTTTAGATGTGCAAGTGCCAGTGGAAACTCGCGGTGACGGCACTCTGTTGACCATTTCGCTAGTTAACACCGGTCTTGTAGTGTGTGTTTCAAGCTCAAGAGCATCTCCAAGCAGAAAATGGTCAACAGCAACATTCAGACGGTTTCGTACTGCTCAAATGCTACATTAAAACGGTATGTTTCTTTTTCAGAACTGATAAAACACGAGCGTGACAGCATTCGAACCTGTAATCTTCAGATCCGAAGTCCGACGCCTTATCTATTAGGCCACACAGTCACTGACGACCAAATGCAACTTGTATATGACTCATCTCGAAACGCTCACCCCCCTGATAATTTGTGTTTTCGTTCTACACAGCCGCTGCCCTTGCTCTTTCCCACCCATTCGTTACATTCAACCTCTTACGTGACCGACCAAATATAGACTGGGAAACAAGACCACACACTTTGTGCATACGGAATCGAAGGCAGGGCGTGCCTCGCCGCATTTGCCACGATGGCCATTTGCTACTTCTGCAGAAGCGGCGGCGGCGACGATGACGACGACGACGACGACGACGACGACGACGACCGCGATAGGCTCTGACATATGTGAGAAATACATCTATAAAATGTAATTCAGACTGCCTCGTCCCACCTTATGCTGAACCGCTTTGGCAAAGGCTTTATCTGCGCCATTCGCCTTAATCACATCTGAGAGTAATTCTTAATAAAAGGCATGTCGCTAATTGTTCGTCATCACAGATACTGTTTGCTATACTGCCACGACGCGCAACTGATTTCCAAAATTCGACTTCTTCCTTTGAGGGTGGAATTCACGACCCTTGGTTTACTAGTCATATGCTCTACCACTGAGCTAAAGAAGCGCGGCCTAGCGGTACTTTTGCGTACTTCGTCCTTACGGTCGTCTGGATCATCAGACTTCAGCTGACAACACTTCATATTACCGACTAATATTTGCAGCTATGGCGACCCATTACTGCTTGGCTACACATCTGACACGTAACCGATGTCCTCTCCAAACAACAACACTTGCATTTCAGAACATGTCTTTCACACATGTCTACAAAATCACCTTCACCTTCAAATACAGTTTCCTTGCGACTGACAGAGACGTAGGCAAAGTTTAAAGTTGCTATTTCCATTACATCACGTTAATCAGAAAAACGGTAGTTTACATCTGCAGCAGAACAAAATTCCGTTTCGCCCAGCGTGGGGCTCGAACCCACGAACATGAGATTAAGAGCCTTATGCTCTACCGACTGAGCTAGCCGGGCTGCTTCGGTGAATACTTGCCGGGCAGCACGTCACACAGTACTCGTTTGGGTTGGGTGGTCCCATACAGAATCTCTCCATGCTGCCTAATGTTTTCCTAACGTCACACTCTTCACGTACTGCACTTTTATTTCATAATCATTTCTGAGAGGTAAGGAATTGCATGACAACCTGCAGAGCTAGTGGCGTCAAAATTAACACTCATACTTGATGTGACTCAAAAGGCGAACGAGTTACTTTCCGACGTTGTTTTAGATGTGCAAGTGCCAGTGGAAACTCGCGGTGACGGCACTCTGTTGACCATTTCGCTAGTTAACACCGGTCTTGTAGTGTGTGTTTCAAGCTCAAGAGCATCTCCAAGCAGAAAATGGTCAACAGCAACATTCAGACGGTTTCGTACTGCTCAAATGCTACATTAAAACGGTATGTTTCTTTTTCAGAACTGATAAAACACGAGCGTGACAGCATTCGAACCTGTAATCTTCAGATCCGAAGTCCGACGCCTTATCTATTAGGCCACACAGTCACTGACGACCAAATGCAACTTGTATATGACTCATCTCGAAACGCTCACCCCCCTGATAATTTGTGTTTTCGTTCTACACAGCCGCTGCCCTTGCTCTTTCCCACCCATTCGTTACATTCAACCTCTTACGTGACCGACCAAATATAGACTGGGAAACAAGACCACACACTTTGTGCATACGGAATCGAAGGCAGGGCGTGCCTCGCCGCATTTGCCACGATGGCCATTTGCTACTTCTGCAGAAGCGGCGGCGACGACGACGACGACGACGACGACGACGACGACGACGACCGCGATAGGCTCTGACATATGTGAGAAATACATCTATAAAATGTAATTCAGACTGCCTCGTCCCACCTTATGCTGAACCGCTTTGGCAAAGGCTTTATCTGCGCCATTCGCCTTAATCACATCTGAGAGTAATTCTTAATAAAAGGCATGTCGCTAATTGTTCGTCATCACAGATACTGTTTGCTATACTGCCACGACGCGCAACTGATTGCCAAAATTCGACTTCTTCCTTTGAGGGTGGAACTCACGACCCTTGGTTTACTAGTCCAGTGCTCTACCACTGAGCTAAAAAAGCGCGGCCTAGCGGTACTTTTGCGTACTTCGTCCTTACGGTCGTCTGGATCATCAGACTTCAGCTCACAACACTTCATATTACCGACTAATATTTGCAGCTATGGCGACCCATTACTGCTTGGCTACACATCTGACACGTAACCGATGTCCTCTCCAAACAACAACACTTGCATTTCAGAACATGTCTTTCACACATGTCTACAAAATCACCTTCACCTTCAAATACAGTTTCCTTGCGACTGACAGAGACGTAGGCAAAGTTTAAAGTTGCTATTTCCATTACATCACGTTAATCAGAAAAACGGTAGTTTACATCTGCAGCGGAACAAAATTCCGTTTCGCCCAGCGTGGGGCTCGAACCCACGAACATGAGATTAAGAGCCTTATGCTCTACCGACTGAGCTAGCCGGGCTGCTTCGGTGAATACTTGCCGGGCAGCACGTCACACAGTACTCGTTTGGGTTGGGTGGTCCCATACAGAATCTCTCCATGCTGCCTAATGTTTTCCTAACGTCACACTCTTCACGTACTGCACTTTTATTTCATAATCATTTCTGAGAGGTAAGGAATTGCATGACAACCTGCAGAGCTAGTGGCGTCAAAATTAACACTCATACTTGATGTGACTCAAAAGGCGAACGAGTTACTTTCCGACGTTGTTTTAGATGTGCAAGTGCCAGTGGAAACTCGCGGTGACGGCACTCTGTTGACCATTTCGCTAGTTAACACCGGTCTTGTAGTGTGTGTTTCAAGCTCAAGAGCATCTCCAAGCAGAAAATGGTCAACAGCAACATTCAGACGGTTTCGTACTGCTCAAATGCTACATTAAAACGGTATGTTTCTTTTTCAGAACTGATAAAACACGAGCGTGACAGCATTCGAACCTGTAATCTTCAGATCCGAAGTCCGACGCCTTATCTATTAGGCCACACAGTCACTGACGACCAAATGCAACTTGTATATGACTCATCTCGAAACGCTCACCCCCCTGATAATTTGTGTTTTCGTTCTACACAGCCGCTGCCCTTGCTCTTTCCCACCCATTCGTTACATTCAACCTCTTACGTGACCGACCAAATATAGACTGGGAAACAAGACCACACACTTTGTGCATACGGAATCGAAGGCAGGGCGTGCCTCGCCGCATTTGCCACGATGGCCATTTGCTACTTCTGCAGAAGCGGCGGCGGCGACGATGACGACGACGACGACGACGACGACGACGACCGCGATAGGCTCTGACATATGTGAGAAATACATCTATAAAATGTAATTCAGACTGCCTCGTCCCACCTTATGCTGAACCGCTTTGGCAAAGGCTTTATCTGCGCCATTCGCCTTAATCACATCTGAGAGTAATTCTTAATAAAAGGCATGTCGCTAATTGTTCGTCATCACAGATACTGTTTGCTATACTGCCACGACGCGCAACTGATTTCCAAAATTCGACTTCTTCCTTTGAGGGTGGAACTCACGACCCTTGGTTTACTAGTCCAGTGCTCTACCACTGAGCTAAACAAGCGCGGCCTAGCGGTACTTTTGCGTACTTCGTCCTTACGGTCGTCTGGATCATCAGACTTCAGCTGACAACACTTCATATTACCGACTAATATTTGCAGCTATGGCGACCCATTACTGCTTGGCTACACATCTGACACGTAACCGATGTCCTCTCCAAACAACAACACTTGCATTTCAGAACATGTCTTTCACACATGTCTACAAAATCACCTTCACCTTCAAATACAGTTTCCTTGCGACTGACAGAGACGTAGGCAAAGTTTAAAGTTGCTATTTCCATTACATCACGTTAATCAGAAAAACGGTAATTTACATCTGCAGCGGAACAAAATTCCGTTTCGCCCAGCGTGAGGCTCGAACCCACGACCCTGAGATTAAGAGTCTCATGCTCTACCGACTGAGCTAGCCGGGCTGCTTCGGTGAGTACTTGCCGGGCAGCACGTCACACAGTACTCGTTTGGGTTGGGTGGTCCCATACAGAATCTCTCCATGCTGCCTAATGTTTTCCTAACGTCACACTCTTCACGTACTGCACTTTTATTTCATAATCATTTCTGAGAGGTAAGGAATTGCATGACAACCTGCAGAGCTAGTGGCGTCAAAATTAACACTCATACTTGATGTGACTCAAAAGGCGAACGAGTTACTTTCCGACGTTGTTTTAGATGTGCAAGTGCCACTGGAAACTCGCGGTGACGGCACTCTGCCGACCATTTCGCTAGTTAACACCGGTCTTGTAGTGTGTGTTTCAAGCTCAAGAGCATCTCCAAGCAGAAAATGGTCAACAGCAACATTCAGACGGTTTCGTACTGCTCAAATGCTACATTAAAACGGTATGTTTCTTTTTCAGCACTGATAAAACACGAGCGTGACAGCATTCGAACCTGTAATCTTCAGATCCGAAGTCCGACGCCATATCTATTAGGCCACACAGTCACTGACGACCAAATGCAACTTGTATATGACTCATCTCGAAACGCTCACACCCCTGATAATTTGTGTTTTCGTTCTACACAGCCGCTGCCCTTGCTCTTTCCCACCCATTCGTTACATTCAACCTCTTACGTGACCGACCAAATATAGACTGGGAAACAAGACCACACACTTTGTGCATACGGAATCGAAGGCAGGGCGTGCCTCGCCGCATTTGCCACGATGGCCATTTGCTACTTCTGCAGAAGCGGCGACGACGACGACGACGACGACGACGACGACGACGACGACGACCGCGATAGGCTCTGACATATGTGAGAAATACATCTATAAAATGTAATTCAGACTGCCTCGTCCCACCTTATGCTGAACCGCTTTGGCAAAGGCTTTATCTGCGCCATTCGCCTTAATCACATCTGAGAGTAATTCTTAATAAAAGGCATGTCGCTAATTGTTCGTCATCACAGATACTGTTTGCTATACTGCCACGACGCGCAACTGATTTCCAAAATTCGACTTCTTCCTTTGAGGGTGGAACTCACGACCGTTGGTTTACTAGTCCAGTGCTCTACCACTGAGCTAAAGAAGCGCAGCCTAGCGGTACTTTTGCGTACTTCGTCCTTACGGTCGTCTGGATCATCAGACTTCAGCTGACAACACTTCATATTACCGACTAATATTTGCAGCTATGGCGACCCATTACTGCTTGGCTACACATCTGACACGTAACCGATGTCCTATCCAAACAACAACACTTGCATTTCAGAACATGTCTTTCACACATGTCTACAAAATCACCTTCACCTTCAAATACAGTTTCCTTGCGACTGACAGAGACGTAGGCAAAGTTTAAAGTTGCTATTTCCATTACATCACGTTAATCAGAAAAACGGTAATTTACATCTGCAGCGGAACAAAATTCCGTTTCGCCCAGCGTGGGGCTCGAACCCACGACCCTGAGATTAAGAGTCTTATGCTCTACCGACTGAGCTAGCCGGGCTGCTTCGGTGAATACTTGCCGGGCAGCACGTCACACAGTACTCGTTTGGGTTGGGTGGTCCCATACAGAATCTCTCCATGCTGCCTAATGTTTTCCTAACGTCACACTCTTCACGTACTGCACTTTTATTTCATAATCATTTCTGAGAGGTAAGGAATTGCATGACAACCTGCAGAGCTAGTGGCGTCAAAATTAACACTCATACTTGATGTGACTCAAAAGGCGAACGAGTTACTTTCCGACGTTGTTTTAGATGTGCAAGTGCCAGTGGAAACTCGCGGTGACGGCACTCTGCTGACCATTTCGCTAGTTAACACCGGTCTTGTAGTGTGTGTTTCAAGCTCAAGAGCATCTCCAAGCAGAAAATGGTCAACTGCAACATTCAGACGGTTTCGTACTGCTCAAATGCTACATTAAAACGGTATGTTTCTTTTTCAGAACTGATAAAACACGAGCGTGACAGCATTTGAACCTGTAATCTTCAGATCCGAAGTCCGACGCCATATCTATTAGGCCACACAGTCACTGACGACCAAATGCAACTTGTATATGACTCATCTCGAAACGCTCACACCCCTGATAATTTGTGTTTTCGTTCTACACAGCCGCTGCCCTTGCTCTTTCCCACCCATTCGTTACATTCAACCTCTTACGTGACCGACCAAATATAGACTGGGAAACAAGACCACACACTTTGTGCATACGGAATCGAAGGCAGGGCGTGCCTCGCCGCATTTGCCACGATGGCCATTTGCTACTTCTGCAGAAGCGGCGGCGGCGACGACGACGGCGGCGACGACGACGACGACGACGACGACGACCGCGATAGGCTCTGACATATGTGAGAAATACATCTATAAAATGTAATTCAGACTGCCTCGTCCCACCTTATGCTGAACCGCTTTGGCAAAGGCTTTATCTGCGCCATTCGCCTTAATCACATCTGAGAGTAATTCTTAATAAAAGGCATGTCGCTAATTGTTCGTCATCACAGATACTGTTTGCTATACTGCCACGACGCGCAACTGATTTCCAAAATTCGACTTCTTCCTTTGAGGGTGGAACTCACGACCCTTGGTTTACTAGTCCAGTGCTCTACCACTGAGCTAAAGAAGCGCGGCCTAGCGGTACTTTTGCGTACTTCGTCCTTACGGTCGTCTGGATCATCAGACTTCAGCTGACAACACTTCATATTACCGACTAATATTTGCAGCTATGGCGACCCATTACTGCTTGGCTACACATCTGACACGTAACCGATGTCCTCTCCAAACAACAACACTTGCATTTCAGAACATGTCTTTCACACATGTCTACAAAATCACCTTCACCTTCAAATACAGTTTCCTTGCGACTGACAGAGACGTAGGCAAAGTTTAAAGTTGCTATTTCCATTACATCACGTTAATCAGAAAAACGGTAATTTACATCTGCAGCGGAACAAAATTCCGTTTCGCCCAGCGTGGGGCTCGAACCCACGACCCTGAGATTAAGAGTCTTATGCTCTACCGACTGAGCTAGCCGGGCTGCTTCGGTGAATACTTGCCGGGCAGCATGTCACACAGTACTCGTTTGGGTTGGGTGGTCCCATACAGAATCTCTCCATGCTGCCTAATGTTTTCCTAACGTCACACTCTTCACGTACTGCACTTTTATTTCATAATCATTTCTGAGAGGTAAGGAATTGCATGACAACCTGCAGAGCTAGTGGCGTCAAAATTAACACTCATACTTGATGTGACTCAAAAGGCGAACGAGTTACTTTCCGACGTTGTTTTAGATGTGCAAGTGCCAGTGGAAACTCGCGCTGACGGCACTCTGCTGACCATTTCGCTAGTTAACACCGGTCTTGTAGTGTGTGTTTCAAGCTCAAGAGCATCTCCAAGCAGAAAATGGTCAACAGCAACATTCAGACGGTTTCGTACTGCTCAAATGCTACATTAAAACGGTATGTTTCTTTTTCAGAACTGATAAAACACGAGCGTGACAGCATACGAACCTGTAATCTTCAGATGCGAAGTCCGACGCCTTATCTATTAGGCCACACAGTCACTGACGACCAAGTGCAACTTGTATATGACTCATCTCGAAACGCTCACACCCCTGATAATTTGTGTTTTCGTTTTACACAGCCGCTGCCCTTGCTCTTTCCCACCCATTCGTTACATTCAACCTCTTACGTGACCGACCAAATATAGACTGGGAAACAAGACCACACACTTTGTGCATACGGAATCGAAGGCAGGGCGTGCCTCGCCGCATTTGCCACGATGGCCATTTGCTACTTCTGCAGAAGCGGCGGCGGCGACGACGACGACGACGACGACGACCGCGATAGGCTCTGACATATGTGAGAAATACATCTATAAAATGTAATGCAGACTGCCTCGTCCCACCTTATGCTGAACCGCTTTGGCAAAGGCTTTATCTGCGCCATTCGCCTTAATCACATCTGAGAGTAATTCTTAATAAAAGGCATGTCGCTAATTGTTCGTCATCACAGATACTGTTTGCTATACGGCCACGACGCGCAACTGATTTCCAAAATTCGACTTCTTCCTTTGAGGATGGAACTCACGACCCTTGGTTTACTAGTCCAGTGCTCTACCACTGAGCTAAAGAGGCGCGGCATAGCGGTATTTTTGCGTACTTCGTCCTTACGGTCGTCTGGATCATCAGACTTCAGCTGACAACACTTCATATTACCGACTAATATTTGCAGCTATGGCGACCCATTACTGCTTGGCTACACATCTGACACGTAACCGATGTCCTCTCCAAACAACAACACTTGCATTTCAGAACATGTCTTTCACACATGTCTACAAAATCACCTTCACCTTCAAGTACAGTTTCCTTGCGACTGACAGAGACGTAGGCAATGTTTAAAGTTGCTATTTCCATTACATCACGTTAATCAGAAAAACGGTAATTTACATCTGCAGCGGAACAAAATTCCGTTTCGCCCAGCGTGGGGCTCGAACCCACGACCCTGAGATTAAGAGTCTCATGCTCTACCGACTGAGCTGGCCAGGCTGCTTCGGTGAATACTTGCCGGGCAGCACGTCACACAGTACTCGTTTGGGTTGGGTGGTCCCATACACAATCTCTCCATGCTGCCTAATGTTTTCCTAACGTCACACTCGTCACGTACTTCACTTTTATTTCATAATCATTTCTGAGAGGTAAGGAATTGCATGACAACCTGCAGAGTTAGTGGCGTCAAAATTAACACTCATACTTGATGTGACTCAAAAGGCGAACGAGTTACTTTCCGACGTTGTTTTAGATGTGCAAGTGCCAGTGGAAACTCGCGGTGACGGCACTCTGCCGACCATTTCGCTAGTTAACACCGGTCTTGTAGTGTGTGTTTCAAGCTCAAGAGCATCTCCAAGCAGAAAATGGTCAACAGCAACATTCAGACGGTTTCGTACTGCTCAAATGCTACATTAAAACGGTATGTTTCTTTTTCAGAACTGATAAAACACGAGCGTGACAGCATTCGAACCTGTAATCTTCAGATCCGAAGTCCGACGCCTTATCTATTAGGCCACACAGTCACTGACGACCAAGTGCAACTTGTATATGACTCATCTCGAAACGCTCACACCCCTGATAATTTGTGTTTTCGTTCTACACAGCCGCTGCCCTTGCTCTTTCCCACCCATTCGTTACATTCAACCTCTTACGTGACCGGCCAAATATAGACTGGGAAACAAGACCACACACTTCGTGCATACGGAATCGAAGGCAGGGCGTGCCTCGCCGCATTTGCCACGATGGCCATTTGCTACTTCTGCAGAAGCGGCGGCGGCGACGACGACGACGACGACGACGACCGCGATAGGCTCTGACATATGTGAGAAATACATCTATAAAATGTAATGCAGACTGCCTCGTCCCACCTTATGCTGAACCGCTTTGGCAAAGGCTTTATCTGCGCCATTCGCCTTAATCACATCTGAGAGTAATTCTTAATAAAAGGCATGTCGCTAATTGTTCGTCATCACAGATACTGTTTGCTATACGGCCACGACGCGCAACTGATTTCCAAAATTCGACTTCTTCCTTTGAGGATGGAACTCACGACCCTTGGTTTACTAGTCCAGTGCTCTACCACTGAGCTAAAGAGGCGCGGCATAGCGGTATTTTTGCGTACTTCGTCCTTACGGTCGTCTGGATCATCAGACTTCAGCTGACAACACTTCATATTACCGACTAATATTTGCAGCTATGGCGACCCATTACTGCTTGGCTACACATCTGAGACGTAACCGATGTCCTCTCCAAACAACAACACTTGCATTTCAGAACATGTCTTTCACACATGTCTACAAAATCACCTTCACCTTCAAGTACAGTTTCCTTGCGACTGACAGAGACGTAGGCAATGTTTAAAGTTGCTATTTCCATTACATCACGTTAATCAGAAAAACGGTAATTTACATCTGCAGCGGAACAAAATTCCGTTTCGCCCAGCGTGGGGCTCGAACCCACGACCCTGAGATTAAGAGTCTCATGCTCTACCGACTGAGCTGGCCAGGCTGCTTCGGTGAATACTTGCCGGGCAGCACGTCACACAGTACTCGTTTGGGTTGGGTGGTCCCATACACAATCTCTCCATGCTGCCTAATGTTTTCCTAACGTCACACTCGTCACGTACTTCACTTTTATTTCATAATCATTTCTGAGAGGTAAGGAATTGCATGACAACCTGCAGAGCTAGTGGCGTCAAAATTAACACTCATACTTGATGTGACTCAAAAGGCGAACGAGTTACTTTCCGACGTTGTTTTAGATGTGCAAGTGCCAGTGGAAACTCGCGGTGACGGCACTCTGCCGACCATTTCGCTAGTTAACACCGGTCTTGTAGTGTGTGTTTCAAGCTCAAGAGCATCTCCAAGCAGAAAATGGTCAACAGCAACATTCAGACGGTTTCGTACTGCTCAAATGCTACATTAAAACGGTATGTTTCTTTTTCAGAACTGATAAAACACGAGCGTGACAGCATTCGAACCTGTAATCTTCAGATCCGAAGTCCGACGCCTTATCTATTAGGCCACACAGTCACTGACGACCAAGTGCAACTTGTATATGACTCATCTCGAAACGCTCACACCCCTGATAATTTGTGTTTTCGTTCTACACAGCCGCTGCCCTTGCTCTTTCCCACCCATTCGTTACATTCAACCTCTTACGTGACCGGCCAAATATAGACTGGGAAACAAGACCACACACTTCGTGCATACGGAATCGAAGGCAGGGCGTGCCTCGCCGCATTTGCCACGATGGCTATTTGCTACTTCTGCAGAAGCGGCTGCGGCGACGACGACGACGACCGCGAGAGGCTCTGACATATGTGAGAAATACATCTATAAAATGTAATTCAGACTGCCTCGTCCCACCTTATGCTGAACCGCTTTGGCAAAGGCTTTATCTGCGCCATTCGCCTTAATCACATCTGAGAGTAATTCTTAATAAAAGGCATGTCGCTATTTGTTCGTCATCACAGATACTGTTTGCTATACGGCCACGACGCGCAACTGATTTCCAAAATTCGACTTCTTCCTTTGAGGATGGAACTCACGACCCTTGGTTTACTAGTCCAGTGCTCTACCACTGAGCTAAAGAGGCGCGGCATAGCGGTATTTTTGCGTACTTCGTCCTTACGGTCGTCTGGATCATCAGACTTCAGCTGACAACACTTCATATTACCGACTAATATTTGCAGCTATGGCGACCCATTACTGCTTGGCTACACATCTGACACGTAACCGATGTCCTCTCCAAACAACAACACTTGCATTTCAGAACATGTCTTTCACACATGTCTACAAAATCACCTTCACCTTCAAATACAGTTTCCTTGCGACTGACAGAGACGCAGGCAAAGTTTAAAGTTGCTATTTCCATTACATCACGTTAATCAGAAAAACGGTAATTTACATCTGCAGCGGAACAAAGTTCCGTTTCGCCCAGCGTGGGGCTCGAACCGACGACCCTGAGATTAAGAGTCTCATGCTCTACCGACTGAGCTGGCCGAGCTGCTTCGGTGAATACTTGACGGGTAGCACGTCACACAGTACTCGTTTGGGTTGGGTGGTCCCATACAGAATCTCTCCATGCTGCCTAATGTTTTCCTAACGTCACACTCGTCACGTACTTCACTTTTATTTCATAATCATTTCTGAGAGGTAAGGAATTGCATGACAACCTGCAGAGCTAGTGGCGTCAAAATTAACACTCATTCTTGATGTGACTCAAAAGGCGAACGAGTTACTTTCCGACGTTGTTTTAGATGTGCAAGTGCCAGTGGAAACTCGCGGTGACGGCACTCTGCCGACCATTTCGCTAGTTAACACCGGTCTTGTAGTGTGTGTTTCAAGCTCAAGAGCATCTCCAAGCAGAAAATGGTCAACAGCAACATTCAGACGGTTTCGTACTGCTCAAATGCTACATTAAAACGGTATGTTTCTTTTTCAGAACTGATAAAACACGAGCGTGACAGCATTCGAACCTGTAATCTTCAGATCCGAAGTCCGACGCCTTATCTATTAGGCCACACAGTCACTGACGACCAAGTGCAACTTGTATATGACTCATCTCGAAACGCTCACACCCCTGATAATTTGTGTTTTCGTTCTACACAGCCGCTGCCCTTGCTCTTTCCCACCCATTCGTTACATTCAACCTCTTACGTGACCGGCCAAATATAGACTGGGAAACAAGACCACACACTTCGTGCATACGGAATCGAAGGCAGGGCGTGCCTCGCCGCATTTGCCACGATGGCCATTTGCTACTTCTGCAGAAGCGGCGGCGGCGACGACGACGACGACGACGACGACCGCGATAGGCTCTGACATATGTGAGAAATACATCTATAAAATGTAATGCAGACTGCCTCGTCCCACCTTATGCTGAACCGCTTTGGCAAAGGCTTTATCTGCGCCATTCGCCTTAATCACATCTGAGAGTAATTCTTAATAAAAGGCATGTCGCTAATTGTTCGTCATCACAGATACTGTTTGCTATACGGCCACGACGCGCAACTGATTTCCAAAATTCGACTTCTTCCTTTGAGGATGGAACTCACGACCCTTGGTTTACTAGTCCAGTGCTCTACCACTGAGCTAAAGAGGCGCGGCATAGCGGTATTTTTGCGTACTTCGTCCTTACGGTCGTCTGGATCATCAGACTTCAGCTGACAACACTTCATATTACCGACTAATATTTGCAGCTATGGCGACCCATTACTGCTTGGCTACACATCTGACACGTAACCGATGTCCTCTCCAAACAACAACACTTGCATTTCAGAACATGTCTTTCACACATGTCTACAAAATCACCTTCACCTTCAAGTACAGTTTCCTTGCGACTGACAGAGACGTAGGCAATGTTTAAAGTTGCTATTTCCATTACATCACGTTAATCAGAAAAACGGTAATTTACATCTGCAGCGGAACAAAATTCCGTTTCGCCCAGCGTGGGGCTCGAACCCACGACCCTGAGATTAAGAGTCTCATGCTCTACCGACTGCGCTGGCCAGGCTGCTTCGGTGAATACTTGCCGGGCAGCACGTCACACAGTACTCGTTTGGGTTGGGTGGTCAGATACACAATCTCTCCATGCTGCCTAATGTTTTCCTAACGTCACACTCGTCACGTACTTCACTTTTATTTCATAATCATTTCTGAGAGGTAAGGAATTGCATGACAACCTGCAGAGCTAGTGGCGTCAAAATTAACACTCATACTTGATGTGACTCAAAAGGCGAACGAGTTACTTTCCGACGTTGTTTTAGATGTGCAAGTGCCAGTGGAAACTCGCGGTGACGGCACTCTGCCGACCATTTCGCTAGTTAACACCGGTCTTGTAGTGTGTGTTTCAAGCTCAAGAGCATCTCCAAGCAGAAAATGGTCAACAGCAACATTCAGACGGTTTCGTACTGCTCAAATGCTACATTAAAACGGTATGTTTCTTTTTCAGAACTGATAAAACACGAGCGTGACAGCATTCGAACCTGTAATCTTCAGATCCGAAGTCCGACGCCTTATCTATTAGGCCACACAGTCACTGACGACCAAGTGCAACTTGTATATGACTCATCTCGAAACGCTCACACCCCTGATAATTTGTGTTTTCGTTCTACACAGCCGCTGCCCTTGCTCTTTCCCACCCATTCGTTACATTCAACCTCTTACGTGACCGGCCAAATATAGACTGGGAAACAAGACCACACACTTCGTGCATACGGAATCGAAGGCAGGGCGTGCCTCGCCACATTTGCCACGATGGCTATTTGCTACTTCTGCAGAAGCGGCTGCGGCGACGACGACGACGACCGCGAGAGGCTCTGACATATGTGAGAAATACATCTATAAAATGTAATTCAGACTGCCTCGTCCCACCTTATGCTGAACCGCTTTGGCAAAGGCTTTATCTGCGCCATTCGCCTTAATCACATCTGAGAGTAATTCTTAATAAAAGGCATGTCGCTATTTGTTCGTCATCACAGATACTGTTTGCTATACGGCCACGACGCGCAACTGATTTCCAAAATTCGACTTCTTCCTTTGAGGATGGAACTCACGACCCTTGGTTTACTAGTCCAGTGCTCTACCACTGAGCTAAAGAGGCGCGGCATAGCGGTATTTTTGCGTACTTCGTCCTTACGGTCGTCTGGATCATCAGACTTCAGCTGACAACACTTCATATTACCGACTAATATTTGCAGCTATGGCGACCCATTACTGCTTGGCTACACATCTGACACGTAACCGATGTCCTCTCCAAACAACAACACTTGCATTTCAGAACATGTCTTTCACACATGTCTACAAAATCACCTTCACCTTCAAATACAGTTTCCTTGCGACTGACAGAGACGCAGGCAAAGTTTAAAGTTGCTATTTCCATTACATCACGTTAATCAGAAAAACGGTAATTTACATCTGCAGCGGAACAAAGTTCCGTTTCGCCCAGCGTGGGGCTCGAACCGACGACCCTGAGATTAAGAGTCTCATGCTCTACCGACTGAGCTAGCCGAGCTGCTTCGGTGAATACTTGACGGGTAGCACGTCACACAGTACTCGTTTGGGTTGGGTGGTCCCATACAGAATCTCTCCATGCTGCCTAATGTTTTCCTAACGTCACACTCGTCACGTACTTCACTTTTATTTCATAATCATTTCTGAGAGGTAAGGAATTGCATGACAACCTGCAGAGCTAGTGGCGTCAAAATTAACACTCATTCTTGATGTGACTCAAAAGGCGAACGAGTTACTTTCCGACGTTGTTTTAGATGTGCAAGTGCCAGTGGAAACTCGCGGTGACGGCACTCTGCCGACCATTTCGCTAGTTAACACCGGTCTTGTAGTGTGTGTTTCAAGCTCAAGAGCATCTCCAAGCAGAAAATGGTCAACAGCAACATTCAGACGGTTTCGTACTGCTCAAATGCTACATTAAAACGGTATGTTTCTTTTTCAGAACTGATAAAACACGAGCGTGACAGCATTCGAACCTGTAATCTTCAGATCCGAAGTCCGACGCCTTATCTATTAGGCCACACAGTCACTGACGACCAAGTGCAACTTGTATATGACTCATCTCGAAACGCTCACACCCCTGATAATTTGTGTTTTCGTTCTACACAGCCGCTGCCCTTGCTCTTTCCCACCCATTCGTTACATTCAACCTCTTACGTGACCGACCAAATATAGACTGGGAAACAAGACCACACACTTCGTGCATACGGAATCGAAGGCAGGGCGTGCCTCGCCGCATTTGCCACGATGGCCATTTGCTACTTCTGCAGAAGCGGCTGCGGCGACGACGACGACGACCGCGAGAGGCTCTGACATATGTGAGAAATACATCTATAAAATGTAATTCAGACTGCCTCGTCCCACCTTATGCTGAACCGCTTTGGCAAAGGCTTTATCTGCGCCATTCGCCTTAATCACATCTGAGAGTAATTCTTAATAAAAGGCATGTCGCTAATTGTTTGTCATCACAGTTACTGTTTGCTATACGGCCACGACGCGCAACTGATTTCCAAAATTCGACTTCTTCCTTTGAGGATGGAACTCACGACCCTTGGTTTACTAGTCCAGTGCTCTACCACTGAGCTAAAGAGGCGCGGCATAGCGGTATTTTTGCGTACTTCGTCCTTACGGTCGTCTGGATCATCAGACTTCAGCTGACAACACTTCATATTACCGACTAATATTTGCAGCTATGGCGACCCATTACTGCTTGGCTACACATCTGACACGTAACCGATGTCCTCTCCAAACAACAACACTTGCATTTCAGAACATGTCTTTCACACATGTCTACAAAATCACCTTCACCTTCAAATACAGTTTCCTTGCGACTGACAGAGACGTAGGCAAAGTTTAAAGTTGCTATTTCCATTACATCACGTTAATCAGAAAAACGGTAATTTACATCTGCAGCGGAACAAAATTCCGTTTCGCCCAGCGTGGGGCTCGAACCCACGACCCTGAGATTAAGAGTCTCATGCTCTACCGACTGAGCTAGCCAGGCTGCTTCGGTGAATACTTGCCGGGCAGCACGTCACACAGTACTCGTTTGGGTTGGGTGGTCCCATACAGAATCTCTCCATGCTGCCTAATGTTTTCCTAACGTCACACTCGTCACGTACTTCACTTTTATTTCATAATCATTTCTGAGAGGTAAGGAATTGCATGACAACCTGCAGAGCTAGTGGCGTCAAAATTAACACTCATACTTGATGTGACTCAAAAGGCGAACGAGTTACTTTCCGACGTTGTTTTAGATGTGCAAGTGCCAGTGGAAACTCGCGGTGACGGCACTCTGCCGACCATTTCGCTAGTTAACACCGGTCTTGTAGTGTGTGTTTCAAGCTCAAGAGCATCTCCAAGCAGAAAATGGTCAACAGCAACATTCAGACGGTTTCGTACTGCTCAAATGCTACATTAAAACGGTATGTTTCTTTTTCAGAACTGATAAAACACGAGCGTGACAGCATTCGAACCTGTAATCTTCTGATCCGAAGTCCGACGCCTTATCTATTAGGCCACACAGTCACTGACGACCAAGTGCAACTTGTATATGACTCATCTCGAAACGCTCACACCCCTGATAATTTGTGTTTTCGTTCTACACAGCCGCTGCCCTTGCTCTTTCCCACCCATTCGTTACATTCAACCTCTTACGTGACCGGCCAAATATAGACTGGGAAACAAGACCACACACTTCGTGCATACGGAATCGAAGGCAGGGCGTGCCTCGCCGCATTTGCCACGATGGCCATTTGCTACTTCTGCAGAAGCGGCGGCGGCGACGACGACGACGACGACGACGACCGCGATAGGCTCTGACATATGTGAGAAATACATCTATAAAATGTAATGCAGACTGCCTCGTCCCACCTTATGCTGAACCGCTTTGGCAAAGGCTTTATCTGCGCCATTCGCCTTAATCACATCTGAGAGTAATTCTTAATAAAAGGCATGTCGCTAATTGTTCGTCATCACAGATACTGTTTGCTATACGGCCACGACGCGCAACTGATTTCCAAAATTCGACTTCTTCCTTTGAGGATGGAACTCACGACCCTTGGTTTACTAGTCCAGTGCTCTACCACTGAGCTAAAGAGGCGCGGCATAGCGGTATTTTTGCGTACTTCGTCCTTACGGTCGTCTGGATCATCAGACTTCAGCTGACAACACTTCATATTACCGACTAATATTTGCAGCTATGGCGACCCATTACTGCTTGGCTACACATCTGAGACGTAACCGATGTCCTCTCCAAACAACAACACTTGCATTTCAGAACATGTCTTTCACACATGTCTACAAAATCACCTTCACCTTCAAGTACAGTTTCCTTGCGACTGACAGAGACGTAGGCAATGTTTAAAGTTGCTATTTCCATTACATCACGTTAATCAGAAAAACGGTAATTTACATCTGCAGCGGAACAAAATTCCGTTTCGCCCAGCGTGGGGCTCGAACCCACGACCCTGAGATTAAGAGTCTCATGCTCTACCGACTGAGCTGGCCAGGCTGCTTCGGTGAATACTTGCCGGGCAGCACGTCACACAGTACTCGTTTGGGTTGGGTGGTCCCATACACAATCTCTCCATGCTGCCTAATGTTTTCCTAACGTCACACTCGTCACGTACTTCACTTTTATTTCATAATCATTTCTGAGAGGTAAGGAATTGCATGACAACCTGCAGAGCTAGTGGCGTCAAAATTAACACTCATACTTGATGTGACTCAAAAGGCGAACGAGTTACTTTCCGACGTTGTTTTAGATGTGCAAGTGCCAGTGGAAACTCGCGGTGACGGCACTCTGCCGACCATTTCGCTAGTTAACACCGGTCTTGTAGTGTGTGTTTCAAGCTCAAGAGCATCTCCAAGCAGAAAATGGTCAACAGCAACATTCAGACGGTTTCGTACTGCTCAAATGCTACATTAAAACGGTATGTTTCTTTTTCAGAACTGATAAAACACGAGCGTGACAGCATTCGAACCTGTAATCTTCAGATCCGAAGTCCGACGCCTTATCTATTAGGCCACACAGTCACTGACGACCAAGTGCAACTTGTATATGACTCATCTCGAAACGCTCACACCCCTGATAATTTGTGTTTTCGTTCTACACAGCCGCTGCCCTTGCTCTTTCCCACCCATTCGTTACATTCAACCTCTTACGTGACCGGCCAAATATAGACTGGGAAACAAGACCACACACTTCGTGCATACGGAATCGAAGGCAGGGCGTGCCTCGCCGCATTTGCCACGATGGCTATTTGCTACTTCTGCAGAAGCGGCTGCGGCGACGACGACGACGACCGCGAGAGGCTCTGACATATGTGAGAAATACATCTATAAAATGTAATTCAGACTGCCTCGTCCCACCTTATGCTGAACCGCTTTGGCAAAGGCTTTATCTGCGCCATTCGCCTTAATCACATCTGAGAGTAATTCTTAATAAAAGGCATGTCGCTATTTGTTCGTCATCACAGATACTGTTTGCTATACGGCCACGACGCGCAACTGATTTCCAAAATTCGACTTCTTCCTTTGAGGATGGAACTCACGACCCTTGGTTTACTAGTCCAGTGCTCTACCACTGAGCTAAAGAGGCGCGGCATAGCGGTATTTTTGCGTACTTCGTCCTTACGGTCGTCTGGATCATCAGACTTCAGCTGACAACACTTCATATTACCGACTAATATTTGCAGCTATGGCGACCCATTACTGCTTGGCTACACATCTGACACGTAACCGATGTCCTCTCCAAACAACAACACTTGCATTTCAGAACATGTCTTTCACACATGTCTACAAAATCACCTTCACCTTCAAATACAGTTTCCTTGCGACTGACAGAGACGCAGGCAAAGTTTAAAGTTGCTATTTCCATTACATCACGTTAATCAGAAAAACGGTAATTTACATCTGCAGCGGAACAAAGTTCCGTTTCGCCCAGCGTGGGGCTCGAACCGACGACCCTGAGATTAAGAGTCTCATGCTCTACCGACTGAGCTAGCCGAGCTGCTTCGGTGAATACTTGACGGGTAGCACGTCACACAGTACTCGTTTGGGTTGGGTGGTCCCATACAGAATCTCTCCATGCTGCCTAATGTTTTCCTAACGTCACACTCGTCACGTACTTCACTTTTATTTCATAATCATTTCTGAGAGGTAAGGAATTGCATGACAACCTGCAGAGCTAGTGGCGTCAAAATTAACACTCATTCTTGATGTGACTCAAAAGGCGAACGAGTTACTTTCCGACGTTGTTTTAGATGTGCAAGTGCCAGTGGAAACTCGCGGTGACGGCACTCTGCCGACCATTTCGCTAGTTAACACCGGTCTTGTAGTGTGTGTTTCAAGCTCAAGAGCATCTCCAAGCAGAAAATGGTCAACAGCAACATTCAGACGGTTTCGTACTGCTCAAATGCTACATTAAAACGGTATGTTTCTTTTTCAGAACTGATAAAACACGAGCGTGACAGCATTCGAACCTGTAATCTTCAGATCCGAAGTCCGACGCCTTATCTATTAGGCCACACAGTCACTGACGACCAAGTGCAACTTGTATATGACTCATCTCGAAACGCTCACACCCCTGATAATTTGTGTTTTCGTTCTACACAGCCGCTGCCCTTGCTCTTTCCCACCCATTCGTTACATTCAACCTCTTACGTGACCGACCAAATATAGACTGGGAAACAAGACCACACACTTCGTGCATACGGAATCGAAGGCAGGGCGTGCCTCGCCGCATTTGCCACGATGGCCATTTGCTACTTCTGCAGAAGCGGCTGCGGCGACGACGACGACGACCGCGAGAGGCTCTGACATATGTGAGAAATACATCTATAAAATGTAATTCAGACTGCCTCGTCCCACCTTATGCTGAACCGCTTTGGCAAAGGCTTTATCTGCGCCATTCGCCTTAATCACATCTGAGAGTAATTCTTAATAAAAGGCATGTCGCTAATTGTTTGTCATCACAGATACTGTTTGCTATACGGCCACGACGCGCAACTGATTTCCAAAATTCGACTTCTTCCTTTGAGGATGGAACTCACGACCCTTGGTTTACTAGTCCAGTGCTCTACCACTGAGCTAAAGAGGCGCGGCATAGCGGTATTTTTGCGTACTTCGTCCTTACGGTCGTCTGGATCATCAGACTTCAGCTGACAACACTTCATATTACCGACTAATATTTGCAGCTATGGCGACCCATTACTGCTTGGCTACACATCTGACACGTAACCGATGTCCTCTCCAAACAACAACACTTGCATTTCAGAACATGTCTTTCACACATGTCTACAAAATCACCTTCACCTTCAAATACAGTTTCCTTGCGACTGACAGAGACGTAGGCAATGTTTAAAGTTGCTATTTCCATTACATCACGTTAATCAGAAAAACGGTAATTTACATCTGCAGCGGAACAAAATTCCGTTTCGCCCAGCGTGGGGCTCGAACCCACGACCCTGAGATTAAGAGTCTCATGCTCTACCGACTGAGCTAGCCAGGCTGCTTCGGTGAATACTTGCCGGGCAGCACGTCACACAGTACTCGTTTGGGTTGGGTGGTCCCATACAGAATCTCTCCATGCTGCCTAATGTTTTCCTAACGTCACACTCGTCACGTACTTCACTTTTATTTCATAATCATTTCTGAGAGGTAAGGAATTGCATGACAACCTGCAGAGCTAGTGGCGTCAAAATTAACACTCATACTTGATGTGACTCAAAAGGCGAACGAGTTACTTTCCGACGTTGTTTTAGATGTGCAAGTGCCAGTGGAAACTCGCGGTGACGGCACTCTGCCGACCATTTCGCTAGTTAACACCGGTCTTGTAGTGTGTGTTTCAAGCTCAAGAGCATCTCCAAGCAGAAAATGGTCAACAGCAACATTCAGACGGTTTCGTACTGCTCAAATGCTACATTAAAACGGTATGTTTCTTTTTCAGAACTGATAAAACACGAGCGTGACAGCATTCGAACCTGTAATCTTCAGATCCGAAGTCCGACGCCTTATCTATTAGGCCACACAGTCACTGACGACCAAGTGCAACTTGTATATGACTCATCTCGAAACGCTCACACCCCTGATAATTTGTGTTTTCGTTCTACACAGCCGCTGCCCTTGCTCTTTCCCACCCATTCGTTACATTCAACCTCTTACGTGACCGACCAAATATAGACTGGGAAACAAGACCACACACTTCGTGCATACGGAATCGAAGGCAGGGCGTGCCTCGCCGCATTTGCCACGATGGCCATTTGCTACTTCTGCAGAAGCGGCTGCGGCGACGACGACGACGACCGCGAGAGGCTCTGACACATGTGAGAAATACATCTATAAAATGTAATTCAGACTGCCTCGTCCCACCTTATGCTGAACCGCTTTGGCAAAGGCTTTATCTGCGCCATTCGCCTTAATCACATCTGAGAGTAATTCTTAATAAAAGGCATGTCGCTAATTATTCGTCATCACAGATACTGTTTGCTATACGGCCACGACGCGCAACTGATTTCCAAAATTCGACTTCTTCCTTTGAGGATGGAACTCACGACCCTTGGTTTACTAGTCCAGTGCTCTCCCACTGAGCTAAACAGGCGCGGCATAGCGGTATTTTTGCGTACTTCGTCCTTACGGTCGTCTGGATCATCAGACTTCAGCTGACAACACTTCATATTACCGACTAATATTTGCAGCTATGGCGACCCATTACTGCTTGGCTACACATCTGACACGTAACCGATGTCCTCTCCAAACAACAACACTTGCATTTCAGAACATGTCTTTCACACATGTCTACAAAATCACCTTCACCTTCAAATACAGTTTCCTTGCGACTGACAGAGACGTAGGCAATGTTTAAAGTTGCTATTTCCATTACATCACGTTAATCAGAAAAACGGTAATTTACCTCTGCAGCGGAACAAAATTCCGTTTCGCCCAGCGTGGGGCTCGAACCCACGACCCTGAGATTAAGAGTCTCATGCTCTACCGACCGAGCTAGCCAGGCTGCTTCGGTGAATACTTGCCGGGCAGCACGTCACACAGTACTCGTTTGGGTTGGGTGGTCCCATACAGAATCTCTCCATGCTGCCTAATGTTTTCCTAACGTCACACTCGTCACGTACTTCACTTTTATTTCATAATCATTTCTGAGAGGTAAGGAATTGCATGACAACCTGCAGAGCTAGTGGCGTCAAAATTAACACTCATACTTGATGTGACTCAAAAGGCGAACGAGTTACTTTCCGACGTTGTTTTAGATGTGCAAGTGCCAGTGGAAACTCGCGGTGACGGCACTCTGCCGACCATTTCGCTAGTTAACACCGGTCTTGTAGTGTGTGTTTCAAGCTCAAGAGCATCTCCAAGCAGAAAATGGTCAACAGCAACATTCAGACGGTTTCGTACTGCTCAAATGCTACATTAAAACGGTATGTTTCTTTTTCAGAACTGATAAAACACGAGCGTGACAGCATTCGAACCTGTAATCTTCGGATCCGAAGTCCGACGCCTTATCTATTAGGCCACACAGTCACTAACGACCAAGTGCAACTTGTATATGACTCATCTCGAAACGCTCACACCCCTGATAATTTGTGTTTTCGTTCTACACAGCCGCTGCCCTTGCTCTTTCCCACCCATTCGTTACATTCAACCTCTTACGTGACCGACCAAATATAGACTGTGAAACAAGACCACACACTTCGTGCATACGGAATCGAAGGCAGGGCGTGCCTCGCCGCATTTGCCACGATGGCCATTTGCTACTTCTGCAGAAGCGGCGGCGGCGACGACGACGACGACCGCGAGAGGCTCTGACATATGTGAGAAATACATCTATAAAATGTAATTCAGACTGCCTCGTCCCACCTTATGCTGAACCGCTTTGGCAAAGGCTTTATCTGCGCCATTCGCCTTAATCACATCTGAGAGTAATTCTTAATAAAAGGCATGTCGCTAATTATTCGTCATCACAGATACTGTTTGCTATACGGCCACGACGCGCAACTGACTTCCAAAATTCGACTTCTTCCTTTGAGGATGGAACTCACGACCCTTGGTTTACTAGTCCAGTGCTCTACCACTGAGCTAAAGAGGCGCGGCATAGCGGTATTTTTGCGTACTTCGTCCTTACGGTCGTCTGGATCATCAGACTTCAGCTGACAACACTTCATATTACCGACTAATATTTGCAGCTATGGCGACCCATTACTGCTTGGCTACACATCTGACACGTAACCGATGTCCTCTCCAAACAACAACACTTGCATTTCAGAACATGTCTTTCACACATGTCTACAATATCACCTTCACCTTCAAATACAGTTTCCTTGCGACTGACAGAGACGTAGGCAATGTTTATAGTTGCTATTTCCATTACATCACGTTAATCAGAAAAACGGTAATTTACATCTGCAGCGGAACAAAATTCCGTTTCGCCCAGCGTGGGGCTCGAACCCACGACCCTGAGATTAAGAGTCTCATGCTCTACCGACTGAGCTAGCCGGGCTGCTTCGGTGAATACTTGCCGGGCAGCACGTCACACAGTACTCGTTTGGGTTGGGTGGTCCCATACAGAATCTCTCCATGCTGCCTAATGTTTTCCTAACGTCACACTCGTCACGTACTTCACTTTTATTTCATAATCATTTCTGAGAGGTAAGGAATTGCATGACAACCTGCAGAGCTAGTGGCGTCAAAATTAACACTCATACTTGATGTGACTCAAAAGGCGAACGAGTTACTTTCCGACGTTGTTTTAGATGTGCAAGTGCCAGTAGAAACTCGCGGTGACGGCACTCTGCCGACCATTTCGCTAGTTAACACCGGTCTTGTAGTGTGTGTTTCAAGCTCAAGAGCATCTCCAAGCAGAAAATGGTCAACAGCAACATTCAGACGGTTTCGTACTGCTCAAATGCTACATTAAAACGGTATGTTTCTTTTTCAGAACTGATAAAACACGAGCGTGACAGCATTCGAACCTGTAATCTTCGGATCCGAAGTCCGACGCCTTATCTATTAGGCCACACAGTCACTAACGACCAAGTGCAACTTGTATATGACTCATCTCGAAACGCTCACACCCCTGATAATTTGTGTTTTCGTTCTACACAGCCGCTGCCCTTGCTCTTTCCCACCCATTCGTTACATTCAACCTCTTACGTGACAGACCAAATATAGACTGTGAAACAAGACCACACACTTCGTGCATACGGAATCGAAGGCAGGGCGTGCCTCGCCGCATTTGCCACGATGGCCATTTGCTACTTCTGCAGAAGCGGCGGCGGCGACGACGACGACGACCGCGAGAGGCTCTGACATATGTGAGAAATACATCTATAAAATGTAATTCAGACTGCCTCGTCCCACCTTATGCTGAACCGCTTTGGCAAAGGCTTTATCTGCGCCATTCGCCTTAATCACATCTGAGAGTAATTCTTAATAAAAGGCATGTCGCTAATTATTCGTCATCACAGATACTGTTTGCTATACGGCCACGACGCGCAACTGATTTCCAAAATTCGACTTCTTCCTTTGAGGATGGAACTCACGACCCTTGGTTTACTAGTCCAGTGCTCTACCACTGAGCTAAAGAGGCGCGGCATAGCCGTATTTTTGCGTACTTCGTCCTTACGGTCGTCTGGATCATCAGACTTCAGCTGACAACACTTCATATTACCGACTAATATTTGCAGCTATGGCGACCCATTACTGCTTGGCTACACATCTGACACGTAACCGATGTCCTCTCCAAACAACAACACTTGCATTTCAGAACATGTCTTTCACACATGTCTACAATATCACCTTCACCTTCAAATACAGTTTCCTTGCGACTGACAGAGACGTAGGCAATGTTTATAGTTGCTATTTCCATTACATCACGTTAATCAGAAAAACGGTAATTTACATCTGCAGCGGAACAAAATTCCGTTTCGCCCAGCGTGGGGCTCGAACCCACGACCCTGAGATTAAGAGTCTCATGCTCTACCGACTGAGCTAGCCGGGCTGCTTCGGTGAATACTTGCCGGGCAGCACGTCACACAGTACTCGTTTGGGTTGGGTGGTCCCATACAGAATCTCTCCATGCTGCCTAATGTTTTCCTAACGTCACACTCGTCACGTACTTCACTTTTATTTCATAATCATTTCTGAGAGGTAAGGAATTGCATGACAACCTGCAGAGCTAGTGGCGTCAAAATTAACACTCATACTTGATGTGACTCAAAAGGCGAACGAGTTACTTTCCGACGTTGTTTTAGATGTGCAAGTGCCAGTAGAAACTCGCGGTGACGGCACTCTGCCGACCATTTCGCTAGTTAACACCGGTCTTGTAGTGTGTGTTTCAAGCTCAAGAGCATCTCCAAGCAGAAAATGGTCAACAGCAACATTCAGACGGTTTCGTACTGCTCAAATGCTACATTAAAACGGTATGTTTCTTTTTCAGAACTGATAAAACACGAGCGTGACAGCATTCGAACCTGTAATCTTCAGATCCGGAGTCCGACGCCTTATCTATTAGGCCACACAGTCACTGACGACCAAGTGCAACTTGTATATGACTCATCTCGAAACGCTCACACCCCTGATAATTTGTGTTTTCGTTCTACACAGCCGCTGCCCTTGCTCTTTCCCACCCATTCGTTACATTCAACCTCTTACGTGACCGACCAAATATAGACTGGGAAACAAGACCACACACTTCGTGCATACGAAATCGAAGGCAGGGCGTGCCTCGCCGCATTTGCCACGATGGCCATTTGCTACTTCTGCAGAAGCGGCGGCGGCGACGACGACGACGACGACCGCGAGAGGCTCTGACATATGTGAGAAATACATCTATAAAATGTAATTCAGACTGCCTCGTCCCACCTTATGCTGAACCGCTTTGGCAAAGGCTTTATCTGCGCCATTCGCCTTAATCACATCTGAGAGTAATTCTTCATAAATGGCATGTCGCTAATTATTCGTCATCACAGATACTGTTTGCTATACGGCCACGACGCGCAACTGATTTCCAAAATTCGACTTCTTCCTTTGAGGATGGAACTCACGACCCTTGGTTTATTAGTCCAGTGCTCTACCACTGAGCTAAAGAGGCGCGGCATAGCGGTATTTTTGCGTACTTCGTCCTTACGGTCGTCTGGATCATCAGACTTCAGCTGACAACACTTCATATTACCGACTAATATTTGCAGCTATGGCGACCCATTACTGCTTGGCTACACATCTGACACGTAACCGATGTCCTCTCCAAACAACAACACTTGCATTTCAGAACATGTCTTTCACACATGTCTACAATATCACCTTCACCTTCAAATACAGTTTCCTTGCGACTGACAGAGACGTAGGCAATGTTTAAAGTTGCTATTTCCATTACATCACGTTAATCAGAAAAACGGTAATTTACATCTGCAGCGGAACAAAATTCCGTTTCGCCCAGCGTGGGGCTCGAACCCACGACCCTGAGATTAAGAGTCTCATGCTCTACCGACTGAGATAGCCGGGCTGCTTCGGTGAATACTTGCCGGGCAGCACGTCACACAGTACTCGTTTGGGTTGGGTGGTCCCATACAGAATCTCTCCATGCTGCCTAATGATTTCCTAACGTCACACTCGTCACGTACTTCACTTTTATTTCATAATCATTTCTGAGAGGTAAGGAATTGCATGACAACCTGCAGAGCTAGTGGCGTCAAAATTAACACTCATACTTGATGTGACTCAAAAGGCGAACGAGTTACTTTCCGACGTTGTTTTAGATGTACAAGTGCCAGTGGAAACTCGCGGTGACGGCACTCTGCCGACCATTTCGCTAGTTAACACCGGTCTTGTAGTGTGTGTTTCAAGCTCAAGAGCATCTCCAAGCAGAAAATGGTCAACAGCAACATTCAGACGGTTTCGTACTGCTCAAATGCTACATTAAAACGGTATGTTTCTTTTTCAGAACTGATAAAACACGAGCGTGACAGCATTCGAACCTGTAATCTTCAGATCCGAAGTCCGACGCCTTATCTATTATGCCACACAGTCACTGACGACCAATTGCAACTTGTATATGACTCATCTCGAAACGCTCACACCCCTGATAATTTGTGTTTCCGTTCTACACAGCCGCTGCCCTTGCTCTTTCCCACCCATTCGTTACATTCAACCTCTTACGTGACCGACCAAATATAGACTGGGAAACAAGACCACACACTTCGTGCATACGGAATCGAAGGCAGGGCGTGCCTCGCCGCATTTGCCACGATGGCCATTTGCTACTCCTGCAGAAGCGGCGGCGGCGACGACGACGACGACCGCGAGAGGCTCTGACATATGTGTGAAATACATCTATAAAATGTAATTCAGACTGCCTCGTGCCACCTTATGCTGAACCGCTTTGGCAAAGGCTTTATCTGCGCCATTCGCCTTAATCACATCTGAGAGTAATTCTTAATGAAAAGCATGTCGCTAATTGTTCGTCATCACAGATACTGTTTGCTATACGGCCACGACGCGCAACTGATTTCCAAAATTCGACTTCTTCCTTTGAGGATGGAACTCACGACCCTTGGTTTACTAGTCCAGTGCTCTACCACTGAGCTAAAGAGGCGCGGCATAGCGGTATTTTTGCGTACTTCGTCCTTACGGTCGTCTGGATCATCAGACTTCAGCTGACAACACTTCATATTACCGACTAATATTTGCAGCTACGGCGACCCATTACTGCTGTGCTACACATCTGACACGTAACCGATGTCCTCTCCAAACAACAACACTTGCATTTCAGAACATGTCTTTCACACATGTCTACAAAATCGCCTTCACCTTCAAATACAGTTTCCTTGCGACTGACAGAGACGTAGGCAAAGTTTAAAGTTGCTATTTCCATTACATCACGTTAATCAGAAAAACGGTAATTTACATCTGCAGCGGAACAAAATTCCGTTTCGCCCAGCGTGGGTTCGAACCCACGACCCTGAAATTAAGAGTCTCATGCTCTACCGACTGAGCTAGTCGGGCTGCTTCAGTGAATAATTGCCGGGCAGCAGGTCACACAGTACTCGTTTGGGTTGGGTGGTCCCATACAGAATCTCTCCATGCTGCCTAATGTTTTCCTAACGTCACACTCGTCACGTACTTCACTTTTATTTCATAATCATTTCTGAGAGGTAAGGAATTGCATGACAACCTGCAGAGCTAGTGGCGTCAAAATTAACACTCATACTTGATGTGACTCAAAAGGCGAACGAGTTACTTTCCGACGTTGTTTTAGATGTGCAAGTGCCAGTGAAAACTCGCGGTGACGGCACTCTGCCGACCATTTCGCTAGTTAACACCGGTCTTGTAGTGTGTGTTTCAAGCTCAAGAGCATCTCCAAGCAGAAAATGGTCAACAGCAACATTCAGACGGTTTCGTACTGCTCAAATGCTACATTAAAACGGAATGTTTCTTTTTCAGAACTGATAAAACACGAGCGTGACAGCATTCGAACCTGTAATCTTCAGATCCGAAGTCCGACGCCTTATCCATTACGCCACACAGTCACTGACGACCAAGTACAACTTGTATATGACTCATCTCGAAACGCTCACACCCCTGATTATTTGTGTTTTCGTTCTACACAGCCGCTGCCCTTGCTCTTTCCCACCCATTCGTTACATTCAACCTCTTACGTGACCGACCAAATATAGACTGGGAAACAAGACCACACACTTCGTGCATACGGAATCGAAGGCAGGGCGTGCCTCGCCGCATTTGCCACGATGGCCATTTGCTACCTCTGCAGAAGCGTCTGCGGCGACGACGACGACGACCGCGAGAGGCTCTGACATATGTGAGAAATACATCTATAAAATGTAATTCAGACTGCCTCGTCCCACCTTATGCTGAACCGCTTTGGCAAAGGCTTTATCTGCGCCATTCGCCTTAATCACATCTGAGAGTAATTCTTAATGAAAGGCATGTCACTAATTGTTCGTCATCACAGATACTGTTTGCTATACGGCCACGACGCGCAACTGATTTCCAAAATTCGACTTCTTCCTTTGAGGATGGAACTCACGACCCTTGGTTTACTAGTCCAGCGCTCTACCACTGAGCTAAAGAGGCGCGGCATAGCGGTATTTTTGCGTACTTCGTCCTTACGGTCGTCTGGATCATCAGACTTCAGCTGACAACACTTCATATTACCGACTAATATTTGCAGCTACGGCGACCCATTACTGCTGTGCTACACATCTGACACGTAACCGATGTCCTCTCCAAACAACAACACTTGCATTTCAGAACATGTCTTTCACACATGTCTACAAAATCGCCTTCACCTTCTAATACAGTTTCCTTGCGACTGACAGAGACGTAGGCAAAGTTTAAAGTTGCTATTTCCATTACATGACGTTAATCAGAAAAACGGTAATTTACATCTGCAGCGGAACAAAATTCCGTTTCGTCCAGCGTGGGTTCGAACCCACGACCCTGAAATTAAGAGTCTCATGCTCCACCGACTGAGCTAGTCGGGCTGCTTCAGTGAATAATTGCCGGGCAGCACGTCACACAGTACTCGTTTGGGTTGGGTGGTCCCATACAGAATCTCTCCATGCTGCCTAATGTTTTCCTAACGTCACACTCGTCACGTACTTCACTTTTATTTCATAATCATTTCTGAGAGGTAAGGAATTGCATGACAACCTGCAGAGCTAGTGGCGTCAAAATTAACACTCATACTTGATGTGACTCAAAAGGCGAACGAGTTACTTTCCGACGTTGTTTTAGATGTGCAAGTGCCAGTGGAAACTCGCGGTGACGGCACTCTGCCGACCATTTCGCTAGTTAACACCGGTCTTGTAGTGTGTGTTTCAAGCTCAAGAGCATCTCCAAGCAGAAAATGGTCAACAGCAACATTCAGACGGTTTCGTACTGCTCAAATGCTACATTAAAACGGTATGTTTCTTTTTCAGAACTGATAAAACACGAGCGTGACAGCATTCGAACCTGTAATCTTCGGATCCGAAGTCCGACGCCTTATCTATTAGGCCACACAGTCACTGACGACCAAGTGCAACTTGTATATGACTCATCTCGAAACGCTCACACCCCTGATAATTTGTGTTTTCGTTCTACACAGCCGCTGCCCTTGCTCTTTCCCACCCATTCGTTACATTCAACCTCTTACGTGACCGACCAAATATAGACTGGGAAACAAGACCACACACTTCGTGCATACGGAATCGAAGGCAGGGCGTGCCTCGCCGCATTTGCCACGATGGCCATTTGCTACTTCTGCAGAAGCGGCTGCGGCGACGACGACGACGACCGCGAGAGGCTCTGACATATGTGAGAAATACATCTATAAAATGTAATTCAGACTGCCTCGTCCCACCTTATGCTGAACCGCTTTGGCAAAGGCTTTATCTGCGCCATTCGCCTTAATCACATCTGAGAGTAATTATTAATGAAAGGCATGTCGCTAATTGTTCGTCATCACAGATACTGTTTGCTATACGGCCACGACGCGCCACTGATTTCTAAAATTCGACTTCTTCCTTTGAGGATGGAACTCACGACCCTTGGTTTACTAGTCCAGTGCTCTACCACTGAGCTAAAGAGGCGCGGCATAGCGGTATTTTTGCGTACTTCGTCCTTACGGTCGTCTGGATCATCAGACTTCAGCTGACAACACTTCATATTACCGACTAATATTTGCAGCTATGGCGACCCATTACTGCTTGGCTACACATCTGACACGTAACCGATGTCCTCTCCAAACAACAACACTTGCATTTCAGAACTTGTCTTTCACACATGTCTACAAAATCACCTTCACCTTCAAATACAGTTTCCTTGCGACTGACAGAGACGTAGGCAATGTTTAAAGTTGCTATTTCCATTACATCACGTTAATCAGAAAAACGGTAATTTACATCTGCAGCGGAACAAAATTCCGTTTCGCCCAGCGTGGGGCTCGAACCCACGACCCTGAGATTAAGAGTCTCATGCTCTACCGACTGAGCTAGCCGGGCTGCTTCGGTGAATACTTGCCGGGCAGCACGTCACACAGTACTCGTTTGGGTTGGGTGGTCCCATACAGAATCTCTCCATGCTGCCTAATGTTTTCCTAACGTCACACTCGTCACGTACTTCACTTTTATTTCATAATCATTTCTGAGAGGTAAGGAATTGCATGACAACCTGCAGAGCTAGTGGCGTCAAAATTAACACTCATGCTTGATGTGACTCAAAAGGCGAAACGAGTTACTTTCCGACGTTGTTTTAGATGTGCAAGTGCCAGTGGAAACTCGCGGTGACGGCTCTCTGCCGACCATTTCGCTAGTTAACACCGGTCTTGTAGTGTGTGTTTCAAGCTCAAGAGCATCTCCAAGCAGAAAATGGTCAACAGCAACATTCAGAGGGTTTCGTACTGCTCAAATGCTACATTAAAACGGTATGTTTCTTTTTCAGAACTGATAAAACACGAGCGTGACAGCATTCGACCTGTAATCTTCAGATTCGAAGTCCGACGTCTTATCTATTAGGCCACACAGTCACTGACGACCAAGTGCAACTTGTATATGACTCATCTCGAAACGCTCACACCCCTGATAATTTGTGTTTTCGATCTACACAGCCGCTGCCCTTGCTCTTTCCCACCCATTCGTTACATTCAACCTCTTACGTGACCGACCAAATATAGACTGGGAAACAAGACCACACACTTCGTGCATACGGAATCGAAGGCAGGGCGTGCCTCGCCGCATTTGCCACGATGGCCATTTGCTACTCCTGCAGAAGCGGCGGCGGCAACGACGACGACGACGACGACGATGACGACCGCGAGAGGCTCTGACATATGTGAGAAATACATCTATAAAATGTAATTCAGACTGCCTCGTCCCACCTTATGCTGAACCGCTTTGGCAAAGGCTTTATCTGCGCCATTCGCCTTAATCACATCTGAGAGTAATTCTTAATAAAAGGCATGTCGCTAATTGTCCGTCATCACAGATACTGTTTGCTATACGGCCACGACGCGCAACTGATTTCCAAAATTCGACTTCTTCCTTTGAGGATGGAACTCACGACCTTTGGTTTACTAGTCCAGTGCTCTACCACTGAGCTAAAGAGGCGCGGCCTAGCGGTACTTTTGCATACTTCGTCCTTACGGTCGTCTGGATCATCAGACTTCAGCTGACAACACTTCATATTACCGACTAATATTTGCAGCTATGGCGACCCTTTACTGCTTGGCTACACATCTGACACTTAAGCGATGTCCTCTAAAAACAACAACACTTGCATTTCAGAACATGTCTTTCACACATGTCTCCAAAATCACCTTCACCTTCAAATACAGTTTCCTTGCGACTGACAGAGACGTAGGCAATGTTTAAAGTTGCTATTTCCATTACATCACGTTAATCAGAAAAACGGTAATTTACATCTGCAGCGGAACAAAATTCCGTTTCGCCCAGCGTGGGGCTCGAACCCACGACCCTGAGATTAAGAGTCTCATGCTTTACCGACTGAGCTAGACGGGCTGCTTCGGTGAATACTTGCCGGGCAGCACGTCACACAGTACTCGTTTGGGTTGGGTGGTCCCATACAGAATCTCTCCATGCTGCCTAATGTTTTCCTAATGTCACACTCGTCACGTACTTCACTTTTATTTCATAATCATTTCTGAGAGGTAAGGAATTGCATGATAACCTGCAGAGCTAGTGGCGTCAAAATTAACACTCATTCTTGATGTGACTCAAAAGGCGAACGAGTTACTTTCCGACGTTGTTTTAGATGTGCAAGTGCCAGTGGAAACTCGCGGTGACGGCACTCTGCCGACCATTTCGCTAGTTAACACCGGTCTTGTAGTGTGTGTTTCAAGCTCAAGAGCATCTCCAAGCAGAAAATGGTCAACAGCAACATTCAGACGGTTTCGTACTGCTCAAATGCTACATTAAAACGGTATGTTTCTTTTTCAGAACTGATAAGACACGAGCGTGACAGCATTCGAACCTGTAATCTTCAGATCCGAAGTCCGACGCCTTATCTATTAGGCCACACAGTCACTGACGACCAAGTGCAACTTGTATATGACTCATCTCGAAACGCTCACACCCCTGATAATTTGTGTTTTCGTTCTACACAGCCGCTGCCCTTGCTCTTTCCCACCTATTCGTTACATTCAACCTCTTACGTGACCGACCAAATATAGACTGGGAAACAAGACCACACACTTTGTGCATACGGAATCGAAGGCAGGGCGTGCCTCGCCGCATTTTCCACGATGGCCATTTGCTACTTCTGCAGAAGCGGCGGCGGCGGCGGCGACGAAGACGACGACGACGACGACCGCGAGAGGCTCTGACATATGTGAGAAATACATCTATAAAATGTAATTCAGACTGCCTCGTCCCACCTTATGCTGAACCGCTTTGGCAAAGGCTTTATCTGCGCCATTCGCCTTAATCATATCTGAGAGTAATTCTTAATAAAAGGCATGTCGCTAATTGTTCGTCATCACAGATACTGTTTGCTATACGGCCACGACGCGCAACTGATTTCCAAAATTGGACTTCTTCCTTTGAGGATGGAACTCACGACCCTTGGTTTACTAGTCCAGTGCTCTACCACTGAGTTAAAGAGGCGCGGCCTAGCGGTACTTTTGCGTACTTCGTCCTTACGGTCGTCTGGATCATCAGACTTCAGCTGACAACACTTCATATTACCGACTAATATTTGCAGCTATGGCGACCCTTTACTGCTTGGCTACACATCTGACACGTAACCGATGTCCTCTCCAAACAACAACACTTGCATTTCAGAACATGTCTTTCACACATGTCTACAAAATCACCTTCACCTTCAAATACAGTTTCCTTACGACTGACAGAGACGTAGGCAAAGTTTAAAGTTGCTATTTCCATTACATCACGTTAATCAGAAAAACGGTAATTTACATCTGCAGCGGAACAAAATTCCGTTTCGCCCAGCGGGGGGCTCGAACCGACGACCCTGAGATTAAGAGTCTAATGCTCTACCGACTGAGCTAGCCGGGCTGCTTCTGTGAATACTTGCCGGGCAGCACGTCACACAGTACTCGTTTGGGTTGGGTGGTCCCATACAGAATCTCTCCATGCTGCCTAATGTTTTCCTAATGTCACACTCGTCACGTACTTCACTTTTATTTCATAATCATTTCTGAGAGGTAAGGAATTGCATGATAACCTGCAGAGCTAGTGGCGTCAAAATTAACACTCATTCTTGATGTGACTCAAAAGGCGAACGAGTTACTTTCCGACGTTGTTTTAGATGTGCAAGTGCCAGTGGAAACTCGCGGTGACGGCACTCTGCCGACCATTTCGCTAGTTAACACCGGTCTTGTAGTGTGTGTTTCAAGCTCAAGAGCATCTCCAAGCAGAAAATGGTCAACAGCAACATTCAGACGGTTTCGTACTGCTCAAATGCTACATTAAAACGGTATGTTTCTTTTTCAGAACTGATAAAACACGAGCGTGACAGCATTCGAACCTGTAATCTTCAGATCCCAAGTCCGACACTTTATCTATTAGGCCACACAGTCACTGACGACCAAGTGCAACTTGTATATGACTCATCTCGAAACGCTCACACCCCTGATAATTTGTGTTTTCGTTCTACACAGCCGCTGCCCTTGCTCTTTCCCACCCATTCGTTACATTCAACCTCTTACGTGACCGACCAAATATAGACTGGGAAACAAGACCACACACTTTGTGCATACGGAATCGAAGGCAGGGCGTGCCTCGCCGCATTTGCCACGATGGCCATTTGCTACTTCTGCAGAAGCGGCGGCGGCGGCGGCGACGAAGACGACGACGACGACGACCGCGAGAGGCTCTGACATATGTGAGAAATACATCTATAAAATGTAATTCAGACTGCCTCGTCCCACCTTATGCTGAACCGCTTTGGCAAAGGCTTTATCTGCGCCATTCGCCTTAATCACGTCTGAGAGTAATTCTTAATAAAAGGCATGTCGCTAATTGTTCGTCATCACAGATACTGTTTGCTATACGGCCACGACGCGCAACTGATTTCCAAAATTCGACTTCTTCCTTTGAGGATGGAACTCACGACCCTTGGTTTACTAGTCCAGCGCTCTACCACTGAGTTAAAGAGGCGCGGCCTAGCGGTACTTTTGCGTACTTCGTCCTTACGGTCGTCTGGATCATCAGACTTCAGCTGACAACACTTCATATTACCGACTAATATTTGCAGCTATGGCGACCCTTTACTGCTTGGCTACACATCTGACACGTAACCGATGTCCTCTCCAAACAACAACACTTGCATTTCAGAACATGTCTTTCACACATGTCTACAAAATCACCTTCACCTTCAAATACAGTTTCCTTACGACTGACAGAGACGTAGGCAAAGTTTAAAGTTGCTATTTCCATTACATCACGTTAATCAGAAAAACGGTAATTTACATCTGCAGCGGAACAAAATTCCGTTTCGTCCAGCGTGGGGCTCGAACCCACGACCTTGAGATTAAGAGTCTAATGCTCTACCGACTGAGCTAGCCGGGCTGCTTCAGTGAATACTTGCCGGGCAGCACGTCACACAGTACTCGTTTGGGTTGGGTGGTCCCATACAGAATCTCTCCATGCTGCCTAATGTTTTCCTAATGTCACACTCGTCACGTACTTCACTTTTATTTCATAATCATTTCTGAGAGGTAAGGAATTGCATGATAACCTGCAGAGCTAGTGGCGTCAAAATTAACACTCATTCTTGATGTGACTCAAAAGGCGAACGAGTTACTTTCCGACGTTGTTTTAGATGTGCAAGTGCCAGTGGAAACTCGCGGTGACGGCACTCTGCCGACCATTTCGCTAGTTAACACCGGTCTTGTAGTGTGTGTTTCAAGCTCAAGAGCATCTCCAAGCAGAAAATGGTCAACAGCAACATTCAGACGGTTTCGTACTGCTCAAATGCTACATTAAAACGGTATGTTTCTTTTTCAGAACTGATAAAACACGAGCGTGACAGCATTCGAACCTGTAATCTTCAGATCCCAAGTCCGACACCTTATCTATTAGGCCACACAGTCACTGACGACCAAGTGCAACTTGTATATGACTCATCTCGAAACGCTCACACCCCTGATAATTTGTGTTTTCGTTCTACACAGCCGCTGCCCTTGCTCTTTCCCACCCATTCGTTACATTCAACCTCTTACGTGACCGACCAAATATAGACTGGGAAACAAGACCACACACTTTGTGCATACGGAATCGAAGGCAGGGCGTGCCTCGCCGCATTTGCCACGATGGCCATTTGCTACTTCTGCAGAAGCGGCGGCGGCGGCGGCGACGAAGACGACGACGACGACGACCGCGAGAGGCTCTGACATATGTGAGAAATACATCTATAAAATGTAATTCAGACTGCCTCGTCCCACCTTATGCTGAACCGCTTTGGCAAAGGCTTTATCTGCGCCATTCGCCTTAATCACATCTGAGAGTAATTCTTAATAAAAGGCATGTCGCTAATTGTCCGTCATCACAGATACTGTTTGCTATACGGCCACGACGCGCAACTGATTTCCAAAATTCGACTTCTTCCTTTGAGGATGGAACTAACGACCCTTGGTTTACTAGTCCAGTGCTCTACCACTGAGCTAAAGAGGCGCGGTCTAGCGGTACTTTTGCATACTTCATCCTTACGGTCGTCTGGATCATCAGACTTCAGCTGACAACACTTCATATTACCGACTAATATTTGCAGCTATGGCGACCCTTTACTGCTTGGCTACACATCTGACACGTAACCGATGTCCTCTCCAAACAACAACACTTGCATTTCAGAACATGTCTTTCACACATGTCTACAAAATCACCTTCACCTTCAAATACAGTTTCCTTGCGACTGACAGAGACGTAGGCAAAATTTAAAGTTGCTATTTCCATTACATCACGTTAATCAGAAAAACGGTAATTTACATCTGCAGCGGAACAAAATTCCGTTTCGCCCAGCGTGGGGCTCGAAACCACGACCCTGAGATTAAGAGTCTCATGCTATACCGACTGAGCTAGACGGGCTGCTTCGGTGAAATACTTGCCGGGCAGCACGTCACACAGTACTCGTTTGGGTTGGGTGGTCCCATACAGAATCTCTCCATGCTGCCTAATGTTTTCCTAACGTCACACTCGTCACGTACTTCACTTTTATTTCATAATCATTTCTGAGAGGTAAGGAATTGCATGACAACCTGCAGAGCTAGTGGCGTCAAAATTAACACTCATGCTTGATGTGACTCAAAAGGCGAAACGAGTTACTTTCCGACGTTGTTTTAGATGTGCAAGTGCCAGTGGAAACTCGCGGTGACGGCTCTCTGCCGACCATTTCGCTAGTTAACACCGGTCTTGTAGTGTGTGTTTCAAGCTCAAGAGCATCTCCAAGCAGAAAATGGTCAACAGCAACATTCAGACGGTTTCGTACTGCTCAAATGCTACATTAAAACGGTATGTTTCTTTTTCAGAACTGATAAAACACGAGCGTGACAGCATTCGAACCTGTAATCTTCAGATCCGAAGTCCGACGTCTTATCTATTAGGCCACACAGTCACTGACGACCAAGTGCAACTTGTATATGACTCATCTCGAAACGCTCACACCCCTGATAATTTGTGTTTTCGTTCTACACAGCCGCTGCCCTTGCTCTTTCCCACCCATTCGTTACATTCAACCTCTTACATGACCGACCAAATATAGACTGGGAAACAAGACCACACACTTCGTGCATACGGAATCGAAGGCAGGGCGTGCCTCGCCGCATTTGCCACGATGGCCATTTGCTACTCCTGCAGAAGCGGCGGCGGCAACGACGACGACGACGACGACGATGACGACCGCGAGAGGCTCTGACATATGTGAGAAATACATCTATAAAATGTAATTCAGACTGCCTCGTCCCACCTTATGCTGAACCGCTTTGGCAAAGGCTTTATCTGCGCCATTCGCCTTAATCACATCTGAGAGTAATTCTTAATAAAAGGCATGTCGCTAATTGTCCGTCATCACAGATACTGTTTGCTATACGGCCACGACGCGCAACTGATTTCCAAAATTCGACTTCTTCCTTTGAGGATGGAACTCACGACCTTTGGTTTACTAGTCCAGTGCTCTACCACTGAGCTAAAGAGGCGCGGCCTAGCGGTACTTTTGCATACTTCGTCCTTACGGTCGTCTGGATCATCAGACTTCAGCTGACAACACTTCATATTACCGACTAATATTTGCAGCTATGGCGACCCTTTACTGCTTGGCTACACATCTGACACTTAAGCGATGTCCTCTCCAAACAACAACACTTGCATTTCAGAACATGTCTTTCACACATGTCTCCAAAATCACCTTCACCTTCAAATACAGTTTCCTTGCGACTGACAGAGACGTAGGCAAAGTTTAAAGTTGCTATTTCCATTACATCACGTTAATCAGAAAAACGGTAATTTACATCTGCAGCGGAACAAAATTCCGTTTCGCCCAGCGTGGGGCTCGAACCCACGACCCTGAGATTAAGAGTCTCATGCTTTACCGACTGAGCTAGACGGGCTGCTTCGGTGAATACTTGCCGGGCAGCACGTCACACAGTACTCGTTTGGGTTGGGTGGTCCCATACAGAATCTCTCCATGCTGCCTAATGTTTTCCTAATGTCACACTCGTCACGTACTTCACTTTTATTTCATAATCATTTCTGAGAGGTAAGGAATTGCATGATAACCTGCAGAGCTAGTGGCGTCAAAATTAACACTCATTCTTGATGTGACTCAAAAGGCGAACGAGTTACTTTCCGACGTTGTTTTAGATGTGCAAGTGCCAGTGGAAACTCGCGGTGACGGCACTCTGCCGACCATTTCGCTAGTTAACACCGGTCTTGTAGTGTGTGTTTCAAGCTCAAGAGCATCTCCAAGCAGAAAATGGTCAACAGCAACATTCAGACGGTTTCGTACTGCTCAAATGCTACATTAAAACGGTATGTTTCTTTTTCAGAACTGATAAGACACGAGCGTGACAGCATTCGAACCTGTAATCTTCAGATCCGAAGTCCGACGCCTTATCTATTAGGCCACACAGTCACTGACGACCAAGTGCAACTTGTATATGACTCATCTCGAAACGCTCACACCCCTGATAATTTGTGTTTTCGTTCTACACAGCCGCTGCCCTTGCTCTTTCCCACCTATTCGTTACATTCAACCTCTTACGTGACCGACCAAATATAGACTGGGAAACAAGACCACACACTTTGTGCATACGGAATCGAAGGCAGGGCGTGCCTCGCCGCATTTTCCACGATGGCCATTTGCTACTTCTGCAGAAGCGGCGGCGGCGGCGGCGACGAAGACGACGACGACGACGACCGCGAGAGGCTCTGACATATGTGAGAAATACATCTATAAAATGTAATTCAGACTGCCTCGTCCCACCTTATGCTGAACCGCTTTGGCAAAGGCTTTATCTGCGCCATTCGCCTTAATCACATCTGAGAGTAATTCTTAATAAAAGGCATGTCGCTAATTGTTCGTCATCACAGATACTGTTTGCTATACGGCCACGACGCGCAACTGATTTCCAAAATTCGACTTCTTCCTTTGAGGATGGAACTCACGACCCTTGGTTTACTAGTCCAGTGCTCTACCACTGAGTTAAAGAGGCGCGGCCTAGCGGTACTTTTGCGTACTTCGTCCTTACGGTCGTCTGGATCATCAGACTTCAGCTGACAACACTTCATATTACCGACTAATATTTGCAGCTATGGCGACCCTTTACTGCTTGGCTACACATCTGACACGTAACCGATGTCCTCTCCAAACAACAACACTTGCATTTCAGAACATGTCTTTCACACATGTCTACAAAATCACCTTCACCTTCAAATACAGTTTCCTTACGACTGACAGAGACGTAGGCAAAGTTTAAAGTTGCTATTTCCATTACATCACGTTAATCAGAAAAACGGTAATTTACATCTGCAGCGGAACAAAATTCCGTTTCGCCCAGCGTGGGGCTCGAACCGACGACCTTGAGATTAAGAGTCTAATGCTCTACCGACTGAGCTAGCCGGGCTGCTTCTGTGAATACTTGCCGGGCAGCACGTCACACAGTACTCGTTTGGGTTGGGTGGTCCCATACAGAATCTCTCCATGCTGCCTAATGTTTTCCTAATGTCACACTCGTCACGTACTTCACTTTTATTTCATAATCATTTCTGAGAGGTAAGGAATTGCATGATAACCTGCAGAGCTAGTGGCGTCAAAATTAACACTCATTCTTGATGTGACTCAAAAGGCGAACGAGTTACTTTCCGACGTTGTTTTAGATGTGCAAGTGCCAGTGGAAAGTCGCGGTGACGGCACTCTGCCGACCATTTCGCTAGTTAACACCGGTCTTGTAGTGTGTGTTTCAAGCTCAAGAGCATCTCCAAGCAGAAAATGGTCAACAGCAACATTCAGACGGTTTCGTACTGCTCAAATGCTACATTAAAACGGTATGTTTCTTTTTCAGAACTGATAAAACACGAGCGTGACAGCATTCGAACCTGTAATCTTCAGATCCCAAGTCCGAAACTTTATCTATTAGGCCACACAGTCACTGACGACCAAGTGCAACTTGTATATGACTCATCTCGAAACGCTCACCCCCCTGATAATTTGTGTTTTCGTTCTACACAGCCGCTGCCCTTGCTCTTTCCCACCCATTCGTTACATTCAACCTCTTACGTGACCGACCAAATATAGACTGGGAAACAAGACCACACACTTTGTGCATACGGAATCGAAGGCAGGGCGTGCCTCGCCGCATTTGCCACGATGGCCATTTGCTACTTCTGCAGAAGCGGCGGCGGCGGCGGCGACGAAGACGACGACGACGACGACCGCGAGAGGCTCTGACATATGTGAGAAATACATCTATAAAATGTAATTCAAACTGCCTCGTCCCACCTTATGCTGAACCGCTTTGGCAAAGGCTTTATCTGCGCCATTCGCCTTAATCACGTCTGAGAGTAATTCTTAATAAAAGGCAAGTCGCTAATTGTTCGTCATCACAGATACTGTTTGCTATACGGCCACGACGCGCAACTGATTTCCAAAATTCGACTTCTTCCTTTGAGGATGGAACTCACGACCCTTGGTTTACTAGTCCAGCGCTCTACCACTGAGTTAAAGAGGCGCGGCCTAGCGGTACTTTTGCGTACTTCGTCCTTACGGTCGTCTGGATCATCAGACTTCAGCTGACAACACTTCATATTACCGACTAATATTTGCAGCTATGGCGACCCTTTACTGCTTGGCTACACATCTGACACGTAACCGATGTCCTCTCCAAACAACAACACTTGCATTTCAGAACATGTCTTTCACACATGTCTACAAAATCACCTTCACCTTCAAATACAGTTTCCTTACGACTGACAGAGACGTAGGCAAAGTTTAAAGTTGCTATTTCCATTACATCACGTTAATCAGAAAAACGGTAATTTACATCTGCAGCGGAACAAAATTCCGTTTCGCCCAGCGTGGGGCTCGAACCCACGACCTTGAGATTAAGAGTCTAATGCTCTACCGACTGAGCTAGCCGGGCTGCTTCTGTGAATACTTGCCGGGCAGCACGTCACACAGTACTCGTTTGGGTTGGGTGGTCCCATACAGAATCTCTCCATGCTGCCTAATGTTTTCCTAATGTCACACTCGTCACGTACTTCACTTTTATTTCATAATCATTTCTGAGAGGTAAGGAATTGCATGATAACCTGCAGAGCTAGTGGCGTCAAAATTAACACTCATTCTTGATGTGACTCAAAAGGCGAACGAGTTACTTTCCGACGTTGTTTTAGATGTGCAAGTGCCAGTGGAAACTCGCGGTGACGGCACTCTGCCGACCATTTCGCTAGTTAACACCGGTCTTGTAGTGTGTGTTTCAAGCTCAAGAGCATCTCCAAGCAGAAAATGGTCAACAGCAACATTCAGACGGTTTCGTACTGCTCAAATGCTACATTAAAACGGTATGTTTCTTTTTCAGAACTGATAAAACACGAGCGTGACAGCATTCGAACCTGTAATCTTCAGATCCCAAGTCCGACACCTTATCTATTAGGCCACACAGTCACTGACGACCAAGTGCAACTTGTATATGACTCATCTCGAAACGCTCACACCCCTGATAATTTGTGTTTTCGTTCTACACAGCCGCTGCCCTTGCTCTTTCCCACCCATTCGTTACATTCAACCTCTTACGTGACCGACCAAATATAGACTGGGAAACAAGACCACACACTTTGTGCATACGGAATCGAAGGCAGGGCGTGCCTCGCCGCATTTGCCACGATGGCCATTTGCTACTTCTGCAGAAGCGGCGGCGGCGGCGGCGACGAAGACGACGACGACGACGACCGCGAGAGGCTCTGACATATGTGAGAAATACATCTATAAAATGTAATTCAGACTGCCTCGTCCCACCTTATGCTGAACCGCTTTGGCAAAGGCTTTATCTGCGCCATTCGCCTTAATCACATCTGAGAGTAATTCTTAATAAAAGGCATGTCGCTAATTGTTCGTCATCACAGATACTGTTTGCTATACGGCCACGACGCGCAACTGATTTCCAAAATTCGACTTCTTCCTTTGAGGATGGAACTCACGACCCTTGGTTTACTAGTCCAGTGCTCTACCACTGAGCTAAAGAGGCGCGGCCTAGCGGTACTTTTGCATACTTCGTCCTTACGGTCGTCTGGATCATCAGACTTCAGCTGACAACACTTCATATTACCGACTAATATTTGCAGCTATGGCGACCCTTTACTGCTTGGCTACACATCTGACACGTAACCGATGTCCTCTCCAAACAACAACACTTGCATTTCAGAACATGTCTTTCACACATGTCTACAAAATCACCTTCACCTTCAAATACAGTTTCCTTGCGACTGACAGAGACGTAGGCAAAGTTTAAAGTTGCTATTTCCATTACATCACGTTAATCAGAAAAACGGTAATTTACATCTGCAGCGGAACAAAATTCCGTTTCGCCCAGCGTAGGGCTCGAACCCACGACCCTGAGATTAAGAGTCTCACGCTCTACCGACTGAGCTAGCCGGGCTGCTTCGTTGAATACTTGCAGGGCAGCACGTCACACAGTACTCGTTTGGGTTGGGTGGTCCCATACAGAATCTCTCCATGCTGCCTAATGTTTTCCTAACGTCACACTCGTCACGTACTTCACTTTTATTTCATAATCATTTCTGAGAGGTAAGGAATTGCATGACAACCTGCAGAGCTAGTGGCGTCAAAATTAACACTCATACTTGATGTGACTCAAAAGGCGAACGAGTTACTTTCCGACGTTGTTTTAGATGTGCAAGTGCCAGTGGAAACTCGCGGTGACGGCACTCTGCCGACCATTTCGCTAGTTAACACCGGTCTTGTAGTGTGTGTTTCAAGCTCAAGAGCATCTCCAAGCAGAAAATGGTCAACAGCAACATTCAGACGGTTTCGTACTGCTCAAATGCTACATTAAAACGGTATGTTTCTTTTTCAGAACTGATAAAACACGAGCGTGACAGCATTCGAACCTGTAATCTTCAGATCCGAAGTCCGACGTCTTATCTATTAGGCCACACAGTCACTGACGACCAAGTGCAACTTGTATATGACTCATCTCGAAACGCTCACACCCCTGATAATTTGTGTTTTCGTTCTACACAGCCGCTGCCCTTGCTCTTTCCCACCCATTCGTTACATTCAACCTCTTACGTGACCGACCAAATATAGACTGGGAAACAAGACCACACACTTTGTGCATACGGAATCGAAGGCAGGGCGTGCCTCGCCGCTTTTGCCACGATGGCCATTTGCTACTTCTGCAGAAGCGGCAGCGGCGACGACGACCGCGAGAGGCTCTGACATATGTGAGAAATACATCTATAAAATGTAATTCAGACTGCCTCGTTCCACCTTATGCTGAACCGCTTTGGCAAAGGCTTTATCTGCGCCATTCGCGTTAATCACATCTGAGAGTAATTCTTAATAAAAGGCATGTCGCTAATTGTTCGTCATCACAGATACTGTTTGCTATACGGCCACGACGCGCAACTGATTTCCAAAATTCGACTTCTTCCTTTGAGGATGGAACTCACGGCCCTTGGTTTACTAGTCCAGTGCTCTACCACTGAGCTACAGAGGCGCGGCCTAGCGGCACCTTTGCGTACTTCGTCCTTACGGTCGTCTGGATCATCAGACTTCAGCTGACAACACTTCATATTACCGACTAATATTTGCAGCTATGGCGACCCATTACTGCTTGGCTACACATCTGACACGTAACCGATGTCCTCTCCAAACAACAACACTTGCATTTCAGAACATGTCTTTCACACATGTCTACAAAATCACCTTCACCTTCAAATACAGTTTCCTTGCGACTGACAGAGACGTAGGCAAAGTTTAAAGTTGCTATTTCCATTACATCACGTTAATCAGAAAAACGGTAATTTACATCTGCAGCGGAACAAAATTCCGTTTCGCCCAGCGTGGGGCTCGAACCCACGACCCTGAGATTAAGAGTCTCATGCTCTACCGACGGAGCTAGCCGGGCTGCTTCGGTGAATACTTGCCGGGCAGCACGTCACACAGTACTCGTTTGGGTTGGGTGGTCCCATACAGAATCTCTCCATGCTGCCTAATGTTTTCCTAACGTCACACTCGTCACGTACTTCACTTTTATTTCATAATCATTTCTGAGAGGTAAGGAATTGCATGACAACCTGCAGAGCTAGTGGCGTCAAAATTAACACTCATACTTGATGTGACTCAAAAGGCGAACGAGTTACTTTCCTACGTTGTTTTTAATGTGCAAGTGCCAGTGGAAACTTGCGGTGACGGCACTCTGCCGACCATTTCGCTAGTTAACACCGGTCTTGTAGTGTGTGTTTCAAGCTCAAGAGCATCTCCAAGCAGAAAATGGTCAACAGCAACATTCAGACGGTTTCGTGCTGCTCAAATGCTACATTAAAACGGTATGTTTCTTTTTCAGAACTGATAAAATACGAGCGTGACAGCATTCGAACCTGTAATCTTCAGATCCGAAGTCCGACGCCTTATCTATTAGGCCACACAGTCACTGACGACCAAGTGCAACTTGTATATGACTCATCTCGAAACGCTCACACCCCTGATAATTTGTGTTTTCGTTCTACACAGCCGCTGCCCTTGCTCTTTCCCACCCATTCGTTACATTCAACCTCTTACGTGACCGACCAAATATAGACTGGGAAACAAGACCACACACTTCGTGCATACGGAATCGAAGGCAGGGCGTGCCTCGCCGCATTTGCCACGATGGCCATTTGCTACTTCTGCAGAAGCGGCGGCGGCGGGGGCGGCGACGACGACGACGACTGCGAGAGGCTCTGACATATGTGAGAAATACATCTATAAAATGTAATTCACACATCCTCGTCCCACCTTATGCTGAACCGCTTTGGCAAAGGCTTTATCTGCGCCATTCGCCTTAATCACATCTGAGAGTAATTCTTAATAAAAGGCATGTCGCTAATTGTTCGTCATTACAGATACTGTTTGCTATACGGCCACGACGCGCAACTGATTTCCAAAATTCGACTTCTTCCTTTGAGGATGGAACTCACGACCCTTGGTTTACTAGTCCAGTGCTCTACCACTGAGCTAAAGAGGCGGGGCCTGGCGGTACCTTTGCGTACTTCGTCCTTACGGTCGTCTGGATCATCAGACTTCAGCTGACAACACTTCATATTACCGACTAATATTTGCAGCTATGGCGACCCATTACTGCTTGGCTACACATCTGACACGTAACCGATGTCCTCTCCAAACAACAACACTTGCATTTCAGAACATGTCTTTCACACATGTCTACAAAATCACCTTCACCTTCAAATACAGTTTCCTTGCGACTGACAGAGACGTAGGCAAAGTTTAAAGTTGCTATTTCCATTACATCACGTTAATCAGAAAAACGGTAATTTACATCTGCAGCGGAACAAAATTCCGTTTCGCCCAGCGTGGGGCTCGAACCGACGACCTTGAGGTTAAGAGTCTAATGCTCTACCGACTGAGCTAGCCGGGCTGCTTCTGTGAATACTTGCCGGGCAGCACGTCACACAGTACTCGTTTGGGTTGGGTGGTCCCATACAGAATCTCTCCATGCTGCCTAATGTTTTCCTAATGTCACACTCGTCACGTACTTCACTTTTATTTCATAATCATTTCTGAGAGGTAAGGAATTGCATGATAACCTGCAGAGCTAGTGGCGTCAAAATTAACACTCATTCTTGATGTGACTCAAAAGGCGAACGAGTTACTTTCCGACGTTGTTTTAGATGTGCAAGTGCCAGTGGAAACTCGCGGTGACGGCACTCTGCCGACCATTTCGCTAGTTAACACCGGTCTTGTAGTGTGTGTTTCAAGCTCAAGAGCATCTCCAAGCAGAAAATGGTCAACAGCAACATTCAGACGGTTTCGTACTGCTCAAATGCTACATTAAAACGGTATGTTTCTTTTTCAGAACTGATAAAACACGAGCGTGACAGCATTCGAACCTGTAATCTTCAGATCCCAAGTCCGACACTTTATCTATTAGGCCACACAGTCACTGACGACCAAGTGCAACTTGTATATGACTCATCTCGAAACGCTCACACCCCTGATAATTTGTGTTTTCGTTCTACACAGCCGCTGCCCTTGCTCTTTCCCACCCATTCGTTACATTCAACCTCTTACGTGACCGACCAAATATAGACTGGGAAACAAGACCACACACTTTGTGCATACGGAATCGAAGGCAGGGCGTGCCTCGCCGCATTTGCCACGATGGCCATTTGCTACTTCTGCAGAAGCGGCGGCGGCGGCGGCGACGAAGACGACGACGACGACGACCGCGAGAGGCTCTGACATATGTGAGAAATACATCTATAAAATGTAATTCAGACTGCCTCGTCCCACCTTATGCTGAACCGCTTTGGCAAAGGCTTTATCTGCGCCATTCGCCTTAATCACGTCTGAGAGTAATTCTTAATAAAAGGCATGTCGCTAATTGTTCGTCATCACAGATACTGTTTGCTATACGGATACGACGCGCAACTGATTTCCAAAATTCGACTTCTTCCTTTGAGGATGGAACTCACGACCCTTGGTTTACTAGTCCAGCGCTCTACCACTGAGTTAAAGAGGCGCGGCCTAGCGGTACTTTTGCGTACTTCGTCCTTACGGTCGTCTGGATCATCAGACTTCAGCTGACAACACTTCATATTACCGACTAATATTTGCAGCTATGGCGACCCTTTACTGCTTGGCTACACATCTGACACGTAACCGATGTCCTCTCCAAACAACAACACTTGCATTTCAGAACATGTCTTTCACACATGTCTACAAAATCACCTTCACCTTCAAATACAGTTTCCTTACGACTGACAGAGACGTAGGCAAAGTTTAAAGTTGCTATTTCCATTACATCACGTTAATCAGAAAAACGGTAATTTACATCTGCAGCGGAACAAAATTCCGTTTCGCCCAGCGTGGGGCTCGAACCCACGACCTTGAGATTAAGAGTCTAATGCTCTACCGACTGAGCTAGCCGGGCTGCTTCTGTGAATACTTGCCTGGCAGCACGTCACACAGTACTCGTTTGGGTTGGGTGGTCCCATACAGAATCTCTCCATGCTGCCTAATGTTTTCCTAATGTCACACTCGTCACGTACTTCACTTTTATTTCATAATCATTTCTGAGAGGTAAGGAATTGCATGATAACCTGCAGAGCTAGTGGCGTCAAAATTAACACTCATTCTTGATGTGACTCAAAAGGCGAACGAGTTACTTTCCGACGTTGTTTTAGATGTGCAAGTGCCAGTGGAAACTCGCGGTGACGGCACTCTGCCGACCATTTCGCTAGTTAACACCGGTCTTGTAGTGTGTGTTTCAAGCTCAAGAGCATCTCCAAGCAGAAAATGGTCAACAGCAACATTCAGACGGTTTCGAACTGCTCAAATGCTACATTAAAACGGTATGTTTCTTTTTCAGAACTGATAAAACACGAGCGTGACAGCATTCGAACCTGTAATCTTCAGATCCCAAGTCCGACACCTTATCTATTAGGCCACACAGTCACTGACGACCAAGTGCAACTTGTATATGACTCATCTCGAAACGCTCACACCCCTGATAATTTGTGTTTTCGTTCTACACAGCCGCTGCCCTTGCTCTTTCCCACCCATTCGTTACATTCAACCTCTTACGTGACCGACCAAATATAGACTGGGAAACAAGACCACACACTTTGTGCATACGG